>NC_081856.1:25309107-26692129 GCF_963259705.1 Myotis daubentonii
TTGTAAGCTCTTAGTTCACAAAAAGTACAAAGGTACACTTTAGCCCTGGGAGCAGGAGTTATTTCAACACCCGATTTAAAGGAGTTTCAAAAACAAATGATGTTTTCTGCTATAGTTAAAAGAAGCCAGGGTGCATTTTTATGTGGATTTTTGTGCCAACTGAGACAGGAGCACCCCTTCCCCACTTTCAACCATCTCTTCCCTAATTTGGGTGCATTGAGAAGATTTACTGTTCTAGTTCGCCTTTCCTTTTGCTAATATTAAATTTTATCAAGGAAAAGAGAAGAAAAAGTCCAAGTCATCTAAGAGTCTGCAAGTGCTTCGTAGCACACACACCACTGTTAGTATTTGTTTAGGAGATGCGAGGACAACTGTCCACTAGCATTTTTTAAAATTTGACAAATATAGAAACTAGATATTTCTATCCACAAGTTCCCAATATTTGCGCTCTTTACTCTGTAGGAAATGAGAAAGGCAGAACTATAGTCTCTACATCCATCAAAGGCTAAGAAACAGTTTAACATCTCTTAAAGCTGTATGCTAGAGAAAGAACAATGGAAACCCCCTGCACAATTGTTTCAATACAAATTGTAATTAACTAAGTGTTCCTTTCAAAGGTCATTTTCAGAAGGAGAAGAACAAAAAAGCAAG
The DNA here is from genome assembly GCF_963259705.1 of Myotis daubentonii. Lineage (NCBI taxonomy): Eukaryota > Metazoa > Chordata > Mammalia > Chiroptera > Vespertilionidae > Myotis > Myotis daubentonii. Next base: position 25,309,759 of record NC_081856.1, read on the forward strand.
ATCTATCTGCAAAGAACTTATACCAAAGTAAATGAAGGGGCAAGTGACTGGTGAAAGCACATTGGAGGTGGCCGACACTTGTTGCAAAGGTGATACTTTCTGCCCCAGGAGCAAGAATACCACATGGTGCATCGATGTACCTGCCTTCTCGTTATTGTGATATTTAGTCATATCACTTCCCAATTTAAAGTCCCAGTCTCCTAAGTCTGGCTTATAATGCTGACCTGGGCTTTGCTTACTTAACGAGCTTCTTGCCCCTTGCACTCTACAGCCCTGTCCTCTTTGAACGTGTCACTTAGATGGCTTTGTCCCATGTCTCTGCCATTCACCTCCTGGTCCCCCACTCCAGCCTCTGCCTATCCTTGGCCAGACTCTCAGTGCTTAGATATATTATTTCTTCTTTCTGGAATGAGTCCCTCCCCACTCTTCATTTAGCTGGCTTCTTTATTAACACTCAGCTTAAGTGATCACATCCTATTAGATGCCTTCTCTGAATCATACCTCTTCTCTTAGGATTTAGTACCCTATCCTTTGTGCTCAAATAGATCCCTTTTCTGTAGGACCTATCACCACCTATTATTTATTCTTCTGCCAATCTCATTTCTCTAATCTTCTTGAGGACACAGACTATTATACTTATTAGCTGCTCAATAAATATTTTTTTGAATAATGGAATAAAGAAAATGTTTGAGACTTGACATGTGGTTTTGATGAGATAGAAGACCATACAATTTGTGTCTACTAAGGAATGGGCTTTCTTATCTGGTTTAGTCAGTATGATTCATTCCAGGGCCTAAATATTGTCAGGGCAAACGGGTAACTTTTGTTATTCCTTTGTCACTGAATGTAATTTAGCTCAGGAACTTCCATTTTTCTTGGATGGAAAAACATTTAATCTTGCCACCTCAAGATAATGCAGTCACTTCTGGTTTAAACTCACTCCTTCTTGGGCAAATACTTAGTTAAATCCAGTTTCTCCATTGCTTGCCCCCCAGCTCCTCTCTGTCTGCCGCCAGAGTTACGGAGGAGCCCTGGCCTCTGGGCTCATCCAGCTGCCTCAATGGAAGTAATCCGCTGCCAATTCTCTCTACTCAGGCAACTGTGGGGACCTCTCCAGGGAGCGAGCTTGCTGGTCTCTGGACTTGGCCCCATTTCAGCTTGCAGTGTGTGCTGATTTTCCAAAGCTCAGCTGTGTCTTCTATCGGGACCCTAGCTGGACTTCCAACTGTAGCGTCCACTTCAGGGACCTTTGGCTTGAAAACAACTGTCTCTTTGGTGAGTTCTCTGGCTGTCAGCCCTCAGCCACCTTCCCTGGGAACATTTCCTTATGCAGTGGGAGTCCAGGGGGAACCCAGGGAGCTGTGGATGGCTCTCTCCGGCTCTAGCTCCTTTCCCCACACCTCTACCCTGAGATAAGGCAAGTGGAACCATTTAGCATAGTTCTGAGAATATAGCAGAATTGAATATAGAGCTAATATGAACTGAGTGGCTGGGAAAGATTGTAATCCCCCTCCCCCACTACTAAGGGCCAAGGCTGCCCAAGACCCAGCTGAGTGGGTATCCTTGGAGAAAAACACAAAACCACCTGAAAACAAGCAAGTTCTCAGGCTAAAATTTGGCCTTAGGTAAGATTATGAGAATGTGGATGTACCCATGGAATGCCAATGCCAGTATAATTTGATATAAGAGATCTGGCGAAGAGTTTGACCATATTATTAAAAGACTTCATATTTTCTATATCTGGTCCTGCAATTCCAAACGTAAGAATATACCTTAAGGAAGTTCTTAAAAATAGTGTGTGTATATAAAATAAAGTGTAAGGCTCTTTTCTAAGGACTAATTATAATAATAAAAGACTGAAAATATTCTGGGTATAGCACAATAATTAAATGGATTACTATTCAGATGTTAAGAAGAATAATGTTATAAAATAATATTTAATGTCATGGGGAGATGTGAGTGCCATATTGTCAAAAAATAAGAAAGCTAAAAATATTATGTATGGCCTGGCCAGTGTGGCTCAGTACTTGAGTGTCGACCTAAGAACTAGGAGGTCACGGTTTGAATCCTGGTCAGGGCACATGCCCTGGTTGCAGGCTCGATCCCTACTAGGGGCCAGGTGGGAGGCAGTTGATCAATGATTCTCTCTCATCATTGATGTTTTGATCTCAATCCCTCTCCCTTCCTCTCTGAAATCAATTAAAAAAATTTTTTAAATAAAAATATATTTTAAAAAATTTTATGTATACTCTGGCTGGTGTAGTTCAGTTAGTTGAATGTCATCCCATGCACTGAAAGGTTGCTGGCTCAATTCCGTTCAGGGCACATGCCTGGGTTGCTGGCTTGATACCTGGTAGGGGGCATGCAGGAGACAGCTGATTCATGTTAGCTCTCATATCAATGTTTCTCTCTCTCTCTCTCTCTCTCTCTCTCTCTCTCTCTCTCTCTCTCCCCCTCTCTCTCTCTCTCTCTCCTTTCCTCTTTATCTACAATTCAATAAAAAACCTTAAAAATATTATTTACATTTTGATTTAAATTCTATTAACACACAGAATAGATAACCTTACACATGCATACACACACAACACGCACATACACTCACAATTATGTACACACAAAAGGCAAAACAAAAGAATGACTGGAAATCTCTACAACAAAATATAAACTGATTTTCTCTGGGTAGTGGGATTCTTCTTCTTCTAGTTTTCTTAGTTTTACTTACTTAGGTATCAAAAATTTCCATAAAAACTTGTGTTTTTTAATAAAATAAGCAAAATTCAAATTCACCTTCTATTTTATTTATTATAAAGGTCAGCTCCAAATCCTCAAATGGTTGAATTATCATTGTACTTATCTGTGTTTTCTTACACAAAAACACATTATTCCTCTTGTACCCTAACCTTTCCTTGTCTTGTATTAGAAGGATAATATAATTAGTTGCTTGTCTCATTAAAGCTGGTTTAGTAATCAAGGCATTTCTTGAGACAAGGCAGATGTTTCTGATTAATTTACGCTGGTTGATTAGATTAAAACTCTGAAATGGAAATATTCATCCAGGTTAAAATTAGCTTTGCCTGAGTTTGTCATGCTAAATGGTTGTAAAGCCTTGATTTATATTGATGTAAGTACATTTACCTGGATTGACTATGGCTATTTGGTTATTGCTTTTACTTCTTCATAAAAGATAAAATTGTCATCTTTTGAGATAAAATATGATACTATGGTAGAAGCCAATGCTCTTTGTGTTTACTTTCTTTCCTTTTGTTCATTTTAAGTTCAATTGAAGAAGTATCTACTTATTTCTTCCTCCATATAAAGCCCTGTGTTCATATCATGGAGAGACATGTAGTTAAGGTCTAAATGCTACTTGCGTTTCTGCTCCAGTGAAACATTCAGACACACATGTATTGGGAGGGAGAGGAGGGCTTTCTAGGCAGAAAGAGTAGTTTGAAAAGAGAAGGCTGAAAATTATAGTGTCTGTATTTTCAGGAGCTATCCAGTGGAGTGGTGTGGCAGGACCATAGGGTCAGTTTGAATGGTGGAAATAAGCTAGACATTTAAATTGAAATCAAGCCAGCCGCCGTAGCTCAGTGGTTGAGCATCGACCTGTGAACTGGGAGGTCATGATTCGATTCCAGGTTAGGGCACATGCCCGGGTTGCGGGCTTGATCCCGAGTGTGAAGCGTGCAGCATTGATGTTTCTCTCTCAAGCAGAAGGGGATCTGAAGAAAACTTCGATCTACCAAGCATGAGAAACTTGAAACACGATAAGGCATTACCATTATGGAGATGTCAGTAATAGTAATAACAATAATCTTGATGATAATAATAATATTAAAGAGAGCAAGAGAAGAGTTTGTTTTATAGATGTTAAGAGGCTGGTACTTTGGAGAAAACCATGTAAAAATATCCAGCAACTGCAAGTGTGAGCCTGAAACTCTGGAGAGAAAACAAGACTATATTTAAAGAGAATATGAAAGAAGAGGGGGTAAAAAGGAAAGACTTAAGAAAGATTTGTCAACCAAGCCAAGGAAAGGAACTCAAAAGGAAAAAGAATGTCATTCGTTCATTGATTCATCCAATAAATATAAATATTTAAGACTTTACACACCAGGCATTTATCCAAGTGCTGGGAATAGAGCAGTCATAAGGTAACAGATCCCCTTATGCCACGGGACTGACCACCTAGTGATTTAATTTATTTTAAAATCAGAAGAAAAACATAAACTTACTGGTCAAAGATATTATTTAATATATATTTGTCTTTATACTAATGAGTTATAAAATACAGTTTTCATATAGTCTTTCATGAAGGAATGGGGCAAAAAGGCAAAAGTGCCCCAGGCCCACAAAAGCTGTGACACAGCTCTGGGGACAGAGGCTAGTGGCTGCTTTATTTCTATTTTATTTATTTATTTTTAAATTCTTCATTGTTTAAAATATTGCATATGTCTTCTTTTCCCCCCATTGACCTCTTCCCAGCTGTTCCCACCCCCCAGCACATGCCCTCACCCCCCTACTGTCTGTGTCCATAGGTTATGCTTATATGCATGCATACAAGTCCTTTGGTTGATCTCTTACTCCCCACCCAACCCTCCGCTGCCTTCCTTCTGAGGTTGGACAGTCTGTTCAATGCTTCTATGTCTCTGGATCTGTTTTTGTTTATCAGTTTATGTTGTTCATTATATTCCACAAATGAGTGAGATCATGTGATATTTATCTTTCTCCGACTGGCTTATTTCATTTAGCATAATGCTCTCCAGGTCCATCCATGCTGTTGCAAATGGTAGGAGTTCCTTCTTTTTTACAGCAGTGTAGTATTCCATTGTGTAGCTGTACCATAGTTTTTTAATCCATTCATCTGCTGAGGGGCACTTAGGCTGTTATCAAATCTTAGCTATGGTAAATTGTGTTACTATGAACATAGGGGTGCAGATATCCTTTCAAATTGGTTTTTCTGATTTCTTGGGATATATTCATAGAAGTGGGATTACTGGGTCAAATGGGAGTTCCATTTTTAATTTTTTGAGGAAACTCCATACTGTTTTCCACAGTGGCTGCACTAGTCTACATTCCCACCAGCAGTGCACGAGGGTTCCTTTTTCTCTGCATCCTCACTATAGTGGATGCTTTAAAGTGAAGGCCTGGGTCATTCTCTTGAGATGACTTGAATTTAAGGAGACAAGAAGCTGGGGAATATTGTGTAGAAGTCAAACCACATAATGAGCTCTGTCTGAGACAGGCAATTCTCCCTGATATCCTTCAAGAACAGACAACAGTAGCGTATTAAGCACTAAACTGTCATGGGTTTAAAGGGCATAGGAGGAAAGACTAGGAGAGTCTTCCTTAAAACTATAATATTAAGAAAAGGTCAATGGAGGAGGAAGCCAGGTTAAATAAGTCTTTCATGTTAGAATTACTTCAAAGTAACTTCTTTTGTTACCTTGATTCCACATCACTAAATGCTGTTAACATTGTCAAGGGAGTAATTTTTGAAATTTAATGAATAATTGAATCTTGTCCAGATGGTACTACAATGTTCATTGGGCTCTATAGAGGCAAAGCTAATGCCTACTAATGTTTAGGAGATAGTAAACTAATACTGTCTAATGAAATGAATTTACAAACTCTTTTGACTTTCCCAGTCCTGTGAATAGTATATTAATACGACCTAACATGACAGTTGTCATATTTACCTGAATAATTTCTCTCTTCTCACCTTTGTCTTAATATTATTTAAACTATAGTGAAGAGATTATTTAGACATCTAGCTCCTGGTTCACTGTTACTATAGTTAGCCTTGTTAATCTTCAAGAGCTTTTACATTTACCAGAGATTCTGACTCATCCAAGCATACATAGCCATCAGAGGTAAATTAAATTGTGAGGCTCTGTCTCCTACCACTTTGCCTGTAATTTGTTCCAGTAGTATTGCCAAAAATGTTGCTTAGACCAATAGCTTTGGGAACTAAAATGGTGAGGTTTTTGAACTTATTTTATAAATGAGTTGCCTTCTTTATAAAATGATTATGATATATTAGCCTAGTATGATCCTTCTGTAAATGTGAGAGATTGTTTTTAACATTATGTCATTTTTCTCCCCTTCATAGATTATAAGCCACTAACTTCCTGTTCTTTCCTGTTTCATTGTATGCAGTATGGGCACAACTTACAGAAAATAAAATAAAATGATGAAAGAGTGATTCCCAAAGGGAATACTCCCTCATCTGCCTCCTCCGTGCTCACCAATATCCAGCAGGCATATTTCATGTCCTAAGTACCTTTGATGCTCTCCCTTCTCTTTAACAGCCCATGTCACTTCTTAGATAACTATAATGACTTGCTTACTGATCTTCATCTTCCCTTGAACAATTGTGTATTCCAATCCATTTTCTACATGCAGCCAGAGGGAAATTTCAGAAATCTAATGCAGGACATATTAGTCTAGGCTTAAAACCACTCAGTGGCTTTTGTTAACCTTGGGGAGAAGACTGTAAACCTTCTCATGGCCTACCTGGTATGCTCTTGCATGTGTCAAGACTCAATCTGGGCCCCTCTGCTCCTCACTCTCTGCTTTCTCGCAACTGTACTGGCCTTTGTCCCCTGTGCTCCTTCCCACCTGTGAGCCTGGCATGCAGTGTGGAGAAGGCAGCCTTCCCCTGCCTGTTTGTACCATTTACATCCATGTGCTGAAGACTGAGTACATCTTATGCCTTGTACACAATAGACACTCAATTAATGTGAGTAGAGTAAAAGGATTTAAAAATGCATTTGGCAATTAAAAATGGCTAGTTTTTAAAACTGTATGTTTAGATCATAAGCATTTTTTATAAGGAAAAGTGGGTGTGGTATACCTATTCCATGACAATCACATGTTCTATTATTATTATAAACCTGCTAATCGCAAATCCTCTCCTGCACGTCCTTTCCTTCTTGTTGTCTAACTCACTACCTGTTTTGTCCACCAGGATTGGAGTAAACACTGCTGTCATCCCTCTTCTTGATCAGGGATAGCCAGGGCCGGTGACTATATGTGTTCTCCCACAACCCTGCAACCCAGAGCAGAAAGTGTCAAGCGAAGGAGATAGAGGTTAATTCTGAAAACATTAATCTATTTTCCACACATCCCCCAAGTCCTTCCCATTTTCACTTGGCCTTTTCTCCCAACCATGCAGTTAGCTCATTTGGTTTGGATTTATTATCTGAGGAGATAAATATGACACCAGAAAGTAAAGAAAAAGATGTTTGCTTGAATTTTTGGTTTCAAAAAAATTTAAATGCTTAGAGTGAAGGAGAAGACAGACTTAGAGTATAGAATCATATATGTATGAGCAAATTACCACTTTACACACTTTAAGATGAAAATATTATTTCTTGGGCTGGTAGTGAAAGCTGGGGAGGGGGGTTAGGTAGACAAAGACACTGGTGGGTTCCTGAAGCAGCACCTCTCCAAGCTTAGACCTCCAGAAACACCTAGCACAATATATTTTTATCTGAGAGCAGAGAGGTTATATGCCAATTTCTTAGGTATGACTCAGAAATAACTAGATCCCAGAGAAGAAATGGTTGCATAATATTGCTAGCAGGCCTTATATAGTTCCCTGAAGCATGGTATGTGTGCATGGGATGAATCACAAGTGTCCGAGAATATCAAAAAGTTATCACAGAGACTTCTGCTCCTGAAGGACTCCATGGGGCCTCTGTCTGTCGCTGGTAGGGGTTGTTGTCAGAGGACCAGATGGGTGATGGACCTGTCATGAGGGACTAACATGGTCAAAGACAGGGAGGAAGAGATAGACCATAATAATGTCCAATCCCAACCTCAGCACTATTTCTGTCCCAGAAATTTAGATACAACCCGAAGAGAAGGGTAGAAAGTGAGATCAGAATTCTTAAAATAACTATGACTCCGTTTTTTCACTTCAGCAGATTAGGAGGAGGTCAAATAATAATTAGGTTGAATATATCAAAATAAAAAATTATGTTTGCATGTTTGAGTAGTGGGTTGAGACTATTGTTGGTGCCAATAGTCCTGCAACTATAGTCCAGGCAAGGTCAGAATAGTAGAGAGGAGTAAATCATTCTCTCAGACCCCCTTGCTGGACATGGACGAGGATGGGGGTGGGGGCTGCCTCCTGCTTCTTTATCTTATTGCTCTGTCTTCCATGGCAAAAGTAAAGTGTGTATCTATGCATTATGTCCTTAAAGCCACCAGAGTGCCATTGCTGGCTGCCAGTTTTTCCCCAAACAGTATAGCATTTTAAGAGTCACCACACCTTTTGTCACAATAGGAATATCCCCTTGCAGAACCAAGAGCTGACGTTCATTCTAGTTTTGCTCACCTGTGTTGTTAATCCAAGATATTTATGACACCTGACTGTGGACTCAAATAATGCTAAATATCTGCTTGTCCAATAAGCCAGCTAGAATGGGAAAACTAGAAGAAATACAGGAGTTTTGGAACCAGTCAGACCTAATTCTAATGAATTATTTTACTTCATAACTCTCTTGGCTGGAGCATGCCGTTCACCCTGAGATCCAATATTTATATGTAATCATTAATTTATTAATATCTGTTTGGTAAGGTGGTTTTAAAGAGTAAAAACAATACATGTGAAATACTTAATGTAGTTTCAGGCTCATTGATGCTTCCCAGCAATAATCTCCTTTCAATGGCTAATCAAAAGCTCTTCAAATTAAAATAGGAAGATAAGTAGGAAAATGCAACAAAATTCATGCAAAACAACACATAGAGAGAACTTGTGAAAGCAATACTAGATCATTTTCAGGACAAATTCAGAAATGTGGAATTCACTTAAGGCCTCACGTGTTTATATATCTATGCACAGTGCATGGGGGAGAGTCCATTAAACTTGTCATTTTAAAACAAGCATCAGTTCAGTTTAATTAATTCATGTGAGTATGTTTTAGGACTGTTGTAGCCTCTGAAAATACAAAGATGAATATGACATGGCTTCTGACCTCTAGTAGTTTACAGTCCAGAGATTAAGTATTTCTAACTATTGATGGCATTAAATTCATGCCTAAAATAAGACAACTAAAAGGTAAATTTTGCTTAAAAGGAACAACTCCAATAGAATGGAGCAATTATGTTTTTCAAAACATAACCTATAATTTATAAAACGCCATGAACTTGAGGAATGGTACAAAACATTTAGGTGAGGACAAAAGGGAGAGAAACAAGTGATGATGTGTGGTTGTACAAAAAGGACTTTCTGGCCAGGTAGAAGGTAAAGAGGATGGATCTTATTTAAGAATAAAACTGGCTCAGAGGCAAGAAGTAACAGTGAAGAAGCGGTTCAACTGTTTTTTTTTATTATTATTATTGACAATTTAATCTCATAGCAGGTAGAGGAAGTAATAAGAAAAATTTCTAATCTGCAGTTAGTGCTAACCAACAAGAAAGAACTTACTGTTGCAGTAAAAGTTATATGAACCTTGGGAGAAATCAAGTCATCTTGGAATTCATAACAGCGAAGAGAGGAAACAGTGGGCATAGTCAGACGTGCACTCTAGACTTTAGGAAAACAGATTTTTCAAAAGTTCATAAAAAGGCTGGCATGATTCCATGGCAAGAGACTCTGAAAGGAAATACAAGACTAAAAAGAGTTAAGAAAATATTATTTAAAGGAACATAGAAATATAAGTATGGGTATTAAAGAGTCAGGAGAGAAAGGGACAAGAACAGAGGCCGAGATGGAGAAAGGGAGGCTGAGGTAGAAGAAGAGAGACAGACAGAGATGGAGAGAGAGAGAGTGGACACAAAAGACTGACAAAAAGAATGACACAGAGCAATGGAGTTAGCGGGGAAGGAGGGAGAGGGGAAGGCTAGAGAGACAGATAGTGAGCTGGGGTCCATCACAAGGTTCTTGGAGGGTGGTTCCATCTGCCTTTGGTGTGGATGCACTTAGGCAGAAAGCGAGGGGAACGTAGAGAGAGTCCCACACACCTCCTAGATGACCTTGAATTCTTAGCCTGCTTTCCCTAGGAAGACCGCTCTGCCCAGGGGAGTGTAATGTAGCAGTGTGACCCCTAACTGGTTTCTCTCACACAGCACAAATGAAAGCCCATCTCAGATGATTCCCAGGCATAGTCTCAACAGAAAATCTCATCGAAGAGGAATGGAAAGCTCTAAAAGTGAAAGTATACAATCATAAATGTTCCCAATTGAGGAGAAAAGGCACAGGCAGCCAAAAAATTCACATTAAGCCTCACAGGAAGCTCTCAGATGACCTTAGACTTAAACATACATATACAAAAGGAGGAAGAAAAATCACACGAGCAAAAGTGAAAAGTAAAATGCAATTTAAAATGTGGCACAAAATGTACTTTAAAATAGACTCAAGTAGAAAACCAGAATGAATTGAAATTGTGGGAAAAAGCTAAGGACAAAAAAAAACAAAAAACACCCAGCAATTCCAGATCAGTTCCTTTGATTTAGATACTCCAACCAAACATACATTCATTTACTTCGTCAGTTCCCTACATTTATTCAGGTCACGGTGATAAGACTGAGGCATTCAAATGAGGGACACAGTTGTATTTCCATAGACCTGTGTTCCAATTCAGAGGTTGTCAAGGGACACTTATACAGGTAAGGCCAAGGCATGGCAGTGTCAGGCGTTGGAGAGTGTGGAGGTGCCGTGAAATGCTCTGGAAGCACAAACTTAATACAATTGGGTAATGTGTCCTCAGGGAAGATTACGAGCCAGGCTCCAACATGCATAGAATTCTAACAGAAGACAGCAGAGACTGGAGGAGATTATCAACCTGATTTGCTGTTGTATTCGTTAAGGGCAGACGAGGCTGCAGTAATGACCATGTCCAAGCATGCAAATTGCTCATGAGGATTTTGAAAAGAATACTAATATAAACAGTAGGAGTCGGTATTCAGGCCAAGTTCCCTTAGACATGCAATGTGGTATAGAGTGAGGATATTTTAATATTGAAAGGTATTTACTAGTATGAATAATAGCTAATACACACTGAATATTTAGTAGGTCCCAACCTGATACTATTGGTAGCCCTGTCTTATACTTGAGAAACCTGAGGCCTGGATCATTTAAGCACCTTGTCCAATACCATCTCACAGCTGGGATTTGAACCTGCTGTGTCTGACCCCAGAGCTTACACACTTAACATTATTTCTTTATTTACCATGTTAGCTATATGAGTAAAGTGCATAATAATAGAGTCAGGCTAGAATAGTCATAATTGAACAATCATACTTGAAACATTGCTTGAATATTCAGTTAATCTGAGAGTGTCACTTGGCGCTGCATTTGGTCTGTCATTCAGTAGATAAATAATTTAAATAAAAAAATAGATAACATAACAAAAATCTATATTTTTAAAAATCAGAGGTACATGCTTAGGTATCGATTATTTCACTCATTTTTACAGTGATATTTTATAGTATTTATTGCTTTTTTTAAAAAAAAAACAGATAAAGAAACTAAGGCTCAGAGACAAAACTATTAAACAGTGGTGACTGGATTAGAACCCAGATCCTGTTTGACTACAAAACCTGTACTGTCCCACACAGTGAAGAGACTGCATCTGTGTTATCGTTCTGGCCACTATATTTCAAGATGGTCATCAGTAAATGATTGTACATAAAAGGACAACAAGAAAGGCTCATGAAATCACAAACTTAGAATTCCACCATGACCCCTCAGGTTCCCTACTTAGATACCCTGCCCTTAAGTACCAGTGCTATGTAGCCCTACCTTTGCATTATTATGAAATGTTCTGAAGCAACGGAAGACTCAGAGTATATCATTTTACTTACTTTAATGACTCTGCATCCCACACCTGGCCATGCTGATTCTACAGGGGTGCAGGCCCAGGGGCATGGCTCTGGAATGGAGTAAAGGGCTGCCATAGCGATGCTTTCCACACATTTCTCTTTCTAGGACAGTCTGAGTTAAACCCCCAGCATCATGAGGAAGGGGGAACGTCAGATCTCCTCCTGAAAGAAAAGGGAGAATTCTGAGGAGTGTCAAGAGAAAGAATGAACCCGACAAGGACAGAATATAAACTATTCACATAGTACCTCTACATTCCCATCCCCCCAAATTGTTTACTGAATACTGACATATCTACTTGTGGTTTCTACAAAAATAACCAATTTCTGAATTAGTCAAACTTAGAAATTCAAATTCTGAATTAGCTCTTATTTGCTGCTCTTTGCCTCAAGTAATAATATTTCCTGATATTTTACCTAAACTTAAGAAAAAGTTTATTTTGATGATAGTCTGAAGAAGCAAATTTTAACCAATATTTGCTGCAACTTCAGTATCAAATAGCACTTGTTTTTCTTACTATGAGTTTCTGTGATTATGCATCAGTTGATAAAATCTTATTTGCCTCCATTGTAATCATAGAAAATATTGTGGAAGAAACTATATATACATGCTAATAGGTTTACATGTTTTCACCTAAGCTATGATGATGGTGGCAATGACAAGAATGACTTTGGGTATAGCAATCTAAAGGGCAGGTTGCTCTTGGTTGACCCTTGAACCAGCCATAGAGCCCAGCACAGAACCTGACACATGGTAACTAGGTACTGAGAAATAAATTAATAATAATGAATGTACTGGATGAAAAATGATACATCTTGTGGAGGCCTGTCTGAAGTAAGGCGAGCTAGTCTCTACTGAAAGAAAGAAACAGTGTAGGGGCAGAAGGAGTCTAAGCCACAGAGGACACTCTTTGTTATTGAAACTGAAGGTGGCAGTGATTATGGTTGGAATTCATTCTAGGGGTAAATGTATGTATCCTGTGGTGACAAAGCAGATAACATTGATTGAGGAACTCAAATTGGTATCATGTATCATGTTTCATAATTTACATATAAAATTCTGCTGACTACTTTTTAAAAATGTATATTTTTACTGATTTCAGATAGGAAGGGAGAGATAGAAGCATCAATGATGAGAGAGAATCATTGTTTGGCTGCCTCCTGCATGCCCCACACTGGGGATCAAGCCCACAACCCAGGCATGTGCCCTGACCAGGAATCAAACCGTGACCTCCTGGTTCATGGGTCAATGCTCAACCACTGAGCTACGCTGGCTGGGCTCTGCTTACTTCTTAAACCAGTTGTGAGCTAGATTTTAAACCGTGGTTGTTGGTAAGTAAATTAGAGCTCAAAAAGTAAAGGTCTTTACATAAAGCCACTGAGTCTTGAATCAAATCTAATACTTGTCCACTGATGTCTGCTACAAGATGGTACCTTCAAAAGGACTTTTTAAAAAGAATTACTGATCAAAAGACCAACTGACTGACTGATATATGAACCCATTTTTGCTTTTTGTGCTTTTTTATGAAGGGCCCTCATTATACCTTTTCCATAGACCCAATGGAATAGTCAGTGGTAAATTCTCTTTGTGAGCCAAGGCCACAGGAAGAGGTGGTGCAAATACAGGAAATATTTGGGAATTAGTGTGTCTTTTAATGTGGAAACGACATTCATCATCCACTTCCTTCAGATTCCAGTGCAAGCTACAGTCAAGAAAGAAAAAAAAATGGCAGGCATTGGTCCAAAAAGGAACTCAACAAAAGAGAGGCACTCGAATATTTCCATCTTTCTCTGGCTCTTCATAAATCTGTCTCCACTTTGACCTTGATTTCATCATTCACAGTCTCTAAGATCTGCTGAACACTGCTTTGAATCCTGCTCCTTAATTACCTGGGTTTTCATCTTCATAGTCTGTTTGATAAAACGCTGAGCACAATGTTAGCAAGAAACGTTGCTAATCTATTTACTTAGGACCTATTTGAAGGCATAACGACCTCTCATCTGTCCTTTAAAAGGTATAAATATCAAAGTTGGAGCTGAGTCCAAACCAAAATACAACTTTATAAGGATTAATTCATCACAAGGATGAGGACGTTTTTATAGATAGGCAGTCTATTGTTCTTAGAGTCAGATTTATACTCTGGATATTTTTCATCCACTATGTAAAAAAGTATTAAAGAAACTTTTAGATAAAGACAAGAAAGTTTTATGCCAAAATAAGTGAACCTATGGTAATTTGGAGGTTATAATAATAAAAATTATAAATCTAACATTTAGAGGCAATCAAAGATAAAAACAATAAATTAATGCAATATATTCTAATACAGAACTACATCAAGCTTCAAAATAGCATGTAGAAGCCCAAAGAAATTCTTTTTTTAAAAAATGATAATTAATAATTGTATAGCAAATGACTTTGAAGAGTGACAATTTTATTATTTAGATTCTGAAATGTTCAGCCAAAGTACATGTTAGAGATAAAATGACTACTTATGTAAAAAAGAAACTTGAAAACCTGAATTTTTCAAACAGTCCTATGTCTCATTTATGAATGCTCTTCTAATGTGCCCTAACCAGTGAAAACCTTTCCTCTTTATTTCTTTACCCAAATTATCTAACTTTAGAGCAACCACAGCTGGAATCTGACACAGAACCTTGTGACACTTGAGTGGAGCAGGGGACACCTGGAGAGTTTCCCTATCCCCCAAGAACACTAAAGATGGATTTTAACTTAGTGAGTTCAACCCCACCCAAAGTGTGGCTCTGAGCATTGTGGGTTGAAAAACTTGATACTGGCGAGGTTCCAGCAAAGCACTGATTTAGAGGTGTTAGTTCATATTAACAAAACTCTCCACACAATCTATAAACAAATAGATTAGCAATGTTTCTATTAATTTCCAAGAAGAAATATTGTGATCAAAAGGAATGGATGTTTGCTCTGGTCTGACCAGTACGCAAGAAGACAAGTCCTCTCGGTGGTTGCCTGGCTCAAAGATGGACTAGCATCAGGTTCTGAAGCCTATGATTACTGCCCATGTTGATAATCAATTGAGGATATTCATGTTGATTTGGGTGTCTTCTCTGCTGTCCTGTGCTTGAATGGAATCTTTGGGTTATAATTTCTATCCAATTAGTTTTCTTCAATTCCTGCAAATTTTTATCCAAAAAGTGTGCAATATAATTTAAGTTCCTTTATAATAATTGCATCTCAGTTCTGTCTCTCAGAAATTAAATACAGGATACAACTGAGGTTTGAGATATTCCTAAACTTGTTAGATAAGCACTTACAAACACAAGTCTAATGACATGTCTTATGTGGAGATTTACAATTTCAAGTTCACAGGGCAACCTACTTCCCAAATTCTTAGGGCCTCTCACACATACAGACACTGGAAGGGAAAGTGAGTGTCTGTAGCTCCCAATGTCTTTCTTTTGATGAGGTTTGTTTCCTTTTCTATCAATGGTGTATTGCAAATCATTCATTATCTGGAGATTTTAGTGGATCAAGGAACCAGTTGGAAGACTTCCCTGGAGACACTCTCTGAGATTGGAACCTGGATAATTTTATGACTTGCCCTGTTACAATGTGGGCTCGGATGCACATGCAATTGTTACTAACAAAAAAAGGGCCTCAATTATATTTGAAGTTCTTTGTTCTGTCTTATGGAAATTTTGCTCTGCCACACTTTTTCATCCTTGCACTTGTCTGTATACTTATCTCCTCTAATTATCTTTTCTGTATATAGTTGTGACTGAAATCATGACTTTTATCTCCTTAAGTCACCAAAAACCAAATAGAAAAGTCTATCAAAACATAGCTGACAGCTACAGTTTTATTCTGTGGAAAGAGAAGAGCTATTCTACTTTAATAATTTTGATTTGTTTTTGCCACACAGATCCATTTGTGATAGTGCCCTCTTAAATTTTAAAAATATTTTATTTGATGTCATTTAATATTTCTCTTCTGAGTGATTCTGTTATCTGCTGACACATAGATGGTGTCGCCTAGGAAACCTGAAGTCAATAAAAGTGGCTGAGCTCTCCTCTTTATTCTGTCTCTACTTTTTTTTATGAAAACTGGTAAGTCACTTTCTGCCTACACATGCGAAAAATAAGATAACTATTGTCAACAAACAATGCATGCTCTTTATCTGCTGGGCATCCATCCGTCACTGCCACCAATCAGAGTGCTCTTTGCTCAGCGAGGGAGGCAAAAATCAAAAGACAGAACCAGCCAGCCGGTGATGATATTCTTGATGTCAGTACATCTGTACGTCGTGTCTTTAGAACAATGATATAAATGCCAAAGATTTTTTAAATGCTGTTAAAAGTCTAGATAGACTTTATTGTTTATTTTCTTGCTTTTCAGCCAGTGTTAGTGTAGCTGCTTCCTTTCCTAATGCCATGAAGAGAATCCTGAAAAATGAGTTTCTCTCCTTTAGCTAAGCTCCAGCAGAGATGGTCATCTATGAAGACTGCCTGTTGTGGAGGAGACAATACCGAGGGGGAAAGGGTGTCCCCTGACTCTGGGATTATACAAATCTAAAAGTTAAGGCAAATCTTGACATTTCCAATAAGAAATGAATAGGATATTCAGGGGAAAGTGGCGAGTGGTGATAATGTAGAAAAATTACCAAGTGATAAATGGCAAGAGAGAAAATGGTGAAAATCTTTCTAATAAGAATCAAGGGGAAAAGGAATGAAATAGGCAGGAGGGAGAGTTATAGAGAGAAAAGGAGGTAGAAAGGAGAAGGAATAGAGAGAGGAATGAATGAATATGAGTTAATTGTGGGGAAAGGAGACAAGACACACATTGGGATTAGGCATAAAAAAAGGCAATGGCTACCAGGTGTCTCTTCCTGCCAGCTCTGGGTGCTTGGTCACCTCTCACATACAAAACACAGTGAAAATTCAAGTGGATAAGTGACAGACATTCCTGATCTGTCATTCCAGACCTTTCTGTGGGTTCTCATTTATGTGGGTTTCTGGGGAAGAGGAGGATGCAGTTAAAGAACTAGAGACAATCATCATGGAGAATTTACAAGCTACAGATTTCATTTCTGGATTGAATTACTGCCCTTCTGTAAATCACATCTCTTCAGGGATTTTATTTATTCTGCTCTTTTAAAAAATTCTCTCTTACATCCCCTAATTGCTCATTATTTTCCATGATTAATTGATGGTGGAAATGCACATTTTAGGCATCCTATTTCAGGATGCAATCTGAACAGGATAGCACAGCCTTGCCTCAGGAAAATATAAGGCGGGAGTAGTCTTCATATTTATTGTATATTGAGCCAGGCACTGTGCCAGACATTTTATAGACAAACATTGGTTCATAAAACCCTCTTAAATCCCCCTTGGAGAGTACTATTGTCCCAATTGTTTAAGTGAAGAAAATGAGGTTCAGTGTGCTGGTAACTTATAAATTTAACTTAGTTATTAAATTATTGAATTTCAAAAGTCATAGTATAGACTATAGCAAGCAAACAACAAACCACAAATAAACAGTATATACTTATATATACCTTAACTAATATTTAGAAAGTATGGTAAGTTAATGAAGTCCAGAATATAAATTTCCTTTTCGTATTTCACTAATAAGGAGATGAAAATTATTTTTTAATCAAAACTTATGCCACTCCTGCATAACCTAACAAGTCATGATTGACATGCTCTGAGAGGTTGGGTACCCTGGCCAAGGAGAAGGACAGTTGCACTTGTCTGTGTATATATGTATGGTTATGAATGTTCATGCACACCTTTGTCGTCTCAATCAAGCAACAATCTAATGATGATGAATGCTTGGTAGGCTAGGCTGGCTTAGGCAACAAGAGGACTCATAAGCATAGAATATGCAATCACATATAGTAGGAGAAAAAGATATGAAATCGAAATCACAACATTAAAGTCAAATAAAAATCATTAGCAAAAAACTATTTGCAACTGTTTGTCAAATAAATCGTAAAGTTAACAGCTAATCCTGTGGTTCTATAGATGGAAGCTCTAATAATGGCCCAAAGACACACAGCCAACCTCCTCATTCTAATTTGGTCTCTTCCTTTTTCCCATCCTTCTTTTAAATTTTTTTATATGTACATGATTTTTATAGTTTTTCTTCTATCCCACACTGTCCTTCTGGTTTATTTTTTGTTCTTAAAGAAATATGACCATTAGTAGTTTTCTCAGCAAATAATCTGTGGGCAGGGAACTTTTAAAGTCCTTTATTTAAAAAATTACCTTTATTTTGCCCTCACAACTTAAGTAATATTTAACTAGGGTAACAATAAATTATCTTTAGCACTTTGAAAATATTATTTGGTTGACTTCTGGAATCTATCACTGCAGATGAGAATTATTTTAAATTATTCAATTATTTTGAATTAATATATGATTTCTAATTTAATTTTTCTATGGAAAATTTCCATATTTTATCTTTGTCCTTCATGATATGAAATTTCAACTACACTAAATGTGGATTTTTCAGCTATCCTACTAGACAGGTCTTTGCCATTTAAAGTCTATGTCTTTCCTAATTTCTGGAAAACTAAGTAATTAAAGCTTTAGTTGAAGGGCCAATTAAAGTATTAATTAATTAAAACTTAATTAATTAAAGGATTAAACTCTCAAACTTAATCTCTTTGAATATTACCTTTCCATCTATTTTCTCCTTTGGGCACTACTATTGATATGTTACAATTTCTCATTCTGCCATGTTCCTTATTTTCTTTTTTTCTCTTCTGTTTATTTTACTTCCATTTATCTTTCCACTAATATAATGGGTTATATCCAGGGAGATTCTTCTAGTATATTGTTCAGTTAACTGATTCTCATTTCAATTTTGTCACCTATATTGATTGACCTATTTTTATTAACTTTTCATTTCAATTGCCATACGTTTTTCCCACATTCCTTACTTGATCCTTTTCATAGCAGCCCATTTTTAATTTTATAACCTCCTGTTTTTCTCGTTATGTAAGACACTTTTTTATCTTTAGGCATTTTGCACATACTTTCTTTTAAGTCCCTTTCTGTTTGCCCAATTATTTCTGGTCCTATGAGTGCCAAATTTCTCAATTACAGGTTTCTGGTTATTCTTTTCATGTGTGTTATAATTTGTTGTTGGGACTTCATCTTCAGCAGGAGTTATGTTTTTGGCAGTCTTGCATTCTGGAGATTGCACTATGATTTTGCCCTACATTGGCCCTACACTTAATAGATTTATAATTACTTTTTCCAAGATCTTGTGGAGCTCATGACTTCAAACCAGTTGTTATATTAGTGTTCTTTGACAGTGTTTTTAATCCTTGTCTAGGGCCAGAAGCTGCTCATGTGGGTGCATTTTCAAGGTACCCACAGTTTGTTCACCCCTGCTACCTGCTAGTGTGAACACTCCAACTGCTGAACCTCTATCATTTCTGATTGCCCTACTCCAACATACCATGTCCCAGTGAACAGGCTCAGCAGGCAGTAGGAACATAAGAAAGCTGCTGCCTTCTTTTAAGGCCAATAATTTCTAAAATTGAATGACCTTATTCAAGAATTAATTACCATAATTTTAAATGTTATGTTCCAGTATAAGGAACTAACACCATGGACTGAGTCTGAAATATCAGACTTAGAGCTAATTTGTCAGGCAACAGCAATGGTGTTTTCTAATAAATTTTGAATCCGAAGTGGTAAAAATTAGGTATACCAGTTAGAGTAGCAGTGCCAATTATAGTTCGCCCAATATTCTGATGTTAGAGCAAGAAGGAGAGAAAATGATGGTAGATAGTTGTTTAAATTATTGACTGAGTATTTCCCAATTCTACCCCATACTAGTCATACTCTCCTTAGAGGGGTATTATAACAATTAGATTTAATGAAATAAATTAATGCATGCACACTGTTGAATGTATTAGAGAGGACTCTGAGTAGCAAAGGTCAGAAACAAAATTTGAGCTGGGAATATATTGGCTCACTTAACTGAAAAATCTAGGAGTAGGATGGCTTCAAGTATGACCCAGATATCATTAGAAAGTTTTCTTTCTATCTCTGATTCTGTTTTGGTCTGTGTGTCTTAGTCAAAAAACAAAAAATCTTCTCAAAGGTGAGTGAAGTATAATTCTCAGTTGGATATTTTATCTGGCCAGAATGGGCATTTTTGTGGACAACACCAGGAGGAATGCTGGAAATGGCTCTCAATGGGCTTGAACTGGTTCACGTGGCAATTCCCCAAGAACCATCCTGAGTTGTGTGCCTAGTCCAGTGGTTCTCAACCTGTGGGTCACAACCCCTTTGGCGGTCAAACGACCCTTTCACAGGGGTCGCCTAAGACCATCCTGCATATCAGATATTTACATTATGATTCATAACAGTAGCAACGTTACAGTTATGAGGTAGCAATGAAAATAATTTTATGGTTGGGTCACAACATGAGGAACTGTATTTAAAGGGCCAGAAGGTTGAGAACCACTGGCCTAGGCCCAAATCATGAGCTCAATCCTAGAGTTTGGGGTAGGAGTTCAAGTGGACATATGTATCCCACTTGAAGCTTTGTGGATGCCTCCATTGGCTCTTCCATATGTTTTTCTGTCCAAGGAGTTGAGCTTGGGCAGAGTCATTATCTTCCTCCCTGGATGGAAGTCTCATGCTCCGTATGGAGTTACAGTACTATGTGCATGTCTGTTGTGTATAGGCTTTATTTGTTGTAGAAACCATTTTTGGAGGAAAAAAACTTTCCCACTGTAATTTCAGTACCACAGGAATTTGACACTGTGCCAAAAATATTAAACATAATTAGAGTAGCTCTTACGTATTTAGTATTGTGCCAAGAACGTACTTTCCTCAAAGGTATTTTGACTAGAATGCCCTCTGCACAAAAGTAATTAAGGTCAAAGTTATGTCTGATGTGCTCACAGCCATGTACATCATTAATTTCTCATTAAGACCTCCTTCTAGGGTGGGCTCAGGATCAAGGATCCTGAGTGTAATTTATGAATAATTCATATTTAAATTAAGAAAGTTTTCAACAAGTTAAAAAATAATACAGGATGATATTTTAGAGAGGATAAACATTACATCAGAGTCTATAAATTTGAAATATATATTTTTAAATATCAATTATATCTATATGTGTTATTTACAGTTGACTTTAATCATGAATATTTAAGTCTAGTTTTGAAGGTTTTATTAAATCATCACAGACTTGTTTTATATTTTTATGTACTTATGTGGCCTGAATTTGAATTTATCTATTTACATGTTAATTTTATTGTCATTCTATTTTATATTTGTGTTGTAAGTTTCTCCTCAACTTTTATAGAACATGTTCACTTCCCTAAATGCAACTAAGGAAAAGAGACTTAGAAATATAGTCAAGGTCCAGGAAAATATTTTTGTGCCACGTCAACAATACCTGTAAAGTAAGTAATGCCTTCTGTTTAGTTATACTTTGTTTTCTGGACAATACCCCATCAATGAGTTTTGCTCTGTGAATGTGGTTTGGAGGCAGTATAAAATGCTTGCTCTCTACGACAAAGAATTGCTTTACAGGATGCCAGGCTAGGGCCTGATTGGGTTTATGTGGATTTATCAAAGGATGGGCAGTACCTTTAAATAGGACGGGCAAAAGCTGAGACGCTTGCACATGGCCAGGGAGAGAAAGCAGGCAGCACTTCCTGAACAAACCCAGCCCTCCCTTTCGGTGACTGCCTATGTCCTCCACTTCTGCTCTTCCCCCGGATTAGAACGCGATGTCTCAGCCTGGTGTGGCGTGTTTATCTTCTGATTGTCATAACCGCCTAACACAGGCACTGTGTCCAGTGTTCCACAGTGAACTAGCTGATTGCCAACACCTGGCCTGGATCGCATCTGGTTGAACCCCATGTGTCTCCTGAAGGGAGAGGTATTGATCCTGCTACCTAAACGTACCTGAGCTAGATCTTTCGATCTAAAACTCCAGAATGGGGGTGGGGGGTGGGGGGAGAATTAATGGGAATAAAGCCCGTATTGAAGAATTGAACCTGTACGGTTTTCTTTAACAATTAAATTTAAGGCATATGTGATAATGCGTCATGCATAGATGAATGTGTGTCATGCATAGATATATGTGATAATGTGTCATGCATAGATATATGTGTGTCACAAACGTTACAGAGATGACTCTTCTAATAATGAATCTTGATCTTCGGTGAAAGGACCCTTTTGAAAATCTGATGAATGATATGAACAGTCTGTGCAAAAAAAATCTTTTATTTACACAAAATTTGGCCACAGGGCAATCACAGAATCCTCGACACAGAAATGAAATAATTACAAGCATATTATCATATAGTCAGTGTCACCAAAGGAAAATTTAATCACTAGGTTAAACACCAATGTAAGTGTCCTCCGCTTTAAAAAAAAAAATTCCTACTAATAGTCTTTGTTGCTATTGTACAAAGTGGATGGTTTGTGGTGAGGCATGAAGCAGAAGGGGGAATTGTAAATCTGTTGCATTGTGGAGAGAGACTTGGATTATATAAAAGTTTGAAAAAACTCACTTGGGGGCTGAATTTGAGGACATTCATACCCCAAAGGCATGTGGGCAGGCATCACGGTGTCAGAAAATTCTGATTAGACTCCTCTATCCAAACAGCCCTCTCCCTTTATCCCTTCACCTTCGATCTCAGAGAGACCATGGTGACTGAGGGAACTCCTGTATCAGGAACATGAGGGAGTCAACGGCTTATCCGGTGGGTAAAAAGATTCTAGCGCAGAAATATGTAAAATAGGCTTTTCCACCTGATTTCCTAATCTTTCTATTAGAAATGATGCTACAAGAAACTTACATTAAAGCACCCATGTGAGATTTGTGTAAGATGTCTGAGAATTTGGCTTCTTCATGTACCTAAGAGGAAGATGCGAGGCTTTCTGTCTTATGCACATTGTTCCAGCCCACTGTGCCCTGAGATGGGCAAACCGCATTATAGATCTTCTGATAGGCAGCGGTGAGCCGAGCGAACAGCAATTTTCCAATACAGAACTCAGTAAGTGTGCCTCAGGGGAAATGGCAGATGGGAAGTCCAACTCCCCATTTTATACTTATCAACTCCAAAGCAGCTTTGAAACAGAAATGGCTAGCATGGAGGCTTCCTGGCATGTGACCCTACGCTGATGCCTAAAAAACAAGGTCTCTTTTCTTTGCAGGGAATTAAAGTGGCATTTTAATTTTTCCTCAGTGCAATACACTGACATCTTTTTATTCTATAGCTTGTCAGAGAATACTAATCAGTTGATGCCAGAAAATAATAGTTCAGAAGCATAAAACTCAACATGTATTTAAAAGGAGTTATCTGGTGAATGAAGAAAGTTCCCTAAGTTGTGAGTTGCTTTTTCATGAGAAAGTGAAATAGAGAATGTTCACATTCCCAAATATACACCGATGCCATCACACAGTGGATGTAATTCCATTTACAGGCTTTCCTCTAGAGAAAACTCATAATGCAATTTATTTATTTATTTTTAAGTTTTTATTGATTTCAGAGAGAGTGGGGGGGTGGGGGGGGGAGCGACCGCATGTGCCCTGACCAGGAATCAAACTGTGACCTCCTGGTTCATAGGCCAATGCTCAACCACTGAGCCATGCCGGCTGGGCTTGTAATGCACTTTAAATTCCACTCTCCTACTCACACCTTAGGAAGATATTTATCTGCATACCCATCAATTCTCCTGAAAACTGTATAACTCATTGTTGCAATGCATGAAGGAAAATGAAGATAGACATTCCCATTCTGAAAGAGGGTACCATGATAGAGAAACGCCACTTTATTTCATGTCTATCTTGTTTTCCAATCTCCTGCAATACCAGTATGTTTATTAATGATACATGCCTACCTAACAGTGTCCTTGCCTTGATATGTCATGAAATGCAACCTCTGCCTGGGAGTTGCTACGGCATGTACAGGAGGAAAAGCAAACCTCTCATGGTTTCCTCTATGTTCGTTTCATTTTCTTTTTTCATCTTAAATCCTCCCACTATGAAATTGAGTTTTTATTTATTTTTCTACCAAAGCCTATGTCTTCCACCTTCAGATGTCAGGGCTCATGATTTCATTTGATCAAGCCATTCCCAATTTCTAAATATCCCAAGTCATCTGTTATCTAATCTGCTGCTGACTTCTCCTAGTTTATACTTTATTTCGGTTATTGTATTCTTCCTTTCTGCCTGGCTCTATTGCATGGTTTCTATGTCCTTTTTATGCTCGCTATCTCTGTTAAATTTCTCATTAAGTACAATCAAATAGTGCTTATTTCTATAAACTACACAGATTGTTAATCTGTTGACGTGTGAGAAGGTATAATGTTGTGTTAAGGTGCACAAGATGCTAAATTTACAATTGTTTTTAGAGAAAAAGTTCCTCCAGCTCCAGCTGTAAACTCACACCCTGTTCAGCAGCCTCGGTGACAGTGGAAGCTGGGACCCCTGGCTCCCTCTGTCTCTAGCACATTGGTGGCAGCTCTTAAGAGAGAAGGCTGGGCAGGTCTGCATGGTTGCATGGTGGGTACAGATCTCCAGGTAATTAGAGAGTCAAGACACTTTAGTGACAGGTGAGCTAAAAGGCATATGCTAGGACAGGACTGGGATACTAGCAGGAACACACCCGTTTGTTGTCCTTCCTTCCTTCCTTCTGCTACCTGCCACCCCTTCCTGATAAGCCTATTTTTGCCTCTTAAAGGGTAGTGGGTGTCTCCTTCCCCGTATAGGTTAGCATTTTTTATGATATTCTATTTTTTATTGATTTTAGAGACGAAGCGCGAGAGAGACAGAGACAGAGAGAGAGAGAGAGAGAGAGAGAGAGAGAGAGAGAGAGAGAGAGAGAGAGAGAAACATCAATCAGTCGCCTCCCACATGTTCCCGAAGTGGGGATCAAACCACAACTCAGTAGGTGCCCTGACTGGAAGAGCACCTGCCACGGCTTGGTGTATGGGACAATGCTCCAACCAACTGAGCCACACCAGCCAGGGCAGGTTAGCATTTTCTTAACATACTTCTGCTCTGACCTTCTTGACCACCAGCCGCTACCTGCAGTTTTTCTGCCTAGGCAGAGAGCAGAGCAATGCGTAACCAGAATACATTAAAATGTTTTAAAATAAAAAGTTCAGCTAGCTTTTTTGACTTGCTGGGCAGTTTTATGCCTGTGCATACCTTAGCTACTTGCAGATGATCAACAGCTACTTGCTTGAACAAGCATTTTGATTTCAAAATACGTACAAAGAATGAAAACGCTAGACACCAAAAAGCCATATTGCAAAAATAAGTCAAGTGTGGGGAAGGGGAATCAAATTTTGAATTGGGTTATAAAATATACCAAAAAAAAATATGGCCCTCATAACCTACTTCTTTCCTAGGAAGTAAACTTTGTAGAGAGTTTTTATATGCTCTAACCCTAACCCTAACTCTAACTTAGTTTTCCTGTCCCCTAACTACAACCCTAACTTTATTTTGGAATAGTTTTGGAGTTGCAGAAAGGTTGCAAAGATAGTACAGAATTTTTGTATGCCCCTCATCTGGTTTCCCACATTGTCAACACCTCGCGTTATCATGGGACATTTGTCAAAACTAAGACCTGACATAGGAATGTTACTATTAAGTGAACGTCAGGGATTTCCCCAGGTTCTCTGTGATCCAGTTCCAGGCACTGCAGTGCATTTAGTCCTCACATCTACGTAGTCTTCTCTGATCTATGGCAGTTTTGTTACTGGAGAAAGACTGGTCTGGAAATAGATTCTCCCATAGCGTTGCAGCAAAGAAATTTCAGGGACACACTCATGGGAGGATTTGAGTGATAGTGGCAAGATCTATTAGAGCGCCTTTGAAAAGGCTGCTGCACTTGACAGCCTTGCCCCAGCTGAGGAAGGCCCTTCCCCAGCAATCCAGCTGGTAGACGGCGTTCACTGTGCCCAGCTACACCATGCCTGATGCCTCCTCCACAGTCAGGCCATTCAGCTCCATCTCACTGTGGAAGTTGTCCAGCTTCCGGGGCCCAGGCCTGCATTGGGCCCACCAGGCCCAGGAGGGTCAGCAGAGCCCAGAGTTGCATCACCCCTGCCCCCAAGGCTGACCTTGTGCAAGTTACTGAACTTTCCTGTGCCTCATTCTCTACCTGCATGTCCACCTCCAGGGTTCAACGGTGCCCGGGCTGCAACTGGCGCTGAGCTTGCGGCTACTAAAAAGAGAGGGTGAGACGGGGGCCTTTGTTAAGCTTTGATTGTATTTTCTTGGGCTTGGGAGGGAGAGGCTTTCTTTCAAACTATCCCACCTCTTTTCTGGATCTTTGGGGTTTAGTGCCCTTTTCCTCTCTGATCTTTCCCTCCGGCTTTTCTCCTCCCCTTTATGGTCACCATTTTTGCTCCAACTGCATGTGCCTCATAGTAAAAAGACCTCCCCCTGTGCCATATTGGCGTCTACTGAGCATGCGCCTAGCAGAGGAATATCCCCCTCTCTGTGTATCCCTTCCTCCCTTCATCTGGGGGGAGGAGGTGGTTGTCCCAGAGGTGATTGGGGAGCTGGTCTTCCTGGCCTGCTGGGATGCGGCTGTTCCCTGGAGTGGCCCTTTCTAGTTAATCGAGCTTCATTAGATGCCTGGCTCCCTCTTCTTCTTTTAATACAGCGGTTCTCAACCTTCTGACCCTTTAAATACAGTTCCTCATGTTGTGACCCAACCATAAAATCATTTTCGTTGCTACTTCACAACTGTAATGTTGCTACTGTTATGAATTGTAATGTAAACATCTGGTATGCAGGGTGGTCTTTGGCGACCCCTGTGAAAGGGTCGTTCGACCGCTAAGGGGTCGTGACCCACAGGTTGAGAACCGCTGCCTCAATATCTAACCAGCTGCCCACTGCAGCCGTTTCTCAGTCTTTCCGTCCCTTTCATGGCCTCCATAGTCTTGGGATCCAGGCACTCTGATGTTTATCTGATGTTTTCCTCAGGAAGAGACTGGGATTACGGGTTTGGAAGAAATATCACAGAGGTGAAGTCCCCTTCTTACTGCTTTTCCTGGGGGTATGTGATATCATGTGACATTCTTGGCGATGGAAACCCTTATCACCTGGCTGAGCAAGGGGTTGCCAGGTCTCTCCACTGCAAAGTTACTACTTTTTCCTTCCCTATTCTATTATTTAGAAACAAGTTACTACATCGAGCCTGTCCCGAAGGTTGGGGGAGCGGGAATGAAGCCCCACCTCCTGGAAAGGGGAATCTTATTTGGAATTTTCCCCAAGAAAGAGTGGTCCCTTCTCTCCCATTTATTTGTTTATTCCATCATTTATTTATAGCCGTGTGGATTCACATGTATGTACTTCATACTTTGGTTTATAAGTGAACTTAGTTGAACCGTCCTCACACGCATCCTCTGGCCGGAGCAAACACTCTGAGGCAGATACCTTAAAGTGTGAGTCGGCACCGAGCATTTCCACGGAAGGTCCCAGCGTGAGGCCCTGATGACACATCCATTAGTGACGACTTAGTCACAGCCGTTTCCTAAGACGCCTTTACCGGCGGCCCACACAGCCATTGCTTTTATTAGGTGGCGGTGGCTGGCTTGCCCCACAAGAGTCAGCTAAGGAACAAGCTCTATTACTCACGGAGACATGCTCTGCTCTCCTCTCTGCTCAGAAGGGATCCTGGCACAGCCTAATAAAAAATTCAAGCCCTTTGCTTTCCTCCTTTTTATGGAGAAAGGAAGCTCTTTTTTTCCATGGGTAGTCAGGAATTTGACAAATGTACTCCCTCACGTCCAGAAATAAAGTCAAGTCATGGGAAAATGTTTAATTATGCATCGGACACATTTCAAGTGAGCTTCATTCTTTAAATAATGGAAAAGACATAGGTTTGTTGCATTTCAGTTTTTTTCCTATCTAAACAGTTTTCCTTTTATAACTTTAACTTTAGTATGCCACCACATACTAAAAAATGATATTTAGTGCTGACAATACGAGGCATTTATTAAGCCCTCAAAGCTTGCTCTGTAAATGTCTCTTTTGTGAGTCAGAACATACCATTTTACAGGGAGAGAAACTAAGATGGAGAAGGAATCATTATATTTTCATAATAGAATTAGGCTGAACCAAAAGTTTTAATTTTTTCTATAGAAATTTATCTTAAGACTCTCCAAGGACCTTTTATGTTCAAGCATCTGAAACAAGGAATTTTTCTTTTCTAAAATGTATAAAAACGAGGTTGTAATACCCTGTGTGTTCTTATGTGAATGACTTCTTTCCCCCCACAACATAGTATTTTTAAATTCATTCATATGGATACTTATGGCTACATCTGGTTCATTTTCACATACAAATTTATACCAATTTGACTTTTTACTGTATTCTTGCTTATGTGTTCCATTAGACAAGTGCAAGCATTTCTTTAAGGAACATAACAGGGAGTGGAATTGCTGGTTATTATAAGTTTTCATGTTCAAATTTACTAAGTAATATCAAAAGGCTTTCCAAAATGATTGTAACAATTTACACTCTAATAGCAGGGCTTAAAAGTTCCCGTTACCCTAGAATCTAGCCAAGCTTTGGTATTTTAAATTTATACCACTGTGGCTGATGTGAAATTCTATGTCAGTGTGGTCTTAATTTGGTTACTAATGAAACAGCATTTTTTGTGAAATGCCTAGTTATGTGCCTCTCTCCGTTATCAATTGGGCTGTTTATTAGTTTTTATTAATTTTTAGGAGTTTATACATTCTGGATATTGAACTTCTAACCAGTATAAATCTTAAAAACACTTTTCCCCAGTTTGTGCATTCTTTCCATAGTGTCCTTTAATAAACAGAAGACCTTAATTCAGATATGCTTGAGTTTGCTAATATGTTCTTTATGCTGTTGTAAAAAATTAAGAAATAGAAACCTCATTTAAAGTGAAGCAGGGCGGCCAGTAGGGGGAGCTCTCATGCCCTGCACCAATCACAGAGCACAACAGGAGAAACTGTTTGTAAAGGCCCTTCCCAACTTCCTTTCCCCTTGGTGAAAAAGCTTTCTCTCCTGTTTTAGGGGACTGCACAGGGCTCGCCAAGGCTGTATGTACCAGATTGCAGTTCCTCGTTGTCC
The DNA here is from genome assembly GCF_963259705.1 of Myotis daubentonii. Classification (NCBI taxonomy): domain Eukaryota; kingdom Metazoa; phylum Chordata; class Mammalia; order Chiroptera; family Vespertilionidae; genus Myotis; species Myotis daubentonii. Next base: position 25,338,668 of record NC_081856.1, read on the forward strand.
CTGAGTGAGCCCATGTTGCTGCAGAAATACCTGTCTTTGTGTCAATAATATGCACTGCCTTCTTTAACAACAACAACAACAACAACAAACCCTCAGTCTAAGACCTAGGTCATAAAGAGATTCTCTTTAATTTTTCTCGTAATAGATTATCAACCGTCTCAGTACCATTTATTGAACACTATGTCCTCTCATTACTAAACTGGGCCGGAACTCTGTAGCTATCAATAGATGTGCACATCTATTTCTGGACTTTCTGTTCTCTTCTGTTGCCCTGTTTATGTAGCCCTGCAGCAGTACCACACCGTCTTGATCACCAGTTACTGATTTCCAGCAGGCCACGTCCTCTCTCCACCCAAGCTACCACCTTATATTCCTTATTAGTGAATGTTTTGCCTATTCGGTGGTCCTGCTTTTCTATATAAATAGAACCAGCTTATCGGGTTCCATGTAAAACCCTGCTGGGATTATGCTGGGGTTCAATTCAGCAGATTGGGAAGAAATAACATCATTATAATATTGAGTCTTCCTATTAATGACTATAAAATGTCTTCAAATGTCTCTCAACAAATTATGTACTTTTTTTCCCATAAAGGACTTGAATATCTTTTGCTGGATTTATTCCAAGATCCCAAAGCTTCTGCTGCCCTTTTAAATATCTTTTTCAATATTGCATTTTCTTAGTGTTCTTGGATCATTGTCTTGGAGAATTCCTGTGCTTCATGTTTAGAGTTGCTCCCAGTAAGAAATTTTGTGTTCTACTAGCACCTGGGGACAGTACCAAACTGGGCAGCCACTTTGGATTTGCAGTTTGGGGACTTTCAGGCTACATAGGTAGTTGGGATTCTGGCCACAGATTGTGCACGGGCCGGCCTGTGACTGAAAGTTCAGAGAGTCTTCTCTGCCTCTCCCAGAGTCCCAAGGCAGGGGGTGGCCCATTGGATCAGACCTCCCTCCATGCTCAGATCTCTGCTTTTCTGGGTACCTCCCCACATTTGCTTCTTACAGACCAGGTCTAGGCCACTAGACACAGGCAGATGTCCCTGGACAAGCACAGCTGTTATCCTACAGAGCTGTGTGCAATCCTGCCTTCTGGTTCGAATTGTTTGTCTTCCTGTACCCTCAGCCCAACCAAGCTTGAAAAAGATACTTTTTCATTAAATTAAATGAAGTATTTTAGGCATTTTATCTTAGAAGGAGTTTTCTGTCCATCCAGTTTGCCATATAGCTAAAAAGAGAAGTCAAGTTATTCCCCTCCTGCTTTTCTTATTTAGAAGAAAAAAAGAGATTGTTTTCTTAATGAACTCACATTGATTCCACATTCTCTTTAATTACACATATCTGTTTAACTATCATTTTTAAAATTGAATGTTAAAGTCATCAACCTGTACTTTCTCTCTCTCTTTTTTTTTTACTTTTCCTATTAAAAATGTAGACATTTGCTTTCCTCCACTCTTGGCATCTTTCCCAGGCTTCATGCTTTTCAAATCATTACCGGGGGTAACTCTGATGTCACACCTGCCATCTCTTGCAATATCCTCGATGTAATTTATTTGAGCCTGGAAATTGGAAATCTGAATCAGGCTCTCTTATTATGTCCTCATATAATGTGGGTATTTCCCACAATGGTCCATTTTAAAGCCCGGTATTAAGGTTCAAGGCAAGTTTGAAGTTTGAGCAGAAGTTTAGATCCAGAATGAGTGTGTGTGGCCACCCCAGAGTTCTAGCCTCTCGAACCAAGCCCAGGCACTCTCTAATGAAGAAGCCCTGGAGAGTGTGTACATGGGCATGCATGCACAGGGCCCAGAAATCCGCCTGCTAGCGGGTCCTCATGTGGTTCTTCCGTGCACTAATGTGGGAGGACTGTCGTTCTATAAAGAAGAATATAATGAAGTTCCAGGCAGTAGTAAAATTGGGAAAAATTGTGCTTGCATCTCTGAAAGCACACCGTCTCTCAGGAGACAGCCTCTTTGGCTCCACCATGTTTTGTTATTTAGGGCTCTGACCACCCAAGGGAGAGCAAAGGGTGAATCTGAAGAGGAGGAACTGTGCGCTAGCTATTGAGCGAGGGACCCACAAGAACGATGCTATTTTAACTTCCCAGCATTTAGAAACCAGTCTCTCCTGCCAACACGTCAACAGCCCATGGGTGGGGTCAAGTCGTTTACCCAAATTATGGTAAGAAAACAGCACCACACTTCCCTTCCTAACTGTTGCTAATATTGCCAGATTGCACAGAAACTATAAGTATTTTTAAATAATCAAGTCACATTTTTTATAAAACTCCAAGAGGCTTAAATTTCTTCTGATAGAAGCAAAATAACTACAGTAGTGAAGATTTATGCACCTAAAATACTTATTTTCAAACCTTTTCTTCTATTATTTCCCCCCTTTGGCAGAAATATTGAAGTAATAAAAGGAGACTTGGCTTAAAATGGGCATTTTCAAATGCTATTGAAGTGAAAGTGGCACCTTCGCCCAGCAAAGGAGACAACACCCTGGGAGCTACCCCAACCTCCTCTAGAACCTACATTGCTTCACCCTTGGCTGAAGTGGGCTTTAGATTTCACTCAGCTGAAATCTAAAGCAACTAAAACAATTCTTCATCACCCACTCAGAGTTCTAAACCACTTTTTAAAAGAAGTTTTATAATGCCTGTTTTAGAAAAGTGAAATATCGAACAGCTATTCATTGTTTCCCAGTTTGATCCACATTTAAGCTTTTTTTGATCCAAGGGACCTACTATAGTAAATAAAAGTAAATTATGTTCTATAAGCCATGATACATATGGGACACAGAATACAATCAAACTGAGGGGAGGTGCGATAGCTTAACCTAAGGCCATAATGCAATCATTTATATTTCTTTTAAGTGGCTTTCTCATCTTTTACTGCAGTGATTCATATCCCCCCCCCTTTTTTTTTGAAACACTATAAATTTCTTTCCATCAATATTTTCCTTTCTTTCTCATTTAATAGGAAACAAAAACAATTTTTAAACCACATTTAATTTGAGTTAGTGTTGCTTAAAAAGCTCAACTTGTATCATTGTAAAAAAGGTGCTATGCTGCAATATTAAGCCAATAGGCATGGCAATCCTCTTCTTATTCAAACCAATAATATCTTGTTGTTTCATCTCTAGTATGATGAGAAAAGCTAATAAATATCTGATAGAGATTTTTCTTCTATTAAGTAACTTGCTTCCTTTGTTCTGTTTTATACTGGTCTTACCATAATATGTTTGATTTAAATTACATAGACCAAAATTAATTATATTGTGTTTTAACTTTATTAAAGCTTTCATTTTATACATAGATCTTTCTTATGCTCTTTTGAAAAACTTAGCAACTAGGCATAATTACATTGTCCTTGTTAGGCCCTTAATAAACTTACTTTACGCCTTCGCCACTGAGATGTTCTCTTTCTTTTTTTCATACTGAATACTTAGAATATAAGTAGAATCCTTTCGGATATGCCCCTTTAGGAGGTAAACCTATCTCCTGTGTTTTTGTTTTAAACTTCTGTGAACTTTAACTACTTGGTTTTAAAGAATGCAACTTGACTCCTGTTGCATCAGAATCGTAGGCCAGAGTAAAGTAAAACAGAAGCTTAAAATTATAAGTGGATCATCCATGATTTAAGAGGAAACCTACTAGTTTAATCCCTGTGCCCAGCCTCCAGCTCTTAGCAGAGATTTCTTCTGCAAAATCCCTTCGGCTCTGTAAATTTCCCTAATGACTCCACACACTAACCTTTGATAGCACCTCTAATAAGTGCAGCCATTTCTGTCCTCCCTGGTGGATGCCTGGGAAAAGAGACCGTGATGAAACTCCCACACAGCTCCTCCTACATCGTGTATCTGGGTTTCTTGATAGGCAGATAACTCATCTATATTATATATTACTCATGTCTATGACAGTTGGAACAGATTGTTCAACATCATTGAAAACAAGCTGAGATGTTTATAATGAATAGACTTTGACTTGTCAAATTGTTTATAATGCTTTGAAAAACCTAAACACCTAAGTTAAGAATTGGTGAGACATTTTAGAATAGACTTACACTTTTTTTTTGCCCCAGACTAGTAGATGGTACTGTTCAATTATGTAATGATTTGTTGGATCCCCTTTTCCCACCCTCTCCTTTTTGGCCATTCAGGAAAAGGACCACCATGTATCCCCAACTCTGAGATACATCCTATGTCTGGACAGAGTAACAGCATGCTTCTTAAACCTGGAAACCTCTTTAAGTTGGCTTCACCATAGTTTCTTCTCTGACTTAGTGGTTCAATTCTTATAATTACATCCCTGGCCTATGACTCAACAATACTCTGCACCTAGCTGTAGCAACTATATCTTCCTTGGGTCCCTCAGGAAGTCCAGGTTGAACAATGACCTTATTGTTCAACCTGGACCTCCCTTCCCTCCACAGCCCACTTTCACACACCCATAAGCCAGCCTCGAACCTGGACTTCCCTTCCCTCCATAGCCCACTTTCACACACCCATAAGCCAGCCTCGGTTCATTTCAGTTTCCTCAGCTTTTTCACTCCTGATGCATCTGAATGGCCGGATCAGCCAAATCATTATTGTTACTAGTATTTGCCTAAGTCTCCACCCAGGACTGAACTCTCAATGTGATAAAGTTATATAATAGAACAAATCCTATATAATAAAAGGTTAATATGCAAATAGACTGAATGGTGGAACAACTGAACAACCAATTGCTATGGCATGCGTTAATCACCAGGGGGGTGTGCGGAACATGGCAGGTGTTGGCTGTGGTGGGATGGTGGAGCAGGTGAATAGGGGCACCAGACCAAGGCGGGGCACCAGTTGCTGTCATCGGGCAAGCCTCTGGTGGTTACTGAAAATTCTTTGCTCCCGCATGCCACAGTCCCACCTGGTGCTCGCACCTCTGCCAGCGCTGGCCCCGCTGACACCAGCTGCCAGCGCGGGAGCCACTGCTGGCACCCACTGCGGGCACCTGGCACTGGGCCCGATCGCTCAGCACTGTCAGTGGGTACAAGTGGTGGCTTCCCACCCTGATAGTCCCTGAGGGCTTCTCCACCTCCCCCTGTTCCTGAGGGGTGATCAGGGAAGCAGCCGCCACTTGCACCAGCTGATGGCACTGGCCCCATTCGCATCTACTGCTGGCGCTGGCTCTGGCCCCAGTCGTCTGTGCCTTCAGTGGGTGTGAGCTGGGCCAGTGCAGTCAGTGCATGAGAGCAGTGGCAGCAGGAGCGGGGCTGCTGGCAGACAGGAGATCGGGGGCCATGCCAGGAGGGGCTGGGCTGGGGCATAGAGGATGGACCGAGACCCACCCCTGTGCCTACTGCAGCCTTGGGGCCCACAGTTCCTTTCAAGGTGCATGAATTCGTGCACTGGGCCCTAGTATCATATAATATCGTTAAGTACATGTGCACGTACACTCAAACATAAGGAATATGTTCAATAATGTGATGGATTTTAGTTAATGTTCAAAATATCAATGTGCTTCAAGCCCATGGATTGGTCTGCTCAGTGTGGGATTTAGTTTCTATTGAAACGTGACTTAAATCCTGAATAGAATAATTGTCTCTAAGCCAGTTATGACATGGTTTCCCTTAAGTTGTTTTCTTAGAGCTTTTAAATGGAAGACGTGTTCAAATGTTGAAGGAGGAATATTATTAAAACATCTTGGATTAATTCAAACTGATGGTCATCACATGTGACCTCTCTGGGCATATCTGATGGCTGTGGAGATATGCTCCTCAGATCTGTCTCCAAAAGAACTTGCTGAAGACACACTGTTGGCTGTCATACCTTCAAACCCACTATGGTGTTCAGACCAATGCCATGCACCTTTGGTTGCTCCCAGCAAATGCCTGAGAAAGGGGTGGGTACTAGAGGTAGGTCTTTACCTTCTGGCATGGGGCCCCTTTTACCAGCATTCTTTGCCCAAGGTGTCGCCTGGCTGACACTTTCTCAGGGCAGCCCTGCATGTGATGTTTCTCCAACCCACTCTACTTTCTTTTCTCGCTCCTTTTATAGGTGTCAGACCCACATAACTCTCCCTATCTACTCCTTTATTCTTTCCTCTTTCCAGATATTCCCTCAGTAAATGTCACGCATGTCTAATTAATTCTGCTTTAGTATCTATTTCACAGAGGACCTGAGTTGATTCACTCAGGAGGAAAAAAAAATGCTCCTAAACTATCATTTTTAAAAAACAAATTTTTATCATGGCAATTGCATTTAGTCTTCTCCCATGAAACACTTTTAAACCAATTCTAGCATAGCAGGAAACACAACATTAATTTCCTTTTTCCACACTACACTATAAAGGAATGCCATCACTTGGATGAAAATCATTTAAAAAACAAGCAAAAAGCAAAAAGCCAAATTCATCATAAGGCCAGCTGTGCTTTGATAAACCCACTCATGGGTAATTAGAAAATGACTTATTCCAAAGTGTTGCAATGTTATTAAAGTGGAAATTATTTTCTCTAGTATGTAGATAAAGCTCTTGTCAAGGTATCATCTAAATCTATAAAAGGAGAATATTGAAGAGAGAAGCTAAAATTTACTTTTGTCTTTATAAAGATGAAGTATTGGGGTTATATGTTGTGATATTAATTCTGTAAGATCTTAGTTTTCGTAGCGGTCTGAGGCAGCATTATCTCCCACTGACTACGGCTTTTACTAGTGCTGAAAGAGTAATCAGAGAGCAGAGGAAAATAAGGATAGTATTCTACTCATAAATCACAACAATTGATTCAGAGAGAACAGTCCTGAGAGGCCAGAGGGTTAGTAAACACTGCTATTTTCGATTAATGTGATTGTCAAAAAGGGAGGAGAGGGATACTCAATTTTATTTTGTCTAGGAAATTGCTTTGAAAAATAAACATGCAGAAGAAAAAAAATGCTCCTGAACTATCATTTTTAGAAAACAAATTTTTATCAAGGCAATTGCAAAAAGGGCTCCATTTGTTGCTTAGGGTTTAATAATGCAATTAATTTTTTGTTGTCTACTAAACATGCTAATTTTCTAAAAAAAAAAAAAAAAAAAGAGTCCCTTGTTTGGAAGTAGAAAAGAATTCCTGCAATAAAAGCTCTCTCAATTTCTTTTTGAAAAGAAAGTATGCAGTTCTCCCAGTTAGGGTTACAGAATTGATGCCTCATCTTGAATTTGGTGAATATTATGAGAAATTACTTGAGTCAAAATGTGGTTAAGATATATTAAATCACTATCGTGATTTTCTTCAGAGCAAATGCTTCTGTGAAAAGCTCATGGGAAGACACATTATGGAAATTAGATTGAAAATCTCAACCCTGGACTGAAGCACTGCTGGAATCCTTATTAATTTTATGTGTATTTTGTACTAAAAAAATTCAGAAAACCCTGAGAGGTAGAGATGATTCCGATTCTTGGCAAATCTATCACATGAGAGGAAATAAAGAAAACTTTTATGGGTCTTAGGGTGCTTGATTTACAAAATGGCTGAGGATAATGCTTGAACATTATTCTGGGCAGGCCAAGTGACATCTAAGCAAGCTTCTAACCAGGAAGTCATAAAAATGATGAATGTTAGGTCATCAAAAAAGTGACTTGAGGGTCATGGGGAGATCAGCTGCGCAGGCTGTCTACTTTAGCAGCTCAGGTGTGCAGTCTTCGGGCCTAAATCAGAGCATAGAAGCATAGAGCAGACTGTTAAATCTCAGAGAGAAGGCAGGGATGGGTGGGTGAGTGGGAAGAGATCAATAAAAAAACTTGTATGCATCTATGCGTAACCCATGGACATCGACAATAGGGTGATGAAGGCCTGGGGCAAGGGCAGGGGCAGGCTAGAAAGGATCAATGGGGGGGGGGAAGAGGGACATATGTAATACTTTCAACAATAAAGATTAAAAACACAGATAAATAAATCAGAGTTCAGGAAGTCAGATTGGGAAGGATGAGGGAAAGTGGAGCATTGCAAGTGTGGCCAACTGTTTGAACTCTAAATCCAAATATCTAGTCTAAGGGATGGGAGAAAACATACTTGCTTTCTTCATCTGACTGACTCCTCTTCCTTTATTACTTGGATCCCCATCTTGATACCCATTATTATGGTGACAACAACAGCAGCTGACACTGAGATGATGTTTGTTTATTTTAATGGTACATTTGAAATCATTTTGCAGAATTATCATTTTCCTCAATTTTTAATGATAAGAAAATGAGACAGAAATTTAGGAATTCATCTCAAGAATTATAACCAGTCAGTAGTTGAGTTGGGACTTCTTGTTCTGTTTTGTTTTTTTGTTTTTTAAATTTCACTAGATCTTCAACAGAGCATTCCATGATAAATCAGTATAGAAGTTTAAGCATGATCTAATACACATTGGCAAACATCACAGGCTGGTTATGATCATGTGCTGCTTACAGACAGGGAGATGTTCTGAGAAGTATGTCCTTAGGCAACTTCGTCATTGTGTGAACATCACAGAGTGCACTTACACAAACCTAGATGGTGGAGACTACTACACACTGAGGCTATGTGGTATAGCCTATTGGGTCTCCGCTACAAATCTGTACAGCATGTCACTGTACAAAACAACATGAGATTAAATCATGCCTAAAAGAAAATTATATAATCAAGAGACACAGTAAACATGAAGCATATGAGGCAAACTTTTTTTATAAGCAGAAAGAATATACTCTAAAATAGTGATAAAGAGTATAGTAAATACATAAACCAGTAACAGTCATTTAGTATCATCATCAAGTACTATGTACTGTGCATAATTCTGTGTGCTATAATTTATAAAACTGGCAGTGCAGTAGGTGTGTTTACACCAGCATCACCACAAACAGGTGAGTAATGCTTGTGCTATGAAGTTAGGACAGCTACCACTTCAATAGGCTCCATTAAAATCTTCTGGGACCATCATCATATATGGGGTTCCTTGTTGATCAAAACATTGTTAGGCAGTATATGGAAGATTGACTGCATATGACTACATATGGAAGAACACCATGTGGCAAACAGAGCACAGAATGGTGACTGGATGACAGGAGACTCAACATATAGCAGTAGAATATGAAATATAGATACACCTTAACACCAGTTTTCTCAGGAAGAAGTTAAATTTCCCCATGAAAGTCAGCATCTACTATCTGTACCAGGCCAAAATGGATCTGGAAACTTCCAAGTAACGATGTCAGTATTCCAAAGGAAGTTTTATATTCTGTCTTCTTGTGAGTCTAAGCATCTTCTTGTTTTGATTATACTGAGAAGAACTTTCCTTTTATCAATTATTGTTTTGCTTCTCTCTTTTTTTAAAAGAATATATTTTATTGATTTTTTGCAGAGAGGAAGGGAGAGGGATAGAGAGTTAGAAACATCAATGAGAGAGAAACATTGATCAGCTGCCTCCTGCACACTCCTGACTGGGCATGTGCCCGCAACCAAGGTACATGCCCTTGACCGGAATCGAACCTGGGACCCTTGAGTCCGCAGGCTGACGCTCTCTCCACTGAGCCAAACCAGTTAGGGCTGTTTTGCTTCTCTTAACGTGGTAATCACCAGCCTTTACCAGTGGAAATAATCACAACATTCAATCTGTGCCCTAGTGGAAAATTGCAGCATTTGAGGTTATCGTGTCATGGCCAGCAGTCTACAGCCAAGCTCATTGGCGAGCCGGACTCACACCAGAGAGGTGCGTGAAGTGATTCCACCTCATTATCATGAACAGCAGGAATTCGAAATTCTGTCTTAGAAATAGGTCAGTGTTGGGGGCACAGAAGGGCACTCCTGATGAAGCCATCTGGCTGGTGATAGAGAAAATATATTTGTGTTATCACTGAAGCCACAGCACTATGTATCAAAAGTGGGTAGTTAATGACTTTAACACATTAGCATTTATATATGAAGTATCTATCAGTGATGAGTTTTTAAATTTTATTTTATACTTTAACTACAGTGAAATTTACTTTATTGGGGTATGCATCTATGAGTTTTGACAAATGCAGAGTCATGTAACTCTAACTAAAATCAACCATAAAGATAGAGAAATGTCCTCTTGCCTCCAAAAATTCCTTTGTGCTTTCAATTTGTAGTTAAATATCTCTCAACCCCTAACCTACTAGAAACCACTGGCCTATTTTCCATCACTATCTTTTTGGCCTTTTCCAGAATGGCTCATAAATAGAATAATACAGTATGTAGCTTTAAGTTTGGCTGTTTTCATTTAGCAAAAGTCAGGGGCAATTTTTTAAAAAGTAAGCAATAAGATAACTCCTAGACTTCTGAGATATAAGCCTTGCTCTGCTCATATCTTATATAGAAGTTGAAATGAGCTACACAAGAGAGGTGGTAACGTAAGCAGCTCAGACCCTTTGTCCGCTTTGTCCTCTCCTGGGGCTGGAAGCGAGCTTACAGGCCATCTGGTCCAGCCCCTTCATCATAGAGTTGAGGGAGGTGTGGTCAGGGAGTGACAGGGTCAGTGATTGTGGGAATACCAGGGCAAGCATTCATGCATCCTGATTGCAAACGCTATCCTCTTTTGACTTCACGTCTAGCTACCCAGCAATGCAAAACTTCTAAAATGAAAATCAAATATAAGACTCTCTTTATATAATGTGTTTGTTCTATAGGGATCCTCTTAAATTTCCATTTCAAATAAAAATAAATCATCAAAAAGAAAAATAACGGAAACCCTGGTATGGTTAGACTCTACTAGGTAGTATGCTTGCTTCCTGTCTTAGTCCATTCGGGCTGCAATAACAATACCAGAGACTATTTATTTCTCACAGCTCTGGAGGCTGGGAAGTCCAAGGTCAAGATGCTGGCAGATTCGCAGTCTGGTTAGAGCTGGCTTCCTGGGTCACAGATGGCTGTGTGCTCACGTGGCAGAGGGACTAGGGAGCTTCCTGGAGTTTCGTCGATAAGGGCACTAATTCCAAAGGCCCCATATTGGGAATGGGGATTTAACACACAAATTTTACAGAAACACGAACATTCAGTCTGTAGCACTTCATATTATGCATTACATAAAGATAGGAACTGATAGAAAATTGAGCATTCCTTCCTTATGTAATATGTTTGTTCTAGTCCATTCGGGCTGCAATAACAATACCATAGACTATTTATTTCTCATGTTGTATATGACAATCGTGATGGGAACTGATAGAAAATTGAGCAATCCTTCCTTAAAAATTATGAAAAGCAGATTGTGATTTAAGCAAAGAGCACAGATGCCTAGCTACTCCCCACCCCCAGTATATCCCCTCTCTCTCTCAGTATCTGCTGAGGCTTACGCACCAATGTAGATAACAAGAAACAATACCAACACTAGTTCAATTTATTATTTAAATCTAAAAATGCTTGACTTTGAAACAGGTCATGATATTCATGTTGTTTGCATGTGAATGAGCTTATTTGCAGGTTTCTTTATAGAACTTTTTGGCTCCTTTCACTTAGCCAGATCTTGGAGTCAGTAAACTTAGGTTTCATTTTTAATTCCTCAGAATTTCAGTACCTGTGCCAAAGATGACAACTGTGATGCTTTCAGACTATAATTCCATTCCAAGTGAAATCATCTCTCCCACTTCCTGCTAAAGAGAAAGCCCCGTAAAGGCCAGCGGACCCCCATCTCCCACCGCCCAGGTCAAGTTGTCCACACCAGAAATGTACTTCTGACGCAGGGTCAGCAGTCCATCGTGTGGACAAGTATACACGATGTGGTCCGGTACAAAATGATAGGGAAAGACAGCCAGGTATTCTCTCTCAGACATTCAAATTAAAAATCTCAAATTGAAGAAAGCACCAATTGTTGGAGCTGCAAGGTCATACTACAGACAGCGGCTGGAGACCTTCTAGTGTGGGAGCTGGAGTTGTAGGACGCAGGAACCAGGAGAAGCAGGTAAAGGTAGTGAGTGGGTGGAGGCCAAGGCGAGGATGCCTGTCTCCTGGAGTGAAGCCGAGCTGTTGGTGGAGCTGGAGAGTGGACAGCAGGGACCTGCCTTCCTTCCCCTGGGCCTCTCTGTCTGGGGTTTTCCTGTTCCTGTCATATACAGTCTTACATGAACCACCCTCCGACTCCCATTCCTGGAAGCAATTTGACTGAGTCTCTCTAGTCTTTGAATCAATAAAGCTTTAGATTCTATTTCTACAAAACTGATGGCAAAGACTCTCAATAATAAAAGCAGGTGGTAGAGTTTCTTGAGTACAAATGAAAATATTTTGTTCTTAGTAAAGTCAAATTTTACATTTATTTGTTGAGTATGTGAGGAAAAGAAATATGGGTCAATATGTCTGGAGAAGAATGTTTTAAATAAAGAACTTGCTTTAAACTCCCAAATATAAGCAGTAATATAGCTAGTAACTAGCAGACTGTTTCCAAATAGAATTAGATTAAACGTTTAAAAATAAGTCATATTAGTAATGAGCATATTTATAAAATAATTTTTTGCAAGGGCTGGGTCATAAAAGAAACAAGAGAAGAATGGCCAAGGGACTCATGGACCATGCGGGACTTCCTATAGCAGAGACTGGCCCACTCTGCCCCAGTGACTTAACAGTGACTTACCGTAATCTATAGCCAGTGGCTGAGAGCACATTGTGGGCATTAGAGCAACACCAAAAATGCATCCATATGTCTTAGTCTGCTCAGGCTGCCAAAACAGGCTACCATAGACTAGCTAGCTTAAACAACAATAGTTATTTATTTATTTATTTATTTATTTATTTATTACCCTTCCACCTCTCCTCTCGATCCTCCCCCCCTGCCCCCCCCCCCCCCCGCCCTCCCCTCACACACACATACACACACCACCACCACCAGAGCTGTCTGCTGGCTCTCTGAGTTTGTCTCTACTTTGTGAAACAACAGCCATTTACTTCTCTTAGTTCTGGAGGCTACCAGTATTTTAAAGATTTAAATGAATTTTAATGAGAACGTTGAGTTAGGCTTAACTTAATTAGAATGAATAATATTGTTCTCCTCTTGAGTCTCAATGTATCTTTTTATTGTCCCTAGTGATATCAGCATAATTTGGGGGCAGAATTTTTTTGTGCTTCAGACTTAAGTGTCTTTATCTTTATTGGAACTTTGTAGCCTAGAGAGTGAAGATGACACTAAGGACGCATAAAGGACAGCAGTGTTCACTGCATCAGCGATACATTTACTCATTAACACATGAGGAGAATGTCTGTTTTTTCAATGTCATTCAAAGTCCTGTCTCTGTCTGAATTTTCAAATAACTCCTTTGGTCTAATGAAGGGCAACACTCTGCTGCCTCTTTCCCCACTTCCCTCACCCCTTTCATCCTATCAAGAAGGTTGACATGAAAGAGTGACTGAAGGCAGGATGAGGAGGTTGGAAGCAACATGTAAACTTATGAGACAGTGGTGGTGAGGTGGAGGAGCAGGAGCAACACTGAGAACGAAACAAAGGGGAAAGGCAGCTGGTAAACCTGGGGAGAGAATAGGATGTGGCAATTTAATAAAGAGCAGAACAGGGGAAAATCAAAGATAGCTCTAATATTTTAATGTGGCAGATTGGAATTCTGCTCCACACATGTTCAAAAAATGTTTCCAAGTTCCGACGTGCCCTGGAACAGTAGGGCAGATTTCAGAAGAAAATGGTGTTGGTGTAAGTTACAAGGTTAGTAAAAGGTTATAGATGACAAACAAAATTCAGAAATTGGGAGGATCACTCTTCTCTTATCAATTAAAGATTACTAATGAGTCCATTGAAGTCTGTTGACATAAAGTGAAGGGTGAAATGCTGAAGGATGGGAGGGAAAGTGATTCCTTTTATTTCCAACCCTGAAACCCATTATATAGTAAGGAGAATTAAGTAAGAATTGTACATCAGGCAAGGCATTCTTTAAAAAATATTCTAAAATCGAGAAAAAATGAATTAGGACAATATATTCCTGTTTTCATGAAAGTTTTATTTTAGTGGAAACAAGGCATTGTATGATATTGTTGACATATTGATTATATAATTTAATGCAAGCTAAAATGTTTAAATTCTATAAGAAAAAATGATGCATAACTATAACTGATTGTATTCATTACTGGGAAAAAATTATGTCAATACATTTAATTCAATAATAACTCAGTAAGCTCCCAAAATGATAAACAGGGTTTCATGGACACGAATCATTAAATGTGGCAAAGGAAGGCATTTCGACTAAAGTTCTAGAACAGGAAATCAAACTTAATTATATTAGAAGGTCAATTGCTATTAAATTACTGGCTGTTCTCCCTGAAGTCTGACAACATGACTCTGCACTCTGATCCCTCACCATCGATTAATATGTAAGCAACTGTTTAAGAAGATGAACAATCACAGCAGAAGTAAACTTAATTTTGCCTATGGTTGAAGTATAATCTGCTGTTCTCCGTGACCGGAAAAGCCATGACACCATGTTGGAAATATCATTTTAAGAGATGGACACGCAACACTAAGCTGGACATTGGCTCCACTCCTTCATCCTTCACACGTAGCATGAAGTTGGTGTTTGCCAACTCTGTTCGTAGAACTCATTTTTTTTTTACACCACGCTGTTTCTTTTCTTTATAAATTTATCCTGTGTATGTTTCTGCTTCTGTCTTTTCCAGTAGAGAGTGAGACTCATTACGTTCAGGAAGCTTTCTTGTTTATTGCAATATCCCCAGAGCCCAGAGCAGCGCCCGGTGATAATAGAAACCAAATAAATGTTGTCAAATGAGAAAACAAACTGTAAAAGGGAACTAAAATAATCTAACTGGAGTAGAAACAGAATTATGGTTAAAGGGTTATAATGAAACTTGTACATAATATAGTTGGTCCACTCCTCTGAGTGACGTTAGAAGCCCAGGTTCTGATTTCCATGTGATTGAAGGTGTGATTCATTTAATGGGAGTAGATGAGGCCCTAGTGTCCATGTGCTGCTCCTACATTTCTTGTTTCAAGAAGTGCCCCTGAATACAGCCTACACTCATATTTATAAGCAAGATATTTGGATACATTGTATGATAACTTTTAAGATGGAGCCTGGCCCAGGCGACTCAACTGATTACCATTTCACTGGTGAGTTATTTCACAAATGTTTATGTAGTTCTTAATGTGAGCTGGGCAAGTGCTTGTTCTTAAAGGTACCAGAGACAAACAACCTGGATATGGCCCCTCCCTGCCCAGAAGATTTTGATAAGACAAGTTCAATGATATGTGAGGAAAATTAAAGCAGGGCAAATATGAGCTGGGACAGTTTTGTAAAGTAGGGAAACATGACTGTCCTAAGGGGAAAATACTTAACTTGACCGATTTAGTTTAGGCAGGGTAAAGGCAGAAAGAAAATGGTCCTATGATCCTCTGAGCTTCAGTCTCTCAGTGCTCCCTTTCAAATGTGGAGGAAGAAACTCTGATTGGTTCATCTTGGGTTAGAGGTCCACCTTAGCCCATTCAGCTGTGGTCAGTCCAGAGGTACAGGGCCAACTGCCCAAACTCACCCTGTGGACACAGCCCTAGCAGGACCCATTAGAAGGGGAAGTGGATGAGGAAGCAAAACCTGTCTGGAACACAAAATGTTCTTTCATATTATGGCCCAAGGTAAACCTTACTTTCCAAAGAGGCTTAATGCCATAGTGGGTCATGGTCCCCAGAGTAGATTATTCCCTAGACGTCCCCATAGGACTCAACATATAGTTGTGCTCATGACTAAGACTGATTACAGGGGAAGAATACAAAAGCCAAGTTATCAAACAGAAAGACACAAGCGCAAAGTCAGGGGGAGACCAGGGCAAGCTTCCAAAGCCGTCTCCCAGTGGGGTCACACAGGCTGTGTTTCAAGGCACTTCAATCAGAAAAGAGATGTGACACGTGTGAGATGCTGCAAACCAGGGAAGCTCATTAGAGACTCAGGCCCAGGGTCTGGTATAAGGGTCTGGTCTCATAGGTCACCCCTGCCTACAATACGCCCAAATTCCAGACTCCCCAAAGGAAAGCAGGTGTTCGGCACAAGCCACGGTGTTTGGTTGTTGCCATAAACAGTTTCAGCACATTGAACCTCTGCTTTTGTCATTTAGAAAATAGAAATAGGAGAGTCCCCAGTAGCCAAGTTCCCAGACACCAGGCAAGGGCCAGCCTTGCCAGCGGGCTTTCCAAAGGACAGCCATCAAGCCTGCTATGTTAATTCTTTCTGCTTGCAGTTTCTCGGCGAACACCCACCCTCTAGCCACAGTACGAAAGAGACCCGGTTTAGGCCACGTTATGGGGGACAGTTTGTATTTAAGCGATATTAGCCATGGGCAATGCATTTGATGTTTATTTGTGTAGTTGGGCCTGTCCTTAAGCACAGTTCATTTTTCTTGAGTATCGAGTGTCTTGTTGAACGTAAACCGTAACCTTAGTTACCATTTGTCCAAATGGTTGTAGATTTGCCTGTTTCTTTAATATTTCCACTCATTTTAACCAGGCCTTCTATTGAGAGTCCCTGCATTTTATTGTACACAGGAATTAGTTGTCCTTCACAGCAGAGGTCAGACTGCAGAGAGCGTTGTCTGTGTGAGGCGTGACTGTAAAAGGTACTGGAGGTTTAGCTCTTCGGTAATGCTCTCAGGGTTTGGTCCCCTCCCAAGAGGAAACCAGCTGGCCCTGAGTATTTATCTCAGGATTCTTTCCTTATTTCGGGATTTCTGTCCTAACTGAGGTGGTCCCTTGCCACTCCACCTTCCTCTTTCTTGTCCCCTCACCTTTACTTGCTTCCCTCTCTTCTGTGCCTCAGCCCTCAACTCCAGGGTCTCGGCTTTAGCTCTGCTCTGAGAGTTCGCAGTAATGTTGATTGTGAGGCTGGCTCCATGAGTGAAGGGCAGCCAAAGATCCTCAGCAGGCGTTTTACACTCTTCAGCTTGGCAGGTGTAAAACACAAAGGTTTATCCTGCTGATATTGGGGTACCTCTCAGAGCATAACTTCAAAGTCACTGCTTCCCTAGTCCAAGTCACAAAGACTCCCTTCTCACGAGAGAAGGGCAAGAAAAAGAGATGAATGGGACATAAAATTCCTTCCTGCCACCTATGTATCCTCCCATATCTCATACACCCACCCTCCTATACTCGGCCGGCCATTCGCTCTATGGGTGCAGCCCCTTTGAGAAGCTCACCTTTGTTGGATTACAGGAAGACAACCAGAACTTGGACACAAGGAGGCAGGCTTCCAGCCTTGATTATTGCTGACTGTATCTTGCTATTTTCCTCTGGTATTATAGAAATGGCTTCACTTGAGTAATGTTAAAGGAGGTTTCATTGGAAAGAGCACTGATTAAGTTGAATTGTACACGAGTCTTCCTGAAAGCTTTGTGAATTATTTTAATGGGAAACTCTAATGCCACTTTTTTTGTGTGTGTCTTTGAGGAAAATGAAATCTATTCTTCCGCTGTGTTCCTTTAACTCACTAGGAGGCTGAATGTCACAGTGTCTGGAAAAAATTAGCTAGCTACACTTGAGTAATCACTTTTAAAGTTGTCTTGCAAAAATTCTTTTACAGCTATAAAGAATAGTGTTCCATTTCCCTAAAATGATGCTTAATCATACACTCTGTGATGAATAGTGCTTATCTCTAGGGAAGGGAAGAAAAGGGAAAAGAGAAGGGCTTAAGGGGACTCTCACCTTTTATTTCACATATTTCTATATTGTTTAAAGACATTATAATAAGTATATAGATATATAGTGTCTGGCTTATATACTAGTGTAAAATATATGAAAAAATAATTTTGGATAAAGTTAGAATTCAAGATATACATATATGCTGATTTTTAATGCAAACTTTCATTTTTCTCTCTGCTTAAAAATCATATTAAATACTCATGTTTTTGTTACCATGTGTGATTGTATTCAAATTGTCAAAATTTCCATTTCTTTTAGATTTTTTTAAAACAGGGCAGGGAACCTTAGGGAACATATATATATATTTTTTATAAATAAATAAAAACCTTAAACATTCTTACAGGGATCTTAAAGAACAGAATACATGTTAAAAACTTCAGTAATTTATATCAATTTTAAGCGGTACGTTATATACAATGGGGGGGAAAAACACATGCATAGTCCAAATACAATGTTGAAAACAGCATTTTCATTAACAAAAACCCCGAACACTAAGTGTTAATACCATATACATGAATTCAAGAAGGACCACCCTTTTTGTCTGTTGCACACAGTTTATTTAACAATATGATATAAGAAATGAGTTGGTACTCAGTTGATTTAACATCTCTTAAATTTGAGTGTGATTATTGTAGTGTAATAACAGCAATACTGATTGCTGCCTTTTATTGATTGGTTATTGTTGACAGTCTCACTAATTATTTGTAATGTTTATTAAACTTGTACAATAAGCAGGCACTGTGTTAAGTGTTTTATGCGCATTATTGTAGTTGACTCTCAATGACACATGAATGGGTTTTATCATTTTTTGCTCTTCCCAGATGAGTACAGTGAGCTTCCGCTAGTCTCTGAAACCCTGCAGCTACTGAGCACCATGGCTAGGATACACCCCAGACCGGCCTGCACACAGACCCTGTAGAAAGGTAGCAGTCACACACTTGGGCATTAAAAAGTGATGGGATTCAAAATTGGCCTCTACCAGGTAGACACTGTGGGAACAGATTACTTCAGCTCTATGTGTCCATGTCTGCGGAATGCAGGCCTTATTTGTAAAGTGAGAGTAATGATTGATATGCCTCACGAAGTGGGTGTGAAGATTAAATGAGATGATCTGGTAAGGTACCCAGTAACATTTCCAGGAATGATAGTTACTATAGTTACTATTATGCCTAATAGACATTTCTGCAAAGAGCTTTGCTCTCTCTCTCTCTCTCTCTCTCTCTCTCTCTCTCTCTCTCTCTCATATTTATGTAAGAAACTATGCATTTTTTCCTTAGACTTTACAAAACTATGGACAGGAGTCAGTACTGTCTTCATTTTTATAGACAACCGAAACTCAGATAATTTATATGACTTGCTCAGAATCATGAGGTTTTAAAATTGTGACACAAAGATTCCAATTCAGATTTCCCCGACCTGATGCCCAAGCTTTGCCCTCTATGTCACTGGAGAACAAAAACCAAAGTGGATGGAAATGCACACTGACCACCTCTGTGACATCAAGTGAGTCTGGACCTCGGCACCCAGCTCCTTGCCTTTGCTGCAGGAAGAGGTGATGCCAGCGCCTCCCTCCCAGGGCCCCCAGGTCATGGAGACCCTGCATGGAAGTACCTTGCACCCAGCCTGACCAGCACGGAGTGTCAGAGCCACTGCAGTCTCTCCAGCATCCAGTGATGCTCAGCCCCAGCACCTTGCTAAGTTCAGTAAATTTCCTCCGATCATATACTGGATGCTGATAATATCTGTAGTTGGTTCTGAAACTTACTATCAAATACAGGTGAAAATCTCCTTTACATTGGAAAACCTCACACTAAATGTAATATATTGCTGTTATTATTCAGATTCACAAGGGCTTCAGGTGAAGTCACGACTGTTCCCAGTAGCCTTGGCATTCCTGAGTACCACTCCGCCCCCAGTGCCACATATTGAACTTGTCCACATTTCAGTACACCCCCCCCCCCAAGTCCCAGGACTGTCTTTTATGCAAAGTTCTGTGTCAGGTGTTCTAGAAATATCCTTTCTATCAAATATTTTTAGTAAGATATTTTTTAAAATATATTTTTATTGATTTCAGAGAGGAAAGGAAAGGGGGAGAGAGAGAAACATGAATGATGATAGAGAATCATTGATTGGCTACCTCCTGAATGTCCCCTGCTGAGGATCGAGCCCACAATCCAAGCAGGTGCCCTGGCCAGGAATTGAACCGTGACCTCCTGGTTCATAGGTTGATGTTCAATCACAGAGCAACACCAGCCGGGCTAGTAATATCTTTTTTTTGTTTCATTTTATATTTCCCTCCACAGGACAGTTACACACACACACACACACACACACACACACACACACACACACACATATATATATATATATGTTTTACTACTATGTTAGGAAATTAAGGCAAATTTTTCACAAAACATGTTTTCACAAGACCTTTTAGAAAAAAGCAAGCCATCTAATTTTCATATGGAAGAATATTTAGAAGAAAAAGCTCAGAGTCACTAGAGCATAAGTGAGTTTTCTTATTCTGTGCAATTTGGAAAGGCAGGGAAGAAACCACTTAGGGTGGGAAACAGATTCCTTTTTGCTAGGAAACTAGGTAGAAGGAGAAGATAGTCATTATCCCAGAGGCCTGCAATGGTTCTCAACCTTCCTAATGCCGCGACCCTTTAATACATTCCTCATGTTGTGGTGACCCCCAACCATAAAATTATTTTCATTGCTACCTCATAACTGTAATTTTGCTACTGTTATGAATCGTAATGTAAATATCTGATATGCAGGATGTATTTTCAGGGGTTGCGACCCACAGGTTGAGAACTGCAGACAGCAGGCTGCCCCAGCACAGGTAACACTGCAAAGGAAAGCAGGGATGCAGCCTTAATTTTAGCAATGCAGAAGCATATGAGAGCAAATAATGAATAACTGCCATGACCCATGTTACCCGTTTCTTTTCACTCTCTCTCTCTTCTGTTAATTAAAAAGCATTGTCTACCGCTAACAGAGTAAAATTTTTAGTTTATTTAGAAAAAAACTCTTCAACTTCAGCATTTGGGGCTGGGGGGGGGAGCGGGGGGGTCTTGTTGTAAGGGACCAGAGAATACAATAAGTGAGAATATAAAGTTGCTTAAACGTTTTTCTTAAACAATTTTTTAACTTAAATTATAAAGAGCATAGCCTGATCATTTAAGTGATGTTTTCTGTCTGGAAGTTTCTATCATTTGCATATAAAACTATATTTTCTTCTTTTCTTCTTTTTCTTTTCCACTGAATAGGCTGTTAATTTTGGAGTTTAGATTATGTGTTGGATAATTATAAAAATTGTATTGTAGTCAAATTATGCTCGTATAACGTTTGTGTGATCAAACCCTTATCTTTCTCCATCCTCTTTTCTTTTAGAACAAAAAAAAACTGCAACAACTATGACTCAGGTTATGTTCTGTTTTTCCAAAGTACAGTAGAAAAATTATTTTAAAGGGGAGCATATATAGTAATTAAATTGTGACCTCTTTGTCTTAGACAATGACAGAGAGTTGTCACTTTAGTGAGAAATTCAACAACTGTGCTCAGATCAGGAGAATGCAAAGCATTAGTGTTGTATTAGTGTTGTGTAACTTTCTATTGTGTATGTATGTGTGTGTGTGTGTGTGTGTGTGTGTGTTATTAATAATGGTTTTCCAGCTCTGGCCAGTATTTCTCAGTGGTTAGAGTGTCAGCCCTCACACTGATTCCCAGTCAAAGGCACATACTTGAGTTACAGGTTAGATCCTGTCCCCAGGTTAGGGCGTGTGAGGGAGGCAACCAATTGATGTATCTCTCTCATATGGATGTTCCTCTCTCTCATCTCTCCCTCCTTCCCTACCTCCTTCCCACTCTCTCTTAAAAAAAATCAATGAAAAAAATATCTTCCTCTGGTGAGGATTTTAAAAAAACATAATGGTTTTCCAGATTGGAAATAGGTCTAGAGTCCTGGGCTTCATAGTTTGATTGACCTTAACATCTTTCCTTATTTCTTAACCACCAATTATGACAAAACTCAAAAGGTCCGGTAGGTTCTAAATACATCATGGGAAGTTAACTAGATACAGACTTTTAATGATGTAATATAATATTTTGGATGATAATCAACTTGACATTACAAAGACATAATCCTACAGAATAATATACCTGAATGATGTAAAGATTTGTAAAATGAAGAGCAAAGAAATACAACTTATCTTAAATTTTCTCATCATCTGGAGTCTTTCCAAGATAGTACTACACACAAATTCATTTTCCACCACATAAAATAGAAAATTTGAAGAACATTTATTATAAAAAGTAGTAAAGTAAGGAAAGCATGGGCCAAACAAACTACGAAAATGTGGTAAACAAACTAGAATGCCTACCACCTTAGAGAAATGACAACATGTAGTGTGTGTGTATTAGTTTGGAGTAGTTTTTTTCCACCTCTTGGCTCAGTCCTAATATTGGCATTGAGGTTAATCCTCCTCTGTGTAAGGGGGAATTATAAAAAAACTTGACAACCCAGACCTTTTTTAAAATTGATTTTAAAAAGAGAAGAAGGGGAAGATAGAGAGAGAGACACCAAAGTGAGAGGGAAACATTGACACATTGACTGGTAGCCTCCCATGTGCATTCTGATCGGGGATCGAACCTGAAAACCTAGGTATGTGCCCTGGCCAGAAATTGAGCCCACAGCCTTTTGGTGAATGGGACAATCCTCCAACCAACTGAGTCACCTGGCCAGGGCTAAAATCACTGACTTCTAGTTCCACTAACTAGGAGGTGTTGTTTTTCCCTCTACCAACCCCATTTCCTGATTTTTCCTTTTGCCAAGAGATTCCTCCAAAGAATCTGTTAGGGTTCCAAACAGTAAAATAATTACTCTATGAGCAACAGGTAGACCAAACAGATTTAATAGCTGGATGTTATCAGCCAGATTTCTGCCTTAGATAATAACTCTGTGATCTGTGTGGAGATAAATTTGAGAAGATCATAATGGGTAAAGGGAAAGCAGGCGAAGGAGCCATTATAACTGTTCAGAAATTAAGGGAATGGTGAGAGGCACAGGATAGGAGTGAGTTAGAGAACCCTTCAGATGGTAAACCAGAACCACTTGGTGATAGATTGGATGTGGGCAGCGACAGACAACATTATCTTTTTAAAGAAGAGCCTCACCAAAATGGGTGTCCATGGAGTTTGGTCCTGGAGAGACCACCCTAAAGAGAGAAACACAGTGTCAGTCCTGTGCTGGGAAGTGATTTCCGGGGGTGAGTGATAGGAAAGTGTGTATGTGGGAAGTGGGAGAAGGTGGGGGTATTGAAATGAGAGGGAGAGGGAGAGATTGTTTGGGCTGCATCAGAACAGAAACAGATATAATCAGAGAAGTTAAGAAGACGTTATTCACTGGAGGCATCCCAAAATATTTGGAGACCAGAATAATGCATGAAAAAAAAATGTGAGGAAAAACCCTGTCTCAGATACAACGAATAAACCTTTACAAAGGTTATTAAATGGTTCAGGTTCCAAGGCTATTCAGACCATTGTTTAA
This sequence comes from Myotis daubentonii, assembly GCF_963259705.1. Taxonomy (NCBI): domain Eukaryota; kingdom Metazoa; phylum Chordata; class Mammalia; order Chiroptera; family Vespertilionidae; genus Myotis; species Myotis daubentonii. The sequence continues at coordinate 25,361,832 of NC_081856.1, forward strand.
GAGCTGCAGAAGCAAACAGCTTCATAAACGAATAATCACCTTAATTTCAAAGGAAGAAAGGGTACCACAGCATCACCTAGGAAGATGTATTGTTTGTACTTACATTTAACACAGGTACTTTGTTTTGCAACAGACCAATGAAATGGAATTTGTCCAACAGAATTTTAATTAGGTACATTTCCACTGCTTTACTTATACAGGTCCTTTCTGTGCTTAAAATTTTCCTTTTACTTATGAAAGAAATAGGGGGGGAAATGTGTATTCATCAGAAGAATACCCACATTATCCCTGAAGGCTGTTTTGGTTGGAGAAAATGTTGCAGATAATGTTCTTTTTGTTGTGAGAAGATTTGTCTATCTGGAAAGATCGGGACCGCTAATCTGGCAGGAACACTGTGGAGATATTGAACATGAGAATTTGCCATTTATATGGAATTATACTCTATTATTACAGTATTTAAGACCCCGCAATGAGTGTTGCAAGAACTCTGGCTTCCCATGTAAGGAGCTCACAGTCAGTGTTTAGAGAACCAGGTAGTTACTTGGGTCCGTCTCTCCTAGTTTTGCTTCTGTCTTTGAGATGGGGAGATTATCCCAGATTATCCAAACAGTGGTGTGCAAAGGGTTTAGGAGGCAAAGGGTCGGGGTGGGAGCCCAGCGCTGCCACTCAGCACTGCATGCTTTAACTTGGCTTCATTTGTAAATGCCAAGGGACAACCATAGCAGATGGCTGGTGTAGATGTAAAAATATGGGCAGTGTTCTCAAAGGGCCTGGCCCATAGAGGGTGTTTAGTAGATTTAATCCCCTTCCGCCTTTGCCTTTCTTTCCTAGAATGGATCTCAGGGCCATAACTGGTTCCGAGCAAAATTGTGAACGAGCAGCAACCTGTATCTTTCTGAGCACCCCTCCTCTCCTTTGGTGATCCAATCTTCCCTGGGGATCAGGAGGCAATAATGCTATCATTGTTGGAGGGCGTTATAGTTTACTGAGCATGGCACATACAGTGCCTTCCACACAGACATACCTCATAAATGTCCATTTCTTATGATCTCATTTCCTTCTTGCTATAGCTTTGCAAAGTGCATGATCCTTTATTACAAACAACAAAACGAAGGTGCGGAGAGGGTGACAGTCTCAAAGTCAAGCCATGCAGCTCTACTTGGCAGAGCAAGGACTGAGCCAGGGTTCTCACTCTGAATTTACCCCGCAGCCAGCCCTCCACTGCACCTGGATATTTGCTCCTCTCGCTGTGGCTTCTGCCCAGGCCTGCCTTTCCCAGTCCCTGTCTCCTGGTGTTTCTGTCATTAGTCAGTAACCCACTCACCCATTCCCCCAATGTGTGACCTTTGCTTTTATTTAGCAAGCTCTTACCGAGAAGAATATGTTTTGATCTATTTCATTAAGACGCTTTGGAAACTGATATTCTTCTGTGGTAGACAGAATAACACCTCTCCCTCAAAATATGCCTGTGCCCTAATCCCAAAACCCTGGAATGTGTTACTTTACATGGGAAAAAAAGGATTTTGCATCTGGGATTAAATTGAGAGATTACCTTGGATTATCAGTGGGCCCAATTTAAGCTCATGAGTCCTTAAAATTGGAGAACCTTTCCTGGCTGTGGGCAAAGGAGATGTGACTATGGAAGGAGGGCCAGAAATATGCAACATTTATGGCTTTGAAGATGGAGGAAAGGGCATAGCCTCTAGAGCTCAAAATAATAAATATGCTGGTTTGTTAGGGCTGCCTTAGCAAAGTACCACAGATGATGGCTTAAATAACAGATGGGTATTGTCTCACAGCTCTGGGGGCTAGAAGTCTGAGCTAAAGATGTGGACAGGGCCATGCTCCTCCCTCTGAGTGCTCTAGGGAAGGACCTGTTCCAGCCCTCTTCCCTAGTTCCCTGGCTGTGGCAGCACAACTCCAGTCTTCACATGGCATTCTCCGTGTGTGTGTGTGTGTGTGTGTGTGTGTGTGTGTGTGTGTGTGTCCAAGCTTCCCCTTTTATAAGGACACAGTTAAGTTGGGTTAGGGTCCATTCAGTGACCTCTGAACTTGATCATCATTTGCAAAGATCCTATTCCCAAATAATGTCACATCCTAGGTATTGGTAACTAGGACTTCACTATGTCATTTTTTGAGGGGTCAGGTGGGAGGCACAATTCAACCAATACAAACAAGGAAATAGATTCTCCCTTAGAGCCTCCTTAAATAAGCACAGCCATGCAGATCCTTGATTTATCCTGAGGAGAGTCAATTCAGACTTCCCAACAACAGAACTGTAACATCATAAAGGTGTATCATTTTAAGGGATGAAGTTTGTGTTAATTTGCTATGGTAATAATAGAAATCTAATACAGCTTCTAAAAACAATTTCCAATTATAAAAAGAAAATCTCCAGGCTTTTAACAATGGGATGATGCTAACCAATCACCAACATCTCAAAAATGTCTATTAATGATGAGCTACCACATAGCCACACTCATGATGTGTCAGGATTATGTCTCCCTTGTTCATCTTAAGAAGGGAACCTATTCGCCATACATAAATCAGTACTTCATTCTTGTCTTGAACTAGACTTACAGGAAGGACATGGGCTTGTGGTGTAGCTGATGATAATTACTCACTACACAGCCTTCCTCCTGCTTTTTCACGATATTATCTCATTAACTTCCTCTGTTCTAGCAGGGCCAGCCACCCAGCGTTAAGCTAATGGAAAATGTGATGTGTACATTCATAATTTATCAATGAAATTAAGGATTGACTTGATCCATGGGGTCTTAAGTATAATCTTCAAAGCGGAAGCAAACAATAAAACAAGGCTAAAAATACAGCTACGTTTCAAAGTTTCTTCAAATTACAAACTAAGAACAGGGTCAATTGGCCAACCCATCACACCTCGTGGTTTTACTGGACCCTGCCATGCTGTTTTCTGAGATAAACTGAGTGCTTCTCCCATCAAGTCCCTGTCAAGTGCTATATCTCCCAGTGATGGTGGCCATGCACACGTGATCGCGTTCAGGCTATTATTGTTCTCTTCCTCTGTACTATCCAAGTGCTGCTTTTACAAATATTTTAAAGTAACCTTACTAAAGTTTTCTTTAGTCTTTAATAAAGGTCAAGGGTATGGAGTTGGATTGAGTGTCACTACTTGCAGTGAAAATTCATCATGAAAGTGTCAGTCTGCCTTCTGACTGTCTGCTAGACTCACCCATTGGCCAGTCCCCCAGGAGTTACCTGAGTCGGAAATGTTTGCAGGTCAGGCAGGAAAATCCTCTATGTTCCAGACTTGCATGTCCAATTGCTCACCTGGCTGTGCAAGAAGCTTCTCAGACTTGTGTCCACATCCTGCTTTCTGATTTCTGTTCCATGCCTGTCACTTCCCTCCACCACCTGCCACTCCTGGAATGTTTTTGCATCTCAGTTAATGGCACTCAGCTTGCTCAGGCCTGAAATTTTAGAATAATCTCTGACTTTATTTTTTTATACCCCATATTCAAATTATCAACAAATTCCACCCCTTCTACCTTTAAATCATATCCAGAATCTAACCACATCTCAACACCTCCACTGTTACCATGCGCTCCAAGCCACTGCTTCTCATTAGATTATTTCAGAAGCCATCTAATCTGTTTTACTCCTCTGACGTTGCAGACTTTAGTTTATTGTTAATATCTAAGTCCAGTAAAAAAAAACAACACACAATTAAAATGCAAATCAACTCTTGAATCCTCAAAAACTTTCTAATAGCTCTTTAATTCACCTAAAAGAGTTTTAAAAAGCCAAAGTGCTTGCCTTGGCCTTAAGGCCTGCAGAATCTGGCCTCCCTTTTCCTACCTCCTGCCTCCTTTCCTGCTCATCTAACCATCCCTCATTCCCTTCCAGCCACTCTGGGCTCCCTGCTATTCCTTGAACAGGCTCCGCATGCTGTCCCAGGGCCTTTGCACCTGCTCTCTCCTTCTGCTTCCCAGACAACCTCAGGTTCTTTCCCTCCGCAACTTCAGGCTCTACTGAAATGTCAACTTCTTACTAAGGCCTTCTGTGGCCACCATTCCCACTTTATCTTTACCCATTTTAGTGAGCCAATATACTACAGGTATTGCTCATTTATCTTGTTTACTTCCTGTGTTTTTCTCATCAGAATATAAGTGCAGGAAGACAGAAGTTTTCTTCTGTTGTTCTCTCCTATATTTGAATTTCTAAACTAATGCCTGCTCAGAGTCACTCTTATGAGATTATAGAAGTGAATGAGGGAGTAAATGAATGAGTGAATTTCAGAGGAAAATGAAGGTGTGTCCAAAGCATTAGTCGTCTCCTGTGTAACCAGAATTCTTCCTCTGCCACTGGCCAGACCTGCTGTCCTTTATGGAAGTGAGTAGTTGTAAAAAACAGCATGCTTATGACTTCATAGCGAATACTTTTTGTTTCTAGGTTGGCACTTTCCAATTCCTGAAGTTAGAGATGCTTTCAAAGGCTTGAGCAATAGAGCTCTATCTAGATTCTGGAAAATTCCTCACCCCTCCAAACTTGAAATATAGTATGTCAGATAGCAAGAAAAGGCAGGAGAGGGAATTATGTAAGGGAAACCAACCCTTGTGCTAGTAGGAGCAGCCTTTGGGCATAGAGTTTTTGTTGTTGTTGTTAAGGAAATGTTTTGTGGAAGTTTTTCCACAGTGACTAGTAATTTGAGGGGTTGTCTGAGAATGACAGCTCTGCCCACAGGAGTGGTCAGGAGTGTGGTAGCATGCTAGTGGTTCATGCACCCATTTGTTCATACATTTGTGCAACAGCTACTATAAGTCAGTGATGGGCATTGCAGTTATCAAGAGGAGGAACAAGACCCAGGCCCTGTTCTCAAGAACTTCTAGGCTAGTTAAGATTCAACTGTAATTCATCAGAGCACACACAGGAGAATTCACAGAGGTTGGGGGCAGGGGAAGACAGAAGAAGGCTGGTTAAGCTAACCTGAAGCACCAGTAAGAACTGGGCAAGTGCAGGATCTGGGGGAGGCTCCAGGCTAAGAACAATTTGGGGCACAGGCCCAAAGGGAATGAGAGCCAGGCATGCAAGGAGCCTGCAGTAGCCAGGGGTGGCTGAAGGCTGGAGGCAGACAGGACTGGGCTGGGGCAAGGGTTAGCTCACTGAGGCCTGCACTGCTGTCTTTTCCTTTCAGTTGATGGAGATTGCGTTATTTTAGGTGGTATCCTATCTAATAAAAGGCTAATATGCAAATCAGCCAAATGGTGAAACTACGGGTCGCTATGACATGCTCTGACCACCAGGGGACAGACACTTAATGCAGGAGCTGCACCCTGGTGGTCAGTGCACTCCCACAGGGGGAGAGCTGCTCAGCCAGAAGCCCTGAGCCAGGCTCACGGCTGGCGAGCGCAGGCGGTGGCAGGAGCCTCTCCTGCCTCTGAGGCTGTCTGACATCCCCCAAGGGCTCCTGGACTGTGAGAGGGCACAGGCTGGGCTGAGGAACACGCCCCGCCCCCTTCCCCCGAGTGCACAAATTTTGTGCACTGGGCCTCTAGTCTAATAATAACAGTGATCATCTTAAAAGTGATGAAGGCATAGAACAATGCCTTTATGACTTTGGAACAAGATGATTAGAGTGGGAAGCAGGTAATTAGAGGCCATCTAATTAGAAATTCTTAGAAATCCAATGCCCAGAGAGGTTGAATGACTCCTGGGGTCCCATAGTGAGTGGGTGGCGATGCATCATTTATTTCTAAGATTTCTTTTTTTCTATTTTATAAAGACAGAAATTTTATATTAAAATTTCCAAGAAGCAGCCCATTTATGAGCATATAGAATAATTAGTAAGACCATCTGCAGTGTGATTTCCAGATGAAAATGAAATGAATCTGACTTTAAAGGGGACATTTACCAAAGTGGCTAATGGAAGGCAGCTTGTCCTCTGTCGGACCCCAGGGCCCAGCCAGACTCTTCACCTCCCAGCTCCTTGTCCTCTTGTCCTGTAAAACAGCACCTGCAGGCATCAGGGCAGGGACAAACCAATGTATCACATTTAATGTCTGCAAGGCCTGACCCCAGTGAGCGCTGGAGCATTCCACAGCAAGAATGACATTGGAATTAAGAGTGGTGCTGAGAACTAACAGGGGCAAGAGTTCACAGGTCTGACCTGAGAGAGGACTGCTTACGGATTTAGAAGCCCTCAAATGAAGACGCACTTAGGCCCACTGTCTCTGCCTTAAGGAGCAGGAGAGTTATTCCGAGAGCCGTGAGAATATGGGAGAGATTCCTCACAGGCATGTGGAGGGGAGACCAGAGCTGGCTGTCAGAGTGTCAGATGGGCAGAGGAAATGAGACCGCTATGTCTGCTGTGGGAACAAAGACTTATCTGATTGCCTTTCATATACGTGTGTAGTTGAATATTAAAAATCACATACAGCCTCTCACACTTTCTTTAGATAATCCATTTCCCTGCCAATATGTCCCAGTGACTCAGAGTTCAAACTCTGATAATGACTCACAGTACGCAGGCCCTTTTCTCAGGTCATGCACAGAGATAAATACTTTATTTAATAACAAAGCTCAGGAGGGAGAAAAAAAAACAACTGACCTCTTGTATGCAGAGTTTTCTTTCTCAGATATAATAAAAGATACAAAGGCTATATCAAGTAGGAGCTTTTGAAAAGACATTTAAGAAGCTTCAAATACTGTGTTGGTGTAGTTGAAAAAATGGCATAATATTGCACTTGCACTTCCAGCAGGAATGACAGCCAAAGGCATGAGTTTTGTGCTGGTGGGGAAAGTGCAAAGCTGAGGCTATGAGGTGTCAAGGACAATTTAGGTAAGAAAAAGTGCCTTTGCCAGGAAAGGCGTTAATTTTCAAATTAACGCCCAGTTTTCAATAAACACAAGCTCAAGTCTTACGTATTTGTCTGCAACTCATTGTAAGATTTTCTTAATTTTTTTTTTTCAGTAGGAAAAGTCTTGCACAGAAAAATCCAGTCTCAGTGATGTCATGTGGTATAAAATGCAATTTTCTGCCGAAGGAATGCATGGTGCTGGCAAAATACTGTGGTGTAAGTTACGTAAGAGACCCTGGCAAGCTAATTTCCCGGGCTTGTCTGCCTGGCTCCCACTCCATGGGAGGAGACTGTGATTACCAGATTGTACTCTTGCTGGGTTTGTTGAAGGTGCCCCAAGCTTTATGCAGAAGTTTTACCTCACTCACAATGCACCGCCTGGAAAGCCCACCTTCTGTTTTTTGTACTTCTAATGCTTCCTATCTATAAAGGCCCTGCCTCTTCCAGGAAGTCCTCCTGTCTTTTTCCTGTTTATCAGTGAATACTGCCTCCTGGGAAGCCTGGATATCCTTTATCACCTCCTCTCATAGGCACTTACTTTCTTCCCTGGGGAATGCAAGGTGGTTTAATAATAAGTGCACAGGGCCCTGTACTAAAGGCCTCCATTCAGTTCTACCAGTTACCACCTACCTGAGCTTGAGAACATATATTCCTTTTCAGTCTTTTCCTATCAAATAAGGAACCAGATGTTTCTAAGTGCTGGAAATGTTTTCAACAAGTTCTCTGTCACAAAGTCAGCACCCAAGAATTACCATGGCAGCAGCCACTGACTGCTTGGGAAGCCCTATCCTTGATCAGGGCATTAAATGAATGATTTTATTTAATCTTCATCTGAAGTCTCTAAGGCAGTGTTATCGGTGGGGTGCCCTCTGCTTCCCAACCTATAGCTGATAGAAGTGGAATTCTTGTGATGTTGGAAGGAAAGGAATTTCCTGAAACTCTCACTGGAGGATGAGTGGTATTTATTTGCATGGAATTAAAGTCCTGGATTTCTGAGGTCCCATCTCCCTCCATTCCACCATGAAAAAAGTCCAATCTTGTCTGGCAGGAAAGCCTCTATGTAGAATTCCCGCTCCATATCAAAACACAATCCAGTCCAGCATCTGGCCGACTTAGCTTGTGTTCCCAGTTGGAGTCCATTGTGTGTGGGATCCTCATGGCCATAGGCCATGAGGCTTCTAAGGCCCCATGGAGGGCTAGCGCATGGAAGATTGTGGCTCCCAGAGTAAGAGAGTGCAAGGGAGCATGAACAAAGCAAGAGAGAGATAATTCTTTGTCTGGGGATTTTAACCTTCCAAGATTTCGTGGGCTTGCTGTGGCTTGGGCCAATAGCCAAGTATGTTTTTGTTTTTTTTCTGGTTAGACTGACAGGTAAGAACCTTCCCTACATTACCCTGACTTCACTGCACATGCATCCATTCTGCCTTTGTCTGATTCTTTCCCCCAGTGACCTGCAGGGAATAGGCCAGTGGTTCCCTGGCGAGTGTGAAGCTTGCAGCTTTCTGGGGAAGCTGCCCAGATGACCATGCTTATAATATTTGGCCTCTCCTTTGCTCTCTTTCTATTTTTAATATTAACTAGTTAGTTATGGTAACACTAGGTCCTATGACTATCCCCCAATTCATAAATAAGGCAACCAAGGGACTTTTCCAAATTCATCGATTATCCATGTCTGTCGGGCTTCTCAGCCAGAACCCCTCACCACTATGGTTCTGATCAGGTGAGGGTATTTATACTGTAGCTAATTAGGCACTTTACGGTCACTTTCATGCATTCTACCCAATTATGCCCATTTCAAATATTTAGGTAAATTCCTGTACAATTGAATAGTGCTCAGCAATGAAAAGGAATGAACCACTGATACACACAAATTACATGATTCTCAAAAACATTAAGGTAGGTCAGCTTAAGAAGACTTCTTAGATTTGACTCCTGGGAAGAAGGCCTCCCTTCCAAAGGCTGTTAATGTAAAAGGACCTTGCACAAGACAAAGAAGCGAGGATGCCCTACAGCCTTAGGGTGACTGTGAATGGGCCAGACTCAGCTGGTGCCTGCAGGGAATGTTTTGACCACTTCTATCCACAGAAGCCACTGCACCCTGCTTCCTCTAGCTCATCAACCCAGCGTGCCCTAGGACGCAGCCTCCTTGCAGAAACTTGGTGTGTGGAGTTATATAGTATGAAGCTTGCACCACAGGAAAGCCTAGCACATAGCCTGACCCACTTGGAGAATAATCAACCACGACTCCCTCACATCTCTTTCTGTTTCTTTGTAACCTTCTTGCCTCCAAGGAGGCAGCTGTGAGTTTATTTTTTACATTAAACATCTCATTTTAGGGAACTTGGAACACTGATCGTATGGAAAGAGTTGATTAATGGACTCGAATTGTCTGAGATCCAAAAAGAGATTAAATAAAAGAGTAGGCATTCGAGTCATTCAGCAGGTGGAAATAGCCTGAGCCCATGTGGACAAGACCCCATCCATTACTGGTGCATTGTAGATGAGGATGGAGGACTGTGCTGTTTACTAGCAGAAGGTCACATACTATGTTATTCAACTTCTGTAACATTCTTGAAATGAAAAAGGTATAGAAATGGCACATAAATTAGTAGTTGTCTGGGTCTGAAAAGTGGGGGATGAGGAAGGTGGATATTGTTATAAAAGGACAACAAGAGAGATCCTTGAATGATGGAACTTGATTATATCAATGTCAATTTTCAGGTTCTGATATTGTGCTAGAGTCTTGCAAGATTTACCATTTGGGAAAAATAGGTAAAGCATACATGGGATCTCTCTATATTATGACTTATAATTGCATGTTATCTACAATGATCTCAAATTCAAAGCTTGATTTTAAAAAATTATTGTGGAGTTCTCAGTCATTTATTCTCTCTCTCTCTCTCTCTCTCTCTCTCTCTCTCTCTCTCTCCTCTGTTCCTCTTCTCTCCTTCTGGGATTTTGATTAAACATGTAATTTTCTCACATATATGTCGTACCCTCTTTTTTGTATCAAATTTTTTCATTTTTCCTTACTGAACTTTGGAGAGTTCACTTACACTGACCTTCCAGCTCACTAACTCTCTTTTCAGCTGTTTCTAGTCTGCTCTTAAACCTGCCCATTGAATTTTCATATGTTTTGTATTTTGTGTTGTTTCAGATGAGAGGGCAACTCCGGTCCCTATTACTATATCTTGAGCAAACGTTGAAGTTCACCCCATGATTTTTTCTTAACAGGTTCACTTCATTCTTTTCCTAATCTATTGAATCCCTCTTGATCACTTTCTTTTCTCTGCAGATATCATGAAGCTTGTGTGTTATTTTCTTGTTCATAATCAGCATAATTACTTTGCAGTCTGAATCTGATCATTCCAATTCCTCAAGACTATCAAGTTCTTTATTGTTGTCAATTTTTTTCACTGGTTCTCACTCATGGAATTTCTTCTTGTGCCTTATTCTTGTTATCTTGGAGAAAATATTTGAAATATAATTTATAGAACTAATTTGAGGTTTAAGATGACATCGTTTTTCTCCAGAGAAGATTCATAGTTGTTCTTTGTCTGGAGATTGGGTCCACTATAAACCAAGTTGAAGGCTTGAGATAATTAGGTCTTGGCTATGATTCCTGTGGTCTGTTCCACTTTGGGTTCAGCTTAATCCTGAGAAACAACATTTTAAGATCCTAGCTTACTATAGGAACGATCTTCTTTTTCCCTCTCTACTTTGTTTCTTTTTTGTCCTGTTCTCCCATAAACTGTAAAAACAAATATTCTACCAGTCCATAGCCCCCTTTGCAATACTCTTGGGGGATAAAGCTTCTGTGAATCTTTCTTTCTCTGCATTCTATTTTTTTCCAATCTTTTTTTTTTCCCCCCCTGGTAATTCTCTCTTTTGTCATATACTCAATATTTCTAAGAAAAATTTAAAATGTATTTTATCCTCATTTTTCAATAATTTTCCGGGGAAAGATTAATCTGAATTGTCTAACATCTCATTTTCGGATATAGAAAGTCATATATGTATACATATATATTTAATTAGGAATGAATGAATACTTTTTCAAGACTCAAAAAGTTTGTTAGTACCATTTCTAATTTGATCTGCAACTTGAGTGATTATGCTAATTAGCTTAATTCTGCAAACATCCATAAATATTATAAATTCAATTCTAATTGGAAATTATGCAGACTATTTACATGTGCTAAAAGATAATACATTGCTCATTAAAAATTCTTTTTGAATTACACCAATAATATGTGAAGGATGCTTACTGGTGTGTTTTTTTTTTAAGTAAATTAGTATATTTGTAAATTTTTTTATTTTTTATTTAGTAAAAATAAGCTATAACAGCTGTATAATATGCTCTGTGGCCCTAGAGTTCCTTCTGTGGCCTATTCCAGTGGTTTCTAAGATCTGGCCTCCTAACTCTCCTGGTAATCCTCGCGTCTAGTCTGTTGGATGCCACGGGTAGAATCGGAGTTCTTCATTTTCCTGGACAATCTAAGGCAGATATCTAGGTCATTTAAAAGCTGGTTTGGCCGAAACCGGTTTGGCTCAGTGGATAGAGCGTCGGCCTGCGGACTGAGAAGTCCTAGGTTCGATTCCGGTCAAGGGCATGTACCTGGGTTGCGGGCACATCCCCAGTGGGAGATGTGCAGGAGGCAGCTAATCGATGTTTCTCTCTCATCGATGTTTCTAACTCTCTATCTGTCTCCCTTTCTCTCTGTAAAAAATCAATAAAATATATTAAAAAAATAAAATAAAATAATAAAAATAAAAGCTGGTTTGTAGTCTAAGCAAAAACAAAGGTCCGAGTCTATGTCTGTAGGCCCAACATGCCTACCTCTCAATGACCAAAGGAGCACTATCCATGCCTGGTTGATGGAACCAAACCCATCATTTTGTGAAGAAGAATAAAATAAAAAAAATTATACCATATATTTGAACCATAATTTAGAGTTTCAAAATGCTTCGTGCACATCATATCATTTGATTGTCACAACAGCTGGATGAGTTTAGTTGAAAAAAGCAACACTGGCCATATACAGCGGTAGCTTGGTCTCTCTGACTAGGCTTTTTCACCATCACTACTCAATCTATCAGCCATGTGGAATGGTGACAAGATTTTGCCTGTACTTTCATTTAATTAAAATGGTGATTCAAGCAAAAGCCACTAACCCCTTTTTTAAATGGATATATAAATAAGTATAAAAATAAAATATGTTTCTCTAATATTTTTTCCAATGGGTAACATATTTTCTCTCTAGTTTCCTTCTGTTTATTAATTTTCTCAGCTCTTTTTCATCAATTCATTATATACCCTCTTTTATTCAGTGTCTTTTTTTATTTGAAATTTAGATCATACTCAGCATTTTAGAAAACAAACTATTGAGAGTTTGTTATGTTAAACTATAAGAAGGACACTCTAGTAGTACAAATGGACTTTACATTAAAACAGGAAATCTTAAAACCTATGCCGTCTGGAGCACTTTGATATACAGGAAATTCTAAGAACTTAGATACTATATATGGAAAGTAGCAAATGTGCTTACAAGATTTTCAAAGTAAATCATTTCATTTTTTTTTCTTCCTGTACAATATCCAGATTAGAGCCTCAGATGAGAGAACTGAACAGTTGCAATGTGTATCATAATTTAATAGAGGTGGAATTGCTTTCCTTGACAGATATCCCCTCAGCTGTATTTATAGATAAAAAAGCTCAGTTTGAAATTAAATGTACATTTTGTAGTTTAAATAAGGCAAGGAATGAGATTTCTTTAAGATGGTGCCTGATAAAGAAATGCAGCCTGCTGCTTCTTGTAGATATACCAAATGAACCGCAGTTTCCAGAGAGTGCTATAGAAAAACATGAATGCAAGTATCGCATGATCTCACTCATATGTGGAATCTAATAAACAAAATAAACTGATGAACAAAATAGATCCAGAGACTTAGAAACATGGGGCAGACAGTCAAAGCTCAGAGCGAAGGCAGGTGTGGGTGGGTGGGTAGGAAGAAATTAACCAAAGAATTTATATGCATATATGTATAATCCATTGACACAGACAATAGTGTGGTGAAGGCCTGGGGCCAGGGTTGGGGGTGGGGGGTGGGGAAAAGGAGGGTGGGGACAGGCTAGAAGGGGTCCTGGGGGGAGGGGGGGAATGGGCATATGTAATATTTTCAACAATAAAGATTTAAAAGAAATAAATTTTTTTAAAAAAGGAAAACATGAATGAGGGTTGACTGGGACAGCACAACATAGCCTGAGAACATTTGATCTCTCCAATGAGGTGACACAGGGCTAAGAGTTGGGGGAGAAGAAATATGATGGGTTTAATAGCCAGTGAATTACATTTATGATCTTTAGAGAGTATTGCTAGATGACAACTTCTTCCCATTTAGTTGTGTAAATGATTTCAATGTCTTGTCTTTAAGAGATCAATTGAGTGTGAAATAAAGAAAATAACTTCTCTAAAGAGAGACTTTCGACGGCCACAAAATATGTTTTAGTTCAACCAGCCTAGTGGGCAATGTATTGGCTGAAGGCCATTGGCTGAATGCAAGTATCGCATGATCTCACTCATATGTGGAATCTAATAAACAAAATAAACTGATGAACAAAATAGATCCAGAGATGGTCTAATATAGACCATATAGATGGTCTAATGCCATATGCCATTTACTGCCTCTCACTATGCCACTCAGCTTCTCCAAATCTTTTTTCTGCACTATGAAACTTAACGTAGCTATGGAATCTTTCTCTTTTCAGATTAGTAAATGTGTTGCTTTTGCTTGAATCAGAAGTAGCAGGTGGCAGTGGTAGTGGTGGTTGAGGAAGACCCTTCCTGGTCTCTGAGAATATTTTATTTGCCTTTATTTCTTTTGCTTGAGCCTGAACCACAGGGTGATGGAAGAACATTAGTGTTGGAGAAGTATTAATAATTATCCAGTGCAGTGTTTCCCAAAGCATGAAACATGAAGCACTATTTTAAACTTACTTGAATCACATAGTGAAAAAATCATTCTCTTTGCAATTCTCTTTTAATCCTTCTAATAAGATAGAAGAGCAATTTTATTTGAGCTAGCCTGTCCTTAACAGCTCTCCAAAATTTGTAAATTGTATTTTTTTCATAAAGAAAAATCAGGTATTATGCTCAGAACCTTTGTCAGACAAGATAATCTAGTTAGAATTGATTGGCATCACCTTTTAAAATTTTTATTTTGTTGTCACCATCTGTTTATGAGATGTTATACTGGTTATACATTTATAAAAGCAATTAAAATTTACTCTAAGTAGTCCTAAACCAGCGGTTCTCAACCTGTGGGTCGCCAACCTGTGGGTTGCGACCCCTTTGGGTATCGAATGACCCTTTCACAGGGCTCACCTAAGACCATCGGAAAACACATATATGATTACATATTGTTTTTGTGATTAATCACTATGCTTTAATTATGTTCAATTTGTAACAATGAAAATACATCCTGCATATCAGATATTTACATTATGATTCATAACTAGCAAAATTACAGTTATGAAGTAGCAACGAAAATAATTTTATGGTTGGGGGTCACCACAACATGAGGAACTGTATTAGAGGGTCGTGGCATTAGGAAGGTTGAGAACCACTGTATATGTGTTTTCCAATGGTCTTAGGACCTAAACTGAGTGAATCAATGTAAAGAAAGTTTTTAAGTAAATGACACTACAGGTGGAATGCAGCTCTGGCAAAAATCATGACGATGGTAAATACTCAGGCAACTGAAGTTTGGGAAACACTGTTCTAAAACAACCCTCTGTTTGAACAGATGAGAAAACTAAGGACCAGGGAGCTTAGGTGACTTGCACAGGTTTCCCAGTAAGCTTATGGCAGACTCAGACTGGGAACCCATGTCTATTTTCTCCTAATCTGGTACATGTTCTAAGTCACATGACTTTTGCCTGATTCAGGAGACCAAGCTGAGTTAGCTACTCCCATAGAAGTAGAAAATTTATTTTAAAAAAAGCATGGCCAACATGTTCAGTGTTAGAAGAATCACAAATTTTAAGGTTAAGAAGAGGTTTTTATAAAAGCGCTGAGTCATGATGAAGGATCTACAGCCATTTTCTTGATAATTAAGAATAAGATACCGAAGCTTATGTTTGGGGATTTAGCACAGTGCCACTTGCAGAAGCCACATGGCTAATTTGAAACAATCAGGCAAATTACTGGTTCTCAAGCTTGATTTCATGTGTGTTCCCTTGTTTTATTATTATTTTTTAATATTGATGTCTGGGTGCTAGCCCTAGAAATCCTGGTTTAATTAGTGTAAGGTCAACCTGGGCTTTGGAAGGTTTAAAAGCCCACCAGGTGATTCCAATATGGTACCTCCTTTGAGAACCACTTTTTAATCTAAACAGGAGTAGCCAATGGGCCATGTCATGTATAGGCCAACTATCGTCCTCATGGTGCTCGCCAATGATGTCACTGTCCTTTCAGGTCAAACTTTCAAGGATTGAGAGGGAGCAGTGAAAGGGAAAGGAGGGCGGCAAGACAGCAGAGGTTGGACTGTGTGACTGTTACTCTACTAACAAGTCAGGATTACTTGTTTTTGCCAGCATTAATACAGAAGTACATATTTACTGAGTGCACTAGAGTGTGTCTGTGTGCGTGGTCCTGAGGACCCTTCTGTCTTGCCCACAATACTGTGTGTTTGCATGTGTATACATGTCTAAGGGTCTCTGAACCTATCCAAGAATGCTAATATACTTATTTTTTAGCCAGCAAAAGACTTTTGAAGAGAAACTTTCTGATAAAGTTCTATTTCTTAGGAGCCTCAAATGCCAAATTCATTTATTCCAAACTGTAAAGAATATTTACTTCAACCCAGCATGCAACTAAATACACAATTATTTGCTAGTAAGACTAGGAAACAGAATTACATACTGTAATAGTTTCTCCCTGGCAAGACAAATTGGTTTTATAAACTTCTAAACAGCCATAAACTTAAGTTAATTAACAATTTTTTTTTCACAAAACTATAAAGCTTGAATTACACAATTTGTACAAAAATAAAAATTCACTTATATCATCCATATTTTATGTCTTTATGAAAGAAGAAAGTTCACTCATAATCATGCACTCAAGTTACTTTTTTAAAAAATGTGTGTGATCCAATGCCCCAGGAATTTTATTAGGTATCTGCTATAAACAACATGTCACTTTCTCATGAGAGTGTATCAAGCAGAATGAATGAGTACAGGATACTATACTATATATGAAGTCAATAACTTTTCTGACAGTGAATGAATTTCTGGAACTACAAAATAAAGTGATGACTTTTCATTTTCATTTATATTTACAGAAGAAAGAGTCCTTTTCAAATGATTAACACTGGAAATAGAAAACCAAGGCCAAAAATGTCCAAAAGTATATCAAATGATACATTGATTTTGCAATTTCCATAAGTTTGTATACAGACATTAATATTTTTAATTATAGCTTTGGCATCTCACTCTCAGAATTCCCAGGGTAGATTTTTTTAAAGTAGTTTTTGAATTATTTATTTTTATGTTATCCAAAGATAATATTCATTATTTATAATAACTTAATTTTACAGTCATTAAATGTTCTATATTTTGTACAGTAATTTATTATCTCTGCACACCTCCTGTACACTAATAGTTAATAGAATTTATTTTATTTTATTAGTTTTATTTTTTAGCTACAGTTTATATTCAATATTATTTTGTATTAGTTTCAGATGCACAGCATAGTGGCTAATCAGATACTTTACAAAGTGATCCCCTGATCTTTCAAGTACCTATCTGGCACCATAGATGGTTATTACAATATATCGACTGTAGTCTCTATGCTGCACTTTACAGCCTCATGACTATTCTATAACTAGCAATTTGTACTTCACCTTCTTCACCCAGACTGCCTCCATTCTGGCAACCGTCAGTCTGTTCTCTATATCTATGAGTCTGTTTCTGTTTTGTTTGTTCATTTATTTTGTTATTTAGACTCCACATACGTATGTGAAATTACATGGTATTTGTCTTTCTCTGTCTGACTTATTTTGCTTAGCCTAATACCCTCTAGGTCCATCCATGTTGTTACAAATGGTAAGATTTCATTCATTTTTATGGCCAAGTAATGTTCCATTGTATATGCACCATTACTTTTTGATCCACTCATCTATTGATGGGCACTTGGGTTGCCTCCATATCTTGGCTGCAATGAACATAGGGGTGCATGTATTCTTTCTAGTTAGTGTTTTGGGTTTCTTCAGATATATACCCAGAAGTCAAATTGCTGGGTCATAAGACAGTATAATTTTTAATTTTTTGAGGACCCTCCATACTGTTTTCCATAGTGGCTGCACCAATCTGCATTCCCACTAACAGTACACAAGGGTTCCTTTTCTCCAAATTCTCAACAACTGATTGTGTGTATTTTTAATGACTCCAGGAAGCTAACATGCTTGTAAGCAAAATAATTATACTTATACTAAACAGCCAAGAAAGTATGATTTGAAGTTATAAAATGCAATATTTATAAGTAATTTAAGCATATAGTAAGAAAAACTAAATATTTAATGTCCTTTTCAGGAAAGATTGACTTCATTCTTTAAAAATCTAGGATAATAAAAGCATAATATGCTAATTAGACTGGACGCCCTTCCGGTCAACCTTCCAGACAAAGCCGGGACTGTGAGGGAAGCCCAGGTCCCAGATGCCTGAGGGAAGCCCGGGTCCTGGGTGCCAGAGGGAAGCCAGTGCCAGCAGCCAGGGGAAAGAAGGCATACTCTTGCACACATTTCATGCATCAGGCCTCTAGTATTATTATAAGAACATAGATTAGAAAATGTTTCCAATGAGCCCTTAAAATGAAAATGAACTTGTCCAGGGTTTTCACATGTTCTATTTGCATAAAGCATTTCTTTTGTTAACCTTGGCTCACCAAAGAATGAATTGCTATTAACATAGGAGATATTAGGTAGCCTCATCTTGCTCAATGTGTAAAGGCCAGCTTTCTAGTTAATGTGAAACAGCAGGGATAAAACAACACAGCCATAAAACTGCTCTTGCGGCAAATGGAAAACTATCCGTATGATCCACATCTCAGGGGTTGTACTGCTTGGGCTCTTACTGGAAGGATCCTAAGACATAGTTCACTTAGGTTTCATTTTAAATATGATTCAAATAGGTTTTTCCTTTTAATTTTTTTCCTGTGACAAACCAGGACTTTGGTTTGGTCTGCATTTATTATTCAGCTATGAGAGCTTAGGGAAACAACAAATTCTCAACTTAGGAATAGCCTTCCATTTCCTTGAAACTGTATTCATATGGAATCTGCATTTTTTGATAAGGCTTGACAAGGTAGACCTAAAATCCACTTCTTAGAACCTCTAAGGATGTGGTCCTGTCCCTGGTGCCCCTTCAGGGCCTACAGGGACCTCCAGGGCATCTGATTGGGAGAGCAACCAAACTATGGGCATGGAATGAATGCTTCCATTACAATTTAAGAACTGCTTCTTACCAGTAACTTCTACAACCAAAAGCTGGCTTCATGTTTTTCAGCTTCAATAGTGAAAAGGGGCTTACTTTTATGAAAGAGGCAACGTTAAAAGGTAAAAAAGCATGAAACACGGCTTTCTAGAGAAATAATGGGAAAGAGGCCCTTAGGAAGATGGAACTGACCCACTAAGGAGGGTATGATGCTTGAGTCTCAAGATCAAAGGACTGTGCAGACTTCATTTTACTGGAGATGCTGAGGCCGGCTTCATTTTTGAAGTCTTTGCCTTAGAGTTGGTGACTTTGAAAACATCTATTTGTCTATTAATGGGGACAATGGAAGTACCATCTTCACTTTTAAAAATCAGCTTAGAAAAGTGTCTAATACATAATGATTTTTCAATTCATTCTAGTTGTTGGAAAATGTCCATGTGCATTTGAAAAAAACAACAACATGTTTTGCTGTCATTGGATGGAGTGTTCTGTAAATACAATTAGGTTCAATTGGTAAAACCTTTTGTTGAAGTCTTCTATGTTATTAATGATTTGCCATTTACTTGTTCAATCAATTGTTGAGAGAAGGGTGCTAAAATCATAGGCTGTCTTTGAGGATTTTTTCTATTACTCCTGAAAGTTCTGTTAGCTTTTGCTTTTGAAGCTATGTTGTTAGTTATATAAATATGTAGCATTATCATATCCTCCTAAGGAGGTGATCTTTTTATCAGTATGCAGGGTTCCTCGCTTTTTCCTGGAAATTTAGTTTGAAATCTACCTTGTCTGATTTTAATACGGTTACTCCAGTATTCCTTTAACAATGTTAGCACAGTGTATATTATTTCATCCTTTTAACCTTTTGTATTTTTTTCCCTGGCCCACTCCTTGTTGAGAGCAATCTTGACTTTCTGTACTTTTATATTTAAAGTTCACTTCTTTTATATACAGCATACATTTGGATCTCATATTTTTTTTACTTACTTGATCATCTCTGTCCTTTATGGTGTTTAGATCATTTACTTTCATTGTTTTTTCCCTTTCTCTTATTTTTTTAAGGACTTCTATATTGAGTATTTTTTTCCGATTGTACTGTATCTCCTTTGTTGGTTTATTAGTTATAATTGTTCACATTGTCAACTTTGTGTGGTTACATTAGAATTTATAACATACATCAGAAGCTTGCAATCTTTTTCCGTGAAGGGCCACCTAATAAATGTTTTAGACTTTTGGCCACATATGATCTTTGTTACATATTCATTTTTCTTTAATTTTTAAAAATATAAAATCCTTTCTAGCTCACAGACCATGCAAAACAGGCTGTGAGCCAGATTGATCTGTGAGCTGTAGTTTACCAACTGGTGGTATACATCTTATTGACACCTTCCTTGAAGTAATATCATACCACTTCATAGTATAAGACTCTTACAAGAGTATACTTCCATTCCTTCCCTTTTGGCTTTTTTGCTATTTTTGTCATAGATTTTACTGTTATGGATATTATAAGCTCCACAAATGCATGATTACTTTTGTTTAAACATTTACCTTTGAAATAGTTTGAAATTATGGGAGAAAAAAAAGTGATACTCAATATAGTTGTCTTTCCCTGTGCTAGTCATTCTTTTGTGAAGATCCACATTTTCATCTGGTATTACTTTTCCTCTATCTGAAAGTTTCCTTTCTTTTGTTAAAGTTTATTGAGATTAAAAAGTTTTTTTCTTTATTGATTTTTAGAAAGAGAGTAAAGGAGAGAGAGAAAAACATCACTGTGAGAAAGAAACAACAATCAGCTGCCTCCTGCACATCACCTACTGGGGATTGAGCCCTGAACCAGGGCATATGTCCTGACCAGGAACCCGCCAGTGCACGGACAATGCCCAACCAACTCAGCCACACTGGCCAGGGTGGAAAGATTTCTTTTAATATTTCTGGTATTGCTGGGTTGCTGACCAGAAATTCTTTTTTGTAGTGTCATTTTCCTGGTGTTAATTTCTTTCAGATTTTGCGCATCTGAAAAGCCTCTATTTGACTGCTTTTTCAATACAATTCTGCTGAGTATAGATTCTAGGTTGTCAGAAAGGAGCATACCCTAGTTGCTTTAAAAGAATTATTTTATTAAAGATACATTCTTTTAAAATAGGAAAATAAGTAGAAATATTTGAAATAAGTTCTTATTGAAATAAAAGATTTTCATTTGCTTTAATTTTATAAGCAGGTATTTGTTCCAAATGTGTTTACATAAATTAGAACTGATTTGAGCTTAATCTATTCTACTCTGAGTCTCCAAACCAGTGGTGTACGGATAAATGATCAGCAACTGGCTCTTGGGATAAGAGGCAGACTTGTAGTGTTTGTCAATTTTGTGGTGCAAGTAATCCCACGAAGGCTTATTTCAAGCTACCAACCTAATACCCACTGGTTTGTAAAATTCTTGAAAATTGAACAATTGGCTCTTACAGGCTAATGTAAGCCAGCTCACTGCTTTTATCCCTAAGTCAGAGGAAACCCATCCCTGGACCATGGCAGATTGTCTTTAAGAAGACATTTTGTAGGCATCAGCAACATAAGCTGGCATAAGATAAGATCCCTGCCCTTTAAGGCCTAAAATCTAACTAGTAAGCAGCACTATCATAAATTGTAAATAACATGAAACAAGAATTATGCCAATAACTGGCACTGGAAATAAAATCTGAGAGGTTCCATATAAGTGACATCATGGAAAGGGGGGGCCAAAGGCTGTGAGGGCGTGGTGTCTGGGAAACTCTGAGGACAGAGCGCTAAATCCATGGAGTTTGTCGATGGTTTGATGATCCACAGTGGGGATCCTGTTAACTACTACGTGGACACTGCCGGGCGCCATGTGCTGCTCCCACAGGGCGTGCTGGGCCTCAAAGTGAAGATCTTGTTTCCTTAGGACTCAACTGGTAAGACTGGCCCTAAGAAGCCCCTCCCACATGTGAGCTTTGTGGAACCCAACGATGAGATACTGCCCACCCCCATCTCGGGACAGAGGGTGGGAGCCCAAAGCTGCCTGCCATGCCCCCGTCACTAGCACAGCAAAACAGGGTCTCCTTGGCAGCTGAATCTGGAGTCTGGATATTGCTCTATAAAGACCTTTAATAAAATCTTTTTAAAAGATGCATGGCCTGACTAGACTGCACATCGACGATTCAAACTGAGGGTGATGTCACCCCATCAGAGCATTACTTGATTGATTTGGGGGCTGCGTGGCTCATGGTGTTTCTGTGATTTCCCTGAAAACCTCTTGTGAGACAAGGGCCAGAACAGAAGGGCCCACGCAGAGCTAACCAGAGGGATACCCTGTTGAGGTAAATGATGATGGTGGGGACTACCAGCACCTTGATGAACTCATCTGTATTTCAGGATTATAGGTTTTAGAATACAAGAAGAACATTCGATGCTCTCAGAAATAACTAATTTAGAAGAGGGATATATTTAAGATGATTTTCTTTTTCCGATGCCTATGGAAATCTCCATTGCACATAGAAAATAAATACACTGGCCATCATATCTGGGTGTTGTGCTTCACACACTTGCTTATTCAATCCTCAACATCTTTAAACTGCAAAGGGGATTAGTGCCAGTGATAAAGAGCCTGAAGCACAAAAGTAAAGAACATTAAAATTGTTTACTGTTTGAAAAAAATCTGCATGAGCAAGCTAACTTATGAAATAGTTTCTAAATAAATTACTAAAGAGATTACTAAAAACTTACTAAGTACATAATTACCACATTTCTAAATAGACAATGTTAAGATGTACTGCATAAGTAGATAATCTAAATCTTAAATCGAATGTTATTTGTTTCTTGCTAGATTATGCATTTATTGAAGCAGTCAAGTGGGGTAAGGATAATAAATTCCTTCTCTTATGTTGATCAGTTTAACAAATATAAAATTCTTAGAATCCTGTCTAGCACTATATCATCATTTACTACTGGTATTATTACCATTTTTATTACCTTCTAATGTAAGCATAGGAAATTTCCAGTGAAAATATTTTAGTTTCTTTAGAACTCTAGGCAAGATAGAAATGGCCAGACAGATTGGCTATTTGCAGATTTATTATTGTGCATAATATTTGCTATAGTTGAAGATTTTCTATTGCCAAACATTTAGCTAAGTGTTTTGCTAAATTATTTCAGTCATTTACTTCTCACAACAATTTAATGAAGGTATATTAGCCTCATTTTATAGAAAAAGAATTAAGGTTTAGAAAAGAGATTTGTTTATAAAGCCACACACTCAAGGCCCATATTTTCAACAAGTATTTTTTCCATATCTCTACGGTTTACATGAACTCACTCTAAAGATGATTTATAAATGTAGCTGTAAGTGGTTGGTCTGGTCATTACAATTCAATTCAGCAAATATTGATTAAACATTTACCTTGTCATGTCAAAAAAATTGATTCTATACATCAATTCCATACAATTACCTATTGTACTAAATAAATATTGTCAGGTAGATGAAGGATATCCAAATTTGTGCCACCTAGGGAAGTGTGAAGGAGGTGAAGTTTTTTTTTTAAAGCTGTTAGTCTCTAAAATAGTCATTCATTTTCTTTTTATATGATATCTCTATTTTTTTCTTATTCTTATACCCAAAGTCCTCACAAACATGTTTGCCCTCAGGAAGTGACACTTTGATGATAAATGATTTCTTTAATGACATCTCTTGATATTTAGATAACTCATTAGTTGGTTTACATTGAATGTGTATAAAAAAATCTATTTGCAAGGGTCTTCATGGGTTTGTTATAAATTTCTGAGAACAGTCAGACCTGTGCATGAAAACAATTACTTGAGAAATAACACTGTTCTCAAATGAAGATTATGCCTATGACTCAGCATAAGAGCAGTTCAGGGAAATAGGAAGCGTCAACCTTTAAAGTTAAGTCACTAACTGAACAAATTAGTAATTAGTACTTACTCTTAACCCGGTGCTGAGCACTTGGACAGTCACTGTTTCAACTGAGGATTGACTAAGACATGCTTAGAGCTAAGCTAAAAAAAAGACTGTAATGTAGATGGCTCATTTTTGTTTCATTCTATCTATTGTATTGTGTTCAGTTAGCAAACAAAGATATGCCCAAAGGCAGATGGCAGAGATCTGTGAATCATATCACAAAATATGACTGAACCCCTGGGATCCTTTAGCTTAAGGAGGAAAGGGGCAAGAGAATTTATCCACAGTATCCAAATATTTGAAGAACATTTCATTTAGTTTTGAGTAACTCTAAGTAACCAATCAAAGCAGAGGGTCTATGCCGGTGGGAAGTGTGGCTTCCAGGAGCATGCAGGGATGAATCACTTATGCTCCCCGTAGTAGAGGTCTGAGAAGATCACTGTCATGGTGACTATAACAGGGCAGTGACATGGATGAGTAGAAAACATTTTCCCGAGGAAGCAGTAGTTACCTAAGATTGAAGAAGTGAGAGATGAATGAGATGAAATAGGATGAGGGGCATGTGGGGACTCAATTGTATAAGGTTTTAATTCCTTCTGTTTATTTGGGTTTGGATTACCATTTCTTTTTTTATTTTTGTAGTGAGAACGTTTTAAGATTTACTCTGCTGGCAACTTTCAAGTATATAATATAATATTCTTAACTAGAATCACAAGGCTGTATTTATGACTGGAAGTCCATACCCTTTGACCAATATCTTCTCATTTTTATCACTCCTTAGCCCCTGATAGCACTATGGCAATCTCTAATTTCATGAGTTCGGCTTTTTTAGATTCCAAATGTATGTGATATCATACACTGTTTGTCTTTCTCTGACTTAGTTCACTTAACACAATATCTGAAAGGTCAATCCATGCTGCTGTAAATGACAAGATTTCCTTCTTTCTCATAACTGAGTAATATTCCGTCGTATACATGTGCCACAATATAAGATCTGAATTCTTTAAAATGTTTTGAGTTCTGGACGGGCTCCACATGAATCTCAATGATGTGATGAAATAAGGTAGGGGTCTCAAAAATGAGGTCAACTGGACAACCCTTAGGGATTCTGGGCCCTTAAGTGAGGACTAGACTGCTTATTGGACACTTGTACTCTAAGACTTAGTCATTGTCCTATTGTCAGCTTTCTGCAAAGTACTTATTACTAACTACGCTGTAAAATAAAGACTAGGGCACTCATTGACTCACACACATTGATGACTGATTGGATCAAGTATAAGTTAGGGGAAGATGCTGCATCAATCCATTAGTATAATGTTTTTCTCCACTTGTTATAGTTTTCCTAAATGATTATGGGTTAATTGCCAGTAGAATTTTGTCCTCTTCTGGCTGTAACTGCTATTTTTGAAATACCACAAAAAGTCAGTTAACAGGCATAAAGTCATCCATCTGGCTTTTGAGGCCCCTTGGTACACATCCTTTTCTCCCTTCTGCATCTTTGAGGTCAGGCTTATTAGGCTCAATGCCAGGGTCAATACAGTTTGTAATTGGTGCCTGGCAGATTTCAGAATAAAAATTTTTAGAATAACATTTTATATTTTCAAAATCAGAACGCAAAAAGCCCATCCTTCATAATCACAAGACTCAATAGAACTGGAAATATTTGATTCAACGGTTGAGAGTCAGAGAGCTTGTTTACTTCCATTTGTAGCTTAGGTATATGCAATGGAATGAGTTCGTAATTATCCTGGTTAGTCTCAGAGGAAGTGAGTTGATCTCAGATGACACCTGTCACTCAGATAATTTATGAGATGGATGATAAGCACACCTATATCCCTAATTTGGGGATCATGAACTCCAGATACGGAAGCAGGATCTTTAGATCTTACCTAAAACAATGTTCTTCATAGTTGAATGTAACAATCAAATGCTTCAAGGTTTGGGTTAAACTGCAGGTGTCAAGTGCTGGTATCCACATGGACTGGAGAGAAGCCCCTGGAAGTGCTTGTTCATCTGAAGACTTTGGAGCTCTGCCCGTATTCAAGCCCTTGCTGGATTACTCCTCAGACTCCTGACCTGCCTGCCTCCCTACTCCTGTCTGCACCAGCTTCACTATTGCTAAAACGTGGCTGTTCTAGATCACAAAAATCTAATCATGTGATTTCCCAGCTTTAAGTTCTTTAACACCTTGGCAGTGCCTTCTGGCAACCATCCTAATTCCTTAGTATGGCATCAACCCTTCATGACCTGGCCCCTTGTTATCTCTCCAATTTCCCTTCCTACCGCCTCACATGCCATGTCTCCACACCACACATATACCCAGCTCACTGCTTCCTAGACATGCCATGCTATCTCCGCCTTTGCACCTGCTCTTTCCTCTGCCTATAGCTCTATTCCCACCCTTTTCCACCTTAGCCAGGCCATCTTCTAATCACTTTTCAGAACATGCCCTGCTGTTCTCTCCTAGAAGATGCTTTCTTTGCTTTGATGTTTTTGCCCACCCTTAGTGGGTGGAGCCCTCGTAGATGGGATTAGCGCCCTGATAAAAGAGACGACAGAAAGCTTCCCCTTCCACCATGTGAGAACACAGCAAAGAAACTGGCTACCAACGGACCAGGCAGCTGGCCCTCACTAGATATCAAATCTGCTGGCTCCTTTGTCTTGGACTTTCCAGCCTCCAGAACTGTGAGAAATAAATCCCTGTTGTTTACAAGCATCAGTCTGTGGTATTCTCTTATAGCAGCCCATGGCCCATGGCATTCTCCCTGTGTGTGTGTCTGTCTTTATGTCCTAAATCCCCCTTATTATAAGAACACCAGTCACATGGTATTAGGGTTCACTCTAATGACTTCATCTTAACCGTTCACATCTGCAATGACCCTATTTCCAATCAAGGTCACATTCTGAGGTGCTGGAGTTAGGAGTTCAACATGTGCATTTTTAGGGGACATGGTTCAACCCATAAGACTTCATATTTTCAAGAACTTTCCATAAGCTCCTTTAATTATATACTGCATGTTCAATTCTTCAAATAAACCCTGTATCTCATGCTATCTATCCTTGCAGGAGCTTGTTTCATATGCCCTCTCCCCTACTAAATGTATGGAAAGTCTTTATTCTTCATTGAAGACCTAGCTCAGTTATCACTTTTCCCATCCCTCCAGAGGCAATTGGTCATGCCTCATTCTGTGTTACCATTGTACCATTCTTATATTATTGGATTTTTCAAACTGTTTTTATTAAAATTTTATTTTGTATACCTATTTGGGGATATCCTCAGAGCTAGGCACAATGTCTATTTTATGTTAAGTGATCAATGTGTGTATGGATTGAATGAATAAATAAATCATAACTTACTGAATGATTATTGATATTTTACACAAGAATATATCTTTGTTGCCCACCAAAAAAATTTTGTATATATCATCTTAAGAAAAAGATATTTTAAAAAAACTGGTGAGGGACTGGGCAAGCTATGCAGAAAATTCATGAAAACTCTCTGTGAAAATGTTTTGTTGAAAGGAATTTATATGGTCTAAGAGAGAAAAATAATTATAAGTACATCTTAAACAGAAACAAAAGCTAAAGACCATAATGTACCAGATTTTGCACTGCTGGTAAAATGCATTATCATCTTCTTGGTGGCTTAAGGAATAACAACTCAGGAAATAACTTTAATAGTGTTTGGAAATTAAATTGCTTTGTCCTTAGCTAAAACACTGTTATAATTATGCCCACTTCTAAACTACTGCCTTTTTATCCAGACAGAAATAAATATACCTTTACCTCTTAAAGTCATAATATGGCATTATAAATTCAAGAACTGCTATTACCATTTCTCATACTTTTGTTTTTCTATTAGCTACAACATGCAGTGAGCTCCTGCAGTTTTAGTGCTAAGTATTCAATTGAAACTCACTAGAAGTTCAGTTTTTCTCTAACTAATAACTCCATGCCCAAGAATTTTCCCTGAAAGAATGTTGTGGTAGTCACTACTGAACCCCAGGCAGCTGGGTAACAAATGGCAGCACTGCTCAAATTAAGAATAGTGACATCAAGATTTTTCCCCTCCAGCTGCTAAATTCTGGCATTGACTCTGCTATACTTTAAAACTACTTCCTTTTTGGACCATGGCCAAGTCTAAAATCGAGTAAGTATGCTAAGATTATGTTAATGACCATCATCATTAACATGAAATCCCATCATGGTTAGTGGCAACTTCATTTTTGAGTTCAACTCCATCCTTAGCTCAACTTCAATCTTAGCTAATCCTTTAGTTCAACTCCATCCTTTAGCTCAGGTTAAAAAACCCAGAGTAATTCCTGAGTCCACGTTGTCTCTCACCACCACATCCCATATTTCAGAAATCTTTCAGAAAATCCTATTGGTGCTGTCTTATAAATACAGAATCCCGACACTCTCTCCTATGCTGTTGCTCTAGCACCAGCTTTCACCATGTCATGCTTGAATTAATGTAATAACTTTGTAAATGTTTTCCTCCTTCCACCCTTGCCTTTTTACCTTCAATTCTCAACAGAGCAGCTAGGGAATATGTCTTAAAATGTGAATGAGATCAAGCCCCTCCTTAATATGAAGAATCTCATGGGTTGAACTGTGTCAGAACCATCCGTGTTTCCTCTCCATTTCCTTCAGCATAAAGCTCAAGTCCTTCCGATGGCCTCCATAGGATGAGGCATCCTCTTGCCTTGGATTCTTCCCAAATCTGCCTTCTGCCTTCCAGTGCTCTTCCTTCAAGCTCTTCCCTTAACTTCCCTCGCCTCCTCCAGGGACATGTGGAGACATTATCCTGACCACATTGTTGAAATACAAGCTGTCCCTCCCCCTGCACACTTGGTCTCAATGCACTACTCCACTTTTCTGTTATTTGTAGTACTTATTACTTCTAACATATGAGATGTTTTCATTCTTTATTTAGCCAATTCTTTATTGTGTGTCTTTCTCTGCTAACATAGAAACTCTTTGGTCAGGGATCTTTGTCTGCTTTGTTCATTGATGTGTCTTAAGCACCTAGAGCAGTGTGCGCTTCTTGAATGAGTGAATGAAGTAGACATGTAAACTATGAATCGAGCTATCTCAGGGGGCCAAAGCCATGCACTGACCCTGCCCTTCTCCCCTTGGACTCCAACCTGCCCACCTGGAGTGAGCTCCCTTTATCTTAGCAAGGAGCAGTCAGCAACCCCTCGTGTTTTAAGTGTGTAAAATGTTCTAGGCATTTTGCCAAGCTCTTTGAATACATCATTTCATTGGATCCCTACAGCATTGCAGCAACATAAGGAGAATTAGCCTCATTTGCAGCTAGTAAACTGAGACTGAAGAAGCTTAAAAATGTTTCTCAAATCTCCTATGAGATCTCAGGGAGGAACCTTAAATGCAGATTACTAAGTGAAAGAAACCAATCTGAAAAGGATACATACTATATGATTCCAACTACATGACACTCCGGAAAAGACAAAAACTATGGAGACAAAAGAATCAACAATTGTGGGGAGGGAGGTATGAAAAAGTTGAGCACTGAGGATTTGGTCGGGGCGGGGGGCGGGGGGGGGGCGGGATGGGGGACAGTGAAAGTATTCTTTATGATACTATAATGGTAGAAACATGTCATTTTATATTTGTCCAAATCCAGAGAGAACCTTAATGTAAACTAAGGACTCTGGATAATAATGCTGTATCAATGTCAATTCATGGATGGTAACAAACGTGTTACTCTGGTGCAGATTTTGATAGTGCGGGAGGCTGAGTTAATGTGGGGGCAGGGAGTATATGGGAAATTTCTGTGCCTTCCACTCTACTTCTCTGTGAACCTAAAACTGCTCTAAAAATAAAGTCTAGTGGTTTGTTTGTTTTTAATAAAGGAATGAACTCTGTTCCTATAGTAAGAAACATTTTTCTGTCTTTCTGTCATGACATCCTGATGCCTCTTGAGCAGCTGTACTCTGATGAAATAGTGACGCAAACAACAAAATGAAAGAGCAGCTATCAATCATCTAATTCTTCAGGTGAGCTCATCTACCAGTAACTGCTATCCCATAAATATCTGTTTCTTTCTCCGTCTAAAAGATACAACAGTGTTTTTCAAATTGTTTACGTGTTAGAAAAGGATTTGGAGGTGTTCTTTTTAAAGGAAACACTGGGTAGAACAACTTAGATTTCTAGATTTCTTTATTGTGACCACTTTGTGGGTCTCTGGTTTGCTAATGTGCATTATGAATCTCTAGAATGTGTTTAAAATCCAGTATTTCCAAAATTAGTCTGACCAAGGACACCTTTTTATCATATAGCATCAAATACCATCTCATAAGATATTAGTGTTCTGAGAAAAGCCCTTTGGGAATGCTGACCAAGAACTACCCGTCCATTAAATTAATTTTATTGAATCTATTAAAGACAGACAGCAGGAGTTCATTTTTGGATATATCTTAGTACAATGACAAGAATTTTTCTCACTGGAAGTAAGTAGGACAGTACTGTTATTAGCAAAATAATGACTCATTAGAAACAAGAGGCAAAAGAAATAGTTATAGTGGTATATTCAATAGAGGAAGAGTGGTGTTCTCATCCAATTTCTGCTTTTGTTCAAAGTCCAGGCTTGAAGCACAGATCAATAATCAATTATAATTTCTAAGAAAAGAGAAAATATATATTGTATCAGGTTCAAACTACTGGGAAAATGTACATATTACCAGAGTTAGTTGCAAAAAAAGGTTGGTAGGTATAAATATCTGGGATTTCTTCCTCAATTAAACTTCTAAAGGAGGAAATGCTTGATTCTCATAATAATTGTTTTCAGAAAGAGGACAAGCCAATCCTTGGGGAAGGGGAGGTAACAATATTAATTGAAGAGAAAGCAATCACTTAAGATTATGTATAGTGTATATTTTTAAAAATAAGACATAGATTAACTTAGCCGCAGCAGGTGTAGCACACTCTACCATTAGCAGGGACCCCTAAGCAACAGTATGTCCTGCTGATGGGGACCTTAACAGTGGCTCTCGTGTTTTCCAACACAGAGCAGTCTCTGTGTTGGGTTGAATAGTGTCCTCCCCCAAGTCACATCTACCCAGAACCTGTGAATACAACCTTACTTGGAAATAAGGTCTCTGCAAGTTTAATCAAATTAAGATGAGGTCATACTGGAGTAATGTGGACTCTAAATCAAATATGACCGATGTCCCTTAAAAAGTGAGTTTACAGAGTTGAAGCCTTCACATTGGCATCTCCATTGGAGTGATGCATCTACAAGCCAAGGAGCACCAAGGGTTGCCAGAAACCACTAGCAGCTAGGAGAGAGGATGCAACAGATTCTCCCTCAGAGTCCCCAGAAAAAAACAAACCCTGCTTTGATCTCAGACTTTTGACTTCCAGAAATGGGAGACAGTAAGTCACTGTTGTCTTAAGCTGCCCAGTTACTGGTACTTTGCTGCAGCAGACCCAGGAAATTAATAAAATCTCAAATTTGAGTTCTGTAAAACCCTTTGTATCGGCCTGCTTGTATTTTCCTATTAGTTCCTTTACCTAAAATCTGAATTATCCTGGCAAAGTGTACCCATGCATGATCATTTTGGGATGTGTCTTAAATTTCAACCCCACTCTGCCACTCCCACCCGTTGGGAGGGGCGATTAATGAACCATTTCTTGGGATTTCAGAGAACCAGGACCATGGGGTGTGTGTGTGTGTGTGTGTGTGTGTGTGTGTGTGTGTGTGTGAGGTTTGAGCTTGCTCTGGAATTAAACTCGGACACAGAAATCTTTCTCAGAACTAGCTTCACAGAAGATGGACTTTATTTTTATGCCCCCTCTTTGCTAATATTTGAGGTACAGTTTTTTTGTTTTTATTTTTTTTCTTAACTGAACTGATTACCAAATCATGATTTTAGCAGCCCAGGAGATGGATATTCAATGGCCCTCTTTGCTGATAAAAACACTGAAGGGCTAACGCATCTAAAGGCCAGAGGCTCCAGGTGCTACAGACAATGCAGCTGAAGGCAGAAGCAGCGCCTGGGCCCTAACTCTCAGGGAGGAGCCTGAGGCTGAATCCATTCATGATGACAAGGCTCAGGAATCCTCTCTCCCCTCTGAAAGTGCTCCAACATGTTTGGTCAGGAGAAATGTTTGCAAGGAAACTTTGGAAAGAACTATTCATGAATCCAGATGCAGTTTCAAAACATCGAACACCATTTGTTTTGTGTTTTGTTCAGTCTGCAAATATGTGACAGTGGAGCCCAAGGAACTGGAAGAACACCCAAAAGTCTAATTCGAGAGAACCAAGATGGCGGCATAGGTTAACGCCGGAGTTTGCTGCTTTGAACAACTACTTCAAAAGTGAAACCAAAAAACGGAAGGGACATCACCCAGAACCACAGGAACGCTGGCTGAGTGGAAGTCCTACAACTAGGAGGGAAGAGAAACGCATACGGACACTCAGAGGAGGCGCAGTGCTGAAGTCAAATTCTGAGGTGCGGAGTGCGCGGAGCGGGCTGGCGGCGGAGGGCACGGTTGGCCTTTTCAATCGGGAGGGAGTCGCAGACTCTGAGCTCCAGATCCGGGCGAGTCTTTAGGGACCCAGACTCAAACGGGAGAAGCGGGACTGTCTGGCTTCGGTCAGAGCGAGTGCAGCTTTCTCTCCGAGCTTTGCAGCGGGTGCTGGGACTCAGAGAGGCAGAGTCCCTGGGGACAGGACTGAGAGCCGCCATAACTGCTCTCTCTGGCCCACCCTGTTGATCCTGTGCGACCCGCCCCGCCCAAGCCCTGCACAGAGGCATTTGCCGGATAGCCTCAGGCAAAGGCTAGATTAGCACCTCCCTAGAGGACAGAAGTTCTCTCACTGCTGACACAGCTGATTCTCATAGCCACTTGGCCTGGAGGTCAAACCCTCCCTGCTATTAGCTACAACAATCAAGATTTAACTATAAGACTGCGAACAAAGACCACTAGGGGGTGCACCAAGGAAGCATAACAAAATGTGGAGACAAAGAAACAGGACAAAATTGTCAATGGAAGATATAGAGTTCAGAACCACACTTTTAAGGTCTCTCAAGAACTGTTTAGAAGCTGCCGATAAACTTAATGAGATCTACACGAAAACTAATAAGACCCTCGATCTTATATTGGGGAACCAACTAGAAATTAAGCATACACGGACTGAAATAACGAATATTATACAGACGCCCGACAGCAGACCAGAGGAGCGCAAGAATCAAGTCAATGATTTGAAATGCGAGGAAGCAAAAAACATCCAACCGGAAAAGCAAAATGAAAAAAGAATCCAAAAATGCGAGGATAGTGTAAGGAGCCTCTGGGACAGCTTCAAGCGTACCAACATCAGAATTATAGGGGTGCCAGAAGATGAGAGAGAGCAAGATATTGAAAACCTATTTGAAGAAATAATGACAGAAAACTTCCCCCACCTGGTGAAAGGAATGGACTTACAGGTCCAAGAAGCGCGGAGAACCCCAAACAAAAGGAATCCAAAGAGGACCACACCAAGACACATCATAATTAAAATGCCAAGAGCAAAAGATAAAGAGAGAATCTTAAAAACAGCAAGAGAAAGAAACTCAGTTACCTACAAGGGAATACCCATACGACTGTCAGCTGATTTCTCAACAGAAACTTTGCAGGCCAGAAGGGAGTGGCAAGAAATATTCAAAGTGATGAATACCAAGAACCTACAACCAAGATTACTTTATCCAGCAAAGCTATCATTCAGAATTGAAGGTCAGATAAAGAGCTTCACAGATAAGGAAAAGCTAAAGGAGTTCATCACCACCAAACCAGGATTATATGAAATGCTGAAAGGTATCCTTTAAGAAGAGGAAGAGGAAGAAAAAGGTAAAGATACAAATTATGAACAACAAATATGCATCTATCAACAAGTGAATCTAAGAATCAAGTGAATAAATAATCTGATGAACAGAATGAACTGTTGATTATAATAGAATCAGGGACATAGAAAGGGAATGGACTGACTATTCTTGGGGGGGAAAAGGGTGTGGGAGATGTGGGAAGAGACTGGACAAAAATCGTGCACCTATGGATGAGGACAGTGGGTGGGGAGTGAGGGCGGAGGGTGGGGCGGGAACTGGGAGGAGGGGAGTTATGGGGGGGGAAAAAGAGGAACAAATGTAATAATCTGAACAATAAAGATTTAATTAAAAAAAAAACAATAAAGAATTATGTATAAAAAAAAAGTCTAATTCACAGCATCCTTCAGATCGCTGGAGAGTTTCACGTGTAATATAGGGCTACTGGGGAAAAAGAAATTTACATTCACACTTAGAAGCTAGTGTAATTACCCCATTAGTAGTGTCTACATAACTTCACCCAAGTAGAAATCTCAACTAAGTTCTATGTAATATTACATCATAGAGATTAATTTAGAAGGGGTGAATGGCACATTTTGGGGGTATTTTTAAGCAAATTTTTTATGGGGAATGACTTTTTGAGTATTTTTCATAATCATGTTTAGATATTTCAAGTTCACTATGAAATAAGGACAAAGGAGGAAGGAAGGGAGAAAGAGAGGGAGCAACAGAGAGAAGAAAGATGGGAGAAAATTAATGCCACAGTTAGTAAAACGTACCAGAAAAAAACTTTGGTAATATCTAGAACAGAATATAAAGCCCACATCAGAAACATTTGGCATTCTTCTATGAAACCGCAAAGACGAAGCCACTCACTGTTTTGACTACTAAAGGAAGATTGGCTCTGGGGAGAAAATGAATGCTTTTTGTCATGACCAAGTTTTTTTTTTTAAGTAAAATGTTCAAATTGTTATGTCTATTTTGAAAATGAATGCAGCAATGTTGATTGATGAGATAAAAAATAATTCAACAAAGTAACCGAAAACATACGGTATGGACGAATGATGTAAATCACAAAACAGCATCAAGAAATAAAATTACTTTAAGGATTAAGCTACCTTTGGTTTGTTATTCTCTGCTTCAGGAGATGATGTATATGGGATACATATGAATATGTATGGGGCAGACTCAACAAAATGGTGCTGCCCCCCTGTCCCTCACCACTCAGACTAGTTGATTCTTTTTTCAGGAAAACAATGCTTGGGCCCTGCCTGAGAGCTAACATGGAGACTGGAGGAAAATCTCCCATTCACAGGGCAACACAGGTAATGACAGGCTCCTAATGATTTCATTTCATGTGAAAAATACAGTCAGAGGTAATGGGAACCCAGAGCACCCAAGTGATGGACTGCGTCATTCCAGGCCTCTCTTGGTACCATTTCCCAAAGACGCCCAGTGCCCTTGAGGACCTGCAGTACAGAGAAGCAGAACAGAAACCACAAGAATTACGTTATCTAAAATGTGAGGAAACATTTACCTTAGTTTCCTATGAACATGAATAAGTAACATAGTTTATCCATTCCCTTCAGGCATTTGAAAGGCATTCTGTTATTATTGACTAACCTGTCAAATTCTGTGTGTGCACAATTTTTATTGAGTGCAATATGCAGTGGCTTGGCAAAAAAAAAAAAAAAAAAAGAACTATTCTGCTTTTGTTTTTGCATTAAGCCTTGTAAGAAATCCAGTGTTAAATAAAATGTGTCATTCCTCCTTCATTCATTTTATCCATTTAATTTTATTTAATAAAAATGTTGAGGAAGTCCATTGACATATGGTTAGTTTAAAAGGCATATAATCTATCTATTCTAAATATAGGTAATGAGTTCATTAATATAAAAATATTAATATTTCTATCAAAGAAAATGAAGGGACAATTGCTGTAACTTCATATTGCACCTTGCTGGAAATTTTCTTATGAAATTCAATTTACTTATCTACCGTTTATCTCAGTCAACATGGCACTTCAATAAAAGACCTATTTGCTACAGACAGCAGGTTGGGAACAAAACAAAAAGGAGATGATGGGATTTTCTTTAAAGGTCTGAGATTCCAATGCAAATGCAATTGGTATGAGTCAGGCTCACCAAAAAAGGTAATAGAGTTATTTCCATGAGCTGGAGTAATTCCTTATAAAAATGGGTCTGAAGAACATGGTTAGTGTAACCAATTTACTGTAAGCTTTAAAAAATCCATTCTAATGTTATGACTCCATTTATGTGAGCCACCTCGAGGTTCTGAGGTCAACTGGTGTTTGCTGTCCAAACACCAGTGTGTGTCTCCTTTAAGGTGGCCAACAGTCTGTCACCTATGATTTCATAGCCACTCAACAGGAACCTCAGAGAGAGGATGCCAGCTGACTTTTACATGCTGTTTAACAACCAGCCACCAACAGAGAAAAACTTCAGATGGCTGACGTGAATTTAGGACCTTTTAGCAACTCCTCCCCATTTGGACTCTTGGAATTTTTTAAAGAATTCTTCTTTTAAAATAGTCCTTTAACCTATCAACCTATCTGCAACAGAGGCCTCAGCTGGAATTTAAATGGTTTTCACTCTAGACTCAAGCATGTCTGGGCATAACTGGAGGACTGGTAAGGGGAGATGGCCAGAAATCGATTTATATTGATTGCCAACCAGCCAACTGGGGAAAGAACTAACATTAAGAAAGTGTCAAAGTGAAGAAGCTTGGATGACAAACAGTAGGCAAGTGTCTGAAGACAGAGGGGCTTCTGAGGACTTGGCTGCGATTCCACTCCTTGCCGAGACTCCATGGATGGCTGAGTCTTAGACCAAGTGAAAGCTGAGGGAGCTGTTTCTGCATAACCTCTGAACCACGTTTGAGACCACCAGGGGTCTACAGTATCAGTGCCCGTGGTGGCTGTGGAGCTGGCAGTGGAGTTGAGATGAAGAGTGACAGCATCATGGGCAATCGGTGGCACTGAAAAGGTCAACCGTGGTGGTGCTCTCAGAGCCCTCAGCCTTAGGCGCTGGTACCCATTATGCCATGGCAGCCCTCAGACTATCGGGGCACTGACAACGTCTTTAGAGGGTAATGGAGGCAGATAGCACATCATACCCAAGAAGCCCAGGCACTTGTTGCAAGAAAATAGTGGAAACCACCACCTGGGCTTTCTATTCAGTTTAACAACTGTTAAACAAACTATCCTAAAATTTGTGACTCATAGAGCATTTTATTATTTTTATGATTCTAGAGGTTGCCTGGAACTCAGCTAGATGACTCCATTTTAGCTATTTACTGATAACAAACTATCTGTAGTCTAGATTCTAGACTTATTCATGAACCATCAAAGTCTCACAGACTGCACAGTTAAGAATCCCTATGGCTAAAATATCTTCCTCTCTGCTTGCTTGCACCCCACTTCCTTCTCATCTTATCCTGAGGCCCAAATCAAATCTAAATAAAATAGAAAATAAACACAAAGCACACCTTTGGTCAGCTCTATTTATATATGTGTGTGTAATATATTTAATACATACACATATATAATTATCCTATTTAATAAAGAGCTAATATGCTAATTAGACCGAACAGCAGAACAACCATCCAGACGACCTTCTGGATGATCTTCTGGACAAAACCGGGGCTGTAAGGGGTTGGTTGAGGCAGCTGGGGCTGCAAGGGTCAACCAAGGCAGCCGGGATAGTGAGGGCTGAGCCCCTTGCACTAATTTTATGCATCAGGCCTCTAGTGTATGTATATATATTATTCTATATAATAAAAGCCCAGGGACCAAATGGCGGAACGACCAGAACAACCAGTAGATCAGTCACTATAATGCGCACTGACCACCAGGGGGCAGATGCTCAACACAGGAGCTGCCCCCTGGTGGCCAGTGTGCTCCCACAGTGAGAGCACCGCTCAGCTGACCGGGATGAATGGGTGTTTCTGCTGCAGCTGTTCGGCTGACCAGGATGAGTGGCACTCCCACAGTAGCCGATCCCTGCAGGCCATGCCCCCCCACCAATGCACGAATCCTGTGCACCAGGCCTCTAAAATATATATCTAATTTCCAAGTTTGTTAAACCAGAGTCAGATGTGCAAAAAAATAAAGGTAATTTCTTTATATCTCTATGACTGACTCAATCTTTCTCCTAAGCCAGGACTTGATGTATTAAACAAATAATATTTCGTTGGCTTAAATATCCAATGCTTGAGATCTTGTCCTGTTCCACCTACCTCTCTCTGCACTAGTCTAGTGCATGGAGAGATGTGTGGTGTGTATAACCACATGACAAAGGAGACAGGCAGAGTCTCAAATCCCAGCGTGGTTCTTTATTGGTCTCTGGGCTGGGTCAGTTCTACACTACAAGTGCTGAGGTGCCCTGGGCCCACAGTGGGCATGCTGCTGGCATATGATGCTCAGGTGAGAGGCCAGTGTTTCCTGTGGTCCTATCTCTCTCCCTGAGAATCTTGCTGGCATCACAGACCTCTCTCACTCTGCCCTATCTCCATGAACCTGGCCGGGGCTTCATTCCACAGCCTCTGCTGCTGCTCAGCCCGCCTCCCCAAGGCCAGCCCCATGTGGCAGGCCCTTTGCTGTTAGCCTGCTGCTGGCCTGTTCTTCCTCTCCCGCTTTGTGTACTGATGGTAATCCGGCTGCCATAGCTCCACCTGGAAGCCAAGGTGACCGGGAAAACGCAACGCCAGGCTATCTCCCTGACCACGCCTCCATGGCTCTCTCACTACAGTGAGCTCACTGAGGCCACCCCCAGGCAACTGTGTGGAGCTCTTTGCCAGGCAGTCTCCTCTGAGAGTCCCCAGCCCAGGTCCTCAGCTCCTCAGGGTATCTTTTAACCTGCCTTGCATTTCTCTGTCCTGACACAGTGCTCATTTCTTGCCCCTCCCCTCCTATATCTCCTCCCGCTGAATGCCTTGAGCTAGAAGTTGTAGATTTGCTACTTTTCCTCCCTCCACATCACATTTTCATCTTTTCCTATAGTAGAAAATCACATATCTTCTCTGCACATATCAGAAGCTCTGGTGAGAAGATCTTCACATGTAATGAAGACTATGTGGTCGGCCTGTGACATCCAAGACTGGCTTTGATATGCTAACGCAAT
This sequence comes from Myotis daubentonii, assembly GCF_963259705.1. Lineage (NCBI taxonomy): Eukaryota > Metazoa > Chordata > Mammalia > Chiroptera > Vespertilionidae > Myotis > Myotis daubentonii. Next base: position 25,400,045 of record NC_081856.1, read on the forward strand.
TTATAAAAATCCACTGTGGACAAAACCTGACTCTTGGGCCAGTTGCCTTCTCTGAACACAGCACAAATGTGATCTGACCAAGCTGAGAGGCATCGCCCTTACCTTGACATACTAGCCCCTGTGCTTCAGAGGGGTAAGCCCCCAGGGCAACATGGTTTGCAGGATATTTTTTTAAAAATAGTTCAATATTATTCTCTTTCACTGTAATGTTTTCAAAAGGAAGAAGACAGGGCCTTATGACACCTCTGAATTTAAATTAGCAGCCTACTAGGGGTGAAATTTTTAATAAAAACTGCAGGAAAACGAGCTATTATGAACATATTGTGATGCCTATTGATGTTTATGTTGTTGCTCATAAGAGCAAGAGTTTTTATTGTTCTCCCCTATTTTCCCAGTGTAGCTCATCAAGATTAGCCAAATGGTTTTGCCTAGACTCCACAAGTCTCATTTGAAAACCCTATAAAGTTTATAAAGCTGCAGGTGCGACTTCTCAGTAATGTGGAAAGCTGTATGTCAAGTAGGTTCTGAAACTAGGACACCTACTGAAAGCATCTTCAAAGAATTGGAAAATGAATACCTCTGAATTCAATAAAAGCATTTTCTCTGCAAGATCTTCCCCTTCACTGGGGGGTGGGGAGGTACATTTGGTAATGTTGCCGACTTTTACATACCCTTAAGTATAATATATGTGATATAAGCTATATGTGCAGCACTTACATTTGAATTTCCATATCATCCCTTTCACACTAACTCTGAACTATGAATAATGAGGAGGGAAGGAGTTCTGGGTTTAAAACCATGAAAGTGAAGGTTTCAACAGCCAATGTTCCAAAATGCAGTTTGACTTCTTTCTATTCACAGGGGACTGAACATGGACTAGTCGGCAGGTGAGCGGGGCACCGCTCTGTAAGGGACATTAAGATATCTCGGAATAGAACTAATGCAGTCACAGTTAACCAGGTTTCTGCCATGGCTCCTCACACAGCTGTAGTTTGTTTGTCCCAGACTTATCTACTTGAGTAGAAAAAAACAAAAACCAGTGAATAGTTTGACAACCGACCAGGATGCCTCAAATTGCCCCCTGTAAGAACATGAACCCTGGCTTCTTTGAGACCAGCCACCTGCCAGTTACCTGGAATTGGCCAATGCAGAGCCAGCATTTTGAAGTCAAATACTGAATGGAAAATGACCTCGTGAATGATCATTTAAAGCTAGCACCTCGCATGAGCTTTCCAAGAAGTGTCCAGTTCAGAAAAATGACCAACGAGGCCTGAAAAAAGAAAGGAATACAAAATAGTTTTGCATGAAAGATCAGAAAGAGACATAGATGTATTCTGAATAACACAGTAACAGTATCATGTAAGCCACCCCTGTCCTCCTTGTGTTTGGGTGACATCTAGTTTTAGTGACAGAAAAACAGAAATGAAAGAAATTTTCAAATAAAATTATAATGTGACGTTCAGTTCAAGAAGTAAATCACCTATTTAAAACATAAAACAGTATCAAGATCTTTAGTCAATAAGAAATCCATCTTTTTCATTTTCCACTAACTAAATTCTTAACAAAAATATGGGGGGGGGGACAGTTGCCTGGACAGAAATTGCCTCCATAAGTTCCATTACAACTCCTGTGAAGAGGAGAAAGGAATCCAACCTGTTCATTTTCTCCTGATCGCTACACCAAATCCATTTGGAAGAGCACCTTCTTAAATCTAGGTGTTTTCTTTTTCTTTTTTTAAATTGATTTCAGAGAGAGAAAGGGAGAGAGAGAGAAATATAGGAACATCAATGAAAGAGAAACATCCATTGGCTGCCCCCTGCACACCCTCTACTGGGGATGGAGCCTGCAACCCAGGCATGTGCCCTGACCGGGAAATCAAACCAGCAACCTCCTGGAACATGGGATGACACTCAACTAAGTGAGCCACACTGGCCAGGCAATCCTAGATGCTTTCTATCTACTAATGAAACCAAGATAACTGGCACATTTTGAGCTTAATAAATTAAAATTTTCAAGTATCTTCAACTGAAAGATTGTCGAGCTACATATTTTCCTCACATCATAGAGGAATATAATGCCATATGATTTTTAAATTGATTGTTGTTCCCTTTAACCTTGGTTCAGAACCATAATTTTAATTGCTTCATCGTTTTGTGTCGTGGTTGTCTAAAATATTAGCTGCTCCTTCTATCATTGTTATTTGCAAGTGTGAAAGTCAACATGATGAGATAGAGAGAACACAGTTTTGGGGTTCACATATACTATCTCCCCTGCTTTCTACCTGCTTCATCTTGCATAATTTCTCTGAGACCATTTTGCAGTGTTAATGAATAGAGCAGAGATAACATATATAAAAGTGTTATCAAAGCAGATGTTGTTTAAACAAGAAGTGATACTATTTTTGCTATCATTTTTATTGATATTATTAAGCATGCATTCCACAAAGCAGATGTTCTCTAAATGAGAAAAAAATTTTAGCTTTACTACCATTCTTATTTCTATTATTCAAAGCATGCCTTCTCTGTCTACACTCAATTATGTGATTAAAATGTCGGTGAAAAATGGAGCCCTCTAGCATTTCACACTAAACTTACTTTTAAATCTAAAACCTACTCCCAAAGCCCAAAGACTTAATGTAGTCATTTAGAGCCTTTAGTTATTGCTGCCTTGTCAAATAAGGCTCCTCTGAACTGCTCTCTGTCCCTGCCCCTACCCCAACCCACACACAAAACAACCAGCTCATAGCAAACTCACCTTGTTAACACTAGATTGCCCAAGGAAGTCATTTTGACTGCTTTTTAATTTCAATTAGAAAAACAATTATGTATATAATGACAGAATTTCTTAGAATTTGGTGACTTTTTATACAACATATAAATGTGTTTATTAGTAATTGTAGTTACCTCCCCCTCCTTCATTTCCGGTATATATATATGTGTGTGTTATACCTATATTGCCCAAAAGCAGTCATTTTGACTGCTTGGGAAATTATGACTCTTATTATTGAAATTGAGTAAATTTCTTATATGACCAGTTCGGCTCTGTATTGAAATAACAGTTTTCATTTTTTTTCGATTACCGTCACATGATAACATACAAGTACATGATAAATTGTCGATACTGGATAAGTTGCAGTTGCTCAATTAGCTAAACTAGTACTTGTTATTTGAATCTTTATGCAGTGATACTTGTTCTAATAAGTTGTTTATTTTATTTCTTTTGCGCCCTAAATTCATGAAAGAAATGTCGAATAGAAGTGAGTTATTGGAAAAGCTAAGGAACATAAGTGAAGAGTGCTCCGATATTATTCTTTCACAATGCAGTCATTTTGACTGCTTTTGGGCAATATAGGTATATACAAAATTTCGGTCTTTCTAGTGTTAATTAGGATTTCAGTAGAAACTTTGGGAGCACACCTACATCCTATTAGGAAGAGTAATGAGGTAACAAGGCACATGCTTGCTTTGAACTATTGGCAGTGCCTGCTAGAGTCTGTGTTGAGAATGATTCTGAAGCTGTGTCTGGCCTCAGAAGAAAGGTTGCGATGACTGGTTAGCAATGTCTCTCCTGGGTATAGATATATGTGCGTGTTTGCCTTCCTGATACTGAGTCATACATCTACACCATCACAAAGGCCTAACAGGCTGGTAAACAGCTGAAAAGTGAAAAGCTGTTGGAGAACATGGAATACATGTCATTGCCACACTCAGGATCGTCCTGGAAACTGAATCGCCTGAGCAAGGGCTTGCTGTCTTATTACTCAGCATCAGATCCATAAGGAATTCAAGGGCAATGTGGACAAATTGCTCTGAAAATGATGGGTAAATATTTAGACCTGAGCTCCCTTATGTCTCAGCAACACGCTTCTGAATTATATACCCCCTGCCACTGTGTGTGTTCAGAGGACACAGATTCTTTTCTCATAGCAGCTGCTGTGCGATGAGAAAGGAGGTTAAACGTAGGGTACTTTGCAAAATCAATCTAACATGTTATTATAATGTCAACTGTTTAAACAGTCCACTTCCATCCCTGATGCTAAACTCATAATAGGTAATATTTAATACATTTTACTTATATTCTCTTCCCTTTTGCTGGTAGCACATTTAATTCTGAGTTTATTTAGCCCAGTCAGGATGGCTCAGTGGTTGAGCGTCGACTGAATCCGGAGGTCATGATTTGATTCCTGGTCAAGGCACATACTCAGGTTGTGGGCTCAATTCCCCAGATTCTCTCTCATCATTGATGTTTCTATTTCTCTCTCCTCCCTTCCTCTCTGAAATTAATTAAAAAAATATAAAAAAATACATAAAAATAAATAAATCTGAGTTCATTTGAATAGCATCCCTCCCATCCCCCTTTAGACCTGGTTTCTCTGCTGCTTAAGCCTACAAGAAAGTTACAGTCCTCTGTGTTTCTGATGTGCATTGATTTCTCCAGTTATAATGACTATCTAAATTTGTATGGATTTATTTTTTTAAAGTCATAGAAAACAGATTCAGAATCAGCAGAACCTTTTAAAACAAAATATGGTTCACAAATAACCAACTTAAAAAAGTTATTATGAAAAACAAACAGGGAGAAAAAGAATTGCCTTTGCTGGTATATAATACAATAGAAAGTTTCCCCACTGTGACTATTCCTCTCTCAAAGCAATTTTTTAAATTAATTATGTTCTTATTTTGGAAAGAAAATACTGCCTTTGAATATAATAATTATCTGCAGAGTATTTTCCCCGTTTTTCATAATCTGGGACCCTAGATACAATCAATAGTTTCTTTCTAATAAAAGAATTTATTTCTAAAGTAACTAATGTTTTCCATTTCACTATGATTTAGATTTCATTCATCAAGAAGGTAAATAGCACCTGAAACTTTCTCCAATTTCACGTCCAGGGGAGAGTAGATAGAATTACAGGCATGACAACTTTGGATTTTTCTCTCCCACTGCTCTGTTTTGTCCGAAGTCATATTTTGTGATAGTTCCTTAAAGGCTCGGTTTAATATTAATGCCAAAAAGCGTATCTTCTTCTGTGGGCGTTAAACTCCCCCAGGGAGAGGCAGCTTTCACAGAGGGGCATGTGCAGGGATTACTTCCCCTGCCCATAATTACCGCCTGCTCAGGAGAGCTCTGAACAGAGGCAATGTCCTAGAATGTTATTGCAGGGAGAAGCCAAATATATACTCAGGCCATTTACAGGAATCTCTCTGAGGAGGCTCAGATCCAAGCGAGTCACTACAAGCCAACATTGTTAGATTCTTTGACTCCTTGCTTCTCGAAAGCTTAGGTGGCCAGTGTTTCCTGGCTCCTGCTCTGTGGGACTTGGCCCTCAGCTTTTGAAAGAATTGGGTTGCAGAGGACGGCAGCCACTGGGGCTGCCTGGAAAGTGAAAGCAGTTTCCACACTGGTAGCCAGACAGGATACCAGGGGATTAGCGTAACGGAGTTGGTTACACTAACGCTGGACCCAGTCAGCTGGACCCAGTCAGCTGAGGCCTCTCCCCAGGCTTCCAGCCAGACAGGAAGGCTGCTTTTGTGGGGGAGGCATATTAGCTGCAGCGTCGATTATTCCAGCACTGAGTGCTTCTCTCTACCTCGAGGTGACCTTTTGGAGCAAATATAATGACCGCACTGGCTCCATCAGCTGGAAGCGGAGAATTTTCTGACTCTTGCTCCATTTCCCCCACACTCAGACTCTCATCAAATACCTACAGTTCACAAGTCCAAAGGCCGATAACCTTCCCGCTTCTTCATTACTTGGTGATGCACATCTGCCTCTCGGTGAAGAATTGTAAGGGCCTGACTGATGATCACAGAAAATGGAGTTAATCGTCGTGCAGAAAGCAAAACAAAGCAAAGCCACAAAACCCAGGAGTTGAAACTCTGGGGTGTAATCTTCTCGTGCATGTACATATCCTAGTGGAATATAGCATTCCAATTCAGTGAAGAGTGACCCTCACAGGGCCCCCTGCCTCCATTCTCCCCCACTTCAACCCCAACACAGTCCATTCTCCACAGGGTCCCAGAATAATCCTTTCCAGAAGGAGTCAGATCATATGCCTTCTCTTCACACACACACACACACACACACACACACACACACACACACCTCCAAAGGTTTCACTCGTCCCCAGAGCTTCGCATTTGTCATCACTTCCTATCCCCTCTCCTGCTCTATTTCCTCTTTAGAGCGCTCTGCCCAGCTGACATAGCATTAGGATGTGTAATGTGTGTATTGGCCATCTGCCCCACAGGAATGCAAGGCCCTGAGGACAGGGGAGTCATCACATAGACTGTGGGCCTGTCACCTAACATAACAGAGTAGGTGGACAATACATGTTTGATGAATAAATGAGTCAGGAAGCTTAGTGAAGCTTGGATAAGGCTACACATGGGCAGTTCTTAATGAAATGAGACCTTATTAATCCGACCAGCATTTAGTTGGTCATGTGCAGGCTCCAAAATTGGTCACATTGCACCAAACCTCCTTCAGTCCACCCTCCATAACTACTAAACTCAATGACAGTATAAACTCCACTTCTCATGTCCTCCTGTGTTTCTCTCTGAAGATTTTCTACCAATTAAACAGGATAGCAGGATTGAGGAGGTAGGATCACACACAGTCACTGTAGCCAATACAATTTTTTACTTCATCCTAGGAATCATTTTAGGGAGATTGCTAAACCTCTCTGGCCTTTAATGCCTGTTATGGACTGAATTGTGATTTCCCCCACCCCAAAAGAAATTTAAGTATTGAAGTTCTAACCTCCAGTTCCTCAATGGAATCACATCTGCAGAGAAAGGTGTTAAAGAGGTGACTGGATTAAAATGAGGCCATTAGAGTGGGCCATAAAATCTCACGAGGCTGATGGCTTCACAGAGTGAAGGTTAGGACACAGACACGTGCACAGGGAAGGTCACGTGAAGACCCAGGAAAAGGGGGTCATCTGTAGGTCGAGGAGGGAGACCTGGCACAGCGCCTCCCTCACAGCCTCAGAAGGAACCAGCCAGGCCTAGGCCATCAGCCCCAGAACTGTGAGACCATGCATGTCTGTGGCTGAAGCCACCTAGCGTGTGGCACTTTGTTACAGCAGCTCTCGCAAGCTCATACCGTGCCCTTCTCTGTAAAAAGGGTATGATAACAGTTCATATCTCAGGACGTTATTGTGCAGACTGAATGAAATAAAACAGAAAGCTCTTAACCTTGCATTTGGCATACAGCAGTCATTCATTTGAACTATTATTAACCCTAGTTTACCTGGCCAATAAAACCAATGACGTAACCTGAAAGTGGGCCATTCATAGCTGTGGAAGAAGTGCACTGTTTAGCAGTGAATCAAATGCTTCTCCTTCACCCAGAGGACCAGGACCTTCCCAGGCATGGAGGGGAGGAGGAGCTGGGAGTCCTTCCCTACCTTGCAAATGTCTGCTCTTCCCTGAGGTCCCCAAGCTTCCACAGGGGCAGGCAATCAGCTATTTGGCAACAGGGGGGACCATAGAACTTATGTCCTGTACCCAATAGGAACTAAAATAAAATGTTAATTTAAGGAGTAGACCTTCTGAAGGCAGCACAGGACAACCCAGTGGTGGTGAGGGAGGCAGGACTAGGACAGCGGGGACAAGGGACATTCCTGTCATTGTATTCTAGTCACCAGTGAACACAGAAAGTAAGACCCGGAAGAGCTCCTAGGTAATTCCTCAGTTTCCAGACAACAAAACCAAACCCTGGCCACAAATTTTGCCGAATTTGGAGGTAGTGGCAAAACTCCCCTTTTTTCCAATTAAAGTAAACTTTCTTTCAGGAGCTCATTTGGACAACATTGCCTCTGCGGCCAGCTCTGAGAATATGACCGAGAGGTCATCAGAGCCTGGAGCCTCAGCTGTCAGACAAGACAGAAAGACAACCGAAGTTGCTCACCCTGAAGGTCATGTTGGAACTTTCGGGTGCGGCTCCACAGACCACTGTGGTTCCAACCTTGCCCTTGTACAAGTGACCCACGTTCACTAATCTTCTGTTCCCACACATGTTCCACATTTACATAACTGCCTCTACCAGAAAGGGATGTTGTAAGGATTCAATAGCAATGTTAGAGACTTGTCATATCTTCACTACAGAAAAAGGGTAGTAGTTTTCCACACATACACTAAATTGAGTTATTCTGGGTTTCAAAGCCAAAGCTGCTGTTCTCACGTCCCATATTTTTAGTGAAATGTTGTGAATTTCCTTAGCACTCTGCAGGTTTTGATACGTGGGCTCCCTTTCAGAGGCATAGAATAACTAGCTGGGAATGGTTCCACGTAGCCCACACGCCCAGACAAGTTACTTCATGGGGCTGAGAGAGACACAGAGCACACTCCACCTTCTGAGGAACAGCTGACAACCTACCACCCACAATATGTGGCATAACTGGGAGACAGGGCAGGGGGTCTTAATTTGTCTAATGATATTGATACTCATGATACTGTTCCCCAATTCTTACTTTCCTTTTGACTTACCCAATTCTATTATTTGTTGGGCATTGTGCAAGTCACTGGGTTTTCAGTGATGAAATAGAGAGTCCCTCACTTCAAGGACCACTGGCACCTTAGATACAGATTTTTCTGCAATTATACCTGACACCTGAAATAAGTGTGCAGAGATCAGGGCTTAAAAACTTGAGATCTGTGTGTTCTCAGGCACAGATAGGTAGAGGGTCTTTGATTCGGAGGAACATGGATCATTCCATGAAAGTTCCTCTCTGCAGAAGGATGCACATATGCGCTACCCAGAAAATTCTACTGACAATTCTAGGGAGTACATAGAGCTCCAGAAGGCTATTCTTGAGCCACTTGGGGCCCAGGGGTCACTGGTTAAGCAGCTTTGTTGCTAAGAGAAGTCCTGAACAGGCATGCATACTTGCAACGTGTAGTATTGTCACACATGTGGACCAATTTGCATGAATTTGAATAGTAAATTAACAGAAAAGAAAAAATGTGCATGATTAGTCAACATGTTTTGGGTAATGAAGAAAGAAAAACTCTTAATTCATCAGCTACACTGAGCCTGAGTCATTGGAATAACCAGACCGTAACCAAAATAGGGCCCCTATCTGCTCCAGTTAACTGTGCCCTTTCTACACATTCTAATCTGAGCTACCTGTAAAGAGAGAGACTCTCTGTTTCTGGACCAACATATCAAACTGTAACTATATGACATATATGACAACTACATAATGTACTCTATTTACATGCATGGTACAATTTGATTTAAAATCAACTACTACTCTTTTCATAGAGCTGTGCTGTAGTTTTTCAATAAAACTTAAACATTGTCCTGGGTAAATTAATGCAAAATCCTATAAAGTGACTTATAAGATCACTGACTCAAAAAAAACACACAAAACTTGCAATATCTGCTGAGGTGGAGGTGTGAGCACACCATTGGGTAGGTGAGAATGCCCTGGAGTTTGGGCTGTTTTCTGCATGATGATTCTTAATACAACCTGTACTTAGCTCTATTTTCTCTGCCAACAGCACGTAATAAATGCTATCAAAATGTCTCATTCCTGCACCTTGATGACTCATAGATGACAGTTCGAAAGCACTGAGAGTATTTTGAAGAGTACAGATAGTTCCAATATAAGAAGCCAAAAAGGAAGAAAGAAAAAATAATGACTGTAGAAAGGAGTAAAGAAATAGTCCATCATATGTCAGAAGGAGAACACCACAATGAGATTTATCCAACGTGCCAAAGACACAGGGCATATAAGTAGAAATTATGGCACATACAACTCCTCAGAAACCAAGAATGCAAGCAAATCTGCAAGAAAGCTTGTAACCATTGGTTAAATCACTTTTAAAAAAACTTAATTTCTGACCTTTATTTAATGCCTTGAGTAAAATTTCCCCTTTAAAGTTTGTAGGCATCCTTATTTCTAGCAAGAGCAATTATAAGGGGTTTTGCTCCCATTTCTCATCCTTTGACTTATCAAAAACCTACATCACATCAGACACAAGGGTTAAGAGTCAGGATAAAACCATGCATTTACTAGTAGACTTCCCTAGGCAACTTTCCGCCTCTTTCACAGGGTCATCAAGAGTTTACTGAAGAATTGTTGCAATAAGCAAAATAATTTTATCTAAATTGTTCTTATCTACCTACCTCCTTTCATTCCTACTTCACCCAAGTGAGATAACTAGAGACACAAATGACTTAACATCTTCCCGCTTATAAAAAGAATGGTAAGAAACTGAAGCACAAGTAGGTGCTATTTCTACCCAGAGTCACACAAAGATAGGAACAATACAGGAACAAATCTGTTTCCTGCCTTCATGTTCGTTTTATAAGACCAAACTACCTTCCAAGTTAATGCCTCCTCACAAATGGATCCCAGAAAAGAAATACAACTGCTGCATTATAGAGTGTAATAGACAGGCATTTTCCTAGTTAGATAAAAAAAAATGAAATATAAAATTATAATATGCTTTGTGACAGTCTAGTAAATAGAAAAAAAGTAAATAATATGGCTTTTCAAAGAATTTGCTCACTTTTGGAAATACCCAAATGTCCTCCACTTCATCACAATAAATAAGGAAGACATTTTAGAGAAACAATTTCAACAATCTTCCGAAATGGTGTCCTAAATTTGGAAAAAGTGTTTTTTTCTCAACCACCTCTGATACTTTTGACTCCCCTCAGCAATGTATCTGCAAGAAGTCATTTAAGAGTTGAACCAAATAACCCATCAGTATAAGGAAATTACTAGAATTGCAATAGGCTAAAAGGTAAAGAACCAACAGAACCTTTGGGTTGGAGATGTAGCTCATGAAACAGATTTACAAATAATGTGCAGTTCTGTGGACTGTGGGGACATAAGGACAGCACTTGAGCATCTCTGGGGCCTTGGGTGGGGGCTGCATGCATTTTATGCTTCCTCAAGTTAAAAAGGAATAAAAATATTTCTCCACGTCTGGAAATGTTACCGCTCTCTCTGGTTTCATTGTGATCTATCAGCCCATTTTGTGGTAAACTTTCAACTCCGAAGTGCCTTTCTTATTCACTTTTTCCTACCAAAATCCTAACCACTCCTTTGTCCTACAACTCAAGTGTCACCTTCATCATCTTTCTTGAGCCATCCTGTTAGATTCCATCCTGTCTACCACCCTCCCACCCGCACTCAAGTTTCTTTCCGATGAAAGCCCTTGTCATACTCTACTTGGTATTCAGTTTTTGAAAATGTCTCTATGTCCCACTGGACTGTGCCTGAACACCTAACCATTCTTAATACTTATTTCACTGAATTGACGTGAATTCCAACTAAGACCCAAGAGACAGTCTTCAAGTACAGATTAATGTGGAATTGAGTTGTTATTCACGGCCTTTCTACATCACAGACAGCCTCAGTGTTAGTGATGACCTATTCAAATATGGGGAGACATTTCATTTAGATCTCATTCCTTGGGCCTTAGAATTAATTTTGGCCCCTGACTAGTAAGTAAGTAGCTTTCTACACACACACACACACACACACACACACACACACACACACACACACACACCTTGCCGTCTGACAAGGAGGCTCCGCGTCACCCACAGAAATGACGAGCATAACTTCCACGGTGTTGAACAATTTTATCAAGTGGATCAGAGGGCACTTCAACAGAGTACTGCCTGAGAAGGCTCTCATCTATCCACTCGGGAGGACAGAAAGAAATGATGATTCATTATCATCTCGGGCGTAACAGCACAGCCTGGGCAATCCTAGTGAGGGAAGATGCTCAGAATCTATGGCGAGCCAAGTGGCTCTGATTAAGAAGTTTCAGGCAGAGATGAAAAAGCAAAACTTTTTATTTTTTTTCTTTAACCAGACCTAAGAAACTTTAGAATTTCCTAAAAGTGCTAGAAAAAAAAAATTAGGTGAGATTACTGTCAGAAACACCTCAAAAGTAAACATTCATTTAAAGTCCTGAGGAAATTCCACCAGTTCCATGGACTCTGAAAACACTAAATGGAGGGTCCTGTTTCCAAGTTTATTTCAAGTGAACCTTTACCTACATGAGCTGTTAAGCATCCCCTCTCAGACTCTTGGACCACATGCCATTTTATTTACAAATATCTGGGTGTGATGTCCATTTATTCTTAAAACTTTTTAAATATAAGGAATAGCAAAGCCTGTCTTGTGTCATTTATGTGCAGTTTTCCTCGGCGGTAGAGAGCAAGGGCACATTATAGCTTTTTGTGTCCTTCTCAGGAAATCCATCTCAGAAGTTCAGTCACCCACATCGATGAGAGGCATGAGGCAAGAGCTGAGTAGGTTGTAAATGTGCTTTTATGTTCTAAATCTCTAATACATATCTCCAAAGTTGACTGGCCAAAAATGCAATTAAAATATCAGCCTGCATCCACTTATGATAAGTTCCTAATTATATAGTGTAGCACACTGTGCATAAGGTACTTAGGAAAAATCACTCCATTTTGCTTTTCTTTCATTTTATAGTGAATAAAAGACAGCTATGAAAAGCCATGGGTGAGGCTTTGCACAAAGCTGTATTTCTCAGCGAGCCTTGCCTGAAAGAAAGCACACCCTGATTAAAGGCTTAGGAAACCGGCATGGGATCAGTCTAGGCTACAGGAAAGGGGAGTGCTGCTGGGAGCGGGGTGATGCCAGTCTGCTTAACGCCTCCTGGAGGTGTGACAACAGCATGAGCACATAGCCCCTTCCCAAGCGTGCATACATTTCCTTCTGTAAGAAATCAGCAAGATTAATTTAAACATGTAATCACCTTAAAAGTTAATTGTAGAATAAAGTCGATTAGAAATGCCAAGTAATTTCAAGCAACTAATTAGAAGTCTCTCTCTCTCACACTTACACACATGCACACACACATATCTCATTTTTTTTTCATCTTCTGGGGATGATTGCATGTCCATTAAGTATTTCAACAGCCCAAGTATCCATCACTAGATGAGTGGGTGAAAAAGAGGGTATATTTACACAATGGAATACTGCAGGGCTGCAAAAAAAGAAAGAACTCTTACCCTTTTCAACAGCATGGATGGATCTGGAGATTATTATGCTAAACGAAACAAGCCAGTCAGAGAAAGACAAGTAGCATTCGACATCCCTCATATGTGGAATCTAATGAACAAAATGAAATGATGAAAAAACACAGGTTTAGAGCATGGATGTATGGAATAGACTGACAGACCTCAGGGGCGGGGATGAATAGGTGGGGGGATGGGGAAAAATTAACCAAAGAATTTATATGTGCACTAGTATGTGCATAGCCCATGGACAGGGGCAGTAGTGTGGTGAAGGCCTGGGGGCGCAGGCCTGGGTAGATAGGGGCAAGGCAGGATGGGGGATATCTATAACAGTGTCAACAATAAAAAAAAAATCCCCAAATTTCTGCCATATGTCAAGCTCTTCTTCAAAGATGCCTCACTGGCAAGGCTACTCACAGAATAGGCTCCCGTTGAGAAAGGAGTCCTTGGCTCGCTTTGGCAGCACACGTACTAAACTTGTCAACCACGCAGAGAGACTAGCGCGGTCTCTGCTCGCAGCTGTGAAAAAGGAGTCCTTGCGATCAGGAGATTGGGGAAAGGTGACAGATTCATATTTGTCATGAGAGAGCATGGCTTAGAGTTGTCAAGGAGAGTAAAGAAATTCAAGAAACAAATTGCTCTGTTACATTCCTAGTGCTGCTCTTACAAAGTACCACGAACTTGGTGGCTTAAAACAACAGATGTTTATTTTCTTGAATCTCTGAAGGCCAGAGTCTGGAATCAAGGTGTCACAGGACCACACTCCCTTGGAAGGTCCCGGGGGAGAAGCCTCGTGCCTGTCCCAGCCTCCGGCAGCTCCAGGTGCTCCCTGGCTGGTGGCAGCATCCCTCTAATCTCTGCCTCTACCTTCACGGGGCCTCCCCTTCTGCATTTTCTCCTCTTCTGTCTGTCTCTTCCTCTTCTTATAAAGACATTTGTCATTGGATTTAGGGCCTATAGGGATGACAATATACCCACCCCCTATAAATACATGCTGATTTACTACAGGGATAAGCTGGTTTATTTGGGAATAAGAAAGGAGGAGATGTGAGAGGAGATGCAAGCATTTTATTAATTTGCGATGTCTTTCCCTGGCAGGCAGGGTAGCAAGTTCCAGGATAAACTAAAATCATCCTTAAAAAAAAAAAAAGTTACCCCCTAACAGCCCTGGCCAAAAGTTAAATAAATAAATAAAAATCCCAATGACTCCTAATTGTTTATGAGAACAGAGGCTTATGAAGGAGTTTCCACTGGGTACAGGAGGAAAGTACAACTTCTGGTCGCTAGAGGGGGAAAGGGTAGGAGTAGGGCCTGTGCAGGCTGGCTTCAGCCCACAGGGAGGAGCTGGGATGATCTCATCTTGAAATCCTTAACGTAATTGCACCTGCCAAGCCCTTGTCTCCAAATAAGGTCACATTCACAGGTGCTGGGGAGACCTGTGAACCTTTTGGGAAAAACCACCATTTGATCCACTCCAGTTACCGTAATGAACTCCCAGGAATAATGCCATTTATCACCTATCATCTAAAAGGAGCTTGCTCAGTTGGTTGGAGTGTTGTCCCATACACTAAAAAGGTAAGAATCGATGTTTCTCTTTCAGATCAATGATTTCTCTCTCTCTCTCTCTCTCTCTCTCTCTCTCTCTCTCTCTCTCTCTTTCTCTCTCTCCTCCCTCTAAATAAACAAACATATCCTCAGATGAAGATTTTTTTTAAATGGAGCAAGGGCCATAATGTGCCTGAGTCTCAGTCAGTGTCTCCATAGAAAGCAGATAGATTCATATCTTGGAAAAGCTGGTTGAGATAGTACATGTAAATGCATTTGGTCAATTACACACACATTATTGCTAATAAAATGACTGACAAAACACTTTTACATATGTAGCCAAATGTCTTATAACCTGAAAGCTTAGCACCTAGTAGATACTCAAAAAAGTCTCTGGAGTTGTTTAATGAAAACGACAAATGAATTAAATATTTTCTGGAGGTGCATTCTCTGTGGAAGTGCCAAGATTCACATTCTATGAGCTATGTGCACACTGCTCACGTGTGGCTGGGATAATAGATATTTACCAGGGCTTCTTTCTCACCGTCTCCCCAGCAGGTCCTGTTTGGGTTGTAATTTCTTCTACAATAAATAAAGAAACACAGCTGATTCAAGAGCAGAATAAATCCCGAAATTAGAGTCTCTTCAAGGCCATGCACTTAAGTTTAATGTTACCCATAAAAATTCCTTCCCATAAAGAAGTGCAGAATTCTGTTATTTTCCAAAATAAACAACCCATTCCTTCCTGGCTACGTCGCAGCTAGGTCAGAAAGAGTGGCCTTACTCCTCAGCAGCTAGAAAATTTTCCTCACAAATTGTGTCTTGTTATTCTTCAGAATGGGTGTTTATACAGGGCATTGTTTGGGCTAAAATTCAACTTTTCTGATTCACATATCTGTTTGCTATATGAAGAGTAAAGAGGCATTGCCTTTGTATAACTTATGTCTAAGGAAAGCAAAAGCTTACCCTGAGGATACTGGCAAGTGCATATTTCCTAAAGACGGTTCTTTCTCCACAATCAGAAACTGTGGAGGTGATTCTGATGCACCCAAATGCTTGAGAACCACTGCATTGGGGGGCCATGCCAGGGAGCAGTTTAAATCACAGGTCACTGGACCTCACTCCCCACCCTGAGTTTCTAATTCTGTAGGTCTGGTGTAGGCCCAATAATTTACATTTCTAACAAGTTCTAAGTTGTGCTGATGTGCCGCTTCAAAGTCAACACATTGACAATCTCTTTTTTAGATACAGAGAAAAGAAAGAATCCAGACTACACATTTTTTTTCCTCCCACATTTCTTCCCTGGTGGAGGGGCAAGTTGGAATGAAGAGAGAAGCGAGGAGAAGAGTGTGTGACATTAATCGGTGTTCCTCTCCATGAAAAAGAAAACCCTCAGGACCAAGAAATAAAGGTGCCCTTCAATATCACGTCCTAACCTTTGCACCAACAGCCCTGCAGACCTGAACTCCAGGAGCCAGCCTAACAAGGAGCACATAAGGTGGCAGAGGGCCCTGGTAGGGATGAGGCGTTAGTCTCAAATCAATAAGGAAACCAGAACCAAACACACAAGGGGAGAGTTGAAAATAGTGGGACACACTTGGAAATAATGGAAGGAGGGCACCTGTGCAATCCCAAAGGAATATAGGTAAGAACTACAGCCCATGGAATTTGAACATGAAAGTGTATCTCTTGTTATTTGAGCTCATAGACTGGTGGTGCAGTTGGCTTGTAGTAAAATATGGATGCTCAATGTCCTTTGTAACTTAAAAGGTAGCAATCTCTCTGTAGAACGGAGAAGACATTTTAGATTTTTTTTTAAATTTCCACTGTATCTATTACTATGCTTTACTTGCCCCAGACTCGTCTTTACTTGCTTCGTCTCCCCCCAACATTAAGTTGCACATGCGATTTCTCAACATAAATTTTTTCTGTAGTTTTGTGTTGCCACAGAATAATTCGCAAACCCCTTAATTTGGCATGTGAGGTAGCAGCACTCTATCTTAGTCCCTGGACTTCATCTGAGACGTTTGTCTAGAACTGGGATCAGCCTTGACGGAGAGCTTGTTAGAAATGCAAACTCTTGGGTCCAACCCCAGACTTACTGTGTCAGATCTGCACTTTTAACAAGACTCCTCCTGCTGATTTCTCTGCACATTACAGTCTGACAAACACTCCTGTAGACGACTGACAACCTTTCTTTCACCTCGGTAATCTTCTACTCATAACTGGTTGACATGGTCCTATATGGGCATAAACATTGATGAGAGAAAAGATGGTGGATCTTGACTCCTATACCAGGTGCAAAACCTTCTTCAGAGCCAAATGCAGTCCTCAGAAATGTTTGTACCTTTTCTAAGTTCTTTGCACCAACTAGCCCTTTACAGAAGGCTCAGAGAGAACCACTGTTGGAAGCTAAAATAATGACAGCAATAACCGGAGATGCCATTCCCCAGGCCCGGATGTGTACACCTGTACCTCAGGCCCTGCCCTGCCTCAAACAGCAATTCAGTGAATGTGGATTACACCCAGCTGCCAGTAATGCTCCTTTGGCTTCACCGAGGACAGTGCCATAAGAAAGCACAGCTGTAAACTCACCACCTGCTACCGGATTTAGTGCTGGTCCTGAACACAGAATAAAATCACTGTTAGAGCTGCTGTTGAGTGGTTTATACTCAGCTGCCCCTGTAAAAGGAAGGCCTTCTTCTATGCTTACCCATGCAACAGAGCTGCGAACAATCCTAAAAAGGTAGAACACAGTCTGAGGCGTGACTATGTGTGTGTTATTTGTTGTTGTGGCTTTAGTATGTTGGGGAGATTATGTGAAACTGGGATCTTCCTTTTTTCTTCACCAGTCACCAGGTGGGGTTCTACAAAGAGCCGTAGCCTCATTTCACTGGTTTTCACCTCATCTGCCAAAATGATCTCAGATTGACGCCAAATGACCCGTGGGTGTTTCTTGGAAGTCGCAGATGTTTGCATATCTGTTTACACATGTCTGCTCCTCTGACGCTGGGTCCCAGCTATTGCCAAGTGCAGGGCCCAAGATGCGGGAAGCTCTCGTGACACGGTGCCGTCGATGGAGAGGCGCTGCTATAGAGATTTCCCTGAGACTGCTCCTTCCAGTTGCACTGGCTTGTTTTCCATCGGATCCAGTCATCTGGGGTTTGGGAGACAGTGGACAGACACCATACAAATCAGAAGTTCTCTCTCCCCTCGTGTTATTGGAAACATTTTAATAGGCTTAGGCTAAGCCTTAGGCTCATTGAACCTGATGTTTTCCTTCACTATGAGTTTTCTCATGGGATGCTTCTTGGTCCCATGTGTAAATACACGTCTGCACAGCTCACATAGATATGCCCGGGGTGACTTTGAATTTAAATGCCAGCTATGTGAGTGTCACTTTAAGGTTTTCAATTCTCTTCTGGAAACACTTTGTAGTGGTTGGAAATAAGTTCATGCTACTATAAGGATGACTTTGAAAACTGGCAATGAAAAAAGAGATGGCAATCTCCCGTGATTCCTTTTAGCAAAACTTAAATGTTATATTGTTTCATATGAAATTTAATTGCAAGCCAGAAATCTAAATTGATTTGAAAAATCATTTTGTGTAGCTTAAATTGTTAACAAATGGTAGAATGCTATCTTGTCACAGACACAGTATATCTTATTCATATGGGGGGGAAAAAAGATCGTAAAAAACAAAAATTCCCATGAGAACACACCACCATTAATATCAGCACCCAAATTTACTCTGTGGCTCTTTTGTTCATAAAATTGTTTTTATTGCATGAACTTCGAGCCTGGTGGCTCCACTAACAAAGATATGTGAAGAACCATCAGGAACATCCAAATACTTTTGCTTAAAAGATCATATTTTTAATAGAGGGAGTTTTGATAAGATGAGGGAAAATAAAAGCTTTCAAAAGAAAGTAAACTGAAAAGTATTATTAGGAAATTCCAGTTAAATACATCAACTGGCAAAAAAAAGAAAGAAAGAAAGAAAAAAGAAGCCAGAAGTAGAACATGAAAATGGAAGGTTGTTGTGGATAGTATTGGTGGTGAGAGTGTGTGCTAAAGGCTAACAAGCATTTTCAGTCAGTGAAATTTAAGAATTTTCCAAAAAAATTTGCTTTTAGATTTAATAGTCAGTTTCGGTGGCCTAGGCTCAGCTTCCTGGGAACTACGAAGGAAATATAAAGATGAGGGGATAAAAGAAAAGCACGGAGCATTTTGTCTTTGGGTAGTGGGCATACAATTCAGTATACAGATCATGTATCATAGGAATGTACACTTGAAACCTATATAATCTTATTAACCAATGTTGCCCCAATAAATTTAATAAAAAATAAAATAAAATAAAAAACAAATAAAATTTTAAAAGAAAAGCGAAGGATAAAGAGCAATCTGCATGGTGGATCAGGGCTTGGCTTGGATAGCCCTGTAATTCGCTCAGGGCTGGTGCTGTCTTTCCTTGCTCGAATCCCCTAGTGTTGACCTTGATAAATAGCATAGCAGGTTAGATTGTCCCTGAGACTGAATGATATTTCTTGTTATTACTGAGTGTGGGAAAACATTCATTCACTTTGTCATTTATTTAACAGGCATTTACAAAGCGCCTACTATATGTAAGGTCCTATGGGAAACCAATACCCAATATTTAGTATGAGTTTAAAACATTACTTCTTTAAGCCTATTTAGAAATCTTCTTGCTTGATTAAACTGAGCTATAAATTTTATAAAATTCTGAGTTTATTTTTCAATATTATATACTAAGAATTTAAAATTTTACATTAAAAATCAAACAGATATTTTGAATTTCTGAAACAACTTTATTTTTAAGAAAGCACCAAAATTCCATTGCAGAAAGAAATTGTGTTTGGAGAAGAAGGAAATGCATTAATGTTTATTTGTTCCTGATTGGAAGATGAAACGACATAATTTTTCGTTCTCATTTTCCAATTTTGTATGTGATTTATCTAATTAAAAGTTATTTGCACAGCTCTTTGCTTTGGAGATAGCAATGGTTGAAAATCTTCCATTTTATAATTTAGAAACGAGTGACATTTGGTTCTAGTATAATAAAAGTATACTCTAGCAAAATATTATACTGGGAAGTGAAAATTCTCAAAAAATTAAGTTTGATTTGTATGAAACAACCAGTATTTCAAGAACATGCTGAAAAAAAATGTAACACTGCATAGTTAGGTGGCACTAAAATGAAATTTTTACTCAATTCTGATCTAGGCACGGTGTTTGCAAGGATAATGTCATTACTGCAGACCCAAGGGATAAAGAGAGACAACCCAGAGGCAGTAGTATTACAAATGAGCCATTAAAAAAGTAATCTCTATGAAAATTTTGCACATTTGTAGGAGAGTATTCCTGAGAAGATGTTAAATATATTTTCAGTTTTAAAAAGTATACTATGAGCTAAGAAATAGAGCCTTTAACTCAATCCGTCCATATAAAGGTATCCACTTTTTTGTCCCTATGACCTCTTAGAAATGCTCAGAGAATCCTAGAGCTCCTAGTTAGTTGCCTTGCCTTTCCCTGTGCGATTGGCATTTCAATGACTATAGTCTTTATGAGGTGATAGTCATGGAGAAATATTCTCTTAATCCTCCATGAAAATGGATCCAAAACCCAATTTTTTAAAAGTGTAGCTTGTGCTAAAACTAAGTGGGAAAAGGAGAAAGAGGGCGTGGGGCAGGGGTGAAGGGTGTGGGGGTGAGGGGTAGGGTTGGGGGCTAGGGGGATGGGGGAGGGCAGTGAGAGCTGAACAGTCAGAGCAAGAGGAGCTTGTTTTTAATGCAGACATTGCAGGAAAAAGAAAATACAATAATTTAATGGCAATAAATTTATGTAATGGTGTACTTTTTTGCTTAGCACCATTAAACCTATGTCAGGAATTAAGGACATTTAAGCATAGTCTGGGGTGTTTTAAAATAGTGATAAGTATTCAATGAGGAGAATTTAGGAAATACTAACACATATAAAAAAGAAAATTAAAACCATTCATAATCCCCATCAAGAAGACATAAACACTATGAACAGTTTGGTCTGTCTGAATGTGTGTATATTTACAGGTCATAGGCAAGGGTGTATGTGGTGGGGATGGGTGGGGGGCGATGAGAGAGACAGATAGACCGACAGTAAACTCCATGTGTGTGCTTACCCAGTCATTTTTTTCTTTATGTTTGTGTAAATGTTTTTTTGTTGTTCATAATAGGTATCTTACTATATTGCATTTACTCCATGAAATATTAGGATTTTCTTATATTAATAAGAATAATAATTCCATTGCATGGAGGTACCATGATTCATTAACCATTCCTCATATTTTCTCTATTTTAAATAACACTTTGATGAACATTCACATAAAATGTTTCCCACATATCTATTGTTTTCTTATAAAAGTTACTAGAGGCCTGGTGTACGACATTCATGCACTGGGGGGGCGGGGGATCCCCTCAGCACAGCCTGCACCTTCTCACAATCCAGGACCCCTTGGGGGGATATCTGCCTGCAGTGGAGGTGGGAGAGGCTCCCGCCTCCACCACTGCACTTGCCAGCAGTGAGTCTGGCTTCTGGCTGAGCAGCGCTTCCGCTGAGGGAGCACACTGACCACCAGAGGGCAGCTCCTGGGTTGAGTGTCTGCCCCCTGGTGGTCAGTGCACATCATAGTGACTGGTCATTCCATCATTTGGTTGATTTGCATACTAGGCTTTTATTATATAGGATTAGAAGTGGAATAGCTATGATAAATGGTAAAAACACTAACTTTATTTTAATATTTAAGGGTTTTTTATTATGTTTATTTTATTTTCCCTATTTCAAAAAGAATATAAATTTATTGTGAAAAAGTTGGAAAATGTAGACACACACACACAAAAATTAAATAATCAAAATTTAAAAAAACAGTGATAACTGGTCACTGTATTTTGACTTACAGGCTTTCAGTGTTTTTTCTCCTCACCTGTAGGAAATAAATATGTCTATTTTTTCTTTCTTTCTCTTCTTTTTTAACAATACCCTGTCACACAGTGTATTATGATCTATAACTTTTAAGGCCTTGATAATGTACATAATTTCCTATCCTATCTAATAATAGACAAAGATTGAAATTGACCGTACCTTCTCTATGCCTCCCATTGGTTAATCAGCAAGGTATGCAAATTAACCGCCAACAAAGATGGCGGATAATTTGCATACTGCAGGTAGATCCCACTGTGCCTCCCCAGTGCAAGATCCTGGCCTGCTGTGTCTTGGGCGGGGTGGACAGGGCAGGCGGGGCAGGCGGCAATGTGATCCATGAGAGGGCACAGGTTGGGCTGAGGGACCCCTTCCCCTGCCAGTGCACAAATTTTTGTGCACGGGCCTTCTAGTATTAAATATATTTGTCTAAATGATCTCAAGAAATATTGTACCAATTTCAAGAGTTTGTTTTACCACATGATAGCATTCTTTCTAAAGTCTAATGATCTAGTAGGTGAAAGAAGTTTTCTCTGAAACTTAAATTTGCAATACTTTGGTTAAGAAAAAGTATTTTTAATATATTTATTAACTATTTCTTTATCTTACATTTTTAAATTACCTTTCAAATATATTATACTCATTTTATAGGAATTTATGTAAGTTATATATGCACACACATATACTATTAATTCTTACATTCATTGCAAATATCTTCCAATTTGTCTTTGGTCTTTAGGTGTGTTCTGATGTCTTTAGTCATACAGTAGTTTTTATGTTAATGTAGACCAATTATTAATGTTTCCTTGTGACTGTGTCTTGTTTAAGAAACTTTATTTTTGACTTTGCCTCTATCATTCCCATGATCTTTGTGGCTGCCTCCTAATGCCTCCCACTGCTGCAATTTTATCTGACGGTATTGTTAGGATGCAAGGCTCAGGATGATTTGGATTCCATTATATTCATTCCTTTTCCTGAAGGATTAGTCAGTAAGAGGGAAAAAATGACTGTCTGATAAGCCATTGCTAATATTTTTCACATCAGATTTGAATACAGAATTCAGTCTTTATTTAAAAAATGCTAAAGGATCTGACAGCAATACCTATGGATTGTGTATGTACTGGCTCCCCCACATGTGAAAAAGTCTTTGTAGAGTAGAGGATATTGAGATGAGATGCACCATGAAGATGAAAACTCAGCCCCCATTGCATAATAGATGAAGAAGTGGAGATCTAGAAGAATGAAATTATTGCTCAGCATCACATGACTAGTCTGTGGCAACATTGACACAAAATTCAAATCAGTATTTCCAACCAGAATTGCCTTAGACACACTAGGCAACTCAAAGCTTGCTCTCTGCTAAAATTTAGTTAGTGGGATATACTCTTAAATATCCAGAAGGTTGTTTCATTATTATCATGCAAATACTAGATCTAAAAATCGGTGGCCTTCTTGTCCCCAATGATTTCTGTCAGTAATCAATTCAGAATATAATAAAAGGTAAATGAACAGTCAAGTTGATAGAAATGTATTTTCTTCAAAAGAAGTCCTTGGAGACTTTTACATTTATGCTGGCAAATCAATGTTAATTCTTTCTTTCCAAGACACTCCACCTGTCAGAAGATGAAATTCAAAATTCCTCCTTCTTTATAAGACTAATCTGTCAGTTACAAATGCAAAAGTGGCATAAAAAATGAAATTAGATACTGTGAAATGTTGCAAGTGAATGAAACATTGCTAATCTGAGTTCTTGCAAATAAAAGTATTGAAAGGAATTGTAGGTACTAACTCTAACCTTCTAACTTAAAATTTCAAATAATTACACCTTTGTATATACAAAAAGCAGCTTATCCCTACAAGATTTATTTAAGTCTTCTGAGTGGTTTTCAGAAAAAATTTTTAATTTTTTCCCCGTGACTGATTTTATAATTGGCAATTTGTACTTCTTTGAATTTTGGAGTTAATTATTAATATGAATAGAAATCTTCCATTTTCTTCATATGTAGAAAAATGTATTTTCCACACTGACTCATTAAGTCTCCAGCTCAAGTTTAGTTTCTCCTACACAACTATACATGTCAAATCTGAACCTATTTTTAGAAGTGTTTCCTGACTCCAGATTAAAAGAGAAATTGGAACATTTCCATTAAAATGTTCTTTTCTCTTTTATGTTTTCCAGAAATAAAAATCTCTCTCACAATAAGTAGTATTTTTTCTAAATGAAGGAAATAAGTCACTAAGTATTGCCTTCTTCACGTTCCTAACCCCAAATAAGCAACAAAAACAACAAACAATTTTTTAAAAATAACTTTAACAAAACAAAAATAGCCAAGTATTTTTGTCTGTGTTGATGATAAAATTTATGTCAGTTCGGGCCTAAAATTACCATCTCCAAAGTTCAGAATGAATTAATGAGTATTATCAGTATAAAAATGAAATCAACTCCCAACCCAACAGCTCAGATTTTAGAATTCTCTTCCTTTGAAATGGAATTTACATAACCTATACTTGCATCATGAAGAAAATACATCATTTAGCCAAAGCATATACAAGAGTTGAAAGAGAATGTTTACATGGTCTTCAAGAAGGTTGCATCTAGTCAAGGAAAATTAATTTTAGAAATTAAGCAATTATCTGGATAAGTAAAATTGAAAGAAAATACTTGATTCAATTACCTGCTTATGTTCATGAAAGTATCTGAATCATCTGTATACTTATTCCAGCTTTCCACCTTTTTTGTGTTAGGTTAATATCAAAAGTCAGTCAGAGATAGAAAGTGACAACTTTCATTATTTTACACAAATATATCATTGGAAAATAAAGTGAGAATAGAATAAAATGCTGACAAACAGAAAGAGAAGCTACTCCTGATTTGATTATAATACCAGGTATGAAGTAAGAGATAAAGGGTACAGGATTCTAGTTATAAAACAGATAAGTCCTGGGGATTTAATGTACAATTTGGTGATTATAGTTAATAATACTATATTTGAAAGTTGCTAAGAAAGTAGATCTTAAGAGTTCTCATCACAAGAAAAACATTTTGTACCTTCGTGTGGTAACAAATGGGTTAACTAGACTTATTGTGGTGATCATTTTGCAATATATGCAAATATCAAATCATTAAGTTGTACACCTGAAATTAATACTGTTATATGACAATTATAGCTTCATTTTTTTAAAAATCTAAAAAATAATAATTTAAATAAGTAAGTAAATATTTTCATGTTAAAGAAAGGTGCATATAGATCTCAAGACCCATGGATGAGAAAGGCCAATATATCCTAGAAAGATTTCAACAAGAATTCAGAAGTCTCCAGGTATTATCCTAGTTCTCTGTAATGAAGAAATTGATAAGTGAGTGTTGCTCTTTTCTTGGAGCAGCCTTTAATTCATTTCCAGGTTCTTTGTGGTTTACACTGTAACTCCTCACTACAAATCCCAAACTGCAACTTAAATCAAACCAGGAAGTTAAATATGCTAAAAGTTCATTTTGGAAATGTTGTCAACAGTGACCATTTATTTTCAGAAGTTACCAAAGCTACCTTTAAAATAGACAGTGTTATAAAACTTAAGGGATTTAGTTGAGCTTTATACTCATTTAGAGCCAGGGATAAACTATAGCATTAGCTATGCACTAACTTGTACAGAATGCAAGGAATGTGCCCTTCTAGCTGCGCATTGAATTTTTATCTCCTAGTTATTTAGGAAAGCATTGAGAATTTCACCATAGTGTTAACTCAAGGCTTCAGCAGTAAGAATTGCCAACCTGATGAATTGGTCTTTTCAGTAAGATAAGGACTACGCTTTATTCAAAGACGAAGTATTTATCTTGAAGGAATTTTTCTTTAATATCCTGCAGAGTGTGTCGGGAAGTCTTATGAGAATAGGCTTTCTCGTGAGATGACAGTCTTTATAGGCAATCTAAAATGAATCACCCAAGCTTTGCTTTTTTGCTACACATAATTCATCTTTTCATTGCAACTCCCACCCCATCCACCCCCATCCCATCTCCCTTAGAGGATTGCTTTGGGAACAAGAGAGAAAAGAGTCAGCACACAACTATGTAACTGAGTTTCCCAACTAATAAGCTATTTCCAGGGATTAGACCACTCACCTTTGAATCATCTCACTCACTGCATGAAATAGGCATGCCCATAGCTGTTAATTTAGAAAACTAAATGGCACATTTGTATTCCCCACTGGGAAAAGGAGGAAACAAATGTATTACAATTTTGGAGGCCTAAAGTAGAGAGCCAATGTAATGACCGCAGGCACAATTAAATTAAAGTTTGTAAAATTCTCTTTCCATAAAGACAAATGGTCTAACTATAGAATAGCATTTCACACGTACATAGTAAAAAGAAACTTGGATTTTCTTTCCAGATCTCCTCTGTGACTTTAGGTAAGTCATTTGTTCTCTCTGAACCTGTTTGTTTACATGCAAAATGTAAGTAACAATAGCATGCACTACTAACTTCTAATAATCAAATTAAATAATGTCTGGAGGCTTGTAGGTAACTACAAAGCACTCTCTGTGACATACTAGGAAACCCCACTAAAATGTACATATCTGTGCAAAGTGAATTTTGTCCTTAAGGAATGTTTGCAAGCCTCTTTGTGTTCAGTGATAATCAGTAGAGTGACCAGTAAACCCTTATCAAAGGACATGGGGACAAGTAGTTAGAAGGTGACCTCAGGAAGTACAGCAAAGCAAGTGAGTAAAGTGTAAAAGAAAGAGACATTTTAATCATTATACATGAACACGCTGGCTACCACTGTGGGCAACTGGGACTCAGTCTACTGGACACCAAACAGAAACCTTACGGAACATCCCTCAGAACTGATTCCTAGAGGATGGGGAGGGCTCCCCGTGGGCGTTGCTCCCTCCTTGACCGCTATCATCACCATCCAGGTTGGTGGCTTGAGAAGGTGTTAGAGGAAGCCCTTGGCCAGAAAAAACACACTCTGAGCTTGAAGTGGAAAGCTGTCAACATGCCAGCACCACTCGCTACAGCTTCAGGGAGACTCGGGGTGGCCAGGTGTGTGGGCAGAGTGCCAATGGTGCCCGCACAGGGGCTTTTCAACACAATGAAGCATGGCAGCCATCTGATACCATGCTCCCTGAGAACACAACGCCTGCAGTTTCTGCCTTGGGTATCCCTTTCCCCTCGGTGCTTTCATCGCCACCTCACTAATAGATCCACGTTAGAGAGAACAAGAGGGACAAAGAGAAAAGGGACGGAAATAGAGTAAGTTAAAAATAAAAGGTCATTTCTTCCCCCACTCTCCTCTATTTGCTTCAGGGAAGGAAGAATGAGTTTCTATTCATTCAAGTAATTTTTAAAAAAAGAAAGAAAAGAACATAAGATGATGTTGGAAGACATACATAAGATTCAGGAACACGCAAAAGAAGGAGGAGGAGAGGGAGGAGAGGGAGGGAGAGGGAGGGAGAGGGAGAAGAGAGCTCCATGTATGGTTTTTGTCAGGTCACTAAAAATCAGGATTTCCCACCTTCTAGGGCAGGGGTGGGCAAACTTTTTGACTCGAGGGCCACAATGGGTTCTTAAACTGGACCGGAGGGCCGGAACAAAAGCATGGATGGAGTGTTTGTGTGAACTAATATAAATTCAAAGTAAACATCATTACATAAAAGGGTACGGTCTTTTTTTTTTTTAGTTTTATTCATTTCAAACGGGCCGGATTCGGCCCGCGGGCCGTAGTTTGCCCACGGCTGTTCTAGGGGCTCCTATGCATGTCTGTTAGATATGGTTCTGTTATGTGTCAATTCATGTCAGTTTTCAGGCAAAATGTGAAAGCCTTTTTCTCATTGGATGGACATAATTATATAAAAGTGTGCCATACTTTCCAATTTACTGTCCAATGTATTTGGACTTTCATTCAGGTCATAACTGATTCATTAGATGATTAAAAGTTAGGACAAGTCATTTTATCCCAATGAAAGATGGAGCTTTCTGCAGATGATAAAGAGCTATTCTCTATACTCAATAGTCTTGGGTCTTTTAGAACATTTGCAAACAATGTTTAGCTAGAAAACTTAAGATTTCCATTTGCTTCCCGGAAAGAAATACTTACTTATGGAACTTTACTTTTTTCCTCTCAGCTTCCCTTAATGCCATCTCAAATTCAAGTGAAATTTCTGTATAATGTTTGTTTCAAAACTATCAAAATTAAATAATGAATTGAATAACTGTATTTATTTTCCCTTCAGTGCTAAATAAGACCTTTGTAGTTTCTTGGGGTTTGTGCTGTTGTTCGTCATAGTTTTGTTTTGCTTTTATCTGTATGTATGCTTGCTCTTTCCCTGAAGCACATATAAATTGTATTTTATTTATTTTATTTTTTTTGGGGGGGGGGGAGAGGGGCGGGGGTTGATTCAAAGCCAGCACAAGAGACAGGACTAGGTTTCCAGAACAGAGTTCCTATTTTCCTCTGGGTTTTCTTACCTACTGACTAAAATATAAATTTACACTACCAGAAAGTATGAGTGTTTCTCAATTTTAAAGATCTTAATGACTGAATAAATAAAACTAATATTATATATATTTTCTTAGGTGTGAAGGTTTAGAAATCAGACATTTAAATAAATAGTTTAAGCTTATTTTCTTTACATTCAAAATGAAATTAGTTTATGTGTGTGAATGCACCTAAAATAAGCTATGAACTAACATAACAATGTCAATCAATACCAACTGCCCTTTGCAGCTATGTCTTCTGCATAGCATTTGGTCCTCCACCTACAGAAGAACCTTTATGTTTCAGTAAAAAGATAAGAAATCTCACAACACTTGCAATTTTTAACAACAGCAGTGACATCTGGTTACTCCCACAGTCAACTTCTCGGGCTGAGTAGACTGCTGTTTCAGTAGGCTTAATAGCTGCCTCTTGGGAAAAGGGTAACAATGTCAAGTGTTAAACACAAGGAAATCATTGCACCTGCTACCTCTACTTAGTGTTTCTGGCTGCTCTACCAAAAACACTTCTTTTATGTTCAATTATTTCTTTTAGTTCTTAAAAATGTAGACTTGAGGCTAAACCATGTTTTATTCTGTTATTTTGCTAACAGGCAACCATTATGGGTACATGAAAAAAATAGAAATGTAATTCTTATTTTAAGTGAATATGGGAAGAATTGGTAGTTATGCAATCTTAGGTTGTTTTGAAAATAATCATTTTGGTCTTCAGTATTTAATAGCATAATTAACCCCTGTGAGGTGTGTGTGTGTGTGTGTGTGTGAGAGAGAGAGAGAGAGAGAGAGAGAGAGAGAGAGAGAGAGAGATGGGGGAGATTGTTTTGGATATTTAAATTGAAAATAAATCTACAAAATTAATTTAGAGTAAAAATATACAAAGATCTTGGATTGTGACATTGTGGACCCATAATTGTTTACATTTACATTCTAAGAAATTTAAAAATACCAAATAAAAAGACCAAAAAAACATACTTTACTATAATAATACTTTACATTTGTCTAGTACTTTATAGTTTACAAAATGCTTTGAATTATGCATTTTTTCAATTGCTCACTGTAGATACTCACGCTTTCAAAAGCAGATGAGAGATTTTATTATGGTGGTGATTCAATTAGGTGCAACCGTACCATCTTGTCAGTCTTCTGAATCAGCCCATTGACTAATGCAAACTAAGGTTATAGATACCAAATATTACAAAAGAATTGAAAATACTCTGCTAGCAACAGAGTATTTTAAAATTCTCTACTCATCTCCTATTTACTGCTAATGAGTTGACAGTTATTTTAAGTGGATGATGGCTTGAATACCCAGATGTTGTGTGATAGACTTTGTTCTAATTCTCTTTTTTAGTTATGCTTAAACTTGAAGTTTTATGCAAATAACTGCACAAACTCTGAGTTGAGAATTCTAAGGTCCAGGCACATCCCACTACAGCATATGCTATAGACTGAATGTGCCCCCAAAATTCATATGTCGTATCCTAATCCCTAATACAATGGATGGTATTTGGAAGTGGAGCCTTTGAGAGGTGATTACATCATGAGGGTGGAGCCCTCATGAATGAAATTAGTGCCCTTATAAAAGACACCCCAGAGAGCTCCTCCCTCCCTTTCCCCATATGAGGATCCTGCAAGAAGTCTGCCATCTACGAACCAGGAAACAGGTCCTCGCCAGGCACCAAATCCCCCTTTGCCTTGATCTTGGACTTCTCAGTCTTTCTTTGGCCTCCAGAATTGTTTCTGTTGTTTACAAACCACCCAGTCTATGGTAATCTGTTACAGCAGCTCAAACTGAATGAAATAGCATATGTCCACAATCTTGCCTAAAACAGCTCATAAGTGGACTGTTTTAGACTAGAGTAAGATGGTGTAAATTCAGCACATCAGTTATGTGCATGAGTGGCTGATTCTGAGATATAGCATTTAAGAACCTGTTCTCTTAGACATGTAACCAGTATATTCTCTACTTATTTACATGATTAATTTGCCCCTTCTCTGAGGAACATTTTCTTCTTGAAGACTTCAGCTTAGTCTTCATCAGACTGTTGCTACTTCAGTATCTATGGACCCTCAATCAGGACAAGTGGCTACAGGGCACTTCCATACAGCACTTGAGTTCCTACTCCTAAAACCTACTGCTCAAAAGAGGGGTGGGGGGTGAGGGGGAGTCATCTGTGGACTTAATTAGCAGTGATCAGAAGCATTTTCTTCTTTTTATAAAGGCCCTTAAAACAACTCCACTTTCATATTTAACTTTGTTAGAAAATTAAAGGATAAATTCCATATATAATGTCATATATTCTCAACTCAGAGTAATCTGATAATTATCAACTAGGCTATATTTGTCAGGATTCACTGGGCCTGTCATCTCAGAAAGTGGTTAACCACAATTGGGGCTTTGGTATAAAGGAGAGCATGGGGTATATAAGGCAGGGAGATGGTGGAAGTGAGAGAGACTAAGGGGTTTCACCAGTTACTTCATAAACAAAAGGCTGGAAAACACTCCCACTTGGCCATTGGTTCAACAAGAAAGCAGAGAATAACAATAAAATAATAGGACAAGTAACACAAATATATTTTTGAAGCAGGTCCTAAAATATCTCCTGCCTTGGTAATCTCTTTCCTTTCCTGATTCCCTGCTGCCTTTAGATCCTAAACTGAGAGGGACAACAAAGGAGGAAGGGAGATGGGACAGCCGGGCAACTCAAGCCCAAAATAAAGGGGTGGTAAGTGAGGTGCCCTGATTGTCCCCTCAGAATGGAAAGTTCTATGAGGAAGTGAAAAACAAACCCCAATAGATCATGGAAAGGGACTCTGACAACAGGGCAGCCCCAGCCCCACTTCTCCAGCATCACCCGAGGAGGTCAGCAGCTTCTCGAAGTCTCTCCCGGGCATGCAGTGAGCAGAGCAGCACTGGCATGTTGGGGGGAGGTGAGCTAAATCACCCCCAGGAACCCAAGGCCTGGTTATTTCCTGTCGAGGGCACAGACATTTCCACACACTCCATAAAGGGATCGAAGGAGCTGAGGGAACCAGTGGCCTACAGGTGGACTGGGCTCAGAGCAGCAAGACTGTGGGAACCCCAGGACCACTTGAGCAGCACCCACAAACTTTAATATGGAAATCAGCACAATACCCCCAAACTTCAAGCAATGCCAGCATACCTCAGCAGACACCAGTGCAGGGCGCCCAGTGACCTGGTGAGACTCTGCAGAAGACAGTGAATCTCCAGGGAAGGTACTGGGCCCAATGGTCCTTCTCCCACAGCCACAGGAAATGCAAGCTCTCCGGGCCCCAGGTTGATTCCTGGGAAGGAGGAAGGAGGAAAAAAGATCCTAACTGGGAGTTTAATTTTGAATTGAAGAGATTCCTTTCACCTACAGAAAACTGGCTTACCTTTAATTGGTGAGCTAGAGCCCCACTCACCCCATGTCCCACTCTCATAATAGGAATCAAGGCCTTGAGAGCAAGAGGAAGTCAGTTGGAGGATAAAGAACGTCTCATTCTTGTACCTCTGGGTAAATTAAGCTGTGTTTTACAAAGGCAGCTCACTTTCAAAGGGAAGGAGCTCGAAGAAAACTCCCTTCTTCTATGCTACTTCTCTTTGTCCTAGACATGGAGAGAGTTTCTCATACAATCAGAGAGACACGTGGTGTGCTGAAGATGCAGCAGAACTGAGCTTGGCTCCCTGGATGGACTGATAGGAGCGCTTAGGAGCCCTGGCTGAAGCGGGAGAGGCAGTGTGCCGGAGCAGCTGGCCACCTGGCAGAGCTGGGGGAAGCCTGAGCAGACACTGTTCTGTAGACATCAGGAGCAAAAGCCTGGGAGTAGAGCAACTTGAGGGCTTTTCACACATATTGTATTAACTTTGATTGCCTGTATGATTTTCTGCTAAATTACTTTTCCATAAAGCTATAATAAAAGTATGCACAGCGTGCATCTGTGGGTGGAGGCGAGAACACAGGTGAAGTGCTGTTCTTTATTAAATGTGCAGCCGTGAGCACAGAAATCCTTGATCCAGAGAAAGCCATTTAACTAATTGTCCAAAGTACTCCTCTGTTATCAACCAGGCTTACTTTAACCTAACACCAGATTTGATTCTTCCTTCATCAACTCTGTTTGCTGAGAGCCTTTAGCATCTCTTAACTATATTAAAACTAGAGGCCCGGTGCATGACATTCATGCACTGGGGGGGGGGGGTCCCCTCAGCCCAGCCTGTGCCCTCATAGTCTGGGACCCCTCGGGGATGTCTGACTGCCTGCTTAGGCCTTGGTAATCTCTTTCTTGGTAATCTCCCAGCAGGCCTAAGCAGGCAGTTGGACATCCCCCGAAGCGTCCTTAGTGCTGCTGCAGAGGTGGGAGAGGCTCCTGCCACTGTCGCTGGACTAGCCAGCCATGAGCCCGGCTTCTGGCTCAGCAGTGCTCCCCTGTGGGAGTGCACTGACCACCAGGAGGCAGCTCCTATGTTGAGCATCTGCCCCTTGGTGGTCATTCCCCCATTTGGTTGATTTGCATATTCGCCTTTTATTATCTATATATATAAAAGCCTAAGTGACTGGCCGACCAGCCAACCAGCCAGTAGCTATAATGTGCACTGACCACCAGGGGCAGACGCTCAATGCAGGAGCAGAACTGCGGTGGCTTGGCAACTGCGGTTCTCGGGTGACACACCTAGAACCAAAGAGGAGGGAACCCAGTTCTGGGGTGTGTCACCTAAGAACCACCCTCTCGCAATCCAGGACCCCTCAGGGGATGTCAGAGAGCCAGTTTCGGCCTGATCCCCACAGGCCAGGCTGAGGGACCCCACTGGTGCACGAATCCATGCACCCAGGCCTCTAGTATAGGATAAGAGAGAGAAAAAAAATACAAACAAACAAAATCAAACTTGCTGAGACCACTGGCAAGTCTCAGAACTTCTTTACTATATGTCGTCTTTTCTATTCCAATCTCTAGAATCCTATAAGTCCAGTCCAAATTGTTTTCCTTTACCAACTCCAGATCCCCAATAATAGTTTATGATCCTACCTTGAAACTTTTCTCTGTACTCCACAGATCAGTTGCTTCAAATTCTGAGCATTTTGTTTTATATTCCAAGGAATTTTTTTTTTACCATACTTGTGTTTTCAACTCTCCTTTGGGCAAAATCAAACCTTTTTATTCTTTTTTAATCTTTATTATTGAAAGTATTACATATGTCCCCCCTTTTCCCCTTATTGACCCCTTCTAGCTCCCCCCCCCCATTGTCTGTGTCCATGGGTTATGCATATATGCATACAAGTTCTTTGTTGAATCTCTCCCCCTTCTCCCCCACCTCCCTCATCCTGCCTTTCCTCTTCCAAATTCTTCTTCTGAATAAGAAGGCAATGCTCAAGATCTCTGGGGACAGTCCACCCCTTTGATTTTATGCAGTTATTCCATACATGGGATACTACTTCTCACTGCCTTCTATAAAGAAACAGCATAAGCAGCACTCAACAGTTTTTGTGAGTACCCTGAAATAAACAGCAAATTAAGGAAAAAAGATAATTTTGGAATCAAGCTTTCCCACTATTTGCCTTCAGCATTGTTATTACTATAAAATTAATATTTTGTTATAACTTTAACTTGCCTTTTGGTCCTGTTAATGGAGCACACAGGTAAAAAGGGAGTTGAGTTTCTCAGTATGTCTACCTAGCGAAAACGCAGCACCATAAGAAGAAAAGCAATCTTATCCCTGTTCTCAGCGAGCAGTCTGACGGCTTCCGGGTGATTTACCGGGGAGGGAATCTGTGGTTGTGCCTGGGGGCACTGCAGACCCAGCAGCGATCAGAGCACCGTTTCACTGAGCACACATTTCAGTGCACTGCGCGGAATACTAAAAAGGAGGAACTGACAAGGGGGAGGCAAGTAACGTGGATTAGTCACATTTTATATTACTTTTATGGTTTTTTTCCATCGGCCCTTTTAAAAACAAAAATCACATAAACCGAAGCTTTGGAACATATTTCTGCTAACCGGTGTCAGCAACGCTTTAATCATTTATTGCTCACTGAGTGTAACAGCCAGATGTTCCAATTTTAAGGACATTCCACCCACTTTCAAAACTCCCAGTGCAATCCTAATTACCCACTTCCAGCTACTTGTTTTTTGCTTGTGGCTGAAAACATTGTAAAACTGGCACCAAAGTGCCACGTGAATAAAACATGTTAGTCAAGCTTGTACCCAGTCAGGAGCTGTCCTAAAGAAGCAATGTGGAAATCCCATAGTCAATGTTGGACATAAAGTTTCCTCTATGACATCCAAAATGATGCCTTCTTAAAGCGAGTTGTGATTTACTGGGAAGAAAACTGTTATTGTAATTAGAATACTTATGTTCAAGCCCCAGTTGAGCCACTCATTCAGTGTGAAACCCTGAGTCACCCACTTATTTCTCTGCATAAGGTGGATATTATTTCCCCCATAGCACTCTAGGATTCAGGAAACAAAAGTGAGTATATATATATATATATATATATATACACACACACACTGAGTGGCCAGATTATTATGACCACCTGACATTTGTAGGCAAATTAGCTATAATTTCACGCTGAAGTTGCTAGAGGGCCAGACCATTATAAATAGGGAAGCAGGTTGTTTACCACAACAGTAGAAGTGATTTTTTTCTGAAGATATGAGTAAACAACGCGATTTAACAGCCTTTGAATGTGGGATATATTTGAACGTGAGTGGCCAGATTATTATGACCACCCCATCAGTACTTCGTTGGGCCACCTTTTGCCTTCAATACTGTGGCGATTCTTCTTGGCATTGACTCCACGAGATGTTGAAAGGTGATGCGAGGAATCTGACACCATGCCTGATGAATAGCACTGTCCAGTTCTGTGAGATTTGATGGTTGTGGAACCAGCTGCCTGAAGGCTCTTTTAACTTCGTCCCACAAATGCTCAATTGGATTGAGATCTGGTGATTGTGGGGGCCACCTAAGCAAGGTAAAGTCTCCCTCATGTTCTTGAAACCACTCCTGCGCAATATGAGCACCGTGGCATGGCGCACTGTCTTATTGGAAGAAGCCATCTCCATTGGGATACGCCATCAACATGGTAGGATGAACCTGATCAGCAACGATACTTAGGTATGTTGTGCTATTCAGACGTTGTTCCACATGAATTAAAGGGCCCAAATCATGCCAGGAAAACATGCCCCAAACCATAACACTGCCCCCACCAGCTTGACGGGTTGTACTCATGCATGTGAGGTGCATGCTTTCATGCTGTTTCTGACAAATTCTCACTCTGCTATCTGCATGATGCAACTGGAAACGTGATTCATGGGACCATATGACTTTTTTCCAATGCTCGGCTGTCCAATCCTTGTGTTCCTGTGCGAATTGGAGACGTTTTATCTTGGTAACTGCAGACAGAAAAGGTGTTCGAACAGGTCTTTGGCTTCCATAACCCATATGATGCAGTGTACGGCTAATTTGCCTACAAACATCAGGTGGTCATAATAATCTGGCCACTCACGTTCAAATATATCCCACATTCAAAGGCTGTTAAATCGCGTTGTTTACTCATATCTTCAGAAAAAAATCACTTACAACTGTCGTAAACAACCTGCTTCCTTATTTATAGTGGTCTGGCCCTCTAGCAACTTCAGCACAAAATTATAGCTAACTTGCCTAGAAACGTCAGGTGGTCATAATAATCTGGCCACTCACAGTGTGTGTGTGTGGGTGTGTATATATATAAATATAAATATATATAAATATATATATATATATATATATATATATATATATATTCGACATTTGTGCACTAGAGGGGTTCCTCAGACTGGCCTGTGCCCTCTTGCAGTCCAGGACCCCTCAAGGGATGTCCAACTGGATGTCCGAGGGGTCCTTGGTGCTGCCACAGAGGCGGGAGTGGGCTGCTGCACTCGCCAGCCATGAGCCAGGCTTCTGGCTGAGTGATGCTCCCCCTGTGGGAGTGCACTGACCACAAGGGGGCAACTCCTGTGTTGAGCATTCACCCCGAGGTGGTCAGTGCACATCATGCAACTGGTAGTTCCACCATCTGGTCAATTTGCATATTACACTTTTATTATATAGGATATGCCACAGTAAATTACAAATTCTATGTAGGAGCTATGAAATTCTGGTGTATTTTGAATATTAGAAAACCATATTTTTCATGCTTAAGAAAGTAAAGAAAATGGATCTCAACAAATAATATACCAAATAAAATCTACCAAGTCTGCCTACATAATTGGCCTGGGGCAAAATGCAAATGTTAAGTGCCTTGAAAGAAGAAGAAAGAAGGGAAAAGAGGCTTTTCCTCAGTGGTATCCCTTTACTTTACTTGCCATGGTGGTCTTTATTTGCTATTTAATGTCATGTTGATTGGGCAGGGGCAACTCACAAGGTATGTGAAGACCTTCACAGGTGTAGTCCTACACACTCCATGACTCAGAGCACAGGGTCTGACCCCACCCTCTGTGTGTCCACCCCTTCACCTGCTAGGGCAGGCAGCAGTGCTCCTTGGGCAGGACCAGGGGAGCAGGGGCAGAGAGAACCCATCCCAAGGCGACACAGAGGTCCCAAGGCCCTAACGCATGCTCCCATCTATCTTCACTTACAAAACACAAACCCAAAGATAAAATTACAAAGAATTAAGCCTTGAGCCTGGTGTTCTCTTCTGAGCACAGGGTCCTGGATGACTGCACTGGAGTCACGCCCATGAATCCCTCCCTGTCATCTACTAGGTTTGGGCCCTGCCGGGACTGACTGGCAGACCCTGAACAATGGATGAATGATTATCCTGACACATGTTTCTGTGAAAGAGAGGCTAAGGGACTACTTGGCTATCGCCACCAAGTAGTCCTGTTTGCCTGCCTCCTTTGGTCTTTATTGTAACAACAGCTTGAACTAAAATTCACTATTAGATATTATCATCAGGGTAAGCATCCTTGAGAAAACACATGCATCCTTTAAGCAAGGACATTTTGAAGACTAAACATAAAAATTCTAGTAAAATACCTGGGGGGTCAGACTTGTTTGTAAAAGTCAAGGCAGGGGCTGCCGCCTTCGGCAAGGTCCCCAGAGGCCTCTGACCTTTCAAAGATTCCTCCTTATAGACCTTCCAACTGGGTGAGACAGGCCAGACACGCCCTGGATGAATCCATGCACTGGGCCAGTTTCCACCTGACCCCTGCAGGCCAGGCCGAGGGACCCCACCAGTGCACGAATCCATACACCAGGCCTCTAGTATAATATAGAATGACAAAAGCTGGACCCAAATTGGTACATACATGATTCCAATATGGAAAGTTCAAAGACAGGCAAGACTTTAGTGTTAGAAATCCAAGATGGTATTTATTTTTAGGAAAAAAAGAAACCATATTAGATATTGGGGAACCAAAGATGTACAAGCATGACCTCTTTCCTCAAGAATCTCACACCCAATGAGATCATATACATAAAAATGCATTATGAGCTGAAAATATATAAACAATTATATCGTTATTATTTTGAGTAATAATATTCCAATAAACTGATATCTAAAGTTAAATAAGCTGATATTGAATGGTTTCTTATGACATTTAGTCAATCAGATAAACAATGTCTTGTTAGCTGAAACCCATTATATGGGCCAAAGGCTGTGTTTCCATCAAGAGTCTATGGCAGATGGAATGGAATAAATCTTCATTTTATCTCATCGCTCCTCAACCCATATGAATGCAGTGTAAGTGCCTCCTGTCAGCAGGAGCAGATTATAGAGTAACTCAGATCATGTGACTTCGATGTGCTTACTTAATCATTGTTCTCTCTCTTCATCTGGGAAAGAACTCAAGCAGAGTGCAACCAGAACTTTCCCTCCAAGACCAGGAAAACCATGATTTGTCTTTAAAAGACAAATAATAATAATTAAATCGGCAGCAGGAGCAACAGCCAGAATAATTATACCCTTATAATATGCTTCCCAGCTTGTGTCTCATTAGTAAAAAATTCATATATAATTATAATCACTCTAATAGGAAATTGTGCTTACCTATGGAAATTTGAAACATTATGACTTTTGGAAATACTGAGAAATTACCAATAAATGCAAAATGTTTTTACTTTATACTTTAGTCACCTTTAAGTTTACCTGATTATTTTTTACAGAGCACAACCTCTCTTTATTTTTACTTTTCTTTTGTTAATACTCACCTAAGAATATTTTTCCATTGCTTTTTAGAGAGAGTAGAAGGGAAAGAGGGAGGGAGGGAGAGAAAAAAAAACACATCAGGAACATCAGTGTGAGAGAGACACATCGATTGGTTGCTTCTCAAAAGTGCCCCGACCAGGTCCGAGATCGAACCTGCAACCCAGGTACGTGCCCTTGACTGGGACGCTGACTCTCAACCCTATGATGTGGGAAGCCAACTGATACTTGTATAGTGATCATATAGTCTGAATCCGTGCTAAACTCAATTATTGTCATAAATTGTGTGTGTGTGTGTGTGTGTGTGTGTGTGTGTGATAGAGAGAGAGAGAATTTCTTACTATGTTCTATATACAAGGTGTGACAAAAGTAGGTTTACAGTTGTGAGGACATGAAACAGTGTATTCTTAAGTTATTATTTATTAATTATTGTATTATTTTCATATGAACAATTGTAAACCTACTTTTGCCCTGCCCTGTACATGCACATTTTATCTGTGAATAGAAATACTTTGCTTCTTTCTTTCAAATCTGGATGTCTTTTATTTTTCTTGTGTGGTTGATCTTACTGGAAACTCCAATACAATCCTTAATTAGAGTGAAAGGGTAGATATTCCTGTCTTGTTTCTGAACTTAGGTACATAGCATTTAGCCTTTCACCATTAGATATGATGTTAGCTGGGTGTAATATACTGTTTTGGCTATTGACACTATAATTGGTAAGGCAAATCTCCACCAAATATTGTTCTTCATATTTTTAAATTATGCTCTCATGTTTATTTTTCTATATTAAGTTTAATATCAGCATATTATCTGCAAAAATATGGGGGATTCTGATTGAATTAATCATAAATGCCAATTTGATAAAAAATATACATTTTTATGGCATTAGGGCTGCCCGTGCAGGAACATGGAATGTATCCTGGCTTTCTTTTATGTTCTTAATTACCAGTTTCATACTTTTCATCATATAACCTTACACCTTCATTAAAATTATTCACACACTAACCTATTTTGTATTGCATTAAGAATGTAAGATATTTAAAATGTATGTACAATGTCTGATCAAGTTCACAGTTACCCATTTCTTGCTCTCTTCTTTGTCTTTCTCAGGATTTAGTCAGGCCTCTCTCTTTTCTATAGGGCACTGAATTCTTTTTACACCTAATCTAGAATAAGCACAAAAAAAGTTAAACATGCCCACATATCAGCTTTACCTTGAACTAGCCTATAGTTTTCATTTTTGAATATTTTATCTTCATCAGGTTTTGGTATAAGAAATATCTGTACCTTGAGAAGTAGATAAAACCTCCCAAAAAACCTTGTTTTAAAATATTTTCAAATCCTTTTTTGTTTGTTGGCTTGCTCCAAGGAGAATGTCTTAAGAGATGGTGATAGAAGTGTTTTAATTGTTTAAGGTCAAAACATCAGAAGATGAATAAACTCCTGAAAGCCTATCTCCTTAATTTCCTTTAAATAACATTGTTCTAATGCAGAGCCCAGCTTTCCAACTAATTCCTGACTACACTACCCACACTTATTCTTCTATTTCAGTTTTTTTTAGCATTATGTTGCTAGATTGTACTACATTGCTTTTCACATATGTGTATCATCTTCCAAAAGAGATTACTGTCAGTATAATTGTATCTGCAAGGCACAGTTGCTTCAAAAATATTGTTACCATATGTTCTTTAAATGCTTGGCTGAATTGAAAAAAAAATTCAATTATACAAAAAATTTTGCGGTTGGTATTCTATTAATATCAGGCCATTTTTCCAGTATTTTATCTTAGTTCTTCCTATGCCACTTTCAAATCTACCTAATGGCACTTATTCTATTGTTCTCTAATTAAAGGGATGTGTGTCTGTCTCCCAAATTCAAGGGTGAAGCCCAAGGCCCGTTAATCTTTGTATCCTCTGTATGCAGTGCAGCACCTGCATACAATGGGCGCACAATAAATGATAGTTATGTGAATTAGTAAATTGTGTCAACATACCTCTGTAGTCAATTCACTCATCAGCATTCATTAACAAATGGAAAAGAAGCAGTGTGTTTCAATACGATGAAAATCATTTACTTGAAATAATGACTCAGCAACTGATATCATGAATCCTGCATTTGGACTCATGATATCAGAACATTGTTCAATTTTAGCACCAAACCCCTTCCTTAATGAAACAAACATTAGGCACCTTAAAATAGCATTCATGTAAGCATTGTAGTAAGATTAAGTTTGTTGGGTCAGAAAAAAATGTATTTAAAGAAGTTAAGAATAGGTTTGATTTTGTTTTAGAATCTCTATGTCGTTCCTTTACAAATAGACTAGAGGCCCGATGTACAAAATTCGTGCAAGGGGCTTGGCCCTCGCAGTGCCAGCTGGCCCTTGCAGCCCCTGACAGACTCTGCCGGCTCTCTTAGCCTCGGCTTCATCCGGAAGGTCGTCTGGACGGTCGTTGTGCTGTTCAGTCTGTTTAGCATATTAGCTCTTTATTATAAAGGATATGCCAACTATAACTTGAAATGTGCTTTATTTGAAAAATAAAACATGTTTAAAAGACATGTAGTAATGCAGACACGCTAGCTTTTCCAACTAGAAAATTTTATCATAGAATGTTATCATCTAATCTTCAAACACTGATACAGTCCACATTGCTTTGTCATAAAAAATGTTAATTCTATGACAATTCTGAGGCCTCTGTTCTTTTTTAGAAGTATAGTCATATTACACTAAATAATAACTAAAAATAAAATTGTAATTCATTTTTAAGAAGCTAAATTTGTGGTTCTGTGAATAATCTCTCACAAGGTGTGAATAAAGCTCAAGAAAAAAAATTCTAAGCCACAGAAGCAAAAAGCAATATTTCTGTTGCTTATGTAAGAGGCAGAAGAATCTGTATGGATAGATTTTTCTGTTTCCCCATGGAGAACTGAGTACTTATAATAAGAGGCTATGCGGTTGCTTTCCCTTCCAAATACCCTCAAAAAGGGTGGATTCCTACATTTCTCTGGTGTATTAACAGCAATTATGTCCAGCCTTACAGAGCAGGCTAAGGAAACCTGTAGACCCTTTCAGCTAATAATTACATAAAGTACACACAAAAATCTAAGTGTATTCGAGCTGATGAGATACTAGAAGTACACAGAAAACACGAGATTTCAATATCAGAAGGTGTAAGTCTTCCTCCTGTCCTTAGCGCTCTCCTTACCCACCGTAAAGTCCATCCATGGTCAAATAATAAATCATGCCCTGGCATACCCCTGTGTCTCCCAGCCTCTCTCCCATTTTGTCACATGGTCTATGCTAAGCCATGGTCTGTCAACTCCATACATCCACCCTGCAGCTGGATGTGACTAGAGATAAAACACATGCTGAGGGTTCATTTCCAACTCCAGACCACTAATCACTGTGGGGCCAAGGGCTGCCTGATAAATATACTAACCCATTTCAGTTCACCCTTTTCCTAGCTTATTTCACAATGTCTTCCGTTCGCAAGGAAAGTCTCTCTCTCTCTCTCTCTCTCTCTCTCTCTCTCTCTCTCTCTCTCCTAAGACTTCCTACCTCACAGAGATCATTTCTTCCATAATGTTCCACCCCCTCCTGCTTCTATGCCCCCATGTTCTGCCTTCTCTCCTGCTGCACAGACACCTTCCCACGCTCCAGTCTAAGGCCATGCCCCCATCCCTTTGCTCACACATGGACATGGCTCAGACAGATCTCCTATCTGCTGCATAAACAGTTTCCCCCTCTCCGTTATGTTCTTCCCGCCACTCTGCAAATATGCTTTTATTTCTCCCAGCTGAAAAACGAATCCTCTTCATCCTATTTTACTTTCCTGGTGATGCTCCCGTTCTCTACTCCCTTATACATCAAAACTCAGAAGAGTTGACCATGCTTGCCATCTCTGGTTTCTGTCATCTTTTTTGACCTACTCTGGTGAGGTTTCACTCCACCACCTAAGCTGAACAAGTCTGGTTAAGATCACTGATGCTTAATGCTCAGTCCTCATCTTCTTGGACCTCAGGGCACTTGACACAGCTGGTGACTTCTTTCTTGACATGTTCTCCACTCGTTTGGCTATTCTCTTACAGCGCTGGCCATTTCTCAGTGTTATTCTGACCCCTGAACACTGAGGGGTATGGGGCTCACTCCTTGAGCCTCCTCTGTTTTCTGTCGATGCTCGT
This sequence comes from Myotis daubentonii, assembly GCF_963259705.1. Lineage (NCBI taxonomy): Eukaryota > Metazoa > Chordata > Mammalia > Chiroptera > Vespertilionidae > Myotis > Myotis daubentonii. Next base: position 25,442,442 of record NC_081856.1, read on the forward strand.
GTACCTCCTTCTAGTCCCATGATTTTGAATATCACCCTCTGCTGAGGCTCCAAAATGCTTGTGATTGTCCCAAAGCTCTTCCTTGAATCCCAGGCCCCGATAGCCAAGTGCTTGCGCAACTTCAGTTGGGTACTTTTTGAGCCTCTCATACTTAACATGTCCAACATTAAACTCTTCATTCCACCCTCACCCAATCTACTCTTCTAAAATTTCCTCCATCTGGGATAGCAAGTATATTGTGCCAATTGCCCAGGCCAAACATCTTTGAATCACTCAATGCTTTGCTTCTTTCATACCCCTTCGTTCAATTCTTCTCAAAATTCTGTTGTCTGTACTTTGAATATATCCAAAGTTCAATCACTTTTCACCACCTTGTCTGCCACTCCCCTGAGCCAAGCCATTATCATCTCTCTTTTGGATGATTGCTTAAATAACACTAAGAATCCGTTGATCAAATAAGGCCTCCAAATCAAAAGTGCCACTTAGTACCAAGCTGAACTAATAATAATTTCAAGGGTACCAGTACATTGAATGATTCAATGAAACAGGGAGAAGCCCAGAACTCTTCTGTAAATCCTCCAAACCTTCCTTATTGCTCAGAATTACTTTAGGCCACTATGGCTGATGAGGTTTTCAGTGAGGACCACAGTGACCTGATTTTCACAAATGGAATGACTTCTATCATGAAAAAGAGCATACATGACAGTCTCCAGGGAGGGTCATATCCCATAAATATGGATGAATTCCAAGTTTGTTTATCATGAGCCGTACCAGAAATAGGGTGCATCCTGGTTAAAGCTCTCCAAAGATAAGGACACTGTCTTCAGCACACACTTCTTAGCTTTTTGCCAGGAGGTCTGCCGCTACCACCTATACAGGAAGGACAGACTGGGTCACTGCTTCTTCTCTTCCCCAGAATGCTGCCCCATCCAATCCTCACTTTATAGAAAGGGTGTGAGTGAATTGCAGATTTCTTGTTTTGTATAAATGAGACCCACTTATTTCCCAGTGGTAATGCTACTTTTCACTAAACTGATTTTCCTGTTCTCATCTTTTCCTTCTGTTCTGTCTGTTCTGGACCAGCAACCAAACTGATCATCTAAAAGAGCAAGTCTGATCATCTCACTTCTCTGCATCAGGCCTTCCAATGGCCAGGCCTGCTGCTGCCTCAGGATTCTGCACTTGCTTTTTCTCCTGAGTTGTATCACTTCTTCCAGGTGGACTCTGATCTTACTCTCTCGGGTTTTTCCTCAAATCTCACTTTCCTGGCCATGCTACCAAAAATTGCAATCCCCCCCCTCCCCATCCTAGCCACACTACTTCTCTCACTTCCTGCTGTGATTTTTATCACTGTCTGGCATGCTATGCATTTTGCTTATTTATCATATTTATTTTCTGTTATTAGAATGCAGTCTCCATGAGGTCTGTATATTTTTATTTTGTCTGTCTTATTCACTGTTATATACTCAGAACCTATGTGGAAATGTACCTGGCAGATAATAGGAATTCAGAAAATATTTGTTGAGTACTTTTTTGTAAAATTTCCCATTCTCATTTTTAATTTCTTTTAAATGTGTGTGTTCTTTATTTTTGACAGAACTAGCTAGCCGTTTCATCATCTTATTACTTATTTCCTTGTAACTCTTGGTTTTATACATTAATTCTTTTTGTTTACTTTCTAATACATTTCTTTTTTTTATTATTATTTTTTTCTTTCTTTAAGTCTATGTTTCCTCATTCTTGAGATTAAGATTTAAGTAATTTATTATCATCTCCTTTTAGGCTACATCAGTACTTTATAATATACATATTATGCATACTTATTCCTCTGAGCTTAGTGTTGACTCTCTCCTCTTAGATTTTAATATATAGTTTTAATTACCCAATATTCTGTGATATAGTGTTGTTTTTTTTCAAATTTTCCTTATAACCTAGAGTAATGAGAGAATGGTAACATTTCATCTTTTAAAAACTTTAATATTTTTTCGGTTATTAATATACAAATAAGGGTAGGATGACAGAAAACACACAAATCTTCCAGCAGGGGCAAAATTTATTGGAGAAAGCACGCCGAGACAGGTATGCAGGTGTTCCATTGCCCACTGCAGCCAGAGCCTCACACAAGGATTCAGAAGGGCTGGCTTTTAACTCTGGGCACGTGACCCCAACCCTTGGCATTAGAGCTTTTAAACTGCATGTGTAGGGGACTATGGGCCTCTCTGCTCGTGTGGCCAAATGCCAGGGCACACTAGCAGTACAAAGTGGCAGACTCTTGGCACCAGACCTGCCCTACCCGATGAGCGTTTATGTCTGGAGGAATCATCAGCCTTGTTCTTGGCATGATTAGGGGCTGGGGTCCAAGTTTTTGGTTTTCAGCTGGATGTGCAAGAATGAGTACATCAGCATTCATAGTTTAATAAAACACCAACCTCTCTCCAAAGCATGGTTGAAGAGATGGGTCCAGACTCATGATTGTCCAGACTTGATTGTGAAGGCGTTGGGCCAAAGCCAGTTTCCATGGTATTTGCAGACCAATTGCTTTTCTGGAATGTTATACCATAGGTAATCAGCCTTGGATTAGTTAAACCTTGCATCTCAATTTTGAATTCCATATCAGTGATTCAAAATTTTTGCCTGGATGTTCTTTTTTCTCTTTGTAATTTACTTAGATCCCTCTGGGGCCTATATGTGTTTGTTTTGCTAAAATTAAATAGCATTTAAAAAGGAAATTAATTCTCTAATTTTAGTGCATAAAGTTGGATGTATGTGTGTTTGGTAAATCTTAATAATTATACCATTTGGATTCATAGCCTTATTTATTTTTTCACTACTTGAGCTTTCTGGGATAAAAAAAGAAAATTAAATATTCTAACTACTATATTTTCTACATTAAGCCCTCTGTATATTTTCTGCCATTTTACACTTTTTAATGCTTTGTTATTTAGTAGGAAGAAAATAAGTAAACACTCTTCATTTGGGTTTGCATATATTATTTTAAGCATTCTTGTTTAGATGAGTTTTTATTTCAACTTTATCTAAACATCATGAACCCTGCTTTATTTTGTTTGCTTCTGTCTAACATATTTTTAACCTTTTAACCTATCTGTGGCATTTTCTTCCAAGTATGTCTTGTTAAATAGCCTGTAGTTCATATCTTTTAAAGTCACCTTGAGAGTCTACTTTTATAGGTGTTTTATTTATATTTATACTATAATAGTTTGGCTATGACTGTAAAAATATTATAATATACTAGGGGCCCAGTGCACGAAATTCGTGCACTGGGTGTGTGTGTGGGGGGGAGTGTCCCTCAGCCCAGCCTGCCCCCTCTCACATACTGGGAGCCCTCAGCCGTTGACCCCCATCACCCTCCAATCGCAGGATCGGGCCCTTGCCCAGGCCTGAGGCCTCTGGCCTAGGCGTCCGGCCCAGGCAGCGGGGACCTGCAGTGGCAGCGGGGGGTGCCGCGATCGCGTGGGCTCCGCCCCTGCCCCCGCAGGACGCCTCTGGCTGAGGCGTCCGGCCCGGGCAGCAGGAACCCGCAGCTGCAGCGGCCCCACGATCGTGGGCTTCGCTTTAGGCCCAGGCAAGGGACCCCTAGCTCCTGGGACTGCCAGCTTCGACCATGCCCAGCTCCCATCGCTGGCTCCACCCCTACTTCCTGCTATCACTGGCCAGGGCAGAAAAGGCACCTGATTCTCCGATCATGGCTGGGGGGCAGGGCAAAGGCGGAGCACAGAGTTCTCAGATGCCATCCCATGTGACATGTGAACAGAGACTAGAAGTGTAGTTAAGCATAATGATAATGATTTATTACCCAACAAAGCAAAACAAAACTGCAATGCTTCTGGTAAGAAATAGCATGTTCTTTCCTCTGCTCCCTTCTCTGAAACCCACAGCTCTTAGCTCCCCCCTGGGTTTCCGATCACTGTCAGTGGCAGGGGGCTTCCTGCTTTCCCTTTCGCCTCCCTGCATTGTGCCTACATATGCAAATTAACCGCCATCTTGTTGGCAGTTAACTGCCAATCTTAGTTGGCAGTTAATTTGCATATAGCCCTGATTAGCCAATGAAAAGGGTAGCTCATACGCCAATTACCATTTTTCTCTTTTATTAGTGTTGATATTCTTGATTTTATTACTTCTTTTTTCAGTATAATTGCAATACATTCAGTGGGTTCTTTTGTTTTACTCTGTGTATTTCTGTGTAGAATTTTTCATTATAACAATTTGGCAGGCTTAGAACTATTTTTGGACATATTTGTATTTGTTCCTCTTTTTAACAGTGGCCCTATATAAATTCTTTCTATTTTTAGTAATTAAAAAATAACTTTCCTTTATTTCAATCTCTCTGTGATGATTTGGTAATCTTAGCATTTATTTACTTCCAAATACAAAAGTGAAGATGTGAGGGCACTTATATACTTCCTATTGTAAGCAAAAGCTACTCTTAGTACCCTTAGTAATTATTTTCCCATATTATGTAACATTACCTTATATTATGTAATCGTAAGTCCCACAATTCCTTGGCCCAGTTTCTACTACTCCTGTCCTCTCTTCTGGAAAGGACTGCCGCTACGGGTGTTCCCAGCTTTTCCTGTGGCCGGTCTGCCTTTTCCAAATGGGAGTTGCTGCAATCTAGTGAAAACCTGGAACTGTGCGCACTGGCTCTCTGTGTTCTCTCTCCGTTTGGCCCAAGGTCCCCCATATTTGGCTGCATTCTTCAAACGCTGTACTCTGGAGTTTTAGCCAACTCCTGATTTCACTGAAGACGTAAGTTTGTAGTTCTTTTCTCTTTGATGATAACTGTGGGTTTCAGAGAAGGGAGCAGAGGAAAGAACATGCTATTTCTTACCAGAAGCATTGCAGTTTTGTTTTGCTTTGTTGGGTAATAAATCATTATCATTATGCTTAACTACACTTCTAGTCTCTGTTCACATGTCACATGGGATGGCATCTGAGAACTCTGTGCTTGCTCTGGTTGCTTAGCAACTAGAACCCTTTTCTTCCAACATCCTGCCCCAACCCTATCCCTACATGGCCCAACCCACCCTACCTTAAAATAGAATGTGTGGTACCATGAGTCACTTGGAAATGGTTCTCTGACTACAGAGAAGCACCCATATGCCTTCCCAGGGCAGTGATAAAACAGAATTCAGAGGAGAGGCCTATTGATTGAGGGGAAGGAAAGATATTAATACCGACAACAGAAATAAAATAAATTGTTAATAAATTAAGGAAACGTATATAGGACAAGAAGACTTTGGAAGGAAGGTAAAATAAGAAGGTAGAAATGGAAGAATATTTATATTTTTCTGTCATAAAGGTGTCCAAGTATACACTTCGCCTTTAACCAGCTACGGCACAAGGTCCAGGTGAGAGAGTTAGATCCACATGCCCAGACAGCCTTTATATGTTACAAAGTGCTCTCCAGTGAGGAGCCCAAGCTAAGGACAGAAATCCCGCCCGCTCTGTTGATGAGCTTCCATATCCAACTGAGTAAATATTCTGTACACCCCACCTCCCAATCACCTGGACTTCCCACAGCCCTCTGGTTCGTAGGCTTTAATTTCTTGAATATCAATTAATTTTAGAGAAAAATAGTATTGACATTTACAAGCAGACTTTATGCTTGCCTGGCTTTTAGGTAATTAAGAATGCTAAATGCAGAATAGTTGGGTGGAAAAATATAGCAGTTCATAAATCATGTCCAAGTGATAACTCTATTATCACCTCCTCAGACCAAGAAGCCACAAGGGCTGGAAACTTATGCTACACGGATTGCATTCTCCAACTGATGTGTCCACAATCACAGCCAAGCTCCCCTCGAATCTGAAAAAGATTTACCGCATTTTTCTGGGTATAAGACGTCCCCATGTATAAGACGCCTCCCACTTTTTCCAAAATTAAGAAATCAATATTTTAAACATGTTGCTGGGGTTTTTTTCTTAAGGCCTTCTTTTTTTGGCATCTTAAGGAGTTGTTCTTCCTGTTTTCTCCACTGTCTGATTATACACTTAGGGGGAGGAGGTCCAAATTGTCTCTCTGCTACTCTATTTCCATGCTCTTTTGCAGAGCTGATTACATTCAGTTTGAATTTTGCAGAGTAAGACAATCGCTTACCAGTACTTATCTTTTTATTTTTTGACATCTTTATGGGCTCAGAACACTCCAGTCCCTGTTGCATCTGGCACTCTCGACCTCCATCTTCAATTACAGCATCAGCTGATATCAGTAACAATAAGGCTAGTGATTGGAGGAAGCCTGTTTGACAAGGTATGGGCAGCTACGCACCCACGGCTCCCTCCTTGGCTGACTCCCGTCTATAAGACACCCCTCAATTTTCAGTCTAATGTTTTTTTTTTTAAAAAAAAGTGTCTTATGCACGGAAAAATAAGGTACATGTTCTTTTAGCTCTGCCAAAAAACAATCATAACAGGTCTTCTGTGCTGCGTAGAAATAAAAGTTATCACCACTTGCTATTTGTAAGATTAAATTACTTTTAAACTGTATTCAAATAGAGATGTTATATAAAAGCTAATATCTTGATCAACAGAACTACATCGTCATTATCATCATCATAATACATCAACATAGTTTCTTACATTTTACAATATTATTGCTCCTATATTGTCTTTCAATTTCTGTAAAAGAGCCTTTTTTAGCATCTCTTGAAACAAATGTTTTCAAATCACTTTTTTTTAAAATGCTGTGCTCCAAGAGGTTTCTCTAGGGAACTCTGAAACAATTATCAGTATTATCGTCAGGTTCTATAGTATGTCTTATACAGGGGTCAAAGTTGTGGACTAAAAAATATACCCATTTCCCCAAATGTTCATGTCTTTGATAATTTTGAAAAATGCTGCATTACCTGGGAGCTTGGGCATGAGATTTCCATCCACATTTTCTATTTCTATTATTCTAAGCTGTTTTCTTTTAGGGCAGCACATTAGAGGGAAGAGAATTTATATAGAATATCATTACTTCAAATTTCCTTCAGGAGAAATACTTAACTTACTTTTAAAATCTACTTCCATGTATAAATTCTAGAATCCTGAAATACTGACAAATGTTTGGTTCCTAAATTCTTTGGAAAAATAGGACAGTGAAAGACAACCCTCTTCTTTTTTTCTTTTTTCAGGAGTAATTGAATAGTTGAATAAATTAACTTCAAGGTTTTTTACCTTTAAAAAGAAATAAAAACTTCTTTCTCATTCACTTTTAAAAGAATTAAACCTGAGTTATACAGAACAAACAAGTGGGGAGAAATATAGCTATTGTCAAAATTTTTAAGGCAGCTGAAATTAATTATATAGTGACGAATGAGAAAGTGGGAGTATTTCTTAAAGGGGAAAAATTGAATTTAGCTCTCAGTCAGAATAAAGCTATCAAATCAGGTAGTTGCTAAGGACTATGGGAAAATATTGTAGTCCTAGGAAAATGACCACCATGCAGAAGGGTTTCTTTAAGAGCTATTTTAATTACTGACCACTCAGGCAGAATTCTCAGATCACATGGACATAAGGCACATAGATACAAATACTTTGTACCCTGCCCTGAGACACAGGAAGTATTTGTCAGAGAGTAGAGGGAGGTACATTGGGTTCTAGCTCTGTCTGCTTCCTCCTGGCTGAGTTTCCTGCAGCAACTTCTTTCAGCTTTGCATATTAAAGGGAGGACGCAGGTTACACATAATCATCAAAGTGCCTTGCACACCTCTCAGGCTGTGATCAACTCTCTAAACTGGACTTGAAATTTTAAAAAGACTGAAGAGGTGAGGGATGTGCATTTACCAAATGCCTGTGGTGTGCAGAGCATTGAACCAAGCAAGTATTCTACAAATGGTAACTCAATCCTCAAAAAAGTCATTGGGCATTAGTCTCATCCTCATATTTTTGAGGGGCAAACATTTCCCAAAGAAAACTCAATTGGGAAGACAAAGTCAAAATCCAAAAGCCTGTTCTCTTTATCCAGAGAATACAGTCCCAGAAAATGGCAAAGAGGCATATGAAACGACTTTTATATGTTTCAGTAGCAACTAAAAAACAACAAATATTTCTACAAATGAGAAATCTTAGGAAGCAAATTTTAGAACAAGGGATCAATATTCCATTAATTTATTAATTAGTTTCAAATCTAGAAAAAAATCTCTCTCCCCCTGCCTGACCTCTCTCTCTCTCTCTCTCTCTCTTGTTCTGTCACACACACACACACACACACACACACACACACACACACACACTTCTCCACTCTCCCACATGTTGTTTACGATTGCCATTGTCCATTCAGGGTAAGTAACTTTGTTCTCAGTGAGGCTGTAGGCATTTTCCATTTTGGTTGGGGGCGAAATGAATGCTCTGGGTTCTATTTGCATAGAAAGGCTGAGGAGCTTGCTCAATCACACACCTTCCCTCATTTCATTTTCTTTTCAGTCAGTGTATTCTAGAAACAGAATTTGTTTAATCTTCAAGTAAGATCTCATTTATCTGCCTGAGACCTACTAGGAGAGTGCTTTAAATAACATGAAAATCACTTTAACAAATCTTTAAGCTTCTGTTTGGATATACTTTACCCGGCTGCTAACCATTCTAGTCATTGGAATTGGCCTTCTGGTGTTAACCTTAAAATAAAATGATCGGCAAGAAGCATTTCTTTTGAGATCAATAAGAATGGCTATTCAGGAAGCATTGATTCAGGCAGAAGCCCAAATAATGTTCCAATTAAGAGACAAAGCAAGGGTATTTATGAGAATGGGAAGGGGAATAATTACAACGATGGAAGAAAGACATTTCTATTGGTGCAGATGATATAATATAGTGATATTTACTTAATTTTTAGTACCATAGTCATCGGTCCAGTAGTCATAATATCTGCTTTCTTTTATCCTTGCAAACAGTTCTTTGGGGAACAGAGTTGTTTTATGTCCAGTCCAAAGGTTATTTTGCAATGTTTTAACATTCCAAAGATCTGAGGTATAAGGCATATGAGGCAGTTCCTGTGAAATGGTGGCTCCAGGTCCATTTTAGAGTGGCTTCATCTATTTTTTTTTTTAACATAGGAAAAGCAAAGTCAGGTTCCCGTACTTTTTAAAGAAATTCTTCATTTCTTTTCATCTTCTTCCCAGATTAGTTTCAAGCTGGAGATTTTATGACTTGAGCAATATTTAATCCATCACCCATTATGCCTTTTCTCTGAATAAGAGAGCCATACTGGGCTTGCAAACTCATAATTTTAGATACTTTAAAATTATTAAGTAATACACGATATACACAAAACAATTTCTAACCTATTCATCAGTTTATAAACCAGAATATTTCAAAAACCATGAACTTACTCATGTTCTTTTTGTATCGCATCCCCTTGCTTACCACCAAAAAACTATCCATTATCTTCATTTTGTCAGGGGCAAAAATAGAATATTGGGGACTAGCTATAGTTATAAGAAATATTAATCATGCTCTGTTAACCATGATTGCCCTGTCCTGATTAAAGAAAGGACAGTATTCATTTCTAACTGGTTCTTTTTCATATCTTTGATATTCTCACTAAGATCCTTGAAAGTCTCACCAAGTCCCTTGCTCTCATGAAGATCTATGAGTAACCTTGGTTTTGAACTCTGTATCCAGTATTTGCTTGCTTCCATTTCTTTCATTTGTGACATGTTTCTTTGTCACCCCATTTTGGCTGCCTCCCTGTATTTGTTTATGTATTGGGTAGAGCTGGTAGGGTGGCCTTGTGTAGTAGGTGTCCTGTAGGGCCCAGTGGTTCAGCCTCCCCAATCACCTGAGCTGGGCACTCTAGGTGCACACTTGTATGGGCTGTGTGCACGGTCTTGTTAAGTATACACTAACTGAAATAAAGAATAATTTAAAGGGATTCAACAGTGAAGTAGAGGATTTTGAGAATCAAATCAACGATTTGAAATATGAGAAAGCAAAAAACACTCAATCAGAAGAGCATTCCTTAACATCCTTTAGGTCATTTTTGAAAAGTAGGTTTTAAATTGTTTTTGTAGGCATGACTTCCTGGCATATTTTTTGACTATAAGGAATTATTTTGCTCCTTATTTTTCTGTTTTGATTTCATATACGATATGATCTTGATAATAATTTGTTGATCATTTTTTTGTGAAATTAGTTCTCTCAGACATTGGAAATGTGCCAACATGCACACATGTGTCAGTAAATGGAAACAGAGCTTTTGTTAGTTGACAAGATCTGAAGCTATTTCATCTTTTGCATTAACACTTTTTGGTATGACATAGAAAGGCTGCTTTTTGGGGGGGGGGGGAATGGCATATCCATCCATTTTCCTTTTTAGATCTGAACTTTTTCCAGATTAGGAATGCTCCAACAAACCACAGATGCTCTCTGACCCTCACATGACAAACAAGGTGACTTGTTTCACTGCACAGGGAGGCCACCTACTTCAGAGGTCTCTGCTGTCTACCAGACCTGTCTCTTAGTCCCTTCTTCCTGCGCTAACTTCTTTTGCACTTGGCAGTGATTCTCACTAACCTGGCTTTGCTTTCATGGATAAGAAGTACAGAGATCTTCATTCCATCATTGCCAATAAGATATCTGTTTATGTTCTTGGGAAGATAGATTTCTGGAGTTATCCTTAAACTTTGCTCTAAAATGATGCATAAGTTAACATTTATTAAGTTCATTTAAAAAGCCTCTTCTAATTATTATTTGAAAGTTCACATCAAGAAAATAATACTTTTCTCTAAGATTAATGAGCATACTAGTAATTTTATACACAGTGTTCCACAATCTTATTTAGAAACCATTTATAGTAATATATCAAATTAAGTTTTCCTAAAGCAATTTATACACATCTTGCCAATGTTTATTAAATTAATTTAATAATATGGTGGAACAATTTATATAAAATTCATCTCAAAGTGATTATTACATTTTTAAAATTCACTACATGTACATATATAGTTTACACAGATTAATTGAAACCATAATCTTGACTTTTAAAATCAACTACTACTATTTATTCTATTTAGTAATTGCATAATATCCAGTGTTTTATTTTAAAATTTTAAAACTCATTTTGCATTAGATAAGATTCAACAGTTATGCACAGGTACTTTTACTTTAAAATCATCAAGATATCATAAGGACCCCACTCCTGCTAGCAACGGAGAAATTCCACTCACGCAATTCTCCAGTAACAATACAGTATGATAAGGGAGTAAGAAATAAAGAAGTAGAAGGTGACCAGAGAATGGCAAAGACTGCTTGTTTCAACTTGGAGACTGATCTGTAAACACCTCCAGGATGGAGACCTCAAGAAAGTCTGATTCATGTTCAAGAATCACATTTGGGGTGTCTCCCATCAAGTCTAGCCCTGTGAGACACCTCCTCTCCACCCCAATGAAGAGAGGCATCTAGAAAACACTGGATCTTTCCCTAAATAATTCATAGATATGTTTTATGTACCACAAGGGCATTTTCATGGGCTGTGTATTGTACTTTTAAGAACTGCATTAACTGCATGGCTCTTATAGAAGATTTAAATAAACTTTATTAAAATAAATGCCAAAAATGCTTCAAATGAGCATTTAATAAAAAAATACTTAATATATCTAATTATATTTTCCAGTTATTCCCAATTATCTATATGTATAAAAGGCTAAGCGACCATCCAACCAACCGACCATCTGACCGGCCGGTAGGTATGACGCACACTGACCACCAGGAGCTGCAGAGCAACAGCAAGTTTGCAGAGTACCCTCTCGCACCCCGGGACCCCTCGGGGCATGTCAGACTGCCGGTTTCAGTCCAATCCCCACAGGCCAGGCCTGGGACCCCACCTGCCAGAGGGACCCTGCTCACTCCACAGATGCCCTTCAAGCCCCAGCACCGCCTCAGGTGTGGCCGGCAGGGGAGGGACCGCAGGAAGTTGGCTCTAGGGCATTTCGGGTCCATCTCGCCCAGTCCTCCCCTGCCAGCCACCTTCTAATTAATTTCCTTTCAATGTGCACGAATCTGTGCACCAGGCCTCTAGTTCCTCAATAAAGTAAAGAAAAAAAGTAAAAGTCTTGAGTTTATTTTTTAAAGGAAAGGAACAATGGGATATCTCATTATGTGAATAAGAAAAGGCTATGAACATATGCAATTCTTCTCCCACATGAGTTGCCTTATATATCTTTATGTTTCCGAGGAAAGCTCATACCCATACACCTGCTATGGGTATGTCTTCTTAGCCAACCCTCTCATCACAACTACTATCCCCATTCCACAGACACTCCATCTGGTAAGGGCACTGATGATTTCCAAACCCACTTTGAACCTCTCCATTCTAAACTAAGTTATCACTGGTAACTTCTCAAAATAGTTAAACCAGGATGCAGAGGTTCATGAGTCACTCTCCTCTTTCTAGAACTTCTTTATTTCTAGAACCTCCTGTGGAAAGTCCTCCTCAGCCTCCCTCCCACTCACCATCCAGGACCCCAGGGTTCACTCTGTTCGGGGGTGTTGTTCGGGAATTGATGCCATCCATACCCAAGGGGCAACTGCCATGGGCATTGAAATAACAGGCTTTGCCTCTCTAGCCCTAAACATGTCCTCCCTGGCTTTATTTAACCTGCCACCCTGTTATTCCAAATAATATATTAGCACTATCTCAATGCTTTTTGGAAGACCTACCATGAACAGTTTTTAGCAGCCTTTATATTTAAAGTATTCACAGTTTATCAAGAAGGCCACAGGTGTACTTATAAAATGGCTTACCAACTAACAAATTATTGATTTTTAAATCTTTTCTATAAAAAATCATTTTTATGCTGCTATTATTACATGGATCTCTTCTACTTTGCCAACTCTTTTCATTCTTCCTACTTTATCAAAATTAAAACCAACTCACAATTCACAAAATATTTTAGCTTTTTAGGGGATTTTAGGTCCTAAGCTCTCTGAATACTTATTTCATATTTTTTATTTGCCAGCATTTTATCATCCCCAAATCATTCCAATCTCAAAAAAATTTATGAGAGAGTGCTTCTGGAGGCAGAGTTGGGGGCAGTGACTAGAAAGGGGTCCAAAGACAGAGTTCTGGGGTGCTGGTTATGTTCAGTTTCTTGCATGGGTGGTAATTGGATAGCTATTTTCTGCTTGTGAAAATTTATTGAGATGTTTTACAATAATTTATTAATTTTTTACTTAAAACATTTAAAAATATTTTAAAGAAAATCAATCTACTAAAATCATCCCCAAATCTGCATTTACTCTGTTTCTCTTCTCAGTCTCCTCTATGTACTACTCACAAATTTAACAAATAAAAAAACAACAACATACTGAGTTGATTATAAAAGTTCTAAGAGAATGATCATTATTGATTCATTCTATCTCTACCATCACATTTATGTTTCAAGCTGGGTAAATAATATTAATATTCTTTGAGCAAAAGTAACTTATCTTAGAGCTCTTCCCATTGGCCAACTCCCCAACATTCCTCCATGTCACATGTCACTCCCCAACATGAGATGGTTCTATGAAAGCATCTGATGAGATGCATTTGAATTTGTGCCGTGGATGACAGACGGAAGAGCTCTCGAGCACTGTGCTGTAGCACTGTAGTGACTCCTGTAATTAAAACAGTTTAAAGAGCTCACATGGGCAGTGTTATGGCTTCCCTATTGGACATGATTAATAGACCTCAACCACTGCTACTGCCTGTTCATCATGGTGCTTCTTCATATCAGAAAGAAAATAAAAGGTAATTAAAGATGGGATTTTGTTATGAGGCCTTTCAAGAACCCAACTGTATTTACTGTACCTCTTATGCACACACACACCCACACACATGTACACACCACATACACACACACCACATATGCACACCTCTATGTGTGTGTGCACACAGCATGTACACACATACCTATGTGCACACACACCACATACTAGTACATGCATATACACATTGTCCCTTTTTTTTGGAAAGAGCTACAGTATTTCAAATAGCTGAAGCAACTTATGTGAAAAGCAAAGAACAATAAAATAAAGAATTAGAATGATAAACTATTCCTAAATAATTGGTTTTGGCACAGCATGTTCTTCAGTAGTATCCAGATTAAGAGGAAATATCCCAGCCAAGACTAGCATTTTCCACAGAATCAGTTAAAATAGAATACATGAGCAACAGAAAAGAATCCCATCATATTTTCTCCTCACAGTACAGATGGACTCAAGTCGACAAAGATTAGCATTTACTGAGTGCTTACTGTGGGCCAGGCCCTGTGCAAGAAAATCCAAGCCTTCCCAAGAAAACCCAGCAAGATCAGGACCCAGCAAGGTCAGGATGTCCTTAAGGCTGTGATTAAGTCAAGGGTGTGAGAGGAGTAGATGATCCTGGACTACTCAGGTGGGCCCATGCAAGGAAGTTATCCTGAGAAGACAGCACATGGACGTGAAGACAGACAGAGAAGGCAATGTGCAAATGCAACAGAGAGATGCAGCCGCAAGCCAGGGAATCCTGGCAGGCACCAGAAGCCGGGAGGGACAAGGAAGCCCTTCTCCCCAAACCCAAGAGAAGGAGTATGGTCCTGCTAACACCTTGATTTCTATTCAGTGGAACCGACTTCAGACTCAGGCTTCCAGAACTTTCAGATAATATAGTTCTGTTTTTTAAGCAGGGTAACTTGTTACAGTAATGATAGAAAACTGATACACTGGATTAGCTTACAACTTGAAGAATAAATATCTAGCTACTTTGCTGAAATCTACTGATTTAAAAACTAAATATAGAAATGGTCAATACTATATTTCAAGTTTATCACACAATAGAATCCCAACTCTAAAAGCAGGGACCAAAATGCTTTCTATGGCCATCCAGTGGCCACCCAGAGTTGTGGTTCAGAGCCTGGAGGCTCCCCCACCAACAAGCAGTGAATCAGAAAAACTTATTCCACCTTGCCAAGCCTCAGTCTCTTCATCTGTATAATAAAGGTAGTAACAGTTTCTATTGTGAGGATTAAACAAATTAATGAATATAAAGCACTTAGTACTGTAGTACTTTTTCCTTACGGGCTAGATGTTCTTCTTACTGTTGTTGTTAATATTATTCTTCACTCTCAGTAGCTTTTGTAGCAAATATCTTCAAGGAACCAGCTACTACTTCCAGGGAGCTATTGGTAAATTTGCATTAATAAAGAATTAATAATTAAGAAAATTTTCTTTCAGATATCTTTAAAAAGGCAGTTAGTACTACAGTATGGATTCTCACTGAGAGCAGATGGACGACAGATGTTAGATGGGCCTCAAGGGTACGACAAACTGCACGATTTGTTACATTCAATTTCAGTTTAACCACTGTGACCCTTTCTTCCCCAGCCATCATGCAAAAACAGAAATTGACCCTCTGTCCTTAAGTTATACCCCTCACAACACTGTTGTTTAGTTCTTTTGTTGATAAGTAGGAAGCTGTGAGCTGATTAGAAAAATATAATTACATATGGTATAGTGACGCTTATAAAAAAAAAAAAGGAGATGCAAATTTCAGTTCATTTGGTGAAGGTCTCTTTATAAGTATTTGTGAGGAAGCACAAATCTCAGGTACTATTGTAATCTGTCAGGTATGGAGACAGCAACTTTATGGCAATTGGTAAGTCAGTCACGAGTGTGTACAGTAAAAAAGAAAGTATATGATCACATATTAAAGAGGGGAAAACATCTTGACTGAAAATTAGTCCAATTCTGAATTTCTTTATAATTCTATGGAAAAATGAAAGATTAAAAGTAGAATACACCGGGGAAAAATGTTTACTTTCTGATTCTTTAGTTGGGGGGTTTAGAGGCCAATTATCTGATGTGACCCCTTCCCCAAGTCCACTCGTTCCTCTGCTCACTGGATTGACAAGCTCCTGACCAGAATTGGGACTCTTCACAGGGTAAGTCCAGCCAGTCCCCTAAAATGAGACCCATGTAATGGGAATGGACTTAAATTGCCTTGTATTCGTTTCCTAGGTCTGCCGCAACAAAGCATTGTAACCTGGGTGGCTTAAAATAACATTTTTTTCCCTCCCACAGGTCCTAAGACTAGAAATCAAAACACCAGGTGCCCGCAGAGCCACACTCCCTCTGAAATCCACAGGGATTTCAGCTTCTGATGTTTGTCAGCAGTCTTTGGCGTCCCTTGGCTTGTAGGTGCATCACTCTGGCTTCTGCCTCTGTCATCACATGGCCATCTTTTCCCTGTGTGTTTCTGTCCTCTTCTCTTGTTATAAGGACACCAGTCATTTTGGATCAGGACCCACCCTAACGACCTCACCTTATCTTGATTACATCTGTGAAGATTACTTCCAAATAAGACCACAATCTTGACTCAGATTAGATTCTTCAAATCTCATCTTTATCTTTATCAAGAAAGTGAGGTCAGCACCCAGGGGACCCCTCCTCTGTCCCTACGTCAGTCCTACCATAATCTGCTTCAGATTAATCTTCCTAATAATACTCTTGGTCACATTCTACTCCTCGACAATCTTCAGGAGGACTCATTGGGAAACATCCAGTTCTGTAAGGTGGTCTTCAGTTGTGTGTAACGCCACCGTCCACTAAACTCTCATAGTTCTTAAGTTACATCTCTTCCACACTGGTCACTTCCTCTTTTTTGTGGGTAGATTGTATCTCCCCAAGTGGATTAGAAGCCAGTTGAACTTTAGGTACTTGTTATTTTATATATAGTTTACACTGGTGTTATTCATTCTATCCTTGGATTTTGACAGATGTATAATGACATGTATCCACCATTATTGTATCATACAGACTAGTATCACTGCTATACCCCATGCTCTACCCCACTACTGATATTTTTACTCTCTAAGACAATAATTTGGAGAGTAAAAATATCAGCAGTTGCCAGTAGTTGGGGATAAGGTGGGGTAGAGCAGTGATGTTCTTATCTCTCATCCCTTTCCCTTCCTGTCTCTCTAAAATCAATAAAAACATATAAAAAAATAAATTTGCTGGAACTTCTGCTATGACTGTTTTGTCTGTATCATTTATTTATTTTAATTAACAAGACACCAGTTGTCTGGACATTTGTTACTCTGACCAAGACAATAACTTTCTTGATCCAATACAAATTCTTGCCATACAGATTCTGTTGAGATGCACAAGTCCAATGCATGAGGTGAGGTCTGTGCCCTTAAGGAACATACAGCCAAATGGGAAATCAAGAATAACTCCCTGAAAAAATATTTTAAACATTTACCCCTAGAAGTAAGGTTTCTAAAGGATACTCTGTTTCTTACCTTTCCCGATGCATGGTTAGCCTGAAGCATCCATCTTCTATAATAATAAAAGCACAATATGCTAATTAGACCAGATGTCCTTCCAGACCAAGCTGGGGCTGCGAGGGAAGCCTGGGTTCCAGGTGCTTGCCGGCAGCCAGAGGGAAGCCATGAACTTACATTGACATGTCATTATCACCCAGAGTCCATGGTTTATATCAGGTTTCACTCTTGATGTTGTACATTCTATGGGTTTGGATAAATATATTAATGAAGAAGAGGGAATAGAGAGATTCAAATATCAATTATCAATGAATATTTTCCCTGAATGCCTCCAAATTCTACCATCTCATCCAGACTATTAGAAGACTTTGAAAATAGAAACAAAATTACTGTTCAAATTTATTTTTCAGTTATGTAAAAATGTTTAGTTGAAAGCACATAAAACTCTAAAAAGATTGTGTTCAATCACTTATAGGTAGCCCATATACAATTTCACTTTAAATTGAAGGAATGATTCTTGCAATGAAAGGAAGATTTCCATGACAAAGAAACCAAAATAAGAATGACATTCATTTTACTAATGTAAATTTTTATCTTGTTCCTTTGCAAAAGTTTGAAGTTATGAATTAAATAATACAAATTAAAAGCTTGTCATTTGTAATTTATTTAGACATAATTCAGCTATAAACTCTCTTATTTAGACTATATAAACTTCCAACTTGAGAAAAGCATGGCAATTTCAGTCAGTTAAGTATAGCTAATCACTACAGTACTTTAAAAATAGATGTTTTTATCTTTCTCTCAGAATATTTTTGCTATTTAAATTTTATTAGTTTCTTGGGATCTCAGGAAATTATATTACTCATTTACATAGTTGTCATAACTGACAATTACTTATGTTAGAATAAATCAATTTTTAAAATGAATGCATGAACAATGTGCATGTGTTATATTGCCTAAATTTCTGTATTGGTAAATATGTATTAACCATTTTACTAAATTATAATTTTAATTGATAAAGAAAGTATACTTGTTTTTCTATTGAAATAATAAAGAAATTTTGGTCATTTGTGTTGAGAATTCAGATGCCTTTGAAGAATAAATGAAAATAATTTTCTATTTAGTTTTACAAACAAAGCAGCATATGTTTTCTCATTGTGTTTCCTTAGCACATTACTTTTTGATAGAGAAAACTAGAAATAAACTCTTCTGAGATTATGTGAATTCTTTATGATTCCCCAAATTCCAAAATTAATGTTGGATTAGAATGTAAAGAAATTATCCTAAGAATGGAAACAGCTAATGGAGCTGAGGTCATCTATTTTATTAATATTTATAGTCTTTCTACTCTCTTTCATCCTGAAAAAAAAAAATTATTCTATAACTAGATTACTTCTGGATTCCACGTTAGACAAAACACATTTGTTTGATATTGAATAACAATTCCCACTGCACAAATGATGCAAAATCCAACTAAGAAGATAATTGTGCCAGAAGATTAGCTCAGAGTACAATTAGAGAGTCAGAAATGCATACAAATGAATATAACTAAGCCAAGTCAAAGTTAGAGCTTACAGCTTTAGGAATATTTATGTGTCTGTAGTCCAGGATCATGGTCATTTTAAGAACAGTAGCCAAGATTCCCAAGACTGCAGGTGATCATCTTCAATTCACAACCAGTAAAAAATGTAGTTTAGTTTGAAGAACCTTGCAAAAATGATTTTAGGCTGTTCTATAATGAACTGTGGTACAGATATGGGATATGGGAAATTATGTGAGAAAATTCAACTCTGTTCAAATTGAGACCAACTCTAATTGTTGGTTTATTTGCCTTGTTTTATTTTTTCACATGAACTTTAGAGGGAACTGACAAATTCTGACATTAATTCAGCTAAAGATTCAGACACTCTCACAAAATAACATAATAGCCCATAAAAGTTTGCAAACAACAGGTATTCTGTCCTTTAAAAACAAATTTTAATACAAGTTGGACTGCAGTCTGAGATCACAGTATAAATACACTGAAGACTACTACCATCACTAATAAATAGCCTTTTACTAAGAAGTTACAGAATAAATGAGTTAACTCTAATTACACTTCAATAATTGCCCCAACTTCATATCAATCTTGGTTTTCTAAATATTTATCCAGAGTCTACGCTCTCTGCTGCCAGGGTTCTGGTTTTACCCACTGAAACAGTGGGACAAAGGACAGCGACATAACCAAATATATATTTTGAGAAGATGGCTGGAAATAATGTGAAGAATGGATTTAAGTAGAAAAACATAGGCAAGCTTTTTCATACTCTTAACCACCCCCCCCCAAAAAAAAAACCCACTTTTTAAAGGCTGATAATTTCATATATTAACTCAACAAACAATTGCTGACTGCTTGTTCAAATACATCACAAAGTGGTTTTTCTTCAAGAGTGTCCTGGTATTTAATGATAGTTCAGCTATCTTTTTAGAAAGAATAAAGATGAATGTGTTATTTTTGGTAACAAATCAACACAATTTTTGTTGTGCTCTTGGCATGGTGCCATATAATATAAACTAAGTACAAACTACATCCAGAAATAGATGATAAAGACTTAAATGAGGACAGCGGCAATGAAATTGAGAAGGGAAATGTTCATAGGTAATTCTCTTCGACATTCATGGTGTACACACACGTTGGAAAAACCAGAATTTGCTTCTGCTTGCTGGGGTTGGAGTCTACTGGTCTACATGGGATGCCCTAGATGAGCTGCTAACCTCAGATTTTGTTCCTCAAAATGAGAGGATGAGACTAAACTCTAATTTCCCTGTTAACTCTAGAGACTCAGTGAGTCTGTGACCTTATCTTAGTTAAGAACATGTTGTCTCATATAAAAAATTCAAAGAATTCGAGAATTAATCTTAGTTTGCATTAGAGAAAGAAATTGTCATTTTGCTAATATTCAGCTACAATTTTCAAATGTCCTTGTGACTTTGCTTATAACAAGGAGTTAGAGTAAGCTAGTGATGCTGCATATGCAGTTTATGTAAAACTTCACTCATATTTTAAATAAATCAGGTATAATTTTCCAACATAATTTGCAAACTTAGGAGGCAATTTTATTCATAAAACTTCCTTTAATTCTGGTTATAACCTATGCAAATGATTGAGGATATATGCATAACATTTGCTATTTAGGGTACTTTTTCAGATCAGCCACTCATTGAAGTCCCATTCTTTTCTCAAATCCAAAAAGACAATCCATGTGAAAGGAGCTATTGTTCCTTGATAATTACTCAGCTGCTCTCCGTATAGCATTGCCTCTGTGTTGTGTGGTTTTAGCAATTTAAAAAATTTCTTCCAATAGGAACAGCAAGTAAACACAGGTGGGAAATTTCTAAATATAAAATCTGTTGATCTGTAACTTAGACGTGCAATTGTATGGCACTTTAATAGTTTCCTTTAACATAGATGTCAAAGTAACACTAATTATTTTAAAGTGTTGTTTTCATAAGAAAATTATAAATTATTCTTACCTTTAAGAGCCATAAGACCACCATCACCTTGTAGTAACTAGGTAATGCAATAGTTAATGTTTGTCTATCTTGGGACTAGGTTACCAGCTCAGTAGAGTCAATATGTGAGAGGGAAGGTTACAAGTAAGAGAAGGGAGGGCAGGCAGTGCTGAGGGGACAGTGGAGCTGCAACCATATTATGAAGGGTAAAACAATCCCGTAATCATTTGTATAGAGAGGTTGTTGTCTAAAATAATGGTTTTGTTTTTCTCTCCCTATAAAACCAGTGTATGTTCCTTTTATGATGGTATTTAAGCGAATTTGTCTAAGAACCTTGCTTCAGATAGGAAGAATGAAAAATGGCCTTCATTTGCAATTCATTTACAAAGTTATAGAACAAATAAAGCCAGCTTTACAGGAAGGAAGGCAGTACCTGAAACTTGCCAGCACTTTCTTTTTTTTAATCCTCCCTGGAGAATGTTTTTCACTGATTAGAGAGAAAGAGAAAGGGAGAGGGAAAGAGAGAAAGAAACATCAGTGTGAAAGAGGAACATTGATCGGTTTCCTCCCATACACATTCCAACAGGGGCTCAAACCCACATCCGCAACATGGGTATGTATGTGCCCTGACAGGGAATTGAACCCTCGACTCTTCAGTGCACAGGATGACGCTCTAACCAATTGAGCCATACCAGCCAGGGCTATTACCAGCCCTTTCATTTTGAGCTCATAATCATTTGAAAGCTGAATAAATCTGAATATGGTTTACATTGAAAAAACTCTAGCCTAGAAGTACTTTCTGCATATGAAAGTAACTAGACTCACAATGACTATATGCTAACATAGTTCTTAATGTTCTCTTCTCCTCAGATAGAGTTTTAAAACAGTTCAGGATAGTCAGCTCTGGATCTTCAAGCTCAAGTCTTTGGTGGCAGAATGAAGACAATGGGAGGGCACTAGTCATTGGTGAGGCTCTGTGTAACTGCTGAGGCAGAGCTGAGGGAAATTTGCAGACTGTGGAACCAAGACAGAAGCTTAGTGGTCAAACAAAAGGAATGAATCACTAAGGAAAGGTGGGCAGTCTGCATCAGATACCACAGAGGTGGACACTGTATTTAATCTTTCAAAATTTACTCCACTCAAATCAAACTGATGATTCCTAATCACCACGAGGTATCAGTTCATCCTCATGATTATCATCCACGGGAAGGAGAGTCACTTATCCGTAGTGAACAAAGGTGACCCCACATAAAATGACCCGTGTGAAGCACGATGCAGCCTAAATGCCTCTGAACCCAACTGTCACCGAGAGAATGGACAGAAACCACCATCTTTCATCAACTACTGCAGGGTGTGTTTGGTCAGTAATTTTGCTCTAGTCCCAAGAAACCAAACCCTGACCCTAGCCCTGTGGCTAGTAGAAAAAGTATCTTTGGTAAAAATAATGAAGCTCAAACGTGAAAATAATGCAAAAATCACCCAAGGAAGCTCAGCTTTATTGAAATGTCAAATCTCTGAATGCTTTTGACAGGTTTTCTCTCAGCTCCATACAACTTCTGGGAACTTCAACACAAAAACAAGGTTTCACTTCAGTATTTAACTGAGACTCTGTTGCATTGATTATCTTTCTCCCTGTGGTTTTATTCTCATTTTATGGGATTAGCTTTATACTTCACAGCACTCATGGGGTTATACCTCTTGAACACTTCACCAAAGTTTCCAGGATCCTGCTAGCAGAGGGAGATTAGTGTTTTAGTCTAAATTTCAGTGGCAGAGTTTTCCAAAACTCAGATAAGTTTTGCATTCATTAAAATAATTAAATGTCACATACATAAAGCATACTATTGAACATGATTCTGAAAAGATAATACCTAGTTGTAATCCAGTATCCTCTTCAGTAACGCTTCATTGTTCCAATTTTCATTCCAACCGTATGTTTATGTTAATAAGTTACTAGACTTTTAAAATGTATATATAATCCCCCCATGAGAGGGAAGGGAAAAGAAACATAAAAGCACAAATTAATTAAAATAAGCACACTATCTCTCATCAAGTTAAGTTGCTGGTATCTTCTGCTTTGTCAGCCTAGCAAGGAAATAGCCAAGGAGCAGGATAAAAAATAAATCTCTCCACAGGTGAGCGCCTGCACCTGATGCCAGGACTCTAACCCTGGGCAAGTGCCTCTTTCCGGCCACTTCATCATGGTCCCATTGCCCACAGTCCCATACACGCCAGCTGCATAGGGTGCTGACAGGACAGAGCTACCCTATGCTCCAGTCACCCCTCCACTAGCCTCAACAAGTATTTTTTCCCCTCCTGCTTCAGCAGGCATTCCTCCTATGTAGGGGCTCAGGGACCTGTGCTGGATACCAGTGTCGCCCTTAACCATGGTTTCACTTTCCTTGGTTTCAGTTATTTGCCATCAACTGCAGTCTGAAAACATTAAGTAGAAAATTCCAGAAAGAAACAATTCATAAGTTTAAATTATGTGCCATTCTGAGTAGTGTGATGGAAGCTTTTGCTGTCCCCCTCTATCCCACCTGGGTCATGAGTCACCCCTTTGTCCAGCATCGCCGTGCTGCATACACTACCTGGCCTTAAGTCACTCAGAAGTCATCTTGGTTATCAGATTGACTATCACATTATCACACTGCTTGTGTTCAAGTCACCTTTATTTTACTTAATACCACATTCACATAACTTTTATTACAGTAGATTGTTGTGATGGTTCTATTTTATCATTAGTTATTGTTGTGAGTCTCTTACTGTGACTAATTTATAAATTCAACTGTATCATGCATGTATGTATATGAAAAAAAACATAGTACATTTAGGGTTCAGTACTGTCCGAAGTTTCAGGCATCCACTGAGGGCCTGGGATAGCATCTCTGTAGATAAGGGGGCACAATTGTACTCAACTTGTCAAGTGTAGTTTCACTCCTGCCTCTCCTTTGCTTTGCTCAATGCCAAATCCAAGACTGACATTTTCTTCCTGATGCTAAATGCACCCTTCACACAAGATTGCCATTTAGGACCAAGGCTGGGGGGCCATTATAGACCCCAATAAGGAATAATATATATGGGAAAAAGCAGATTATGCATATTTCATCAACTGGTTCTTTCTGAGATCTTGGTACCAAGCATGTGAAATGACCTAAGGCCAAGATGTCAAAGTGAATGTTCATTTTTTAAAAAAAATTCATTTAGAGAATTTATTGTGAATTGATGATTTTAAAAGTACTCTTTTCTGAGACAACATAATTATACTTGCCAATGTTCTACTTTAAATTAAACTTTTAAATTAAAGCATAACATATCTAAAAGAAGAAAACAAATTATTAGAGTTTGATGACTTTTCAAATCATGAGCATAGCCATGTACTCAGCACCTTTCTTAAGATTATCCAATTATTCAAACTAAAATTATTCACATAAATGTTCTTAGAAGCCAGGAGCTCACAGAGGAAAGGAGAGAAAGCAGGGCACCTCTCAGGTCAAGTATCTGCAAGTGGAAAGTGCAGCTAGCAGGGATGAGAAGGGAAAGAGTTTCCCCTTTTTCAGTCTTTGCTCGTGTTTTTCAATTTGGGGCTGGGCGGGGTGCATTCACTCCTGACTACCAAAATGTGCTGATGATAAGATCTCACAAGATCTCAGGAGCCAGCAGGCATCTGGTGTTTACTATGGCAGAATCCCAAGCCTCATGGTCGCTGAAAGGGGGTCTTCTACCAGATAGCAAGGAATACAGTCAAGGGCTGGCCTAGCTCAGACCTCAGTGTGTCCCATCTCAGCCTTGGACCCTGGGTGGGTGCCCAGTGCAGTTCCCAGCACCTCCCAGCACCAGAAATCGTTTTATGGTCTGTTCATCCTTCTCTATGCTTCCTCCCTTGACATTTCTGTGAAATGTCTCCTGTCAGCCACTCCTCATATCTGCTTCTGACGGGCCACTTGTCCAGGGCAAGAGCAGCCACTTAAGTTGTCAGTTTCCATCAGAGTTCCACACACTCCACAATGTGGAGGGTCTCATTTTTGTTTTCTAAAAACAGAGAGGAGTTGCCCTGGCTGGTGTGGCTCAGTTGATTGAGCATCATCCTGTGTACCGAAAGGTCACCAGGTTACATTCCAGGTCAGGGCACATGCCCAGGTTGCAGGTTTGGTCCCTGGTCAGGGTGCGTGTAGAAGGCATTGGGTCAACGTTTCATTTTCATACTGATGTCTCTCTCTTTCTCTCCCTCTCCCTTCCTCTCTCTAAAATCAATAAAAACATATTTTTAACAAATATTATTATGCTAAGTTAAATAAGCCAGCCAGAGAAAGACAAATATCACATGACCTCACTTATTTGTGGAATCTAATGAACAAAATAAATTGACCAACAAAATAAGTCCCAAGGCATGGAGACATGGAACAGACTGACATATCTCAGGCTCGGGGTAAGGTGGGGGAGAATGAAAAGAGATAAACCAAATAACTTATATACTTACATGCATAGCCCATGGTCACAGACAATAGAGTGGGGAAGGCCTGGGGGGTAGGGGCTGGGTGGAGGGGGGTAAAGGGGGGCAAATGTGGGACATTTGTAATACTGTCAATAATATATATTGACAGTATATATATATATATATATATATATATATATATATATATATATTAAACAACAGAGAGGTGTTGATTCTGCTTTGACACATTGGGGTACAACCAGGCCCCCCACTTTCCTGAACTCAGGGTGCACTCCGGGGTCCAATCAGACACTGCATGACAGGAGAGGTCCTACTTTCCATGTCCAATCTTTTAACTCCCATCATCCTCATTTCCACTGAACACGGTGTTCTTCATAAAGCACATTCTTTCATCACAGGAGGAAATTTTCAACAACAAAATACACAATAGAAATTAGTAAATTCCTTCCTTTTTGGAGTTCTTGGCACATTGAGTAGCTACACACTGAAGAATGAGATATGGTTAGCCTTACACTTTTCTTCTGGTTGCAATCGCAATTTAAGAAAAATACTCTGTCGTCAAGCATTCTGGTCTATGTTTTCATATTCCAGGAGCTATTAAGTCAGGAGGGTCGCGCTGTTGCTGTAAAATCTTCACCTGTGCTCTTCTTTATATTGACTGTGAAATGTTCCTCTTGACTATACACACTCACAGCAACACGGAAGACATTCACTTCTCATGAGGCGAGTTCCCCCATGACACCCTGGGAGATATTGGATGAGATTTGTTCATTTCCTAGTCTACTGAGCAGCCTCCCGTTTCCTCAGGAGGCTGCAAATTGACACTGTGATTGCACGCTCTCTGCTTGCCCAGCCTGTGCCATCTGGACTGCAGCTTGGTTCTCTGACGTTGTCCTTCTTTCCACAAAATTGCCTCCCCTCTTTGCTGGCCTATGGAATAGCACCTACTTTATGCCCTTACTAATCAGTAAATATTAATTCATGGTACTGGGCCTGTACCTGAGCAGGCTGTGCTTCTTTGCATAAATGGCAATGTTTCACTGTTCTATAGAAACACTATAGGAGGGCATTTATAGTGCTATTAAATATTCAAATAAACCATCAGCCTATTCTATGGAAGATCCCCTCTGGTGCTGGTAGTAGGGGTCCATACCCTTTGGTGTTTGTTAAGAAGGAAGGGGCGGGGGAGAAATGGGGAGAGATTGTTAGGTAATAGAGATAAATAAGGAATACTTGAGGAAATACTTCAAAGAGCATTGCCTAGTAAGGTAAGAATAATTTAGGAGTCATGCATATTAAAAATGGATTTCCTTTAGAAGAGAAAAACAGCAGCATAAGAAACTAATTGACTGGCTTTGGCTTTCTCTGAACACACACCCTGAGACAAGGACTTGGGGCTAGTGGGTTATTTGGAAGGTGATCAGGGCAGAGTGAAAGAAGCAAGGAGGAAAAGCCAAGAGAGGGTGCAGAGTAGGCAATGGGGTTCAGCCTTGCTGAAGGGCCTCAGAAATCAGAAATGCACCTCCCAAGCGTCTCTTGAAAAGAAGGGAGGCTGTGCCAGACCGGTGTTGCTCAGTGGTTAGAAGGGAGGCTGTGCCAGGCCGGTGTGGCTCAGTGATTGAGCATAGACCTCTGAATCAGGAGGTCAGGGTTCTATTCCTGGTCAGGGCACATACCTGGATTGTGGGCTGGATCTCCATTAGGGGGTGAGCAGGAGGCAGCCGATCAATGATTCTCTCTCATCATTGATGTTTCTATCTCTCTCTCCTTCTCCCTTCCCCTCTGAAATCAATAACAATGTTTGTTGTTTTTTTTAAAGAAGGGAGTTTGGAGCATTTATTCATCAACTAGCACAGCAACCTCCCTTCCATTCAAGAGTATGATCAACCACTCAACACACCCTGCTCAGCTGGGTTCCCATAGCTTTGGGGGGGGGGGGGTAAAGAGGCAGAAAAGAAAAGAGAGGCTCCCTGTGCTTGAGATAAGACTGTCAGGTTCCCAGGGGCTTTCCCACACAGCTACTGTCCAAGTCAGGGGAGGCAGAGGCCCGGCTGGTGCCCATCTGCTTCAGCAGAGGCCACGTTTGCTCCTCACTCAGTTCACGTCCCTGCAGCACTGTGCCCTCCTCACAGAATCTTCCCCCATGCCAGCTCACCCGTCCTCTCCAGCCCGCCTCCCCCCCTCCCTGCTATCATCTTCTTCAGGCACCCATCTCCTTTTTTCTTGGAATTATAAAGTGTATAGATTAACTGGGAAGAATTGATATAATTGCAGTCTTTGTTTCTAGGAATACTTTATCCCGTTGTATATTCAAGTCTTTTTTTTTTTAATTGGGGTAGAATTGCTCTAATTTTCTTCCTCTCTCCTTGACATTGTTTTATGAGATTCTTTTAACTTGTCAGTCTCCTTCCTCAAAAGTTCCCCGGCTTCCCTGTCAGGTTCACTGCTGCTTCCCCAGGCCCCGCAGCAGCGCCTGACACCCAGGAGTTAATGTCAACGTGTCCCGTGCACTAGATTAAAAATAGTAATGCCCCGAGTTCTACTTCTAGGAGCATATGTGATGTTTTTACAGGAAATATCAGGACCCTCGGAGCTCCAAGGACACAATGACCTTTCTGCTGAAAAAAAATCTACTCTGATATTATATGGACATAGAAATTTCGATCAGTCACCTTTCATTCCTTTCTTCCCTCTCCTACTCTCCCTTGGAAAGTTATGTTCTCACTAAGTCATATAACTGAAAACATTGCTGATTTTTAGAACTATGGGCACTTAGGACACATAGAGAGACATTTACGGTACATATTAGTCTTTTTAGTCTATTTTGATTTAAAATATATTGTTTTTTTTGGGGGGGGGTTGTTGTTTTTTTAAAAAAATATATTTTATTGATTTTTTACAGAGAAGAAGGGAGAGAGATAGAGAGTTAGAAACATCGATGAGAGAGAAACACCAATCAGCTGCCTCCTGCACATCTCCTACTGGGGATGTGCCCGCAACCCAGGTACATGCCCTTGACCAGAATCGAACCTGGGACCTTTCAGTCCATAGGCCAAGGCTCTATCCACTGAGTCAAACAGGTTTCAGCTGTTTTATTTTTAACTGTGCATTTCAAAGGCATAAATCTCTTTGCCTGCATGAATACAAGAATTAAATACCATATGATTTCACTTATATGTGGAATCTAAAGAGCAAAATAAATGAATAAGCAAAATAAAAGCAGACTCATAGATACAGAGAACAGACTAATGGTTGCCATAGAGGAAGTGCTTTGGAAGACCAGGTGAAGAGATAAAACAGTACAAATTGGTAGTAAGGAACTAGTCCTGGGGATTTAAAGTACAGTGTATAAAATACAGTCAATATTGTAATAACTTTGCATGGTGGTACCTGAAATATCTTCGGGTACCATTTTGTAAAATATATGATTGTCTAACCACTATACCATACACCTGAAACAAACACAAAATAACATTGAATGTAGACTAATTGAAACATAAATTTTTAAAAGAATAAAATCTACATCCTACATGATAATTCCCTTGCTCTCTCAATTTTAATGAGAGAAACTAACAGCATTTCCTCTTCAGTCCCTGCAATAACAATCTAAGTATTCTGTCTTCAAAGCACTTGGTTTGTTTTTCTAGCAGGAGCAGCAGCACTTGTGATTTTGTAGCATCTAAACTGTTTCCATGAGTGGGTCATGAATGAGGGGCTTACGTCGGTGAAAGATGCTCAGTTATAGCAACCAACCCCTTATTGAATAAGGACCAAGGGCATCCAAAAAAATGGCTTTCCCTTAAAAAGGAAATATTTTACATCACATAACTCAAAAATTCATGTGAAAATAAATCAAGAAACAAAATTGGGCATGTATAATTTGCAAACAAAAAATCTTCCTATCAGCATCAAAATTATATACAAAATAATATTGATAATTTTTTAAAGTTGTTCACATCCTAAGTATGGGTTTTTATTTTAGGTTTGGGAGTAGGAAATGCAATATCACAGAGCTGGCCTTCCAATGGCGCTGCCACCTCTGCCTTAGGGCAATGGCAATGCAAGCCGCGGTGCCCCGTCCAGGAAGCTGCCCACAGACCCGGTGGCGCCAGCCCTGTCCTCTAGACCAGAATGAGCAGAAACTGAACGCAGCATACCAGCCTCACATCACCCATGAAACTCATACCTGGCCGCTGGGATGTCTGCTAATGTAAAAGTACAAAAACTTTCGGGACCATGCTTGCCAGCCACAGAGAGGATGCAGCAAAGGCCCAGTGTGGGTTTACTCCAGCCGCCCAGCACTCAATGACGGCCTGCGGTTGTTGGACACCTGGAGCCTGAGATGTGAGAGAGTCTGAATGATGCAGTTTGGGTATAGGAAGACTCACAGAGAGAAAGAGCCACAGACGGCTGGGGGCCAGCCCCCTCTACGCACCACACTTGCAATTAGATCCCCTGTGGATCTAACCAGTCCGTATCATGTAAATGGTGTTCGTAAATGACGGGATAAACAAAGGACAATTGAATGATGGATCTACCCAGCGTCCCTCTTTCAGGAGTCAGGCATGGAATTTCATGGGACATAGTACCATTTGAAATACTTTGATAATCCATATTTTGTTGTCTACAATTACTAAGGACTAAGTTCTTTCACTCAACAAAACTAATTCATAAATACAATGCTTATTGGTTGTTTATATAACAAGCGGACAGACTCCAGTGGCCCCATCGGGAACAGGGTGGCCCAGCGATGACAGAGACTGGTACAGAGTAGAGTAGACAATGTGACTCAATGAAGAAAACAGCAGCCTTCCGGATCGGTGGGGTTGTTTTCTACTTCCACTCTGCTTCCCTTCAGAAGTGTACATCCAGGATTAACTTTCTATGACACTTCCCTGGGGCAGATCACACCAGGGGACCACAACAGTCTGAGCTTCCCTCTGGTAAGAAACTAGATTGCACTTTTGTTGAAAATCTCAGCACTGAAAGACCAAATCAGTCATGTTAGACATACGGTATCTCCTCTTGCTCACAAAGGTCTCCCAGGAAAGCAATTCCACAGCCTCCAATAATAGCCTGATCTATACTTAACTTCCTGTTACCAGAGAGATGCCCTGGTCACAACCAGCTAAATAGCTTTGTCATCAGATGGTAAAATGAAACGTTTGTTTGTTTGTTTAAATACACTGAATGCACTGACTTTAAAAATCCTGAATTTGAGAGAAAAGCCTAACAAAATAATTTTTTCTAGGAAAAGAACTTAGTACTTAATTAGCACAATTTGGCTTGATTCCTAGACAGAAATGTGAAATATAAACAAGCCAAAAAGAAAAACAACTGGTAGCTTTTACTTTTAATGAGATCATTGATATACCCCTTAAATTTGCCTTTCTCCTTATATGGCTTGTAACAAGGCTTTTAAAAGTTGTGCGAATTAAATGAGAATGTGCATTTAAAGCATTTAGATACAACAATGTGAATATACTTAATGCACTGAACTGTACACTCAAACATGGTTAAAATTATAAGTGTTGGGTATGTATGTTTTACCAAAAATGTGTTAAGTTGAATTAGGAACAGTGGAAAAAATATTTAGCACCAGTCTGGCATGGGCACTGACACAAAGACCCAATGCCAGTCTTAGCTCATGGTCCTGGACCCATTCCCTCCCCTCTTGCCAGTCAGATCCCTTATTGGATCTGGGGACTTGGGGTTGGGTCCTATGCAAGAGACCTGGGGATAGACAGGGTCCCTTGGACGATTAAGACAGAGGTCAATTCCCAACAGTTAGAACAGTATTTGGACATACACCTGTACTGGCTGAATATCAGCACCGATGCACTCATTATTCTTATTACACTTGCAAAAAGCAGTATTAACTACAAAAACAGTGTTAAATGGATCTAATGGAACATTCTCTAAAGGGTTAAACTGCCACAGAATTCAACCAGGTATTTTCCTAGCATCCTGTGGA
Organism: Myotis daubentonii; assembly: GCF_963259705.1. Taxonomy (NCBI): domain Eukaryota; kingdom Metazoa; phylum Chordata; class Mammalia; order Chiroptera; family Vespertilionidae; genus Myotis; species Myotis daubentonii. The sequence goes on from NC_081856.1 coordinate 25,473,603, forward strand.
TCAGCTTGCTCTTTTCCCACATAGGTAGATCATTATTTGAATTTATTGGGCCTAGAAAATTGGCCAAGACTCTGAATCAATCATTTCATAATTCTGTATTCAGGCTTAAGGGGATATATTTGAAGATTCTTTAGCAATAGAATCTGTAGGGCCACCCTAAATGGATACTGTCACTTTCTTTGAAGTCAATTCAGTCCTTCAGCCATCTGATGCCTGGGAAGGACCACTACTTCCATAGAGGGGACCATAAGAGGGGACCATAAGAGGGGCAGCTATGGCTTACACATAGCTGGCATCAACTCCAAGGACCGGAGGGGGAATCTGAAAGGACTCATTCCTGTACATCTGTGGGACAACTGATGATTCCCAGAAAGGAGATGAGCTGAGGACCTATGGTAGTAGGACAGGGGAACAAACTAGCAAAAAATTAGATTATTAGTACCAACAGGGAGGTGGGGGCAGGGGGGGGGAAATGTTGCTGGGGAAATAGCTGATTCATACACAGGCTGTCAGAAAGCACATATCCTGCTCTTTCCTCCCTGTGCTAAAAATGCCCTCTTTGGTCGTTTCCACCTATGTCATTATTGCACATCCTCTCAGATTCAACCCAAAGCCCATCTCCTCCACAAACTCTTCCCCGATGACCTGAGACAGCATAGATGTCTCCCAGTCCTGACATCCAGTAGCAATTACCATCTGGCCAGTCCATGTTAGACCTTGATTCTATACTAAGCTGTTGTCTATGCTCGTGTGTAGCCTCACAGGAGCAGAGAGAGGACAGAGGCCATGCCATATGCTTGTCCCAATGTGTCTACCTGAGCACAGAGGAAGTAACTTAAAAATACCAGCCATTTGGATTGATATATAATAGCCTCAAAATATCAACATCATAGTTCTCCTGAGAAAAATGGAAGAATTCTTATAGATCCAAAGCAGTACTAATCTTCTGAAAGAATGACTATTGAATACTATCATGAAAGCTACTTGCAGGATATTCAGTTTCTTGCCTTCGGAGAACAGCAACAGCAGGACACCAACTTATTACAAACTAGAGGCTCAGTGCACGAAATTTGTGCACTCGGGGGGGGGGTCCCTCAGCCCTGCCTGTTCCCTCTCATAGTCTGGGATCCCCACAATCAATTTCCCTGCAGAGGGAGGCCCTGCCCACACACCATAGCCCGCCGGCTGGTGGCCTGGGCCTCCCTCTGCAGGGCAATCATGGGGCAATGGCGAGACCCCCGACCAATCACATTGCACATGCGTTGGCTGGCCTGGTGCCAGTGGGTGTCATAGCGTGGTCATCTGGACAGTCGTTCCCCTGTTCAGCCGTTTGGTTGATTTGCATATTATGCTTTTATTATTATAAATAACAAGCACATAGGTAGCCGTAAAACACCTTCCATCATATGATTCGAAAATCTTTAAAAGATCTCTGTAAGAAGTAACTCTAATGAGAATTTTTAAAAACGTATACTGCCTATTGTTTCTAGAATTTACCCCAAGGAAATTACTTCAAATTCAATTACATGGTAGGCACAAATTAGCACAATGTTGTAATTATTTTTAGTAATTAAATGCTAAATAAACAGTAAATCCTTTAATTAACATTCGCACACATTCTTGGGTGGGCTAAATAAGGAAAGCTGTCGGTAATATATCTTAGAGTAATTCATTGAACATTAATAATGATTTACATTAATAGCTGAATATTCTGCCCTGTAGGCCTCTCAGGCTACTTAATTTTATTCCTGGCTTTCAAGGTTGCAGATTTTTCTTTGTGTTGTTTGATGCAGGCATTTTAAATCTAGGGGTTGATTATTCCTAGGGATTGAAATAGGTACAAGCAATTCAGATGAAAGAAGGCTACTGTGACCTGCTCTAGAGTTTTGTACACATTGTGGGCTGGGCTATTTGTGCTGGTATTCTTTGTGAAATTCTCTTTTTCTTTGCAAGAACCAGTCTAGTGTTCTACTGACTTCTTTCACAGAAGCATAACAACACCCTTGACTTTAGAGATCTACTAACAAGCAATCTGGGGATGACCCTGATGAATCTGTTAGATGAACAAAGCCTTCCAACATTGTGGAATGAGTAATATTCTCCCAAGTAAAAGAACATCGAGTATCTAATTGTGACAGCCCACGAGGGGCCTGAAATAAGGATTCTTCTTGAACATTAGGATGGAAAATTGCTTTATTATTGTATCAGTATCCATTTTATTTTATCACTGACTTCATTTTTAAGATTATTTTGTAATGGAGAATCTCAAAGATATACAAAAGTAAACAGAATAGTATAATAACCATGCACCTATCACCAAACTGTAATAATTATCAACTCAGCAAGTCTTAGTTCAACTACACCTCCATCCACTTCCTCCCTCCTACAATATTTGAAACAAATGCTATAAATACAATTTTACCTGTAATTTTTTCTCAGTATGCATTTTATCTATTGAATTTTCAGTTGTTTTTAAAAAGATAACTCATTTTTAACATAACCACAATATCATTAACACAAAAAACACAGCAGTGATTATTATTTCTTAATATCATCAAATATCCATTGTTCAAATTTCTAATTATCTTGTAAGTATCATATTTTATGGTTTATTTAGAATTAGAATCTAAGTAATATTACACATTGCAATTGGTTGTGGCTTTTAAGTTTCTTTTATCTAAAATTTCTCTCTCCATTCCTCTTTTTCCTATGCTTTTTGTCTGTTGGAGAAACCAGACTCTGGGTCTTGTACATTGTCTCATAGCCTGGATTTTACTGATCACATCCCCAATGTAGTTTAACACATTCCTGTTTTATATAAATTAAAATTTGTAAAAATTCATCCCCTTCCCCCCCACCACCCCCACACACACATACCACCATCACCACCACCACCAGCAGCAGCACTAAAATACAGCTTTTTTCCATGGGCCTAATCACTAAGGGAGTGTTAAAAACAAAATTCAACTGAGTAAATTTGAAGATCTAATGGGTCTTATTCAATGATTCATGAATCAGGCAGCATCCCATGGAGTAATTAGAAAGGAGTTCTGAAGACCTGTACAAAATGAAAGACTTTCATACGCAGAAGGGGCAGAGCAAGGAAGTTATTCTGGGGAAGAGTGGATTGTTTCAGGCAAGGTCACCTTCCATGGGGGGACGGCGAGGGGTCTACCAGGCAGATTGACTGCTTAAAGGTCCCATTCTACGAGAGGCTGAGACTGCAACTAGCTTAGGTATTAAGTCTTGGTTCCCTGAAGTGACTCCATTTTGAGCCTGCTGTTTCTTTTTTATGTTTTAAGGAGGAACATAATGTCTAATTGCTTCCCTTTCAGTGACTTTAGCACCCATCAATGGTCATCACAGCGGTTCTCAACCTGTGGGTCGTGACCCCTTTGGGGGTCGAACGACCCTTTCACAGGGGTCGCCTAAGACCATCGGAAAACACATATATAATTACTTATTATTTTTGTGATTAATCACTATGCTTTAATTATGTTCAATTTGTGACAATGAAACTGGGGGTCACCATAACATGAGGAACTGTATTAAATGGTTGCGGCATTAGGAAGGTTGAGAACCACTGACCTAGATCTAGTAAAATATATCAGGCACTGCAAAATTATGTTACTTTAATCCCATAATTTCTCCTTAATTTCTCAAGTGGAATAATTCTATGGTTCTATTATAATAAAGTCAGCTTTGAGAGTTCTGAATAAAAACAAAATCCTTTCATTTATTTAAGTGCATACTGTTTTCTCATGATAGAATTTTTAAATCTATTTTGAAATTCAACCCTCCTCTTTCCTTAACTCCAAGGCCTAGCCTTTGGAAGAGCCTCAAGTTGGAAAGAAATTAACAAATGTCTATGGAGGGTAAAGTACATTGGGAGAAATTCTAAAACTTTATCTCATGCATTTATATTCAATTAGAGAGATTGGAATGCTTCTGTAGCATTATCGGTGCCCCAGTGTCCTGGTAAAAAGATGCATTCTGGAGGTTTTGGTGAGTTCAGTGTCTACCCAGTAGTCCTGGCTCTATTACAGCAGGAGGTTAGCAATATTTATTTATATTTTATTAAGATGACAAATGGGTAGACTGGCCAGCAAGGCATCTTTCCTCTCTCAACAAAAAGATTTATTTTCAGTTGTTCCCAACTCTCTCTTTAGCTGGGGTCTGACTGCAAACACTGAATTCAGTCCTAGTTCTAAGGCTAAGCATGTGTCAATGGGTGGAGCTGTCCCCAGCTTTGACATGGTGTGGGAGACATTGGGGCTCACATGTCTCCCCTCCAGAGCATTCACCCCTTCCTGAGTTAGCGTCCCAAGACCAGAGAGACATGTGCTCCCTGCGTTTAGCTTATGAAGTCAGCAGGAGATTCCTGAGGGGAGGGCTGGGAGACTCATTGCCAGTAGCTGGAGGGCCTGAGGCTGCTGGAGTCACTTTAAGCTTTTGCTTTGCCAACAGCTCTGAGGAAAACCAAGGAGTTTTTTCAGAAAGGACACAGGAAACATAACATGTTCTGGATAAAAGCTAACCACAGTATATGCACATAGTTTGAATATGTCAGCTTCAACTCCAGCCCCTCACTTCTTAGCCAGAGTCCCAGGGCACCTATGAAAAGCTCAAGGCCACTCTGCTCCTTGGAGAGCAAGTCACACCACATTAAACTCACCCACCTTAGGGTATGCACCAAACGTTAGGAAACAAGGTCTGGTAAAGGGTGTATTTTTGCAACTTGTGAAAAAAAGGTATGTAAATAAATTACATTTATCGATTTATTCATTTAATTACCTTCATCAATAAAACGGAGTTAAGAAACAAGAATCGTGACAGAAATTCAGGAGGTAAGTACATTCGTACGACACGCACGCACGCACGCACGCACACAGACACCTTTGTCGCCATTTCTCTGTGAGCAGAGAATCCATCAACTCCTAATCAGGGTGGCCCATCTGTGTGTGTTAGGACTCTCTTCTCACTTATTTATAGAATCATACACAGAATAAATCAACCAGAAAGCATCTTATCCACAAGCATGGTCTTATTTTTAATAATTCTTCCTGCCACTGGCCACTGAATGCTAGTTTCCCTCTGGTCCCCAACAGCCTCCCTGGTCTCTACCAATCCTGGTGAAAACAGGTTAAGTAAGGCATGCTGTATAAGGCACCTCATAGCATCAGGTCATGGGCCTAATCACTAAGGGCAAACAGAGCCTCCACATCCTACATGTGCACCTCATTGCAACAGTTCTTAACAATTTTGTTGCCTTGGATTATTAGATTCAGAGAATCAAAAAAGGTGTTGACATGTGTAACATGCCTTGTCCAAACTCAGGAAGGCCTGGGTATTACTGTTAATTTAGCTGGAAGATATGGCTCACCTCATCAACCCTCCTCATTTTTAGGGAGAGGGCTCTGAGGTGTGACTATAGAATCTGAAAAACTGGTCAGCTGTAAATTAGTATCCCTATTTAGTTGAGTGTCACTCAGCACTAGCACCAAAACATGTCAGTATTTTCCTCTCATATATCTTCGTGTTTACAGTCTTAAGACTATAGAATGTAGTTTTTAAGTGTGAGCTCTGCAGTCAGATTTCTCATCTTCTGATGCTGGCTTCACCACTTGATAGCTCTGAGAGCACGGAGAAGCTATTTAGTATTGTTAAGCCTCTGTTTCCCCATCTGTCAGTTGAGGATAATAATATTTTCTGTTTCAAAGGTTGGTTGAAAGAGGAAGCAAAATAATATAGTAAAAATATTTACTATATTTGCTTTCTACAGAAACAAGAGCCGTGAAGTTGCTTGAGAAGTAAACCATCAGCCTTGGGGAGCAATATGGGAAAACAGAGTCTGGAACATGCCATGCCCAGGTGATTCCCTCCGGAGTCCAGACCATCCCGAGGTGGTGGTCCTCCAGGACAGGGTCAGTCCCTTCATGGACCTGGCTGAGAGCAATCCCTGACTAGACGGAGCATCTTCACTAGTGTAATCTTCCATGTGCAGAACAATTTCTCTGTGGATCTTGGGATGTTATTTCCAGATTATTCTCTCTACTTTACACCTCCCACAAATCCCCATCATCACCAAGAGCCACCTGTACTTAAAAGAGAACCAGTATCATCCTGGGGAGCTCACCTGGGAACTGCCGGGTGAATGGGCTGTAATTGTTTTTGTACTTCTTCATCTCAGTCCCTTCTAGACTAGAAGCTTTGGAGACCATCAGTTGTAACTTCCTTATCTAACACTTAAATGAGTGCAGCAGATACAAGGTGCCCATAAATATGTGTTGGGAGGAAATGAATGGGGAGAGAGGAGGAGAGCCTGGACATGCTGACCCAACGGCACAGAGCTACTCTGAAGGAATTGTGGCGTTAACTGAATCACTCCCACCCTCCTAGTCAATGGAGCGGAACGGGGATGGAAAGTAAGAGACCTCTGTGTCATCATGGGGAAAAGCACTGAGAATGCTGACGATAACTACAGTCATCGATATTGGGTAGATTTAGAAGGGAAAAAAAAGTGAGAAATCACTTTCTTAAGGTCTCTCTTCATGACAGACCGGTGGTGAAAGCACTGGAAATTTCCTTCCAGACAGACCTTATCTACTCTTACAATAAGTTTCTGTTGTACTCACTTGACTAGAAGAGAAAAAAGAAACTAAACAGAATAATCAAATAAAAGGCCATCTTTCTTTTTTCCTCTCTCTGGCCAATTTTTATTCTTGTAGCAAATAAATCATTTCCCTCAGGATAACACATCCATTTTTGTTAGTGCATGTGACATAGGACTCACAGAAATGTATTCTGTAACACACGCTGCTTTTATTGATTTTTCTTCCCAATACTTAGGTAGTTTTAAAGGAAAATATTTTTTATTATTTCTTTAGTTTAATAGTATTATGCAGAAAATGTCTACTACTCAAAAATGTTTCAGATTTTGTTAATTGTTCTCCAAAAATATATTGACTGTTCTGTGTCAAGGACTCCCTTTAAAATATATATAACATATATTTTATGATTTTTAGAGGGAATGGGAGTGAGATAGAGAGATAAAAACATTGATGAGAGAGAAACATCAATTGGCTGCTTCCTGCATGTCCCCTACTGGGGATCGAACCCACAACCCTGGAATGTCCCCTAACCTGGAATCTAACCAGTGACTGCTCGGTTCATGCGTCGACGCTCAACCACTGAACTACACCAGCTGGGCAAATTTTTCAGATATTTTAACACAAAATCACCCTACCTCCATTCTGTTTTCTTGTTAAATAGCATTTTTTTTTATCATCTGATCCAAAGTACTATTTCAGCTTGCTTCCATTAATAAACTACTCAATGCTGTTACTAATTGCCCCAGGGTAAGAGGACAGAAGGTCAAAATGTTTTATAGATTCATGATTGTTATTTTAGTAATCATTTCATTACATCAGTAAGGAATAAAGGTAGGGAGAGATGGAAGAAAACAAGAAAGAGGGAAGGAGGAAAGTAAAGAGGGAGGAAGGAAAGAAGAAAGGAAGAAAAAAGAAGAAATACAGTAGAGTTTAATAAACATTATGTTTATTAAATATCAAGAAAATGTAAAAAAAAAAAAAGAAAGAAAATGTATTTCTTATTGCTGTGAATCAACAGCCACCTGAATGACAGTGACCATAACATTCCTACAGTATTCTCTAAAGGCAAGTAAAAGATAAAAAGTTCTACCCACTGCTGGATATGTCAATACACATCATTAAGCACATAGAAATGGAGAGCTTGTAATTATTATGGTCTTTAGTTTTATGTATAATAATTCTTTACTCCAAATGAAACAGTTTTCTAATATTTAAGTAAAATAGTGTGAGCTCTATTCATAGTACAACAGCTCGTGCTTTTATAAAAACAGAGTTCCATTTGCACACCCCTGATGCCAACACTCAAATCCTTAGATACTGACCCACTAGGCCCGTGATGGCTAACCTTTTGAGCTCGGTGTGTCAGCATTTTGAAAACCCTAACTTAACTCTGGTGCAGTGTCACATATAGAAATTTTTTGATATTTGCAGCCATAGTAAAACAAAGACTTATATTTTTGATATTTATTTTATATATTTAAATGCCATTTAACAAAGAAAAATCAACCAAAAAAATGAGTTCATGTGTCACCTCTGACACGCGTGTCATAGGTTCACCATCACTGCACTAGGCTATGCAAAAGGGAGCCATACTAATAACCGAGGCTGCATAACCCCTTTATCTAAAGAAACTTCCAGAGCTGGGACACATGCCAAGAAAAAACAAGCCATTTGTTCTACTTTCTAGAGGTCTGAACAGAAAGAAGGCAGAGTTACCGAAATGTGATTGCACTTGAAATCACACACCAGAAATGATACAATGAGATGGAAATCGAAGCAAGCTAAGGAAGCTGCATATTGGTATCACATGTTCCCATTAAGAGTAAAGCCCAGAAAGGGCTTCTTCTTCCATGTATGACCTTGAGACCAGGTAGAAAGGACATTTCAACCAAACGAAGTCACATGTAAATATAAAAAGGGGGGAATTCAATAAGTCACATCTAGCACCCCAACTGCTAAGCCATCTCAAAGGCTTCCAGAATCTTGACCAGATGATTTAACCAGGCATTTTTAAATCTTCTAAAATAACTATTTCTCAGAGTAACCAGAATATTTTTTTAATGAGGGAAGAAAATAAAAAGAGGCAAAATTTCTCAGAATGAGAAAAGTATTTTTAAGAAGTCCTCAGAATTTTCAATAGTACTCTTGACAATCAGGCCAGATAAGTTTCCTCTTTTACTTTTATTTTTGACAGTGACCTCTTTTGCCTCCCACTATTAAATATTATTTTTTAAGTGTACTCAAAATTGTGACTAACCATAGTCACAATCACAGTCCTTTAGATTGTAATGACAAATGCCATATTCTTGATAATTACTAAGAAATACAAAAAAAATTGTAGAATTTTTTTAACTTTTACAAAAGTTTTAGAGTCTGATTCAAATAGCACTGCAAGTGTGACGTTATTTCTGAATATCTTCTTTTAGAACAATGGTTCTCAACCACTAATGCCGCGACCCTTTAATACAGTTCCTCGTGTTGTGATGACCCCCAACCATAAAATTATTTTCGTTGCTACTTCATAACTGTAATTTTGCTACTGTTATGAATCGTAATGTAAATATCTGATATGCAGGATGGTCTTAGGCGACCCCTGTGAAAGGGTCGTTCGACCTCCAAAGGGGTGGCGACCCACAGGTTGAGAACCGCTGTTTTAGAAGCTCATGTTCCCAATCCCTTTGATGTCTTCTCAAGTTGAGGCATCACTGACCAAACTTGCAGAAGGTTCTCTGAGCAAGATTGCAATCTACAGGAGCGCAGGAGTGTTACGGGGACAATGAGTAAAGTAACTGGGACCCGCTCTCCCTCCTGCCCTGCCTCGCCATCACTGAGATGTGGAGAGCTGTGGATGTGTGCTAATGTCTTTATTCGAACTCTAATTGATCCAAACATGTCCCAATGTCTTCTGCTAGTTACAAATGACCTGTCTCCCCTCAATACCTTTCACTCTTACCAACCTCTTCATGCCTCTTGTTCTTATTGGATCCTATGTTTCCTGAAGGCTGGGACTTTGTAAATCATTTTGTATTCCCCTCTGACATCTGGCTAGAACCATGTTTTGCACCCAGTGAAAGCTCAATGAAATTGCTGTGACAAATAAATAAATATATCAATGCTTTTCTCCCAAAGCTTTTCCCTAATTTCCTTTCATGTGTCCTTAGCTCCATTATCATGGAAGAGCCAATCAGATCAGTTCCAGACACCTGAGGACATGGAAGAATGGGGCAGATTCACTCCACTGGATGTGGAGTACTGTTGGAGAGGGCAGGCCAAATGCAAGGCTGCAGCTGGTATGGTCACAAAGAGGATATAAGTAGTGGATGAGAAAGAGTAGACAGAGATGAGATGGGAGGAGGTATTGTGAGATGGGTGTAAGAGCAGTCTCTGAAGCCACACTATTTGGATTCAAATTCCAGCCTTGCCACTCATTTGGACAAGGTCTTGACCTCCCCGTGACTCAGTTTCCTTGAGTATAGAATAAGGCCAAGATAGTACCTCTCTCATAGGGTTGCTGTAAAGATTAAAATACATGTGACAATACAAGTAATTTTGACAGTGTTTCTGGCAATGCTAAGTACTCTTAAATGCCCCTTGGTGTTATTGGAGAACAGAAACCAACATCTAAAATTCTACAATCAAATAAAGAATAGCTAAATGGATAAAAATATCCAACAATAGGCAGCCTACAAAAAACTCACTTTAACCTTAAAGACACAAATAGTCTGAGAATGAATGGGATGTAAAAAAACATTTCAAGCAAATGGTAACCAAAAAAAGCAGGGGCAGCTATATTTATATCAGAATATAAATACATTTTTTATTATTTTATTTTATCTTATCCTATCTTATCGTTTTTGTCAAAAGTATTACATATGTCCCCTTTTCCCCCTCATTGACTTCATCTGGCCTGCCCCACCCCCGGCCATAGGCCTTCACCACCCTATTGTCATTGTTCATGGGTTATGTGGATATGCATACAACTTCTTTGCTTGATCTCTTCCCACTTATACACTTTAAACTAAAAATGGTAAAAAGAGACAAAGAAGGTTATTATATAATGATAAAGGGGTCACTACATCAAGAGGATATAACAATTATAAATATTCATGTGTCCAATAGTAGAGCACCTAAATATATAAAGCAAAGGGTAAAAGAGCTAAATAGAGAAACAGTATAATAATTGTTGAAAAGGTTAATACCCCACTCTCAACAATGTCAGTGTAGAAGGTGTAGGGATAGATACGGAGTCATGCAGACCTGGTTCCAATCGGGCTTACTGGCTCTGAGTCTGTGATGGAGCCCCATGGAGCTCTTTGAGCCCACAGTCTTCATCTGGATAAGTCTTGAAATAATAGTGAAGCAAAGCACAGCTTATAACCCTAATAAACTAAATGACCTCAGCAAATCATCTCTCTCTCTCTCTCTCTCTCTCTCTCTCGCTCTCGCTCTCGCTCTCCCCCCCACCCCCCTGTCTCTATCTCCATCTCCACCTCTATCTCAGTTTCTATATATGTTGAATAAAGAATCTCTGCAGGCCCTGGCCGGGTAGCTCAGTTGTTAGAGCATTGTCCCAATTCACCAAGGATTCAGGTTCAATCTCCAGGCTGGAGACATACAAGAAATAACCAATGAATGCATAAATAAGTGGACCAATAAATTGATTTCTCTTTCCAAAAAAAAAAATCTCTGCAAAGATTTTGGAGGCCAGTAAACCTGTGTGTTCCTTTAATCCCAGCATTTAAGCAAATTGAACATAATTGAAATGAAAGAGTGCACTGCATGTGCCAAGGCCTCTGGCCTCAGGGCAGGGCCTTTGTCGCTAATGACTCGGTAGAGCACACTGTGACGTCCTGGTGCCCTGGGAGCCTGGTCCAGCACGGAGGCACCACCTGGCATAAGGCTCTTCCAGCCGCACCAAAAGCATGGAGCATCATGCACGGCGTTCATTCCTTCCAGTGTGAGCTGTAGAAACATGGGTCTTTTCTCTGCTTATTTGGTTTTGTTTTTGCTTTTTTTTTCTCCCAGCTCACACTCGGGGAACATATTTGTGACCACTTGTAATTGGTATTTCTAATCATGATATTTGGAGATTTTTTCACATAAAAGGAAATCCTATTCCTGAGAATGTCATTGAAAAGACAAGCTGCCAACAAAACGATTCAAAGGCAGATAAATAACCGAGCTCAAACTGAAGCCAGCTCGTTTCTGAATACTCTGAACTGGGCAGGACAGGTGTCCAAAGCTCCAACTCTCCTAAGAGTTCAAAGGGAACCTCAGGAAGGCACGAGACACACACACTCCTGTGTGTGACCAACGCACACTGGGACTGCTGGATGCGATGAGCTGCCTGCTTGGTAATGTTTGAGGTTCCTGGCAAAACACAGTGAAGTTAAATGAACTACTGGTATGTATTAGTATTTCTCCACAACGTAGTTCAGCATCAACTTGAACTTGAGAACGTTCTTTTTCTGGTCTATAATAATTATGTTTGTTTTGAAGTAAAGCTAGCATTAAAAAAATGCATCGTTCTCCTCGAAGGTTTGACGACAGCTACAAAGCTGAGATGAGAGCTACTTGTGTTACACTAGGCTCTTACCTGTCAGCAAGCTGCAGAGGACGGGAACTGAGGTTAGAACAAGGACTTCTGGCTAGCAGAACACAACAAGTAGAGAAAATAAAAAGCAATGAGTGGGCCATTTTGGAATTATTTTCCCTTACAGAAAAAAGCAAAGAAGGGAGGGAGGGTGGGAGGAAGGGAAGGAGGAAGGGAGAGAGACGGTAAGGAGGACATTTGAGTTCCTCTTAAGCAAAAACCAGGAGAAACTGGACTTTGAAGAGCTACAGAAAAGTACTGCTGTAATAGAGAAAGGTAGAAAATGTAAGCGAATGATTGTGTGACTAACAGATGGAGTGTGTGGACTTGCTCAGGATGTGGAATATTTAAATGAAATAAAAAGGAAGAAAACATTCAAGGTACCATGAAATTTCCAAGATGACAAAGCTTATACTGTTGTTAAATGAGCATATTTTATCCTATTTTGAGGCTATGAACCTTCCTGAGATATAGTGTGCAATATAAACAAAAAAGTAGGTAAAAGTTGGTTGGTCCTTTTTATAAAAGAAAAACAGGTCATCATCAATAATTACTACAAAAATTCCTGGAAAGATATTTGGTTTTTTAGCTACTCTGCCAAAAGCCACTGCTTCTATTTCATCAGTAACCATAGACAATACCTTCAACTTCTTCTGACGAAGTTACTGTTCACTAACTAGTCCTCAGCCTTGTGAGGGGGAGGGAGAAGGAGGGCAATAAAAATGAGGTTGAACCTCAATAATATGAATCATTTTTATGAGGCAGAGACTGTACAGCCTTCCCATAATTATCTCAACAACTCTTCAGAAAGGGATTACCTCTAACTCACAAGTCTAAGAGAGGTTATGCAATTCGTGCAAGTTTGTGCAGCTGTTACGTGGTCCATGCACTTCCCTCTTCTCTGCACTGCCATTCTCTCACTGGAGAAATAAGACTGGCCCATGAAATGATTAATAAAACATATAAAGCAATCCCATGAATTTAATAAAGAAATGAATATAGGAGAAAAATTTAGAAGAAGAATGTAGAGATGCCCAAGAGATAAAAGTGATCGAGACAAGTGCATTGTAGAGGAGGTTTGCCTCACTGTAGGTCTTCGATGGAGGAAGTGGGGTGTGGAGGGCTGAGAATGAGTGAGAGTGGCATTGCTGATAAAGTACCATCCTGAGCAAAGGCACTGAGGTCCTGAAGTGGGTCCGTGCAACCCCAGAAGGTCTGTGTGAGGTTACAGAGCCTGTGAGCCCCTGATTAAGATCCGCACATCGCTCATCATCCAAATAGGAACCGATTTGAGAATGAAGGGGGTCACTGACTAGACACCCACCACAGTTGCCAGTGCAAGGCAGGATGACCCGGGATCCACACACCCACCCGTCCAGGACATGGAAATGAATTAAGTAAAATTTCATGTGCATTTTTCCAGGAAAAAAAGGTTCACAGTTGTCATGAGGTCTATAGTAGGGAAACAGGAAATGTCACTATTTCAGTCTACAAGTTGTATGGACACATGAGAATGAACAAGGAGGTGGCAAGTGTGGTGGAGATGTTGAGTCTGAGGCACTCAATAACTACTATTAACATTTACAGAAAGATGGAGATTTGAAAGAATATGGAGAGGAAGTTTATACCTTTGGTTTGGGGTATGTTCAGAAAGAGGAAACATTAAAAATCCCAGGTGAAGCCCTGGCCAGGTGACTCGGTTGGTTGGAGCATTCTGCTGAACACGAAGAAGGATTTCTGGTCTGGGTGCATACAGGAGGCAACTGATCTCTCTCTCTCTCTCTCTCTCTCTCTCTCTCTCTCTCTCTCTCTCTCTCCTCTTTCCCCCTTCTCTTTCTAAAAAAAAAAAATCAGTAAACATATCCTCAGGTGAAAATTTTAAAAAATCCAGGTGGAAACATTCAAAAGTCCAAGTTCAACTAGCAATTACATTCTTGGACCTAAAGCTTGGGAAAGAAACATTTAAGAGTCCACAAAACAAATATGAAGTAGACATTAGAGAAGTACCTGAAAAAATCAGAAAGAAGGTAGAAAAAAGAGACTAGAGACACTAAACTTGTCTCTATGTGTTCTAGGCCTGAATAACAACAAAATCCTACATTACTTAGGATTTTCTATCATGCGTGTTTACACCCACAGCTGCAGTGCCAGTGAAACATTAGGATAGGGGCAGAGAGAAAATCTATAATTGAGTGCAATCCACCCTCTTTACATGAATGGAAATCTGATGGCTCCACACCCTGGAAGGGAAAGGGTTAGCCAGTGTTTACGGCTGCGTCAGCTATTCGCCAGAGCCCCTGCAGGTCTGGACTCTCTCAGAGCAGCAGGTTGCGAGCTCTTATCCCTTTAATTAATCAGAGAGATCACGATGTTCCGGGCCTGTGCTGTTTGTGAGAGAGATGAGGTTGGGTAGGTGCTGAATGTACTCCAAGCAAGGAATTCACGAGAGCAGATGCCTAATCCAGATATTCAATTATCACTGCAAATCCCAGGGCAAGAAGCTTTGCTGGCATGGAGACCAGCATTTCTGGGACACAGAAACTATAAAATGCCGCTGTCCCCTGGAACACTGTCCAAAACCAGGGACAGGTCAGAAACGGCAGGTAAGTAAACACTTAGAAGCCAAGATATATTGAAAATGAGTTCCTAAAAGAATACGCTACACACATATCAACTCCTAACCAACTGCAGTGCTGTGTGTTAGCAGGATGGGTTGGGGGAAGACTTACATCAAGTTATTGCCCAGCAATAATCACAGAGAAAACTCTCTGTTTTGAGGCTGTTTGATGAGGAACAGTAACCTGTTTATGTTCTGTTGTGCTGCTCAGGAATCACACATAGGCTTTCAATATTAATAAATATGACATGTAAAATATTTATTTAAATCAATATTGTACGGGAAAACTAGGAACTTGGGAATACAGTGAATTTAAATAAATCAAACGCTCTGATAGTGTCAACTGCCAACAGATTTAGTAAATACTCGGAAATATTAAAGTAAGGAGATAAAATATTTTTAATGCATCATATGAATCAACATCGGGTAGTGCTGTTCCCAAATGCCAATGGCGGTTTCAGCCTCTACAATCAGGGCACGATGATGGTTCCATCCCAACCCTAACCTTGCCACGGTGCATCTAGACCAGCGGTTCTCAACCTGTGGGTCGAGACCCCTTTAGGGGTTGTACGACCCTTTCACAGGGGTCGCCTCAAACCATCAGAAAACACATATATAATTACATGTTGTTTTGTGATTAATCACTATGCTTTAATTATATTCAATTTGTAACAATAAAAATACATCCTGCATATCAGATATTTACATTACGATTCATAACAGTAGCAAAATTACAGTGATGAAGTAGCAACGAAAATAATTTTATGGTTGGGGGTCACCACAACATGAGGAACTGTATTAAAGGGTCGCGGCATTAGGAAGGTTGAGAACCGCTGATCTAGACTCTGTTCTTAGTACAGGAAGGAACATCATTTGCCACGCTGGGACTCCCCTACTGCTGCCAGGTTGGGTGATGGCTCTTACAAGGTAAAATTAAATTCTTGATTTTTTTTTTTTTTTGTAGTCCTACAACTTTAGAACCGGTAATGTGCGCAGAATTCAAGAGGCAAGAGGACCACCTGCTCTCCTATAAACAAGTAACAAATTGCTTGTCCTCTGCCTCGGGTGACCACGCTGAATGATCGAGTGCCCTCCACCCTCTATGCCCTCTGTCCCTGGAGTGTTTGTGTTTTTTCCATCAAGGTGTTCCCAGTGCCTAACAGGATGCTTGACACAGAAAGGGCGTTCAAGAAATCCTAGTGGAATGTATTCAGCGAATGAGTAATAAACCCGTGAGCTCACTGAATTGGAAGTGAGCTCAGTTTACAATCTGCCTTTTCTGTAGGTTCACAGGGAAATAGAAACAAATACTCCAGTGTTATCACAGCTGCACCTGGGCTTCCAGGCACGCACTGTTTCACGGTGTTCATTTGGAGGGATATGTAAAACTGAAATACATCGAGCAATATGTCATTTAAACTAGTGTCAAATATACTTTATGGCGCATATTAAAGATGCCATGAATTTAAGTGGGAAAATTTTTTTTTTAATTCTTTAAGTGCCCCTCAGCATCGAGTTTTGTTTCTGCAAAACTGGGGCAGGGGGAGGGAGGGGTGGAGGGAGAGAGGGATAACATTTAACTAGGTGCAGCCAAAATGTTGGCTGCTTTCTAAAATTTATTTCACGATATAGAAAATAATTTCCGTGGCAATTTACTCTTTAAATAGAAACATTAGTTAAAGTGTAGAAGTAGAATTTTAAGACTAAATATTTCTTTGATTTTTATTATTAAGATGATTATTATTATTATTACTAATTAGTATTTCAGAAGCTAGGTTTTTAAAAATAGCACTTCTCACCCTGGCTGTTGTGGCTCTGTTGTATGGGCATCATCCTGTGCACCAAGGAGTTGCTGGTTCGATTCCTGGTCAGGGCACATGCCCAGGGTTTGGGCTTGATCCCCAGTGAGGGGCATGCAGAAGGCAACAAATCAATCAATCTCTCAGTCTCTCTCTCTCTCTCTCTCTCTCTCTCTCTCTCTCTCTCTCTCTCTCTCAAAAATCAATTAAAAAATCTTTTTTAAAAAGAGCACTTCTCTTTTCCTTTTTATTTGAAAAAAAATAACTTCAAATACTTTTTAGAGGATGTTCTGATTTTTCTTTCCTAAAGCAGTTGCTTTTACTCCCAAGGTACAATGAGACCAGGAGGATAAAAAGCAACAACAAAGATTATAGAATCTCAACACCTCTCTATCATACATAGAGCACTGTGTCCTAGACACATTTGTGAGGGTTTTATTCTTTTGAAATATTGTCTACCTTCATGACATTTTCTCCAAGTTAGCATTGAGCAATGTCAGGGAATCTGATGAAAACATTTCAATTCTAAAATTGGGAACTTAAAATAATTAAATTCACTTAATAAGGCCTGTATGGAACATCATACAAATCCTGCTGGATTCACGAGAAAATTAACTTTTAAAATTTTTTGCCTAATTTCAAATCAATTAACAACCAAAACAAAGGTTGAGTGCAAACTTTGTACCAATTTAATCTAACTAAACTGGTATTTTTCTAACAAACACTAGTTATGTAAACTAACTTGGGAATGAAACTATAATTTATATTGTTGAAATAAATTTACTTGTCTGATTAAATATATTTCTTTGTGTCCTACAATAAGAAACTTAGCCTTTGTTTGTAATAATTTTTAAATTCAAAAGCCTCTCATTTTTATTTAAAACATAAATTATATAAATCGAATGCTTCTGAAAGAAAGAAATTACTTAGGTCAGGATTGTTTTTTAAAATCTATGGATTACATTTAAAACACTAGTAAAATAGTGTCTGAGATTCCAAAGAACTCAATCTATTTAGGAAAATACGTTTGTCAGACATGAACTTTCAGTTTTCCACTTATCGCTGTTTCCCTGATTTAAAGCGAAGAGTTGTTTCTATCATAATTAAAAGATGTTAAGCAGCTGCATGACTTTGTCCTTTCAGTGCTTGGAATGGTTTGTTTTTCTATAAATATGTAAGCCTATCAAAGGAAATAAATGAACTTTATGTGCATCCAAGTTCTATTAGCTCATTAGAGACAGGAATTTAGCAAATACAACCAATAAACAAAATAAACAAACCGGCTCCCTGGTGCCCTGGATGCCACACTAGCTCCAAGGGGCCGTTTTCGCCAGGGAGAAGGGGTAAATTGCTCATCCTCAGGGATGCATTAATTTCTCCACAATGCAACATTTGCTTCCTATTCGCTGGTGAGGTTAGGAACGGAGGGAAGCATTCTGATGATCTCTAAAGAGCCCGACAAAGTCTGGTGTAAATAAGAACTTGCTTCTGGAACGGTGAAGGAAGCGGGCATTTCATAATTCACACCATAACGATGTGTGAAGAAAGTGAGCCTAAACAAAACGCTGGTCTATGTCCACCATCTTATCAGAGTCTCCCTTTCAATGCTTTTCTCCAACATGATCATCAGCATCATTACTTATGCCCTCTGGGTTTCAGGTTCCTCATCTGTTAAGTGAATAATATGTAGTCAGTGGTCTCGAAGTTGCTTTCAGCTCAAATGTGTTCTTAATTCATGCTAAGAGCATATCATACCCCCCACTCAAACCCTAGGGAATTTTTATGTAAAAAGAGCCTTACACATATCACATGATTTCACTTATATGTGGAATCTAATGAACAAAATAAACTGACAAATGTAATAGAACCAGAGGCATGGAAACCTGGAACAGACTGGGGAATCTCAGAGGGAAGGGGGAGAGGGAACAGGAAGAGATCAACCAAAGAACTTATGTGCATGTATGCATAACCCGTGGGCATCGGCAATAGGGTGGTGAAGGCCTGGGATGGGGTATGGATGAAGTTTTCTTGTCCGATGAATTGGTGCTTATTAGGAAGGACACCTATTCAGATGGCCCCACAGCCCAGACTATTATTGATCCAACACAGTATTAAAATTCAGTCTTTGTGCATAAATTTATTGAGTAACTACTATATCCCTCATCATGTTCTGAGACTCTGACAGTAAAAACAAGAGTAAAACACAGTCCTTATTTTGCAGAATCTCACAGTACAGTGGAAATTTCTGTGTTTTTTTTTTTAATTTTTATTTTTTTATTTATTTATTTTTTATAGCTTAAAGTATTACAAAGGGTATTACATATGTATCCATTTTATCCCCCCGCCCTAGACAGTCCCCTAGCCTCCCCTATCACCCAGTGTCTTATGTCCATTGGTTATGCTTATATGCATGCATACAAGTCCTTTAGTTGATCTCTTACCCCCCCTACCTCCTGCCCCCCAACCCTCCCCGGCCTTCCCGCTGCAGCTCGACAATCTGTTTGAGGCAGCTCTGCCTCTGTATCTATTATTGTTCAAAAGTTTATAATGGTCTCTATTGTCCACGAATGAGTGAGATCATGTGGTATTTTTCCTTTATTGACTGGCTTATTTCACTTAGCATAATGCTCTCCAGTTCCATCCATGACGTTGCAAATGGTAAGAGTTCCTTCCTTTTTACAGCGGAAATTTCTGTGTTTTATGTAGAAGATGGGACTTTGAATGAAGGAGAAAATGGAAAACTGAACGTTGAAATGGCCTTCCTAATACGTGTACAGCCATATGAAGGCACTTCCACTTTTTAGCTGACATTCATTCATTCATTCATTCATTCAGCAGGTACTTATTGCACACTCACTGTATGCCTGGCCCTGTTCCAGGCACAAGGAAGAGAGCCATGAATGCTAGAGACAACAGGAAGCATCTTCAGGGCTGGACGCTGCCTCTTTTTCAGGTGCCGTGCTGGGTCCGCTCTTCCTCACATTAATGCACTCAAACAGTTATTGGAGACTCTACAAGTTGCTAAGTGATTGAATGACATAAAATAGAAATAACATGAAAATGCTCCCATGTAAGAGTAATAACTTGATTTTTGTTTTCTTGGGTGCAAAACTACAGAAATGAGCTATTTTCATTCCTTCCCAGGCCCTGCCATTTGAGCTATTCTTTCTCTTCTGGATTTTTCTGGGGATGCTGGGGGACCTTCCCTTCCTGGGATATTTTAGATAACTATCTTGAAGCCTCCCTGTAATTTTGGTCATTCTCCTCCTTCCCCCATCTGGGACTCACACCAGTTCTCTAGCAAAGGTGAGTCATCTGAGCATAATACACTCAAGATTAAATTACTAAGGGGAAAACCACTGGAAAAAAGTAATATTGGTACATATAAAATATTTTGTTGGTCTTTTAGATTTCAGTTCAAGCTTTATTGATCTTCAAACCAGATCAGTTCCTTCAAAAACACTTATAATAGAGTCTCATAATTCTAATTGTATATCAATGTGTGATTATTTGATGTATGTCTTTCTCCCCTACTACAGTGCACAAAGTAGAGAGACCATAAACATATGATGAATAAACAATATTGTGTAAATGATTCTCAGAGCCTGCATAAGCACTTGATTAAAGAAAAATCACTAACTTCAAGGTTAATTACACAAAGTTAGTATTTTATAACAAATTAAAAAATAAAATTGGTTTAAAAGGCAGATTCTTTTTAAATAACAAATTAGGTAAAAATAATTTTCAAATAATTAAAATTTCTACCAAAGGGACAGGAAGAATTATATATATGATTTCAAAATTTATCAAAACAGCATTATTTAAAGAAAATTTGCTTTGTAAAATTCTAGCTCTTAACACATTTTAATTCTGTGTGTCCAAAAGTAATGGAATGTATTATTTCTGAACATAGTAAATAAATGTGCTTTATTTATCCATCATTCCACCTGCCTTCCACCTGTTAAAAATAGATCATTTTTATCTGGTCCTGTCTGTTTTAAGTCAACTTCATTCTATTAATCACACTGACAATCTTAAATGAAAGTCAGTGTTCTATTTGATTTCCTGCCATCAGAATGTGCCTTCAGCCACAAGCACCTTCAAATTGTGTTTTTTTTCCTGGAGAAAATTGCAATACAATAAGCTTACAGTAAAAAAACCTTAATAAATCAACTGGCTTAGAGAATAAAAGTGATAAATGTATTAAAAAAAAGATGTCAGATCCCATTTCTTTTTTATTTCACTCTTTCAATACACATATGTCTATTTTATGCTTTAATATTATCTCCAAATCATTCAAGAGGGAGTTTTTTAATTAATTTATTTACATATTGTGTGCAAGCAAACACAACAAACAAAACAATCTCTCAATTAGCCCAATGAGGTTTTCTTTCTCAGTCGGACATCACAAGCTGCATTAACTTCTGCGGGAAGCTGATACACTATTTCAGAATCTACAGAATTTTTTGACCTTGTACCAGAATAGCCGGAATAAATTATTCTGGGATCTACCAAAAATTAGTAATACCTCTGCATCTGTTAGGATCTGTTCAGCAGCAAGTAATGACAAGTGCGTACAACAGTGGTTTAAAGCATCATTGGCTTAATAACAATTCAGGGGCAGGCAGACAGGCACACTGGCCAACCCATCAAGCACTCAGCACTCCTAGCCCTGTCACTCCATGTTCCTCAGCATGTGGTCTTTTGTCCTTGGACTTATGCCTTAAAGACATCAAGTGCTCACACAGCAGTGTCCAAAGGGAGGAAGAAGCCAAAAGAAGCTGTCCCTCTACCCACAATCTCTTCTATCAAGAAGAGAAATCTTTTCCTGAATTCCCATTTGAACTCATTCACTAGAACTGGGCCCCATGTACACCCAGGAGCCAATCATTGTCAAAAGAAATGGAGTTACTATGATTACTTTGAATCAATTGCAATTCAATCCCAGAGGGTTCATACTACCCAAACAAAAGGAGACTTTACTGTTTGCTAAATGAATGAAGGACCACCACCAACCAAAAAGGGTATACTTATCCCTCAAAAATGCCCATAATTGCACTTATGGCAATTTAATTCATTGACCAGGGAGATGCAGTAGAGTAGGATGAGATCAAAGTATAAAAGGTTGACGAAATATTAGCTTTGAATAATTAAAACTTTAATAAAAGGCTGAAGGAGTTTCTCCACTTTTAACATAATTCTAAGTGAGTTGTAGTTACAATACAGACTTCATTACTGAATATTAGAGACATACCATTTCCTTTCATTTGGTGACCTTTAATATTTATTAAATGACTTTTGTTAGATTAACTGAACCAGTCCTCAAAAAGAAAACATGGAATTGTAGAGAAGTGTCTGAATGTTAATTTTGAAAGCCCATGCCTAATCTTTATGTCATCTCTGCAAAGCTATTTCATTATTAAATATGATCAGTTCACTGCCACTGAGGAAAGGCTCCTTTTTAGTGTACTGTCATCAACCATTATTTAGCATTTCATACAAATATTTTTCAATCACCTACTTATCGGTCTACCTGTGTCATTACCCCATCACTGTGTCATTTTATCCACCAAGATATCAAAGGGGACTTTTCAAGCCTTCACTTCAACTCAGCTCTACCATTTCTCAGTCCACTATTATATCCAAAAAAGTTTATTCTGAATAGGTTTTTCCTGAGTAATCGTGTACTGAACTCTTCCAGGTTCTTCCAAATAGTTTGTTTGAAAACTGACCCATAGTGGTGCCTGGAGTAGAGTCTCCAATCATTAGTTCACAGAGGGCTTCCCTTTGAAACAGCAGCCCTTCTGTCCTCCTTCACTTCTCTGGAGCATCCATCTTCTCCAGTCTTCCTCTAATATCACATAGACAACGACACCCAAGGGCATCCTTGCTTGTTTCTGCTGCTGGACAAGGAGCTTCATATTCTTTAATATTTGTTCCATTCTGAATATCTTTCTAGTTGCCAGACAGCAGTGGAAGCCAAATGAAGATAGGGAAGAGATGTTCTCCCTCTCCAATCTTTCAGCCTATGCTACTTGCCCAAAAAACGAAACTCCATATTCCTTGTACATTTTCTTAATCCAAACATTAGGTGGAAAGGCATAATAATTTATTTATTACTTTATTCATAAAACAAAGCAACTCTAATAAATTTGTAATGATCATCAATTCTGGAAAGTGAAAATATATGCCATTCTCCACTCTCCTGTGTTTTTACAAACTCTCGCTATAAGTAGGGCCTTTTGAATCTGTAACATTTTCCCAGTGGAGAACTAATATTTTTTTAGTTACCATCAGTCATTCAGCTCTACTATGTGCTACGTGTAGGAGACTAGACACTTAACAAGTGACACTTGTGTATTTTCTGCAGTTTTCTAATGAGGGAATGGAGGCACAGAAAGCGTAATTAACTTGCTCAAAGGTCCCACAGGTATGAGGTGCAAGTGTCAGAAACATATGCTACCTTCCATTCGTTTGGGTGTTATGTTCCTATCACTACTATTAAGAACTAGGGGCCCGGTGCACGAAATTCGTGCACTGGGTGTGTGTGTGGGAGGGGGGGGAGTGTCCCTCAGCCCAGCCTGCCCCCTCTCACATACTGGGAGCCCTCAGGCGTTGACCCCCATCACCCTCCAATCACAGGATCGGCCCCTTGCCCAGGCCTGATGCCTCAGCCAGAGGCGTAGACCCCCATCACCCTCTGATCACCTGATCAGCCCCTTGCCCAGCCCTGACGCCTCTGCCAGAGGTGTCAGGCTTGGACAGGGGACCCCCATCTCCCCCCGATCACTGGCTCTGGCCCCCGCCCAGGCCTGAGGCCTCTGGCCCAGGAATCATGCCTGGGCAGGGGACTCCCATCTCCCTCTGATCGCTTGCTCCACCCCCCGCCCAAGCCTGACGCCTCTGACACAGGCTTCAGGCCTGGGCAAGGGGACCATCATATCCCCCCAATCCCCGGCTCCGCCCCCCACCCAGGCCTGATGCCTCGGCCAGAGGAGTTGACCCTCATCACCCTCTGATCACCAATCACTGGATCGGCCCCTTGATCAGGCCTGAGGCCTCCGGCAGAGGTGTCAGGCCTGGGCAGGGGACCCCCAGCTCCCTGCGGTTGCAGGCTCCGCCCCTGCCCAGGCCTAACGCCTCTGGCTGAGGCGTCCGGCTTGGGCAGCGGGGACCCGCAGCTGCAGCGGCCCCGCGATCGTGGGCTCCGCTTTAGGCCCCGGCAAGGGACCCCTAGCTCCCGGGACTGCCAGCTTCGACCGTGTCCATCTCCCATTGCTGGCTCCACCCCTACTTCCTGCTATCACTGGCCAGGGTGGCAAAGGCGCCTGATTCTCTGATCATGGCTGGGGGGCAGGGCAAAGGCGGCCCCAGGGCCGCCTTTGCCCTGCCCCCCAGCTCTTAGCTCCCCCCTGGGTTTCTGATCACTGTCAGTGGCAGGGGGCTTCTTCCTGCTTTCCCTTTCGCCTCCCTGCATTGTGCCTACATATGCAAATTAGCCGCCATCTTGTTGGCAGTTAACTGCCAATCATAGTTGGCAGTTAATTTGCATATAGCCCTGATTAGCCAATGAAAAGGGTATCGTCGTACGCCAATTACCATTTTTCTCTTTTATTAGTGTTGATTGTTTCACTCTGTGAAACTTCACCTTGTTTAGATGGCTTTCTGCTATGGTTAGCGCCTGTCCATTTTATTCCTGAGCTCTGTGATAAACTCTACATTTACAGAGTGGCTGCTTCAGGCTGTAGATGCTTCCCAGCTGTCATCTTCATCAGGATCATTCATAACTCTGATGGTGACATTTCATTTTTAGTGTGTTTTAACTGCTTTCAAAAGCACACTTCTGAGGCACCACCACCACCAAATTTAGAAAGGCGAAAATCCTGAGAAATTGGGTAGCAAATCCCAGACAAGGAGACATGGCTCAAATGCCCCTCTGTCCCCAATACCATCTTATCCAATGCTCGCTCCTGCATCTCCCTCCTTGTTCTCATCTCAAATGATGCTCACTGTGCTTTGTTCTGGGAAATGATGGCAAAACATGCGCTGATCCCATAGGCCAAACCAACTTTCCCTCTTGTGCTCTGCAGCTTCAGCTCTCACAGCTCCTGTTTCTTGTTCTAATTCCTGGCTCCCCCTCCTTTTGGGGACTAAAAACTCTCTCATTTCCTCTGTGCTACAAACAAAACAAAAACCACCGCTCAAAATGGCACCCTCCTGGATCACCATTCCTGTTAGTGCCGTGGACAATGACATCACAACTGTTTGTGGAACTTCTTAAAACTTCCATTCTTAAATCCTTCAGTCTTCATCTAATAAGCCTAGAATGCCTTTATTGGCAGCATCAGGTGTAAAGATGTTTTCATGAGGGTGGCCAAGAGGTGTTAAAAGGTGCGTGTTTAAAAGCACAGGGGCTGGAGCCAGGATCCCTGCCTTGGAATCCTGCTTCTTCCAGTCACTAGCTGCCTAGCTTTGGTAAGTCATTTAGTCTCTTTCCCTTGGTTTCTGTTTCATAGAAAATGAGATAAAATACAGAATGTATTCATAGAGATGTCATAATGAGTTAGTACTTCTGACGTGTTTAGTAAGTATCTGGCACATACGAATCACTACTTAGTGTTTGTTAACTATACTTCTGAAAGGAAAAAGGAGATCATTTTAAATTATTACAGAGTCAAAAAAAACTCTGAGTTAGTAAAGCCAGGTTTGGAGATGCTAGAGTGGTACCGTCTGTTGTGTATGGAAGAAAGAATTTGATCTCCTTACAATAATGTCAAGCCCCGAGGAGAAGCATGCATTGTCATGGCTGGGCAGAGTGAGGACAAGATTCTGGGAACAAAGCGCCAGGGGTCTCGTGTGGACTCAGGGCAGCCACATAAGGAGAAACTGACCCAAAGCGGCCAGAAATCAAACCAGAACATAAGAGAGAAAAGAAAATAGAAATGGATGATTTCTGATGATGTACTCTGCAAGAAAGCAGCTGTACAACGGATGTATCTTTTCCAATGGTGTACATAATCATTGTCTTTTCAGTTACAACTTGTATAACATCAGACTACTTAATATTCATATTATGTACAGTGCAGCTTAGTGATGGATAATGTTATCACTTCATCAGGCATTTTTAAATTAAATTTGTTGGGGTGATTAATAACATTATATAAATTTCAGGTGTGCAATTTTATAACATATCATCGGTACGTTCCATTGTGTGCTCACCTTCACCATCTATTTGACTCCTTTTACCCCCTTCATCCTCCTCCCAGCTCCCTTCCTCTCTGGTAATCACCACACTGTTGTCTGTATCTATGAGTTCATTTGTTTTGTTTGTTCGCTTGTTGCTTTCTGTTTTATATCCCACATATAAAGTGTCCTTTGAACAATGATTGAATAAAAAAAGATGCAGTACATATACACTATGGCATGTTACTTAACCATAAAAAATGATAAAATATTGCTATTTGTGACAGCATGGAACTTGAGAGTATCATGCTAAGTGAAATAAGTCAGATAGGCAGAAAAGGACAAGAATCACTGTGCATTTTAAATGCATTATCTCATTAAACACATGGATATTGCTGGAGGGGTATTGTGGCCTGCATTTTGCACAGGAGCATCTAAGGCTATGGAAGGTAAGTGACCTCTCTAAAGGTCACAGAACTAGAAAGAACAGAGCTGAAAGTAAACTCAACACCATCTGCTTCCAGAGTCTGTGCTCCCAACTGCTCAGCTTTGACTCCTATCTGCTAAGGCGTTAAGGTGACAAATGTTTGAAGAGGGAAGAATTTTAGATAAGGAGATGGGAGGACTTGCCTCTGGTTCTTGCTTTGCTCTAAACTAGCCACTCAATTTTTATTATAATCAGAGCAAGAAAATTCTGAGGGCGGGCATGTCATATTCAAGATCTGTATCTTGCCCTAACCGGTTTGGCTCAGTGGATAGAGCGTCAGCCTACAGACCGAAGGGTCCTGGGTTAGATTCTGGTCAAGGGCATGTACCTTGGTTGCGGGCACATCCCCAGTAGAGAGTGTGCAGGAGGCAGCTGATCGATGTTTCTCTCTCATCAATGTTTCTAACTCTCTATCCCTCTCCCTTCCTCTCTGTAAAAACTCAATAAAATAAAAAAAAAAGAAGTCTCTTGCCGTTTGTTTTTAAAAAAAAGATATATATCTTGAAATTCTGGTAAGGATGAGAAAATTTGTTACTTATTTTTATCATATTTTACTTAATATCTTGTTCTTTTTATTTTACTTATTTTGGCCAGATAAGAATTAGTTTAACCTAGAGACCAGTGAGTCTTAGCTCTGAGGGAAGAAGGAATTCACTCAATCAGAAGTGAGAAAAGTAGTTTAGTGATCTAAAAGAAGCAAACCCCCATTTTCTCATGGCCACATAAAGAATTTTTAAAAGTCAATCAGGATGAAAATTAAACACAAGTATCCTCAGAAACTAGTCTTGTGTTTAAAAGGATCTGTTGCTATTACCCGCTGTGTCCACAGAGGTCCTCCACTAGGGAGGGGGCTGCACCAGGCCCTCTCCTTCCACCCTCTGGGACATCCCAGGGAGCCCGCACTCCTGAGCTGGCCTCTGTACTTTGCCTGAGGCCCCCTGACAGGCTCTGCCCCTGGGAGGGCCAGCAGCTTGAGAAAAAGAATCTGTTCATAGGAGAAGAATGAGTATTCCCTTTGAGCCACACACAAACCCCCATTCTCCCATCTGGCTTCGATAAGTCAGGAAGCTGGTATTTTGGCCTCCACCTCTCAAGCTCCTATATATCTCTGAATTAGGCCTGCCCCCTGGAAAAGAACAAGGTGGGTGTTAACAATAGCAGCAACAACAACTAACACATAATTCGTGCTAAATTGTGTTCTTGAATTTGGCTTTTTTTAAAAAAATATATTTTATTGGTTTTTTAGAGAGAGAAAGGGAGAGGGATAGAGAGTTAGAAACATCAATCAGCTGCCTCCTGCACACCCCTCACTGGGGATGTGCCCGCAACCAAGGTACATGCCTTTGACCGGAATCAAACCTGGGACCCTTCAGTCCGCAGGCCAACGCTCTATCCACCGAGCCAAACCGGTCAGGGCGAATTTGGCTTTTTTAAAGTGTGCATATTGACTCGGGCATATCTTAGCAAAGTGAATTATATTGCTTATTTTCAATAGGAAAGGGAATACTAACTGTGTCCGTTTCTGATTCCTTACACCATCCCAAGGAATATTCGGAACTGTTTGAAATGTAAACTGCTGTTCATTGACATTAGTAGTCATCTCACCACTCAGTACTACCCAGCAGCCGGGTCTCTGTGCTGATCTTCATTTCTATGAATTTTAGGAGCCACCCTGTCTTTTTCCCCAACAGAGTGTTGGTATTCTACTGGTGTCTAATTATCTTTTCAGCCTTCTTCTTTGAGAGGAACAATGCTCCTTTGTTTTTTCTAACAGACCATTCAAATGGTAATCTCTTCTAGAATTAGTTGACATTTTCTTTGTTAGTCTCTAGATTTAAGTACAAGTATTTGAATCTATCTTCCCAAAAAGTCATCCCAGGCTCCAAGGGCCTGTGTAGCTACTGAGGTCGACCATAACTGTCAGAATAAGATCTCCCAATATAACCTCAACACAGCTTTGGGCATGGTTATGATCATGAGCAATTTGGGGGATTCCATTCTGAGTAATTTGGAATTTATATTTATTTGCCATACACTGGTTTCAGTTGCTCGTGTGTCCTTCCTAATAAGCACAAGTTCCTTTGTCCATATCCCATGAGGAAGGGGATGTAGGACTGAGCCACTGAGAACCCAGAAAGATTTCTTGGATTATGCTGTACATTTTTTTTTTTTAGAAAAGGAATCCATTTATTTAATAACTGACGAAAATAATCAGAAAGATCAAGTCGGAAGCACAGCTGTTATGGGCAAATGTGACAAACCCTGCCACTCTAAACTATTCATGATAGTAAAGGTGTAAGTAGCTACTGAAACATACCTTTTATTCACTATTCTATGAGATTCCTTGATATGTACAAGATGTTGCCATACTAAACTTTCTTGTTAGTTAGCTCTCCCTGCTATCTCTATGGTAAGTGTAACTTAAGCCAATTTTGCAAGGCGTTTTTGTTTTAAGCAGCAAATACATAGTCCCTGCTCATGTGAAAGCAGGAAGAAGAAATGTAAACATGAAATACCTAGAGAAACGTAAAACAATGTGCCTACAAGCTCAGTGCGGACACGATGCCTGCAAGACGTTTATGTCTCCCTCACCAGACTTCAACAGCTCAAACGTAAACGCAAACGCAATCTTTCCGTTCATTTTCTTTTTATTTCCCCTCTTTCAATGATATTTCTTATCTTTTATTATAAGTAGAATTTGTTCAGTAAGATATAATGCCTTAGATACCTACTCATAATTTCTTAACTAAGTAACCAATTATTACACACAAAAAAGCCTAAGTGATTTTAGAAATTTTAGTCTCTTGACGTTTCCTGTATTAAATTCATACACACAGGTTCCCTGTGCAGACATAGCCCTGAACAAGTAACCCAAGCATTGGCTCCCAGTTAATTCAACGTCGCTAATAACTGCAGTTGTTTGCAATCAATCAATCAAACACCAATTAATTCACTAGGCTGCTGGAAAGAAAGCTTAGGGCAACATTTACATCCCACCAGGGGAAGTATACTTAGATTATTGATGTTTGTATTAGTCTCTTTGTGTTTCCTTTCTAAACCTCCACCCTTGGTTAATTTCTTCTGTTAAACCTCCTCCACATCTCATCAGTTACACAAGCACTAACAGTGGATCAGGTATCACCTCTTTTGGGAAACACCACCAGAAAGTTCTACACAGACTCTTTATTTGAATGCCCTACATAGCGTGATGAACGACAACAATATTTTTATAGCCATAATGCAAGTTTCATGAAGTTGTTTCTCCGAGTGTCCCTCCATTCAAGCTTCACCGCCCAAGGCCTTCGTAAGGAAAACAAATGCACAAAGTCCTGAAAACCAGGCAGTCCAGGCTCTACAATGAGAGGGGTGAGCTCCCTGCGCTGTGTAATTAGGTTCTCTCGGGCCGTAAGGCCTGCAGTTTGTGTTCCATCTGTGTTTCTGGAAAAGTGTTTCTCTGATAGTGAAGCTGCCCCCTCCCCGGCCCTCAGCTCCAAAGTCACTCTTGTGCAGGCTCTGTGCACATGGCTCTGGGCCACTTCAGTTTTCCCGTTGCCAGCTGGGAGGTAAGGCCTCTGGGGCAACATTACAGGAGAGTTTCACTTCCTGCTTCTGGCCCGTTCCCACATGGTGACCGGCAGCACCCAGCAGCTTCCCCAGCAGTGCCCTCAAGGCAGTTCTGCAGCTGAGGCTCAGCGCCTCTGGGGAGATGTCCCCACAAACAGCGCTCTGCAGCACCTGAGAGAAGCGATTGCCAGCAAGTTCCACCCACCACTGTGGCACTACTATGGCTTTGCCATCCAGCGAGCCAAGGCTGTGCCCTCCCCAATGCCCTCTTCTCCTCAGCCCTGCCTGGGGGTGCATCACAGCCCTAACAATGGAGGCTGCTGCTATTCCTGTAATCTGTAGAGTGCTCTGTGCTTCTTGCTCTCAGATCTCTTTACTCCAATCCCTGTTACAGTTAATATTTTGTACCTTAAACGTTCCGTGTTCAAATTTCCGTGTGGTTTCTGTCCTCTGAGTGGAACAAGACTAGTACATGGAGGAACTAATAAGGATTAATACAAATGTTATATGACACTCACACCCATTAAAGCTAACCAAAGTCAACCAGAGGACAGTGCTTACCTATTATTATTTTTTAAATATATTTTTATTGCCAAAACCGGTTTGGCTCAGTGGATAGAGCGTCAGCCTGTGGACTGAAAGGTCCCAGGTTCGATTCTGGTCAAGGGCATGTACCTGGGTTGCAGGCACATCCCCAGTAGGAGATGTGCAGGACGCAGCTGATCGATGTTTCTCTCTCATCGATGTTTCTAACTTTCTATCTCTCTCCCTTCCTCTCTGTAAAAAATCAATAAAATATATTTTAAAAATAAATAAATATATTTTTATTGATTTCAGAGAGGAAGGGAGAGGGAGAGAGAGACAGACACATCAATGATGAGAGAGACTCATTGTTTGGGTGCCTCCTGCATGCCCCCTACTGGGGATTGAGCCCGCAACCCAGGCATGTGCCCTTAACTGGAATCGAACCTACGACCCTTCAGTCCACAGGTCAATGCTCTATCCACTGAGCCAAACCAGCTAGGGCCTTACCTATTATTTTTTTTTTATTACTGTCATAGATGTTATTTTTATTTTAACAGCAAGATAAATTTAAGATTTTTGAACATTTAAATTATATATGTCAAGTATCAGTTATATATAACTGTTGGATTGATTAATATAAAGAAGTTTTAAAAGTTAAGAATGTTTCTGTAGGTAGGGGTTTCTGTGGGTCAGCGTCAGAGCTTACACCTTAGGGGTTGATGCAGTTGTATAATAATAATCTCTGATGCTGGGAGCCCACCATGTGTCTGAAACCAGGTAGGTGTGACAACTTTTATCTGGTTTGATCCTCCCCCCAAAATCTTCAAGGTACATATTGTTAGAGCCTATTTTATGGACGAGGTAACTGAGCCTCAAAGAAGTTAAGTAACTTTCACAAGTTGATATAATCCATACATGATAGAGCCTAGATTAAAGGGGAGATTCTCTCAGACTGCAAAGCAGTTTTCCCTTCTCTTGATACGATTCAAGGAATCAGAGCTGCTTCTGTTAACAATCTGGGTCTGGGTCAATATTGCAGAAACAGAGAAGCAGCTATGTCACAGTCCAGTCCCACTTCCATTACTCACTTCTTTCACTTGTTAATTTAGTCTCATTCCCTGGATACACATGCAAAACCATAGAAACTCAAGGGTACAACTATCTTGGATGATTTTAATCTCTTTTTGGGGAGGAAGTAGTAACTTTTAAAATTGGAAATAATTCTTCACATTTTCCTATTTCAAATACATGTCTCTATACCAACCTACTGCCTAGTGATTCCTTCCTAGTTAATACTCAAAAGTGGGTTTTACATTCTACCCATACCCTCTGTGGGAAGGGGAAGAATATAGTCTTCAAAGCTGTTGAAATGTTTCATAAGCTTTGTCATCTCTTACTGAGAAGATAAGTATTGATATGTTGCTTGTTTACAAATTGCGAAATCCATAAAAATCAAAGAAAAATGTCCATAGCTTGAATTTCAAATAACAATTCTGTCTTGGTGAGCTTGACTCTAGCTTAGTTCCTGATAATTGTACAATGCTTCATAATAGCATTGTCCCTTCGAGCTCAATACAGAACACAACATCACAACACAATGCCAGTTTACAATGGAGAAAATGGTAAGGGTACATATGATCAATGAACTTTCTCTCTCCTAACAAAGACAATAATCACAGCGCATAGGATGGTTCAAAGACTGTAAAAATCTTTACACAGAAGGGAGATAAGAAGCAAACAAAACCTATTTGTCAAGGATACCTCATGAAAACAATCTAAGACATTTAAAAGCATAAATCCATTCAAAGAACATCAGGCAGGAACCTGCTGACTTAGTCTACCCTCCTCCACAGAGACTGTTCAATACCACAGAAACTTCCTCATTATTTTGGACACAAAAATTGCATTGTCCTTAGGGATGGCTATAGTTTCTGGCGCTCCAGCTTCCAAATGCCAGGCATTTAATGGCTTGATCAACTGAAACTGAGCCCAACTTCTACTTTATACTTAGTGCTAACACTCAGCCCTAAATAATTCTACAAAATGAAGCCAAGATAGGAATAAAGATAGGCCCCCTTTAAAAAAAATGATTTATATCTTGTGCTCATCTGCTTCTTAATGACTCTGAGCCATTCAATTTGAATTGCAAACCATGCTTTTCTTTTTAAGGCAGATCATACCTTATGCTCTTGCATAATAATTATGACAATAATTAGTCATTTGTAATCAACCTCGTATCCTAGTTGTTTAAGGAGAATTTTATTCAATGTCAATTTACATAATGTTAGAGACAAAACTACAATGATTATGGAGTATAAAGTAGTTTAATTCAAGCCTCTACTATGATGTAGACATTAAAAAATGCTTTCAAAACCTGGTATCCAAAATCAGTTCAGAAAATTGTAATCATATGTTTGATCACTCACACTGCCTTACAATTTTTGATTAAAAGTAGCTTGTCTCTATTAAATGGATTCCACATTTTTGGCGACTCACATGACAAAAGAAAAAAATTACAGAAAATATTAGGATGAAGCCCAGTTCAGAAGATAATTGTAGGACGTGTGAGCACAAGTTCCTATGACTTATTAATTTAGTCTGTGCTCCTCAAAGTTTAACTCTGCCCAGTGGTAAACCTTGAAATAACTTTAAAATGGTTAATTCTGCATATTTTATACTAAGCATTTATAAGACTTTTCCACTCTACCTTTGCTAGATATGAGAAAATTCCTTAAATCTTCAAGTAAAATGAACTTTGCTCAGAGATGCTCCCTGTTTTGTGCTGTGGCTTCTCACACGGGCTGGGGACCACAGCAGACCCCAGTTGGGGGAATACCGCTAATCAATGTCAGGAGGTTGCTGGCTGTCTTCGAAAGAATTGTTTTATTACTGACAAGTTTTCTTTTTCAGTAAAATATTACATACCAGTAACACCCGAGGAAAGCTGTTCATAAGGACAGCAATCCCCCGGGAAAGAACCCTAAAGAAAGATTAGCACACATGGCCCTCCAGAACATTTGAGTGCGGGGCTCAGCAGTGCCCCACTTTCCTGCCTGGGTCTCACCTCTACAGGTCTCACCTGGCTGTGGCCAATCGGCTTGGCCAGTGCCTGCCCAACCAGCAATCCAGATGGTGAGTGGAACCTCAATCTTACAACTTCTGCCTATCTGTGAGAGTGGAATCATCCCTGAGGTTTCATTATAACTAGGGTCTAACTCTGCTCACCCTGAACACACCCAACCCACAGAAACAGAGCACCTCTCAGCTGCTTCCGTGTCCACAAACCCAGGAAGAGATAGAAATTCAAGGCTCTGCGTTTAAAGGAATTCTACCCAAAAACTAAACAGGAGTTGCTTTGCATTTTTCTGTTTCTGGTGGCGGAAGGCTGGTCTGTCTCATGAGCACTCTGATCCCAGGGCCTGGAGAAGTGGCTGGCACAGAACAGGTACTGAGGTTCAGAGTTGGGGAGAGCTCCACCCCCACCATACAGGAAAGCTTGGGGAAGCCGCTTCAATCCTCTGAGCCTCCAAGAGGCATTTGGGGGACTAGATGAAGTCAGGTACGATGTTTGACACTTAGTGACCATAATTATGCTTAACCTTATAGGGAAGTCATAATGGTGCAGGGGGTATAGACAGGACACCAAGCTGGGGACCTTGAACCTGGTGTCCCAGGAGAGTGAGCAATCACCCGAGTTGTCCCTAGACAGAAGGGTTTTCCTGGATGTGGCCTTTCAGGGATAAAATTAGGACAGTCCCAGGCAGACCAGGTTGTTTGGCCACCATCTCATCCAGAAAACAGTACTAGTAAGATGGAGGGAACGCTGTAGAATCAGGTCCAAACATATGAAACTGCTATTTGACATATTTAAACTATCAAAATGGCAAACTCGCATAGCTCCAGCTAGTAATTGTCAACTCCAGAAATGGTTGATCTGGGACCCAACTTCCTGGGATGTTGGGCCCTCCTCGGGGACATAATTGGCAACCATCAATTCCTTGTGCACTGCAAGCACCATCCTCTGAATTCGCCAGATCTTGAGGAGGGACATCCCTGACACGGTGGTCTATGGTGAGGAAAATTGTAAGATTGATTTAAAGTCTCCTCTTGTCCAGACTCTGCAGGCCTCAGACATGTTTTTTGGAAGGAAAGATTTTCTCTGAAATTCCCAAGTAAACAAAAGCTGAAGTAGGATTTCCTGAAACAAGAAGTATTTAATCAGTGAAACAGGCAAAGCCAAATGGTTCCAGCAGGTAGGGTCAAATGGCTGTCAGCCAAGGTCACTTTTGTAGAAGCTGCCATGTGATTTTAACCATCAACTCACACTGGATTTGGAGACACTAACGCTTCCTGTTCGGGGGTATCTTTTGAAGTACGGAAATTTGCTCATATGGATTCAGAAAACCCTTGGCTGTCTACACCACACATATTAATCAGACTGAAGTCAATTGGTGTTAAGTTACAAGGAATCTGGCCAAAAAGCAAATGCACCACCCATTGCAAAGTTCTCTTAGAGCAAAATGAAAGAGGCAGGGAGGTAGCAGGCAGCGGCTGAACTTGAATTTTCATCTCCTTGTTTTGACATGATTTAAACAAAGCTGCAGTTTGTGGAGCTCACTTTTTGTGAAATTTAGTTCTTGGCTTCCTTAGAGTAGGAAGGTATTACGGTTGACTTTCAACTGTAAAACGGATTTGAGATTTTCACAACTCACTCCCTAGAGCTTTGAAGCAATAGAAGCACAGCGAGACAATGAGAGAGTGTTGCTCAGGGAAGGACTTGATGTGATTCAATATTTTTAGTTATCTCCTGAGCTGTCTGCGGTGTGGGATCAGGAGTCTGAAATCGGCAGGGCTTTGTGAAAGTGTGGCCCTGTCTTGGGTTGATAAGCAAAAGACTTTTGATGAGAATGCAGCCAATCCATCAGTTTTCATTCCCATTTATTAAAAACCAGGGGCAGAGATCTTTAATGTGCAAGAACCAGATGGCTTATCTGGAGCAACTGCATGAAAACGCTACAGTGATTTCCAGTTTTTCTCATAAACAGAAGAATCTTTGCTTTGAAGCCAGCGCACAGCCATTTCCAGCATTTTCCTTCCCGTTCAGAAAACGTGTACCGTCTTCCCCACCTCGTCTGCCACTCCCTGGATGTGTCACCTTGAGGAGGTCATTTAATTTCTCTGATCCCAGTCATTTTCCTGATTTGAAAATTTCATCTTTCCATGTAGGTGTTGTGTGAAGATTGAATGAACAAACACATGTGAAATGCTTAAAAAGCAGTGCTTGGCATAAAGTGAGGTTTCTGGAGAGGTAGCCAGGTTGTCATCTTTTCATTCTCAGCTTTCTTCCTGATTCAGGAATTCTAATATGTTTTAAAATATGTTTTATTGCTTAGATATGGCAAGGCCTACAGATCAGGCCATGACTGCCATTGAGATGGTAGTTTGATGCACTCACAGTCCCAAGAGGAGGGGATATGCTTCCATAGGAGGCCGCGTGGGGAAGCACCAAGGTCAGTAGGCAGAGGTAACAAGGGGCAAACGTGGGCAAAAGCCTTTCTTGTGTTTCCTTCCACAAGAAAAAAATAGTTGAGGCAGAGTAAGCTGGCTTAAGATTGGCTATTTCCTATATAATAAAAGGCTAACATGCAAATCGACCAAAGAGCGGAACGACCAGTCGCTATGATGTGCACTGACCATCAGGGGGCAGATGCTCAATACGCTCCCACAGGGGGAGCACTGCTCAGCCAGAAGCTGGGCTCACGGCTGGCAAGTGCAGCAGTGGTGGTGGGAGCCTCTCCCGCTTCTGCAGCAGCTGTGAAGCAGGCCTATGCCATCAGTTGGACATCCCCTGAGGGCTCCTGGACTGCAAGAGGGCATGAACCAGACTAAGGGACACACACACACACACACACACACACACACACACACACACACCCGAGTGCACAAATTTTGTGTACTAGGCCTCTAGTTTTAAATAATTTCAATGGCCTCTGGGGCATGAGGGAGTTCCTGCTTGTTGGTTACCTGGCTCTGGGGTGACAGGGCATATGCCTAGTAGCCCCCATGTGAAAGAATAATAGAAAATCGGGTAGGAGTGTGGGCTCTGGATTGGTGGTTTGCATATGAAAGGAAAACTTGCAGAGGGGTTGTTTGTTATCTCTGCAAATTAGCTAACCTCGGAAGGGGTGGTCTCTCCAGCACACAAGACCCCATGATGTCAAAACATGAGCATAGAAAATAAAAGACATGGTTAATACACAAGCTCTCCTCCCAGAACTCTGGATACCTGCATCTATCTAGGTTCACAATACACGCTTTCTAACCTAGCTTTGCCCAAATTTTCAAATGGTTATTTAGGACCCCTTTCACATATGCTGCTGGAGACCAGCCCAGGCAAAAAGTGTGTTTGCTTTTTTTTTTTTCCCTCTGAAGTCCAGAGGCATCAACCCCTGCCATCCAGCCAGGCCATGGCAGCCCTAAGTTTCCCCTAGGGGATGGGAGAGCTCAGACTGACCTGGGAGAGGTGCACACACAAGGAAGCAGTGAAAAGGAAATCACAGCAATTCAACTGAATCACTTTTTTTAAATTTATTTTATTTTATTTTTCATTTTTAAATTTATTTATTTTTAAATCTTTATTGTTGAAAGTATTACAGATGTCCCCACCCCTTTTTTATTGTCTAAAGTTTTACATATGTCTCCTTTCCCCCAATTGATCCCCCCCCACCCCCAGCCATTTTCACCCTGGGCAAGCCCCCACCACCTCAGTGTCTGTGTCCATTGGTTATGCTAATATGCATGCATACAAGTCCTTTGGTTGCTCTCTAACAACCACCCCCCCCCCACCACCATTTGTCTCTGGATCTATTCTTGTTCATCAAATTATGTCGATCATTGATGCCCCCTTTTTTTTCCCCATTGCCCCCCTCCACTGGGTTCCTGCTCCACCCTATTGTCTGTGTTCATAAGTAATGCATATACGTGTATAAGAACTTTGGTTAAACTCTTCCCACCTCCAGCCCCATTCCCTCTGAGATTCATCAGTCTGTTCCATGTTTCCATGCCTCTAAATCCAACCGAACCACTTTTTAAGCTATAACCTCCTTACCCCTAATGAGCTGTTGAGAATGATTATTCATAATCGCTCCTTTTCCTGCTCAGAGTTCAGAACCGGCTGAGAAAGACTCAGAAGCAGACAAAGGGAGACAAACATATCCGGTTTGTAGTGAAGGAAGCTGAACTGGAAAAATGCAGTTTGCACCTGGGACAAAATAGAGCATCTACCTCCCCCGTGGAATTAAATTCCCCCACCCCCTGCCCTGTCACCGATGGAACTGGACCATAGCAGGTCTTTCCACAGGGAAGAGAAGCATGTGTGACCCAGGACAAGCTGCTCTGAGGAAGAGGCCACCCTGGCGATGGGAGCCACCCAGTTCCAGGTCCTTCTCATCAGTCTCACAATTGATGATGTGGGGCAGCAAGTGCAGGGCTAGGAAAGGAGGGAGCTTCTTTCCTCCAAAACTCGCAAAAGGGAGGGACTTCCTGTTTATTATTATGGGCGAAGGAAGAATGATGAGAACAGGAGAAAATGATGTTTCTTACAAATGTATCCCTTCCATCCTGATTAGGGTTTACATGGGACTTACTGTGTGCTAGCTTTGTGCTGGGTCCTGGCATGCAGAGTTAATTGGGTCAAGTTCCTGTCCTTGCACCCACAGGCTAGCAAGGGGAAAGACAGGCCATTCTAGGCCCTCGTGGTCCATATTAAAGGCAACAAGGCTATAGATACTCTAGAAGATTTGTCTAAACCCATAGTAGTCTAAACCTACTTTCTGAGACCTGGACCAGGAAGTGACTGTCCATCACCACTCATACACATACAAAAATATATACACAGACAGATACACACAGGTATACACACACAGATACACACTCACAAAGACTCACATGCAGCACACATATAAAGATACACATACACATACACAAAGACACAGACAGCACACACACACAAACACAGAGGCAAGCA
The DNA here is from genome assembly GCF_963259705.1 of Myotis daubentonii. Lineage (NCBI taxonomy): Eukaryota > Metazoa > Chordata > Mammalia > Chiroptera > Vespertilionidae > Myotis > Myotis daubentonii. The sequence goes on from NC_081856.1 coordinate 25,512,008, forward strand.
CAGACACATACAGTTATTGTGCTGTCAGCTAGGTTCTCCCTGAATCTCAGATTGGCCATTTTACAAAGCAAACAACATTGAGCCCCTTCCAGATGCTGGTCTGGGGCATCCAACACAATGTAAAGCACAGTGTTTGTACTTAGGACAGAAAAAAATGTAAAATGAAATAAACATTATTTCTAAGGCAACCATAGTAAAGGCAGATTTGTGATAATTGGTATAGAACATAGAGAGGACCCAAAGGAGGAAAGTTATCATAGCCTGGCATTACCAACAGAGGCTTCTGGGAGTAGCTGTGTCTCAGTTTAGACTTTGAAGAATGTGTCTAGACAGGGAAAGAGGAAAATTTCCAGGGAGAGAAACAGCCACTTGAAAATCCCTGGTACAGGAGGATACTGGCCATGGAGTTGGGTGATTATTTCATCAAAGCATGACACTAGGATGTGTCTGCTGCTCAGTTTGTGGAGGGTGGTTCACCTGCCGAACAAGTTCAAAAGTGACTTCCAATCTGCCAGCTGAAGGCCTAGTTATCTCTTATCTCCACACAGAGACGATGGGTAGCACTAGAGGAGTACTTAGAGCACTTGGACCAAATGGGGAAAACATGCAGAATAACCCTTAAACAGCCCCATCAAGCCTGGCAAATACTCTGCAGTTGGTCTGGCAACACACATTGCCCTCAACCCAACCCAACGTATCGACATCCTGTCTCCTAGGTTTCCTCAGGGACCCATGTTTCCGTACTCTACCAGGTCTCTGTTGAGTCATAGGGCCTGGCTTCATGTGGTAAGCGACAACATGATGTAAGCGAAAGATTTGGAGTTAGCAGGTTTGAGTCAAACTCCATCTTTGCCATTTATAGGTGGGATGAGTGGGCAAGTTCATTGACTTTGAGACTCTCCATTTTCTCAACGATTTCTGTTGGTGCAACATCGCAGGGTGAATATGAAGAACAAGAAAGGACTTTGTGAGCTCAAAAGCACAATTCAGATGTCATCCTCCTCCCTACCAGCCCGTTAAGTTCCTGAGGTCGTAATGCCATTCCCTCTCCTTTGCAAGTTCTAGGGCATGACTGCAGGGCTTGCACACTCCCAGGCTACAGGCAGCCTCTGGCACCTCTGCCGGAATGGCTAAGAGGAATGACACAGTCTTCCTTTTAACCAAGTTATACTTTTATAACCTGCAAGGCCGGGCACTCTTCGCTGTTCTCAATCAAGAACACCACAATGAGTCTCCACTCAAATCGCCCATGTCTTCTGTACTAGTGCATGTGGTCAGTTTGGGGTGGAGAGGAGAAAGAAGTCTCTGTTCTCTCTCTCTCTCTCTCTCTCTCTCTCTCTCTCTCTCTCTCTCTCTCTCACACACACACACACACACACACACACACACACACACACACACACTCCCACCCTTTCCCTTCCAAACACACTCCTGTCCCAGCTGCTGCTGCTCAGAAGCGAGCAACCTCTCCTTGCCCCAGGGTGCACTGTCCCCAGGTCAGGGGAAAATCTGGCCAAGAAATTAGTCTGCTGTTGGATGTTTGGCTATACAACAGGCTGCTCGGCTGAACAGTGAGCGCCTCGTCATAGAGACAGAATCTGTTTTGCCTCCTGGGAAAAGGAGAATGACAGTTATTCCTTTTATTCTGAGAACACTGCACTGTGCCAAGTAAATGCAGGGCAATTTTTAAAGCTACATTTCTGTCGCTCCTTGCCTCTCTCCTGTCCTTTCTCAGTGTCCCCCACACTCATTGTAGCAGGAGGACGGAAGACCTTTGAAACTTGCCAGTTCATGTGATAGCAGTGTCATAAGGTTTCCAACTATCCCCTTCATTGTTACCACTGTCATTTCAGGAGCATGCTCCTTACCCCACTTGTCCTGCCACGATGGTACCTGGTTGGTGGGAGATGCGTGGCTTGCCACGTCCCTGGGAGGGTGAGGGACACAAGCCTGAGATCTGTGGGCCAGCAGGTCTGAAACTGCTGTCTGGGTCCTGCTGTTCTCCAGAGGAGTGGAGAGGAAATGTACAGTTCTGGTTCTTGCTCATGCTGCTTATGTCTGCTCCTGGACATCTCAAGCCTGGGGTTGTCTCTGTCTGTCCTGACATCCTCCCCAGCTGCTGACATGGCCCTGCATTGGGTCTGACAAGCATTGGGTGTTCCATTTCATTTGCCCCAAAGCCATTGATGACGGAGCCACAATGCTCTCTACTGTAAGCCCCCTGAGTGCTTACCTGGTGATTCCAACATCAACCATCTGTCTCTCCTCTGGGCACGTGAGAAATGTGAGACTCTCCAGACACTAAGGTCTAAGCAGTCACATGATCATTAAAACCAGACCCCCTTCTGCCTAAATATGCCCAACTGGCATTCCAGTGTGGCTGCAGGATGCCCCTGGTGCCCTCCAGGCCCCAGTGCTCTCATCCGCCCAACACCACCCATCCCTTGTTTGTAAAGTGTGGGCTCAGCATGAGATTAATGCTATCCACTGGCTTGGTAACTGCCTTCCTTCCCCTTCCCACAATCCACTGGCCAGAAGGAGCCTGTCAAGAAGACATTTGCCCTGTTTTATAACGTCATCCACCCCAAAGTGGCATCTGTCCCATCCCCTTTCCTGGTATCATAATGACTGATGAAGTAGAATTAGAAAACCAGCTTGCAGATAAGAGAAAACCCAAAATATTATCTCATGATTCTTCCTTCCAGCTTTCTAAAAAACAAACAACATGCCATGAAGCCATTAGTCATTGTCAAAGCAAAAAGGAGGCATGGCCATTTATCTCAATGTCATTGAAGGTAAATAATCAAACACTATGATGAGACAGAAATGATTTAGGGGAAATTCTTACAGTGACAAGATGCTAGAACTAGAAGTTGCAGAATCCTAGAGAGCATCAGGGACATTTCTATTTTGTAGAAGAGGAAGTTGAAACGCTGTACGTTTAAATGGCTTAACCTTGGTCCTAGGTTCCAGGAAGAGGGTTAGGACCAAAAATCACAAATGCTTGACCACCAGTAAAGTCAAATATAATCAGCTACAAAGTTTCCAGTGGTCAACTATAGATAAAAGGAAAATCAAAAAACAGACAAAAAGAGTGTCAGGCCCAGGCCAGGTATATACTCAGCATTGTCCACCAGGCGAGAGCAGATGCCCACTGGGGAGGTTTGGGGTAGCCTCGGATCTCCAGACATTTAGGTACATCAGAGAAAACATCAAAGCCACATTGGTCCATTTGTTCAACAAAATCCTTAATAAATCTGTATTATGTACCAGGCACTAGGGTGTAAGTCAGGGCAGAGTAGTAGGGAAGAAGAGTAAAATAGCAATCTGGGAACTAGAAAGCACAAATTCCAAGAACAAAATGAGGGAGGAGGTCATAAAGTGAGCAAGAAGTTGGATAGAAGAAAGGCAGAAACAGATGGGAGAGTCTGGATTCCAAGCAAAATGTTTAGGCAAACCCCACACCATTTAGAAGTCGGCATACTGAGTCAACCATCTGCCCCCGGCAAGAAGCTTCTGTTTGTGCTAAGGCAGGAATGCACAATGGGCCCCGGCTGGACTCATCCAGTCCCCTCCATGCATCCTACCTCCCAGACCTGGGCTTTCCAACACCCATTTTCAACGATGCTGCCTTTCCCGCCAAAAAATGAGCATGTGTGCTCATTAAAAGCAAAGGCATCCAATTTGCTAAATGTTCACCTCTTCATGATCATTATTTGGATAAAATGTTCCTCTCTCTTTCCTCTCCTTTTTCTGTCCTTTGCCCCTGCGGCGGAAACTAGGAAAATGAGAATAAGAACAATTTTCAACTAGAAGGATTCCAGTAAAAATGGGCTTTCTAATTACAAGAAATCCTCCAAATGATGACACAAGTTCCCCACTAAACAAGATTTGGTTTTACAGAATGGAGAGACATGTGTCATGAAAACCACTGCAGCGTATTTATGTTGATAAAGAGTGTAAGGTACCCAATTGGCAGTCAGTATTTTACAACCATGCATCACAATGTAAATGCTACTCCGAGAGAATTTTTAAACTGTGCACTTTTAAAATTAGCATCTGCCTTGTTCCCAAAAGGACTTAAGGTGGAAAAAAAATCATTACCATTTATTTGTCTGTGGCCGCTTTGGTTCCATTTCATGTCCGTGAGCGTTTAGCATAGCGGGAGGTCTCTAGCCTGCTTTGCATTTATTTGCAGTGCTGTCCTGTCTTATATGTTATAATCCTTAAGGAAGAAAATTGACACATTTTATAGAATTTGAATGTAATAATTTAACTTTTCCTCTCCTTTGCTCTTTCATTCATTTGGTAATGCTTCAATTTTTTCATCCTCCAGAGAAAATTGTCAGTTATGACTATTCTGTTATGTTATAACACATGACAAACACTTCAGAGTGAATTTACCCATTTTAAATCTATTCTGATAAGATGCACTGATTCCGCTCAGAGTCCTCAGCCTAGAATTCAGGTCCTCCCCATTCTGGTCTCAGGATGCTTTCCTAGCTTCTCTATACACTGCGTGCTCTGGCAACATAAGGCTCTTTTTTGGTGCCTTATTCGCCTATTACTGACATATTTTTACTCCTTATTTCCCCTCCACCTTGGGATGTTCTTCCCAAAATCATGCTTTCAAACCTCCCCCAGCCTCCACCTCTTTCCATAACCTTTCCTGGTGTCCAGTTTTCCAACGATCCTCTATTGTGGCTGTTGGTTGTGCCATGTTTTTGCATCTGCGTACAGGAAGCAGATCTACCCGTCGGCTGCTTGCTCTGCTCCCTATCGTTCCTGAATCCTCAACCATGCACCCTGTTATCACGACCAAGACCTCTAAAGGCAAATCTCTCCGGGGCTCATTCGCCACACAGCCAGCAAATTCCCTAGGCACCAGAGGCGCGGAAGGGATTCATTCCGTTGGAGCAAATTCCGAATACCCTACCCTTCTGATCAAAGTTTTGCTTGATCCCTACTTGATTCCGAATTCATGGCCCTGTCCCTCAGGCCCTATGCATTTAACTCACCATCTTAGGACTGCAGAGCTGAATTCCACAGGTTTTTTCCCGTTTCTCATAAAACGGCCTGCTCTTGCAATTGGCCCCATTCACCCAATACCTGAGTCAAAGCTCGGATGGTTCCGAACAGCCAACAATCTCCAGCCCTCCACTGCTGCCCTCACAGCAAAGTTCATTTACTTCTACATCCGCATCTTTAGATTGTCGGAGTCACTGAATATGTGCTCAATAAATGGCCGATTGTTTCATCTAAATCACTATAAAAATGAAATATTTTTTTAAAGTATATTTTATTGATTTTTCTACAGAGAGGAAGGGAGAGGGTAGAGAGTCAGAAACATCGATGAGAGAGAAACATCGATCAGCTGCCTCCTGCACACTCCCTACTGGGTATGTGCCCGCAACCAAGGTACATGCCCTTGACCAGAATTGAACCTGGGACCCTTTAGTCCGCAGGCCGATGCTCTATCCACTGAGCCAAACTGGTTAGGGCAAAAAATGAAATATTATGTGTGACTTTAACTGAAAACTGAAAAAAAAAAAACAAAAAACCTTGAAAGTGCATGTACAATCTACTCGCTGTGCTTTTGAAGTGTGGTTTGTATAGCACAGGACCTATTCCTTTCTAATGTGTTTCAGTTAGGTTGCATGACAATATTTCCCGGTTGTGATTTCCACTTATTTCTAAGCCACTTTGGCTTAACAAATGATTAGGCTTGAGCCAAGCTAAAGTCACCCCAGGAAGTAACAAGGCTTCTTGCAAGAGGCCAGTGAAGTACTTGTAAAGTAACTAAGCCTGCTCACTTCTCAGTAATATATAATCAAGAAATACTGAGACGGAGGTAAGGGAGGGAAAACTTGTCTAGTCCCACTTTCCATCCTACGTCACAATTCAGCCTGTGGAGACATTGCTGGAGACAGACTATTTATGTCACAAGGACGTTCCCTGTTGGTGAGTTGAACTGGATACCCAGCGAGGGACAGATGCCACCGGGTGTGTTTGACTGACCAGTCCTTCCCTTTGCTGGGCTCAGTGGTCACTGATGGGGGACAGAGCTTGGAGTAAGAGAGCACAAGGGGGAGCAGTGATTGGGCCGCCAACCCACAGCCAAGCCCTGCGGGGCTAGGGGAGAGATGGTGCATCCAGGCCACCCCTCGTTTGTTATGGGGAGTGAAATGATAGCCCTCAGTAATTTCACCCGACAATCTTACTACTGCTTCCTGAAGTAGTACAAGCTGTCAGTTTTCTCTTTCACTAAAAGTGTTCTTCCAGCATGAGGATAATCAATGTTAGAGTAAGGACCAAATGAGATGATACATGTAAAGTGCCTGGCACAGTGCCTGGCACAGAGTGGGAGTGCGCCACATGCTGGCTTTGCAGCAGATATTTCAAAAGAGCTAGAGTATCTGCCTTTGATTTTTCTCCTCTTCTCTAACTGTCATCGAAACCAAATAAGTGGTTCTCTTGCGGCATGGATCCACAAATTCTAGCACAGACCACCGTTCACCTCCTCAAGCATAAACTTTGTATGCAATGTCATTGTAAAGGGAAGAGAGTGAGTTCCAGTTGGGACTTGTAATGTGTATATCCTCTGTCATATACTTGTTTTGGAAAAAAATATAATCTCTTCCAAAATTTGTATTTATTTCCCTAGATCTTAAGGAAATAATGAATGCTTTATTTTACTTACAGCAGCAAATTAATGTTTTTGTTATTTACTTTTTGAGAAACAGTCCAATTAAAATAGTGTGACTAAGGTCATATCTTCAAAGATGATCATAGAAGGTCTGACTACAGCCCACTTGTCTCTAAATGACCAAAATGTCCTAAAGTTGCTGCACAAATAAGAATGGAGAACACGTGAGATGGTTATGATACGTAAGAAAGGAAGCATTGAAATGATTGTGTTTATACTCTTAAATGAGCTCTGTTAAGTAATGCATAGGAAAAATAAAAATGCAGCTACATTTCCCAAGATGTTTTTCTCCAGGATTACAAAGGAAAAATTCTTTTTTCAGATTCTGTGAGCAAACTCTTTCCGTAGAAGATTACATTTTAATCTTCATCCTTTGAACAATTATCTTTTAGTTTATACAACATTTTGCAATGTTCAAAGACACTACCATACACCCTCAAGCCTGCTAGCAATCTTACGAGTCGATACATTCAATTACCAAGCTGATCTTTGAGCCTCCTCTGCAATCAGCTGCTCAATCCCTCAGCCTCCCACAGGGGTGTGTGTGGCGAGGGGGGGGGGGTCTATTTCCTCCTAAGGCGACTCCCTCCACATTTGTGGCTTTGCACCTCAGAGACCTCTTACAGATATTTCACCCTGCAACAACACATTATAAACTGTATGCCTATAAGAATTATAAGACTGATATTTCCACTTGATAAAAAACACATAAATTTTGTCTCAACATGCACCATTTAAAAAAAACATACAATAAAATGCCATCCAAATGTAAGCATTATTCATCAAAACAAGCATCATTGTGTTCTTTAAAGATGAAAAAAAATGAGGCATAAACAATGCCAACTGATACCCAAAGGTCCCTCAGCAGATGAATAACAGCGCCAAAACAGAATTCAAACCTTGCTTTCTGGTAACTCTATTCAATAACATCTCCTCCAGCTCCTTCCTGTGTCAATATGCACATCAAATGATGAGACTGGTTTGCAACCAGTATATTCTTTTTAAAAAAAATTATCTTTATTGTTGAAAGTATTGCAGATACCCCCTTTCCCCCCATTGACTCCCTCTACCCCCCTTACACCCCCCAAGCCTTCACCTCACCATTGTCTGTGTCCATGGATTGTGCCTATATGCATATTAGTTCTTTGTACAACCAATATATTCTTTTTCCCTATTTATTTAACTGGAAATTTTGACCATAAACAAAGCCTAGATTTCAGCATATTGTCTCTGAAAAAAATGAAATTTAACACCATATGTAATAAATCAATAAAGAGAGAGAGAAAATAAATAAAAATTTAACACCATTTTGATAAAAACAAGTCAATATACTCAGTCTGGTTCAAAATTTAGCATGTCACCAGTCCCTTTTTTCAAAAAAAAAAAAAAAATCACCAAAGCGAATTACAGGAATGCCATAAAAATGATACCTGCTTTGGAGAGGAGTCAAGAAAGAGGGCCTCTAAGGTATTGCCAATTATTGGAGTTTCTGATTCCATTCCTATGTTTTTATCTTAATGAGTATCACAGTCATATAGGTTGCACTGGTTCTCCAAGATTCCGTTTTATGGAATTACTAGTAGGCACTGTTGCCTTAATTTATGTCTACTGCATCACTATGAATTAGCCTCTTTGAGTCATGAACATCCTTCAAATAAAGCTATAAACAAAAGTTTAACAATTGCTGAGTTGTACTTAGTGTTGCCCATGGTGGTTCCAGAAATTTTCTTCCTAAGCACTTTCATTTACCACTAATTATCAAATTATTTTAAATTGGCAGTATTTTTTAAAAGACAATATATTATTCTGTGTCTCATATATCAGCTGGTGCTCACATTACTCAGAGTTTTTGAGTCATGGGAAAGTTAATTACAATAACCTTAATTTTTTCTCTGTAACTATAAAAATGGACTCTTAAAAATACCTGTGGGTGTTAATGCTTGACACGGATAAAAGTGAGCAGTAATTTTTTTTTAATTTGCTACATTAAATCCCATAATTGGAAACAAAAGATTCAGGCGCAATTTGTTTTGGTAATTGTATTCTAACTGGTATAATTTTAATTATACACAGAGAGTTCAGTGTTCATTCCTGGAATTTTTAAAGTGCACTTTTTATTTTCTACCTGCAGCTCCTCCTTTGACATGGATAACTCAACAACAGATCCATAGCCTCGTCATTTTTTCCTGTGCAATGGTGAGATGACAAATGTGGACCCCCAAATATTTCATACTGAAATAGAAAGTGGAAAGACTGGCTTTTGAAGTACTGACATGTGTTACAAAGCCAAGAATGTCCAGGCCAGCATGCATGACACCAGAGGACAGGCTGGGTGGCACAGAATGGCTATAAGAGGTAGCCTTCCTTGCAAAAGCCAAGAGGCACAGCTCTGGATCTTTGTTCCAAGGAGAGAACTGGCCCCAGGGAGGTGCTGCACAGGCGTCACACATGGGTCCCCAACTCCCCACCCAACATTCACAACCCTTGGAAGTTCTTTTGGAAAAGTGCAAAAGAAACAGTCATCTGAATGCCCAGTAATAGAGGCGCAGGTAAATAAATTACAAGACATCCATGTACAGAAGACGAGGCAGCGGTTATAAATTGTGTTGTAGAATCCCGAGGAAAGCTCTTCAGCACCGATGAAGTGAAGGAGCCGTGCACGTGGATGAGCCTCTGCTTCTCCTGGGGGTGGGACTGCCCTGACTCATTCACAATCTCGTCCTTCCCTGCTTCTAGCGCCTCTCTTCAGGCAACCCTCTAGCCACAATCTCTAGCCCCTAAATACTACACTCTTTTCCAGGTCCTCTTCTCTGTACTAAAAGAATTTAAAAAAAAAAAAAGGAATCAAGGATAAGAGGAGAGAAGGGAGAAAATTGTCTTTTCTTCAGTCTTGCTTTCTAAAGTAACCTGATACCTCAGTCAGCTCAAGGCTAATGATCCCCAGGGAGTCGGGGTGCTTACCCCTCCAGGCAGGATACTTGGGTCTAAGGGCGACATTGAGCCTAATGAGGGGATTCATTTATTCACTGAACAGACATGAATCATCTATAAGTGCCAGGCACATGGGGAAGACAAGAAATAAAGAGAGAAAAAGGCGATCCAGCCTTCAGGTGAACAAGATGATGGCACCTGGTGCCCAGGAACTCAGAGCCTAGAAACAAGGAAGCAAACCCTGGAGAAGGAAGACTTCACCCAGGAGGTTCTGGGCTCCTAAAAGCTGAACAGGAATTTTCCACTTAGAAAAGGATGAGAGGAAACTCCAGGAAGAGAAAATGAATAGAAAACAGTAGAGCTCGGCCTGCTGTGGAAACAGAAGTTCAATGTAACTGGAGTATAAAAAGTGGTGCATGTCTTCATCCCAGGAATCACTGGCTTAGCTGTCTATTTACCCTCAGGACTACAAGCTTCCTGAGCGTGTCTTATCCACCTTTATTTTCTCTGTGCCTGGCACACATTAGGTGCACAATAAATATTTGTTAAATCAAACTTAGGTGAGAGGTAATTGAGGTCAACTGTAGAGGACTCTATGGCATGTCAAGTTTGGACTTCATCCTATAGACAACTTGGGTAGGATGAAAACTCTTTTGAAGATTTTCAACAACAGGGTAAAAGAACCACATCTCTCTTTTTGGGAAGAAAATCTGGTAGCTCTGTGTGTTGGGGGTGGCAAGGATTAGCTACACAAGTGAGGGATTGGAGGCAGAAGGGAAGGCAGAGATTCAACGATTTAATAGATTTAGGATATTTATGCCACAGATTTGGTAGGGTTTGGTGATTCAATGAGCACTAAGAAGTTGTAGTCAAAGCTAACTACAAAAAAAAAAAATGTTTGCCAGGCAACCACCATGATTGGTAACAACAAAGATAGATAACTTTTAAGCTGGGCAGTAGGGGGGGACCTTACATTTTGGACAAGTTAATTTTGATCTCTGAAAAGCTCCAAGAGGAACCAATTTGTAGGCAACTAGAAACCTTGGCCTGGGACCTGAGAGAAAATGGAATTGATACAGATTTGGTAGATGTCCTAAACGATGACTGAGGGTGTGACTCAGAATAACCCACATAAAGGGTCTGTGGAAGCAAGGTGGCTTCCAGAAGTGGACAGGGGAGGAGAGGACGATTCAGTGTGCACAGGTAGGTGAACGCTGAAAAGCTTTAGGGAACTGGTAACTTCAGCAAAAGGGGTTTCAGAATTATTGTGGATTATTGCAATCAGTTACCAAGTGAATGAGAATTAAGGAACTAGAGACAGACATGAAGAAATTTCCAGTAACTCCATGCTGCAGGACATTGGTGCTGAGAGGCCACCATCCTAAGCTCCATGCTACCTTCCTTCCTGCCCCTCACCTTACTGCCTGCTGCTTCCCGTCTCTGTAAACCCAGGCTTTGAAGCAGAAGCACAAAGAAATTACTGTAATTTCCCAGTACTGAGATGCAAATGAAAGTCACATCTCCCAGAAAGCAGAATAAAAGGGGAAAATACATCAGCTCTTTGCATCAGCTGTTCCTGCACCCAGACACTTTTATTTAGCTGTTCTAATATCTGTCACCCTAAGCAAAAAACAACGTAAAACAAACTCACTCTGAGGAAATTTCTTTTTGCGCATTTCCTTTTGCTGGTACACTGAGAAAATAGATCCTTTGGGCCCAAAAAAGATAAGCCACTACTGACAGAGTAGCATTTTGACGATGAATTACCTGACCTGCCATCCATAGTTCACAATCGTGGATCTGTGTACTCCATCTCTTTGTTCCTTGGTATGACAGCCAATAAATGGTAGTGTAGGGATGGAAAAAGGGCCTTTCTTTTTCTTTGCTGTGTCCTTCCACAATTTATGAGAAGCACCTGGTAATTAAACCCCAAGATTGTTAGCTCCTCTGATTCAAACAGTCTCTCTGTTCAAACTGCAATATAAGTTACTCTCAAGGCTACATTCTTGCATACATACCTCTCCTCCCTGCTGTTTTTACATCTCGGGGATAATTAGTAGAAAGTTTCCTTCCCTCCTCCCCTTCCAATAAGCATCTTTTGAACTCTTCAGAACTTTTACTCTAAGCATGTTTTACAGGGTTGGGCAAAATACTGATAGGACACCTCCCTAGGACATCTGCCCAGACTATCTCCTGAAGAACTAACAAAGACAGCCCCCCTGGTGTCTGCTCAATGTCAACTCCAAATCCCCTCCCTTCCTTGTCACCTAGCAACAGCAGCCAGTACCCTTTAAAAGAGAAGGACACTGTTTATTTCTTGTCCTTCTATTGATTAGCAATGCACTGGTCCTTTCCCTTCAAGGAAAGTAAACTTCCTCTCTGCATCTCTTCTTTTAGTTGTGAATTCTTTCACAGCCCATGTCACCTACCAAAACCCTAACAGGTGGTGTTTTGAAAAGTACATTTCACCATATTTCCAAATTTATAAATATTCATTTACTACAAATAATAGTAAGATTCTGTAATAAGTTTAGCACAGAACCACTGTTATAATTTAAATACAAATTTCCCTTTAACATATTGGGCAATACTTTCTAAAACTTCAATATTTTTAACTGTGTTGTCGTCAAAGTAACTCTATATTTCAATTGTAATAGTTTAGAAGAAAGAAAAAGAACTATGTTATTCCAGAAAAGAATGAAGTGTATCTGAGTAATAATACTGTCATACTTCAAAATTCAAAGCAATGTATTACTGTCTTTATCCAAAAGAATAAAATGCCACCTTATTTTGAAAATTATTTAGAACTTATTGAAAAACAACAAAGTAAAGGAAAATAGCTTCTCTATTATAAAATTGATTTGATAGGTTTCTTCAAGGGAAGGATTATAGCCCTTCAAACATGTGATTTTCAGTGACATATGAATTAATATTTCACACCTACTTCTAAAATAAGCCTATATTCATGATCTTGGATAGAACAAAGGAAAACAAAAGCAACATGTGCACATGTGTTTTCTTATTAATTAGATTTTCACATTAAAATCATATTTTGTTTCTGGTTGAAAAGCGGCTCCTTGAGAATAAACAACAAACAACAAAACAAAACAGAAAACTTAACACTTTTTACAAAATCACTTTTTAATCCTCACCAGAGGGTATGTTCATTGATTTTTATATATAGAGAGAGAAACATTGATATGAGGGAGAAATATCTAATGTCAAAATCAAGAGCAGAAACCAATTATTTCTCACTCCAGTAAGCCTCTTAAAGAAAAATAATTACCTAGGAGATACGTACTCTCAACACGAAGTGACCCAGATCAGTACATTTCCAGAGTGAAAAGGACCTCAACATCTTTGAGGCTGCTGCCCCTTGTTTTGAACACTTGCCCTCTGATTCTACCCACTGCTGGGTCTTTCCCAGGCATTGCAATGAGATCCATTCCTCAGAGAGGCCTTCCCAAATCATTGTAGGCCAATGTTCTTCCATTGTTTCCTTGCAGATCGTCATCTCCCTCAATGAATTGTGAGGTCAACCAGGACCCTTTGTTGTTAAGTACCCACAGGGCCTGGCACACAGCGGGCAAGCATTTAATAAAGCTTTGAGCTCTACTAAAGGTTGCAGTCACTCCAGAAAAGAACATTTTCATGCCTTTTACCAAGAAGGTAGGGCTGCTGTGCTCAAATTCAGACCCTGCGTGTTCATATGGCCACACCATGTTCACTCTATGTAGGCAGAACCCACTCGGCAGACAGTAGTTCTCTAGCCTGGCCTCTCTTCCTCTTTTTTAGAAAAATGGCTAATCGCATTATTCTTAACCTCCTGATCTTATCTATGCCTAATACCTCCTTGAAACTTGCATCACAGGCTGGCTCTTCAGCCCTGAGTATTAGAGCCGCCAGGACTAGCCACCCACGTAATATCAGCAGTGAAAAATCAGTGAAGGTCAGTGGTGAAAGGTGGAGAGTTTTCTGTCCACCAGAGAGGGATAGAGCCTGCCAGAGACAAAGTCACCCTTTTTAAGGGGCCAGAGCACAGGATTTTTGTTTGCAGGCACACACTCTGGGCTTTGACAGAGGGAGGGCAGTGGGGACTGTAGTTGCCTGAGAGAGTCTGGGATGGGAGGCCTTGGGGAGAGATGTGGGACAGCAGCTGCCAGGATACCTGTGCTCAGTGAACCCTCTCCCCTATCCCACAGGAGCCATTTCTCCTGAGAGGCACAAGCCTCTCCCAGCAGCAGCCTGGACAAAGGGAATGTCCCTGCCCTCTGGGATACAGCTCACCCCACCCTGCATCTCCACCCCTGCTGAGGAGGCAGCGGCAGAGGCCCAGTCTACCATGATTCCAAGTCTCATGAACTTTGGAATCAATAGGAGGTTTATATGGAATAAATATTACTTCCCGAACTCTGTAAGTGGATTTTCATTCCTTCCAAATGCACATTTAGACATTGATGTCCTAACCGGTTTGACTCAGTGGATAGAGGTCAGCCTGTGGATTCAAGGGTCCCAGGTTCGATTCCGGTCAAGGGCATGTACCTTGGTTGCGGGCACATCCCCCAGTAGGGGGTGTGCAGGAGGCAGCTGATCAATGTTTCTCTCTCATCGATGTTTCTAACTCTCTATCCCTCTCCCTTCCTCTCTGTAAAAAATCAATAAAATATATTTTTAAAAATAAATAAATAAAATAATAAAAATAAAAATAACTAAAAATAGACATTGATACAAGACAAAGCAAAGCACCTCATCTGAGCCTCACAGAGGTCAGACCTACGGAATTGGAATTTATTTTGGGATAGGTCAGGTCACCAGCACCTACAAACAAACCTTTTTTTTTGTTGTTTAACCCCCAAGAAGGTTTTATTCTACTGTAAGTATTTTGCACTTTGGGTGAAAATGTTCTAAAAGAAAGGAGACAAAGTCAGACCATAAATTCAACATGAATATTGCCACCCTTCCCCTCCAGAAAGAAGAAGAATTATCCAAACAAGGTAGTTTAAGAACAGCATGTCTAACCTCTGTCTTCAGATAGAAAAGAACACAAGTACTAAAACTGTTAACAATAGCATCCCTGTAGTTTGACAAGGATGTGTAGGAGAGGTGGTGAGCAACATTGAAATTCCTTCAGGTATTTGCAGAATTTCTGAGCTAAAGTTAAAAGCGAAAATTACCATTAAAAATACTTTGTATTTTTAACCCCACATCAATGAACAATGTGCCTGTTTCAATTCTACAGCTTTTGGGATGACTATTCCTTTGGAAATATTTTTTAAGTAACTTGAGATTTCTGCCACGAATATACTATTTCAGGAATTGTGGTTGTTTGGGTTTTTGTGTTTTTTTTTGTAACTGCAAAATATCTTTTGATGTCACCAGGATTGTTGTTACCACCTACTGCCAAAACCTGCTTGAAGCTCCCCATTTCATATTCTAAGTAATCTCTGATATTTGTTGGTAATCATATCTATTACCTACCTAATGATCCATTTCTGTGAGTCAGATTTCAAATAGCTTAATAAAAAATGATATAAGCAAAATGTGGTTGCTTGAATCATGAGGAATATAGTATAGCTCAAAAACACTAGCTTGAAAGTCTCTAAAATTTGGCTGGTTTGGGGCCACAATCCTTTACAATAGTCCTTTCCCATCAATAAATGAACAAAAAAGTAAGATTATAAAAATAAGCCATTTCAGGAAATTCCCCATTACTTTATTAAATGAACAGGGATAGTAAAGAAAAAGAGGGGAGATTTTGAGGCTGAAAACCTGGGAATGGGAGCATGTGTGGTTCACTGAATGCTTGTGTACCCCCAATTTTTATGTTGAAGCCTTAACCCCCAAAGTTAGGGCCTTTGAGAGTAGTTAGGTTTAGATGAGGTCCTGAGGATTTAAAAAATAATGGGATTAGTGTCCTGATAAGGAGAGAGAGAGAGAGAGAGAGAGAGAGAGAGAGAGAGAGAGAGAGAGAGAGAGAAGTCCAAGCTCACTGGATCCTCCAGCACACAAATGAGAGGTCCTGTGAGCACACAGCAAGATGCCGCTTTCTAAAAGCCAGAAAGAGAGACCTCAATAGAACAGAATCTTCAGACACCCTAATCTAGGACTTCCCAGCCTCCAGAAAAATGAGAAACAAATGCTATTCTTTAAGTTCCCGCCCCCCCTCCCCACCCCCAGTCTACAGTATTTTGTTGCATCAACATGAGCTGATAAGACAGGACATCAGCTGGGGGAGAACAATAGGTATTTGAAGGGACTATCCAACGCCCTCCGAAAAGCACTAACAGCTTCAGCATTGCCACCACTGTCACAGTCACCACAATAAAACTGTCCCATGTCTAGCTCTGAAACACTTAATGTCTCTTTAGGTTTAGTAAAGAGAGGCCTGGAATAAAGGACTGCCTCACCCCAAGGTTACAGAGGAGCTCTAGCCAAGCAGTGGCCCCTAGAATGCAATTCTCTCCACCCTCAGCAGACTTCAGAGCAGATTGGGCGGTTCCAGATAATAAATGGTCAGAAGTTCAAGGGCTAAATAGAGCTTTAATGTAGCTTAGATTCTAGCAATATATAGATAGTTCTAGGTCTTAAATAATGTATTAAAAACTGAAGTAAAATATTCTATTAATTAGCTTAAAGGAAATAAACTAATACAAACATCTGCCTAGATTATGTCTTAATATCTTAATAATTAATACACTGCACTTATACATTATAAAAAAGACATCTATTGGTGATGTCTTCTATATGATACCAGGGTCTACAATCTAGACTTAACAGACAACATATTTGCAGAAAAAGAAAATGAATGAGTAATTATGGTCAAGAAAGGTAGAATGATTGAGTCATTGGTATCTGTGCATAAAAATTTTACTATATTCACATCTTTTCAACTTTAATTCTACGGTTGGTCTTTTGGTCTCAGTAGCCTCCATCTATAGTTAAATTGTCATACATGCTATAGTGAAGCTGACAAAATCTCAGAAAGGTAAATTCCCAAGTTAAATAAGCCTCTTAAACAAAAACATTGAATCAAATTATCTATTTCATTAAAGTCCTATTGAGCAGTTAACTTTTAACTGCTTTGTTAACAGGGTCATCACTATGCCAGAAAGAGGCTGTGTCTAAATATTAAGCATAAGGTATTCAACATTACCAAACCAGCCTCCCAGAAAATTGAACTTAATTTTTTGCTATCTGTGTCATACAGAATTTCAAATCACCAAAGATTTTTCCAATGTTCTACCCCTATCCTAGATATAATATGCTTGTCTATCCTTTGTCAAATCTGGAGAAATAGGAACACTAAGAATGCAAAGTTGCTAAAAGTTCATTGAGGCTAGATGCAAATTCTTCTTCCATTTGTTCCATGAATACCTTTTCTGGTGCTCTTACCTGCCTAAATTTTCTAGCAGGGGAATGGAATATCAAACAGGCTGATAATTGTCCCTGGTATTTGAGGTTTACAGTCTAAGAAACAGCGTGTTGGCAAAAGTAGTCCCCTAAAAAGCAATCTAACCTGGTTTTGATTAAGTCTATTTCCTTTTTTATTTATAGTGAAACCTGGTGCCAGATAACTCTTCCAAGAGCACAGCATATCATCTTCCTGCTAAAGAACATGCAATTGCTTCCTACTAACTAGTGGCTCTAGTCACTGGATTAAGATTCATGGCCCTCCGTCATCTGCCTCTACTTTTCTCTGCCCACATGTACCTTTCTGCGCTTCTTAAAATGAATTCTAAACTCCAGCCAGGCCATGCTCCTTACTGTTTTCCCTGCTTATGCATATTGTTGTCGATATTGCCCTCACCTCAAATGCTCTTTGGTTCCCCACCCATAACTTTCCCTCCCTCCCCACACACACACATCCCAGGCTTAGAAATCATTGAGACCTCAGTTTGTGAGAATCATAGGAACTCTGATTTCATTGACCTCATTAAAGGAAATAACATTTGAAGTGTGCCTGACACAAAGGAGACTCAGTAAGCATCGGCTCCCTCCCTTGTCTCGATTTATCAAAATGCTAACCATCCTAACCTTGTACAGACAACAAGCAATGCTCATTCAATAATTACGGTATGGCTCAAGATATGATTAGAATTCATCTTATGGAATTATCTTCAGTGCTCTGTGAGGAATTCATTTCTCTGTAAGCCGTGGATAACCAGATGAGCAGGTGCTTAATAATCAAAGGTATGTGTTGCATGTAACGGGAGGTCCAGAGAAGCAAAGTCCTGAGCTGGGATGGCCATTCTGGGATGCTGTCAGGATCCCACCTCCTCCTAATGTTCTGCCCAACCATCCTTTGGATGTGGCTTTTGCCCTCTAGGTGTCTGCATGTCTGTAGTTGGTTGGTACTTCCACTGGAACTCTGGGAGGACACCCGGGCCTGGAAGAAGGCAAATGGGCCTAAAACTGTCTCCCCTCAAGTCTTTTCATTTTCAATAGAGACTAGAACCCTTCTCAAGAACTTCTATCTACAAATTATAGGCAAGGACAGTATTGCCTGTCCCCTCCCCACAACCCCCATCGCCCAGAGCTGCACACAAAAGCCAGGAGACGGAAGAGTTCAGCTTCCTAGCTTCTGTAATAAAAGAAGGTAAGGGGACAGGGGCTGAGTGAATATGAGATTAATCAACCTAAAATATCGGTCACATCTTCAAAGTCTGTGTATAAGCAAGCCTATAAGTTTGCCAAAGAAGTAGCCTTAAATCCACCAGCAAAAAAACAAAAAGTGTGTTAACACTGGATATTCAAAAGAATGTATCATGGATTCCTAATTCTTAAAGAGGAAATGCAAACACCGTTGGGACAATAGCAGGCACACTGAAATAATTACACAGTTTCCAAAAGCAATTCGTTTAGAGCAGACAGCATTCATCTAGATAGATGCTTTCCCATATGTTTGGACTTTAAACAAAGTCAGCACGTCACTGCTGAGGGGTTCGCTTACTCTTTTATTCCCAAAGAATGTCATTTGTGCACATGTGTCCTCCCCAAAAAGTTAGGAAGCTCTTTGAAGGTAGCCTATGTTCAGTGCCTCTTCTTTACCCCAGTTGCACCCAGTAGGGTGCAAAATAGAGCACACTAAGTGTTACTTTACAAAAGAGACTTCTACGATAGGGCAACTGGCAGCCGCAAATTTGTGCTGGGCACATTGGGGCATTCTAATGTTATAATCGCACTTAGCAGAGTCCCTATATGTGATAACCACTCAATAAATCTTTGCCATTTATCTGCCATCGAGTTAAACATGCTCACCCCTTTTCTATAGATCTGAGTGGGAGAAACTACTCTGTTAGACACTTCAGACATTTCTGATTTTAGAGCTATTTGGTCGTCAACTTCTCCCCTGAGTAGAGGGAATATGTGTGAGTGAAAACAGAAAGGGCAGCAGCATCTCAAAACCCCAGGGGGCATCATTCCCTGTGCAGCCAAGGGAACCAGTCTGTGTACAACGCATGAGACCCTCTGCAACAGCCCTGTAAGGACACTCCAAGGATAAGGCTACTGATGGCACTGCCCTTGTCCACGTCCCAGCTGACAGATGGCTCAGAAAGAAAAATTCTTCTACAGGAACAGTCCATAATCCCAAGGAATCTGTTGTTACTGATTTGTTCTCCTTTGATAAAATAGTCAGCCTGGAAAGCAGGTGAATTTTGACATTCCTCCTTGTGACATACAGGATCTTGATGGGGAGGACCCAACAAGGCGGCCCAAAGGCTGCGTGAGATTCAGAGGATGGATTTTTTTTAATATATTTTTATTGATTTTTTACAGAGAGGAAGGGAGAGAGATAGAGAGTCAGAAACATCGATGAGAGAGAAACATCGATCAGCCGCCTCCTGCACATCCCCCACTGGGGATGTGCCCGCAACCCAGGTACATGTCCTTGACCATAATCGAACCTGGGACCCTTCAGTCCACAGGCCAACGCTCTATCCACTGAGCCAAACCGGTTTCGACCAGAGGATGGATTTTAAATGTGAATTTGGATTTCACTCAAGGTCTCAGGAAAGTTTAATGGTCCACAGGACACCAGCCCAGGCCCAGTAAATCCTGACATCAGAGTATATTCCTAGTTTTAGAGGTTGAGTTGCTATGTACCAAGTAGCTCCAATCAATTGCAAAACTTTCAAGACTTCTGCAAACAAGTTCATGTCATGGTGGCAGCTCAAAATTGGCTGTGGTGAAACTATTTACGCCGTAAAAACCCCAAAATTCTTCAAATCAGTGCTTTTTAAAAAGCTGTTTAGTAAATATTCACAAACATACTACTGTCAGACCCCACACAACTCCCTCTCAGGAAAGTCAGGGGTCTCCCAGAAAAGTTGCTAATAGAAAATCTCCAAGTCTAAGGAAAAGAGCCCAGTCACAAGTCAGTATCGAGCATCAACAGATGTTCCACCTGCACTGAGTCCTATGCGGATAAAGTAGGAAACTTAAAGCCAGTTCCCTGCCTGTGGAAGAGCTCCCAACCGAGTTCCCAACTGTAATAGTACCGATAACTGTAAACACTCCATCCTTCCAGCGTGCCAGGTAGCTAGCACCTCACTCCTCAAAACCTTATGCCATTGGTCTTATTTTATAGATGAAGAAACAGAGACTCAAAGAGGCTGAGCATATAATTCAAGCTACACAGAAAATGGGTAAAGCCAGGGGTTAGCACCAAAATGGCAGACCCCTGGTAATGACACCACAAAACAATAGGATGCAGTAAAGATGGACAAGCAGGAGGCAAACTGTCAGGCCAGGGCCACCCATAGGAGATCAGGGAGGGGAGACCAGCCAGGGACTCAGGAGTGGGGGTGTTGGGGGGAGTAGGTGGAGGGGGAAGGCAAGGGAGACAGCCTTGGAGTGGAGCAAAAGAAATGTGTGAATGCCGGGCCTGTGACTCAGGCTTGACTGGAGCAAAAGGTGACCCCCACTCCAGGGCCACCACAAAGATCTCCAGATAAGCCTTCTGTAGCATACATTGCACATATCTCCCAAGATGAGCTGCCGAGAGACAACGCTTGAACAACTAGCTCATCTGCATAATATCACTATTGAATTTCCTTTTTCTTAGAAACTCAAAGTCATTACTTCAAATTTTCATTCCCCAACATTAACATGGAACCAAACTTTTTTTGTACTAGTTATTAAAACTCTAGTGATGGAAATTACACTCTGCATTCATGTCATGGTTTAACAAATGCTGATGTTGCTGCAAATTGTAAAACTTTAATCTATCATATCTAAAAACAGATTAAGTATTAATTAATGATTTCATCTCTTCAGTGACTCTGATATCTCCTTAAGCAATTATTATCAATCTCTAACTCTTGCAAAGCATGTGGGTTGATAAGGTTCTATGAATTGTTTTCTTAACACTTTGATGTGTCTCTCTACCCAACTGAGCTCCAGCATGGCACAGTTTTACTACATGGAATCAAATATTCTGTGAGTTAAGTTATACCCTTCGAGATATATATGGATGCCACACAGAAAAGCTCTATTGAAATAGCCACTAACATAGCCACAGCACTGCCCTTACCCGAAATGCTGGAGCTAACAAGATCCCATTGAATCCGGGGGTGCATAATGAACAGAGAGAGAAGAGAGCTGTCTTTCTGGGAAGCGAGGGTGGGGATGGGGGAGCACTATCCAAGACTTCTTTCCTTCCTCTGAGAGCAAGAGGTTTGTAAAGTGATTCAATGAGTTCATTTTGGAAATGTTTCTTGACTCAGTTCCAGGGAAATGCTAGTTAGAACAATCCTTGTTGACTTATTAAAGCAGCCATAGTTAATGTGATCAAAATACAGGCAAAAATGTGAGTTTAAAATATTTCTTTGACGCATTTTAAATAATAACAAATATATAAAAACAATTACCAAAAATAAAGTAATAACTCATTTTGATCATAGCATTATAGATCATATAGCCGTTCAAAATCATGGATTCAACCACCAACCCATATTTCCCCACATCTAGGGTGTCTGAGGCTCTCAGGCGCATCCTATTTAGTCTGTACCATTGTTCAAACAGCAAACAAGCTTAGAGGGCACTAGCGGTTTTCAATGGCTCCTTTGTGATCTCTCTATTGCTTACGCATCACACATCTAGCAGCTTCGACTGAGACCATATTTATACAAACCATTTCGTCAAGGTATATGCCAGATAGACCATGACAATTCACCTACCAAAGAAATGAACCACATATTCGGTCTCAGTGTGTGGAAGCCCCCTAGTGTGGGTAACGTTATGTGATAATACATAGGAAGGGATATGAAGGTTAGTTTGGGGGCTTAAGGGAGTGTTTGGTGTATTGAGGCAAAATAACAGTTACGTTGATGAGCGTTCGAGTTCAGCACTGCCGATTTTACAAATAAGTCCAGATCCTTTGCTAAAGTTGCCGGAAGGACCAACAGATAATAAAGCATTCGATCCCAGGCCCAGATTGGTTCTAACGCAGATACTAACTACCTGTGGGGAAGACAGTGGAAAACCAAAATTGGGTTAGCAGAAAAAACAAATATGGCCATAAACAAAGCCATTTCATATGAGCAAAATGTAATGTAATAATGCAGTATCTTAATAAAGTTACTAAAACTCAAGTGGTTTTGATAGTGAAAAAAGGCACCATTCAAGACTGGGTCAGAAGAACCTAACTGAGCTGCCCCAAAACATCAGTCAGTCACATGATCACCTAACAATGAAGAGGGTGGAAAGTGGAGAAGGTTCAAAATAAATATGACTCTTAAAAATTTATGGAAGAGGAAAGAAATCCCATGGCAGGAAAGTTAAGCGCATGAGATGAGTTGCTGCAAAAATCCACATGCAAGGAGAGTTAATTGAGCTGCCTGTAGACAGAAATGGATTTGACTGCAACTTACAATGCATAAGCATCGGACCTTTTCCAAGATCGTAGCAGTAGGTTCACATGATCCTACATTTTGTAAAATAAGAAAAAGTAAGAAATGTGTGTACACTTCTACTTAAAGAAGTTCCATCAAGTTGTATGAGCATCTGGCCCCACAACACCTACACGTAACCCTGCCTACAAAGTTGATCCTTTAACAGGGCTACCACGGGCTTCAAGGCATCCGTGCCAGGCTTACGCCATGGAGAAACAAAAGCTTTTGCAAAATGCCAACATGACACCTCCTAAGTTCTAATTTTTCTCAGGCCACAGCTATCAGGAGACAGGCCTGAGCAGCCAGCAGCCTGCCCACCACAGTGGTAGAACCTAACTTAGCCAGTAAATTGGAGAGGCCACCAACTGGGGGCACTTCAACAAAAATTAGAATCAATCCTGATCGGGCCAGACCCCAGCAGCAAGCTAACCTACCAGTCAGAGCATCTGCCCCCTGGTGGTCAGTGCACATCATAGTGACTGGTCAACCAGTCGACTGTCTGCCATCTAAATGTCACTGACTCTAGTCTATGGAAAAAGTTATATCCTCAGCTCCAAAGGGAAGGCTGCAGGAGCTTTAGATAAGTGTGTGAGTGGCTCAGTATTGAAATGAGTTTGCTGGTCTGCTCTGTGGATAAAGCCAGATTCTGCCAGTCTGTTTTGAAAGTTCTCACTTGACTACATATCCTAGAACAGGTGTCCCAGTAGCTAAGTGTCACCTAATGAGCTTCCTTTTGTTGGGGCTCATCAAACTCACCCTTTTCCCCCCTCCCCTTTAACCACAAGGAGGCTATGAGGACGAAGAGCAGGTGGGTCTGAGCTTTCTGGAATAACACTCAGGATACTCCTGGCTCAAATGTCAGCCTGTACTGAGGAACATATAAAAGATCCATAATCTGCGCACTTGCTCAAACTGAACCCATGCAGGGGAGAGGGAGATGACGACTTCTTCCTCAGAACAATGAACCTTTGAAAGCTGAGTGGGAGAAACTAGTGACAATAACATGATGTCTGTCAACTTTTGAAAAATTAGAATCAGAAAACCAAAAGTAAAGTTGAAAGAAGACAAATTAGGTTATATCAAGATTTGACACATCATTGAATACTTGCTAACGAAAAAAAATAATTTCATTTAAACATTCTTATTGTCTTTATGCATAACACTTTTAAAATCACCTAACATTTTTATAAGAGTATTAAAAATAACCTTGCTTTCAATATGGAAAAGAGTATGACAGGCATGTGAAGTTCATTCTCTAAAAATGGCAGCAGCTCATTCTTTAGACTTCTTTTTTGTTTTTTTCCTAAAGCTTTACTCTAAATAATTCAGGTGGAAGCAGAAAGAGAAGCCGTAAAAACATCATGATTGTTGCTGTTCTGTTGGAAGTTTTAAAAAACAGATTGTGGTCAAGCCAGAGACATAGCATGAGAGTGAAAGTGAGGATTTAACAGCTAATCCTAGGCTCTGCAACTGTCTGGCTGGGTTACCTCGGACATGATATTCAAATTTCACTTTCTCTTCTGAATAATGGGGTAGTAATTGTGCTTTATATTTCAAAGAGTTGATGAGGACTAATAAAATAATATTCCTGAGGAACTGGCACACATGGCGTACTCAGTGACTATTCATTTGTTGCTATCATGACAATTCGTAACTGAGAGCAAAAATGTAGACTGACAAAGGCCTAAGGGATCATCTCTATCCCAGAGTCAATAGAAAATCCTGTTTGATAAGATGTGCCCTCTCAAAGCTTACCGTGTAGCTGTGTTCAAATAAAAAACAAGCATTTGTTGTGTGCCTGTTTCAGCCAAGGCACTGAGTTGGGCATCAAAAAGCAGAATACTAAAACATGATTTTTTAAAAAATTAGGACAATTTTCTCATTTGACTGTCTTCCTCGGGGATTTAAAATTCAATTTGTTAGGGTAATAGGGTTAGCAGATGTGACAAAGCCACATGGCCACATGGCTTCTTAAATTTGATTGAACATTTAATAATGCTAATGTCAATGATCATTTGGAGATACTTGCCAATTATTTTTGCAGCGGCTATGAAACCTACACACCCTAGAAGACCACGCTCAGAGATACTCATTGTCAGTGTATGTTTATATCCAAACCATGACCACATACTGGAGTACTTGGGCCAGCCAAGAGGCAGTCTTCTAGAGTCTAAAAGTTCTGGATTTTAATCCCATCTCCACTTCCCATGAGTTGTATAACTTTGAGCAAGTTACAACCTCAGTTTGATGTGTTATATGTATCCAAAGGGAGAAAAAACTCAATATTGGACCCGGTACTTTATGAGCCCTAAATAAATGTTAGGAAAACTTTAGAAAAATGGCTCTCTGACTTAGGCAGAGGTAGGGGAAGGTTTTCTTGTTCAAGTCCTTTACTAATCCTTTCTCTTATGCTGGCAAAAGAAATGACTCAAATGAAACATCTTTGTAAGATTTACATATAATACTAGAGGCCCGATGCACAAAATTTGTGCAAGGGCTCTGCCCTCGAAGCCCCGACTTCATCGGGAAGGTCATCTGGCTGTCTGGTCTAATTAGCATATTATGGTTTTTTTGGGGTTTTTTTTTTTTGTTTTTTTAAAATTCTACATCTTTTGTTTTTAGTATTTTTTTTATTATTATTAGTTAAGGTATTACAAATGTGTCCTCATCCCTATTTTTATTATTATAGATGATGTAAGTTTCAGGCATACAACATTGTAATTTGACATCTGTAAACCCTACAAAGTGATCTCCTCTGAAAGTCTAGTTACCATCTATCACCACACAATCAATCTCCTCCACCAATTTGCCTACGTTAAAACCCCACATTCCCTCTGATAATTACCAATCTGTTCTCTGTATCTATGAGTTTGTTTGTTTTTCTGTTTTATTCTTTTAATTTTTATTGTTGAAAGTATTACACGGCCCCTTTTTTCTCCATGGACCCCTTCTAGCCCATCCCCCACTCCAGACCTTCACCACACTATTGTCTGTGTCCATGGGTTATGCATATATGCATACAAGTTATTTGGTTGATCTCTTCCCACCCACCCCCACCTTCCCTCTGAGATTCAACAGTGTGTTACATGCTTCTATGTCTCTGGATCTATTTTGTTCATCCGTTTATTTTGTTCATTGGATTACACATATGAGTGAGATCATGTGATACTTGTCTTTCTCTGACTGGCTTATTCCACTTAGCATAATATTCTCCAGGCACCTCCATGCTGTCTCAAAGGGTAAGATATCCTTTCTTTTTTACTGCTGCCTAGTATTCCATGGTGTAAATGTACCACATATGAGTTTGTTTTTGTTTTGTTTATTCATTTGCTTTGCTTTTTTAGATTCCACATATGAGTAAAAGCATACAGTATATGTCTTTCTCTATTTGGCTTACCTCACTTAATATAATTCCCTCAAGTCCATCCATATTGTTGCAAAGAGCAATTTCATTCCTTTGTGTGGCTGAGTAGTATTCCATATATACCACATCTTCTTTATCCATTTATCCATCGATGGACACTTAGAATGTTTCCATATTTTGGCTATGTTAAATAATGCTTCAATGAACATAGGTGTGCATATATCTTTTCAAATTAATGTTTTTATATTCTTTGAATAAATATCCAGAAATGGAAGACATGGGTCATATGGTAATTCTATTCTAAGTTTTTTGAGGAATCTTTATATTGTTTCCCATTGTGGCTATACCAATTTATATTTCCCTGAGGGAAAAACCAATTTTACCTCAATTGAAAAAACACACACAATAAAAAAAGGGTGGCAGGAGACCACTGAATAAAAGACATTTAAGAGATATAAAAGACCCCAGTAATACCACTTCTAGGAATATATCCCAAGAAAACAGACACACCAATCAGAAAGGATATATAAAGCCCTATGTTCATAGCAGCACAATTTACAATAGCTAAGATTTAAAAACAGCCTAAATGCCCATCAGCAGATGAGTGGATTAGAAAACTCTGGTATATCTACACAATGGAATGCTATGCTGCTGTAAAAAAAGAAGGAACTCTTACCATTTGCAACAGCATGGATGGAACTGGAAACATTATGCTAAGTGAAATAAGCCAGTCAGTGAAAGATAAATACTACATTATCTCACTTATTTGTGGAGTATAAATAACATTATAAACTGATGAACAAAAATAGATACAGAAGCAAAGAAGCATCGAACAGACTGTCAAACTACAGCGGGGAGGCAGGGTTTGCAGGGGGTTGAGGGGGGGGGGAGAAAGATCAACCGAAGGACTTGTGTGCATCCGTATAAGCATAACCAATAGACACCGACACTGGAGTGGGAAAACAATTTCTACCACAATTTCTATAGAATTTCTATAAAATATTTTAATCATTATTGCAATACAAATGACACCAGTAAAGCCTATATAATTAAATGTTTTTATTTTTATTGATTTCAGAGAGGAAGGGAAAGGAAGTGAGAGATAGAAACATCGATGACGAGAGAGAATCATTGATCAGCTGCCCCCTGTACACCCCAACTGGGCATTGAGCCCACAACCTGAGCACAAGCCCTGACCAGGAATCAAACCATGACCTCTTTGTTCATAGGTTGACACTCAATCACCAAGCTGCGCCAGCCAGACATAAAGCCTATATCATTAAAACAGCATGATATCATAGCACCATGGGCAGGACCATCATACTGGTTCGCGAATACACAGGCAGACTAAAGGAATAAAGTAGAAAGTTCAGAAATAGACATAGCTGCATGTGGAAATTTAGTATGCAGGAAAAGCAGAATCTCAAATCTGTGGGAGAGGGATGGATCCCTTAATAAAGTGTTATTGGCATAACTGAATGGTATTATGGTAAATAGTAAGATAAGATCTATTTCTTACAACAGACACCAGGAAAATTCCAAATAGGTTAGAAATTTAAATTAGGAAATAAAATAGCACAAGTATGAGGAGAAAAGGAGTGAGTTACTTCATTATCTCAAAATGCACAAAACT
Organism: Myotis daubentonii; assembly: GCF_963259705.1. Taxonomy (NCBI): domain Eukaryota; kingdom Metazoa; phylum Chordata; class Mammalia; order Chiroptera; family Vespertilionidae; genus Myotis; species Myotis daubentonii. The sequence goes on from NC_081856.1 coordinate 25,539,535, forward strand.
CTTCATCGCAATGCAAAATGAAGATATTGATCATTTTAAATACTTAAAATTAAAACACATTAGCAATAACAAAGCGCAAGACAAATGACAAACTGGAAAAATAAAATTGCAACATATATCATGAGCACAGCTAAAAACGTAATATTGCTCATCTAAACTGAGCTTCGAGAAGTAGAGAACAAGTCCAGCAAGCTATTGTGGAAAAATGGACGGGAGGTAACAATTTAGACAATCTTAGAAAAAGAAATGCAAGTGGTCCTTATACATATAAAAAGATGCTTAACCTTGCTCATAGAAAATAAATGTAAATTAAAATCTACTCCTCTGGGCAGATAGGCAAAAACGCAAATATTGAACAGTATTCCCATCACCAGGTTGCCCTTCTAATATTCTACCAGTGGAATCGTGTAGCCACCAGTGGCTACAACAGATACAAGGTAAAATAAAGCGGTACAAAGATCTATGGAAATGTTTTAAAATTTTTACATCCCAGAGCAGTTCCTAAATCAGAAGAATTCAGAAACTGGCCAGTGGCGAGGCTGGACTGGTTTCCTTAAGTCCTACCCACTGGTTGATCAGCAGATGTTCCTGAACATGGTTTGAAAGCTAGAAAAGTCCCTTATTAACATGTTTCCATGGTTGTTTCTTTCCCTCAGCCCCTTCACAACTAAGATTATTACTGTACATTGCTTGTTTCTTTTGTACCTAAACCTGAGGCTTCCAGGCTCCTTATGATGGCATCCAGTTCTGCAGATGGCCACAGTGAGTAGTAGGTATGTATCAAGGATAGGGCAATCCTGCCCCCCACCACCACCCCCAAATGACTCACTGTTTGGAACAGAAATAAGGTTGTCTGCATTAGGTCTGCATTCCAGCGGCACTGTACCATCAAACAGAAAGCAACAAGGAATCGTTTCGCTGTGTGGTAAGGACAGTGGGAAGATGTTGCTTATCTCCTCTCAGGAGGTTGCCTGCCAAACAGGACCCCTTCCTCTGTCGCCATTGCCAAGTAGAAATGGGACCAAGTGCAAAAGGCCAAAAGGAGGTGTTTTCACCGTGAACATCCTACCTCAACTGGACAAATTTGGAGACCAAGGGGACGTTCCTGAAATATCCACTTCAATAATTCAACCTGGTACAGTTAATTGGAGATTTTCAGGATAATTGGCTCTTTTGGACATTTAAAAGTAAAAATAGCCAGGTCTGTTAATGGAAGATCAGGTGTTGGGCCTCTCAACATATTATCCACAGCCATTAAGGCCGTTCCAGGAAACGCATCCTGGATGATGTGGCGCCCATTAGCCAGAGCGTGAGATTGAACCGACAGGCATAGCGCCACGGGCACCGCCAGCTGCCGCCAGCACAGTGGGAACCCCCCCCCCCGGGGGTCTCTCTAGGCTTTTCCAAAACTCCTGTCCAGGGCCCTGTCCTCCGGCCAATAAAAACAGAGAGGGCGTGGGGCTTTTATGTGAACCAAAGGAAAACTTGACAATAAAATCCCCTAAAACATGGATAGGCTGATGCTTCCCACCCAGATGGGTCTGTAACTTAAGATTGTCTTCTGTTTTCAAGCACGGAGTCTTTCAGTGGTGTTATGCCTCCCGTGTTAGGTGTACCTGGACTCAGGCGAAGAACAAAATGAAAAAACAGCCTGCTGGATGGCATCATTCTCAGCAGCCAAGAATAAAGGCTTTATTTTCTTCACTGATCATTACCCATGTTTGCTTTTGATAGATCCCACTCGCCAGAGCTTGCCATCTTGGCCTATTACAGCAGTTGTTTATTCTCTCCCAAATGCCATCATATGCCTTAACCCCACAGCGGCAGCAACAAAGAAATCAGTGATTGGAAACTGTGGGCACGTTGCAGACTTGGATGGATGATTGCAGCAGAAGCACAGGAGGGGGTGAGAGCAAGCAGCAGGCCTTTTCCCTTGCGGGGTGAAAGCCCAGGCGGACCTGTGGCGTGAAAAACCCAAACAGACTTTTCCTCTAAAATGCATGTGTGTGTGTTTTAAGATATATTATAAGAAGTAGTCATATCATATTTTGACCATCTTTTCTGATTGCCTCCTAAGGCTCATTGTAAACCATCAAAAATTCATCTCTGGGGCAGCAAGAGGCAACACATTACAAATGTTGTCACACTTTGAGGGGGTGTGCATGAAGTAGTTCCCACAGCTACACGGCACGCCACCATATAATTTCTCCATTCCCTCTGACTTCACTGATGAAAGATAAAATTACCCTGCCTTCCTCCTTTGCCACCTAGAACAGCATGTGCCTGAGACACACTCCGTCAGCTATCAGCAGATGCCTTTAGGAATCTGATGCCTACGAGGGACTGGGTTATTTGTCATAAAAGTGAAATGGGGCTTTTCTTTTAGCTAATGTAACAGTTTCCAGCAGTATCTGTGATTTTATTCTCTGTGTTTATCGACTTATTATTCTAGGCTTAACAGGGGTGTTCTTTAGGGGGCTGCTATGCAAAAGTGGATATGGCACAATTCGGATCTGAACAGACAGTACACAAACATGCAATTTAACAGTTCTATAAAGAGGAGCCTGGAGGGCTTTGTCACTGATACAGGATGGAGAAGGCACCCACTGGGTGGCTATTCCATCACATCCAGGCATGGGAGAAGCAGCTTCCGATGAAAGAAAATTCCAACTGGCTTTGGGCACTTTTTTTTTTTTAGCTTCATCTGCAACTTGATTTTTAGTAACTGCACGGAGATCTTAGTTGGAGATGCCACACCCATTCCTCTGTACAGATGGTTTAGAAAGTTTCCTTATAGAGATGTTTTCTCAATTTAAAAAGTTAGCGCTTTGTCTTTGTAGTAAAAGATACACAGCACAAAGGGAAATTGGCACTAACTGCAGACGTGTTCGTTGGAAACATGGTCAGGCTATTATTTCAAAGACAAAGCTGAAATCCAAGCAGATGTTTTGCAGGCTGCCCTTTGCCAGGACATGTTGCAGCGCCCCAGAAAGTTAGTCAGGACTGAAGTAGTAATGCCTGCGCTCGTCCAAAAGATGGAAGTACATCCAGGCGCATTTTTATCAGGGCATTTCATCCACACAAGCATCTAAATGATTCTAGTGACACGAAATATACTCTCAAACATGTTGGTTATTTGCAGGTTAAACTTCTCACTGACTGCTTACCAGAGGACACTTATGACATTATAATCATCCTACAGATAAATAGGCAATCAATATTTGTGGAGTTACGCTAAGCTGAATTAATTGTAATTCCAAGGGGAAATGTTCAGAGGCAACCAGGAATGTTCCACCAAACACTGTGTTGGCTTCTAAAGAACAAAAGCAAAGAAATGCATGGCCAGTCTTCTACAGTTTTTCCTTAATTATTATATTTTTCAGTAAACAGCAGAGGCCCCATTGCTAGAAATAAATACACTTGGACTTTTGAAAATGTGAGGATATGAGGAATATGTGCCATTCAGTCAAAGGTTTGCCTTCATGGTGGCTTGTCAGGTAACCGTTGGATACTTGTGAGACACAGAGAACAAAACTTTTCCTCATCCCCACGATTCCTCAAGTTTGAGTAATCTGCTGTCAGTACTTCGAGAAGTGAAGAGCGAAGCTGTCCCAAGGCAAAGATAATCTGCACCCACTTTTCTCCTGCCAGCAGCCCTCACTCCGGGTAGAGGAAGGCTGCCTCATCATAAGCAAGCTACTTCCCTTTTCTCTCTCCCCTCCCCTTCCTTGTTAGACATAAAAAAGGCAGCTCTAACAGAGCTGATATGATTTTTGAAGCCGGCTCTCTCTTGGCATTCATATTTTTATAGCTCTAAAGTCTTCTATTGTGTGGAAGTGGTTTATGTTTTGATTCCATATTTTTCTTTCCATTAGTCCTATTCGCAATTCTTAAACAACTTGGCCTTGGTCTTTTCAGTGGTGATTCATTGGGATTCCTGAACTTCATGACCTCTATCTCCCTGGGCCTCAAAAAGTCCATGACTTTCAAAACATATTTGGACTTCAATTCAACAAAGAATTGAGTACCTATTGTGTGTGCAATGCAGAAGTAAGCACCCAGAATAGGAGATGCTTGAGTCACAATTCCCCAGGAGTCTCAAAGAGTTCCCATTCTCCACTGTGGTGAGTGCTGTATGGGATTGTGAATGAGCTATGCAATCATCAGATACCAACATTGTCAGTGTATAAAACAGAGAGAGATACAGACATTAAACTCAAAAAATATAAATTAAAAAAATAATCTATGATGTAAATGAGTAATATCATCATAATTTATGTTTATTGAAAAGTCTGGAGGCAAGAACAACCGCAATGACTGAATAATGGTTTTTAAGTAATATTTATCACTAATATGAATTAGAACTCCTTGGAAAATTGGTCAACTTCAGGTTTAGGACAGGATATGTACAACATGAGTCTGAGACATCTTATCATGCCAGAAGTAAAGGAAGCTACAGCTGGTTGTGCTAAACACAGGACTAACTTGAAGGAGATTTTGCTTGCCATTGACATTTGAACACCAAATACATTAATGTATTCTTAGAAACACATCAAATATGTAAAACTCTTGAGTTCTTAAAATTCCAAAATGATAATACCTTCTTTGACACTATTGCTAGAGTACTAATTTATTATTCTGAAAATTAATAATGCAGGCATTTACCTTGCCTTTCTTGTATACATTATATTTTAGAGTAGACAAATAGTTGATGAGAAAAGAGCTTTTTATATATGAGTTCCAATTAATGTGTAAAATATGACAGAATTGGAAATCACAACTTTATGATTGTTAATGAAATAATTTTGGGGGGCAATAGTTGTTAAAACTCTTAGGTAAGAAGCTGATTGGGAATTTTATAATGGATGAATTTGACTTACAATAGCTAAATTCATCAGTCAATTTGAACATCACAAAAAGTGAAATAACTAGGTGTTATTGTCACCCAATGTAATGGCTTTGAAAGTATACAATACCATATCTATGACATGCTTGCTCAATAAAACAAAGTTGCATCAAATAGAACCTATAGATATATCTGCTAGTTTACAGAAAATACATGGAATAGAGAGGTATGTTAAACCACAACTCAAGGATGCAATTGGCTGAGTCTATGATACAACAAATTTTACAGAAAAATTACTTGACTTTTTTAAAACTCATAAATAGCAGAAAGTGCATGTGGGACAAAGCATGTTACATACTTCCCACATATCACTTGTGCAAAGAGCCAAGTCAGTCCTGGCTAGTGAGATGGGCAGCGATGAAGTGAGCAGTCTCCAAAAGGTGGTGGTAGATGTGCAGGCCCAGACAGGAGGAGTGTGCAGGGAGGAAGATGAGCGAAGAAGAATAGTCCAGAGACATGAATGCAAAAGTTAATTTTAAAAATAAGATATGTGTGAGAAAGAAGGATATACTAAAAGAGCGATAGGAAAGGTGAGCCCACCCGTGGAAGTTTGCTTACAGCTGACCATCCATAAGCAGGAAAGGCCATTAGGTTTGCCACACAATTGCTATATGGCTGCCATAGGTCCCCCTGGTTCCCCATGTGTGTGATCAAGATTTCTTCAATTCCCACACAAAAGTACATTTCACCTATTAATTAGGTCCACTGGCAAGCACACAGAAAAAAATATAGTAGCAGCCTCTTTCTTAATTCTGACAGATGGCTTCTTCCTAGATCTCTGAATGTCGGTGATACCAACCTCTGGGATAGCCAAGTGTAGAACACAGTCCAGACAACAGGCTGCTTTTGCTTGGTGTCAGTTCAGCTTCCTACAAACAAAATTAAAGCAGCATTCAGTTAGCAATTGGAAACACATATCAAAGGGAGGCCGCTTAACTGAAAACAGATTTTTCTAACCATCCTCAATATATGTGTTTAGGAAGAATGCATCTTTTAGTTATAGCAATGCAACTGTCAGTGATTATAAACATGTGTATAATAGCTTGCCAGCAATTTTTGCCCTTGAATGACGAGACCCATACAGAGTCCAGGGAAGAATGTGGAACTCCCATTGGCTTCAGCATGAAATACAGAGAAATGAATGGTGGTCGCAGGAAAATCATGGACATAACCCTTTATGGGAAGCATGTTGGTTTTTTGATCCACATGCCTGAAAACAGTAAATGCACGTCCTCCCACCAACACTAAGACTTCTTCAAGAATGCAAATATAAGTCACTTAATTTGAGAGGAAATTCATTTCCAAGAGTGGTAAAAGATGGACCATTCTTAGAAGAAGCTCAGAGAAAGGACGATGTGAGGAAGCCAGAGAGCTCTGTTGGGTACTGTCATGACCTTCCTTCTTCTGTTTCTGCAAGCTGGCTGTCTCTCACATTTCATTTCCCAAACAAGTACTAAATTTTACCCCAGAAGGGAAAAGATTTACCAGTGTACATTCTAAAGTCCTTCGTAAGGGACAAATCCACTTCACTGTGTCCTAGAATGTCTATAGAAAAGTGAAAATGTCATGGTTGGAGTGGTTTCTGGGTTAATATCAGTAAATAAAACGTTTGCCTGTTGCTTTCTGTTTTACCAAGTGAAATATAGCTGCCAATTCATCCATCTGCAAAAGTGCTCCTTATTGTACTCCTCAAGAGACTTACTGAATTATTTTCTGTGCAAAAGTAGTTTCCTCGCATATTGTTTACTTCCTGTGGCTAAAGGGGGAATGTTTCAGCCCTTTACGGAGCCCTTTTTTCCATGCACATGCTGGACTTTTTAAAATTTTTTATTTTGTTTTATTGTTTAAGGTATTACAAATAGTAGAACATGTGTCTCTTCCCCCCCCCCCCATCCCCATTGACCTCCTCCTGGCCTCCCCTACCCCCCCCACCCCCCCACCGCCGCACTTGCCCTCACCTCCCCCGCAGTGTCTTGTGTCTATTGGTTGTGATTATATGCATGCATACAAGTTCTTCAGTTGATCTCTTAACCCCCCACCCACCCACCCTCCCTCCCCTGCCTTCCTGCTGCCACATGTGCTGAATTTTGCTGAGGCTGCGTCCCTGTTAGAACAGCTGCTCCCTTGTTTTGTCAATCCAAATCCTTCAGTGTCTTCAGGCTCTGACTTAGGCTCCTGAAGAGCCTTCCCCAAACTCTTACCCTCACAGGGTTGTCCCCTTTCTCTGTTTATTTACTGCTCGATGGTGTAGCACTTGGTTACATTTTGTCTGACATTATTATAAAATTCTTTTTTAAAAAATTCTATCTTCTTCAACCAGGTTAAGATCCTTGTGGGACAAAGCATGTTACATACTTCCCACATATCACTTCAGACCTAAAATGGATATACCTTCTTGTACTCAAATAAGAATGTTTTGTTCTCCACTAACCTCCAAATGCATAATGGGTCAAATATACAGATTATTGGGGTATTTTTACAGTAATTATTTGATGAGGGAGAAAGAGAAAAAATGCAACAACCAGGGAAAACTTGTGCAGACTTAGTGATTCTGATTTTCAGGCCAACGTTTCCACATGACGATAAAGGTAGAGTTAATAAGTAAACCTAAAATGCATAAATGATCTAACTGGGAAAAGAAATTCAAATTGAAGTACAGAGTTGATTCCTAGCAATGTGGTAGATCAACTACTATAAAAGAGGTCCTTTTCTTGCCTGAAACACAAAATAGTGGATAAAATAAGTACTAAAAATACTTTCAAATATATAATCAAGTTCAAAATATAGGGAACCCTTCAGCTATCATATATTTAAAAGAAAAATTAAACCACTCAATAGAAAATGGTCAGAGGATATAAATAGGTAGTTGAGAGAAATGGAAGCCCAAATAATCAATAAATACAAAAAAAAGTCTCACCTGGTATCAGGCTAGTGTAAAGTAAAACAACAATTAGGTCCTATTTCCCACCCAACATATTGATAAAATTTTAATATCTGACAAGTTTGGGGAGAAAAAGTGGAGAAATAGGAATGTTCAATACTGCCATGGCAAAGTAAATTGGTACACTGCTTCTCAGAGCAATTCACCACTAACTAATATAGTTAAACGTGCACATACTCTAACACCCTCATAATCTCCAATGCAGGTATAATTCTTGAGAAATTCAGGAACATGTGAGCAAAGAGATCCGTTCAGAGCATTTACTGCAGCATTGTTTGTAATGAAATAAATTAATGTCATAATAAGGTAATGAATCATAAACTGTGGCTTAATCATTCCATCAAACAAGTAAGATGATTAAACTAGAAATACATGTATGAACATGGATAAATCTCAAAACATAATGATAAATGTCAGAAGTTATACATGAAGTTGATACTCTAAAATATGATTTTAAAAACACATAACACACCTGGCCAGCATGGCTCAGTGGTTGAGTGTTGACCTATGAATCAGGAGGTCATGGTTTGATTCCTGGTAAGGGCATATGCTCAGGTTGTGGGCTCAATCCCCAGTAGGGAGTATGCAGGAGGCAATTGATCAATGGTTATTTCTCATCATTGATCTCTCTCTCTCTCTCTCTCTCTCTCTCTCTCTCTCTCCTTTCATCTCTGAAATCAATAAAAATATTTTTAAAAAACACGTAACACAATTCTGTCTATTTTAGGAACCCAAAAAGATGAACTAAAACAAAAATATGCATGAGGATACCCACACACTTTAAAAGTGGCTTGCTCTGGATGCAGAGATAAGAAACAATATGGAAGAGGAGTAGGGATAAATTTATTACCTTAAAAACAGAAACTATGGAAATATTTAGTATGGACATTGCATCAAGGTAGTGGGTATATATGTCTTTGTATTTGATTCTCTCTTACATGAGGCACTGGATATGAGTGAATGAAAGAGTCATTAAAATCCACCACTATTCCATGAGCCAGTGTCTGGAATCAGATTTCTATCTAATTTCTATCTAATTTCCATCACTTTTGAATCACTTATTCATTTCATAGGGACAAGCTATCATATTTAAAAGTTCAAATCACTTCTCTGCCATAGCTGTCTTTCCATTGTTGCTTACATATTTTACATTTTTAATTTGCAGCAAACACAGACTACTAAAATAGAGTAGTTTACTCTAAAAAGGGAGAACCCCAATTGTAAACTACAATTTCTCACTTATTTTGACAATTCGATTTAATGTGAAGTAATCTCCTCTGGGCTTGTTCATTACACTTTCTTAAGTATTTGGCATAATATGAGTGCGTGTGTGTGTGCGTGTGTGTGTGTGTGTGTGTGTGTGTGTGTGTGTGTCTTTTTAGTGTGTGGAAGAAAATCTAACTTTTGGACTGCAGCTTCTCACTCCCTGAAATGCCACAGCACGTTGGAATGCCAAACTTGCTACCAATTCATCTATTTACTCGATAAATGCTTACTGAAGGCCCCCTTTCTCCAGGTACAAAAATGGAGCTTAGTAGCAAAGACTACAATCCAAATACAACGAGATACGATTAAAATGGACACTGCAGTTGGGATTCAGCTAAGGGCTTCTCATCAACTTGTTGGCTCTGAACCACCAGGGAATGAGCAATATCAAAGATAAACAAAGCCAAACACTAGTTAAAGTGGTATGGACAGATATTCATCGGCAATACACTATTGCAAGAGGAGGAAAAGTCCAGCATGAACTGACCTCAACCTTGGTTTGTACAGAGGTGACTGGGCCTTTAAAGGGAGAATGAGGAAGTAGAGATAGGAGTGAGCAGGAGCTCTGCAGAATCAGAGAGGTGAAAAATTACAAAAAGTGGGAAAAATAGGCAGGGGTTGGTCCATGTGAAACCAACTGGGTTTGCTAACTGGCATTTATCCAATTTCAGCTCCTCTGCTCCCACAGAGACTCGGATGCAGGGGTACTGTCTCCAGGTGTTGGCTGCAACAAATCCTTTGGGAAGCCCATTGAAGGGGGGCGTGGTCACCCTAGAGATGCAGCCTTGAGCTGTTAGAACCCATGTTGGTGTTTGTTCAACCAAGCGTGAGGCCTAATGGAGAAGAGGGCCCAGAAAAGCCTGTTTAGGGTTTGGTCCAGGAGGGAATGTTTGTCAGTAGCCCAGCCCTTACAGACGGGCAAGAAAAGAGAAAGAAAACAAGGACTAACAAATGAAGCGTGACATTGACATCTCTGCCTGTGTCAAATGCAGTACTCGTAGCTAGATGGATGATTTTTAGAACTAGAAGCACCCTAGCTCCTTTAACAAATGAATAAATGGAGGCCAAAGGGTTTAGATCCTTGCTAGACTGACTCTAAGGAAGCTTGTTGAGCCAGCAATAGAATTCAAAGCTTCAGGAAGATTAGAATGTGTACAGCTAGCCGCGCAGGGTCCCAAAACCTACAGGACCTTCGTCCCTCCCAGGACAACCACACTCAGCTCCGGCCTACAAGTCCAAACGCAAATGAGAGCCTGGACAAGAACCAGACCTGATTTCCAAAATAGGCTGGAAATTCGTACTTTTATGTACGCTTTCTTATTCTGAGATGCTGGACACCGATTCCAAATTTTAAAACATACCATATGAGCCAAACAAAACACATCTGCAGGCCAAGTTCCAAGTGCTGGTCACTATTTTGCAACATCTGCTATAAAGAACTGGGACTGAGGGCCTCCTCCTGGCCAGTTCTTATGGCTCCTGAATTCAGAAAAAGAAAAGGTTATGTTCAGAGCTGCTCCTAATATTGGAGCCACCTGAAATTAAATGTTTACTGCCGAGGTCTATTTGGATGAAAAGCAGAAGTTGTAAATCTGATCAGTTTGTACCTTTGGAGATTACAGAGACTAACACTGGACAGCTGGCCCATCCAATAAGAACATGATTGTTGGCCTCTATTAGTAGGTGATATGGTGGGGAAGCGGGGAGGAGAAGCCACACCAAGTGATCCCAGTGCACCCTCCCCATACCCCTCTCCCTTCCTCCCCCATCCTCTCCTACAGCCTTATTCTATCAGCTCTTTACTGTTCTTCTGGTCCCTAAGAAGTGGTTACAGAAGAAGACCAACAGGGCAGGGAGTGTAGAGAAAGTCTGTGTCATTCCGCTAAATCATAAAAACTAAGGACTGTCTACTCTGAAATGCGTTTCACACCCTACTGTAAGCATTTTCCATTATAATCCTTACAACAATCCTATAAATGAGGTACTACAGTTACAGCCCTGTACAGATACAGCATGAAGAGGTTATGAGCGTACTCAAGGCCACAAGTAACAGAGCCTGGACTAACTAGAATCCAGTTAACTAGAATTAGACTAGAATCCAGAATAAACAAGAATTCACATGATTCTGACCCAAAGCTCCAAAATTGTGCTATCCCTCCTCCCTCCTGGCTGCATGATTTCATCCTGTTTCATTTTGTTCATCTACTACATAGCATCATTCAGTCCCCTCAACCCAAAACAGATTCAATATGACAGAAGATTGTGCATTTGTTGGAGATATTTTTAAAAGAAACAGTTTAAAAGGAGATTTGGAGTCTGCCTTCTCGTCTCGTTATAACAATAGAGTCCATCCTGCAGCAGGGAGTGGGCTCTGGGAAGGGTACAGAGATGGGCTCCTTTCTGTGACTTGCACTTTTTTTTAAGGACTTGAAGAAACTTGGGGAAGAGAACTTTGTTCTCTAACATACTGCTGCATGATGATGAGTAGTGCTTTCCTTGTATTTTAAATGAAAAGGCAAAATACACACATGTGTGTTTGTATGTTTGTGCTGTGTGTATGTGTGTGAGGTGTATGTGTGTAGTGAGTGTGTTACATGCATACGTATGTGGTTTGTGTGTGTGCTGTGTGTGTGGTATATGTGTATGCGGGTAGTGTGTTGTTGTGTGTATAAATGTGCTATGTGGGGGTATGTATGTGGTATGTATGTGTGGGAGGGTATGTGCTGTGTGTGTATGTGTTTATGGTATGTGTGTGTGTGTGGTATGGTGTATGTAGGGTGCGTGCGACTATAGTGTGTGTGTATGTATGTATGTGTGGGGGGTGTGTGTGTGTGACTTTCAAGATGTCTTTCAGGACAATCAGTGCAGCCACATGCTCTAGGGGCCAGAGGTTAGGCCATTATCCCAGGCCACATCCATCTGTGGTTTTCTTGTAGATACTGTTTCTCTAAGTACGTATGATCTGATTGCCCAACTGCTGGAGAATCAACTGGGGATGTTGTTACAATGCACACGCCAAGGTCCCTGCAGACCTCCATCATCATACTATCTGATCCTGAGCCGAGGAATCTGCACTTTTATTTAATAGGTGTCCCACTTAAGAGAACCCTTGGTTTTTCTACAAAACGTCTGAATTTGAAATCAGAATAATTAGTTGCTAATATTAATTAGTTTTTAGTTTTGATTTTAAAATGTAGATTTTTTAAAATTTTTGAAACACTATCAATCAAATAGAACTTGGAGAGGCACTTGGACTAACAATCAGGATTTTAAAAAGATTCCCAGGTGATTCTAATGTGCAGCCAAGGTTGAGAACCACTGCTCTAGAGTATGGATTTTTAAAAATTAAGATAAATCTATAATCTAGTCCAATGACCAAGGAAACTCATAATTAGAGAGGAAGCTATATCTCATCTGATCCAACTACACCTCTAATTCTTGGATCCCTTCTGCCTCTAAGATTCCTTGTAACCTTGAGATTCTATTGCTCTGTGATTGCTGTAGTAGTCCTGAGTGGCAACAGCTCCTTACTCTCTACATCTGTGTGCAATGGTGTTACTTTAGAATCAGTCTTTGCCTCTCCTTTTTCTCTTTTTAGGCTTCTCTCCTGAGACAAGCAAGGATATGATTTGACATTTATCTTGTTAAGAGAACAATGGATAATTTGGATGCCAATCAAGTGTAAAAAAATGTCCACATTTTTCTAATCAGTCAAGTAATTGTCAAATCATTTCACTCTGCCTTTCAGACACAGCTCAAGCTATGAGAGTCCCAAGATTTTTAAATTCTGAGTGCTTTCTAATGGTCTTTTGAGAACTAATCCAGAATGAACTTGCCTCTTATATACAAGTACTTATGGCTATACATGGGGAATGAAGACTACAAGAAGTAACCTACAGGCCAAGAGAGGAGAAATGCATGATCAATTATAATCTGAAGTAGAATAACATTAGCACCTATAAGAGTTTGTCCCTCTGTATTAGAAACAAAACAGAACTAATAGCAAATAATTGGAAAATAAAGTTTGAAATAATATCATTTGAAAAAATCAAAGTGCATATAATGCTTAATAATAAAATTTACAAAATATATACAATACCTATACACTTAAAACTATAAAATATTTCTAAGAAACTTTAAAGAACACTGGAGGGATGTATGAGGCACCTGGATAGGGAGACACCATTGTTAAGATGGCAATTCTCCCAAAACTGACCTACAAATGTAATTCAGTCCCATCAAAATCCTAGCAGGATTTTCTGAATATATTGATGAATTGATTGTAAAATTTATATGGAAATGTAAAGACTCTATAATAGCCAAAACAATTACCAAAAGAAATTGGAGAATTTTAAGATTTATTTTTAATTGAATTTATTGGGGTGACACTGGTTAATAAAATTTATAGGTTAATAAAATTTAGAAACTTCTAGAAGAAAACAGGAGGGTATCTTCACAATCTTGGAGTAGGCAAATCTTTCTTGGATAAAACACAAATCTTCTCTTCAAAAGACATGATTTAAAAAATTAAAAAGTAAACTAGACACTAAATAAAAATATTTACAAGAACTATTTATGACAAAAGACTTGTAGCCAGAATATATAAAGATCTGACAACTCAATCATAAAAAGATAAACAACCCAATAAAAATGGGCAAAATATTTGAATTGATACATCACAAAAGATATGAATGACCATAAAGCACGTGAAAAGATGCTCAACATCATTAGTCATCAGAAAAATTAAAATCCTATGTAATAAAACACTAATATGCAAATTGACCAAAAGGCAAAACAACCAGTCGCTATGACACGCACTAACCACCAGGAGGCAGACACTCAATGCAGGAGCTGCCCCTTGATGGTCAGTGCGCTCCCACAGGGGAAGTGCCGCTCAGCCAGAAGCTGGGCTCATGACTGGCGAGCCCAGCAGCAGTGTCGGGAGCCTGTCCTGCCTCTGTGGCAGTGCTAAGGACCCCTTGGGGATCCCAGACTGCGAGAGGGCACAGGCTAAGCTGAGGGACCCCATGCTCCCCCGCTAGTTCACGAATGTTGTGCACCAGGCTTCTAGTTAAAATAATAAGATGTCACTAACCCGTTAGAATGGCTTCGTTTAAAATTTAAAAAGAATGATTTCCAGATGTCTGCCATTCACTGAGAGTGAACACAGGAGCAAGGGCAGATTTAAAGAAGCGATGTTTAAAGTGGTTCCACACAAAAGTTTGAGATACCTAAAGCATGTAGGAGACGCCTGAGCTGCAGACAGAGGTTTAGGAATACTTGACATATAAATGAGAGGTAAAGTCCTGGAGTGGGTAAGTTCTCCAAGCAGAATGTGTAACTTAAGGTGAGATGAAGCACAGGAAAAAGCCATAGGGAACATCACCATTTAAGGGACAGATGGAGAAAGAAAGGTCCAGGAAATAGAGTAAGAAGGAACAATCAAAAGAGGCAGAGACGATGTTTTGAGAACTCCTAGAAAGAGAGAATGGTCAATGGTGTCCAACACTGCAGATATGACACATAATATAAGAACTGCAAAGAGCTTCTTGGATTTTTATCTAAAAGATCACTGCTGACTTTAACAAGTATGATCTCACTAGAGTAGTAAGAACAAAAGCAACATGGCAGTGGAGGAAGGAATTCATGGGGGATGAAGAAGGGCCAAGAAAGAATTTATTCCATCCTTCAACAATCGGAACTCTGAAGACAGAGCGAGAGCAGAAGTTGGGCAGGGAAGAGAATGACTACATATTTAAGAAAGTGCTATTTTTTTAAAATGAGAGGAAAATAAATAGTTTTGTACTTATGAGGGTGCATGAGGACTGAGAACCAACAGAGGCAAAAAGTAACAATACAAGTGAGAAAAGAGCAGGCAGTGGCACAAACATCCTAAGGCCTTGGGAGGATGTCAAATTCGAACTCCGAGACAACAGAACTCAGAACCAGAAGAAGCAAATACCTTTGTGGGTCCTACAGAGAGAAGCTGAAGGAGAACTTGCCTACATGGATGTCCATTATTAGCAAACGAAAGTGTGCACATCTCTTCTAGGGGAGGATGATGGACTGGGCAGAGGATAAGAGATGGTCCCCACATGTTCATATTCTACTTTATTTCCCCATCTACTCTGAGGCGTATGAAGTTAAAAAAAAACACCAACACATTATCCAGCCGGTGTGGCTCAGTGGTTGAGTGTCAACCTATGAACCAGGAGCCCACAGTTAATGCTACATAATATATCCCAAATAAAATAACAATTGATAAGATTGTGTGCCATCTATAAATCCTCTATTCTAGCTATATCTGATTACATTTTGGTGAAATAGGTTGCTGCCTGTAGTTGTTATAAATTGGTCTATCGTTGTAATTTTTAATTTGGAGCACTGGAGCAAAATAGCCTGTTTCCGTTAACCATTATCAAAATATTCACTTGTTTTCATTATCTGAACACTCCACTAAGGCAACCAAATCATAGCTCCAAATATAAGAGGTGAGGAATATGACAATCCAAGAACTGAAAAAACAATCATTTGGCCTTGGAAAATCAAGTTTAACACAGCACAGTAAATAGTGTCATTAATATAAGTTTAATACATACACATTATCTATATATGGTTGTTTTTATTTTCCCCATTGTACAGGTGAGAAAAATGAGAGTTAGAGATTAACTTTCCAACTGAACACACACAGTTGATAGAGAAACAGAAATTAAAAGTATCATTTTCTTATCCTAAACTCTTAATATTGAAATCATTTTCCCCCATAAAATATTGCACTTTGTTAGTTTTTCACAGGATTCATACACATAAAGTAATACTTTTGTCCAGGCTCTAATGTCTATACACAACAAAGTATAGACATCAAGAGAGTAATTAGAGTTAAAAATGAATGCTATCTGGGGAGGATTAGCTCATTCCCTATATAATTTTTTTAACAACATTCTTACTTTTTTAGCCCATCCCATGCGCATGAGAGCTATGGAAGATATAGCTACAAGTCGGAGCAGAGTTTGTAAAAACAAGTTTACTGAGTATCCGTTATTGAAAAGCTCTGTCCCGTAGGCATATACGGAGGAGTCCCCTATAAAAGTGGGAACCTGCAGCCACCACATTTGCTCCAGTGACTTATTGTTGCTCAAAACCTGTTTAGAACTTCTAGTGTAGTCCCAATTGTGGAAATTGATTCCTTGATGAATATTTTCATTCAATCAATCAATATCTTTCCTTCTCTGCAGGTCCTATGGGTGGGATCTGGAACTTGATTACGGAAACAATAAAAAAAAATCAGTCAAGTTATTGTTCAAGTCTGAAGAGGCAATATAACTTTATTTTCTTTGGTTGATTTTAGAGAGAGACGAAGGAAAGAGGAAAAAAGGGGGGGGGACAAGAGAGAGATTGGTTGTTCCAGTTATTTATGCA
This sequence comes from Myotis daubentonii, assembly GCF_963259705.1. NCBI lineage: Eukaryota > Metazoa > Chordata > Mammalia > Chiroptera > Vespertilionidae > Myotis > Myotis daubentonii. The sequence goes on from NC_081856.1 coordinate 25,556,067, forward strand.
TTCATTGGTTGATTCTTGTGTGTGCCCTGATTGGGGATCAAAACCACAACCTTGGCTTACAGGGAAAATACTCCAACCAACTGAGCCACCTGGTCAGGCCCGAGGTAATTTTTTTTTATTCTCACCCAAGGACCTGTTTTTCATTGATTCTAGAGAGAGGAAGGAAGAGGGAGAGAGAAACATCAAGAGGCTGCATCCCCTACACACCCCAACCAGGTATCAAACCCACAACCTGGGTATACGCCCTGACCTGGAATAGAACCTGAGACCCTGAGGTGCCTGGGACGATGCTCCAACCGACTGAACCACATGGGCCAGAGCAATACAATTTTTTAACATGACTGGTTCTCTGGTAGGCTTTTCAAGGCAATTACACAAGTCATTTTTAAAAGTGAAGCTGCTGAATAATCTGTATATTGGTTGGATCCTCAGTTCTATCCTCTTTAAATCGAATGAGTCATATTGTAACTTGCTTTATTCGTGGTCTAATTACCTACGCTTAGTACTAAAATTTATTGTCCCCTGAGAGCGGGAGGCCACATTGAGGAACCCTATTTTACTTCTAAGTTTATAGTATATAAATAATACATTTGATATACACAGTTTAGTTTCACTTCCCTGCTATGTTTTTTTTCCTTCTCTCTCTCTCTCTCTCTCTCTCTCTCTCTCTCTCTCTCTCTCTCTCTCTCTCTCCATTGACACATTTTATTATACAAACTCACTTTTAGAAAACTTTGTACCAGGTTACTTTTTCTTTCAAAGGGTTTGTTTTGTGGCCTGGATTTTGAGAGTGAAAATGTACCAGCACTAACCCTGCTTAAAATGGGGATTTATCACACCATAAAAACCTCTCCTTCCAACCAACTTCCAGTCTCTGCTAGGGGGCTCTCAGCCAGTTCAAAGAAGAATCAAGTGATATTTCATGGTAACATCCCCAGCTCACAGAACCTTATCTGGCGACGTGCACACTTTAGATTGTAGCTGAAAACAGGCAAGTTTGCCCTGCCTCTGGCCTGACTCCAAACACTGGAAATTTTAGAACACGGTGCTTTTATGCTAAAACATTACACACGCCCCAGAGTGCAGAAGTGCTGTGTTCTCACTACTGCTGTGTTAGGGAGAGAGGGGCCGAGGGAAATTGGGCTCCATAATAAAGTATGTGTACTTGGGTGGCAGGAAGCGGGGAGGAGAGGAATGGATCCCTGAAAGGCATTATTCAATTCAGGCATCTTCCAGCCTGGAGGTGAAGAAAGACAACACTGAAGAACTTTTCAAATGCCTCCTACCACTAACACCTAAGAACTGAATGAAACAGCACTTATCACTGGGACTTTAAAAGCCACGATTCTTGGAGTCTGGAATAAATCCCTTTCATCTGCGATGTTTGGGCCCTGAGAATCAGAAGATGAGGTCTTGATTCTGACCTGGGACTCAGAATTCTCTGGATTAAATGCTTTAAGAGAAGGTTCCCTTCCATTTTTTTTTTTTTTTTGAGTCTCGTTTCTAAAGCAGCTTTTTTCCCAGGAAGTAATTGCAAAATCCATTTGTTCTCAATAAATATTTAGAGGATCACGAAAAGGCAAGTTCCTTGCAACCCACAGCCACCGTTCAAATATAAAGAAATGAACCCAAAAATGTATGCCCTTTAGCCCCTGGGATAAACTGAGACAGGTGATGGGAAGACATCCATCACTGATTAGGCGATGCCAACAAGGTCAACCTCCCACCGCCGTTCCTTCGGCCAGGCAGCCAGCCCATCTAGTCAGCACCCACTATGTCCCAATGAGATGAACGGGCGCTGGGGCACTACTCCTCGAAGGCAGCCCTCCCTTTCTCTCCCCTGACATTTAGAAAGCCTCAGAGATAGATGCAGATTCACCAATAGAAACACATTCAGAGCAACCATTAATTTAATTGTTCCAACAGAAATAAACCAGGCCCACCTCAGGTGCCAGAGAGGAGGTGCGGGACCTGGTTCTGCCATTGTCTGGGCCGGTCACTTGGATGTCACTTGACCGTCTGAGCTTCGTTTTTGCCATTTACAGAATGAGGGTGGAAATCAATTATCCCTGGGCCCCTTTCAGCGTTTAAGCTTCTACTTTTCCAAGATTGTAGGGAGCCTTTTGTGTCCAGCAATCCTGTGTACCCTAAGGAAGCAGGTCTCTCTCTCTCTCTCTCTCTCTCTCTCTCTCTCTCTCTCTCTCTCTCTCTCTCTCTCACACACACACACACACACACACACACACACACACACACACACACGTCTCAGCCTCTTGCCCTGATTATTGATTATGTGTTTCAAGTTCTGTTCCCAGGTGATCGATCCCAGGTATGCCCGTGCTCAGAGAGAGCAAGTTTTCTTTCACGTGAGGCAGGATCTATTCGTGCACCGTTACTACTGAGTACTGCAGTTAGTTGGCTGCCTTCACGTCTGAGCAACGCGGGCGGGGGGTGGGGGGATCTCACTCATAGATGTCAGCTCTCCTTTCCTTTGGGGACGGGGAGGTAGCGAGCTGGAGAGGACACCAGCAGCCCCCTGATGTGAAGAGCTTAAAGATGTCCAAGGGGAAACTGCTTTCCTGGCAAGATGTCTTAGGCTCTGCCGGGCGTTCTGCCGCGGCACCTCCGCGCTCGGCTTTCCCGCCCTGAAGGCAGGCAGTGCACCTTTGGGGCTCCGTGGCCACCCCGGGTTCCTGTCCGGAGCCCGCATGCTGATGCCGAGACCCCCCTTCCCAGGCGCACCCGAACCTCCGCAGGAGAGCGCTGCCCTCTAGCGACCGAAATGAGAAATACAGGGCGACCCGAGCTGGTCCCCGGGGAGGTTGAGGTCCTGGTTAGTCCTTTGCAGAGGGCGCTTCTGGCTGGGAAACCCCGAGACCCTTTCTCTATGTCTGGGCTCTGATACTGTCTGTGGTTTCTCTCCAGGGCCAGGAAGGATAGATAGATACAAAAATGGATGGATGGGTGGATGGATGGATGGATGGATGGATGGATGAACAGATGTATGATGGTAAATGATAGACAAACCGGAAGGTAGGTAGATGACACATTATTGGTGACACATTTTTAGGGCTTGCTATGTGCCAGGAACACAGCTAAATGTGTAATTTACATAATTATTTCATTTACGTATCTCCGGCACATTACCTTTGTTCCCATTTCCAAATGGGAAAACTGAGATCTTAGACAAGATAAATAATTTGCCTCTTGGCAATATTCCGTCGAGCTAGGTTGGAAGTGGCGGAGCGGGTCTCAGTGGACAACCCCGCCTCCACCGTTGGCTCTCAACCCCCTCCCGGCCAAGAGGATGTGCGCGCCCCAGGCCCTGGATGCCCTGGGTACCGCGTCCCTCATCCCTCCCTGGACACGCCAAACCTGGCGCGATGATATCACACCCGCCCCGGCACTCCCTCTTACTGGTCAAACTCTCACAGGGACACCTCGGGCCCCGCACTTGAGGCAGTGAGCAGTCCCCAACTTGGAAGACTGCCTGGGACGCTGAGTAAAGGCGCCCCCCGCCACCCCCAGTGGCAGGAGCGCATGCCGTTTCCCTGTTCCCTGACGTCCTCCGTTCCAGAAGGTTAGGCTTTACTGCGTCCACGCTTGGCAGGCGGTCTCACTAACGCGAAAGGGGGGAAAGCTCAGTCTTGAGATTTTCAGATTCCCGGAAACTTTCCATCATCCCTTCCTTTAGCCATTAACTGCGCACCTACTGTGTGCGTCTGACGCCGTTAGACGGTACCACGAGGACCTCGGAGCTTAATGCAGGGACAGACGGGTGGATACAGGAGGACGGTTGTGCTTAGTGCCCGCGGCGGCGAGGGCGCCCCAGGAGGAGGCAAAGGAGGGGGGCAGGTTCACTAGCTCGGAGGGTCTCCAGGACATTCTAGAATCTAGAAACCAAAGCCGGTCCCTCTGCCATTCCTAACGCCCCACCTTGGTGCTCTCTCTGGAGCCCGCACCCCCGGGAGTGCAATTCCAGTGCCCTTCCTTGCGGGGACTTGATCTCCTCCCCTTGTCTTCCCCAATTTCCTAATTACCTTCGTTTGTCACCGGGCCGTGAGGGGAGCAGCAAGCGCCCTCTCACGCCGCCCCCTCCCCCGGGGGAGCCGGGAGCACGCGCCCGGACGGACCCCTCCCGCGACGGCGTCCGCGGGGGTGGCGTAGGGCCTGCGTCAGCTGCAGCCCGCCGGCGATTGGGGCGCGCTCCCCTCCTTCGGTTTGGGGCTAATTATAAAGTGGCTGCAGCCGCCGCCAGCCCGGGGACGGCGAGGGGAGGCGAGACAGGCGCTCCGAGACCTGCAGTCCAGCCCGCGGCCCCCGAGGCGACACTGACCACCGCGACGGTGAGACCGGCGCCTGCCCGCGCCCCGGGCCGCGTCTCCCCCGCGCCCCCTGCCCCTGACACCTGCCTTCTCCTCTCCCTTCTAGTGTCGTGGCTGGGACTGCGCTTCTCCGACCAAGCTGTGCCATCTGAACAGCGTCAACGTGAGTGAACTTGGCCAGAGCGCTCCTTGACCGCGCGCCCTTGGGGCCGTCTGCCTGCTGGGGTTCATTCCGCGTCTCATTGCATGGGGTTCCCAACCGTCTTCCTGTTTGTGACCCGGGTCAATGTCAGGCCTCCCCAGGCTCCCGCTTTTGAGCATTTGGTCTTGGCTCTTCCCCTGCAGAATCTTGCCCGGAACAGCATTCGCCCAGTAAGAGAGCCAAGTGCTCAGAGCAGCCCCGGGCTGGGGCGACCGTGCCAACCTGGGCACCGGGAGGTCCTCTGAGATGGCCCGGGGCCTCTCAAACCCGCATCGGCCGGGCAGGCGGGGTCCCAGGCGAGAGTGCCCCTAGGAGCTCTTGCTCTCTAGTTCCACAAACTCCCGGCTGGGACTGTCCCGGCGAGGGTCTCTCCGAGGGGACCGCTTGCTTTCGGGCAGGCTCGGAGTTCGCGTCCCTCTCTCCCCGCAGCCCATGGCGCGGTTCCTGACCCTCTGCACCTGGCTGCTTGCGCTCAGCCTCGCGCTCCTGGCGACCGTGCGGGCGGAATGCAGCCAGGATTGTGCCACGTGCAGCTACCTCCTGGCGCGCCCCACCGACATCGACCCGCTGGTGAGTGTTAGCGCGGTAGCGGCCACCGCACGGTGCGTCCTCTGATGGCAATCGGTCGCGGTCTCTGGTGACTTCGGTGTCTCGACTGTTCCCCTGTACGCTGACCCAGGTCCCGCTCTAGCTCTCAGCTTCGGGGACCCACGACTACCTAGGGACCGGTAAGGGTGGCCATGTCCCCACACAAACCAAGTTTGTTTTCACCTGGGGAATATGGGAGCCCCATGTGCTCTCTTCAGCACCTTGGAGAGCACTGCGCTGTCACCTCACCTGTCCCAAGGAAGATGCTCAGTCACCCCAACTCCTACCATCCCACTAAGGGACCCTTCCACACACCACCATCCTCTCATCCTGCCTGCAGGTAATGTCATTTTTTTTATTAGTGACATTTTTGTCTCCTTTTTACGTATTTCATTTCTCTAGCTCGGGTCCCTCAAGCCCTTTACCTTTAAAGATCTAAGGGGGAAGGAAGGGAGAGCAGAGAAGAGAAAGAAATTGGCAAAAGTCTCACGTACAAGTGACGGTGGAATTCAACTGCTGTCATGTCTTGAATGTGCTTCTGTAAAACCTACTAAGACAACAGTTTGATGTGCCTATGGAAAAGGCACAGGAGAGATGGCCAGTGTCCAGAGAGGTGGCAACAAAGAAAAGAAAAGGACTCCACTGGGCCTTGGGGTGGGGGTGGACCTGAGGACAAATGAGCTCTTATTCTAATCATAGTCCAGGTGCTCTTGAATCACCACCATGCTCTACGGATCCAAATCTCCGGGTGTGGGACCCAGGCAGCTTCATTTTAACCAGCTCCCCTGGCATCCATTTGCACTCCTCAATTTGTTGAAATTCTGTGATGACTTCAACAGCTCAGTAGAGAATCAGGTATTCATCTGAGGAGTCAAGCTCCCCACTGGAGCCTTTGAAGACATTTTGCTATGTAGATGCATAAAATAGGGACAACAATCTCAGGGAAGTATTCCACAAAATCCAAGGTTTCTAATTCGGGTTAAAGGTTTGTTTCATTTGAATTACCTGATTCACTTCCTTTGATATGTGCATGTGCTAACATGGCCTTAAAGAGAAGACATATAGTGGGGCTTTATAATTAAACTACAAGAAAAACATTGCCTCTTAATTAGGGATAAAAACACCTTCATCCATCTTTTTTCTTCTAATTGTTTTTGGTTTAACTGATTTGTTTTGTATGGGAACTTACATTTTAGATTGTTATTTTATCTCTGACAAACGGCTTTGTCAATGACTATATTGTTAGAATTGCAGTGGTAATGGAGTTTTACCTTGGATGCAAAAACACATATGAGAAATGAGATTTCCTAACCAACACCATGGAGTAAAATCAATATAACAGATATTTATTGCCCTTCTACCACGTGAAAGACACTTGTGCTTGGTTCTGTGGCAGATGCAAATATTCATAGGCATGTCATAATTGATGTCCAAATTGAATTTATCCTCTAATATGACCTTGACCATAGAACACAGAGTGTGATAAATATAGCAAAAAGCGCATAGACATATATAGGAGCATATAAATTCACATTACTTTTAAAAATATGAATCTGTTATTGTGATTATCATTACTTGTGTTTTAAGAAATCCTAACATTAAGAAGCATTTTGGTAATAGTGTACAAAATATTCAACATTAAGTTTTGGTAAAGAAATCATTTAAATTATATTTTAGAATAAAAATATTGACACCTGAACATCTTAAGTTCTTAATAACATTTTTATTTCTTAATCAGATATAAAAATAAACAGGATCACTTTAATCAGATCATCTTTAGGTTTTTATATGTATATATTTTTAATTTTCTTAGACACAAAACAGTCATTAAAAGTTGATTAAATATGTACCCTAAAGAATTTTGTTGCACTAATACACCTTTTCCTATACATCAGCAACTAAATGTTAAGAAAAGTAATATGAATAAACATTAGCATGTGTATAATTTCATATGTGATCTCATAACTACAAATATTTGGTTCAAGATCATTAACTCAGTTTTAATCAATTCAGGGGGAAGAAAAGCAAAACCTCTACTTTCACCAAATCAGTATGTCATAATCCAAATAATTCATAGGATTTAAATTGAATTTTTAGAAAGTCTTTTTTTAAACCTATTTTAAATTGGTTATATTTCTAAGATAGAAAATGTTTGCAGGAATATTGGATACCATTGCAGGTAAAATATTAACAAAAGAAAATAAAGAAACCTCATGTCATTGGTATTTATTTTGTGTACGACAGAAGATAAAAGGAATTTTCAGATAATGTCCCTAATTAGGTAAACAGAAATTTCTCCCTTTTGATTAGAAAAAGCTCAAACGAAATGAAATCAACAGTGAAAATTTATCCCATGAAATTAGATTGTGCAGGCAGTCAACCTAGGTTAAAATTGGGTGAAAAAAACCTTTTACGGTATTGAAATGGCCCGATATGTATATCCTGTTAAAATTCAAAGAAAATTTCTCATTTGTTTCAATTCATTCTCCACAATTTTTCTAAATCCATTTCCCTTTGATTTGCCTATTGAGTGTGATGAAAAGCTTTAAGAAAAAATTGGAGATTATTAAGGGAGTGCTCATCTCGAAGTAAATACGTTGTGGTCCACGGCAATCTGTTCCCTTCACAAAATCAGAAAAGCCTCCTTTTTATTCTCAAATCGAATTCTCCTCCCCAGGCTTGCACCCTGGAGTGTGAAGGGAAGCTGCCTTCTCTCAAAACCTGGGACGCCTGCAAGGAGCTGCTGCAGCTGTCCGCGCTGGAGCTCCCCCCGGAGGGCACCAGCGCCCTCAGAGAAAGCAGCCGGCCCGAGGAGAGCCATGTGCTGGCCAAGAAGTACGGCGGCTTCATGAAAAGGTATGGCGGCTTCATGAAGAAAACCGATGAGCTTTCTCCTCTGGAGCCAGAAGAGGAGGCCGAGGGAGGTGAGACCCTTGCCAAGCGGTACGGAGGCTTTATGAAGAAGGATGCAGGCGAGGGTGGCACTCTGGGCAATTCCTTAGACCCCCTGAAAGAGCTGCTGGGCACAGGGGACAACCGGGAGGGCAGCCCCCACCAAGAGGCCAGGGATGGAGAAGGGAGCAAGAGATCCGGGGGCTCCATGAGAGGCCTGAAGAGGGGCCCCCCGCTGGAAGATGAAGCCAGGGAGCTGCAGAAGCGCTACGGGGGCTTCATGAGAAGAGTGGGGCGCCCGGAGTGGTGGATGGACTACCAGAAGAGGTACGGGGGCTTCCTGAAGCGCTTCGCCGACTCTCTGCCCTCCAGCGAAGACGGAGAAAGTTACTCCAACGAAGTTCCTGAAATGGAGAAACGATATGGAGGATTTATGAGGTTTTAATGCCCTTTCCCATCAGCGACCCCGGGCCCCAGCAAGCCTTCCTCCATCCCCCAGTGAGAGACTGCCCCGCTAATCGCGTTCTGTTGCCATGTGTTGCCTGCATTATATAGCTGACTTGATTGTCTGAATAACTACAGGACCTGAAAGCTCTCTTCAGGTTCTGTGATCTTTGGAGAGTCTGTAAGCTCAGTATTGGTCTGTGGCAGCTGTCTTGTTTCTGTGCTAAAATAGTTTTTTGTCACCTTGTCCATTGTTTTTTGACAACACGCCAATAAATGCTTACTTGTTTATGCATATAATAAACCCATTACCCTGAAGGCATAACACGCTTGCAAGTCTCTTCTTCTCCAAGGCCCTCATTCACCTTTGGGTTTCCAACAGTGAATCTTAAACGCAGAGACAGTGAAACCATCTGCTTTCGACAGAGTCACCACTGGCCTCCTTCTCTTCCTACAAGGGTGGCTGCAAAACAGTTTTCATTTAATATCGTATGTATGTGATCTTAGATGAGTAAACACATTAGAGCAAAATAAAATGTATTTCCACTCTCATATCTGGAAATCAGATGCGTGAAGAAAACGAAAGCCTGAAAAAGAAACTAGCTATGCCCTCATATATAAGAAAATCTGCATTAACATCCAGATGTGTATGTCTCTCCTCTTCAGCGAAGTATTTTAGAAGTTAATAAAAAAAAAAAATTAAAGATAATTTAGCCCCATTTGAATGACAGTGAAGACCAGAAAGGTTAAGTAGTTGGTGCGAGCTTCCCCAGCAGCTGAAGGACAGAAAGAGAATTAAGAGCCCAAACTTCTTGCTCCCAAGCAATGTCTTTCTCGCTCTAATTCCCTATTGCTCATCCACATCACTACCAAGAATTGGAAGAACTCGAAACCATATACCATTCATTATTATACATCCCTCCAACACAACCACAGTGGGTGCTCCAAGTCTGCTGAATGAATAAAGTATTGAATGAAGAGATTTAGTGATGGGTCCCTGGGAAAGGTATTATGGATGTTTTTTAAGACAGATTCTCATCACACAAAGAGCTTATGAGTATTCCATATGAATTAAACCACAGAGAACAACATTCAGGTACAAACAAATACATAACATTTTCCCCTTTTTCTAATTGAAACTACCTACAGCTAAACTAACCACTAAGTCTTTTATCCAGGACCCTACCCATCCTCTCCTTTGTGGTCTTTCCCAAAAAATCAGGGTTGAGCAGCTGAGAAAAACAGAGGTAGAGTCTCTGCTCTGCAGTCTGGTCGTGCAAGCACCTGCTCCATTCTGAAGAGGCAGCTCCGCTGTCCTGGGCAGCCCAGCCCGGTCAGGGTTCTCAGGGCTCCACGTGGCCACGTGCTATTGAAGACCCACCTTCTCCTCATCAGTGCAAGGGCCTCCCCCCCCCCCTCTATTCACAGAGCCCCACCAATACCTATCTTCCTGATCCTTAGCAACCAACTTTTCCTTCCAGGCCAGAGCCCTCCTTTTGAATGAGAGGTGCACGTAATGTAGGTGTTCAAAGCAGACCGGGAAGAAGGTGACAACCAGCAGCTGGCCCTTGGAGATCAGTGTCAGGAGCATGAGGCCTGATGGGCTGGGACACATCGGCGATATGAGGTCTCTATTCAGCCTTAGCCAATTGTTTCCCTTGGAAATGCCAGCCCCTTGTTGCCAGACTTTCCCAAAGAAACCTGAAACCTAGATTTTCATGATAAAATCCCAAGATTTTAATCTTGCCTGTGGGTTCCATTTAAAACAGAGTTATGGGTGAAAAAGGTGAATGAGACTGAGAAGTACAAATTGCCATTTATAAAAACAGTCATGGGGCTGTAAAGTACAGCATAGGGAATAGAGTCAATAATATTGTGATAAGTATGTATGGTGCCAATGGGGTTCTAGACTTATTGGGGTGATCACTTCATCAGGTACATAAATGTCTAATCACTATCTTATACACTTGAAACTAACATAATATTTCTCAGCTGCATTTATTTATAATTTAATAATAAATAAATAAGTAAAATGCTAAAAGTAAAAAATAAAACAGCGTGGACCGAACAAAATCCATCTGCAGGTCAGAGTTGAGAGACATGGAGCTAGTCTTTAAAAAAAAAAAAAAAAAACTCACTTAATTCTCTCCCTAAGACAAAGGACTCCTAAACCTTGGAAACAAGAACCTTATTGGAGACAGTAAGAGTAAAACACCCTGTCCCTTCTTGATAAGTTAATAATAAAATTGTTTTACAATAAAACAATGTGTGCACGTACATAATCTCATACAACACGTTTGAGGAAACACAATTTCACACTCAAATGAATACATGATTTTTCAAATCCGGTGCAGTTCTTTATGCAGGAGCCCTTCTTTTCTATCTGAGTTAGCTGTGCAGATCCAGCTAAAACACAGATGATTATCTGTCCCTCTATTTCCCATCTGTCACCTCTGCTCAGGGCACAGCGATGCCCGGGTGGGACAGGTTACTTACCGTTGTACTTCCCCACCCCCAGAATCCCTGGTGGAGAATAGAAACCTAGAGATGTGCCACAAATGTTTAGGGAGGGAAGGAACAGAGGAGGGGGACGGGGAAAAAAGAGAGGGGGCATACAAAGAGGAGCAAGGAGGATGGGACACGATGGCTGCTTTTCTTTATGTGATTGTGAAGCTGCCTGCTCCAGCTGGAAACACCAAATGAAGCAAATCCTCAGCGCCAGGCAGACCTTTACAATGAGTGCCAGCTGTTGTCCACAAGATATGACTCTAAGGGGGCTGTGTAGGCTTTCCTGTGTTCCCAAATATCTCCCATGTTGCCCACCCTTCAGTCTGAAATGCCATCATTAGAATGTTTGCCCCTTTAAAGGCTCTGATTTTCAAGAATTTCCTATTTAAATGCTGAGGGCCATTCACCTAAGACTCACTGGGCTCTGACTGTGATAGTACATGCTCAGCACAGGTGTTCTGGGTTCTGTAAACTTGGAAGGACTAGGATTAGAACTAGCCTGGCTAGGGCTTATGGGTAGAGGGACTGGAGTCCAAAGTAAGATGAATTCAAAGCCTATACTTGAGTGGGTCTCCAGAAAACTCTGTGTATGCTGATTGGAATACAGATCAACCTAACTGCAGGGGGCACTGCTGCTCCATTCTGGACCTCTTCTAGTCCTTGGCTCCTAACTTCAATTCTACTCATTTGGGCCTCCCCAATTCCACCTTCAGGCTTGAGTCCTGCGACAGGTTCCTTCTGAGAGTTGATAACTCTGTGAACTGTGTGAACTCTGGGGCCAGGCTGCCTGGGTTAAAATCCCAGCCGGCTGTGTGATCTGCAGCTGTCCTTGACACACTTTTCTCATCTGTGCCTTCTTAGGTTGTTGTAGTAAGTAAATGTGTTAACAGGTACAAGAAGCTTAAACCTAGGCTAGCATACAGTCGGCAGTTACAGGGTTAGATACAGCTATTACTCAGTGTCCCAGTTCTTACATGTAGGTCTCGATCTTTCCCCCCTCCCCTTGCCTCCCCCTGGGCCTCTCAGAGACCAGGTGCTATCTCACCGGGTCTTTCAAGGCTGAGATATAACCTGTGCGCCTCAGTCCTGGTCAGAGCCTGAGAATACCCAAGGAGAGGGCTTCCTCTTCTCCTGATTGTGTCCCACGAGGCAGAAACTGCATTTTTCTGTTAACGCTCATCTTCACTTTTTCAGTTTTCTACTGCAAACATGTAAAACCCATGTAATGAAAACATCATACAAAAAAGGCGTAAAGTGTCTGAGCCTTGAGCTCAGTAGACTGAGAAGGGGTGCACAACTGTGTATACTCTGGAATTTTGAATACTATGAATATTTATGGGGGTTTTTTTCTTGAAATGTACATAGCACTCCACATGAATCAATTCATTCATTCAACAAATCATGGAGCCAGCTACATGAATATCTGGTGGAAAAGCATTCCAGACTGAGGGAACAGTGCTCAAAGGGGAAACATGTGGATAGCAGGAGGAACAAGACTTATGAATTCGTGTAGGTATGAAAGGAGCTTTGGGTTTTGATCTCAATGTGACAGAAAACGATCCGAGGCTGAGAGCAGGTCAGTGACAAGACAGGCTGCCGTGTGTAACCCTCAGTGTCCGCCATATCGAACAAATGTCCTCACTCCTCGTTCTTCTGAGAGAGAATGCATTAAGTGTCTGTCATCGTTTTGCAGCCTTCAAAACATCTTGGGTTACCTGGAAATAAAAAATTTATATCAAACTCTCATGTTTTATAATAAAAATGCAATAAATAAATATTCCTTATCAATTCCTACACCAAAGAAGTAGAACTTAAAATGCTCACACATTGCTTAGAAAATGAAAAACAAACATCAAAAAAACATGCAATTATATTATTGACTGGGAACATGTGCCTCTACAGAGAGGGGGTGCAAAAATGTCATCAGCAGAGAGAGCTTGGCAATAGTTCAAACATACCCATCAATGCCAAGTGCTGATACTGTTTCTCTTATCTTTTTTTAGTCAAGCATAACATATCTACAGAGGTGTCCACAAATCATAAATATACTCTCACTGAATTGCTATGAAGCAAACATACCGAGGAACCACCTCCAAGTCAAGAAATAGAACATCACTAGACCCCGCTCATGCCCCCTCCAAGTAATTAGCTCTCTCTTCTCCCCAAAGGTAACCACTCTCCTGACTTCTATGACCATAGATTAATTTGCCTATTTTAAGTCTTTTCTATAAAAGTAAACATACTTTTTTTCTAACTATGTGTTTCAACATTATACTTATGAGATTCATCCATGCTGTTGCACATAGCTGTGGTCTCTTGTTGTTATTGCCATATAATATCCCATTGTATAAAAAGACTGCAAGTTCCATTCTATTATTGATGGGAGGCTCAGGTTGTTTTCTTTGGGGCTATTGCAAATACTACTGCTGTAAACATTCTCAAACACATGTCTTATCACATGTGATGCCTTTCTCTTGGGTGTATTAACTAAGAGTAGATTTGCCAGTTCATGGGGTTTGAATGTGTTTAACCCTAGTTTATAATGTCAAACAGCTTTTAAAGGGTTTGTCCTCCAAACCACATTGTATGCCCTACCAATACTTTGGTTTGTCAATCTTTCTTAATTGTAGCCATTCTGTTTTAATTTATACTTCTCCAATTACTAATGAGACCAAGCATCATTTTATAGGCTTATTACCATTTGGATATCCTTAGTTACTCTTTTGCTTTTCAAATGTATTTTTCAAGTTGTAGATATGAGCTATCTTCTGCTCTGTGTTAAATGGCCTTTAAACCATGAAAGAACTGCAGAAGGTTTTCTAAACTATAAAATACCCTCGGGCATCAATTATAATTTATACAAACCTGTTCATGACCCTGCCCAGAGACTGACTCCATGGCATTGCTATCCAAATACTGGCTTTATGCTGTTCCTTCCATGCTCACAACAGCCAGATATGGCGTTTGGTAGAGCAGCCCTACCCAACTGGTGCTTTCGGTCTACTGGGTCTTCCTGTGGGCTCCCTGAGATTCGCAGAACTGGCAGTCTTGGAGGGACCATCCTCGGCAAGGGGAGGACAGACCATTTCTAAGGGAACTCATGAGTTTCTTAAATTTTATTTTTCAGTTGTAGGTTACATTCAATGATTTCTTACATTAGTTTCAGACGTACAGCATGGTGGTCAGACAATGATACACTTCACAAAGTACTCCCCCCAATATTCCCAGTAACCACCTGGCAGTATACAGAGTTAGTACGGTAGTATTGACTATATTCCCTGTGCTGTGCTTTACAAGCCCAGGAGTATTTTGTAACTGCCAATTTGTACTTCTTAATCCCTTTTTCTTTTTCACCCAGCCCCCACCCAAACCCTCTCCCACCTAGCAAACCTCAGTCTGTTCTTTCTGTCTGAGTCTGTTTCATGCTGTTTGTTCGTTTATTTTGTTCTTTAGGGTCCACCTATAAGTGAAATCATATAGACTTGGTCTTTGCTTACTGGCTTATCTCTCTTAGCATAATACCCTCTTTGTTTATTCATGTTGTTGCAATGAGAAGCTTTCATTCTTTTTAGTGTCTGAGTAATATTCCATGGTATACACGTACCACAACTCTCTTATCTACTCGTCGATTTATGGGGAATTCACAGGTTCTGATGATCAAGTTGTTTCAAGGAACAACTTGATGCAGACAGGCACCATCTTCCCTCAGCCACTAGTACTTGCCTCTCACCTCACCCCTAGGAGAATGAGGGCCCTCGTTGCTCTCTTCCCTGAAGAACCCTGCAGAACTGGGCTCTGGCATACTCTCTGCCTGCTGCCAATTTCCCCAGCCCATTTTGGTATCAATCTAGAAAAGACATTGAAATGAGAGGGAGTTGCAGACATGAACTGAAAGAGCCAACCTTCCAGAATTCCTCCTTTAATTTATCAATCAAGTATAGCAGAGCCTTGATAACATTGTTTTGTTCAATATTTCATTATAGCATTGATAAGATGCTGTACAAATTTAACTCATGTTTATATCAACTAGCCTGGAGCAAAACTGGTTTCACTACATGTCATTTCACTCAAAGTCGCAGAACTGATTAATGACATTAAGTGAGGACTTCATGGAGAAGGCTAGCTCTTCTATGAATAGAAAAGGGCTAAGGAAAGAGGAGAGGCCATAAGGTGGCCATGCAATTTGAAATCCACATTGAGGCGATAAGACACTAAGCTCTTGTTAAAGAATTGGCTGGTAGGGCAGGACATCAGGTGAATTTGAAGTGGGTAATAGAGAGTTTACCCAACCAGGCATTTTCTCCCCTTTTCACTGCTTATTTAGGGAAGAAGTATTTATGGAGCATATGCTATACGCCATACCCTATTCTAGGCCCAGGAGCTACAGAAAATGAAAGGCCTCCCAATTCTCTGCTTTCTCAAAACATATATACAAATGTGTGGAAAGAAGCAATAAACAACAAAGAAAGAAGGTCATTTGTGAGAGTTCTAAGTGCTATAGTACTTGTTGTTTGCACAAAAATTCAAACAAATGAAGAACTATTCAGTGTTAAAAATGAAATTCCTCTTTCATTTCCCATATTTTCCATGGTTAAAAGTTTGGTGTTAACCCCAAGAATATTCTTTTCACTAATGAATATACACACGTGCATGCATGAACACACACAGTTTCATTGTTAACATGCATAAAGTAATTCTAAACATATTACCCTGCTACCTTTTTTTTCCACTTAATGTTTGTTGGCACTATTTCAGCTTTAACATGAAAATCCGCCTGATGTTCTTTAACTACTGGGTGGTATTGTATACCATGTATGCTTTGCTTTCTTTAAAAAACTCCACTAGTAACTAAGTTTTTCACACTACAAACCATGCTGCAGTAAACATTCTTAAAGCATGTGTGTGTGTGTGTGTGTGTGTGTGTGTGTGTGTATGTAGTTGCTGTCAAGCAGAGTGCTGTGCAATCCTAGGGAGGATTCTAAACCAGCGATTTTAAAACGTTTTCGTCTCATGGCACACAAACTAATTACTAAAATTCTGAAGCACACCAAAAAACATATTGTTTGCCAATCTGACAAAAATTAGGTACAATTTTGATTCATTCACACCGGATGGCTATTGATGTGTTGGTTGTTGTCATTTTTTTATTTTATTTGACAACCTAAGGGAAAAGAGGTCAATGCCCCTGACTAAATAGTCAGGCATTGCATATTTTAAAAATTCTTGTGGCACACCATTGTACTGCTCTCTGCACACTGGTTGAATATCACTGCTCTAAACACTTCTGCCCATTATACCTCTGTATCAGATACAGGGCAAGATCGGCTTCAATAGCAGGCACCAGGCCAGCACAAGGTAATTCACCTACTTTCACCCTTCTCGTGTGGCAAAAGAGGGAACTCTGTCCCCTTCCCTAGAGAACAGATTGTGCAGTGGGGTTGGCCAGGTGTCATACCGCACACATCACACTTTAGAGCAGAGACAAAGGAACATTTATTGGGCATGAATCAAGGAGAGATATTCTCACACAAGGTGATGAGCTCATATCAAATGGTAATATACCTCTCTCTCTCTCTCTCTCTCTCTCTCTCTCTCTCTCTCTCTCTCTCTCTCTCTCTCTCTCCTTGATTGCACTAGCTACAACCACCAAGAAATTGCAGTAGACATCCTTACCTTTATCCATATCTTAGAGGGAAAATATATCGTTTTTCAGCATTAAGTATGATGTTAGGTATAGATTTTACATAATTGTACTTTATCATATTGAAAATTTCCTTATAGTATGAATTTGCTGAAAGTTTTTAAGTGGGATGGATGTTTTATTTTGCCAAAATTATTTACATTACCTTCTAAGCACTGTTTTATCTGCATCTCAAAATTTGATGTCATTTTTATTCAGCTCAAAATTAGTCTGATTCCCTTCTGGTTTTGTGTTGTTTGGGTTTTTTTGTACCACGTGTTTTTTTTTTGCAGAAAATTATTTAGTTTCCAGGTAGTTGGGGATTTTCCAGATATAATTTTGTTACTGACTGTTAAAGTTAATTCTATTGTGATCTGATAACATATCTTATATCACTTGAAAATTTTACATTACTCAAGACTTACTTTATGGCCCCAAATAGTGTCTACCTTGATAAATATTCTGTGTATTGTGCACTTGATGAATAAAGCATCCCTAAATGTCATTTAGATCAAGTATGTTGATAATGTTGCCAAGTCTTCAAAATTCGTACTTGTTTTCTATTTCTCTGTTCTATCAATTAGTGCCAATGGGGTATTCAACTTCAGATATCATTGTGGCTTTGTCTATTCCTCCTTGCAGTTCCATTGGATTTTACATCATTTCTTTTTTAAGAGCTGTTATTAGGTATATAGCATTTAGGATTGTTATATACTCTTGATTAATTGATTTCTTTTTTATTATGAAATAACCCTCTTTATTCCTTGCTCTGACATCCTTTATGATACTAATACAGCCATTATAGCTTTTTAAAAACTAGTGTCAGAATAGTATATCTTTTCTCTTCCTTTTACTTTAAATCTTTTGCACCTTTATATTTCGAATATCTTTTCTTATAGACCCAACAGATAGTTGGACCCTGCTTTTCCTTATTTAATGTGACAATCCCTGCTTTCTATTTATTTATTTTTCTTTTTAAATTTATTTATTTATTTTTGACATTATGGCAGATGTTCCCATTTTCCACCTTTCCCCCCCTCCATCCAGCTCCCCTTCCCTCTGCCCATCACCACACTGTTGTCTATGGTATGTCCATAGGTTACACATGTATGTTTTTTGGCTAATCCCTTCACCTTCTTTCAACCAGTCTCTCCTCCCCTCTGACAGCTGTCAGACTGCTCCATATATCCATGCCTCTGTTTCTATTTTGTTCATCAGTTTATTTTGTTCATTAAATTTCAAATATAAGTGAGATAATATGGTATTTGTCTTTCTCTGACTGTCTTATTTCACTTAGCATAATAATCTCCAGGTGCATTTATGCTGTTGTAAAGGGTAAGAGTTTCTTCTTTTCATAGCCACATAATGTTCTATTGTGTAAATGTACCACAATTCTTTTATCCACTCATCTACTAATGGGCACGTGGGCTGTTTCCAGATCTTGGCTATTGTAAATAATGCTGCTATGAACATAGGGGTGCATATATGCTTTCAAACTGGTGTTTCAGGATTCTTGGGTTATATTCCCAGAAGTGAGATCACTGGGTCAAAAGGCAATTCCATGTTAATTATTGAGGAAACTCCATACTATATTCCACAGTGGTTGCACCAGTTTGCATTCCCACCAACAGTACACTGAGGTTCCCTTTTCTCTACATTCTCCCCAGCACTTGTTGATTTATTGACCATACCATTCTGATAGGTGTGAGATGATATCTCACTGTGGTTTTAATTTGCATCTCTCTGATGGTTAGTAACACTGAGCATTTCTTCATATGTCTATTGGCCATCTGTACACTCTCTTTGAAGAAGTGTCTATTCAGGTCCTTTGACCATTTTTGAAAGGGACTGCTTGTCCCTCTGGTGTTGAGTTGTATAAGTTCTTTACATATTTTGGCGATTGGCTCCTTATCAGAGGTATCATTGGCGAATATGTTCTCCCATACAGTGGGTTCCCTTTTCATTTTGTTGATGATTTCTTTTGCTCTGATGAATATTTTTAGTTTAATGTAGTCACATTTATTTAGTTTTCCTTTATTTTTCTTGCCCTAGGAGTCATATTGACAAAATTATTGCTCTGAGAAATGTCTGAGATTTTACTGTCTATGTTTTCTTCTAGGATTTTTATGGTTTCACAACTTATATGTAAGTCTTTTATTCATTTTTAATTTATTCTTGTGTATGGTGTAAGTTGGTGGTCTAGTTGCAATTTTTGCATGTACCTGTCCAATTTTCCCAATGCCATTTATTTTTGGCAGATTGTCCTTTTCCCATTGTATGTTCTTGTCTCCAATTTTCCCAATGCCATTTATTTTTGGCAGATTGTCCTTTTCCCATTGTATGTTCTTGTCTCCTCTGTCAAATATTAATTGACCTTATAGGCATGGGTTGATTTCTGGGCTTTCTATTCTGTTCCATTGATCTATATGACTGCACGTATGCCAGTACCAGCTGTTTGGGTTACAATGGCTTTGTTGTATAGTTTGATATCAGGTATTATGATACCTCCAACTTTGTTCTTGTTTCTCAAGATTGCTGAGGCTATTCAGTTTGTTTGTTTTTTTTACTTATAAATTTTTGGAGTATTTGTTCTAGATCTGTGAAACATGCTGTTGGTATTTTAATAGGGAATGCATTGAATCTGTAGATTGCTTTGGGTAGTATGGCCTATTTTAATGAAGTTGATTCTACCAATCCAGGAACACAATATATTCTTACACTTTTTTATAGCTTCTTCTATCTCTTTTTTCAAAGTCCTGTAGTTTCCCAAGTACAAGTCTTTCATCTCCTTGGTTAAGTTGTCTGTTGTTGTTTTTCCAATTCCTTTAGGTATAACATTAGGTTGTTTATTTGAGTTTTCTTTATTTCCATAAGTAGGCCTTTAATGCTATGAATTTCCCTCTTAGGACTGCTTTCGCTGTGTTCCATAGATTTTGGGTTGTTGTGTTCTCATTTTCATTTGTTTCAAGGTACCTTTTGATTTCTTCCTTGATCTTATTGTTGACCCATTCATTGTTTAGTAACATGGTATTTTGCCTCCATGTCTTTGTGTGTTTTTCAGTTTTTTCCTTATTATTGATTTCCAGTTTCACACCCTTATGATCAAAGACAATACTTGATATGATTTCAATCTCCTTAAATTTACTGAGACTTGTTTTGTGTCCTAACATGTGGTCTATCCTAGAAAATGTTCCATCTGCTGCTTTGGAGTCAAATACTTTGAAGATATCAATCAAATCCATCTGATGAAGTGTGTCATTTAAGGCGACCATTGACTTCTTGATTTTATGCCTGGAAGATCAATCTATTGATGTCAATGGTAAAATCCCCTCTTATTACTGTATCACTGTCGATCTCCCCCTTTGTGTCCATCAAGATTAGCTTTATATATTTAGGTGCTCCTTTGTTGGGAGCATAAATGTGCACAAGGGTTATACCCTCTTTTTGGATTACTTCCTTTATCATTATGTAGTGCCCTTCTTTTTTCTCTTACTATAACCTTTGCTTTAAAATCTACTTTGTCAGATATAAGTACAATCCCTTCTTTTTAATTGGAATGGTTAGATTATTATATTCAATGTGATTATTTATATGAATAAGTTTATATCTGCCATATTAATAGTTGTTGTATAGTTGTCTCATTTGTTCTTTATTCTTTTTCTTCTTTCACTGCCTACTTTTGGATTAACTGAGTATTTTTAATTATCTTATTTTATTGCCTTTGTTCAGTTATTAGTCTTTGTTTTTATTTTTAGTGGTTGCTTTAGGGCTTATTGATGTTTCTTTTACTTGTCACAATCTACTGTCAAGTAATAGTATATCATTTCACATATTGTGCTTTCATTACCCATCTCCTCACTTTTAATGTTATTGTTTTCATATATTTGTTCTACCTATAATGCAAACACCACAATATATTGTTATCCTTTTTGGCTTTACATGCTAATTATCTTTTAAAGATGGTTAAAAACAAGACACAAAAGTACTTATTTCCATAGTACTCATTCCTTTGTGTAGAGTCAGTTCTTCACTTGGTATCATTTTCTTCTTACATATCAGATGTGCTCTAAGAGTTTACATTTCTTGTAGTGCAAATCTGGTGGTGATGGATTCTTTTACATTTTGTCTGTCTGAAATAGTACTTTGCCTTTGTTTCTAAAAAAATATTTTAACTTGGATTTGATTCTCATTTGATTGGGTTTTCTTTCTGTGTTTTAAAGATATTGCCTCACTGTCTGCAAAACTACATTTCTTACAGTAAGTATGCTGTCATTCCTATCTTAGTTCCTTTGTTTTATAAGATGTTTTTTCTTCCTCTAACTGCCTGTAAGAATTTCTCTTTATTACTTGTTTTTAGCAATTTGATTATTATGTGCCTTGGTGAATGTTTCTTCATTTGTCTTATGTTTATGATTTGTTGCATTCATTGAAACTATGGGTTTATAGTTTTCACCAGATTTAGATAATTTTTGGCCAATATATATTCAAATATTGTATTTTGTTTCTCCCTACATCCTTTTGAGACTCCAAATACACCTATATATTTGTCTCCTTGAAGTTGTCCCACAGCTCACTGGATGCTCTGCTAATTTTTTTTTTTTCAGAACTTTGCCTCTGTTTCAAACATGATTAGTCACTTTACCTATATTATTTCCTTTTCTCTCACAACTAACATATAAGTTAGGTAATGTGATCATCCTATTTAGAGCACTAGAAGTTAGGCAACTTGCCCAAGATTACATAGTTAGTAACAGGAATACCTGTTTCTAACCTAGGCAGTCCACATCCAGGGTTCTTGTCCATAGCAAAAGAGAACACAGATAACATCTAGGGAAAGCTGTGGAAACCACACACACCTCTCCTTCTCTAGTTTGCCTCAGGGATATGTCACTCAACATATCTCAAAAGTAATATGTGGTCATAATTCATAAGTGTACTGTCCAAGTCCTGGTACTGCTCTTCCTAAAACAAGGTATCTAATGCTGGATGGCATCAACCATGAGCTTTAAAGCTTCCCTGGTTCCCATCTCTAGCTGTCATCCCAGGTCCCAGGAAGAGCTGAAAGAGCAACTGGAGCTTAGCTCAGTCGCTGAACCAACCCATCAAGTTAACCCTAGACCTTTCATCTAGTTCATTAAAACTAGAAATTCAGTCTGAAAAGATATGAGGCTTAAATATTACAATCCATACCCCAGTCTCTCATTTCTTAAGAGATGTTTGGACATTTGTCCAACTTTAAAAGTTCAGAAAGGTGTTCTTGTCCAGAGCAAGAAAGTAAGTACTAAAATGGTCCCCAAATGTGTAGAAAAGAGTTAAATATGAGCCACATTACCTGCCATATAATGACTCGTTAACATAATAGCTACACTGAAAATATGCCTCCAAAAGTGGGAATCTGGGGTGGGGGTGGTAGTGGGATGGGGGGTGAGTAGGTAAAAATTCTTAAAAGAATAGAAAAAAAAAGATAGAAAAGTCAATGTTTCTAAGACTTTGGTTTTCTCAGGTGCATCTCGTCCAGAAGTTACCCCTTCCCACCCACTCATGATAGAATCAGAATAAAAACAAATAACCCACAGAAAGCAGTGAGAGCCCTCGGCCAATGAAGAATCTGGGTTATGGGAACCAAGAGTGCTGACCAAACCAGAGTGACAGGCTGAGCAGATTAGTCAAAACAGGACCAAACTAGGTATGCCCACTCGTTTCTTTAACAAACAGTACTTACTGGCCATTCTTCTAGGCTGTGCCTACTTAAAAAGGTATTCAACGTGGCAGTGCTCATCACAAGACCCAAAGCAAGATTGCTTAATTAATTTTAGGGGAGGGAGGGCCAGGGAGGACCAGAAGTTGGGAAATGAGTCAAAGCAAAGTATACCAGAATTCAGAAGCCATTTTGAGGAAACAGTCAAGCTTCGCCTGAACAGAGGTCCACAACTTGCCGCTTAAGTGGCCAGGTTTTGTACAGGCTTGTGAGTGACTGTCCGATAAACAGCCTCTGTGTTGGATATCTTTCACTTTCCCTCCATCTTCTCCACTTTTCTCTGTGCCCCAGGAGGTTACCTAAATGGATTCCATCGAAGGGATGCATTGTTCTCTGGCTTCCTGTTGGGTTTCACTGAGCAGAAGCACCAAAGGATCAGAGTAAGCAGTGGATTATTTATACCTCCAGCTTCCTCCCTTCAGGGTTCAACAGGATGGACAATTGGACCCCGAGACCCAAGGTCTCAGATTCCACAGGGCAGCCCTCCTCATGCTGCCTCTCCGCCTTCAGTTGTGATCATTCTCCCTCCTTCACTCCCTTAGACCTGGGGTGGCAAAGCTGCCTGCTCTTTCCAGCCACTGCATACTGCACTCTCCCACATGGATTTCTCAAACCCTGCTCACGTCTCTGTAAATAGTCTCTTTATTTAACTCCACTTGAATTATTTTAATTTGAACGTTTCCTGCTGGAGCCCTAATCATGTAGTTGCTGGTACCCAGCATGCAATGATGAGAAAATGGAAATCCCTAATACACAGAAATAAATAAAATAAAAGGGAAGAGATATATTGGGGGAAGAAAGGAGAGAGAGAGAGAGAGAGAGAGAGAGAGAGAGAGAGAGAGAGAGAGAGAAAGGAAGGAAGGAAGGAAGGAAGGAAGGAAGGAAGGAAGGAAGGAAGGAAGGAAGGGAGGGAGGGAGGGAGGAAGGAAGGAAGGAAGGAAGGAAGGAAGGAAGGAAGGAAGGAAAGAAGGAGACCCTTAAGACTGAAGGAGAATAAAAGACAGCAGAGAAGCAGGGCCCATTCTGGAGCGGGCACCTACAGCAGGACAGATTATTCTAGAAATGGAGAACAGATTAGTGATTGTGAGGAGTTGGAGATCAGGAGGAGGTGATGTGGTGTGGGGTTATGGTGAGTGCAATTACAAAAGGGCAATTCAAAGTACTCTCATAGTGATGGAAATATTCAGTATATTTTACTGTAGTGGTAAATACACAAGGCTACACATGTGAGAAAATTGTATAGAACTAAATACACACACAGTAAGCACAAGTAAAATGGGAGGAATCTGAATAAAATGAGGTGGATTGCATCAATGTCAATATCTCAGCTATGATGTTGCACCATAGTTTTCCAGATGTTATCAGTATAAGAAACTGAGTAGAGGTACACAGGAATTGCTCTATATTATGTATTACAACTGCATGTGACTCTACTATTACCTCAATAAAAAGTTTAATTATAAAACAGAGAGAGCTTAAAAACAGCTGCACTTTGAGGCATCTGTGAAACCAACGCCTTCCTTAAAAAATCAGTAACAAAAGAGAAATAAGTAAGCATTTTCAGTAGGCACTTGAAGGGAAGCAAGAGTTTGCCACAGCAGAATATGCCTTTTGGGATTTGATTTTAAGTTGGTTGTTAAGGAACAAAAGAAGGAAAAACCTTTGATCTCCCTGCTGACTGCCTGGAAGGAATTTAGATAGAAAGCCTGCTCCAGAGAGGGAGACACCATCTCAGATAACTACAGCTTAATGTGAACTAGTGTGGGACAGGCAGGGAGGAAGCTAGCAAGGCCCATCTGTTCAATGTCCTCTCTGTGTGCCACTGTTAAAGGTGGCCCAGCAAACTTTTATTTTCCAAACCCTTGCTTTTCCATCTCCGTATGAGTTGCCTTCAGCCTGTTGAAGTCCCAAACCACAACGCCCCTTTCTCCTTAGCTCCAGAATGACATACCTGCCTCAACTGCCCAATCTGTCCTTGGATCTCATTTTTTGTTGCACCCCAGAATGTGCATTTATATAACAAACTTTGAACACATTTTTCTGTTAATATTTCCCTATTAATTTGATTATTAGACCAGCCAGAAGAACAAGGGAGGCAGAAAATTACTTTATAAGCCCCAATACACTGTATAGCAAGAAAACCAAATGAAGACAGATCTTTCTAGAAGAAGGCTAGCTACCGATGTGGAAGAAATGATTGAATTAGAAAATCAGCATGCAGTGACACCTAATGAGATTATTGACTCATACAAGGATCCTGTCAGTCTTAAATGTATTAAGTGTGTGTTTATTACTCATAAGTGGGAAAATGTAGCTGTCTAATGAAGTAACCAGATGCTCATTACACTATCCAGCAAATTCAGCATTACAATCTAAATTAATAAGATACTTAAAAATTTCCTGATGTGATGCAAATTATATATTACTGATCATTTGTCTAAATATAAATGTTGACCATGCACACTTAAGCTTTTATATCTAACTTCTAGTTTATAAGAAATATAGGCATTAGAAGAACAACCTAAAGTGCACCATGAAGAAGCAACCAGAAACATTCAAAGGTGTGACAACCTACAGGATAGCACCTGAGCCTCTTCAACATGCCAGTGTCAGGAGCTTAAAAATCGAAGAGTTTATAGCAGGGACATGATCACTACAATTTCAGGTGCTTCCCTATATTTTCCCAACTCCCTTGCTGTTAAGTTGGGACCATGTCACCAGTTCTGGCCAAAGGCGTCTGAGTGTGTGTCAATCCCGGGCCAAGGCAGTGGCCTTCCTCCATTCCTCTCCTGTAGACCACCATCCAGATCCAGATGGCCAAATGCAAGGTGGGACAGGGCCGCCCAACCTTTGGTGACGTAAGCAAGTGGAATGTCGTGCTTTGTCAGCTGCAATATCTAGCATTAATGATTCCTCACCAATACAGGAACTGTGCTAGTTAATAGGGACGCAAGCACAAAGCAACAGATGTACTGCATGCCTCTGGATTGGATCTTGATAAACTGCTGAAAAAGATATTTGGAAGTCAATTGGAGAAATTCAATTACAGACTGTATGTAAAATTTGACATAAAAGTTGGAGGTTGTTAACTTAAAAACCAAGTTACAAAACACTTTTGGTATGGTAATTATGTGTGTATTGAGTGTGTGTGTGTGAGGGGGGGGGATCTACATTTATAACACATCTACATTTATAACACATGAAAATGTTAACAGTGGTAAACTTTGGGTATTAGGGATATAGCTATTTTATTTTCTTAGTTTTGCTAATCCACAATAATTGCTTTCTTAGAGAAGTTTACATAAAAATGTTATTTTTAAAATGGAAAAAAAAGATTATTGGCAAGACTGAGGCATTATGATTGGTCACAAATAGGGGTAGGGTCTAGTTAAGCTAAATTTTGGTCAAAGAACAAGTTTGGGAACAGAACGGAGCTAAAGTCTGAGAAAAATGCCAGGGGGGAAAAAATCCCAAGAAGCCTTGCTGTTGCTAAAATTGCTTAATTTCAGAAGCAGCCTTTTCTTAAGGCAATTACAGACTTCCTAACAGCCTCCTCTATTCCCTTTAGGCAGGTCTTCCAAGGTTTTCAAAGGCTCTACACCCATTCTTTCTCTGTTACCCATATGATACTATGCTCTATGCAGTGATTGGGCATTTTATTTTTTTTTAATATATTTTATTGATTTTTTACAGAAAGAAAGGGAGAGGGATAGAGAGTTAGAAACATCGATGAGAGAGATCGATCAGCTGCCTCCTGCATGCCCCCCACTGGGGATGTTCCCGCAACCAAGGCACATGCCCTTGACCGGAATCGAACCTGGGACCCCTGAGTCCACAGACCGATGCTCTATCCGCTGAGCCAAACCGGTTCAGCTGATTGGGCATTTTAAATGTGGCTACTGCAATTGAGAACTGAACTTCTTATTTTTCATTTAATTTATGTCAATTGCCATTTAAATTGAAATAGTCATTGATGCAGATTCCCAACTCCTCCCTGATCAAGGATGCTGGACTCCCACCCAGCCACTGAAAACCCACTGTGTGGTGTGGAGAGACAGCAGGAGTTCTCAGGGAGGTAGGCTCCTCTTCCACAGGGGAAGGGCTCAGCTAGGTTTGGACTTACCCCCTCCAGAAACTCTTCTGCCTTTGATGTTTAGTCTCCTGCATTCCTACCCCAGGGCTAGGGCAAAAGTCCTCACAATGAGGGTTTGATAACGTTGCTTCTGGGATTTTCCTTATATGTAATCTCTCCTCATAATGACACCATTATAATAACCTGGTCATTATTAACAGGAAATGAATAAAGGGAAGACTAAGTAATACAGGCATGCCATTTACACAGCTTTGCTGGAAAGCTGCAAATTAACATTCTCCAAGTCCATTCCCCACAGATCGCTGGGGGAAGGGACTGGACAATAGACGCATGTCCAGTAAGGTCTGGGTGGTGTAGGAAGATGCTTAGCTGCCAGTCACACCTGGGAACAAGTCAGTGGCATGGGCACTGCAAGCGCAGGAAGATTTGCTATTTAAGCTCCTGAACAAAGGAGCCTCTCTCTCTCACTCACTCATTCTCTTTCTTTCTGCTCACACCTAACTCCTGTTGCAGGGGGCACACTCCCCTGCATTCCCCCACATTGCTCGTGGCCATGTAGGACTCACACAATGGACCAATGGACTGTACTGGACTCAATTCCACCATGGGACAGATATTTTTGGATATTTGCCCTACTTTTGGCTCTGCTGGGCCTCTAGCGGCACATTTTCCAGAACTGGTTTAAAGACAATGGGACTTTACAACCACACCAATAAAAATTATTCACTCTCCCATGCAAGTCTTAGAAAAATTCATTTCCTCAAGATATCGCAAGAGTCACCCCATTCCCACTAGTGTCAGGGAAACTGGACCCACTGATTTCTCTGGCCACAGGAAGGCGTTGTTTCTGTAATATCACTTCCCAGTACCAACTGAAAGGTGACAGTTAAATCTGAGGGGCATTCTCCCCTCTGCCCTCAGAGTCACCAACTTTGGTCCACTGACACCCTGGCCCCAGCAGCTGGAACTGAAACTTTGCTCCAGGTGGCATTCCTGGGTGGGAGGTTCCATGCCTCCAGGGTTATTGCTCAAGCAAAGGAGGAGAAAAACATTACTTCCCCAGAACAAAGAGTCCATCTAGTTCAGGAATTTGAGTTGCAAAATAGGCCTTTGAAGACATGAATTGAGACATGAATTTGGGGGATAGCACTTTTTTTGAGCTCCCCAAAATTGAGCCTGGAGGACTTTGCGCGGAAAAAGAAGCATGGGATGATGCAAGGACGATGGGTCCACTACAGGGCAGGACATGATGGCTACTTTCTGAGGAAAAGGCCTACAGCCACTCAGAGAGGAGAGTGGGTGAGGAAACCACTGATGGGCAACAGGAGGCAGAGTGACAAGTGTCACCTGGCCCCTGAGGCAGGGGCTGGAACCTAGCAGAGACGGGAATACAAAGGGGAGTTGCATCCGCAGCAACAGCTGGAGAAACTCACCCAGGAGAGGACCCAGGCCCCTTCAATAACCTGGTACTGTCCAAAGACGTGGAGCAGGGTGCAGTGTTTAAAGGGACTATCCTGTTCATCAAACACTTCCACAGCCAAGCGCTCTTCTAAAAGGGTTTATTGAGCCATATGCTATCAGAAAAAGGACCGGGTCCTGGAGCATGCCGTCAGAACCACCAGCAGTGTCCACCACCTGGGGGCTGGTGGGGCTCTTTTTTTGTAATATATTTTCAGAGAGGAAGGGAGAGGGAGAGAGAAATAGAAACATCATTGATGAGAATCACTGGCCTCATCTTGCATACCCCACACTGGGGGTCGAGCATGCAACCTCGCACATGCCCCGACCGGGAATCGAACCCCTGGTTCATAAGTCGATGCTCAACCACTGAGCCACAATGGCTGGGCTGAAGGGGCTCTTTGATGTAAATAGTCTGGGGAATAAAAACCTAAGTTGTTTTGGAAGAATTTACATTGGCGAGAAAGTAAAGATGGGAGAAGTTGAAGTGGGGCTAATTCTGGGATAGGTGCAGAGTCCATAGAGAGGAAGTGTTTGTTCTTTAGGATTGGTGTGGCCAACAGTCCAGAAAGTTCATGGGTAAGCAGGAGGTGGAGGCACCTGTGGTCTGTGGCACCTGGCAGGTGGCTACTCAGCTATTCTGTCTAGATAACCTAGATAATCTCCAAAATAACCACCTGGAAGTTAATTCAAAGTTTCAACATACACTCAGAAATCCAAGCACTCTTTTGTTGGTTGTGACCTTGATTTTTAACTGATTAGCCTCTGTTCCTTCTACCCTCAGGCCTGCTGTAATTTAATTTAGGATACTTCAGAACTTTTTCTTGTCAATCCAAAAAGACCAGGCTTTAGCCTAGAACAAATAGGAAACCACTATATATATATATAACTACTTTGAATTGGGGAGGTTAATTATCAGCCATCAGTGAAAGAGAAACTTGAGAGCTAAAATCATGTAAACCATGGACTTGATGAGTCAATGTAGTGTGGATGAAAAAGGGGCCACATACTAAACCTGACAAGCTCGGGGGAGGCCTGCCTACCTGGCGGCCTCACAAACTCAGAGACCTAAAGTCACGCATAGGCTGGTCTGAAATTAAAACTTTCTAACTAAAAGCAGTTCCAGGCAGGTAGTGATGTCCTAGGCCAGTATTTTTCCCCTAACGAAGGTCAATCTTTACCTTCACTGAATCTGTCTGTTGTTTGTGGGGATGTTTGTTTGTTTGTTTTTGCAACTACAATAACATGCCCAGATAACATACCTTTGGAATATCAAAGTAATGTCCTTTTTTCTAGACCCTCAAAGAACAGCCACTGCGCCAGAGCAGAGACCACAAATCCCGTCATTGTTATTAACATGTTAACTGTTGATTGTTAACTATCCTGTACCCACAAATGTAAAAGAAGTATGTATCTATCCATTTTACTTTTTATCCAGTCCCAGAGATTTCCCTGCTTTGCTTTCCCCCGCCTCCCTAATCTATCACCAATGGATTTCACGCAACCCCTTCATGCCTCCTCCTTTGATTGTTATGTATAAAATAAAGTGCAGTACTGCCATTCTCTGGAGCATTTTCTCAATCCACTGAGATTTTTGCTTCCTGGCAATTGTCGTCAGTTTGGCTCAATTAAACTCATAAAAATTCTTATATATTTGGATGTTCCTTACTTTGACAGTAGACTCACCAAATGTACCATCTGCTGCAGATGTTGACAGTGGGGGAGGCTATGGGTGAAAACATGGGTAACTTCTCCCGGGTGACACCCACAGAGATAACACTAGGTGGGAGGACACATCAGAGCGAATCATTAAGAAACAGTTTCCAGCAGCTGGCTTGATCTCTGTTGGCTTCATCCTCTATGAGGACTCTCCTGCCTCCAAGTGTAACGTTTCTGAAGATCTTTTTACTACTCAGGAGAAATGATTATGTATTTGCTCCTAACAGTCCGTTTTTCTGGGCACAATTTAGTTCCCAAATAGGGGCGGGAGGTCATTTTATTATCAATTCCAGGGTTTCTTTATTATTCTTTTCTCACTGTTTTTGTTCATTTTGCTGACTTTTGGCAGAGTGAGGGGAAGAGGTGGCGAAAAGACGGGTGAAAGGCAAGAAGGGGCAGGAGGCCTATTGCATATGGATTAATATTAGATGATATTGTAGAACTAATGTTAATTTTATTAGGTATGGTATCTAATATGGGGCAGGGGGTGGGCAGGGAGACATGCTTGTGAGCCCCACTGGGCCCAGGTGAACATGGATTTGGCCTTGAGACAGGGACCTACATTTACCAACAGCTCACGAGAAGAATGGGACTCAGATAAACTCTGTGCAAATCCCTCTCCCAAGTACTCCTCAGCAATTTAACAGCGGAGCCAAGCTCTAGAAAAAAAGGCCTAGGCCTAGAGATGGTTTTCTTTATAGGTGACTGGCTGGCTGCAAATGCAGTGCATTATCAGAGTCTTTTGTACCAATCACAGAAATCAATGTTTGCATGGCATTTCACAATTTACAAAATGTTTTATTATATGTGTTGTTTTGATATTTTTAAAAAAAGGATTTTTATTGAGGAAATGAGAGAGAGAGAGAGAAAGAGAGAGAGAAACATCAATGATGAGAGAGAATCATTGATGGACTCCTTCCTGCACGCCCCCCACTGGGAACTGAGCCCACAACCTGGGCAGGTGCCCTGCCTGGGAATCAAACTGTGCCTCCTGGTTCATAGGTCAATGCTCAACCACTGAGCCTCAAGAGCCAGACTGTTTTGATATTTTTAACATTCCTGAGAGTCAGATATTTTTACAACATTCTCACAGTCATCCTTTAACCTGAAGTGCTCCGGGTGCACTTGAAAAATCACAGGAGGTCCTTGCGATTTAAAGGCCAGTTTATTTAGGTCCTTAATGTGCAATGGTCAAAGGAGCCAGGAGTTCTGGAATCATAAGCATGGGCTCGAATCCCACTTCTCTGTAAGTACTGTGCACTCCTTGACAAGTTATGGACCTACCTGAATCTCATACTTACCCCACTGGGCTATTATGAGGATTAAATAAAACAAGGCATGGACAGCCCTTAATACAGCTGAGTACTTAGTAAATGCTTGCTTGTCATGATGCTTAGTGGTTTTTTCTAACTGCCTGGTTGCCATGACTGCCCAAGGACCCACCTGGGAGCAATTGGAATTTGTGGCCAGCACTTCCTATACACAGGGTTCCCCTGGACTTTTCTCTTTTGTTCCAAAATTGGATGCTTTCAGCAACCTGAGCACTCTCAGGTCTCTTAATACAGAAAACATTTAAACAATGGATGGTTAGAGATATGTCAAAACTCCTGCCCTAGGAATAGTCCCAGAAAGTAACAATATGTTGCTAAAATCTAATAATTTTTATAGAAAGCTACTTGAATTTCTTTCGAGATAAATCATCTACATTGAGAATAAACTTTCTCCTACAAAAAAGTATAAAGTCACAATCTTCTCTTGTTCTCCACATAAAAATCCTGCAACCCGAAGTGCCTTCTGCATCACACTTGTATTTATTTATTTACTAGAGGCTCAGTGCACAAAATTAGTGCACTCGGGGGGGAGGGGGTGTCCCTCAGCCTGTCCTGCACCCTCTCATAGTCCAGGAGCTGGGACGGCTTAGGCCGCAGAGAGACTCCCACCACCGCCACTATACTTGCCAGCTGTGAGACCAGCTTCTGGCTGAGCTGCACTCCTCCTGTGGGAGTGCATTGACCACCAGGGGACAGCTCCCGCATTGAGCATCTGCCCCCTGGAGGTCAGTGTGTGTCATAGCAACCAGTCATTTCGCCATTCAGTCTATTTGCATATTAGCCTTTTATTATATAGGATTTATTTATTTATTTGTTTATTTATTTATTTTTGAAGAGAAAAAAATGACCTTTATTAGAGAGAGTCTCAACACTGCATAAATAATTCTTATAGATAAAGCCAAATATAAATGTTGCCATCCATAGACATCATTTGTCTAGGCCAGTGGTTCTCAACCTTCCTAATGCCGTGACCCTTTAATACAGTTCCTCATGTTGTGGTGACCCCCAATTTCATTGTTACAAATTGAACATAATTAAAGCATAGTGATTAATCACAAAAACAATATGTAATTATATATGTGTTTTCCGATGGTCTTAGGCAACCCCTGTGAAAGGGTCGTTCGACCTCCAAAGGGGTCACAACCCACAGGTTGAGAACCACTGGCTAGGCATTAGCACACTTCCACTAGGGACCAAAGCCCTTTTTTAGTTGTTATGCAGATATGGAATCACCATCCTCAAGGATTTTGACTTGGGAAACAAAATAGCTATCCTTCTCAAAGACATGTAATGGGTCCTTAACATGTATCAGGCAGGATGGCAGGCTTTGGGGTAACAAGGCTAAGGAACATGGTTCCTCTTCTTCCCCTCAAACTTAAAGGGGGAACTTCAGTAATTGCAAGTCAGTATTCCCACCTCGTTTTGCATCTCACACTTAACATTCAGAAAGACCCAAACCTGTTCTTCCCCCAGTTTTCTTTCTCTTTTTTTGTATTTATTTTTGATAGATAAGACATCATTTGTTTTCATAATCACAATACACTACATGTTGCCAGGATGGTGCTTAAGCCAGAAAAGTGTATGTAAGCTTGGAGAAGAGTGAATTTCTCTAGCTGGATGTCTTTCCTGATTATAAATGCACATTAACTCAGTGAAACTCTTAAGGCAAGTGAAAGCACCTAAAAGTTTCCAAGGAAAATACCATTAGGGATATGGTTAATGTTCTTTATAAATCCAAATAAGTTAATGAAAGAGATCTGGAATGCCCCCTTTCCTTGCTCTGTCCTGAAGGCACACTTCCCCAGGATTTTTCTTCCTTCCCGAAATCCAGTTAAATATCTATAATGGTGTTCTGGCAATAATGCTCTTTTTCTATCTTATCTCGATTGGAATTTCTGGCAGGTCAGAGCTAACAGCAAGTTGAAGGTAGCCTGGGTTCTTTGGCATCCTCACTTGGGTCTTCAAGGCATTTCAAAATTAACTCCTGGCTAATGTGAAATAAATGTGATGCAAAGATTATTCTTTTTACCAGGCTCAGCATTTGCCTTTTCTTTATTTCTGCTCTATCTCGTAGCATTTGGCAGGTTGGAGAGGGAAATCACCGTGTGGGTTCAAATTCCATCCTCACTGTTCTGAACCTTGTGACCATGGGCTAGTTTGCTTAGCCTCTTAGTAACTCTGTTCGTAACTATAAAACAGGGCAAGAGTTAAATGCACACAAAGCACTTAGAACTTGCCTGATTTGTAGCAAGATTCCATATGTATTGCTGCATTATTATTATTATTATTATTTCCTCAAGCAGCTATAATCTGTTTTAATGTGGGTTCTGTAGATATTTGCATCTAATTTCTAAATAAGATGATTGTGTAGGAATGTTCAAGTGTAACAGAATGTGATTATAAAAATCAATGATGTGTCACTAGAAATAAAAAATGCTATATTATTTTTTGTTAAAGGTGGGTCTGGGAAAAGTACACAGTAGCCCCAAGAAAAGCCTATTCTAATGGTAAAGGCCTGGATTACAATCCAGGAGACCTGTCAGATAAGAATGGTTTTTACATTTAAGAAAAGGCTTGGCCAGGGTAGCTAAGTGGTTGAATGTCGACCCCTGAGCAGTTCAATTCTTGTTCAGGGCACATGCCCAGGTTTCGGACTCAATTCCCAGTAGGGGGCGTGCAGGGGGCAGCCAATCAATGATTCTCTTTCATATTGTTGTTTCTATCTCTCTCTCCCTCTCCCGTCCTCTCTGAAATCAATAAAAATAAATTTTAAAAAAAGAAAGCGCCCTTTAAAATGGAAAAATTCTTGTAAACATAAAATATTTTATGCTCATTATTTATATACTTTAAAAATTCAATGATTTTAGCCATTGTTGCTAAAATACATATTTTGGATAATTAATGTCTTCAGGGCAAATCTCCTTGTCCTAAATACTTCATGTATATTGCAATTGGGCTAATGTGACAAATTTATCAGTTACCTTTTTTCTTATTAGGACATTGCTTTCTTCAGTGAATCAACATAGATGTAATTTTGGACACCTTCATAGTTTTGGGGAAATGTTTATACTATTTTCTAGAATCTTTATTTTACAAGATAATTCCAAAGTCAAAAAAAGGATGTTGCTGGAGAGATTGTACTTATAACAGTAGCTGGAGGTGGAATTGGGAGGCTAATGGCCATAAAATTTGCCAGCCTTGGAGCCACTGTAGTTCTATGGGACATTAATGAAGAAGGCAATATGGAAACACATAGACTGGCCCACGAAAAGGGTGGTGAGGGAGTGTTTGCCTATAAATGTGACTGTAGCAACAGGCAAGAGGTCAACAGAGTTGCTGATCAGGTAAGATAATTGGTGTCCTTCTTAGCTTCTATGGCAGCCATGGGCAAACTACGGCCCGCGGGCCGGCGGCCCATTTGAAATGAATAAAACAAACAAACAAAAAAAGAGACCATACCCTTTTATGTAATGATGTTTACTTTGAATTTATATTAGTTCACACAAACACTCCATCCATGCTTTTGTTCCGGCCCTCCGGTCCAGTTTAAGAACCCATTGTGGCCCTCGAGTCAAAAAGTTTGCCCACCCCTGTTCTATGGCCTAGAAAAATGTTGCTTCTAATATGTGCTTTTACAAAGAGAGGAGGAGAAAAAGTCGTCATGGACTTCTCCCAACATCTCTACATGCCTCTTGCATGTCAGGAGTCTGACTTTGTAGCCTCCATAAAGGAGCATAGAATAAAATCATGCAAGTGGGAATTTGATGAGCCTTCTGAGTTGTTGCCCAACTGCTTTTCAGCAGAAACTATGACTAGTCCTGGTTCTGGTGCTTGCCACAACCTTTTGCAGCAAGGATTCAAGATCTGGAAAAGGGACTGCGCACAAACAAATGCACTAGACCAGAAATATGTATTTAGAAGGCATGGGGGCCAGGTGGAAACCTTTCTCTAGTGGAGAGGCGCTCCGAAACCCTGGCACTGTCAGCTTTTATTCAATTTTAGAATACACATCTTGCCCTCAGTTAGGCAGGCAATCTGGTAGCAGACAGACTATCTTAAAGGTCAGTAAATATTAGTAAAGATTTACTTTGAGACTATTAGGTCAGGAAATTGCTTGAGCCACCATTATCTCAACAGAACAATAGGTGCATAGCTTTTAGCCCTTGCTAAAGCTCAAGGTTCATCAGCCTTCCAAGTTCCTTGTTGCACTTTCATGATAGTGTTTGACAATGGATGGCTCCCAGCAGCTGCTCATTGGTTATGCAATTTTTACCACGTTACCTGCCCTCTCTTGGTCTTGGACAGTAACCATTAGGCTTTTCTTAAATATCCAAGAATATCTTACATCAAAGATTCCATCTTCTCAGGACCATGTTCCTCCCTCATAATTGGTGTAAAACAGAGCACTTGCTCACATTGACCCTCTCATCAAGTCAATAGAATGTTCTTCTCTAAAAGTTAGGCTCTCCTGCCTGTCTTCCTCTGTCTTTCTACTTCTTCCCAATGTACAGAAGTCTAATCCCCCAGGCCAACATCAGCTAGGCAATATTAACTAAAATATTAATTAAAAGAAGCAATATTTGAAGTCTTTCAAAACTTGTTTGACTTAACTACATCTGGAGCAACATTTACCTACTATCTCCTGTTAACATAAGAAAACATTCAAACCTGTAAAGAATTTTTGTGAGTTTATTTGAGTCAAACTGTGGAAATTGCCAGGAAGCAGAATTTCAACATATTGGGATAAAGCTCTGAAGAATGGCAGGCTTTTTTTACCTTGTTTTATACATTACAATCAAAGGAGGAAACATAAGTGAGTTACACAAAATCCACGGTGATAGATTAGGGAGGTGGGAGAAAGCAAAGCTGGGAAACCTCTGGGATTGTATAAAAAGTAAAATGAGCCCTCGCTGGTTTGGCTGGGTGGATAGAGCGTCGGCCTGCAGACTGAAGGGTCCCGGGTTTGTTTCCAGTCAAGGGCACATGCCTGGGTTGCGGGCTCGATTCCCAGTAGGGGGCGTGCAGGGGGAAGCCGATCAATGGTGCTTTTCTCATCATTGATGTTTCTCTCTCTCCCTCCCTCTCCCTTACTCTCTGAACTCAATAAAAACATTTAAAAAAAAAAAAAAAAGTAAAATGATAGACACATACTTCTTTTACACAGGTGGGTACAGGGTAGTTAACAGTCCAACAATTAACAAGATAACAATAACAATGAGGGAATTAGGGGTCTTCTCCCTGGCGCTTGCCCTGGCACACTGGTTGTGCCTTGAGAGATCTGGAGAAAGGGAAGTTACAAGTTACCCTGACATTCCACAGGTATGTTATCTTAGATGCAAAAAGACAATAGGCTCAGTAAAGATCAAAGTTGATCTGTGTCAAGGAGGATACATGCCTACCCACTATAAACTGCTTCTAGTTAAAAAGTTTTAATTTCAGACCTCTGTTGCCCGCCAGAGGTAACCACAGTGAACAGTGTGGTGTGTATGCATTAGATCCATTCCTCTTGCATTTCCATCTGTACTTCACACACAAACATGAACAATATAAATGTAATTTCAATGACGTAATTCTGTACTTTTTTTCCCACTTACACCCTGTAGACCTTTTCCTACCAGTAAATATAATTCTAAATTCATTTTTTTTGTCAGCTTCATAGGATTCTATTATATGACTACACCATGGTTAATGGAATAGATGTGCATTTAAGTAGTTTCTATGGTTTGTTTGTTTTTTGTTTGTGTTTTTTTGGGGGGGGGGGGGCGTCGATTGCAAAAAAAGCTCCAATGAGAATTCTTTCTGCACAAATGTCAATATTCCTGTGCTGGAACCCTACATGTGAAAGAGCAGAGTCAAAAGGCAGGATAGCTGCAGCCCAACTATCTTCCATGAAGAATACACCAACTTCCACTTCCACTCACAGTACTTGAGAATGCCTGTGTCCCCACACCCTCTCCACTCCTGGATTTATATTTGATTTTTAATACCTCAATATTGATGAACCCCCCCAAAAATGTGCCTATTCAATTTGTATTTTCCTGAATAACAGTGAAATTTAGCATCTTTTCAGTCATTTGCCTATGAACTGCCTTTGCATTTCTTTACCCATTTTTCCTACAGCCTACTCAAATTGGTTTATAGAAATGCCATAAATTATAGCTAATTTTCCATTTCAATTCTTTATGTGAAAATATTTTCTTCTAGTTGTTGCCTGTCTTATGCATTTTTTCCCTGTATAGAAGTTGACAATTTTTATGTAGTCAAATGAATGCGCTGGGGGTCAGGGGTCCTTGCCTAGCCCCAAATTACAAAATAATTTCCCTGCATTTTATTTCAATACTTTCATTGTTTTGTCTTTTTATGTTAAGACTTGTATTCCATCTGGATGCCCCATGCCCTATTTCCACTCTTTGTGTTTGTTTATTGAGTAGGAGTTACTCCAGGTTTGTGTTGGGAAGAATGACTCACTTCTGTAGAGCCTTCCCGGGGAGTGTTTTGGGTTAAGGTATCTTGTGCTCTGGTTTCTGGAAATGGGATCCATCTCCTTACCAACCTCTAGTCAGTCCTCACTGGTAGTCCCTTTCTTTCTAGCACTATTATGTTTTTAGTCACACTTTTTTATCTTCCCTTTCATTTCAGTGGGATTTTTGGAAGAAAAGGGATATAAATGTTCAGTCTGTCATCTTAATGGAAATGTCTTTGTATGTCCTAAAAAACATTTTTTTATGAGATCAAAATGTGATGTGCACATAATAGAAAATTTGGAAAATACTAAAAGAAGAAAAATCAACCAAAATTCCACTACTTGATAATAAATATGCTAAGATGTTGGTGAATTTACTTCCAGAATTCCTATCCTATTTAATAAAGAGGGGGTATGCTAATTGACACTCACGCCGTCACAAAGATGGTTGTGCCCACAGCCAATAAGGAGGGAATATGCTAATTGACTGCTACACCCTTAACGATGGTGGCACCCACAGCCACAAGATGGCGGCACCCAGTCCCCTCAGCCCCACCAGGGTGGCAGGCATGAGGCAAGGCTGGGCCCGCCCCCTGCCTCCAGAGTCCCCCAGCCTCCCAGGGCTGGCTCGAGGCACAGACAAGCCTCGGATGTTGGCTGCCCAGCCACCCAGGGCTGCCCAAGGCTCAGGTAACCAGGGCCAGCCAAGGCTTGCGCTGCCAGCAGTAGCAGCAGCAGAGGTGTGATGGGGCATCACCGTCCCCTGATCACCGGGTCATCTCCCACCCCTGAGGGCTCCTGGACTGTGAGAGAGGGCAGGCCAAGCTGAGGGACACCCCCTCCAGTGCATGAATTTTCATGTACCGGGCCTCTAGTTGCCCATAAATAAAACTGTGATAGAAATGTAGCATCATATTATATAATTAGTTTTATACTATGCTTTCTTAATTCACACTATGTGCAGAGTATTTTCCTATATCCTTGAAAAACATGACTTTATAAAAAATGGTTGTAGAGCACTCCATGCACACATATTTCTTAGAAATTAATAATCATTTTATTTTTTATTAATATACTTATTTCTAGAAAGAGTAATACA
This sequence comes from Myotis daubentonii, assembly GCF_963259705.1. NCBI lineage: Eukaryota > Metazoa > Chordata > Mammalia > Chiroptera > Vespertilionidae > Myotis > Myotis daubentonii. The sequence goes on from NC_081856.1 coordinate 25,594,627, forward strand.
TTTCCATGGTTTGAAATAGTCAAAAGTCTCCTATCCCAGAGGGAAGATGAAGGTGGGTGGGTGGGGGGTGGGTGGAAAGAGATCAACCAAAGAAATTGTATGCATATATGCATAACCCATGGACACAGACAATGGGGTGTTAAGGGCCTGGGGCAGGGACAGGGTGGGCTAGAAGGAGTCAATGGGGAGCAAAGGAGGACATATGTAATACTTTTAAAAATAAAAATTTAATCTTTTTTTTAAGTCTCCTTTCCAACCTCTGACTCCTGGTGACCAGTTTCCCTTCCTGAAGTTAAAATGATACCTAATTTTGTTGTAAAGATAAAGTCCCACAGGCGGAATGGGTGATACTTGCTCTCTAGAAATATATAATTTACACCAACCCTGTATGAAGCCATTCTTTTTCTTTTAACATTTATTGGCTTGGAAGAGTAGAACTATTTTCTCCAACTAAGAATGAAGTTTGAGCATCTTTTTCATAATTCATTAGCCCACTCTGCATCTTCCATCACAAATTAATTGTCTATTCCTGGCCTTTGCCACAAAGGACCCTTTAAAAATATTTTTCTTAGCTTTCAGGATTATGGTCAAGAGTTTTCCCACGTCACGTCAAAGTGGGGCCTTCTCCAAACAGCAGGGCTCAAGTTCAGAACCTTTAATTACATCATCAGTGAAACCCCACTTCTCTGCACTCATATTTGGTTTTAATGAGATTTCTAACAATGCTTGAGATTTCTTTCTTGAGGTCTACTCTGAGCTGCTGACCGGGAAATAGAGTGAGAGCCCAGGATTTTGCTCAGAGAAACCATGAAGATGACATAAGGCTGGTTGTTCTGTAATGTTCGCTCTTCCAGGCAGACTATACAGCCTGGAGCCCATTACCCAACCTTCCGAGTCTTAGTCACTCTCATTCCCAGGCATTGCTCACCTCCACACCTTGTCCCAGTCTGTCTCTGAAGTCTGGAAGGCCCTTCCAGCCCAGCTACCCCTCCTCATCCAGCCTGTCCAAGTGCCCCTCTTCTATGCACAGGGGCACCGAGGGTGCATGTCTATCATCCAGACATGTGCAGTTCAAGAATATGTCTACCCCTTCTCCTCGCCGCCCCCCCCCAAAAAAAAAACAAACAAAAAAACTCTGTAGTTCCCAGAAGCATGCCCACACTGAAATCAGTGCACACACACCTGCTCCATTCACTCTCCAATCGGACCACGGCTCGCCACAGCCTACAGAATACAAGTCACTTCCTAAATACTGAAATGACATTCCAGCGTCTCCCCCGCACCTCCCTTCCCAGGCTTAGACCACTCACCTGTTTCTTCTCACAGCTATGTGCAGTCCTCACACACCCAGGTCTGTCCCAGATACAGGCTGCCTAACGCTGCTCTCCTCTGAGCCTTCACCACTTGGCACTTATATGCATCCTCCCCAACCCTGGGTCAATTCCAACCGCAATCTTGTCCTGACAACCCGTTTTTCCTTCAATACCCCATCACTTAATATTTCTGCTCCTGATGCCACCCAGCAAACTCCACCCTCTATTACGAGCTTGCAATGGGGAGCTCTGCTTATATTAGATGATTAGCTAATGTTAAGTGATTTTTATCTTTTTTTCTTGGCAGATGTGACACTGCTGTTTCCTGGATCCTTGTACACAGAAAAGATGCATACTAGCCAATGCCGATTGGATCGGAGTGCACTGTTGACTTTTTCTCTTTTTTCTCACCCTCACCTTGATGAACAAACTTTCCCCTCGCCCTCCACTCAGTCTTCTGCTGGCGCCCCACCCACTCCCCCCCTCACTGCACCCGCCGCCCGAGGCTCTCCCACGCCCACACTACTCACCGCCACGGGACCTGGGAAGCTGATAACCTTGATCCCAGATGGAAGCGTCAGACGGGGCGGGCGGGCTCAGCCTCCGAGGCCAGCGCGGCAGGCTGCACCGGCAGGACTAGCTCCCTCCCCCGCACGGCCTCCCGCACCCGCCTCCTCTTTGTTCTCTAACTCAAGGGTTCCCGGCTTCGGGGCTGTGCTTGGAAACACGTGGGGCCCTTCCAACTCAGAAATTCAGGTTTAATAATCCACGGAGCAGCCTGGCTCTGGGAATCTTGAACATCCGCGGGTGCGTCTTGTGTTTGAAATCCTGGCGCCCGGCGCGCGCATCTGGTCTTCTCGACCTGATTTCCAGCTTCTCTCCCGGGCGCCGGGGGAGAAAAGAAAGGAGCCGGGCCCACGCCCGCCCCACCCCTTGCGGGGGCGCGGCCGACCCGCCCTCCGGCGTGGTCTCCAGCAGGTGCCGGGATAAATCCCGGAGCCTCGTGGGGCTGCCAGCCAGCGCCCCGGTGCCCGAGGAGGACGAAGAGGCTTCTCCGCGCGCAGCGAGGGCAGCGTGTCCCCAGTGAGTTGGCGAAGTCCGGGTCCAGGGACGGGGCACGACCTCCAGGGGGAGTGGCGCCCGAGGCTCGCCAGCCCGCAGCGCCTGGGGCATAGTGCTGGGGGTGGAGGTGGGGGGGTCGGGAGGAGGGCGCGGCGAGTCTGAAAGAGCGCCCCGCATCGGAGGCCAGGCGGCACCCAGCCCCGCGGGGGTGAGCTGCTTGCCTCCTTCCCCAACCCGGAGCAGAGGGCAGGGTAACTCCCTGGTCCCCTCTTCGGTCCATTCAGCCTAGGTGCCCTGCTCTCCGCTGCTGGAAGCATCTTCCTCTCCCTCCCCAGCGCCCCAACCCGCCCTGGCCCTCACCCGTCCCCTTCCCAGGACCCTCTTGCTGCTGCCCCCTGGCCTGTGAAGCATGAATCACCTGTTTCCATTGCACCAGCTTAGTTCAGCTTGGACTAGGAAGCATAGGATGGAGACACCAAAGAAGTCTTCAGCCTGATTAAATTTAAATTTTCATTTTAAATGTTTTAATCGATTGAGAGAGAGAGAGAGAGAGAGAGAGAGAGAGAGAGAGAGAGAGTCACCTGCCGCCTTCTGCACGCCCCCTACCGGGGATCGAGCCTGCAACCTGGGCACGTGCCTCAACCAAATGGAACTGGCAACCTTTCTTTCAGTGCACAGGACCATGCCCAACCAACTGAGCCACACCGGCCAGGGCCAGCCTTACATTTAATATGCTGTCATTTCCCAAGTAAGGAAGAGTCTTGACACTAAAATGGAACTTTATATTTTAGTGCTTTACTTTTGTTTGTAAGCATACTCACTATAGCCATCTTTTAATTGGTATATCCAAGGATCATTAATTTACATGCTAGAAGTAACACCAGTCATAGCTCTAACTGCTATTTTTTTTTGCTGCCATTATGTGCCTATCACTGTTCTACCAAGGCCTGTAACCTGCCCAGCCCTGAAATCTAGCCCCACTCCTCTTGTCCCATCCTACCTCCAACCTATGCATCCTGAGAGGGCAATGAGGACCTTCTTTTTCCCCCAGAAGGTTTCATATGTGGTAGTATTGACCGAATAACTATATTACACTCCTTAATAGTTTACCTGCATTAACTTATTTAATTTTTACAGCTTTTCTTAGGAATTACATAGTGGTGTGCCTAAAAGGGACATGGATGGCCTGGTATTGGCTTTCTTGTCAAAGGAGTGTTGGCAGTGCCTAGGCTGCTGCCTGGGGAGGGTGCCTGGGGTGTCACATTACTGTAGAAAGTCTGACCCTCATCCTTGCAGGTCTGCAGGTACACACCCCATGACTATCTATCTATATAAAAGCCTAAGCGACTATCGCAACTGAATGGATGACCAAACAGGCTGTGTGGTGCAACCAGGCTGGCAGGGGGGTTAGTGAGGGGTGACCAAATGACTGAACAGCAGGCTGCATGGGGGACCAGGCTGGCAGGGGTGGCAGTTGGGGGCAACCAGGCCAGCGGGGGAGGGGGAGCAGTTAGGGGTAACCAGGCAGGCAGGCAGGTGAGCGGTTAGGAGCCAGCAGTCAAGGATTGTGAGAGGGATGTCCAAACCCGGCAGTCAGACATGCCCCGAGGGGTCCCAGATTGGAGAGGCAACCCTCCCTGCCCCATGCACAAATTTCGTGCATCGGGTCTCTAGTCCTATCTAATAAAAGAGAAAAATGGTAATTGACGTACGACGATACCCTTTTCATTGGCTAATCAGGGCTATATGCAAATTAACTGCCAACTATGATTGGCAGTTAACTGCCAACAAGATGGCGGTTAATTTGCATATGTAGGCACAATGCAGGGAGGCAAAAGGGAAAGCAGGAAGAAGCCCCCTGCCACTCCTGCCACTGACAGTGATCGGAAACCCAGGGGGGAGCTAAGAGCTGGGGGGCAGGGCAAAGGCGGCCCTGGGGCCGCCTTTGCCCTGCCCCCCAGCCATGATCAGAGAATCAGGCGCCTTTGCCGCCCTGGCCAGTGATAGCAGGAAGTAGGGGTGGAGCCAGCGATGGGAGCTGGTCATGGTCAAAGCTGGCAGTCCCGGGAGCTAGGGGTCCCTTGCCTGGGCCTAAAGCGAAGCCCACAATCACGGGGCCGCTGCAACTGCGGGTCCCCGCTGCCCGAGCCGGATGCCTCAGCCAGAGGTGTTAGGCCTGGGCAGGGGCGGAGCCTGCAACCGCGGGGAGCTGGGTGTCCCCTGCCCAGGCCTGACACCTCTGCCAGAGGCCTCAGGCCTGGTCAAGGGGCCGATCCGGTGATTGGTGATCGGAGGGTGATGAGGGTCAACTCCTCTGGCCGAGGCATCAGGCCTGGGTGGGGGGCGGAGCCGGGGATTGGGGGGATATGATGGTCCCCTTGCCCAGGCCTGAAGCCTGGGTCAGAGGAGTTGACCCTCATGACCCTCCGATCACCAATCACCGGATCGGCCCCTTGACCAGGCCTGAGGCCTCTGGCAGAGGTGTTAGCCTGGGCAGGGGCGGAGCCTGCAACCACGGGCAGCTGGGGGTCCCCTGCCCAGGCCTGACACCTCTGCCAGAGGCCTCAGGCCTGGTCAAGGGGCCGATCCGGTGATTGGTGATCGGAGGGTCATGAGGGTCAACTCCTCTGGCCGAGGCATCAGGCCTGGGTGGGGGGCGGAGCCGGGGATTGGGGGGATATGATGGTCCCCTTGCCCAGGCCTGAAGCCTGGGTCAGAGGCGTCAGGCTTGGGCGGGGGGTGGAGCAAGCGATCAGAGGGAGATGGGGGTCCCCTGCCCAGGCATGATTCCTGGGCCAGAGGCCTCAGGCCTGGGCGGGGGCCAGAGCCAGTGATCAGGGGGAGATGGGGGTCCCCTGTCCAAGCCTGACACCTCTGGCGGAGGCGTCAGGCCTGGGCAAGGGGCCGATCATGCGATCGGAGGGTGATGGGGGTCTACGCCTCTGGTCCAGGCATCAGGACTGGGCTGGGGGCAGAACCAGTGATGGGGGGAAATGAGGGTCCCCTGCCCAGGCCTGACGCCTCTGTCAGAGGCGTCAGGCCTGGGCAAGGGGCCGATCCTGCGATTGGAGGGTAATGGGGGTCAACGCCTGAGGGCTCCCAGTATGTGAGAGGGGGCAGGCTGGGCTGAGGGACACCCCCCCACACACACACACACACCCAGTGCACGAATTTCGTGCACCGGGCCCCTAGTCCTATATAATAAAAGGCTATTATGCAGATCAGTGGAACAACTGGTCGCTATGACGTGCACTGATCACCAGGGGGCAGATGCTCAATGCAGGATCTGCTCCCTGGTGGTTAGTGCGCCAGAAGCTGGGCTCATGGCTGGCAAGCACAGCAGTGGTGGTGGGAGCCTCTCCTGTCTCTGCAGCAGCACTATGGATGTCTGACTGTCCTCGGGGACTCCCGGACTGCGAGAGGTTGCAGGCCTGGCTGAGGGAACCCCCTGAGTGCACATATTTTGTGCACTGGGCCTCTAGTTTAATATAAGAGTCTGAATACCGCTGTTCACCCATCAGGTACCTTCTTTCCAAGTCCTGGAGGGCCTGGGATGCCCAAGTAATTATCTAAGCTATTCTGTGAAAATAAATTTGAACAAAGATGCCAGAGAGTGTGAAGGCCATTTCATTCCAAGGATGGTGAAACCCAGAGTGCCACAGAAGAAACCACTCTTTGTTTAACCAGAATATCTATGCCCCTCACTGCCAGCATTCTTATTCCCTGGTCACACAGTTAAAACCTACCTTAAGGCTTAAACTCTTCTGTCCCTCTACTGGGTGAGCTACTCCCAGATCTGTCTACCTCTCACCATTCATCATATGGATATCCACTCAAATGTCCATTCTTGGCAAATCCCTCCTGTTGCTTCTGACCTTCACCACAATTTAATTTCTATTCTCTATAGCTCCCTGCACTTTTCTTTATAAATCTACCAGAGGCCCAGTACACAAATTCATACACGGGTGGGGTCCCTCAGCCTGGCCTGTGCCCTCTAGCAATTCGGGACCCCTCGGGGGATATTGGACGGCCGGTTTAGACTGCTGGTTTCCCCCAAACCCCAGGGATAGGGCCGAAACTGGCAGCCCTACATCCCCTGAGGGACGTAAGAGTACACCAAGCAGTAGGTGGCCCAGGAGGAGCCATCTGTGAGCCCAGCATCTGGCACCTGTCAGTCAGCTGAGCGGTGCTCTCACTGCATTGAGCTTCTGCCCCCTGGTAGTCAGTGCAAATCATAGTGACTGGTCACATGGTCATTTGGTTGCTTAGGCTTTTATATAGAGAGACAGATGGATTGTGATGATGTATAGCAGTCATGGTGAACCTATGACACGCCTGTCAGAGGTGACACGTGAACTCATTTTTTTGGTTGATTTTTCTTTGTTAAAGGGCATTTAAATATATAAAATAAATACCAAAAATATAAATCTTTGTTTTACTATGGTTGCAAATATCAAAAAATTTCTATATGTGACACGGCACCAGAGTTAAGTTAGGGTTTTTCAAAATGCTGACACGCCGAGCTCAAAAGGTTCGCCATCACTGATGTATAGGGTGTCCCAAAATCCACGCAAGATTTGCAATTCAATTCAATTGCAAATCTTGCGTGGATTTTGGGACACCCTATATTTATTCATTTAATGTCTATCTCTTCAACTAGATCCTTAGCTCACCAGGCCAGAATACGGGAGGCTGCCCATCCCCTCAGCCCCAGTGCCCAGCATCAATGCTCAACAAACATAATAAATGAACATCTGGCCCTGCATTAGCTAGCACAGGGACCTTGGATAAACCACATACACGTTATTTCTGATCCTCAGTCACAAGAAACAACAGTTTTGGTCACAATAATTTCTGAAGGGTGCAACCACGATCCATAATTGACTCTATCCACTCATACTCATTAATAGTAACTAGTTTATCCTCAACCAGACTGCAAAGTGAGGACCTGCTGTTCTTTCATGGACATTGTCTGCCCTCCTCTGTCTATTCTCTGTAGCTCCCCACTCAGGGCAACCTCCCACCCCCACCACAGCACGCCCCCTGCTAAACACATCTTCTCATCCTGGAGGAAATCAGACCTTTCTCTTTTCTTCAGTGGGTTGTTATTAAAGCATGTTATAAACTCATTCCACTGAAGTGCAAGTAACTGATAACGGGATGTAAGTGTGGAGCCCCGTATGCGCTTGTCGGGAGGAGATTTGGTATTCTTTCACCTTGTTGGCGAGCAGCACCATGAATCTGAAAAACATAACATTTGTAAAGCACTGTGAGCCAGAATGGGTCAAGCACGTGACATACATTTTTTTTTCCCATCTGCAAAACTACTCTATGCCATAGGACCAGTAAGTAGAGATGAGGAGACCTCGACCAGAGAGGCTATGGAGTCTGCCCCAGGTTTCACAGCCAGGCAGGGGTAGGACAGGACTGGAATCCAGACCTGTCTCTCACTGATGTCCTACAACCATTAGGTCTGAGTGGTAAATGATAGGGTGCAGAGGCCCAGAGCTGATGGTGAATTCATCAGAAAAGGTTTAGAACAGAGGTTCTCAACCTGTGAGTAGCAACCCCTTTGGCGGTTGAACGACCCTTTCACAGGGGTCGCCTAAGACCATCCTGTATATCAAATATTTACATTATGATTCATAACAGTAGCAACATTACAGTTATGAAGTAGCAACGAAAATAATTTTATGGTTGGGTCACAACATGAGGAACTGTATTTCAAGGGCCAGAAGGTTGAGAACCACTGGTTTAGAAGGTCTAATTAGTCTTCTTAAAATACATTATGCAAATAGGGTTTTACATTTCTCTCTCTCTTTTTTTTTTTTTTTTTTTTTGGCTTGCTCAAAATCACACCTTTTATTTATGTATTTATTTTTTAAATAATTAAATCTTTATTGTTCAGATTATTACAGTTGTTTCTCTTTTCTCCCCCATAGCTCCCCTCCACCCAGTTCCCACCCGCCCTCTGCCCTCACCCCCCCCCCGCCCACTGTCTTCATCCATAGGTGCACAATTTTTGTCCAGTCTCTTCCCACATCCCCTCCCCTTACCCCCCCAAGAATAGTTAGTCCACTAGTTAGTCCACTCCCTTTCTATGCCCCTGATCCTATTATAATCACCAGTTTATTCTGTTCATCAGATTATTTGTTCACTTGATTTTTAGATTCACTTGTTGATAGATGCATATTTGTTGTTCATAATTTGTATCTTTACCTTTTTCTTCTTCTTCCTCTTCTTAAAGGATACCTTTCAGCATTTCATATAATACTGGTTTGGTGGTGATGAACTCCTTTAGCTTTTCCTTATCTGTGAAGCTCTTTATCTGACCTTCAATTCTGAATGATAGCTTTGCTGGATAAAGTAATCTTGGTTGTAGGTTCTTGGCATTCATCACTTTGAATATTTCTTGCCACTCCCTTCTGGCCTGCAAAGTTTCTGTTGAGAAATCAGCTGAGAGTCGTATGGGTACTCCCTTGTAGGTAACTGACTGTCTTTCTCTTGCTGCTTTTAAGATTCTCTCTTTGTCTTTTGCTCTTGGCATTTTAATTATGATGTGTCTTGGCGTGGTCCTCTTTGGATTCCTTTTGTTTGGGGTTCTCTGCGCTTCCTGGACTTGTAAGTCTATTTCTTTCACCAGGTAGGGGAAGTTTTCTGTCATTATTTCTTCAAATAGGTTTTCAATATCTTGCTTTCTCTCATCTTCTGGCACCCCTATAATTCGGATGTTGGTACGCTTGAAGCTGTCCCAGAGGCTCCTTACACTATCTTCGTATTTTTGGATTCTTTTTTCGTTTTGCTTTTCCAGTTGGGTGTTTTTTGCTTCTTTGTATTTCAAATCTTTGACTTGATTCTTGCGATCCTCTAGTCTTCTGTTGGAACTCTGCATAATATCCTTTATTTCAGTCGGTGTATGCTTAATATCTAGTTGGTCCTTTTTCATACCCTCGATGGTCTCACTAGATTTCTTGAGGATCTCACTACATTTATCGGCAGATTCACCCGTCTTTTTGAGGGTCTTACTAAATTTGTCAGCGGTTTCTAGAAAGTTCTTGAAAAACCTTAAAAGTGTGGTTTTGAACTCTATATCCAATAGTTTGCTTTCCTCCATTTCTGTCATTTGTGTCCTGTTTCTTTGTCTCCGCATTTTGGCTGCTTCCCTGTGTTGATAGAGTGGCTTTCTGTGCTAGATGTCCTATAGGGCCCAGTGGCTCAGTCTCCCCAATTACCTGAGGAGGACACTCTTGGTGCACCCCCTTGTGGGCTTTGTGCACAGTCTTGTAGTTAAGCCTTGATTGTTGTAGGTATCGCTGGGAGGAATTGACCTCCAGGCCAATTGGCAGTGAGAATCAGCTGTGTCTGCAGTGGGAGAACTTCTGTGCTGAGGACACCTTTCTGGGGCAAGACTTGCTTCAGTGGGGCTTTGGTGCTCACTGAGTCTGCCCCCTGAGTGTGACCCTTATGGATCTGAGGAGTTGTAATCTGGATGGTCCCACTCTGACCACTGGGTACACTGGCTCTTGGATCTAAGGAGGTGCTAATTTAGCCTCTGCCTGAGGCTACCCAGCAGGAGCTACGAAGAGATCTGCAGATTCCCCTTCTTTTTGGGGGGGTTTGGAGATGCCCAGATGAGGCCCAGCTGTGAAGCAATGCAAGCCGCTGTGGGGTTTTGGGCCTTCTCTTGGAAGTTCTGGGTCTGTCTAGCCAGCTGCAATTTGTTAGGTAATTTTCAGATTGCAAAGGGCCAGGGCATTCATATGCAAAAGCCTCTGCCACAGCCTGGGTGGGGCGGGGTCTCAGGGAATCAACAGGGCAGAGCAAGCAGCTATGGCTGATCCTCAGCCCTGCCCTAAGGGGCCGTGTGTCTCAGTGTCCTGGTAATTGCTGCAAGCACCTCTGAGGGAAAGCCGCCCTCTAGTTCCGAGTTCTGCCTACTGCCAGATAGTCCAGTTTCTCCCAGTATGAGTCCTGGGTCCCCAGAGACTTCCCGGAACTGGAGTTCAGAGCAGTCGGGAGCTTGTGACTCCCTCCTGATTCAAAAAGAAAGCTGCGTCCTCAGGTACCAACCCCTTTCCGCGCGCTCAAGCCTCCGTACCTCTGCACTTTACATCCGCAGCTCCTCTGAGTCTCAGTGTGCTTTTCTCTTTTCTTCTAGTTGTAGAATTTCCACTCATCCAGCCTTCCTGTAGTTCTGGATGATGTCCGTTTTGTCTTTTCATTGTATTTTTGAAGTTGTTGTGGGAGGCAGCAATTTTCAGTGTTTACCTATGCCCCCATCTTGGTTTCTCCTACATTTTTCTCTTGAATCTCATATTTTAAATAGTGACACGTAATTTAAGAACAACAATGCAAATGAGAAAACATGAATCTAAAAGGAGACAGCAATAAAAGCAAAGATGTAGCAGTTATGTCATAAGCTTGATATGGTCAAGACTTTGAACATAAATCGGCCCACAGGGCTCATGATTATTAGGAGAAAAAGTTCACTCTGAGAAATAATGAACGTCTTCTTTGGGTTAAATTTGGGTGTAGTTACAGTTCCTGGTTAATGAACATTTGTTCATGAACAAAGCTGAGTGGGCATGCAGATGTGTGTTGAGCTTGAGCTTGGTGCTGGCCAAGATCCGGTCCCGGTGGGCCCCCCCCTTTTTTTAAGTTCAGATTCTGCTACCAGGAGAGATGTTTAAATCACGCTTCTCAATTTCTTTCACTATTTCAGGAAATATGAGCTCCATGTAACAAGCAAACTCAGAGGGAGTAGACGCCTAGGTCTTTATATGAGTATGTCTGTCTGTCTTCATAGGTGTCAGTCAGAATATGGCTCCCAACGTGAAGTCAGCAAAGAAAGTATTCGTTTTCTTAGGAAAATCAGTATTTAGTCTTCTGGAGACTATGATTTTTACCTTAATCCCAAAGCCACGGAAGAACGTTGCTGGTGAAATCGTACTTATAACAGGTGCTGGGAGTGGACTCGGAAGGCTCTTAGCCCTTAAATTTGCCCGCCTTGGAGCTGTGCTTGTTCTCTGGGATATCAACAAGGAGGGGAATGAGGAGACATGCAACATGGCTCGGGACGCCGGAGCCACAAGAGCCTATGCCTATACCTGTGACTGCAGTAGAAAGGAAGAGGTATATCGAGTGGCCGATCAGGTAAATTTTGGGTGCTTACTCTTTGCTATGGGTAGTAAGAACTCTATGTAAATACTTGGAAATACATCAGTTTCTTTCTCTATTTGCTTTTCTCAGTGCCAATTTGCCTATCTCCAACATTCCTTTAATTTAAAAATTTTGGGGGAGTGGGAATTAGAATTTTTGCAATACACCATGTTAAGCACCCTGTATGTATTATATATTATAATCCTATAAAGTAAGGCATATTAGTACCTCCAGTTCACAAATGAGAAAACCAAGACTTAGGAGAGGTAAATAGCTTACCTAAGAAAAAGATAATAAGTAGCAAAGCGGCAGCTGGGACATGAGCCTGTTGACTCCTGAGTAGGTACTCTGACCACCACTCTATACTGACTGTGCTGGCCCTTATCACAATATAAGATAGGTGATAGCACCATCTTTGAGGATGAAGAAACTGAGGCACAGATATATTAACGTGCTCAGGGTTCCAGAGCTACTGCATGACTAAGCCAGGTGTAAACCCACATTTAGTCTAATTTTAAATCCAGCTATTTCCGCTCCACCAGAATGCCTTTGATTTGCATGTATATTTCTCCGAAGTTACCATGAAAAAATTAGAATATTTTATTCATCCTAAAGACTGTTAACCTCAGTTGTTCCTTTAGCGATGACAGAGATGCACATATTTAGGACACTTTCAGGAAACCAAAGCTCCAATATGCCAATGGTAGGGTTTTCTTAGTTTGTAGAGGAACTAACTTGTTTGCTGACTGTCTCCTTTCCTTATTAAGGATTAATCTGTTTTCATGTTGGCACGAGTATTCTACACATCACTCTCCAGGGCCACTTCTTTTGTGACTCCCAGGGTTCTCTCATTTAGTGAGAAGGGAGGAACTAGACCAGCTTGTGACAAGCAAGCAACCACATTGGAAAGCTCTTGCACAGCAACCACATTGGAAAGTTCTTGCACAGCAACTACATTGGAAAGGTTTTGCACAGCTTCTCTGCTCAAAACTAGTAGAAAGGTTTGCAGGTCACTGGCCATTGGGTGAGTTTGTAACTTTCGTTTGAGTTTGTCTTTACATTTTACACATCTGTTCTACCATTGCCAATCACAGGCTGCCCAGAAGAGTCTGGAGACCCAAACTTAACAAGCTAGCAGGGCTCATGCTGGGACTACCCTGCAAAGAGCAGATGTGTCTTTTTCAGAGCTGACCTCACAAATTCAGCCCTTTGTCCTTGAAGCACCAGTCACCTGGCAGGTTGGCTTACACTGATGACAAATAACTTCCCTGGCAAGTCTTAAGCAATAACTGGCTTGTGTTCAAACACAACATCTTCAGATGTGGAACAAGCTAATATGAGGTGCTCCATAAATAATTAGTTCCCACTGCTCCATATCCATAATTTAGTTCTGCCCAAAATGCTCAGCTTCAGAAATGGTCAAACATGGTGCATTTACTAGCCTATTATTCAACTTTTCTTACTTCTGGGTCTTGCAGACAATTAAGTATATGCTCTTTTGCATTCAGGAGAAGCAAACTACTTTCCACCTTATAAATCAAGCACTTCCACTTCTTATTCTGGATAGAGGGAAGCTACCAGAGAAATTTTACAAAGTATGCCATAGAGGAGTGATCCAGGTGAAAATTGTCAGAGCAGTTTGACAGTGTTTTATCTCCTCTGAGACCCCAATCACCTTGAAAGCTTGTGTCCCTAGAGCATAGTTGGCACTGAAAGTCCGGCCTTGATACCTGGCATCCTGGGTGAGAGGTCATTTGGAACAGTAAACACAAGACCAGCCTGGAGCTATGTAGTTGTCACTTATCCTTAATGTGGCATGTGGAAGTATCCTAACTATATATTTAATAACTGTGATGCCTTAGACAAGCCAACTCATAATCGATTTTGCTTGGCATACCTCTAATTGACTGCATTGGTTCAACAGAGAAAAAAAAACCCACCTCATTACAGGCATACTGCTGAGACATTGAGGGTTCAGTTGCAGACCACTCAATAAAGTGAGTTGTAATCTTTTTGCTGATGAAGGGTCTTGCCTTATTTGTAAAAATGAGGTGTGTTTGTATTTGTAGTATCAGTGAATTTTTTGTAAGGTTTATTACTGATTCCAGATGTCCAAGGTCAAACTTCAGGATTGCTTCATCTTTTAAACCACGTGGTCACTGGTAGAAGTTGACTTTAACCTATTGCCCACTATGACTTATAGTGGTGGGAAAGTCAAATCAGCCATCCTGGGCAGTGTGGAGTTAGACACTGACACGCACAGCCTTCCTGTGGGTTCTTATTGTCATAGTGTGGCTATTCAAAAGGTGGGCACAGCTTATGTGCAAGTCTTCCTGGGGCTGAAGAGATTATTGCCACATTCTTACAACAAAGAAGAATAATGAATGCCGGAAAAAAAAAAAAGAAGGAAGGAAGGAAGGAAGGAAGGAAGGAAGGAAGGAAGGAAGGAAGGAAGGAAGGAAGGAAGGAAGGAAGGAAGGAGAGAGAGAGAAAGAAAGAAAGAAAGAAAGAAAGAAAGAAAGAAAGAAAGAAAGAAAGAAAGAAAGAAAGAAAGAAAGAAAGAAAAAGAAAGAAAGAAAGAAAACTAAGTATAAAATTAGGATCTGCTGTGTTTTCCCTTAGATGTTACCCCTGAGCCCCTTATAAAACAACACAAACTTACTCTCATCCCAGGATGACCACTCAAGTTACTGTAGGCCCAGTGTCATTGTAGCAAATGTGGCCTACTTGTTCCTCCCTTCACAGATCTTATGCCTAAAGTTTGGGGGAGGGAGAAGAAAGCCAGCCAGCTGATAAAAACAGCATAGACAGGTTCTGAACCATGATGTGTGTTGAAAGCATGGATATACTGAATATCATACTTCCTCCATTCACTCCCTATGCCACCCCATCTTTGTGTCTGCTAGGTCTTGATTTATATGACTCCAGAGGTCCGGTGCATGAATTCATGAACCAGTGGGGACCCTCGGCCTGGCCTGTGGGATCAGGCCAAAACTGGCTCTCCAACATCCCCCAAGGGGCTCTGGATTGCGAGAGGGCGCAGGCCAGGCCAAGTGACCCCATCAGTTCATGATCAATCGGGGCTGGGGAGGGATACAGGAGGTGGGGTAGCAGGAGGGCTCCAGGGCATGTCCAGAGTGTCTCGCTCAGTCCTGATGGGCCAGACCCCAGCAGCAAGCTAACCTACGGGTCAGAACGTCTGCCCCCTGGTGGTCAGTGCATATCATAGCATGCTAAGGTTGAGCAGCCTTAGCATATCATTAGCATATTATGCTTTGATTGGTTGAACGGATGACATATTGACCGGACACTTAGCATATTAGGCTTTTATTATATAGGAATAGAGGCCCAGTGCATGAAATTCGTGTACAGCTATGGTCCTGCCAGCCGGGGCCTCCCTTCCCAGCTGCTGGCTGCCAGCTGCCAGCCAGGACCTTCCTTTATTCCATGCCACCCCCTGGTGATCAGTGCACGTCATAGCGAGTGATTAAACTGCCAGTCGGTCGAACTCCCGAGGGGACACTTTGCATATTAGCCTTTATATAGAGAGATGGCAATAAGGGCGTACCTCCCAACACATTGATTAAAATTATATGCTTCTTAGAGCATAGAACAAAGTTACTACTCACCAAATATAAGAATAGCTCTAAATGTAGAAGGAAAGCAGCATTGCATTGTTGGAATTATCATAAGGAGAAGAAGAAATAAAAAGAAAAGCATCAGACTTGGATCGCTAATGCACTGTACACTCAGCAAAGGAAATAAAACATGCTTTGTTTCCAGACTGCATAAGCTCAGTCTCTTAACAAGGTTTAAGTTGGGGCGCGGGGATTAAACCTAGATCATATAAGAAATTACTACGTTGATGGTGCTGCTCTTGTTACTCAATTCAGGTTAAAAAAGAAGTTGGTGACATTTCCATCCTAATCAACAATGCTGGCATCGTAACAGGCAAAAGGTTCCTCGACTGCCCGGATGACCTTATGGAAAAGGCTTTTGATGTGAATTTCAAAGCACATTTATGGGTAATAATTTTTTCTTCTCATAACAAAGATTAGCCTCTAAATAAAGCACAGTCTTCTCAATTTTAGCTTATCCTGGTCTACCCAGTCATCTTCTCCCAATCCAACTCAACCCACACTCCCAGAACTCTCCAGGGAATCCTACAAAGACACACTGTCCTTGTGGTACTACTGTCATTTATTCACTGCCCTAGGCACCTCAGGCATGAGCCTTAAAACAGCTCCTTGAGATAAGGAATCACAAAAGTTAAAAGACTTACTCAAGGCTACACCGCAAGTGACAGCACTTAGACTTGGCCAGGGTGACCTTATCATTTGCCTAAGCTGCAACTCTTTTGAAAAAAGCGAGAGGGCATTCTTAATAAGCAACATTAACCAGGTCTGTTCTGAGCAAACCAAAACATTCGGCCTCCTGACTCAGTACCTACCCAGGGAAAGAAAGGTTCCTACCAATAACCCTGGTGACTGCGTGCTGTGGACATCAAGGGGCACAGCCATGTGCCCACTTTCAGACACTGTGTTTTCCTGGCTGTAGCTGAGACCAAACATATCAGGCCGCCCCATGCCAGGCACGGTCCCTCGTTCTGCCTCTCCCAGCACGTGAGCCCATTTTGTTCCCGCCCCCCCCACTCATAGCTCATCCTTCCCTTGTCCAGCTCTGCTTCTGAGAGTGATTATTTGCTGGAGATTTCTGAGATCCCCTCCATTCTCCTCACACCTCTCCACGTGGACTTTCCACTCAACTCTCCTTGCACAGCTTTCAGAGACTGTAGGTTTTCTGTCTCCTAGTTTCACCAAAAATGCCATGGTGGTACTCTTGGGGTTCTCTTTAGTTTTCAGGAGAAAGATGGAAAGATTCAGAACTCAGTGGCCACCATGCTCCTTCAGGAACTACTGCAAGTGACTTGTGTTGTCTTGTCCCAAATGCCCCTCGGCTGCATTAGAATGAAGTTGTGATATCCCATCAGAAGGAAGACAAAGGCAGTGTCCCTGAAAATCTCCACTCCGGGGCTTTCATGTTCTTTCCCCACCTCTCGCTTTCCTGGTCTCTTTCATGGTCTCCTCTTTCTCTTCTTTCTCTTCCACTTTCTCTTCCACGTGTTTCTGAAATACTGATGTTCCCCTGCTGGCCCTGACCTCCCCTCACGCCCTCTCTGTACGCTTTTTCTGAGCAAGTCCAGGTACGTTCTTTGAGTACTTGCACAGAGTGGGCACTTACTTGCTAGAGGGTCAGAGAGCGTATGGTGACAGGACTCCCAAGGGGAGTGTTGCCAGGGAGAACTGACTCAGAGCGGACGCCACGGTTTTTATTATGCTGCTTGTTTTGATTTTCCTCCTCTCTGTAAGTGTTAGGTTCTCTCTGAAACTCATTATGATGCAGACAAACAGAGGTTGGTTGACTTTTACAAGAGATTGTTTTTCTCATATTTATTTATAGTAGGAAACAAATATGAAATATAAATTTATGGAAAAGAGAAAGCAATTTGGCGACAGAAACAGAGTTCAGGGTGTTGGGGCTGCTGGTAGGAAGGTGCTACGAGCCAGGGGAGGTAGATGATCTCTAGAAGCTGGAAAAGGAAAAGGAACAGATTTTTTTCTAAAGCCTCTGGAGAAAATGTGGTCCTGATAACACATTGATTTCGGCCCAGTGAAACCCTTTTTTTACTCTTGTCCTAAAGAATTGTAAGAATAAATTTGTGTTGTTTTAAGCCAAAAAAAAGAAATGTAAATTTACGAAATAAAATGCAGTTATTCGTATAGGTTAATTATTCCTCTGTTGCAGAATACATCTTCTTCCAAAGCTCATTGCTCTTTCCTTTATCTTCTTTCTCCAAATCCCATATCAAAGGTGAAGGTGTTCTGTGGTCCTCAAACACAGTATCCGTCCCCTCGTTCTAACAGATATTCTCTTTTATGACATGGAACAAAATTAAGAAACTATTATTCAAAGAAGTAGAGATAAATGTAAAACAAAGTGATATCTTTACACTGAAGCCAACAGCAGCATGTCCTGTAAACTCTGTTCAAAAAAAATTTGAAATTCAAATATGATCCCAGGAGAAAAAGAGCAATATAAATCTAAATAATCTTATTCTTGATTATAATCTAAATAATGATATCTTTTCCTTTCTGGATTGTGGCTGCCATAACTAAGATTCTCCTGTATTGCTTCAATTATTGTCTTAATATTGTGTTTTGAAAAATCAAATATGAGCAAAATGTAAGTTTGAGTAAATTATTTGTAATAATATTGGTATGCCATGAGGAAAATATTGATTTCATAGGTGAAACAAGTTAAGATGGTTACTTTCCAGATACTTAAGTTTTTATATTGCAGTGCCTTCAGGTATTTTTATGAGCTTAAAAAAAATTTTTTAATCACAATGATCATATAAACATCTGAAAAAGAGTAAAATGTGGTATAAAATATTAAAAGTTTTACTTTGCTCATCTTAGACTTATAAAGCCTTTCTACCTGCTATGATCGCTAATGCGCATGGACACTTGGTTTGCATTTCAAGTTCAGCTGGATTATTTGGAATAAATGGGCTGGCAGGTAAGAAAAGTGTAATATTTCACATTTGCACATTTTCCCTAGCTCTAACTTACATAATAGCTCTGAGTAATCAGCATTGACCTGATGCACCAATAATAAAGATAAAAAATTAAGAAGTATATTTAATAAGGGAAGTGGTTGAGAACTACATAATGCATCAAAACTGCCCATCAGATATACCTACCGGAAGTTGAAGTATGCACTTTGGAATCATTACGTTTTACATAGTCCCCTGGGTTTAAAAATGAGAGAGAGAGAGAGAGAGAGAGAGAGAGAGAGAGAGAGAGGAGACACCTTACTGATGACTGTTTTTACATAAGTGATTAGCATAGTCACCATCCCCAAGATTCATCTGGTACTGTTTTCAGGTTGGTAAAAAAACGACCACTCTGCCTTCTGAAGTCTCCCCCTGCTGTCAGTTTGGAGATAATTTCTCTACCCCAAGAAACCTAAACTTCACCTCTTTGCTTTTCCACTGATTGGAAGACTTAAAGGAAGTGGTTGCCACTTCCCTCTCCTTTGCAGCTGACTTGTCATTAGCAGTGGGGAGGGGGCAAAGAGATAGACCAAGATCTTCAGTGAAGGCAGCCCAACTCAGGAGGGGGCTCCCGGAGGAGCAGAAGTCTCATCCTTCCCTACCAGGGCGTCCCCAGGAGCAACATGCCATGTACTGACGCAGATCCCTGAGACTCGGGCATCAGAAGCCCTAGCTGCGATACTCGGATAACTTTGGCCAACCTTCCCGTGAGGCACTTCCTGAGGCTTTGGAGCTGAGCCTAATCCAAGATTCACAGTACCAGTCTAGGCCCAGCTCATCTCAATTAGGTGAAGCGGTTTTCCAGAACCACCAGTCACCCAAAATATTTTCAGTCTGTGCACATCTCCCTGTACTCTGTCATTCTCAGAAATCATCACGTTAGCATTACCTCTCTCGTATATGTCTGATCAATGATGAAACTCTGAAATAATGCAGGTATATTTACAGCTTCTGTTCATCTTTTTTCTGACGCCGTATCTCTCTATCTTCAGAAGGATTCTTCCATCCCCAGCTGGCCTTAGAAACAAGCGTAAGCCTTTTGTAAATCCCACCGTGGGGGTCTTGGCTCCCCAGCATCAGAATCACCAAGGGTGTTATTTGTCTCGAGGGTTGAGGGACTCAGTGAGCTGCATTTGGACCAAATGACTCAGATGATCCCAAAAGCGGGTCAGGACTCCTCTCCCCTCCCTCCTTCTATGGTCTTACCTGCCTTCTTGAGCTGCAGCGGGCCTGACATCCCCACGCCTGGCACTCATTTCCTGGCTTTTGCCAGTTGTGGTAGCCGCTTCTGAACAGAGCAAGTACGTTTACCTTGTTTGACTGTGTGAGGCAAAGGGAAGGAGGAGCTCATCTCCACGCCTTTTCTACTCCAAACTTTTCCATGCAGCAGATTGAAAACCCAGGTGTTTACTTGAAGTGAGAGTGATTGAAGACAGCAAGCTCAAAATGGACAAGCTACCGAGTCCTTTGTTTTCCTTCTGAAAGTGGGAGAAAGAATTAGAGTTGGAAGAAACTTTGATCCGAGTATCATGACCCAGGCTGCCTTCTCTTGTCTAGCCTACTGCATTGCTTACTATATTTCCTCTTTTATGTGCCTTCCTGCCCCAATTGGGTTGAAATTCTTTGGGCCTAGATGCACATGCCATGTGCCCCATATAACAGCTAGCACATGTCTGACCATTTATAACGTGGAAGTAAAGGCTAGGAGTGTGACTGTAGGAGGCTCTCCAGCATCCACTCGGTCTTTATCAACTGAACTTTGTGTGACCATGTACCTCCCCACTCAGTCTGCACTTCTTCCAGTCGGAATGGACAACACACGAAACAAGAACTCTGAAATCGTTGTCTGATTTTCTGTTGGCTAGTGTTATGAGGAGACTTAATGTAATGCCATTTTTAAAACTTCAGAAGGTACATCAGCGTTGTTTGTCTTTTTCAGATTACTGTGCAAGTAAATTTTCAGCCTATGGATTTGCTGAATCTATTTTTTTCGAACTATTTGCCCAGAAAATAAAGGGGATCAAAACCACTATTGTGTGCCCATTTTTTATAAACACTGGAATGTTTGAAGGTTGTACTACTGGGTAAGTATATCCTGTAAGATCAAAGAAACTGCATTTTAAAAAATAATCGCCTCTTTTATTTTTTCTATCTGTTTGTTTGTTTATTTATTTATTTATTTATTTATTTATTTATTTAGTATAGCAAAGATGGAGATTTATTGAAGAACAAGTACAGACTCCCACGTAGGGAGAGGGAAAGGGTCCCCTATTTATTTATTTTTATTTTTACTTTTTTAAAGCCTCACCTCAGGACATACTTAGAGAAGGAATCAAACTGGCAACTTTTCGGTGCACAGGGCAACACTCAACCAACTGAGCCACTCGGCTGGGCTTTTCTAACTGTTTTTTTAAAGTTGTTTAAAAATGTATTTCTCTCGGATTCAGCATGATTTATGAATGGTCTCAGAATTTATTTTTTACTCAGCAGTGCTTATATTTAAGATGTTGGGTTTAATGTGAATGGTTTATCAAAGCCGTGTCTCACTCGCAGCCACCCTGTAGCCTGGATCTGCTCACTTGTCTCCCCAGCACTCAATCACATTCCTTTTCTGCCACCCAGCTCCCTCCTCCCCTCATCCCTGATTCCACAGGAGGACTGAAAATCACTTAAAGGGACACAAATTCCCCATTCTGCATCTCATGGAGATGACAGGAAATTCGTTTTTCAAAGACTTGCTTTATACTAATAGATCATTTATTTAATATGGTTTTACTTATATGCATATTATACATCAGTGTATTCATTAGAATCATCATTTTCCATTTCAAATTCCAGTTATTACCATGTTGATAATCAGGGAGTAAGTATAGAAGTAGATAAAATCTGGGAGGGAACGAAGCAAATAAATGATAATGTCTTACAGTCTTTTTATGCTTCATGTGCAAGAACTGTTTTTATTAATTTGTTAATTTTGGTTGTTTTTGTTTTTGTCTTTTTCTTTTTCACTCCCTAGCTGTCCTTCTCTGTTACCGATTCTGGAACCAGAGTATGTAGTCAGAAAGATAGTAGACGCTATCCTGCAAGAAAAAGTGTACTTGTATATACCAAAGTTCATATACGTCCTGATGTTTTTAAAAAGGTAACAACATCAGTCAGCTTCTATGACTTCTCTAATGTACCGATCACAACTTTCCCCAAATCCTGCCAGGAGAAGCCTCACCTGCAGAGTCCCGGTATTGGAAACAGTGCAGGGCATTTGCACATACTGTGCCCCCTCTTAGATGAAACATTCCTTCCCTGGCCTTCCAGAATATCCCAAACAGCTTCAATGCATACTCTTCTAGCATCTGAGCCTGGCCTCCTCAGGCATCTCACCGCTGCATGGCACACTGATTTGTGAGATCCTTGGATTATCGGCTGCCTCCCCACTGAGCCGTCAGTTCCTGGAGATCAGACGCCAGTTGGTTTCTGCTCACTCTTGTGTGTTTTCAGCTCCAGGGGAGAGTTTGACAAAAAAAAAAAAAAAAGACCAAAAAAAAAAAAAGAGGTGCCCTTCCTGCATAAGCAAAAGTCTTTTCTCTGTAGCTAATTGTATCTACAATTAACCAAAAATCATTCTTCCATGCCTTCATTTCCTCAGGCTTCACCTAGCACAGGAGTGGTGACTGATATAACTGCTAAGGTGTGGGGTGGGGCAAGAGGGTCTATGGCAAGGAGATTGAAATCTGGAGTTATAATCCTGCTGTGTACTAAGCCTGTGACTCTGAACATGACCTTTATTCTCCAGGTCCAATTTCCTCATTTACAGTGTAGAAATCAGTGCTTGTTACAGCTTGTGAATGAGTGAATGTAATGATTTTATTGGGCAGCGTGCGTGTTCACAGGACTGTGCCTCCACTTGCCTAACAGAGGTTAATGCCAACTGTAAAGAACATGGGATTTAATTTTTCTAATTTTTGAAATAATTATAGAGTTGATATTTACTTATATAAACCCCAGATTGAGGGGGGGTCTGCATAATTCCTGAGAAGGCTTTGAAAGCATGAAGAAGTTCAGTGAAGGGGATCACAGGACGCACTCCTTCCAACATCCCACAAGCATTAGAGGGTGCCTGGTGTGTGCAGGCATTGCTGACGACCCTAGGATTGGCGGTTACAGCAAAGGATAAGAGAGACAAGAGTCCTTGCCCTTGTGAAAATTATCTTCCTAGACCAGTGATGGCGAACCTATGACACGCATGTCAGAGGTGACACGCGAACTCATTTTTTTGGTTGATTTTTCTTTGTTAAAGGGTATTTAAATATATAAAATAAATATCAAAAATATAAGTCTCTGTTTTACTATGGTTGCAGATATCAAAAAATTTCTATATGTGACACGGCACCAGAGTTAAGTTAGGGTTTTACAAAATGCTGACACGCTGAGCTCAAAAGGTTCGCCATCACTGTCCTAAGGGGTAGGGATCAGGGAATAAACAAAAAATAATAAAGTAAAAGAGAAGATATGCTAGGAGGTCATAAGTGCTACAAAGAAATAGGAAGCAGGGAAAGGAAATTCCAGAGTGGTAGGATCGGGGGTGCAGGTTGAGGTCTAGTTTTCAGTATGGTACTCAGGGGAGGTCTCCTGGAAAAGGTAACATTTACTAGAGACCTGAAGCTGGGGAGGGCAGGAACCGCCTGGGTTTCTTGGGGTGTCCCCCGAGGGACAGCATAGATCCTTTACTTTATCCCCCCCTTAGCTCAGGGGTCAGGTTTCCTGGGCCTGCTCTGTTTACTGCCCCTCTCCTCGCTCTGCAATGTGAATGTCAGAATCCGCAGGGTCAGAGTGCTCCGTCAGGAGGGGCGCGTGGGGGTGGATGAACAGTCTTAGTTGGAACTTGCCCGCCATCTGAGGAGCTATTGCATCCAATCCTCACAGCAGGCCCAGAAAGAAAGATGAATGACCTCATTTTACACTGGAAGAAACTGAGGCTCCCGAGCTCAGCAACTTGCCTGCGATGACATCGTACATGACAGAGCTGGGTTTCAAGCCAGGCTCATCTGACTCCACGAGACGTCCCTGCTTCCAGCCCATCATTACATCGTGTAGGGAAGCTTTGGAAATGGACATGAGAAGTCAGTTGAAGGATGTAAATAAAGCAAAGGGAGGGGTAGAAACCCTGGGCTGGTGTCCTCCCACATTGTAGGCAAGCCCAGGGTGACACTGGGGCATGCATGGCAATGTGCGCATGCGTGAATTCTCCTGCGACAGGTCGGTGGCACTGCAGTTCAGCTGTGCTGTAAGGATGCTTTTATGAATGATAACCGAGAAAGTTTTCTCTTGTTTTCTCTTTAGTATCCTGCCCACCAAGTTGCTACTGCTCATAGGTGAATATGTGGGTGCCTTCAATTTTATGGATGGCTTCGTTGGAAAGAAAAAGAACTAAAGACCAACTCTATGGCTGATGTCATCTAAAACCCAACATTACATACCGCTTATTTCAATGAAGGGAAGGGTTTTTGTCTGATAGAATATATCTGGAGACGAAAAGTACCATTCGCGTTCTATCTGGACTGGAATATTCAGCCAATACTTTTGAAAATAATGTTGCCATCTGCTTTTTTGTTGAGTGCTTTTATTTATGATTAATAAAAACAGCTCATTTTTGTCATCTCTGCTTGCAGTAGGCGTGAGAGAGAGAGAGAACCCTCTCACATGGTGAGTGTTTAGCGGGAGGGCCCTCTTTCCAGAGGACACACAATTCTAGATGTCCTGTCACCTTGCTCTTCACCTTAACCTTTTTGAACCTCTGTGTGCTCCCTGGTGTAGAAAAAGCCAGCCTCCCGTGTCCATCTTTCCAAAGCAGCCACACACAAATGCCTGCTTCTCCATGCCCCAGATGCTCACAGAGTAAGTGCCAATCAGGGGCCGCTGTGAGGGAGTCTGCCCGTCCATTCCCTGAAATCCCTGGTAGGCAGCGACCCTACGTCAAACTCTGAATGGGACCGCGTTTTTCTTCCTGAAAGAGGTCAAAGGATGGGTGCTTCTCACTCTGAAAAGGACATTCTACTGAATTAGAGAAACTGCTACCTATTAATCCAGAAGACACATTCATGTGGTTAGTTTCATTTAGTATTTCAGGTTGGGATTCATGTTGAGATGTTTTTCCATAGGGTGGACTATTTTATGCATTTGCACTCATCAGTGCTGCCTTCATTACAGTTTAATCAACTGGCCAACTGCATGCATGCTTTGGAGATTTCACCATGAAAGGAAGATTAAGCGAAATGTGGTCATTACCATACCCTGGAACTCCTTCCCAGGCTGGACGGGGCACCTGCCTTGCAAGAAAAGCAGCAGCCTTTGTCTCTGACTTCCTTTTGTGTGGGGAACAGGAAAGGATGAGAGGTACCTTGGGTCACCCTGTGAGAGTCCAAAGAAAAGAGTTTAAATATCTTGGGGGGAAGTTGCTCTTAGAGCAATAGGGATGTGGAGTCTGGAGTCCACTGTGGACTGGTTTATCTTGAGCTGTCCGTAGGTTTCCGACAATGCTGCTCCTGTATTTCCTTTCCATTCAGAAAGTCTTTTTTAAAAAAAAAACTTGTTTTGTGATCATAAAAATGATAGCTAATATTTATTGTGCCTGGCACGAATCTCAGCACTTTATACACATGATTTCATCAAAGAGGAATATTGCATCATTACTCAGAGAATAATAAAGCTGTTTGGTATGTGCCAAAGAAGAAAGGGCATCTTATTTCACAAGAGTGACATCCTACTCGACTGGAGATGTGTACTGAGAGGATCAAAAGGCCCCCTGACTAACCAACTGAAGTTCCAAATCCTTGGTTAACAAGGTTAATTAACAGAGAGGCACAATATTGCTCCTCTATTACAATTCCAAAAGCGTATCTTCTAGGGGCCTGTCTATTTAGCTGAAGCATAAAGAAGAGACTCTTAGGGGATTTAGTAGAACAAAGGTCTGGGTGTAGTGGGCATCCACCACTCATAACAGCATTAACAGCAATTATTTCTAATTGGAGAGCATCTTGCAAGGCTGGATGACTACAAAGGCCTGAAATTCAATTGTGGTTTTATAGTACCCATAAAATCGTATAAACAAATTCAGATTTACTTGAAGTACCCCTAGGAGGAGAGACCACATGTAAATTAGAGCATTCTAGAGGCTAATAAATAACAAGGTGATTTAATACCACTTGAGAGCAAGTGTACTCAGCATGTGTTTCATACAATTTTCCATCTGAAATTTAACCCTAATGATGCCATGATTAAGAGCCTACATAAGCCTTAAGAAATGGAAGGCTAAAAGACAAGGGCTGTATGCCAGGTTTGGGCCCTCTACCCTCCAAGGATGGCATGGTATAGTTGCCCTGCTGCTCAAGAACTAAGGAGTATTCTTACTAGTAGTATTAGAAGGACCTTGACTGGGTAAAAATCTGTGACCATGTACTTCCTTTGTTTGTTTCGTTGTTTTGTTTTTACATTGTGATGCTATACTAGTCAACTCTGACTGCCATTACAAATGACCACAGACTGGGTGACTTAAACCACAGAAATTTATTTTCTCACACTTCTGGAGGCTGGACGTCCAACATCAAGGTGCTAGCTGATGCAGTTTTTGGCGAGAGCTCATTGCAGATGGCCCTCTTCCCACTGTGTCTTCACGGGGGTCTTTCCTCGGTCTGTGGGCATGGAGCGAGAGATCTGGCTCTTACTTCTCCTATAAGGCCACTAATCCCATCAGGAGTACCCCACCCTTATCATCCAATCTCACCCTAATTCCCCAAGGCTCCGCCTCCAAATACCATCACACTCGGCTTCAACATATTAATTTGGGGGGTGGAAGGACACAAACATTCCATCTATGCCAAGATAGAAAAGGAAATCCAGGCCACAGAGGATCCATATACTCCTCAGTGTCCCAATGCTGAGGTAGTCACAGTTTGTCAACTAAAATCATTTAGAATCCTGGAAGTAAGATGAATTGGAAATGCTTTAAAAACAACAACAACAAACAAACACTTAATTCCAACCTCTAAGAGTCAGCACTTGACAGAAACATGACAGAATTTGGGTCACCAAACAAAAGCTGATGTGAAACAAAACATTCCATACAAAATGGTTGGGTGAAGAGATACAATGGCAGTCTAGGCATCTTCAACGTTTCCAGGCAGTGGCCTATTTTGGGTTTATCCAACTGTCCCCCAGCAGCTGAACAATTTCCCTTTGCTGCCAGTGAATAGGCCACAACTGGGCCATTGAAGAGAGCCTGGAGGGCCTGTGGCCTGGATTCGTCTCCCCCCACCCCTAGAAACTTGCTATCAAATTGGAAATCAAACCAATAACAAGTGCACCCATCCTTGGTGCTCATCCCTTGGGAAGGCTGCTTGCAGGGTGGTGTGGTGAAGGCTCTGTCATCTGTGCCCTTGCAGTTCATGTGTACCAAGGTGTCCTTCCTGCGGATCCGCACTAACTGGAGCAGCGACAGTAGAGGTTAGAAAGCTCAGCTCAACGTCACCAGCTATTGTTTCAAGGCCTAGGTCTTCCCTGGTTCGCCTCACACTGGTCTTGATCATTGCATTGTATAAAGGCGACCACTGGCTAGCATGCGAAGGCAGGTAGACCTGTCACCCTGGGCTGTTTCTCCTGTTTCCCACGGTGACCTTTCAGACCTTCCTCTCAAACCCACCACTGTCCCATCATCTACTCTTTCCCAAGGGTAACCTTCTCTCCTTCCTCACTAAGAAAATTGAAGCTGAAAAATATAAACTCCCTCAGTCCCCAAATTAATATTTTCAAAGGCCTTATTTCTGCCTCCACCTCCCTTCTTTTTCTGAGCCTCAGAAAAAGCAATGAACTTGCTCAGACTGATCCTCCCCCTGGGCAGCGCCTCCTCAGAGGTCCCCTCTCCCATATCTCAACCTCGCCACCAGGAGCTGCGCCCCGAGTCCCATAAGCATACTACAGGCCATGTGAAACTTAAAAATAAATAAACTTTACAAAAACGTCCATCCCACTCTGGCAACCACTCTCCTTTCCATGAGTAACATCATTTAAAATGCAGCCTAGAGTCATGTGTCCATTTCCTCACCTCCCATTGGCTCCTAAGCCACCTGGCTTCCACATCCATCCATCACAGTGACTTTTATGAAAATATCCCTGGGATTTCATTCTTCATCTTAATTTACTTCTTGTGACTGACATTATGAACCTCGCTGCTCTTGGTCCTGGTGTCATATGCTTACCCGCTTCTTCCCCTGCTCCCTCCTCAAATTATTAATGTTCTCAAAGGTTCTCTCCTTGAAGTCCTCACTTTTTAGATTCCCTCGGGGGCTCCTCACCATGCCCACAGCTCCTCCTCCATGCTTCCCCCAAGGCGTCCAAGCCAGAAACCCAGGTATAAAGCTCTACTCTGCTGGTACTTCATCTCTCACCTGCCTACCCATTAGTAATCAAATCCAGTCCACTCAGCCTCTCAACCATCACTAGCAGGTTTTCCTCACCTTCCCCACTGCTACTGCCTTAGTTCAGGCTCCTGTCACCTGTCCCCTGCCCTGCAACAGTTGCCCAGCTCATCTTTCTGCATCAAGTCTTGCTCACTCTACTAGTGAGCACTACATCCAGCTGGGATACCCGGAAACGCCAAGGTAACAAGGGCTTAAAGAAAGTGGAAGTGTATTTCTCTCTGAGGTTTTTGAAGAGCTGTGGTACATACAAGTGTGGGCAAAGTAGGTTTACAGTTATGAGTACTCAGAACACAGAGTTCATTCTTGCATTATTATTTATTAATTATTCTTTTCCAGACGAACAACTGTAAACCTACTTTTGCCCCCCCTATCTACAATGGAATATTACTCAGCCATAAATGAGAATGAAGTTTTGTCATTTGCAAGAGCATGGATGAACGAAGAGGGTCATATGCTAATCCAGTCAGAGGAAAACAAATACTATATGACTCACTTATATGTGGAATCTAAAGAACAATATAAATGAACAAACAAAACAGAAACAGACTCATAGAGGCAGAGAATAGACTGACGGTTGCCAGAGGGGAGGGGGCTTGGAAGACTGGGTGAAAAAGATGAAGGGATTGAGAAGTACAGACTGGTAATTACAAATAGTCATGGAGATGTGAAATACAGCATAGGAAATGCAGTCAATAATACTGTAATAACTATGTGTAGTGCCCATTGAGTACTGGAAATATCAGGGGGATATCGTATGTTGTAGACCTGAAGCTAACACAAAATAATATTGAATGTAAATGTTATTGAAAGTTTTTTAATTTAAAAAAATAAATTTAAAAAACTAAAAGCCTGGAGGTGGTTGTGCAGGCTTTTCAGAGACCCAAGCTCCTCTGTGCGTTTGCTATGGGTGGCTTACAGTCCAAACATCACTGATGAGCACAGTCCACTCTAAGCACTGAAACTTCAGCCATGATGCCCACATTCCAGCCCGCAAGAACCCAGAGAGCAGAAGGTACCTCTACATGCTTTAATGACAATCCAAGAACACTAAACACCCCATGAACAGCACACCCTATTGGCCAGAATTAGTTACATGACCAAATCGACCTGCAAAGGATGCTGGTGGTATGGTTTCCATTTCACACTGTCACCAGCCAGCTAAAGACCACAGGTTCTTTTACTGTGGGAAAAGGTAAGAGCAGATGTTGAGTGTCAGCTTATGGTTTCTGCCACAGTCTACTTCCCCAAGTATCTATGCATCCTCTTCTTATTAGACACAACCCCAGACCAGCTGCACTGAAAACCCTGCTCAGCCACTGTTTGCTTCACAAAGTCCTGAATTTCTTGTGTGGCACACTCCCCATCAGACCCAGGTATGCCTCTCCATGGCTTGATGACCAAGAAAGTGAAAGGTAACTGATTTATGCCGATCACAGTCAATATACAATGAGTAGTGCACGGAAGCAGAATAGCCACAGAGAGAGAGAGAAGAAAGAGAAAGGAGGAGGAGAAAGAGAAGGAGGAGAAAGAGAAGGAGGAGGAGGAGGAGGAGGAGGAGGAGGAGGAGGAGGAGGAGGAGGAGGAGGAGGAGAAAGGACTTTCCATTCAAAAGCAGGAGGGGTGCAGAGGTAGCACAGTGATGGTCCATAAAGGGGGAATCCTGAACAGAAATCACAAGGACTCCCTTTCCCAGGTGGTCGTGCCTGGTTCTCCTCTGGAAAGTGTCTCCTTGCCTTTGCCCTCCAAGGCCCTGGAGGGGCTCTTCATTGTTTGATTGTTTCCAAGACTATATCTGAGGTAAGCTTCGCAGGCTACATCCTTCTTCAAGACTGCACAGATCGTACAGCCTCAAACTAGAGGTGTGAATGATTGCTGACTCTTTCAACCCTGATCTCTGTTTGCTTTGGCAATACAACTCCCTCAAAAACTCATCTGGTATATTTATTTCATCCAACTCTTTGGGCATTTAAACCACTGCCAAAGATCTTGCCTAGACAAAGCTTTAAGCCTGAAGAGTGTAAGAGTGTACCTCTGTTACTGGCATCTGTGCTCCATCATTGCCACCTCTCTCTCTCTCTCTCTCTTTCTCTCCCTCCCTCCCTCCCTCCTCCATGTAGTGGAGACTCTCTTGGGGCTATCTAAAGCAAAGGTTTAGGGCATCACTTTTTATCTCATGACACACATAAACTAATTACTAAAATTCTGTGACACACTTTTTTGCCAATCTGACGAAAAAAAAAGTGAATGGCTTGATCTTCTTGATAAAATAGTAGCTGGGCCAGCTGCCGAGTGTAAGAGGCCTAAGGTGAAGCTAGAATATTGGAGAGATGACAATATTTGGGACTAGGGTTCTAAATCAGCAAGAGATGAATGGAAGAACTGAATTTTGCAAATACATTAAAGTAAAATATAGGAGTAAATTTCTTTACTGTAGTTAAAATATTGGCCTAACCATGAAATCCATTCTATTGCAATGTAGTGTAGGTGGCATAGGGCCGTATGTAGGTGATTAGCCAAGACCCAAAGAGGATTTGGTAACTGTTGTAATCGGACTGTCAGCCCTTTACACCTCAGTGTGATTAAAAGCTTTGAAGGTAGGAGAAGGGTGCCATCTACTGAGAAACTGCAGCATAACAGAGAAGTGAAAGCACTGGAGAGTCCTCATTTTTAAATTGTTCCTAGAAATTGTCTTATCTACTGCTTCCTCTGCATATTTTATCAAGCATTTTTCTAGATTTTTTACAACACATTAATATGTAGGGAAACTTTACATCTCCTCAATGAATATCCCATGCCCTTTTTAAATACATCACATTTTGTTCACATTTTTCTTAAAATTTGTAGAGTTTTTTCCTAAATGTCTTTCATGAAAATTTTTTAAATAAAAAGTAGTGACTAGCACAGCTCCAAAAACCATACTATTATTCATACACAAACAAAAAACCCACCACTTGTTTCATTAATAAATTCGGGGGGGGGGGGGGTGTTGGTAAAAAAATGTTTGACACAAGGCAAGGGCCAGATATGTTCACATTACGTAACACAAAACGCAAACAATGTTTATCTAAATGCATCATTGGAGCCTTGGCAGGAAGTCCTCTCTGGCACGCAGTGAAGTCTCCTGGATGACACAGGAGAGGGCCACCTGAGGCCTGCATTTTCCTTCCTATGGGCATCGGATGGGTAGCGCTCAAGAGTTTTCTCAAGATCCTTGTACACAAGAGACTCAGTGAGTTTTCAGCGAGGAGGCTGAAGCAAACAGTTGGTTCTGTGGCCTTCCTGCTCAGATCGCCTGAAAGTTCAAACAGAAGTAGAAATAGCATTTCTTGAATAGTTTCTATGGGCTGGTCAACTGCTCTTTACCTTATAGATGGCATATAATTTAATAAAAAGATTTATATGAGGTAGGTTTTATATCGACTTTAATGATAAGGAAAAAGAGACTCAAAGAAACTGAAGAAACTAACCTGAGCTCACACATCTCGTAAGTAGTTGAAATTCCGAGGCCAATCTTTTTGACTCTCAAACTTACTTTTTCCTCCCGTGCCCAGGCTGTGTTGCAAGGGGAAAGGAGACATCCAGCCAAGAACAATCGTTGTGGGCAGCATCAAAAGAGAAACTAATTCTTTGATTGGGGATGTAGAGTTAAAAGCATTTCCCATGAATTTGGATTTCTGGCAATATCTACAGGGGACTGTTTCTCAAAAGGTTTGGCTGGCATATGAACCACCCACAGTGTCCATGTTTGATTGGATTTGGGAAGTGCCACATTCTGTATTTCCTCTTAAAGCGGTGGTTCTCAACCTGTGGGTCGCGACCCCTTTGGGGGTCAAACGGCCCTTTCACAAGGGTCGCCTAAGACCATCGGAAAACACATCTATAATTACATATTGTGTTTGTGATTAATCACTATGCTTTAATTATGTTCAATTTGTAACAATGAAATTGGGGGTCACCACAACATGAGGAACTGTATTAAAGGGTCGCAGCATTAGGAAGGTTGAGAACCACTGTCTTAAAGAGTCAAAATGTTCGTTTGTATATTAAGAACCCTGAGCGGTAAAGAACTCTGTTTAAACTGGTTTATCCAACATTCCATGCAGAATTTTCCTTGCAGCACATTTAACATCCCAGTGAACACCAGTTAGAAAGTGCTGCTTGCTCAGTGAGGAGGTGTCGATGTGTTTTAAGCAGGACAGTGACTTGGTTAGAGTTTTTGTGTGTTTTTTAAAATATATTTTTATTGATTTCAGAGGGGAAGGGAGAAGGAGAGAGAGATAGAAACATCAGTGATGAGCGAGAATCATTGATTGGCTGCCTTCTGCAAGCCCCACACTGGGGATTGAGCCTGTAACCTGGGCATGTGCCCTTAACCAGAATCGAACCCAGGACCTTTCAGTCTGCAGGCCAATGCTCTATCCACTGAGCCAAGCCGGCTAGGGCTCAAGTTGTATTTTTGACCCAGGATTCTGGCAGGTAGGGTTTGGGACTAGGAGAGACCCAATGTGAAAGGTAGCCAGAGCCTGAAATGGGATATTTGGGGTAATAGAGGTGGAGAGAGAAGGACAAAAATGAAAAAATATTTAGGAAGTATAACTAATGACTTGGAGATGTGTTCAAGATGGGAGAGAATAAATAATAACCCACAGATTTCTAGCTTAAGTGACTGGATAGGTGTTGTACCATGAAAAAGAGATATTGGTTTAACTTACTCCTAACTTTTTTTTAAGATATCCAGTGGAACTGATGTCCTGAAGACCACATTTTCAGAAATACTTCTGGGTGGGAGGGGGTCTTATGCAGCATAGAGGGTTGCAAACCACAGCTCTCAGGTCAAGCCCTCTCCACTGCCTCTTTTGTAAATAAAGTTTTATTGAAACATAGCTATACTCATCCTCATCTCTTCACCTATCATTAATCACTGCTTTCATGCATCAGTGCCACCACCATTGAGCAGTTGCAACAGAGACTGAATGGCCTGCAGAGCCTAAAATATTTACTATCTGCCCCTTTACAGAAAAGTTTGCAAAACATTGACCTAGTGAAAGACTAAGCACATGGTAGATGCTTGAAACATCAGCAGAATGGTACATTGAAATTCATGAGCATGAACACCAACACATTTACAACCCAAGTTTCCTCAGGCCACACCAGCTGATGAGTACAAAGCAATCGCAACTAAGAAAAGTTCTCTGGTAGTTCTCTGGTCT
Source organism: Myotis daubentonii (assembly GCF_963259705.1). Lineage (NCBI taxonomy): Eukaryota > Metazoa > Chordata > Mammalia > Chiroptera > Vespertilionidae > Myotis > Myotis daubentonii. Next base: position 25,627,457 of record NC_081856.1, read on the forward strand.
TGCCTCCCACCCGACTTGCAGAAATTTGGGATCTCTAAGCCCGGCACGAACCTACCAAAGTCAGCAGGGCATCTGCCAGCTCAGCCAATGTTGCCACTCCCCAAAGCGGGCTGCCAACACCACCTTGGTGTTCATCAGCTAGCACTTGTGCTTCCTGGAGTCTTTATCAGTTAGAAACGCATTCGGTGGCAAATGGCCGAGATTCCTACTACACAGAAGTTGGTGTTGTTTGTTTGTTTGTTTGTTTGTTTTTTTTCAAAAAACAAACTCATAGATACAGACAACAATAAATCCAGCAGTGATTCTCCAGGGCTGGTTCCAAGCAGGATGGATAAAGGAGGAGGAAGGGCAACAAGCTATTGCATAAAGCAGCGATTAACGTCTTTTTTTCAACTACTTTCCTGGTCGCCCAACCTAATGGCTTACCACTTACATCTTGTCCTGAACTAGCTCACCTGGCCACCTTTTTCTGCAAGGGACTCTGGGAAGGTAAGTGTGTGAGCTTTCCAGCCTGTTTGGTAGAAGAAAGGAAAGGGCAGCGGGGATGGCCTTTGAAGTAGTCAAGCTACAGTATGTGACTCAGTGCCTTTGCTCAGTCCCAGTCTCCGGCACATCCCACCATTGTGTGTTTGAGTGAAGACAATGCCCCCCACGCTTGGTGCCCCACATCGATGCTGGCCACGTTCAGCAGCTCACAGAGATGGAGCGCAGTGGCCGGTGTGGCTGGCACACCTCCTGTCCTCATAACAGTGGGCATGGGGAATAGCATGCTATGGAACATGCTGAGCAATACCATCTTACTATACCGACTGTACCACAGCCCCCCCCCCTTCTTATTCTAAAGCTTGAAAGAAACGTGTAAGTTTAAGGCCTCTTTAAGAAAATTCTTGTGATGCCCTCCTGAGCATCTTATATTAGTTAGTGACGGGGAGGTCTTCCAGATACCTCCAGACCTGGCTGAGCCTATAGGTTGTGTACAGCTTGGGACCCCACTCGGGGATCCTCCCAAATCAAAAAGACTGAGCATGAGTGGCTGGAAATAGGATTCAGGGACACCAGTGCCCAGGGCTTAAGTAGGGCTACAGAGAGAGTATTTCTGGAATAACCACCACTTGCCACAAGCTTAAACATTTATATTTTATTTATGAAATAGTAAATTAATTTTTTTTCCAGATTGGCTCAGCCTCCTCAGAAACATGGCTGCCTTAATTATAGGCAAATTTAAGGGGTATAGGAACTGGTATAGGAACTATGGAAAACAGTATGGAGGTTCCTTAAAAAAAAAAAAAAAAAAAAAGAATAGAACTTAGTTAAGGGCCCTCTCAAATATTTTTGCAACCTGCTTCCTACTACTTGACATTTTTTTTCATAAGAGATGAATGTTTCTCTTCACAATTGGAAATAAGACCAAACCAAATGTCCATTTGATAGGTAATATTTTATTGAATTTCACACACAGGTGGGAAGGTAATGTAGTGATTAAGAGTGCAGGCTCTAGATAGGCTGTAATTAAATCTGTTTTCTCATCTGTAGAATGGAATAATAATTATCTCTATCCCATGTGGGTTTCCCCAGGTTTAAATAAAGTAATATTTACAAGACACTTAGTGAGCCTTGAATCTAGGAAGGACTCGATGTTAGTTGTTCTTATTCTTGTCCTTGGACTGATGGGAAAAGAAAAGACAGTACACGAGGCGCCAAGGGGAAGAGAGACGTACTCCACCGAGGAGAAGAGAACATCAAAAGAACATAGAAGTTCCTGTGGCACATAATGGACAAAACAGGTCAAACTTCCCAATTTTGCACATTAGCAGGTGGTCCAGCCGAGGGCAGCCCACAGGTAGTGAAGTCTGACTCACTGGGAGAGGCAATGCAGCATTTTGCCACCAGATGGCAGCATAGAGCCACTGCCATTTTCACCCTTGGGCGGCATTGCGGCTTCATCAAACGGAACTTACATAGTACAAAGTTCCAAAGGAGAACTGAGTTCATAGCAATGGATATAGGAATTTTCCCAGCCAGACTTCCTCTACTGCAGCGGCTAAGCCACGGGCACTGATCTTCCTGAAATCCCGTTTCCATCCACTTTTCCTCACTCCGGTTTTTCTTCTTGCCATTCTTGGGAATGTAGAATAACTAGTACATCTGATTTACTTCAAAAGAGAATCATTCTACACCCAAAGTAAAGAATTGCAGGGTCCACCCTGCAGCAAGCAATTAGCTCATGGTGGTTCAGCTATGGCTAAAAGTTTCATTAAAACCAAACACCTTTTGCCATGCTAAACAGCACCACCAGTGACAGGCAAATCGCATTTTGAGAAGAGTAATTCAAAAACAAAGATGCCACAGAAATGCAATTGCTTTCTTGCAGAAAAGTCAAGCATTGTTTCATCAACATCTTTTTTTAAATTGTCGTAACATTGGCCAATAACATTATATAAGTTTCAGGTGTACAACATTATAATTCCATACCTATGTACACTCTAGTATGGTCACCACCAAAACTCTATACATTGGACCCCCTTTAACCATGTCACCTTCCCCCCACCTCCCTTCCCCTCTGGTAATCACCATTCTGTTGTCTGTATCTATAAATTTGTTTTGGTTTTGGTTTGTTTGTTCCTTGATTCCTTTTTGTTTTGTAGTCCACATGTTTTTTGTCCTTTTCTGACTTAGTTTACTTAGCATAATTCCCTCACAACCCATCCATATTGTTGCAAATGGCAAAATGTCATCTTTTTTATGGACTAGAGGCCCGGTGCACAAAATTTGTGCACTGGGGGGGGGGGTCCCTCAGCCCAGCCTGCCCCCTCTCACATACTGGGAGCCCTCAGGGGATGTCCTAGTGACAGCTTAGGCCCGCTCCCTGCTCCCCTTGGGGAGCGGGCCTAGGCCACAGTCTGGCCTCCCTTTGTGGGAGGCGACCAGGCTGATCAGGGCACCAGCCCCATCACCCCGCTGCTGCAGCCACTGCCAGTCACCGCAGCCACCAAGGTGTTTTCATCAACACGGACTCCAGTCCCTTCACCATGAAAAAATGACAACTTTATTTAGGCATTTTCAAGATGTGTCTTTCATAGGATATGACATTTCTTTCTTTCTTTCTTTCTTTTTTATCCTCACCTGAGGATATGTTTCCATTATTTTTAGAGAATGTGGAAGAGGAAGGGAAAGACAGAGAGAAACATCAAAGTGAGAGGAACACTTTGATTGGTTGCGTCCTGCATGAGCCCTGACCTGGGAGGAGCCTGCAACCTAGGTACATGCCCTTGGTCAGAATTGAACCCAGACCCTATGGTGGGCAGGCTGAGGCATTATCCACTGAGCCAAACAGGCTAGGGCAGGATATGACATTTCTTAGCCCTCCAGCAGCGGATCTTCGTTTTTTTTGCCAGGAGTGTGGTGAAAAATCCTAGATCACCTTATTGGATTCTTATTAGCCAAGTTACTAAGAATATTAACAGTGGCATACAGGGAGCTTAGCCAATGAGCTGTCAGAAAAGGTGTTTCCTCTGTAGTTCACACCAATTGCCAGCTCCACCCCTGCTCCCCACCATTGGTGGCTCCCTCCCTGCTCCCTGCCATCACCAGCTCCACCCCTGCTCCCTGTGATCGCCAATTCAGCCCCTGCTCCCCACCATTGCCAGCTCCACACCTGCTCCCCGTGATCGCCAGCTCCGCCCCTACCCAGGCCTAACGCCTGTGGCCGAGGCATTAGGCCTGGGCAGGGGACCCCCAGCTCCTGCAATTGCCAGCTCCGCCCCTGCTCCCCGCCATCACCGGCTCCCTCCCTGCTCCCCACCATCGCCGGCTCCACCCTTGCCCAGGCCTAACACCTCTGACCAAGGCGTTAGGCCTGGGCAGGGGAACCCTCAGCTCCAATTGCCGCTGGGTGCCTACATATGCAAATTAACCACCATCTTTGTTTGGTTAATTTGCATACTTATCCGATCTGCTGGTGGGCATATCAAAGGGATGGTCAATTTGCATGTTTGTCTATTATTAGGTAAGATAAGTACTATTCCATTTTATATATATCACCTTCACATCTTCTTTATCCATTTATCTGTTGATGGACACAGGCTGTTTCTATATCTTAACTAATGTAAACAATGATGCAATGAACATAAGGGTACATATATCTTTTCAAATTCGTGTTTTTTTTAATTTTTTTGATAAATACCCAGAAGAGGAATTGCTGGATTATGTGGTAGTTCTATTCTTAATTTATTTTTAGGAACCCCCATAGTGTTTTCCATAGTTTCTATACCAGTTTAAAATATCACCAACAGTGTACAAGGGTTCCCTTTTCTCCAAATCATCTCTGACAGTCTTTACTTTTTGTCTTTTTCATAATAGCAGTTCTAACAAGTGTGAGGTTTTGACTTGCATTTTTCTAATAATTAGTGATGTTGAACATTTTAGGTGCCTGTTGGCTATCTGCATGTCTTCCTTGGAAAAACGTCTATTCAGATCCTCTGCCCATTTATCAGTCAGATTGTTTGTTTATTTTGTTTTGAGTTGTATGAGTTCTTTATATATTGTGGATGTTAACCCCTTGTTGGAAATAGTACTTACAAATACCTTCTCCCATCTGGGGTTGTTTCCCTTTTCATCAACATCTTTTAAGACCAACTTTCAGATACTAAATAGCTTTTGAATCAATTTAATTGCATTTGTTTATTTATTTATTTTAAATCTTTATCGTTGAAAGTATTACACATGTCCCACCCCCACCCCCATTGATCTCTTCTAGGCTGGCCCCGCCCCTATATTTCATACCAAAATCCAACATCTTTATGAACTTTCATTGTTTGATATAAAGAAAAGGTCATTTTCCTCTATAGCCACAAATAGAAATAACATTACAGTGACCCATCATAGGTTAAAATACTGTAGGACCATCAGTCTGAACCTGTTCATCTGTAATTGGAACCAAGTAATTCATTCCAGGGGAAGGTTACAAGTATTCAGAATGTCCCCCAGATGCTATAATTTACATTTGCTTAGATTTAGTCAACAGATTAAATTATATATGTATCCAATTGATTCCCTAGAAGCTATGCTGAAATACGCAGAAGCTGAAAACAAGTTATTTCTGCTTACATCAATGTTCACTTGTACCTGAAATTGCATCATAATCTACGTTCTTATTGTGCTAGATGCTGGCCTGGCATTGCAGTTATGCCCGCATTCCTTGTTTCTGTAGGTATGCCTAACTTTAATGTGAATTAAATGGGACACTATGTTCATTTTTAAAATATTTCCAAAATTATTTTTTTAACAATGATAATACATTGAGATGAAAAAAACAACAAAATCCACTATTTAAAATATGTAGTCTTACTCTACAGTTAATAATCACCAGTCATTAATTTTATCAGCAATTTTAACAAACCACATTTGTGTCCCCTAACACAGTGCACTGAGAAGGCTACAAAAGCTCCTAGCGAGGACCCCTCCCAAAAAGCATAACCTGAATCCGATCACAAGAAAATCAGAGATAAACCCAAATTGAAGGTTTATTCTACAAATAAATGGCCCTGTACTCGTCAAAAATGTCAGTCATGAAAGGCAAAAGAGGAAGAGAATGATCCAGATCAAAGGAAAATAAAGAGATGTGAAAATTGGGTTTGATCTTGAACCAGGAAAAAAAAAATGCTATATAGAACACTACTGGGATAACTGATAAAATTTGCACAAGGTCTATAGATTAGGTAATAATTATGTATCAATGTAAAATTTTCTGATTTTGTTAACTGTACATGGTTGTATAAGTGAATGTCTTTGTTCTTGGGAAATGTACACAAAGTACTTAGGGGTAAAGGGTAATGTACTGTCAAGTGATTTGGAAAGAATACATAATTTTTATGCACATGGAGAGAGAGAGAATGTGCAAAGACAGCAAATGTTAAAAACTGGTGGGTCTGAGTGAAGAATATATCAAAGTTCTTTGCGTCATTCTTGCAACTTTTCTATAAGTTTGAAATTGTTTCAAAATAAAAGGTAATCCATTCAAAATGGTTCCAGGCTAAGATCTAGCAAAGCAATTTTTAACTCTATTCTTTTCTTAATAAAACAACATGTACCAAGGAGGAGGGGAGGAAAATTTAAAAAGAAAAGAAAATCACCCACATACAACTCCCTACCCTGCAGGTGTCCTCCCCAGTCTTTGTCAAGCATCTTTTGTCCTTCAAGTGTCCTTTAGCACTTGAAGACACTCCACTTTGTTTAATCCCAGTAAAATCTCTTCTACTCTCACTCATCCCTAGAGTTCACCTCCTGCCAAGTTGGAAAAGAGACCAAATGCCCCCAACTCTTCTTTTATCCTCCTCTCTCCACCCCTGTCTTTAACCACCTGCCCAAATTCTTCCTTACTACTGTGGCTCTCTACTTGGGCATTTTTGAGGCCAGACAACTGTCGTCAAATCTCTCAGATCAGATGGCATTGGGCTCGGCCCTCTGGTGGAGCCAGAGCCTGCTGAATCTCACTGAAATCTGGCCATCAAGGATCAGGGACCTGACACTGAGCACAACTCGGCCACTAACCAGCTGTAGGACTTGGGAAAATTGTACAGTCTTCCCTGTGATCAAGTTTCAATTAAGTAAAACAGAGGCGGGATTACATAATTTCTAAAATTACTTTTAATTCTGGGAGACTATGATTCCATAGCCAGAAAAACTAGAGATCATTAGATACAAAATCAAGGTCAGAAAAAAAAATTGAAATGCAGCAGAATGAAAGATGATCATGAACATCATAGGTTTACTTTAGGGCTTAAATACCAGAGGATAGAAGAACAAGGCTCTCCTCTGATTGAATAGAATTCGGTGATTACAGACTGGTAATTGTCGAATGAGATGATAAATTACTTAATAAAACAGCTGACCATGACACCTACCAGCGATGGATGAATGGCACACCTCCAAATGCTATAATTAAATATCTCTGACACCCAATTCTAGCAGTGAGTAAGAGTTCCTCCCTTTATACTTTGAATAGCTTGGGAAGTAAAGTAGTCAGTTTTTTAGGTTACTAGATCAGTGGCTCTCAAAGCCTGATCTACAAGTCTAGATTAGAAATCAGAGCATTTCGGAGTGAGAAGGAAGGGTTGAAGAACAAGTCCAACTTTTTCCTTAGTACATGAGGAGAAGAAAGACCAGGCTGGTTGAGCAACTTGCCAAAGGTCACACAGAATGGTGGTTCCCTTAAAAACATCTGACAGGCTGTCCCACTGCTATGCGCCCTCATCTGCGAAACACCTGTAACCAGTCAGTACTGGGCTGGTCTGTGGGTGCTCTTATGGAAGCCATGGCCATACTTCACTCCATCCCTGCCCGTGCCTCTGCGACTGCCTGTCCGCTTAGGCAGGTCATGTGCAAGGAGACCATTTGCAGTATTGGAGTCCTTTCACCTCCCTGGTGTGGGTCTCTCTTCAAAGTGGACCCAGTGTACAAACAATCACAGGCAACTCTTCAAACACCATCATTCAGGTGTTTTCTGTTTGCAATGGCAGTAGGAGAGCAGGCCACATATTTCTCCGAGGGTGTATATCTCCACCAAAGTGCCCTCTAGGAATTTGAGCAGTTAGAACGCCATTGCATTACAGCATCGCGTATGTGTTCTGAATTAAAACTAACAAGTGAAAGAAAAAATCCAGTCCACTTATAGGAACACTCAACAGCATGTCTCTTCTCTGGATTTGCCTTTAGAGAGAAGATAGAGTTAAGGGGAACTTCATGATAAAAGATAATTGCCCTCATCATAGCTACTGGTAACAATAAAGATAGCCATTGGTACTTGATATGGTGATGGTTTCCATTTACCATGTGATGGAATGAACAAACAAACACCATGTGTTAGCTTTGTAGCAAGCCTTCTACAGCACCTCTGGGGGGAACCCCAAGGCCCTGCCAAGGCAAGATGAGAGAGATGCTTTTGCAGCTTACCCTCCCTCTTCCCAAAGCCTTGGGATCCAAAGAGAGAGTAGAACCTGCTATCACACATCCCGTTGCAATATTTTCTCATGAAAACAGAAACAACGTTTTTTATCAGATAGGATCTTCAGGACAAGCAAGAATGTAATTACTTGAATCTCAAGTTCTCAGTCCTCTGCACATCATTTGGAAGGTTTTTTGTTTTAAATGTGACTCTCCATCTTGCCAGGTCTCTCAAGCTCTTTTGTAATCAATAATTTCCAGAAAAATGAAATATCCCGTCAACTCAAAAGTTTAAGAATTCCTAACCCAGCAACTTGGATTTAGGAGGCCATAAGGTCTACGACACGGTCTAGAGAATTCTAGACCTACACTTTAATTTGCCAGCTGGTTCATAAGAAGGGGGAGGGGCGGAATCGTGGGATTCAATTTCCTTTTTGGGAAATCAAACTTTCCGAATCTGAATCTCTAGTCTTTAACTCACTAGCTGTGGGAACTTGGGAGAATCATTTCATCCCTTCAAATTCCATACATCACTTGTAAAAACGATTTTGATAATAACTTTAATAATTAACAATGCATTTCAGCTGCCATCATCATTATTATTAGCAGCTGCTGGGAAGGCAATGTCCTGTTACTTTTAGGCTCATGGGTTCTGAAATTACGCTGCCTACTAGGTAAGTTAAAATCCTTGCTCCATTTCATTTTTTAAATTTCATTTATTGATTTGAGAGAGAGAGAGAGAGAGAGGGAGAGAGAGAAATACTGTTTTGTTGTTCCATTTATTTATGCATTCATTCATTGATTCTTGTATGTGCCGTGACTGGGGATTGAACCCTCAACCTTGGCATATCAGGACAATGCTCCAACTAACCAAGCTACCTGGCCAGGGCAACTCCATTTCATATTAATTGTGGGACTATGGCAAAGTATGTGACCTCATGTCACAGGTTTTTCTTCTCTAGTGTGAGGATGGGGGTTGTCATGAGTGAGAAAAGCAATGTAACCACAGAAGGTGCATGGCATAGTGCTTCATGAGTAGTAAGCATTTTAAAATTATTAGTTGTTGTTATTATTAATGGAAAAGTAGCAACAGCAATGGTGGTGATATTGCTTTATTTGGGAGACAACTTGTAATTATTAATATTGGAATATCTCTGAAAATGTTCTTGGCAGAATTAATGTTTCCATCTTTGACTGGAGCTCCATTACAAATACCCATCTTCTCTGAGCAGTACAAGGACCTTTGAAAGAATGTTCTGGATGACCTGGGAGTGCATGCATGGCATCCAGTAATATTTTAGAGGGGGAAACATTTTGTTCTCTCTCCTGAGCTGTTCCGTTTGATTTATTAAAAATCTTTCTTGTGCTACTTTAATAGTTGGGATACTAATAACAACGACAATTCCTGCCAATATTTCTAAAAATATAAAAATTTTCACTGGTCTAATATTATGAATATTTTAAGCATTTACCTGAAGTCAATTTATTCTTAAGAGGTACTCTTAGATAACCGATGTGCACTGGATTTTAAGTTGAAACAAAACCAAACACGTGTAAGTTAAATGCTCCTCCATCGACTTGCTGGAGGAGAATCCTGTGGTCCTGGACCACCGCGGAGTATTTTTTCCTCTGTCTCCTCATCTATGAACACAGGAACCTTAGTAGCCGCCCTGCCTGTCTTCCAAGGTTGTTATTGGAGATCAGGGGAGGAAAAACTTGGATCGAATTATAATTGAAGCCGTTGTCCAAATTTAAGTTCTTATTTCAAAATCTGAGCTCACTCACCGCGCACAAACACTAGCTCTTGGATTCTGCTTGTACTACGAACTGAAAACAACTTATTTGGTTGGTCCATTTACCCGATCGGCCTGGACTTGGCTCTGACAAAGGAGGGGCAGGCAGTGTCAGGATGGGCTGTAAGATCTTCGGGTGCAGGTCTGTGTTCTCTGGAAACAGGGAACCTGCGCTGCTGCTGCAGGAGCCGTGCGCACACCCGTGAGGAATGCTACCAGGCCTTCTCAGAGCGGGGCACGTGCCAAAATACATATTGACATGATAAACCACAATGGATTTGAGTGTTTAAAGTCAAAAATACACTTTTAAAAATAAGTACTTAAGTTGGCTGATTGAGCAATAATACCTGGATGCCGAGCTGAATTTGTTTAGAAGAAACCACAGAGTAAACTTTTTCTTAACATTTTGCACTGAAGCAAGGAAAACCGAAGGGGGGTGGAACACAGTTCTGTGGGACGTTTTCTCATTTCTGCATTATGGAACAATCGCAGCTGGTAGCAGAGTTATAGAGCGGTGCCAACAAACTCTGACAGGCTCTGTGAAAATGTTTAGGTTCCAATTAAAATTAAATATGCTCCCTGTGCCCCTGACTCTGTCTACTTCTCTCTGTCTTACACTTGTCCCCTGGGCCTCCTGTAACCCCCTTTCTTGCGATCCGGAAAATCTGCTGCAAAGGAATCCCCCAGACTTGAAAAAAAATTCAAATTTAAAAAATCAGGTGCCTTTTTTTTTTTTTTACTGGTTATGTACAGTCCCTAATACACTGTCCAGTTGGCCCCATTGTTTCCATTTGGGTGGAATATTGTGAAGAATTTTGACTGTGAGTGGGATATCTAGGGTGCAGAGGTGATTTTGTCTCAGTCATTCAGTTCATTTGGGGTAAACATCACTGCTTTCAGCATATTCTAAGAAGTGATATATTATTATTTGGGGGTATTTCAAGCACCAACGTGAAGCATCAGAGGGGAGAAACTCTGTTTCATTTTATGGTGGTCCAGAGAAGTCTTGTTCATACCATGTCCTCCAATAAGAAGATGTTCAGTGTGATCACACTGCGGGTGGCCCCGGGAAGGTCTCAGAATTTGCCGTAATGGTCCTTGCTCCTCCACTCCTCAGGAACCAGCTCTCTCGTCCAGGGGTGGGAATTGGAGAGCGGTACCCACTATGGCGCAAATGTATCGCAGTAGATCAGAGGCTGACAATTCTCCCTGTGACTTAGGGACCTTCCACCCATGGAGATGTGTATTCATCTTGCCACTCTCAGAGATGAAGGCCCAATAAACGATGTGTTTAGCATAGCATGGTCTCCGGCCGTCCAGCAATAGACAGCATGTTTCCTAAAAAGGGAAACAAGTGTTTCTTCCTTTTGCCTGCGATTACCTTGCTCCAATCTCAAATTAGTATCTTGATCATTTTATACCAGCCCTCTGATCACAGATTTGAGCTTGACCATGAGTGCACAGTGCAATGTCCTGGAGGAAAGTGAGAAATGGAGGTGATCATCTAGGTGCTTGGCATCAGGTCAGCAAACAACTAGTTGAATTTTTCACAAAGGATCTTAGGACCAACCCCCCTCCTCACCCACCCACCCACTACCTTTTCTCCCCCCCCCCCCACCCCATAGGAAGGGATATTTCCTTAAAGTTGTTTAGCAGTCTATAGATTCCGAATTGAAAGTGTCTTTTGCATTCCAAAACTTCATGTACAGCCTTTGTTCATGTTATGTATTGCAAGATCACCTAATCCCTCCTTGTGGCTATAAAGTCCATTGGACTTTCTCACTGGTGCATTCTCATTAACTCAATAAATATGATTTCTAAGTTCTTCAAATGCTCTCACAGTGACACTCATATGACCCCTTTTAATTCCTCATTCTAAATCCCAGGAGACATTCATTCGAAAAGCAATGCCAGAGAGGATAGCAAGAAGCAAAGTCACCCATGTGGTGGCCACAACTAATGTCAGGAAGGAATAAGTTTATTACCCTGACCCTTGCCATACTCAATATATCCATAATTCCTCTCTTCCCCTACCTGATATTCCATTTTTCCTGACCCTCAGCCTCTCTTCTTTTGCCTTAAGGGTCTTTTTGGCCACAGCACAATAACCTTCTAAAACGCTATCTAGTTCATTTATTGTGCTTATTGAAAATTGTCTCTCTCTATAATTACATAAGCTCCATGAGGGCAGAGATCTTTCCCTATTTTGCTCAGTAACGAATCTCAAGTTCCAAGGACAGTGTAGTACATAGTAGGTACTCAATAAATATTTGCTGCACAAATGAATGAATGCTGAAAGATGGATACTTCTCTAATGCTCAGCTCATAATGCATACCCTACTGACTGCTAAATCTTGTCCTTACTTTCCTCATTTGTAGGTGCAAATGTTTGGCAAAATTTTAAACTTTGCCGCGTCTTTTTTTAATTCTCTTTCTTTAACTCCACCCTGAATTTTGTATTGCAGAGCGTTTATGTAATCTAAACGCTCATTTTTTTGTCTTCTCCGACCCATATTCTTCAAAGTGACCCATGTTTCAATATTTAATGCATTTTTTTCTCTTAGTTATTCAACCCTTCTAAGCAAATCCATCCATCATTTGTTTTATTGTTTAGAGAAGTATTCAGAGCCTCAAATTAACATAATGCTTCGGCTACCTTTGTAGATATGCTACTGTCTTCTTGAAGATGGAGTTGCCAAACCATACAATCTCATGCAGCTGACCCTCTCCCTTAGCAATACCCAGATAGTAAAATTACTGTAATTGGTCTTATAATCACTCAGCACTGAATAATTCTTACTCAACACTAGGATGGTATTTTCAGAGTAGGAGGAGTTCAACAACATGGAAGTAGGTAGTACTGCTCTATTATTCCAATAAGTAAAAAATGAAGTATAAGATCCCTGATTTTCAAAATTATTTCAATAGATATTTTATGAATATCATATTCCTTTTCCTTATCCTCAAAAGATAGGAAAAGAGTACACCCAAGTGCCTAAAATATTTCATTTTAAGTGGTTATTATTTCCATAAGCCAAATATATATGTTAACACAAGGGAGAAATGCTATATTTTCCAACAATCAAATATTCATATTACTGCTTTGGTGTTTGAAGCTCAATTAAAAATAGTTTTTAAAAAACAGGGAGGAAAAGAGAATAAAAATAGCTAATATTTATTATTCCTTCCTATGGTCCAGTCACTATGCTAAGTTTCTTACAGACATTGTCTTACTCAATGCCCACAACCACCCTCTGAGGTTGGCATTTTAGTTGCAGACCTTCACATCTAAGTAATTTATCCAAAGTCCACACTTAGAAAGAAGTGGAGATATAAAGCAGAACTCATACATTCAACCACCAAACTGCGTATCTCCTGTACTATACCTTATTTTCTAAGCTTTTCATATCTTCTCTCCCATACCCCTCTACCAACATTATAATAGGATTTTTAAAAGAGATATAGGTAACTGACACAAACACCACTCTAAACCCTCTTGTGCTAGATATGGGGAGTCCCAAGGCAATGAAGGACTGGAGACGTGCTCCCCGTGGTGAACAGGACTGTGGAACAATGAACCAGTCTGGGCTTGGCGGTTGTTGTCATTGTTCGGTTTGTTTTTTCCCAAGAGGTAGAGAAATGTAGTCTATTGGGGTTGTGAAAGACATTCTTTAAAAGTGGGAATTATATACAGAAGCTGTCAAAGGTTTGGAATGCTGTTCTACAAGATGACATGTACATTTCAAGTGGAAGAAACAGGGAGAGATGACATTCTAGTTGCCAAGTATATGAACTATAAATTGAAAACACCCCCAATTCAATTCACAACTCCCCAAGTGTTTGAGGAACTTATGTATCTGTCAGGAAACACTTCAGTACAATAAAAAGACAAAACCAGCCTTTTTATCCAAGAAAAAAATCCACTCTGCAGATCACCCAAGCCTTTTGCTTTCTTCTTTCTTGTTATTTTTTTTTTTTTATGACAAAGAGCATTGTCACATCTCACTAATGTCATGTCTCACTATTACTTCAAGAGCAGAAGACAGAGCCAGGGCTGACAGGGCACACAAAATCACACATTTTGGAAGGCGTGTTCCAGTCAATGAAAAAGGTTGGTAGAGAATCAGACAGTGGTGCTGGTTGTTGGTAAATTTCCTCCTAGAGTATAAATTCTTTCACTTGCTTTTACATCCCCTACAGAAGCCTTCTATTTGTGAACAGGCTAATAAGTACTAAATGGTGAAATGAATCATAATTTGAATAATAGCCGCAGTTAGGAGCTGCATAAGAAAGGAAAGATATGGAGGAGGCAGAGTCGCCCCTGGGGAAATGGGAGTGGGCTGGGGAGACCACCTGGCAAGTGCACCCAATCGCAGGTTCCTTAGGCTGCAGGAGTCTCCGTCTTGCTTTTGGGAGCCAAGGAGAATACCGACTGCACAGGGTAGGTGTGAGTTTTAAATATGAACACGGTTTTTCATACCTTAGAAACTGCAACGTGCTGGGCAAACGTGAAGTATCATAATGGTCTCTGCTTTTGCGACCTAGTGGGGGACATGACAGATGCAACCTATGTATACAATGCAGGGACAAGTGATAATCAGGCACAAGAATCAGCTAGAGCGGGCGGTACCCTGAGGCACAGGGAAGGTAGAAAGAGGGGAAGCCCAGTGTGAGGTCGAGCAGTTACTTCAGGATGAGGAATAGTGTGAGGTAGAATTGACGCTGATTTCAGGGGGCGTGCGAAGAGGCTAGAGGTGGTTCCTGATGGGAATGAAAGATAGCTTTTGAAGACAAAGACAGGCCTCCCTGGCTTCAGGTATGTATATATTAAGGAACGAGGAGAGTGGTACCATGTGAGCAAGAATAAATTTATAAGGAGAGAACATTCTGAAGCAAATTGCATACTAAAACTGTACAAGTGAAGGAATAAAATAAAATAGCAATCAATTTGGCTTTTCGTAACCTCTTAGCAGAGGTATAGTGTGGGGGGTTTTTAGTGGGGATTTTAATGGAGGGGGCAAGTGAGAAAGTTGCAGTAGTGGATATTATAGCTATACTAGAATAGACCAAAGATTAGCTGAGACTTTCACTTATCACATAAGTGAAATAAGTTCAATATCTATTTACATAGATGCATTTCCTATATTAATGAAATCTACCTGCACGACACACCTGAAGCCTTCTTTGGGTTGCACAACCACGTACAGGATAGTTAGGGCACTTTTATTTTATTTAATTAAATATATTTTTGTTGATTTCAGAGGGAAAGGGAGAGGGACAGATAGAAACATCAATGATGAGAGAGAATCATTGATCGGCTGCCTCCTGCATGCCCCCTACCTGGGGATCGAGCCTGCAACCCGGGCATGTGCCCTTGACCAAAATCGAACCTGGACCCTTCAGTCCACAGGCCGACACTCTATCCACTGAGCCAAACCAGCTAGGGCTAGTTAGGGCATTTTTTAAAAGTACATATGTCACAGTAGCAAAGAAAGGCTCTAAAAGATTAAGCAGTTTACTCAAGAATCTTCAGGCAGGCCTAACTGGTTTGGCTCAGTGGCTAGAGCAGGGGTGGGCAAACTTTTTGACTCGAGGGCCACAATGGGTTCTTAAACTGGACCGGAGGGCCGGAACAAAAGCATGGATGGAGTGTTTGTGTGAACTAATATAAATTCAAAGTAAACATCATTACATAAAAGGGTACGATCTTTATTTTTATTTTTTTTAGTTTTATTCATTTCAAACGGGCCGGATCCGGCCCACGGGCTGTAGTTTGCCCACGGCTGGGCTAGAGCCTGCAGACTGAAGGGTCCCAGGTTCGATTCCCGTCAGGGACACGTGCAGGGTTGTGGGCTCGATCCCCAGTGTGGGGCATTCAGGAGGCAGCCAATCGATGATTCTCTCTCATCATTGATGTTTCTATCTCTCTCTCCCTCTCCCTTCCTCTCTGAAATCAATTTTAAAAAAAAGAAAAAGACTCTACAGGCAGTAAGTTCCATAGCCAGAACTCAACTGCAGATATTTAACTCCAAATGCAATGCTATCTGAGGATATATCAGGTCATGTTTTACTTCTGTGCATTAGGCGGGACTTTTTGGTTCAGGTTCTGGCACTGGAACCTTTATTTTCATGTGACTGATCTTTTATTCTTGAGTGCCCACTGCAATCCACAGCCAGCACCCAGCAGCCACTGGCCCACTCTCTTGGTTTTTTCTCTTGTCATTTTCTATCAGTTCCTCTCTCTTCCCTTTGCCTAAACTTTTGCAACTTGCCCCATTTCCCTCATCCTACCAATACTGAAGGACGATGCTCTGAAGTGACCCTTACTTTCTTTTAGTTTCTTTGAGAGGACTATGACAGCGGGTGGCGGAATCTGAGTTGGTCCCAAACCCATTTATTTGTGGTCTGTAACCAGAGTGATAAAAGAAAAAAACTGGGTCCAGAGACCTAGGTCCCTTTCGTAAACTGGGGAACGTTTTTATAGGCAAGTGGATTTTTAAACGTAACTGAAGAGTTTTCCTAGAAGCAAGTCAGTATCCTGAAACAGACTGCATTTTGTTGTGCAATAGCTCCATCCAGTTGTCAGAGGAAGAGCCCAGCTGCCCTGGGAGAAAGCCAACCAGCTCCCAGGCAGCCTGGCTGCAGACCTCACACTGACCACTCCACCGGCTCGAGGCTGCCGGGCGCTGTCTGACACAGCCTAATGACAGCAGAAATCATTCACAATGTTGGAACCTGTGAACGAAACGTATTATTGTGTTTGTAACTGAAAAGCAAAACGAGTCCACCGGTCTTGGTGTCCTTATCGGAACAAAGAGCATTTGGCACGTAAGCGACATCTCTCTTCCGCAAAATTAAAACAGAAGGTGAAAGATGAAAAGAATGTGCAGGTGACTTTGTTTGCCGAATTTTACCACCTCCAATTTCGTACCCAGCTATGCCACAGGAGAACCAAAGGGGAAGGAAGAAGAAGTGAGGTGAATTCTGACTGGGGATACTGGAAAGGCTTCAGAGAGATTACAGTGAACTGAGCCTGAAAAGAGATGTCAGATTTAAACTGCAGCACTTGAGGGACAGCTATGCCGGTTGAGAAGATAGGGTGTGCTCAGGGAATGGTGAGTGTGGCAGGAAGTCACTGTGATTAGAACGAACACAGTCAGATATTTTCATGTCCGTCTCCCTCACTGAAATTGAAGGTCCTTGAGGACAGAGCCTGGGTCTTGTATCCAAAACCAAACCCCTCCCCAACTTCCTCAAGCCTGCCCCCTTTGTAAAGGTCCCCAGATCTTAAAGGACCCTGTACCCCAAGGGAAGGAATTTGGATGTTATTCTTTGGTAGTGAGCAGGTCTAGAGGATGTAAGGAGGGAAATCGCTCTATTTGCATTTTAGAAAGAGTCACCTGGCGGCAGTATGAAGAACTGGAGTGGGGCAAGAATTTATGGGGAAAACTTTCTTCAGTTGCAGTGATCCGGGATCATTGTAGTAACCTCTCTGCCTCAATGCCTCCAGAATAATCCTTCTAAATTGGATTTGACCCTCTCCATCTCAAAACCCTTCAAAGCTTTCCTTTGTGTTTAGAATAAAGCTTAAAGTCCCTTCATAATGTGGACCTATTCTACCTGTTCAGATTTTCTTTCTCCTGAGACCTCCCTTCCTATTCTCTGGTTTTAGTCAGGAAAGACTAGTCCTCAAATGCACCTCCTGTAGGTGCCCCTTTGGGTTAATTAAGGCTATTTATCCACTTAGCAGTTTGCTCTTGGTCTTAACTGTGGTGCTCCTTTCATTCTTGCATGCAGGGCAGGGGAAGTTCTTTAAGAGCCAGATGGCGACTAATTCATCCATGCTCCTCCACACCAGTTAGCCTAGCACTTGGCAAATATTTGTTGAGCAGAATTGAACTGTAATCGCAGGACTTGTATTTGGATTCATTTAACATGTTTTAAGCAGCAGAAACCAGAAACAAAAAGATTGGTCCATTTAATTACATTAAAAAGGTAAAACACTGCACAGAAATAAAAGTTAAAAGACAAAGGAAAATATAAAAAATATATCCGACAAAGACGTAATTCTCTTAATATTCGGAGAGTTCCCAAAATTATTCATACCAACAGTCTTTTAAAAATGAGCAAAGGAAATAAAAACACTCATTCCTTTTCTCACTCATCAATTGTAAGGATGAAAGAGTTTTAAAGTACCCCAATGGGCCTGGGGGTGTGAAAAGATACACCTATAGGCTTTGTTGATGGGAGTAAAAGTTTGTGTGCTCCAAATGGAGGAGTGGGGGGGTGATTTTTCAATATCTACAAATTTTCAGATGCTGTAACCTTGAACCCAAAAACTGCACTCTTAGAAATTAATCATATAGATAAAAACAGGAACAAAGAGCGTACATAAAGATGCTTATAGCAATTTTGTTTCTAATAGCAAACCCATCGGGGGAGACTGTATTCAATGATGGAATGTCTAAGCAGTGGAGAGCTGTAGCCACTGAAAGAATGCAATCAATCTATAATCATTGATGGAGAATTATTCCAAACTGTATCACAAAGTGAAAAAAAAAGCAAGGTACCTCCTGATCATGCACTATGGTGGTCCTTTTGTGCAAAACCAGCAAATACATATATAGGTATGTTTGCGTACCAGTATGCATGGAAAATTTCGAAAACTCAACATTGGCTGCTTCTGGGGAGACTTGTTTACATTGTAGAGCCTTTTGCATTGTTTGAACCTGCATGGTTCTCAATTTGTCCAATTTTAAAAGCTATCCCTCCGAAAACACACACACATACATTTGTTGAACATTTCTTTCACAGTCAAAGCATACCCGGGTTATGGATATAACCATGAATACTATTGTTTATATCCTCCAGCTTTCAAATTCTCCGAAGGATTGCTGTTACACACCACACAGTGTGCCACACTCCCCATGGCTTGGAGAATCTGAGATGCTTTCTACAACAGCGAGATGCATGTGAACATGGTAAGATGCCTTCTACCTGTATTTTTAGTTGATAGTTAATATCAAAGGCTTGCCTAACCCCAAAATTTTTCACGGCACTCACTAACATCCTAACACAATTAATTTATCAGGTTAATTAGCTTCTCCTCTCCCAAAGTAGAATCTTGAAGCAAGAAATACAATCGTGGCAAATTTAACAGTGCTGACAAGGGAAACCCCTGGGACTCTCCCCCTCCAAAGTGATGAAATGAGATCTTGAACAACCTAGTTACAAGCCGTGTATACTGAAGTTATCAGGGTATGTGTAAAGATGCAAAGAAGGAAGTAGGGGATTACTGTAGACTACTTTAAAATTTAACAGCTTTGTGGAGCCATATTATGATTAGATGGTAAAGGTTTGCTGATCAAAAACACCCAAATAATTAGTTTGTTATTAAAAGCACTTTATAGGAAACCTATTTATAGTAACCAAGCATCAAAGAGCTTTGCGTTGCCACGAAGCTACAGTAATCAAGACAGTGTGGTGCCAGCATAAGGATGGGCATATCTATCAATGGAATAGAACTGAAAGCCCAGAAATAAACTCTCACAAATACAAGCCATTGATTTTCAACAAGAATGACAAGACAATTCAATAGGGGAAAGCAGTCTTCTCCACAAAAGGTGCTGGGACAACTGGATAGCCAGATACAAAGGAATGAAGCTGGATTTCTGCTTCATACCATATACAAAAATTAATTCAAAATGGATCAAAGACCCAAATATAAGAGCTTAGAACCACAAAACTCTTAGAAGAAAACATGTGTGTAAACCTTTGTAACCTTGAACTGGGCAATGCTTTCTTAGATGTGACACCAAAAGCAAAAGGAAAAAACAAATGGGACTTCATCAAAATTAAAAGCCTTTGGCCTGGCACGTGTGCTCAGTAGTTGAGCATCGACCTATGCGCCAGGAGGTCTCTGGTTCAGGGCACATGCGGGGGTTGCAGGCTCAATCCCCAGCAGGGTGCATGCAGGAGGCAGCCAATCAGTGTTGGTGTTTCTCTCTCATCAATGTTTCTCTCTCTCCCTCCCCTTTCCTCTCTTTAAAAATAATAATAAAAAACATATCTTTTAAATATTAAAAGCCTGTCCCTAGCTTGTTTGGCTCAGTGGATAGAGAGCAGAGTGAAGGGTCCCAGGTTCAATTCCGGTCAAGGGCACATGCCCAGGTTGCATGCTCAATCCCCAGCAGGAGGCAGGTGATCAATGATTCTCTCATCATTGATGTTTCTATCTCTCTCTTCCTCTCTGAAATCAATAAAAATATATTTTACAAAATTAGAAGCATGTGTGTTTCAAAGGACACTATAAAGTGAAGATACAACCCCAAGAATTGTAGAGGAAAAAAACCTACAAACCATGTATCTGATGAGACTTGTATCTAGTATACATAGGACTCAATAATGAAGATACACAATCCAATTTAAAAATGGACAAAGGATCTGAATGAACATTTATCCAGAGAATATGTACAAGTGGCCAATATGCACATGAAAAGATGTTCAACCTCATTCGCCATCAGGGAAATGCAAATCTACAACCACAATGAGATGCCAGTTCACGCACTAGAATGGTTGTAATCAAAGACAGATAATAAGTGCTAATGAAGATGTGTAGAGATTGAAACTCTCATAAACTGTACAATGGTGCTGCCACTTTGGAAAATACTTGGTCAGTTCCTCAAAAGGTTAAATGTGGTTACCTTTATAACCCAGCAATTCAACTCCCAGGCATATATCCAAAAAGAAATGAATGTCCACACAAAAAGGTGTACACAAATGTTCAGGAAACGGCATGACCCATATTTAGCCAAACAGTGTAAACAACTCAAATATCCATCCACTGATGAATCAATAAATAAAATGTGGTATATCCATGCAATGGAATGTTACTTAGTAATAAAAAAGAATAAAGTACTGATGCAGGCAACATGAATGAACCTTGATAAGAGGCTAAGTGAAAGAGGCCAGTCACAAAAGACCACATATTGTATGATTCCACTTATATATAAGTGTCCAGAGAAAGAAAGTAGGTAAGTAGTTGCCTATGTTCTGGGGAAGAAATGTGGTGTTAGGGGGGAAATGAAGAATGTGTGCTAATGGGTACAGGGTTTCCTTCTGGGGTGATAACTGTGTTCTAAAACCGTTGTGGTGAAGGCTGCACAACATTGTCAATATATTAAAAACCACTGTATTATACACTTTAAGTAGGTGACTTACATATGAATTGTATCTGAATGCATTTGCTATTTTTAAAAAGAGTTATGCCAGGACAAATAGCTACAGGATGAGTGTTGATATTGGTATGTACATTGAAAGAGGTGACATTAAATTCCAAATCCTTAAACAAGCAGGCTTAAAAGTACTGAAATGCTTCTCACTCAAGTATTTATTAATTTCTTGTCAGGTCTTATTTTAATCCATCATTTTGAGAGTCATCAATACAAATCAAAGAATTTCTGAAACAATCCAGAATTTCAAATACAACTTTACTCAAAATGAAATCACATTGTACTCAAATAGAATCACATGTACCAGTGACGATCCTCTATGGCTTAAAAACAGCCGAGCTGAATTTGGGACAAAGACCAATCAGATGGATAGTTTGTTGTCAGCAGCCATAAATTATAGTTTTTGATGATCATGGGCCACCTGAAGAAAAGGGACACAAACTGTTTTTGTTGATTTTCCATTATTAAATGTCTTTTATAAAACTACTCTATAAATGAAGCAAACTGGATTTTTAAAAGTGGAGGGTATGAGAGCT
The DNA here is from genome assembly GCF_963259705.1 of Myotis daubentonii. Lineage (NCBI taxonomy): Eukaryota > Metazoa > Chordata > Mammalia > Chiroptera > Vespertilionidae > Myotis > Myotis daubentonii. The sequence goes on from NC_081856.1 coordinate 25,648,958, forward strand.
GCTATGCAATCCACTCGTCACTATACTGAATATTTTTAAAAATATTTGTTGTTGAAAGTATTACAGATGTCCCTTTTTTGTCCTCCATTGACCACCTCCACCCAGCTCCTGACCCTCCCAGGCTTTCACCACACTATTATCTGTGTCCATGGGTTATGCATACATGCATGTAAGTTCTTTGGTTAATCTCTCCCTCCCTCACCCCGCTTCCCTCTGAGATTCATCAGTCTGTTGCATGCTTCCATGTCTCTGGATCTATTTTGTTCATCAGTTTATTTTGTTCATTAGATTCCACACATAAGTGAGATCATGTGATACTTGTCTTTCTCTAATAGGCTTAGGAATTGTTTTCATATCATAAAGTGAAGTTGAGCTCTAGTTTCATCCCAGTGTTGTGTTCACCTGATGAACCCCATACCCTTCCCTGCCCACTGCATCCTGAAAATAAAAATCCTACTTCTAAGAGAATCACGTTTCCGCCCCCACTACCATAGTTCAAGAATACTATGCCTTCAGAAGGTTGTCCAATATTTATGGATTTTAGTCTCAGAGTCCTTTAACCATACCTTTTCTTAAAGCAAGCAAGCCAGTTCTTTTGCATGCCATTTACTTAAGGCAACCTTCCTGCAGCCCTGCTTCCTGCCTAGCGAATGCACTGACCCAATTTAAACCAAGATAAGTGAGTGAAGTAAGGATAGAGATCTTAGTAATGAGCCTCAGATCTGAGGCCACTCACAGTCACCTCTGCCATTACGCCTCTACCCGCTTAAACTCAGGTGGGACAGTGGACAGACAACTCTGAATTTGTCTCGAGCTTTCCTTCTAGCATGTTGTTGCTCACATGAAATACTGCCTTCTTTTCACCCCATTAAGTCTTTACCTCCTCGGTAAGTCTTTACTTTCTCATACTTTACTTTTCTTTCGAGACCCAGAGGAAAAGCCCAGCTCCTCGTGTAGCCTTTCCTAACACCCCTGTAACTCCAGGAAGTACTGTGAGCTCTGACACACAAGCTCGACAGTGGCACACTATCATCATGGCACTGAGAGCAAACACAAAGGACACATAGCTCACTCAAGTTTGTCTCCCCTTAAGGAATATAAGATCTGTCTGGGTAAGGTTTGTACGGTCTTAAAAGATTACAGTCATCATTTATTAAAAATATTTATCTCCTTTGGAGTTAAATCATTTTAATGCAAATATTCAATAGGGCATCTTTCCCATTGCTCCCAAGATTTCATTTCTTTCTGCTGCTGTTGGCATAGGTGGCTTCACTCCATTCTGTCTTCTCTGCACCATGACAGAATTCTGCACATAGGAAAAAAGAAAAAAAGAAGAAACCAAATTCAGTCATGTATTAACTGCTAATTATTTTCCAGCAATTTGCTATTGCTTCCCCAAAAAGGAAATTAAAAAAAAATGTTATAAAGAAAACCCAAAAAACTAATTGTAAGAGTTCAGATTAAGTTTCAAACTATTAAGAATTAAGTAGAGGTGACTATTCCCACAGGACTATGTTAACGGTGACTGGGATGGGGACATGCTGTTTAACTACAGGAGCACAAGAGTACAGTCCTTCAATGAAACCATCAGTTAATTTAGCAGAGAGAAATGAAGCAGCTGGACCTAGTGCTCAGAGAAACAGAAATTGCATACCAATGTCTCCAGAAAAATGGGACCATTTAAACTATCCTGGGTGGCAGTGGGAGAGCAGGAGGCAGAAATGGAAGCCTAATATGTGTTATGACAAGACAAATTATCCATTCTGTTCATCTCCAAGAGAAATAAAATTATAACAAGGTTATTGTTTTAGGGCTGCAGATACTTACACACCTAGGATGACCCACCTATATTAGAACTGCATCCTTATACCTTGGAGTAGGATGAGGCAACTAAGAACTCTCAAGGATTATTTAAGCTAAAATAACACAGTGAGGACAAAGTGGAAAGGTGAAGTTTCCCTGCAGCCATCCCAAAGGAAGGATTGTGGGTACTGATTAATTTCAGGCTTCAGATTCAAGCCTAAGAGATGAGTTAGACCACCTCATCTAACCTCGCTAGACTTACCCAGAACTTTCGGCAGTTTTTGTACTTCAAGAAGTAATTGGAACACATTTCCCTGTCATAGTTATTTTCATCCATACATCTGGTAGAAGCATCAGATTCCTTAAATATGTAAGACAGGCATCATTTAAGAGGTGGAATAGGATCTAAAAAAACCCAAAAAACTTCTGAAGATGCTTCCTCCACAAAGCAGCTAATATGAAATAGTGTATTTTTGTGTGTTGTAATGAACAAAAACTGAATTATTTTTCCAACTATCCCAAGCAGTCATTCTGCACAGGGCAGACATCTTCCTTTTTGTAGTCTGGGTCAATTTTTTTAATATCTAATCACGGGAATTTGAGCCAAAGCACTAACTGAGGTCATTTAACCCAGTAACCGTTTAACAGAGAAGCTGTGGCAGGTGCAACGTGTTCAAAATCACTGCAGCACGGCTAGATGCAAAATCGTCTCTTGACTCAGAGGGCAGCTCTCCTGCTTTTTCCAGTTCTGACATTGACTTGAATGTTTGATGTTAATGCTAGTTTTGAGATCCTAAGTAAATTACTAATAACTGGTCTACATCAAGGCAACTTAACACCATTCATCTCCGTGTATTTTTGCTATCATTATGCAAGTAAATACACTATCATGTAAGCAATTTTAATAGATATCATTAAGATCACTTCAAAACTAAAGTGAGCAACACAGGGCTATGAGTTCAAAGGAGGGTAGCTGCCATTTGGGAATGAAATTCAAGCTATCTGAACTGGAAGTAGATTGGATAACAAACTTCAAAGAAAAAGGTATGATTCTGAGAGGTCACTACCTAAAGGAAAGCTTTAACTAAATGGGTAGCTAATTTGCTTCATGGATCTAAGAAATATATCCTATCTAGAGAGACTTAATAAATCAACTGAAAACATAATATACAGAACAAATCTAAATTTCTATGCCAAATAATTAATGCATGTGTATATTTGGAAAATCCATATAGGATTAGGGAATATCATTTTCATAGCACTAGTCTGATGATTACATTATCCCAGGGTGACAAAACCAGAAGTAAGTATTGCTAGTCATATCAAATAAATGCCAACAAAGCTTATTATTCAACAAAGCATTTTGTTCATATATCTTTGTGAAAACCTTTAGAGTTTAATAGACTAATTCTATATCAGCCCCTTTCTCTCAGCCAGGTGGTCTCAAGGACATGATGAAATTATTGCTATTAAAACATAAATTTCAGTGACAATTTTAAAATATCATACTTGCCAACTTTCCATGTTTGGACTAAAAATTTTCCTCAGTGTTAAATATGCCTGTTTAACATTATAGTGATGATTAAATGCTTGCATATTATATAAATATGGAAAACTTAAAGGAGATAAATCTTTGTTAGCTAAGTTATGCATATCTAAAAATGCTCTAGTAAAATAAGGATACACTGGTTAGGAAGATTTTTTTTGTACAGAAATAACTTTTAAAAAATGGCAGAAAACAGAAACAGATTGCTAAATACAGAGAACAAACTTATGGTTGCCAAAAGGAGGGGGGTTCGGGGGTGGGTGAAAAAGGTGAAGGTACAAACTTCCGGTTATAAAATAAATGACAGGGATGTAATGTATAGCACAGGGAATACAGTCAATAATAACTTATGGTGACAGATGGTTATATTTGACATATTGTGGTTATCACATCATAAGGTATATAAATGTTGAATAACTATGTTGTACACTTGAAACTAATATATGTCAATTATACTTTAATAAAAATAACTAAATTAATTAAAAAACAATAATTGACATAGTAGAAAAAGATTGAAGTGAATATTTACTGGATTTCTGAGTAGGAAATATAAAAGTTCTTTATTTAAAAAAATCCCATTAAAATTAAAAAGCAAATAGAGAAAAACATTTTTTTTAAAAGAACTGAAGAAAACAGATGCCCACAAAATCAGAAGAAGCCTGTTTTCCCAACTTAACACTCATGAAAATTAAAAGCAAACCACCTTACCAACAAGCAAGGATTTATGTCAGGATCTCTCAGTCTTCGTGCTACCATTGGCATCCTAACAGTCTTCTTACTGAAGGGAGGAAATGTTGGGGAAGAGTTATATAGTGGATGACATAAAACAAATCAATAAATCTCATTAGCCCCGTAAGTGCTTGAAAATTACTTCTGGCATATTGATTATCTAATGAGCAACTTTCTACAGCCTATGTATTTTGAAAAAAAAGACTTGGATATGTTTTTCTTTGCATTGCCATGGTGCCTCAGCACAAAGGCGATATTTAAATACATCTATTGAAATTTGATTATAAAGTCCAAAAAGAAAGATAATTCAGCTAGCATTCAATTTTAGTTTATTCTTATTTCTAAAGGTTAAGCAATTAGTTATACTAACAAAATCCAAGAATACAGCACGCACTCTAACAGTTACTTCCCTATTATACATTGACTAGAGGCCCGATGCATGAAATTCGTCATGCAAGGGGCTCAGCCCTCGCAGACCCGGCTTCATCCGGAAGGTCATCCAGATGGTCATTCTGCAGTTCGGTCTAATTAGCATATTCGTTCTTTATTATATGAAGGATTAGCATACAAAATAAATGTGGAATAATTTAGTATAACCCAACTTCAACAAAAACATTTGTTAACTAAAGAACATGGACGCCTATTCTGTGGCCAGCACTGCAGTGCCAATATACCAAAAAACAAAGTTATTGCTTAGGTGACATTTCAAAAAGTTTTTTTTTAAAAAGTTGAAACCTGTCTTCCAGCATTATCTTATATTTAATTGATACTTCTGGGTTGAATGAATCAGGGAATGCTACTGTCATTCATTAATCTTTCAACTCAAGCCTTCCAGATACAGCCTGCAGAAGTCTTTATTGATTAAAAGTGATAACAGCCGAAACCGGTTTGGCTCAGTGGATAGAGCGTCGGCCTGCGGACTGAAAGGTCCCAGGTTCGATTCCGGTCAAGGGCATGTACCTGGGTTGCGGGCACATTCCCGGTGGGGGATGTGCAGGAGGCGGCTGATCAATGTTTCTCGATCATTGATGTTTCTGACTCTCTATCTCTCTCCTTTCCTCTCTGTGAAGAATCAATAAAATATATTAAAAAAAAAAAAAAGAAAAAGTGATAACAGATCCCTAAGAGCCAATTAGTTATTCCCAGCCAAATCATATACTCATATAATTGGCATGTCAACTATATCCCATGACAATTGCTTTCTATAAATGAATTCAACTGAAGTTGGTATGCCTATTATCTTCAAAGACATGTCATAGGAACTAAAAGAAAAAATTATAAAAACAATATTTCAAAGTGATTTTGTTTCAATATATTGTATACCATGGATGAACCACCTACAAATATTTTTTTTCCAAATATATTTTTATTGATTTCAGAGAGGACGGGAGATGGAGAGATAGGAACATCAATGATGAGACAGAATCCTTGATTGGCTGCCTCCTGCATGTCCACTACTGGGGATGGAGCCCACAACCCAGGCATGTGCCCCGACCATGAATGGAACAGTAACCTCCTGGTTCGTAGGTCAGTTATCAACCACTGAGCAACACAGGCTGGACTACAAATATTTTTAAATGCTCTGCACTAAGTTTAAAGAGCTGACTTAATTTATATTCCTGATACCTGTTCTAGAAAAAGACAGAAAATAATGTAGTATGACCTACAAAATGCCACGGAATAAAAAACTAAGTCAGTATAACCAAACAGAGGTCAGAATTTTTTGTATGAAATGGTTTCTACTTTCATTGCCCAAGATGGGACCATCAAAAAAATATATCATGTTAAAAAAAAAATACATTCAGGAAAAATAATCAAACCCCACAAGCTCCTGAAAGTGGAGGTATTCTCAATCAAGAGTCACCTAGTTCGGTTTCTTCGATTATGGAATGATCAGGCTGTCCAGGCTAAAAGAGACCAACCTTTGCAAAGAAGGATGGAAAAAAGTTTAGTCATTCTGGGGTCCTTTAACTATTCGTACCCACGATGCAATCCTTTTTTTAAAAAAATGATTTTCATAGAACAGTACATGAATATAACTGGCTAACAAAAACATCTTGGCAAAAGGGATATTCAAGATGTTGTTCGAATATATCTAGAAGTGTCTTCGTCTACTGAACACAATTCTTTTCCAGGCTTGACTTCCTAGAGGAAATGATGGTACTAAAGGCACAGCCTTGCTGTTGACATCTATCCTATGGTGCGAGAACTCAGACCTCTGCTTAGCTGTTCACATTCCTCGGACATAATCTCAACAACGATCAGACGCAGACAAAAGTCAGGTTGCATGCCTTATGTGAAAGCGTCCTACTCTCCATTTTGTCATCACCATTAGGGGTTCTTTAGAAATAACACCTAGATGACATCACAGGTACCCGAATTAAGTCTGCAGCATGAGTTTATTCCTATTTCCTTTCCTTTCCTCTCGTAATTCTAAACACACGTCCGTCTAAGTCTGGACTTCCGAATGGCACCTTCTTTGCATAAATCCCTCACGTGTCAACTAGAAATGTCCATGTACAGTGAGGAGCGGTCTGAAAGGAAGATCAAATGTTCCGCTAGGGAGAGGCGTCGTCTACTTACTGTCTGCAGGTACCAGACAGAAGTTACCCAGCTCTACCTGCCAGAAAGAAAACCAAAGAGTAGAAGGAAGGGCCTCACAAGCATATTTGAGGAACAACTCTAAAATCTCCCCTAAAGGGCGGCCTGCCTTCAAAAGTATTTGATTTCCTTCCCCACTCTCCAAGTAGCTTTGAAAGGGACGGGGGAAGGGCCCTGGCTGGTCAGAGCCAAGGCAGGCTCTGTGGTTCTGACAACGCGCGGATGCAACTCGCGGGGAGCTGGGAAATGTCCTGTGAGGACCTCAAGCCCGTCACCCACCGCTGGGTGCAGAGAGACAGGGTCAGGAAGTCAGGGTGGCATACCGGGGGGAGGCGGGCAATCGAATGGAGAAGCCGGAGAAATGCAAGCCCGAGACCTCGCTGCCTTCCGCGATGCAGCCCGTCCGTCGAACCGTGGACGGCGGGCACAGGTGAACACACCTTGCTTCCACCTTCGACGGTGCCGAGGGGCAGGGGGCGAGGACAACGCAGGAAACTGGGTGTAGGTGCAGGCGATCACGCTTCAAAGGCTGGGAAGGAGGCTGGAGAAACAGCTGGGATGGCCCGGGGACGGGTCACCTTCCTCGTCCCCGGCCCGAAGAGACCCGCATCGCGGGGAGGAGAAGCGAGGGGAAGGGGCCCGCGCCGCGGCGAGGCCTGGTGGAAGCAGCTTCGCTCGGAAGTGTGTTGGGGCCCCGTGGCGGCTCCGGTGCAGCCCTCGATTCCCCTTCCCTGCAGGCGCCACGGAAGGAGGGTGGCGGGATCACTCACCTCGAGGTGCCGCTCCGCCAGGGACCCGACAGTCTCCAGCTCCAAACACGTCAATAGCTCTCGCAGCTGGACCTTAAGTAGCGCGCACCCTAACCTGCTGCCCCCGCTCCCCGGCGGCCGCCGGTCCAATCGGCGCGCGCCGCCGCCAGACTGACAGCCGATCCTGGCCCTGCGCGGCGGGGGCGGGCGGGTCTCGCTCCGCCCCCAGCTGGCGGGAGGAGGGCCAAGGAGGGAGGAGTGGGCGGGGCCTCGCGCGCCGCCCCGCCCTCCCCGCCCCTCCGCGCCCCCCGCCCCGCAGCCCGCCTCTTAACACTTCTGCTTGATCGGCGGCTCCACCCGCCAATAGACGGGCCCGTTCCTGGCGGCGCGGCGTCTAGTGGGCGGAGCGCACTCGGGGAGGGGCGGGCGCAGCGGCGGGCGGGGACCAGAGGCGGGGCGGCGGGAGGCGGGGGCGGGGGCCGAGCAGGCCGGAGGAGGCGGCGGTGGGCGCGACGTCGGCGGCGGCGGCGGCGGCGGCGGCAGCTGCAAGTTGGGCTGCAGGGGCAGCGCATACACTACAATGGCTGCTGGAAAGAGGCGTAAGGAAACAATTTCCAGGCCCGCCGCGTCCAGCCCGAAATATGAGAAAAAAATTATTAGAAATTCCGCGGGCGGTGTAAAGGCGGCGGACGGGCCGGAGGGAGGATGTTAAAGCCCCGCGGTGAGTTCTCCCGGGGTCCGGGGCGGCGGAGAGGCGTTTAGCGGGAGAAATATCAGGGTTATTTAAATTATGGGACTAGCCGAGGGGGCAGAGGAACAGCGGCGGCGGCCGGAGGAGGAAAAGTTTGTGCTACTCTCAGCCCCTGCTCAGGACCCCAGAGAGAAAAATAATAATAAAAAATAAAATAAAATAATTAATGGAGGGTGTGAGGTCTCCCGAAGTGGCTTCTGACAGGGCAGGGGGCAATGCGGCTGGAGACCCAAAGGTGAGGTCGGTGGGAAAAAAAAAAAAAAGAAAAAAAAAACCTTTATTCAGGGTCTGGAAAGTTTGAAAAGTTTTCCTCCTCCTCCTCCTCCTCCTCCTCTCTGGTGCTGTGAATATTGTGACAGCGGCAGCGGCAGCAGCGAGAGCGGAAGACATTAGAGACCCGAAAAATAAGGGAAAAATTAATATAAATTCAGTTTTAAGAGTAAACTCTCCGCATTTTCCACCAAAACATCCCGGGGGAAGGTCGCTTCCCAAAGGGCCTGGCGGAAACCCGCGGTCGGCAATATTTGGGGGGCACTTTGAGTGACTTGGGGTAACTTTGCCCCTTTTTTTCAAAAGAGGTTTTTCTTTTTTGGCGAAATGAATTTGTTTTTGCCCTTTCCTCAGGTGGGCGAGCCGGGGTCCGGCCGCGGGGTCTTCGGGGAGGTGTGAGCCCCGGCTGGGTGGCTGCGAGGGGGGGTAGGGGGAGGGGGTGCTAAATGAAAGCAGGAGATCTGCACAGAGCAGGGACAGCTTGTTGTCAGTATCATAAACAACCAAAATGGAGGGAGAACTCAGGCATATAACCAAATAAAAATTTTTAAAAAATCGCAAAAAATCCCTAAAAGTCCGGGATGCTCCCCCTTTTCTCGCTAAAGGTAAAAGCACGAACCGCCTTTCCCCTGAAGTCCATTTTGACTTCGCAGGGACCAAGGAGTTAATATTTATTTATTTTTTTAAAACTTTCGAAGGGCAAAAGCCTTTTATAACTCAACCGACAATGAGAAAACGTGAAAATCCGATGCAAGAGAAGGAGGGGGAGGGAGGGGGGGGAGGTGGTAGTGCAGAAACTGCTAAACTTATTGGTAATGGGGGCTGATCTGAGATAAGATAAACACTCTATTTGCAATTTTATAACTCTCTTTTCGTGATCTTTGCTGTTTTCTTTGGGGGGGGGGGTTGGTGGGGGGAAAAAAAAGTGATGCCATTTTTTCTTAATAGAGTTAATATGTGTGATTGGGAGAATAAACCTTTCCGGCTTTAGATGGCATTTTCGTCGCATTTTCTGCTTCAGGTTTTGTTCGTGGCTCCCTCCTTTATTTAAACTAAGCTCTCCAGAGGAGGGGTAGAGAGGTGATTGAGAGGCTGGAGTGCGGGGCTGGAGCACCTTTTGGAGGGGGGTGGGGAGTTGCCTGGCTTCTCCCTCCCTGACACGTTTGCTTTCACCTGTTCATCCTCAGCAGAGAGTGTGAAGCTGGGTGTTTTCTGGTTTTATGTATATAAAGGCATGGTGCCTCTTGCATCACATGGAAGTTAATGGGAAAGTGCTGCTGATGTTGGTTCCACGTGGGATATGGGACAGAGCAGGGCATTTTAAAGGGACAGCTTCTCTTTTCCTATGGTTTCCATCACCTCCACAGAGTCCCTGTCTGAGGACCAGGAGCAGAGGTGCTGGGGAGGGTGTGTGGGGATGGACGAGCCTTCTTTCCATGACTCAAGTGCGCCCACCTTTAGGAGGGATGGAGGGCTAGGAGGGGTAGACAAGCTCAACAGAAGATGGATATTGTGGGGATTAGCTTGTCTCCAAATTGTTCTTTTGTGTCACCACCCCCCACCCCCCACCCCCACCCAGGAACTTTTCATGTTCCTTTGCTTTGCTTTGGAAGCTGATTTTGGAAGGAATTGTGGAAAAATGGAAATAGTTTAAGGTGTGTGGTGTAATGGTATAGCATTATTGAACAGTTATGAATTCTGTGCAGTGAGATCAAAGAGCTGTGTATGCCCATAATGTGATTTTACAGCCATTTTGTAAAAAGCTGTAAAATACCTAATATTCAGTTTGGCTTAAGGTACAGGGAGGACTTCTGGTTGAAAACTGTAGACAGAGTGATGGAGATTCTTTAACACTCACTGTAAGCACTTTAAGGGGGGGAAAAAAACAACAGCACCAACACCATGGAAAAGTTTACGTATACCCATTTTTAAAGCCCATCCTATACATGTGCTGTAATTCTGTGCCTTTGAAATTACAAGGTTTTTAAATCCTGAGACCTATCAGTTTGCATCTTAAGTTAATTTACTTGTGTTATTTAACAAAATGTTTACTGAGCACAAACTAATGTCACCTCTAATGGTGTCAATTTCTACAATACTTTCAAAATCCTAAATATGTAAATTGTTAGCTGTACGCTATTTGGGATTAAGGTTAATCTTGAATAAAAATTACTTGTGTTCCATTTTTCCACAGGTATATGGAGTTTCTAGAATAAATACCTTATTTTCCTTTGTTTTTATGATTTATAAAAATAGATTTAAAAATACAGCTAGATTTTTATGCTGCTTATTCAGAATATTTTTTCTTGCCATACTATCCAAACAAATTACTATTTTGGAGTCCACTGTATGTTAACTTGTGTTCACAACTGAGCTCTTATCTGCACCTTTCTGTAAATACCTCCATAACAGCATTACATCGGTGTAGTGTTTGAGTACATCATCTTGTGGTTTCTGATTTTGGAAGCAGTTACAACTTTATAAGAAGTCATTAAAAATTAATCCCACAAACTGCTGTTAAATCAAACTGATTGGAAAGTGATTAAGCTATCAATACAGAAGAGAAACTTTGTTCCTCCCCAAAATAGTCATCTATCCAGAGATTTTGGAATGCTATTAATACTTATAAAACCTTTGAAGTTTATCTTACATTTTTATTGTCTTTTGACTCAAGACAGTTACATTGACTATAAGTAGTCAGAATTAGGCTATGTCTTTAAAATAAATGACTCTTTTAGATAAATTCAATTTCTGTAAAAGTGAAGGAAAAGGGTATTTCTTCCACTTATTTTAGAGTATTGAGTTAATCAGGTTGTTTGGACACTTCAAGTTATGGTTATTGTTAACCTAAATAAAAGTGTTGGTATTGTGGGGGGTGGGGGGGATTCTCTCAGAAAGGGAGATATAAAACTTTCTTCAAGTTTGGTTTGACATAACTAGTTACTTGTCTGAATTAGAATATGAACTCTCAGTGTACAAGTATAAAATCTGTAATTCCTTAGGGAGTCTTTAGACAGGGCACAGCACAATATCTAATTTGAATTGGTTGTACTGAGCTTTTTTAATGCCTTAGAAATACTATCTGTTGAACATCCTTTTTCTGAAGCTACAATTAAATTATATCAATTTACAGGAACAATCTAAGGATATTATATGCTCAAAATCTGTATATCAGTTCGAAAAACCTCATAGATTGAGATTCTTATTTGAAATTTATATGCCTAATTTTGCTGTTTGTTATAAGGAATTTAGTTGCTTTGGAAAATGATTTATAAATGTGAACTAATACTGATAAATTTCTATATCTGTATATTAATTATAACCAAAATATTTTAATCAGACATAGCTAAACAAGTGAATTTTCTTTTATCAATATAGTTTAAAAATTTAAGGATGCCTGTGGTTTAATATTATGCAAAGGTGGGGGGGGTCTTTATTTTTAACAGAATCCTCGTTGTTATTATATACATTTTGTTTTGGTATTCTGAAAATTTTCTTCCTCGGGATTAAATTGTTATTTGGCAAATTAAATGTAATGTGCCTATCTTTGAGATTGGAAAAGCCAGATAACTGAAACTTAACTATAACTATCTTTGAAGTTTTGTTTCAATAATCATTTGCCTATCAAACTGTGTAATCAAAATATTGGTTCCTTCTAGGAATTTATTAATCTTTTTATTTACAATAATGTTCTTTGAAAATTAAGATATATGAAAAATTACCTGTTACACATATACATACTCAAGAAAAAAGAAAAAAGAAATTTTACTGAATAACTTTACTTCCACTGCCTGAAATACTTGTTCTTTTTGATATTTCCATATGTGTATGAAATAAATGTTTTTCGCTTTATATTGATAATATCTTAGATCCTTTAGTTAAGTTATTTGAATAAGGGAAGAGTTTCAAAAGAAGGAAAGAACAGCTGAATCTATTCAACAAACTCCAAGATAGTGAATATGTTAAAGGTAAAAGGGCTATATATTGTCCCTTGAGCCATTTTCAAGTGTCCTAAGAACCTGACAAGCACCTTTTCTGAAACATCGAATACATTGAAAATATATCAGACATAGCAAAAAAACTCAAAAGTGGACCTTTAATTTCTTTAACTTTAAGAGAAATTAATGTAGACAGCACATTTAACCAATTAGTAAGTGTTTAGGTAGTCTTGGGAAAGTATTTACAAATAAGTTAAATGTGAGGGCAGGGTACATTGGATTGATGAACTGTAAAGTTAACTATGATTTTAGAGTTCATGCATGGGAATTCTTTTCCATTTTACAGTAAGACCACTTTGTAGGTAACTAATTTTTACTTTTTGTATTTATTTCATTGCCTCATTTTTTTGAAATGCCTGAACCTGACATCTACTGTGTTACTACTTTTCATTGATAATAGGACAGTTTTTATAACTCATTAACAAATTTAATTTTTAAATATAATTTGTGAAATTAAATGGAAAATTTTTAGATCAGATTTTATAAAAGCATCGGTGTATAGTTATTAACATCTGAAGTTATAAGAAATATATATGAATGAAAGCCCAAGTAGAATTTCTGCAGAGATCTAATTTGATTTGTACTTTTGAATTGCTTGGCCTGCTGCCCAGAGGTTTACATTCTACTCAATGTGTACACCTGTCCCTGCCACCTCTTTCCAGGGTGGAATTGACAAGGCTATGGTGATGTGGAACTACCAAGGGGTTTTGATATTTCTGTTATCTGATTTTGAGTTTGTTGTTATTAAGGTGCACAGGTTTTGCTCTCTTTTATTAATACTTATAAGAAAACACACACACAAAAAAACATTTTTATAAAACAGAAATAATATCTCATTTTTAAAAAGTGAAGTGATGAAAATTGCTAGTATTTAAAAGTCCCCGGATGTCTTATAAACAGAGTTACTGCAGGATCATGATATTAAACTAACCACAGTGTATGTTGGGAATTTGAGATGACTACCTAAGAAATATATGTGTGTAAGTAGAATGAGTGAACTTAGGCAATTATGTCCTAGGGTTAATAGGATAAGCAATTTGCTTGAAATGTTTCCTTGCATTTTTTAGTAAAAGCTATTTCTAAAAACATAGAAAACCTAGAAATGTGAAGATCTTGTGAGACAGCAAAATATTCTTTTTTGATGCCTTTTAAGAGTAAGACTTTTACGTAATAAAAATGTATATAAGAGCTTAAGTGTAAGCTAAAATGCCCAAAATTGATGGGAAAGAACCAAGTGGATGAGAATTTCAGAATCAAATAATAATCATGTTAAATTTGAAATTTGACTTACTTGGATAAAGAATAACTAACTAAAAAGCAAAAATAATAAATTTACCCCCTCCCAAATACGAGTGATAATTGGGGAAACTGTAAGATAGTATTTTGATACAAATTGCTCATTTTATGATAATCTTTTAAAAAATCGATTCCCCCAAAGTTTTTCTTTTATATCTTCTTACATTTGAATTAAACTAAATTAAATTCTAAGAATAATTTATAATGATTATTTGGAATTATTAATTTTAAAATAAGGAAAAATCATTTTCTGCTATTTTTAAAAAGATTTTGAAAATTATTTTACATGTGTACATAAGTGAAATTTTCTGAAAAATATTAGAAACTGTTGAAAATTGTTTTCTTCATTCTTCATCAGAAAGCTTAAAAATTTTTGCTAAGTTAATAAAATAAATTTTAAAATCTTAATCTAAAAGCAGTATAATTTATGGACTTTTTTAGGGCAAATTAAAATAATTTCTTTCAGATTTAACATGTAAAAAGCTTTTCACAAGGTAAAGATAAAAAAATTCACCAATAAAGTTCTTAATTTCTGGAATGTTTTTAGGTATATCTGGACAATAAAAGAAATTTTCCTTCCCATTTACTAATTAGCAATTGATTTTTTGAAAGGGAATCTAGTCCTATTATGCCATTATATTGTTGAGTAGGAGTTTCCTTTAATATTAGAAAATATTTTGAGGATAGAGGAGGCAGTTTTTTTAAAGGGAGACTGAATCCTCTACAAATTGTGAATGATTTGCCATTGCAGTCTGAATTCATTCTTTGGGAGTCAGACATTCATTTTAGACTCTCAATTATTAAATATTAGAATTATTATCTCAAACCAATGTTGGGATTGCACATGTGCATTTTGATTATTTATGATATTTTTTCTTTCCATTTCTGAGAATGGGTATATTCTCAGGTTAAATACTACAACTGAAGGGCTGCCATTTGACTTTTTTAAAAATTATATCTTTTTAATCAATAGTTAAACATCAGAGCCTTTACTTTTGAGATCTATTTTCTTAAACAAGAAATTAGTTAGGGAATGAGGAACTTAATCCCTTTGGCTAAAAGGCAAAATTAGAAAATGTTTCAGTCAATTTTGTTCACTTGAAGATACATTTGTAAAAAGTTTGTTCAGTTGTTCTTGATTGGGAGAAATTTAAGAACTTGAACCTGAAAGCTTAAGGTAGTTAAAATGTGCATGTTCAAAATAGCATCATTTGAATTTTAGTCTGCTAGATTTTCTCAATAACTTGATTTTATTTCCTTGTATTGTCTTAATGCTGGAATTATGTAGAGCCCACATCACTTTTCATCATACCGTACAAGGCTATAATAGCTTTTATTTTTACCAACTTTAGGCAATGAGATGAAAATACTCTTTAATATAAGTGTACATTCCCTTTCTTAATCTACTTTTTGCATTTCCTAAATGTAATTTCTCTAACTGTTCCATTCGAAAGAAGAGGAATTAGTCCCTTTACTTTAAAACTAAATTTGTTCTAAACTTACAGTTTATAGGAAAGTTGTCACTTTACGTATTTGGATAAGATCTATTATAACCTTAAAAATAAATATTAATATGACCAGCATATCAGATTATAAACTACATCTCAAACATGAATTTGCTTTCCTTGTACTTCTAAAATTATTTTCTAAAGAAATCTGAGAAAATGTTTTTCATGGGTTTTTCTAATTTGTTATTGTCTGAGGTAATTTAATTGGGTAAAATTTCAATTTCAATTATGTTCTCTCTTCTAATACTAATAGTATTTTATTTGAAAATCACTATTCAGATGCATAGGATTTTAGCATTAAAATAGAATTAGGCATACAATAAAATAGATAGGTTAATTAGACTGAGAGAGGTGGAAGCAGCCCCAGTAGTTCTTATCTGGAAGCGTTTAAAATGTTTCAGAGAAGGAAAGTGCCTGGGAGTCTAGAGCACACCTCTGACAGCAGTTGGTGATATTTTATGCTTTTCTTTTCTCCTTCATAAAACTTGAGCATCCTCAGTGCTGCTATCATGCAAACAAATAGCTGACTTATCCATGCCCTGTGTAAAGTACCTACATCAGGTTTAGCTTTTCATGTAATTTGCTTTAGTTTACTTTAAAGACAAATATAAGATATATTTCTTAACAATAACTTGGCATTAGTCACATTTTAAAAGATATTACATGTAAACTATATTATCATAATTATTGCCCAAATCAAAAGGAAAGTAAACTAGCAAGTAATAGTTTTAATTAGGCATAGAATGGAAGTTTTAAATATTTAACTGGATAACTTGATGTACTGCTGAAATGTAGAGAATTTTAGTTGAATGTTGTCTTTGTACCTGAATCTATCTTTGTATGCCTAGAAATTTGTAAACGAAGTGAATGCATATAAAAGTCTAGCAGTTTATAGGAGTTCCTAAACGTCTTTCCTTTGACATAGACAAAATTACTTCAAAAAATAATACACTCAATTATTATAGTTATTTTTCAAAGAAAAATGGTGGTGAATGGGTTAGTACTGTTTTATCTACATTAATTGAATATCTATTGTATTTGAACATTTCAATCATTAAGCATTTAATACTCTTAGAGATATTTTAGTTTGTTTAAAGTAGTTTTACAGATGTTTTCCTTAAAAGCCGTTCTTTTTAGACTTTAACTTAATTAAAATAGTTATAAAACTTTAACTACTTTTTTATTAAGAGCATTCCTGTTCCCAAAATCATGTTATTCTTTTAAAAATTCCTATCTTGAAGCACTTTTAATCATAGCTCAGGTTATCTTTTAAAATATATACTACATATCCAATTGCTCTACTTAAACATTGGATCTGATGTAGTGCTTAATTTAATTATGCTCAGTTCACCTTTTATCTGTCAGTGCAGGAAGAGGAAGAGAGAGAGCAATTGGTTTTGAGAGAAGTGCAATTGATCACATTTCAGAGGCTGACTCATAAGAGCTTTTCTAAAATGCATGATACTTCTGCCAGAATTAAAAGGAATTTCTTAATTAAAACCAAAATACCCGTGTGTCTAAGAAGTGTTTTCATAATTAGATTTCAGGCACACTTGTATGCCTGCATTGGCCAGTCCAAGTGTTCTGTTTGCACGCATTTTGTTCTCAGTGCTGCCACCCTGTGTATGGCAGTGCCTGAGTACTGAATGCACTAATTTCTCTGCTTTTTATCAGGCGATTATGTTCAAACTCCTTCTGGAAAATAAGCATACATATTATAATAAATTTAAACGATATTTTGTTAAAACTCTGCCTCTGTGGCTAATGCTGTACTAAATCTAGATTTTTTTTAAAGTTACACAGTTCAGAAGTACGATATTCAACAGCCCCAAATGAAATTTGGGACTTTTAAAAGGTAAAATACCTTTATCTGTTTCATCTGTCCCTTCACTAAAATAAGGTGGGATTGGACTAGTATTTTAAATATAGCTTGACATTGATCAAATAAGAAAGTGGAGGTTTGGGTCCTTTAAAAATATGAGAGATATTATAAGATTATCTTAGCCAAGTTTTCATGAAAAGTTCTCTCTATAAAAGCAAAACCAAAAATAAGCACAAAAATGAGACTGTTTCTATTTAAAAGAAAAAGAAACTTAACTTGATTGGTTAAATTATTCCCCGAATCATTAGCCAACATGACTTTCAAATTATATCACCCAAAATATTTTGAGTATTAATACTAAGTGTTAGCCATAAAATACTTTGGCTTGAGAGCAGTCTTTGCTTTTTTTACCTATATTATCTTATTGAATTTTCACAGCAACTTGTGAGATAGGAAGTGGAGGCATAATATGTATGCAAGGAGTAATGATTTCAGAAACTGTAATTCTTTCACTTTTTGTAAGTCCTTAAAATACACAGGCCACAGAAGCTAGTTAGTATATATTAATTTGCTAGTGTACACCTAAATTTTATCTATATTGTAGCCAACATATTTATTTTTAAAATCAATTTGTTATAAAATTTTCAGTCATAAAGTTGACACTGAGTAACTCAAGTTAGAAAGTGCTGCATGTCTACTTATTTTTCAGCCATACATAGGAATTGGGAGAAACTTTATAAACTTACTAAGTTAAAGGAGATATTTTTAAAAATATTTTTATTGATTTCAGAGGGGAAGGGAGAGGGAGAGAGAGATAGAAACATCAAAGATGAGCGAGAACCATTGATTGTGCTCCTCCTGCACACACCCCCACAGGGGATTAAGCCTGCAATCTGGGCATGTGCCCTGACAAAGAATCAAACCGTGACCTCCTGGTTCATAGGTTGACATGCAACCACCAACCCACACCGGCCAGGAAAAGGAGATTTTTAAAGATACAAGCCTAACATTTGTTTTACAGATTTAGTCATCTTAAATAGGTGTGATTTTATCATTTTTTGCTTTCACACAAATTTATATCAAAAGTATCTGATTTCAAGGGGATAAATGGTGATGGGGGAAAAAAGAAAAATAATTGTTTTTAAAACGCTATCTAATTTCAGGATAATAAGCATCTCTTTTTGAATTTTTGCATGGTTTTAGTTGAATAAACTAATTCTGTATTGTGATAATCAAAAATATTGTTTGTTTCATTATGGAGGCTTTCAAGATAGAAATAGCACTGATGATCTTACCACATAGGAGAATTGAAAGAATTTAATACAGTATATGATATCATCCCAGTTACTCCAGAATTCCAGATAATGTTTGAAATCTCTATGTTGTTACTCATGTACGTATCTCCATAGTTTAGGGGATTTAGAGACACTCCACATTTGACTGTGGTCATCCCTCTGACTTTTTGCAATTTCCCTGCAATGCTCTTCTCACATTCCTGTCCACTTCTTAATTGTCTTTAAGTTCCATCTCAAACCATCTTTCTGAAGTTTATTCTTACTCCAAGTTGTACCCAGAAAGGGAGAATTTTCTGCCCCACTTGGAGTACTTATATTTGCTTTCTACTTTTTCCTCGTCTTTTTTTTTTTTTTTTTTTTTTTTTAGCCCTTTTGGATGATGGGTTGATATAGGAAAGAAATCACAAAACCGTGTATTTTACAATGCCAAGTGAATATTCCAGACAATAAAAACTATAAGTATTCAAGGGAAGGAGAGGCGGAACTTGAGGTGGACTTTGAACAATGCGTGTGTTAGGAATAGGCAGAAAGACGTGAGGATAATCAGGTGAAATGAATGGTTGCAGCAGAGGCAGAAATGTGCTTATTTTCCATGGCCACTAAGAAGACCAGTCTGACTGGAGAGGATGGTTTGTTAGGGAGCAATCAAGGTAAGACTAGAAAGGTATGCTGAGGCCTGATTGGGAACAACCTTGGTTTGCAACGTGAGGAGCTTGCACTCTGTGCTGTAGAAGACATTGTGGCTTTTTGAGCAGTATGAGTTAGGATAATTAAGTTGATTTAGAAATCCGAAGAATAAATTGAGCCCATGCATATGAGAGGAGAGTTACAGAAATGTTAATATAATTCAGATTTGAAGTGGTGGTTCTCTGCTATGCAGATGACCATTCTCACTAGCTAGTTCAATACCTGCATACAGCAGGTCCTCAAATAACGTTTCATTCAGCATCATTTTGTTATAACATTCATGAGTTGCCATAGGACTTTAACTCTTGTTTATTTCTATTAGTATATGGTAAAATTGATTTCCTTATATGTCATTTCACTTAAAAGTCCCAGAACCTGTCACCGACATTAAATGAGGACTTACTGTACATTTACAGGGACCTCTTTGACGTAGCCACCTCAATGGACGATTGGCATCTTAAACTCTCAATATCCCTAGAATTAGCAATTCAGACTTAGGTACTTTTATTAATGGCCTTACCATTCTTTCAGGACCATGGCTACTCCACTGCCTTCTCTACATTCTGTTGGAACCTGTGTTGTAGGTTTAGTAGTTCTATTGTGGAGACTGACACAAAGCGGACACACAGAGGAAGGAGCAGTTTATACCAACGGGTGAATCTGAGTCGCAGAGGAAGGTGGTCCTAGAGCAGGGAATGGGAAGGGAAAGCTAAGAACAAGGGAAGAATGACTGGTCTTGTCATGTGGCACATGCAGGGTCCTCTTCTGTAGCTGAAGAGTGAGGTGTCAGGAGTGAGCAGAATGATAGTAGATGAGGCTAGAAAAGGAGACTGGGGCCAGGATGTATGGCATCTTGATTACCGCACTGAAAGGTTTTCATGCTGTTGAGAGAGGAACACTGAGATTCAAAGCAGGGTCTTCAGTGATGGAAAGCCACTGTTTTAGCTGTGTCTCCATTCTCAGTCCCTTTGTTCAGTCCTCTCATCACTAACCCTTTGCACTTGGTTGAGTCTCAGGGAGGGTTGGTCTGGTTGGGGAGACTGGGCCCCATGACCTTGAGAGGCATGCATTTATTCGGGTTGCTGGAGCCAACTGGGTTACTCCAGCCCATTCACCCCTCCCATCCTGGTAGCACCCATCTCTTCCTCTCAACCTGCAAAGTATGTTTAAATCTTCCCCTGTCAAAAACGGAGTATTATAGATGACCTTTGCTTTCATCCCACCCCTCCTCCAGTATATTCCTTCCCATCCGTGCTAAACTCCCTAAAAGAGTCTGCGTCCAGTCTCTGTTGCCTTCTCCTTTTCAGCCCAGCCTGTCCTCCATATTCTATTTGAAGAGAACATCCATCAGTAACCCCCACACATCAAATGTGGTGGCCTCTTTTCCACTTTATTTCTACTCGGCCTTTCTGCAGTGCTTGACACGCTTCTGGGAACTCCCTCTTTTCCTGCTGTCCAGCACCTCGGCACTCTCCTTCGGTGGCCCCTGTTCTTCCGCCTGTCCCTAATGACCAGCATCTTGGCCATCCCCAGGACTTGCAAGTTCCCCGGTCCACCAGCTCTCCTCTCTTAATGTCCCCTTTTCCTGAGCACTGCTATCTCTTCTGTGGTCTCTTTCCCTTGCTTGCAGCTTTGTTCTCAAAAAGCCTCAGTCCTTACCCCTCTCCTGGACCCCTACGCCTGTTGTTCTATGTATACAAACACCTCCACACATGTGTACAGGACACCTTTCCTCCAGTCTCTTACTCAGTGCCTGTCCGGGGTCAGGTTCAGTGCCAGACACAAAGCCACCCTCAGTGAGCAATAGAGACAAACAGTAAGCAGAATTCTCTCGTCTTGGGCCGGTGGTTTGAAGGAAATAAATACAAGGACAAAGAGTCTTGGGGGCCTTGGGAAGAAGGGGCCTTTAGGAACAGTGGTCAGGGAAGCCCTTTTGATAAAGTAACCTTTGTGTCGAGGCCTAAATGATGAGAAGGAGCAAGTTATGAACAACCTAGGGCAAGTACTTCCAAACCCAGGCAGAGGAGCGGGGTGGGGCCTGAAGCTAGAGAGCCGCCCTGCGGGACCATTTGTGTCTTTTGGGGGACAGCCAGCCCTGTGGTAGAACTCTTTAGCACAGCAGGGGTCACCCTTTGCAGGCTGGCTGTCACCTCAGGCTTCCTCCTCTTCCATGACTACCCCTTTCCTGTGGTTAAAGGGTGAAGTCATCCCCTCCCTCAGGTGTGGCACCTTGAGAGTGCAGCTCCCTGTGACTAGTGACCTCTTTACTGACCACTCCCTCCCCTGTTCCTTTGGGGCTCCGTGGTGTGTCCCAGGTGTCCCCAGCCTGCCTGTCTCTGGGTTGGGGTGACACCTTTGTGCTTGCACAGACATCTCCAGTCACGGCTCTGGGGCACTGTTTCCATCCTGTGCATGTTCATCTTTCTTACTGGGCTGAGCCCTGGTCTGCTCCCTTCTTTCTCTCTCTGGAACCAGGCCCACAGTGTATATGTGTGTGTGTGTGTGTGTGTGTGTGTGTGTGTGTGTGTGTGTGTGTACATATACATATACATATACATGAATGCTCTGTTCTCAGGGGCAGACTGGAGGGTCGCCTGTGGTAGAGAGAAGCTGGCAGAAGCCTGAAGCAGCAGTTAGGGGCTGTGTGATTAGCCATCCAGGAGGGTGTCCCAGGAGAGGCATGTCAGGTAGCACTGAGCCCCATATTCTAGCTCAACAGGAAGAAACTTGGATTGGGCCCTCAGGAGTTGCAGCCAGTCTCCTGGTAACTGTGAAGTTCAAGACAGCAAGGTTGGGAGGTAGGGAGGTGGCTTCTCTCATCCTGCCCCCCCCCCCCACACCTACTCCATATCCTCCTCCCTTCACGGCCTGAGCCCTTTCCATCATGTGTAGACAGATCCCCCTGAGCATCACCAGGCAGTTCACCCCTCACCCACAGCAAGCCTTTCAGGGCTGCTGTGGAGATAATACACATACCCCAAGGAAAGGCAGGCCCAAATAGCTGTTGTATAGGGGGCAGGATGTACGCACACCAGAGCACCCAGGGCCAAGGGAGATCCAGAATTGCAGAGAGAAACACAGGCACACATACCTAAGCACAGAGGGGCTGGGAGACACGTATGTCAGGAGACTGTACGTATGTGTGTGTATGTGTGAATGAGTGTTTCTATTTCTGGAGAGAGCAGGAGAAAGACATACAGAGGGAGGAGAGAGAAAAGCACACCCAGCTCATACCCAGAGAGGAGAAAGAAAGGCACACAGACAACTCTGCTTGTCTCTCCCCTGCCTGGGGGGGGGGGGGGGGAGACACAGGTGGGCTGCGGGGAGAGTGGTACACATCTGGAAGGTGGGAGAAGGTGAGAGGTGGGAGAGAGAGACAGACTCCAGGACGGGGAGGGAAAAGCACACGCCCGGAAGGTAGGGGGAGAGGCACACTCACACCAGTGCACTGGGGGCTAGGGCGAGAGACACATTGACACCAGGCACACTAGGATGGAGAGAGAGGCACACTCACACCAGTGCACTGGGGGCTAGGGCGAGAGACACATTGACACCAGGCACACTAGGGTGGAGAGAGAGAGGCACACTCATTCCCAAAGGAGCTAGTCACATACACAGACATCTAGAGGGTGGGAGAGACAGTCCCCCAGAATAGAGGGAGACACCACATACACATCCTTAGCAGGAGAGGGACAGGAAGAGAAGGACTTACACACACCTAGAGGGGAGAAAGATACACACACACGCACCCCTAGGGATTTTGCAAACACAAGTACCCAGAAGTGGGAAGGGGGGAGCATGCACGCACATCAGGAGAGGGGAGAGAGATGGACACATCCCCATTGGGAAAGCAAGACAACAGAGAAATTCAGAAGCGAGTTGGCACAGGTGAGTGCACACACATAGCCAGACGGGGTGGGTGAGAGAAACACACAGACACCTGCAGAGGAAGGTGCACAACTATCTGCACACACCAAGAGGGCAAAGAGAGGCAGACTTGCAGAGGGAGGGTGGGCAGGAGGCCCTCACAGAGAGGAGAGACTTGAGCCAAGCAAAGGCCAGCACACAGGGCAGTGAGGGGAGACGCACTCACCTGCACCCTTGGTGTTTGCACTACCACACCGGGGAAGGGTGGGGAAATACTTGCAGAGCTTCTCAGTCCTGCAAGTGGTGTGTCCTGTCCTGATGCCTCCACTGGATTTTCACAGATAATCTTTCATGGAGATTAAGGCCTGACCACTTTTCAGTGTGTGCTGTCTTCTCTCCTAACCAGAGCTGCATGGGGGCTGGCTCCCTCCCGCTAGCACTGCCTCTGGTGCCCCCACAAGAAGCCAGGCTCTCTGAGCTCCAGGCCCCCTTACCTCCTTGGAGTTGGGCTGAGAACACTTCAGGCCGGGGGACCTGCACACACTGTCCAGCCGCTGGGAACTAACTTCCTTCCAGACACCTTCAGCCATCCCCAGACCCTGAATCTGGTGCCTGCTTCATGGCTCCACTGCTGCCCTACTGCCAGCCTCTCTGGCCACCTGTTTCCTGTATGTTCTCACCCCTGTGCTGCTCTCTCCCCATCGCTGGCCATCCGAGGAAGCTGGTTAGCTTCTGCAGGGCACTGTTACTGGCCCCAGGAATTGGGAAGTTATCTGACTTCTCTGGAACAACAGTATCACCTGACATTATGAAGGGCTTACTCCATGACTCTTCTAATCCTGACAACTAACTCCATCAGCTAGGTACTGTGCTTAACCCTCATTCACAGAGGAAGAAAATGAGGCTCGGAGAAATTAGGTAACTTAAGTATTATAGGAGATGCATGAAAAAATTTCCAGCATAGAACCTGGTTCATGTAAATGCTCATACGGTTTTTGTTTTTTAAACAACCCTGTCCACTCTGAAATTCTACCTAATAATAATGATGGTAATAGTTCTCTTATAGAACTAGAATATCTTAAGAGTCTAATAGTCTATTAATAGATTAATGTTATTCTATCAATAGTTTATAGTTATTATATTTAATAGAATAAAAATCTATAATATTTATGTTCTAATAATACTAATCTATTAATAGCTAATACTCTAATAGATAGTTGACTTGGGATCTGTAATAGACATGAGCTAAGTTTGCCCCAAGTTCACTGAGAAGATTGAGTCTATCAGATGTGCCCTGTCAACAGTCTGTTCCCTGACCACCAACCTTCCTTGTACCCTAACCCCTTCTTTTCTTAGCTGCTTAGAAGCTCTGTGCTGCTGCTCAAGGTGCACTGTCTCTTTTCTTGTGTCATTGAATATGGAGTTGTGTTCATCCCATTGGCTCCTTTTCTGCAGCCAGTGGAGATATTCAAGATTCTCCAGGCCAAAGTGGTTCGCAGCCTTCACTTGACCCTGCCACCTCCATCCAGCTGTCCTCTTTCTCTCACAGACCTTCACGTCTTTACCTCCTCTCCTAACCCTCGCCAGTTTAGGCAGTCTCTCTATCTTTCTACCTCTCTCTCTCGCTCTCGCTCTCGCTCTCTCCCTCCCTCCATCACCAAGTGCAGCAAATGCTTTCTCCTGGTGCTTGGTCTGTCCAGGGCCCTTCCACTGCGCTACACCCATTGCTTCCATAAGCACCACATTTTATCCACCACATTTTATCACAGCTTGACACAGCCTGATCTTGCTACAATAACTTATCCCCCACCCTTATTAGAGATAAAAATTACCCAGTCATTGTATACTGAATGATTGCTTGAAAGCCTAAATATTAAAAACCATGTCCCAATATCCTATCTAATAAAAGAGAAAAATGGTAATTGGCATACGACGATACCCTTTTCATTGGCTAATCAGGGCTATATGCAAATTAACTGCCAACTAAGATTGGCAGTTAACTGCCAACACGATGGCGGTTAATTTGCATATGTAGGCACAATGCAGGGAGGCGAAAGGGAAAGCAGGAAGAAGCCCCCTGCCACTGACAGTGATCAGAAACCCAGGGGGGAGCTAAGAGCTGGGGGGCAGGGCAAAGGCGGCCCCAGGGCCGCCTTTGCCCTGCCCCCCAGCCATGATTGGAGAATCAGGCGCCTTTGCTGCCCTGGACAGTGATAGCAGGAAGTAGGGGTGGAGCCAGCAATGGGAGCTGGACACGGTCGAAGCTAGCAGTCCCGGGAGCTAGGGGTCCCTTGCCTGGGCCTAAAGCGGAGCCCACGATCGCGAGGCTGCTGCAGCTGCGGGTCCCCGCTGCCCGGGCCGGACGCCTCAGCCAGAGGCGTTAGGCCTGGGCAGGGGCGGAGCCTGCAACTGCAGGGAGCTGGGGGTCCCCTGCCCAGGCCTGACACCTCTGCCAGAGGCCTCAGGCCTGGTCAAGGGGCCGATCCGGTGATTGGTGATCGGAGGGTGATGAGGGTCAACTCCTCTGGCCGAGGCATCAGGCCTGGGTGGGGGGCAGAGCCAGGGATTGGGGGGATATGATGGTCCCCTTGCCCAGGCCTGAAGCCTGGGTCAGAGGCATCAGGCTTGGGCGGGGGGTGGAGCAAGCGATCAGAGGGAGATGGGGGTCCCCTGCCCAGGCATGATTCCTGGGCCAGAGGCCTCAGGCCTGGGCGGGGGCCAGAGCCAGTGATCGGGGGGAGGTGGGGGTACCCTGTCCAAGCCTGACACCTCTGGCAGAGGCGTCAGGCCTGGGCAAGAGGCCGATCAGGCGATCGGAGGGTGATGGGGGTCTACGCCTCTGGCCGAGGCATCAGGCCTGGGCAAGGGGCAGAGCCAGCAATCGGAGGGGTCTGGGGGTCCCCTGGCCAGGCCTGACGCCTGGGCCAGGGGCATCAGGCCTGGGCTAGGGGCAGAACCAGTGATGGGGGGAAATGAGGGTCCCCTGCCCAGGCCTGATGCCTCTGTCAGAGGCGTCAGGCCTGGGCAAGGGGCCGATCCTGCGATTGGAGGGTGATGGGGGTCAACGCCTGAGGGCTCCCAGTATGTGAGAGGGGGCAGACTGGGCTGAGGGAAACTCCCCCCCCCACACACACACACCCCAGTGCACGAATTTCGTGCACCGGGCCCCTAGTAGTTTATATAATTGTAAGACCATGACTACTAAAGATACTGTTACTGTGTTACTCTTACGTCCTCTCATACCCTCAGAAGTATCTTCTTGGCTTCCGTCAAGTAGCATAGATCAATTGATTGGCCTGTGACTTTTGTGGCAGGGTCAGGATTTCAGAAATGATCACGTGTATTCCTTAGATCACAGAAGTTGTAAGCATCATAAACTGCATGAAAATAATTTCTGACTTTGCAGTCTTTATTAAGTACCCACACAGTTTGTAGTATATCCCATATAGGTTTACTGTGTAGGTTAAGGGTAGTGCTGCCTTTTGAGGTCTTTTAAAAACTTTTTATTATAGAATATTTTGAAGATGTACAAAAATAGGAAGAATTGTAGAATGAATCCTCATATACCCATAACCAGTTTCAGCAGTTACTGCCTCTGCGGCCAGTCCTATTTTGTCTGTCCCTCTACCCATGCTAGCCCCTTCTCCTGCAGACTATTCTGATGCAAATTATTTCATATCATTTGTATATTTTTAGTATATTTACAAAATATTCAGACTCTTTTTTAAAAGTATAATCATAATGCGATTATCACACTCCAAAAGAACAATACTCCCTTAATATCAAATATTTAGCGTCAGATCTCCACAGTTGTTTCTTAATTTTTTAAAAATATTTGTATGATCCAAATTTGGTAAGACCATATCTACAGTTAGTTGATATATCTCTTAAAGTTCTTTTTGACCATCAAGTTTCCCCTTCCTTTTCCTCCCCCTTAAAATTTTCGTTGAAGAAATTGGGTTTTTGTTTCTGTTTTTGTTTGGTCTTGTAGAGTTTCCCACAAGTCTGGATTTTGCTAATTGCATCCCTTTTGGATTGTTTGACGTGCTCCTGTGCCTCCTCATTTTATGTTTTGCCTCCAAACATATAATAATGCCCTAGAAAGAAAAGTTGGAAAGATTGAATATGTAAGAAGTAAATATTCAATTATGTGCTATAAGCAATAAGTATAACATCAATGTAAATATAGTAAAGATATGTCTTATTTCTGGTATATTAATGTTCACATTCTTAAAAACACGATAAATACTAATAGGCATTTCCTTCTGGCATTTTTTTTTCTTAAACCTTATGTAATAGGTAATACTTTTATAAACGAAATTGGGGTCTCTATTTTGTATTCTACTTTAGGAAAAGTTTACATTGTATAAAGGTTATTTCCCATGTGTTTATGTGTTACTTCTGCATAGTCCTCAAAATCCAGAGTAATTAGAGATGAGCACCATGGTTTATTTAGCCTTCCCCCAATTGTTGGCTGTGTAGTTTGTTTTCAGTCTTTAAATAATGAATAATGCAGTGATGAATGGCCTTGTGCCTAAATCTTTATGTGCATCTCAGATTATTTTCTTTAAATAATTTTTAGGAGTGAAATGAGTGAACAAAATGATAAGTGCCTTTCTTGCTCGGCTGTTGCATGACCAGTTTGTCCTCGGGTAGCCGCCAGTAGTCCATGGGAGTGCCCATTCCCTTACCCTCCCCACCGTGGGCTACGGCCACATAAACCATGCTACTGCCTGTGCCCTTTATTTCTCTTGTATATATTTCTCTTTCTGTGTTTTCCCTTCCTAGCAGTCACCTCCTGCTGCCATCATTACATTTGCCTTTGACACCTGAGGTTGCCTTTGCCCAGATCTCAGTAACTCAACTTATCATTTTGCCTGTGAGATTGACACTGAGTGAGGAAGGGCATGTGGTCCTCACCTCCACAATGAAGTTCATGATGTGAGTGGATTTGTAACATCTAATTTGGCTGCTCAGAACCTGTGTTCCTCCTTTCTGTCTTTCCTCCTATGTTTTAGATCCCTGACCTTGCAGAATAAGTGAAAGATCACTTTATATTAATGCTACATATTCACATTAAAGTGAGAGGAAAAATTCTGAACTAATCAGAAGTTAGGAAGCAAGTAATTTAAGGGAGTAATTATACATATTACCCAATAATTCCTTTTAAAAACAATCATGATTCAAATTGGCACCTGTTTTTGGTACCTTTAAGTATTAATTGTCTGGGGGATGTCCATTGAGAAATCTAGAATGTTAGGAATATTCAAAAGTCATAATCAAGATTCCCTTAATTACAATACATAATAAAAATACCTCACATTTGCATGTTTTGCAACATTGTCATTGTGGCTTGGAACTGCTCCCCTCTGAATTAGAACCCTATCATGCACCTTGCTGACCAGTTTCATGTCCTTTAACTCTGCTTACCCCCTGGCTCCTGCTGAACCTGTTCTTTCATGATTGCCACTCTCAGCTCCTCCTTTTCTCTTGGGCTGTCCATTCCCTTCTGGTTTCACTTGCTGCCTGCCACCAACAGCTTGCTCTCACTAGTGCTTACGAACATTCCACTCCAGCGACTGCCCTCTGAACATACCTTACTGCTCCCAACCCTGGAAGGATTCTGTCCCTTGCATTTTCTTTTCTTGGCTTTCCAGATGACTGCGAATGGTCATTGCAGGGTGATTTAGAAGAAGAGAGTATAAAGTAGGCCTGAAAGGACATATTGAGCCCAAGGCCTGTTGTAATTTGGTCCCCAGTTACTCTCCAGCTCTGCCCCAAGAATGTTCTCTCCCTTCTTCCCCTTTTCCTTCACCTAACACCAAACTACTGAAGTTCTTTAGGCATGTCAGTCTGGGATTCGTAGGCCTGCCTTCGCTCATGCCATTTTCTCTACTAGAATGTTCTGACATCCTTTTGTCCACTTGGCCAAAGTCTATTCATCCTTGAAAACTGCTCAGGTGTCACCTCTCCTGTGAAACAACATTAATTACTGTCTTCTCTGTCGTCTTTGGTTCAGCTTCTGCACACACCCTGTCCTCCTCTATCTCTTCTTGTGCTCTGAGTCTCATCCTCAGCCTTTCCTTCTCTACCTTGTCCTTCCTATCGAACCTAAACATGTCAGACCTGTGCCATCTTGAAAATCAAACAGACAACAGTGACAGAGAGCTCTCTATAATTTCCCCTCCAGCTAATAACAATTTCTCCAAAGAGTGATGTAGTCTTAGAGCCTCAGGATTCTCACGTTGGCATTCCTTCTTCAACTTCATCATTTCATTCTGGACCCTCCAACCCCTGAAATACTTCTTTCCGAGATGACTGAAAACCTACAGGTTGCTAAATCCAAAGGGAGTAGTGTTTAGTCTTTATTTTGATCAGTCTCCATGAAACAGTCTCTTCCTTCTGTTTCTATGACAGACCTTCCTGGTTTACCTCCTGTTCGGTAGTGTTCCTTCTACCCTGCTGTTGACCATCCTCTTCTGTCCATTCTGTGGGTGGTAGAGTTCCTTCTTTTGCCCCCTCCACACTTCTTCCCCCAAACACCTGTGTGTTGCAAGTCATCCCTCCTGTGTCTCCGTCATAGGCCTTCTTCCCTTCTGGTCCTTACCCGGCTCTTTAAAACCTGTTCTGGTTCCCCCTTGCTGGTTAAATAAGCTGCCATTCGAGGGCTTCACGTTATCGCCTGATTACTGTGCTATGTGCTGCATATACAGTAACAGTTATTCTTCACAGCAGCCCTGTAGGGTTCAATTATCTCACTTTTCAACTGAGGAAACACCAGATGAAAATAAGGTAAGTCATTTACCCAAGGCCACACAGCTAGTCCATGTGACCCCTGTAATTACTAGGAAAGATTGTTTCCACAAGCAAAACTGCCTTTTCCTCTGCTGTTCACCTTCCTAAAGCAGAGGCCCTTCACTTGGTCCCAGTCTGCTCCCAGGCTTGCCTTTCTACAGCCTCCTTTCCCACTCCTCTTCTGAAGGCCCTGTGGGCTCCGGTCAGGGAAGGAATAACGGCTCCTCCTGCAGCCCACACACTCCAGAGGCGCTGCCCTTTCCAGGCTGCTCCTCCCCGCGGGGCTGTACTCCACCTCTTACCTCTTTACTTGATTCAGCTGGCTCTTCTTTCCAAAATTCTCATCTCCAGAGCATGAAAGAATCTTTTCTTTCTGTGAATTCCCATTTCTCCTAAACTGTGCTTATTTTATTGCGTAGTCTACCTTCTATGTTGTGTTACCAATAATTACAAATTATAAGTGTCCTTTTGGGATACCTTCCCTACTAGATTACAGGCTCTTTGATGGTACAGCTAGTGCCTGATAAAAATTTGTGTTTTCCATGATACCTCAATAGTTAAATTAAATAATACATTTATTTACCCGAAAG
This sequence comes from Myotis daubentonii, assembly GCF_963259705.1. NCBI lineage: Eukaryota > Metazoa > Chordata > Mammalia > Chiroptera > Vespertilionidae > Myotis > Myotis daubentonii. The sequence continues at coordinate 25,679,265 of NC_081856.1, forward strand.
TTTATTTTTACAGCCCATTCCAAGAGCCTCTGTGCAGGTAAGGGGATTCTACTGTTATATTGAGGAAGACGAACTTTCTAGATACGACCACAAGATGGCACAGTGACTGCAGCGTCCTGCTGTCTGTGAGGGTGGGCCAAGTCAAGAAAGAACAAGATGTTCTTGATTGCTGAATACTCTAGGGAAATACAAAAGAATTTTCAAATTTATAGTATTCAATCAATTGCTAATTATTCACTAAAGTAATCAAGTAGGTTGGGCAGCTGTTTTCTTCTACAGATCCATTTGGCCAACAGAATGGAGAGTTTCCCACCTTCCCTCTTCTCCTGTTCACTCAACAAATATTTGAGTATCTCCTTTGTGTGTCCACTGTTCTAGATGTTAGGGATATAGAAATGGATAATAAAAGGCAATATCTCTGCTCTGATGGAGCTTATTCTGCAGCCTTCACTGGGACCCAACTGAAAATTTTGGATATACACCCAAGAGGTTTTTTGGGTTTTTTTCCCTGTTTTTCTTACTCCTGAAGTCACTTTTCCCCCCTCTCGTCTGGCATGGATTGATCCATAGTTTTATATTATCCAGTTTAAAAAGCCAAAGAACACCAGCCATGATTTTCTGTGGCCTTCTTTCTACCTTACTTCTCTGTTACTCAATCAAAAATCGTCTGTGTTCTCTTTATAGTTAAAGATGTTGAGGTTCAGAAAGGCCCAAAAGCATGTCCAGTATTGCATAGGAAAAATACATACTCAGGTCTCTGTGTCATTCCTTACATTATGATGAAGAGCAATGCAGTAAAAAATTTTAAAACAAAATAAAACAAGCAAGTCCAGTGTTGTGGCAGGTACCTATGGATAAATTTGGCAGACACTGCATTGTTGCTAAAGGTAACTATTTGACATTGTGGACCTAATGTAAATTTACTTAGTTAAAATTACATTTACTAGTATTTAGAAACATTTCTTCTGCAAGGGATAAGCAAGGGTGTAAAAATATTACACGTATGATCATTTAGAAACCTCAAAAATCACACATTGCTTGTTTAAAAACAAAGAGAAGTTACTGTCTATTAGAGCAGCCCCTTTGTGGTATGAGTCTTAGCTGAGTACTAGTGTTTTTGCAATATTGGCTCCCCACCTCCTCGCTGTGCCTTTCCTTTATACCATTGGTTCTCAACCTTCCTAATGTCGCGACCCTTTAATACAGTTCCTCATGTTGTCATGACCCCCAACCATAAAATTATTTTCATTGCTACTTCATAACTATAATTTTACTACTGTTATGAATCGTAATGTAAATATCTGATATGCTATATGTGTTTTCCGATGGTCGTGACCCACAGGTTGAAAACCGCTGCTTTATACCTAATCCTTCCCCAGCCTGACTCTGCTAGATGGGATTCAGTTCCCCACCCCTCTTACCAACCAACCCTTGCTTCATTTTCAGGATTGAGGGTTGGGGATTAACTTGAGAGACGGAGTGAAAGAGACATTCACATTGCAGAATATACAGTGTGAAATTTTGTTGTGCTATGTACTTCAGTAGAGTATGTTTTTAAATTTGTAGCTGTTTTCTCTGATTTTTAGTAATCTTAATATTTTCATGGATGCATTATAATCTTTTACCACAGTTAAGCCTGTACGAGAAGGGGTCAGCCCATCTCTGGATAGTCAATAATCACATATTTCCCAAGTTACCATCCCATTCAACACGCAAAAATGACTTCTGGCTCCACATGGATTGGTTTTATTTTAGCTGTGATGTGAGATTATCTGTGAGCACCATAAAATTTCAGGTACGCCCCATTTGGTCACAGAGCGGAGAACATCACAAGTATACTGCTGTACCAAATAACACTTTTAGTATAAATCTCACATTCCATATGACTGCAAAGTCGTCTTCACATAGAGTAGTCCCATTGTTTCTTCTTCAAAGATTGTTGGCTGTGATTCTGTATAAAAGCCTGTGCCAGGAAAAAAAAGAAAACAAAACAAAACTTATTTTTAAGTACACATTAGGCCATTTGGGGGCAGTACTTATTTCTGAGTAGCATACTAAATATAATAGCTTTTCATTTTGAGCCCTCAGAACTATGCTGGAGATTTTATGTATATATCCTTGTTTATTCTTGCAGTAATGCAAGGTAAGTATGTATTCCCGTTCTGCAGAGGAAAATGCTGATGAGAGGTCAACCTGCCCAAAGTTACACTGACAGTAGGGCCAGTCAGGCAGGATTCAAATTCAGTTCTTATTCCCAAAAAGCAAGTCCCTTGCCTGTTCCCCTGTACTGATCTCAGCTCTGTTAAGCGATGTAAAGATTTGTATTTTGAGGCCTTCTCTAAGTCGGAGTTGTAAAGGAGCAGGGCAAAGACAACTGCCAGAACTATACTGTTAAGATAATGAAACATCTCACCAAAGTTGGGGTGCGGGGCACAAACCAGAGGATGTGCCCTGCAGTGGAGAAGGAGCTGCCCCAGGTCCTGGCTGAAGCTTCAAGAAAGAGGACCCCAAGGCCTCACATTGATGGATTTAAGCCCCTTTTTGTTAACGACCTGTCGGCAAACACTGCCAAGGCCTGAGTTTATGATTGAGGAAGGTCAGATTTCTTTTAAAAAATGCAAACCTAAATAAAAATCAAAAGGCAGATCACTGCTTCATTCTGCTCCATAAGTCAACATAGGTGCACAGAGATGGGTTGTTTTCTGTAAAAACATGGCTGAAGATGGACATGGGGGAGCAAATGGTACAGGCACCTACATTTAGGATAATTTGTAAATAATCAGAATTATTGTAAATTTGTCAGACGTTGGTAACGTGATTCTCACAAGGCTCCTCTACCCGTCTCCAGCCTCATAGCTCCACTCTTCTCTCACTTTGGGGCTCCAAAAATAACAGATTGCCAGAAGTTGCCCAGATCCACCATACAGTATCTGACTTCCTTTACCTAGAATATCTGCCCATGCTTGGCTAACACTTGTTCATTTGTTATCTTGGCTGGAGTGTTACTTTGGTGGTGGTGGTGTTTTTTGTTTTTTTGTTTTTAATCAATGTCAGGCCTACCAATTAGCAAGACACTTCTTTCTTGTTAAGGCTACCACTAATTAACATATTTAAAAGGTCTATATAGAGGCTGAATTGAGACACTTCAGTGGGTACTTCCTTTCATATTTGATAAATGGAACTTATCTCAGAACTATTTATTTGCAGGCTTTAGTTCCAGTTAGAGTATATTCCTGAAGCCTTTAAATCATGTAGTATGATGTGCCAGTCTATAAAGCAACAGGTGAACTGCACTGGCTTCCTCCAAGGGCGACAGCTGAGAATGTGGCTCTAAAAACTGCCCAAAGGATTTGAAAAGACATTTCTCCATAGAAGACATAAAAATGGCCACCAAGCACATGAAAAAATGATCAACATCACTAGTCGTTAGAGAAATGCATATTAAAATCACAGTGAAATACCATTCTACACTCACTGGGGTGGCTGTACTTTTTTTTAAGACAGACATTAGCAAGTGTTGACAAAGATAATGGAGAAATTGGAACCCTCACACATTAATGGTAAAAGTGTAGGTTGGTGCAGCTGCTATGGAGGACAGCTTGGCAGTTCCTCAAAAGGCTAACCAAAGTTACTATATGGCCCAGCAACTCCACTCCTACATATATACATACACGAGAAATAAAAACATATCAATTCAAAAATTTGTGCACAAAATGGGCATAGCAGCACTATTCATAATAGCCAAAATGTGGAAACAACCTAAATGTCCATCAACTAACAAAGAAAATATGTTATATCCAAAATAAAAAAAAATAAAAACTGCCCAGACATGTATCCTTTCTAGTAAAGATTGAATGTTACTCTTACACTAAGCCCATATTCCTCTTCTCCCCCCCCCCCCTCTAAATGGGAAGGAAAGATTTTAGTCCTTTTGAGGCATTGCCCTTATAAAGAGTTTTAGTTTATCAGTTCACAGAAAGTTGTTTTTGGATTTTTTTGCAATGTTAAGTAAATCCACATGAAGATTTGTTTTTCATCCTTACTAATTTTAAGTTTTTCTCAATATGAAAATGCTTCCTTTTATAATTTGAGTTTATAATTGATATTTAATAAATTGCACACATTTTAAGTGTACAATTTACCAATTTGTGTCATATGTTTATATTCCTGAAACCATAATTAGCATAGTAAATATATCCATCATTCCCAGACGTTTGCTCATGTGTTTTGTGAATGATCCCTCCTCTGTCCCCAGATAACCACTGAGCTACTTCCTGTCACTACAGATTAGTTTGCATTTCCTAGAATTTTATATAAATGGAATCATCCTATATAATAAAAGCCGTAATATGCAAATCGACCTAATGGCAGAACGACCTGTCACTATGATGCGCACTGACCACCAGGGGCAGATGCTTAATGCAGGAGCTTCCCCTTGGTGGTCAGTGCGCTCCCACAGGGAGAGCGCCACTCAGCCAGAAGCCGGGCTCACGGCTGGTGAGCGCAGAGGCAGTGGCGGGAGCCTCTCCTGCCTCCGCTGCAGGTAGGTGGTAAGGAGCAAGGGGTCCCGGACTACAAGAGCCCCGGACTGCGAGAGGTATGTCTGACTGCCAGCTTAGTCCCGATCCAGCTTAGGACATCCTCTGAGGGGTCCTAGGCTGAGAGAGGGCACAGGTGAGGGACAACCTCCCCCCCCCGCAGTGCACGAATCTCGTGTACCAGTCCTCTAATATAATATGTACTCTCTCTCTCTGTTTTTTTTTTGTGTGTGGGTTTTTCTTGCCTGACTTTCATTCAAATTATTAGTAGTTTATTATCTGATTCTACTACAGTTTATCCAGTCACACATTGATGGACATTTGGGTTGTATTTAGTGTTTGACTATTGCAAATAAAACTGCTATGAATATTCACATACAAGTCTTTGTATAAGGTTTTCATATCTTGTGGGTAAATAATAGGTGTGAAATGGCTGTGTCATGTGATAGGCACATGTTTCACTTAAGAAATGCCAAACTGTTTTCTAAAGTGATTGTACCAGTTTTACATTCTCATCTGTGGTATATGATTTCATTAGCCTTATATCTTCACCAGCACTTGATACCATCAGATGGTCAGTCTTCTTAATTTTAGTCATTCTGGTGGGTAGATAGTGGTATCTCACTGTGGTATTAATTTGCATTTCCCTAGTGATAATGATGTTGAGCATCTTTTCATGTGCTTATTTGCCATCCATTTATCTTAAGATGTCTATTCAGATATTTTGTCCATTCTTTAATTGGGTATTCTTATCATGGAGTTTTGGAAGTTCTTTACATATCCTGGATATAAGTTCTGTATCAGATATGTGCTTTGCAAAGATTTTCTTCTAGTGGCTTGTTTTTTTTTAAATTATTATTTGTTTGTTTTTTTTCATTCTCTTAATATTGTTTTTTGAAGAGCAGTTTTAAATTTTAATGAAATTCATTTTATCAATTCGTTGTTTTATGGGTTGTGGTTTTAGTGTTGTAGCCAAGGACTTTTTGCTTATTCAATATGACAAGATTTTAGTCTGTGTTTTCTTCTAAAATTTTTATAATTTTAGTTTTACATTTGTGCTGTGATTCACTTAGTGTTAAGTTTGTATATGATGTGAAGTATGGATTTAAGGTGTGTGTGTTTTTTTTTAATGGACAACAAACTTCTAGTACTGTTTATTGAGAAACCATTCTTTCTGGTAAAAACTTTTTCTTACTATAAAAGTAACACATTTATAAAATGTAGAAGGGTATAAAGCCTATATCTTGCTAATTTTTTATTTATTTATAACTTACCCAGGTTCATTTAAGTGTATTGGTGGGAGAGGGTAGTTCTAAGTATGTACTTTACAAAATTAGAATCATGGTATATTGTATGTTCTACGTTTTATTTTTTTATTTTTTAAATATATTTTATTGATTTTTCACAGAGAGGAAGGGAGAGAGATAGAGAGTTAGAAACATCGATGAGAGAGAAACATCGATCAGCTGCCTCCTGCACATCTCCCACTGGGGATGTGCCCACAACCCAGGTACATGCCCTTGACCGGAATCGAACCTGGGACCCCTCAGTCCGCAGGCCGACGCTCTATCCACTGAGCCAAACCGGTTTCGGCTGTTCTACGTTTTAAATTTTTACAATTATATTAGTGTTTTCCCATGTGATTTAATTAAATGCATTATTTTTAATTGTTACATAGTTAATATACTTTACCCCTCTTATTAAGTGTTATCAATTTTTATTATTAAAACATACTTTAAACACACTTATACTTAAATCTTTGTTTCTTGTGTATATATATATATATATTTTTTTTTGCTTTATTTTTAGAAATATATTATCAGGTCAACATACATGAACATTTAAGGCTTTGATTACAGATTTCCAAAGTGTATTCCAGAGATGTTTCAACAGTTTATGTTCCCACCAGGAATAACTAAGAAATTTAAGTCTTTATGGCAAGTTTTGTTTTTATAAAACCCTCCAGGATGCCCCTGGACACCCCTGTCTTGTCCTCCGAATAGCCTTCTAATCTTCCCTCCTGTCCCCAAGCCAAGTTCCTTGCTCCTCCATTTTTAACCAGATATGACCCTTTCACTTGGCACTGGCGAAGTTAAGCAGCCTCCTTGCATCCCTTGCCTGTTTTACCAAAAACTTACCAGGATGGATATACATTTCTTCTAGGTTTAGGTTTATAAAGAAATCCCTTTTCTTATCAAAAACCTCTCCCATTTTGCCTTGTCTCCCAGAATGCTCCATTTTCTTCTCTGTTTCTTTATCCTCAGCACAAAAGGGCTCACTTGTCTTTTCCACCTGGCATCCTGAGTTCCCCTTTAGCCACCATCTTACCTTTTTTCTTCTGTTTCAGTGCAAGGCTCTTTGAGAGAACGCATCCTCTTGCTGGAGGTCATTTCCTTGTCACTCAACTAGGTGTCCTCATTTAGGTGTTTCTCCCTCTCTCCTCCCATTCTCTCACTCCCACCCATCCCATCCACAATGCTCTTTCTTGCTGAAGTTTGGTGTCGTCATGCCTAAGTGTTGAATTCTATGCACAAATTGCAGTGTGGTTCTATAACTCTTAGCAGCTTTATCTTTTTTGTGGATTTGGCCACCTTTTTCATTCTTCTCCTTGAAGCTCTGTCTCTGCCGCCCTTCTTCCCTTTCTTTTTTTAAAATATATTTTATTGATTTCAGAGAGGAAAGAGAGAGAGAGAGAGAATGCACCCTGACTTGGAATTGAACCTTGACAACCTGGTTCATAAGTCGACACTCAACCACTGAACCACACAGGGTGGGCTGCCCCTCCACACTTTAAATTACCTGATTTCTTCCAACATGAGTTAGCTAGTAATTTGGTTTGAATCATTGTGTAGAGTAAACTATACAACAACTACCTTTGTCTACCTTCCTCTTATCTCCTTTGTTAGGCATGTAAGTAGCCTTTCTTCTAGGAAATGCTTGTTTTGCTGGGTTTTGCCTCTGCTTTGGACTAACTACTCCAGCACTCACCTCATTTGAACAAACACTCCTGTTTTTCCTCCTCTTTCCTCTTTCTCACTCTCCCTCCTCCCCAAGTACTTGTTTTTAGTGCTTTTGACTCATTCATTATGTCTCAGTTGCCCCACTTTTCATCATTAGTACATGACTGTACAATATCCTGGACCTTTGGACTTCAGTGCACCTTTCTCATTTGAATTCCTACAATAGCTAAACCCTGAGCTACACTCCAGCCAGAGCATCACTTAGAATCTGTACTAATCTCCAATTTTAACTTACGATTTTCTATGACTAACTAGCATGTCCCCCCCCACCCCACCCCCCTTTCTTTATTGAATATTCTTCAAGGCAAAAATCACACCAAAAAATCCATAGTGTTCTTTTCCTCTCCTAACCTTCTGTGGTACTTGTTTATACCATATAATATTGTTTTTGCTATTGATTTTTCACTCTAATACTGCCTTATGGCAGCTTCTATTTTATTTAATTCTATTCTATTTATTTAATATTGCTTAACTTGTCATTAGGTATCTATCCTACAGCCCCAACTAGCTTGTATGCTCCTGGAGAGGAGGGGCCTTGTCTGTTAGCATCCCCAGTAATTCAGATTGGTGGTATAATCGGGTTGGTAATATTTATTACCTCACTGTCAGCTCTTTATCTTAATAAAGTGGTAGCCATGTATAACTGAGCATTGACTCTCTGGCCTAAGTAATGAAGCAGATGATTTCTGGTTAGAACACCTGGCATTCCTTTCTCTCTTGGTTATTGCCCATAGAGGCAGGTTTTAACTACCTGCACCAACAGAACGGAGCTGAGGGTAATCCAAAACTTTAAGTACTTCAGAGTACACTTGGTTTTTCTTTGTGTGTAGCTGCCTGTGAATTTACTTTCAAACGAGTAATATTCTCATCATAAAGAGAATGTCCATGTCCTTATCTGCACTCGTGGTTTGCACTCTTCCCTGGGAACAGATGGCCTGAGGGACACACTCCTCAGGCAGGACCTCTTCCTCGGCTGTTCTTGAAAATAAGAATCTACACCTCAAAAAGTTTTTCTGAAAACTGTGGTATAGAGAAAATAGTGATGTGTTTAGCATATAAATGAAGAAAATAGCAATTTTGAGAAATAGCAGACTTGGATAAATATTTTACCAAATAAAAATAAGAACAATTAGATAACTTAATTGTGATTGGTGGGAGGAGGGGAGATATATTAATCTGAGGATACTGATTTGTTTACTTTTCACTTTTAAAAGAATAAGAATAAATGATAATGAATAAAAAAAAATTTGGTTCATATGCCATTGACCAGATTGGGTCTGACTTTTGGAATTTCAAACTAACTCTTGTTTTCTTTTTAGGTTGCCTCTTGGTGCTGCTTTGGCCGTATTTGGCACCCAGAATGCTTCATTCTATCATGGTCTATTAATAAGGTTACCTTGCTAGAGTTTGGAGCAGGGGCTCAGGTAGGTGGCTTTTATCATTATATGGCATAGCTTTCAAAGTGATCAATCACTCCAGTTTCTAAATAATCTGAGATAAAATATTAAAAGCTTTGAAAAGCATGCCACATAATAAGCATGCCACTTACTATTTTAAGGTCTGTCTATATGTATTATGCTCAGTAGGACTTCATTAATAGTTATGGTCTGATGGAAGGATTGGAATACTAACAAGGAGCAGTCTTCCTTACTCTGCACAAAATGCATAGCTGCTATAAGAGCTTAGTTATTCAGGTCCCCAAATAGCCCACAGATGAACTCTTGAGCTCTTTGTCAGAATCCTGCTCAGAGTAATAGACTATCCCATGTTACCACTCTGTCTCCTTCTGTCTGTTTAACTATAAGCAGGTGAGGAGGGAAGGTTAGCTCTGCTTGCTGGGATGGGGCAGGTGCTAGAACAAGGAACTCTGGATCTACAGCAGTTTGTTAGCCCTTGTTGGAAAGAGCACACGCACAGGCATCTAGATTTCCCAACCTGTAAATGCAGCTCAATGGCACAGAATCAAGGTGTAGCGCTATTTGGAAATCAGGTACACATGGATTTCGCTTCAGGTAAGTCTGTCAGCAGTACCTCAGACACAGGATTGAGGTTTATAGGCCAGGACCCTCAGCCCTAGGATGGGAAGACTGATTAAAAACAAAGACGGCTTGCCAAGTGCCAGAGGATGGGCCCAAACTCTACCAACCACAGGCAGGACTTAGCCCTGGGAAAAGAGACCATAGGCTGAGAGCCAGGCACGGCCTCACAGTCTACATGAACAGAGCTTTATAATCAATAAAAAGTGCATTAATTAATCTGGCCAAAACTCTCTAATTACAGCATTCTATGGAGATTAAGTGTTAAAATCAAGTTAGCGTAACTTTTTTGGTCATTTGTATCTTATAAATACGTTTTAAATATATGAAAATATGTTAATGGTTTTTTTAGTGTTTCAAGTTACAGATTTTTTTTCTACTTCATTGTAGTTTTTAAACTTGTTTTTAACAAAGCTGTTTTTTTGGAAGCTAGGAAAAGAAAAATAATTCATTACTTTTACTTAGTCAACTACATTTACATAGATTTTCTCTTTTGGTCACTCTCGTCTCTGTAGTCAAAGATTTTCTCTGATATTTTCGACATCCTCATCACATTTTAATTTCACATGAAGAACATCCTCTATAAAGATTTTTTTAATTTTACTTTGCTCCTATTTCCTTCCCATAAAACTTCATTGGCTATTTCCAAGTGGTAAATTATTATTATTATTGCTTAAGGAACAATATGAAAACACAGATGTTCCAAAAAATGCCGGCCAGCTGAGGCCTCTGAGAAGCACATGCTCGTCTCCCTAGTTTTCCACACCTACTGACAGAAACAGGACAGACTCCCTGGTGGTTCTGATGCTCCCCTGAGCTTCCACCCCTCTGTCAAAACAGTTTCATTCTGTGGGGGTTGTCTTCTGACTTGCATTAAACCAATTTGGGATTCCAGGAACCCCAAAGCACGTTTACCTGCTTGTTTTGATTCCTGAAATTCTTTTAAGAGACTATAGTTATGTTCAACAGATATTTATCAAATGTCTACTGCATGCCAGGGCCCTGACCAGGTGCTAGGGATGTAAGGATGAATAAATAGTCTCTCTGTGAATTTATGGTCCTGCAGGAGAGACAAGGAATTTCAAGAAGAGCTTTATAGTCCATATTTTAGGGGGTAAAAGGCTCAGAGAGATAAAGTTCTAAAGTTCATTCTTGCTCAAGTAAAATTGGTGAAGAAGCATAAGTATCAATTCTCTTCTAATTGTGACAGCTGGAGGAGTGCATGGTTCCTCTGTAGGTGGAGCTGGGAGTAGCCACTCCTGACTTGACAGTTTTGCCTAGATCTGATCTATTTACCTTCAGTTATGTGGAAATAAAGAGAAGTGGTTGTTTCCACAGTGGTTTTGTCCTGGACAGCCACATGGGCATAACTCAGAGTCACGGCATGTATGGAGCCTTCCTGGATGTGGGTTCTGCTTTTATTAGATTGATTAGTGCTGCTCAAGATGTTGCACACTTAACAACATTCGTACCTTGTTGTGTACCATGCCACAAACCTCTATTTAAAGTGCACTTTACTTTGGGATGGCTTAAAACTAATTCTCTGCATGAGCTTTTATTATTAAGGAAAACCTTCTTTCCTCATCACTTTGTCTTAATGTGTATAATTTCTGCCTTTTCATTTGAATTTATAGACAGATTCAGTATGAGTGCTTGGGGAGTTCAAACATGAAGCCTGGATTATACTGTATTTGTAATTTTAATAGCATTAGACAGTTAACCAAAATGAATGGAGGCATGTCCTCCAAGTGTTTAGGGTCCTTCAGTGTGAACATTATTATACTTGGTGCTAAGCATTTTTATGGTAGCCCCAGGAATTTAAGGAGTCAGTGGTACAAAAATAAAAACAACTCTTTGCAACTTGGAAACTATGAAATTTTCAGATTGAGCTGACTTGTGAGAGCTACTTACTTTATAATCCTAACCAGAGCACTAATATTTTGAAAATGCTTTATACCAGAAAAAGGGGAAAAAAACACAACAAACAAACAGGGAAAACCTCTAAAAAAATGCTGTAAGTTTTCATTAAGCAATCTTACTTTGTATAAAGATGTAATTGTGATTTATTGCTCTCTCAGACATCATTGCTGTCCTTTTGCACTATTCCTCTTTCATTTCCTGTTTGCAAATACTAATTGCCCTATTTGAAGTAAATGAAAACACCCCTGGTATACCACCCGTCTGTATTTTTTAGTTTTTTATTTTGATAAAAATACACAACCAAAGGGGACAAAATTCCCCCACATAGTAGTTAAAATGAAATGCTAACTTCTAAGTTATGGATCATTAAAAGAGCGTTTTTAAAAGAGAAGGAAACTTTTTAACCTAAACATTTTTGCTCCATAAAATAATTAACCAAGGAAAATATTTCTGAATTGGAAGATAAAATTTATTTGATCTTCATCATCAGAGTGTCTAGTCATTCTCTTTGGGTATTCTAGAACAGCGGTCACCAACCAGTGGTCCGCGGACCACTGGTGGTCCACGAGGTCCAAAAGGTTGGTGACCGCTGGTTTAAGGAAACCGAAAACAAAATCAACAGCCATACTTAGGTTTAAGGTGACCCAAAAAGGAGCATCCTAATTTACAGAGAAGAGAACTGACGTTGGATTTTGTTGGTTCTGCTTTGGAATTCATTGACTTTTTTCTATTGGTTCTTAAAATCAAATACTAATGCTATTTTCCTTCACTTCTCTACTTGCTTTGTACTTATATTTAGATATAAGGCTCTCTAAATATCCATTAAGGTGCCCTGACTGGTATGGCCCAGTAGTTAGAGTGTAGGCCCTCGCATGGAAGGGTATTGGGTTTGATTCTTGGTCAAGGGCAGGTACCTGGGTTTCAGGTTCAACCCGGTCGGGGTAGTGCAGGAGGCAGCCAATTGATGTGTTTCTATCACATTGATCTTTCTTTCTCCTTCTCTCACCCCCTCCCTCCCTCTCTTCCACTCTCTCTAAAAAGCAATGAAAAAAATATCCTCAGGTGAGGATTAAAATATAAATATAAATAAATTAATTAAAATATAGATAGATAGATAGATAGATAGATAGATAGATAGATAGATAGATAGATAGATATATGTAGAGAGAGAGAGAGAGAGAGTCAGTTAACACGTTAAGCGCCCAGTCACCGGTGACTGACACTGTACTTTCTGTCCGGAAGACAAAACAGGCTGGGCGCTTAACGTGTTAAGGCTAAATTTTAATGGTAAATTTCTAAAGGGTTGTCCTAGAACTGCATTTTCATGAATTCCTCAAAAGTTGAAAACATCAAATACAGCAATTCAAAGAAAACATTTTGTTTTTAATTAATTTAGTTAACTATGACATCTACTATAGGAAACTAAGTGCTGAATTTTCAATATTCCAGGTATTTGGGTACCTACTTCCAACTTTGGCGGGTCAGTTGCCAGACCCAGCTCTCTGCTATGTCTCCTGCTTTGCAGTGGGCACTCCTCCTTTCTCTTCTCCTCTTGAGACATCAGCAGCCCCATCTAACCATCTAACCATCCAGCCATCCTTCATCTCCATAGCAGGCACGGATACAGCCACTAGGCATGTTTTCACTTTAGAAATTTTTATTAGGAATGGGAACTGAATTGATATTATCTACTTTAACCAATTGATTCCTTAACAATAAGATCAATCAGAAAAGGCTTGTTTTCTGAAACAAAAGTATTTTAGACAACTCTTATTAGAATTGCTATTGTTTTCATCTAAGACATTACAAAGCTAAGGCATTTAGCATGTGGAACCAAATTGCATTTATGCTGTTTGGGGTTTTTTTTTCACTTGAACATAGATGTGTATCTTCTGTCCTATGTCTACTATAGTGCCTGAGCAAGGCTATATTTCATTTTGTTGCTGGTAAGCACTTGCCCTCCTTTAATTATTTGCATTAATTCACCAGAAATTTTACTTTTATGAGAAATAGCAGTGAATAAAACTGACTCAGCTCCTGCCCCAATGCTACCTACAGTCTGTTTTTAAATTGATCTAAGATGTCTTATAGTTGCAAGATATCTTTTTTCCATTTATTCTTTAATAAGTGATTTTACAGTCCTACAAAAAATTGAATGCTGTAAAAAATTTTTAACATTATTATACAGGTTCAAAAAGAATATTCTGTTATTTTTATGTATGCTGTTGCCTTTACTTCAAAAATTGACTATCTTCAATTATTTTATCTTGTTAATAATTATTTCACATTATTCAAAGCTCTATTGTGTCTTATATATGTAAATTAAAGTATTAACTACTGGTAAGTTTTTTTTGCTACCTACCTATTTATAAGAAAAACATGTTTCAAGCAAATGTTGATATTTTCTGAATTGTTTACTAATAGTGTCTTATGATTAGCATAAAGGAGAATAAAGCTTTGCTTATGGATGATATTTGCCCTTAATTAGCAAAGTATATTTTGCCTTTTAACTTAAATATGAAAGAATTATTGATGCAGGTAAGTATAAAAAAAAATCACAGCAGAACTGTGACATTTTAAATATAGAAACAGTTTCAATACAGGTCTCTTCCTTTGCCAGCATCCTAATAGGAATTCATTTTAGTAGACCCTTGATGTATGATTCATGTTGCTTGTTCTTTTTCTGTGAGTCACTATTTTAAAATGTAAAACATGGGAGATAAACTTGTATGCACACAATATCCCCTTTAATTATTATTGTTATGTATAGGAAGTTGCCCTAAGAAAAAATGTCAGCAAAAGCTTAAAAGGATTTTCTGAAGTGCTATTTCATCTTAGGGCAATTTGAAATGGTTATATGTACAGATTCTACCTTTCTTTCACAATTCTTCAGATCAAGGCTAAAATGAACTTTAATAATTTGAGAAGCATAGTAACCAATGCTTGATGTGTAAAAAAGACAAAGTAGAAGTACGAATTTTGTTGCACATTCTTTAGAATATTAGTCACTATTTGCCTTTTTAAATATTTTTTAATCCTATACACGAGAATGAATACACAAATAATTTTAGTTGACATTTTAGTTGTAGTATTGCATTAATGCAAATTGTATTTTTTTATGTTTATTATACCAGGCCAAGTAAAAATGAACCCTAACCAGCTCCTGGTTTCTTTTGTTTGGGGAAATAATTAGCAGTCCTTTGAAATTATTTGGCCACTCATAAGAACTCAAAATGGTTAGGTTGAATTTAGAGAAATCACTGTGATATTGGAATTATGTTTTATGATAAAATAAATTATTTCACTTCAGACTGTAAAATATGTAGTGGGGGTAATTTAGACATGTAATATTTCAAATCAAGATGCATAATTTTAAACTGTATTGAAATACTTCAACTCAAAAGGACTTTTATAAATGCCAATGAATAATAAGCATAAATAAAATTTTTATGAATGTATTTGAGATAGCAGTAAAATTTATATTGTTTGGGAAAAAAGAATATATAATTTGTTGTTTACTAGTCATCTTTGGTTTTAGATCTTTTCCTACCCATTAAACAATTATACTAGTTATTATTTTAACTGATACTTAAATTATTTAAATTTTACTTTGCAAACTGTCTTTACTAAAAGGAGCCTTTTAAATCTTAAATTTATTTCTCTGCGGGGATCATATTGGCAGCTCTGATAGAGAAAATAGGCACTACCCCCCATTCTTGTTTTTTTAAGTGTAATAACAGGATTTATCTACTTTCATATTGGTTTGCCAACCTGCTCTTTTAGAATGCAGTAGAATAAGAGTGAAATAGGAGTTTTAGTGCATAAGCCCCTCCTTGACCACAAATGCTTAACCACATATACGCTGTCAAGACGTTCAGCTTCTCTGGGCCTCTCACCTTAAAATGGCAGTGATGATAAATGTGTCCGCCTCTCAGATCCATTGAATTCCAGGGCGGTAATAGAGATGGAAACGCTGTACACTTGTAAGGTATTTATATTGTTAAAATATCATAATACATAAAACAGACTCATATTCTTAATTACCCTGCCAAAAACTCAGTATGTGCCCTGGGCAAGTAAGTATTTACAAAGTTAATTTTATTAATTTGCAGTTTTGATGTGCAGAATTCAGCTCTTCCATTTATGCATGTCCTGTGCTTTACAAAAGAATGGAGCTTTTGCTTTAACTTTTTAAATATCTTTTATTAGTCTAAATTTTTATTTTTCTTGACTGTTAAACCATGAGAATAATGCTGCTTTCAAATATACCCTTAGAATTTTTATAATGATGCTTGAATGTCCTCTGTTAAATATTTTATTTACACATCATCAAATTCTTAAAATACATGAAAATTTTGATGTCAGGGGAAATTAGTTAGATTTGTGTTTAGAACACTAAGTAAAATTATTTTCATTTATTCTGTCATTTGGTGGATTCTTTTCTTATTGTATCTAACTATTTGATTTATATTATCCCTCTAAAGTTCTTGTACTCATGATTCTGAACGTTCATCTCTAAGATACCCAACTTACTTTAGCTCTCTGGGCCCTGTACTCTCTATAATAATTGTAGTTTTTTCTGCCTTTGACCATTATTCTTTTCACACTTACTTGTACAATAAAAAAATCACTTAACAGGTTTTTTTCTATACATGGTCTTAGTCTCCTGAAGATCATGCTACTAATAGGCATTTTAAAGATATTTCAAGATGTTTAACAATGTACTCTTCAAACCAAATGATGCTTTCTTCCTGGCATTCCCTTCTCCTACAGCAAACCTATATTTAACTTCCCTTGCATGCTTTTGAAATCTGAAGAGCACAGAGTTATTGCTACATTTCAGCAATCTTTGCAGCATTAGGAGAGATAAATTGTCAGGTATTGCAGGTAACAAGCCCAATTGCACAAGCGTGTGCAGTGTGGGCATGTGAGGTGCTCCCATCAGGAGACTGCTGTTCTTTGATGATGTTCCACATGCACTCTCTCCAAGAGAGAACTGAGTTTGTCTCTTCCATAATATTAAGCTTAATGAAATTTTGATTACAAATAGTAGCTCTAATATCCATTTCTCTCAGTAGGCAAGTTAGATTTTAAAAGTTAAATTTGGGAAAGAAATGGGGAGTCATTCAGCATCACAAAATGCCACTGATATAGGTAATACTATTTTATTTTTTGTTTCTGCATTCTGTAAATGTGCTTAGAACTAATAAATTTGCAACTGGTAAAAATTAATGCATGACTTGTCAGCAGAGTATGGAATGTAAGCATGTGCCATGAAATTGCAATTCTTCTATTCTTTATTTTCCATCATTTATATGCTGGTTCCACTTAGAGTGTAGTCCATTCTTATTTTTTGTTTCATAGATTGGCCAAAATGGGAAGGACTGGATTCCGCTCTCTTCCACGAAGAGTCAGTGGGACTGGCTAAGATCAAGGTCTGAGGCTTTTTTCCATCTGTCATCAGGTATGCATTGAACAAAAATCCCTATAGTTCTGTGCATGTACCTTTAGAGTAATTGATTGATATGCATATTAGGAATGTATACTTTTATTTGATGTTAAGTTCACAGCCTTGTATTTATTCTGAAGTTTTAAATGCATCAATAACTTATTTGAGTTTTGTAATATATTGAGATAAAAAGATATTATTAGCCATGAAAAAATTTCAGCTGGTCTTAGAAAAGTGTAATATTTGAAATCTGCAGTTCTTCATTGCTCAGTATGTACATCCAAAGATAACAATTCATTTGTTACTCCATGTTGAGTATCGCCAATTTTAATATAATCAGATGCTTTTGTATATTGTTTAATGGTGTACTTTGTATAATTTTTTCAGTAACTTAGAAGTTATCATTTTTCTCAACTGGAATTCTCTGCCCATTATGTTTGGATCTTATAACACACTGACAGATATGACCAGTCTTTGAAATATTTTCAGATATTAGTTATATAACAGGGATTTAGATTCTTTGCATTCTGTGTTGATTTTACAGTTGAAAAATGTATTAGCTTGTTTCCTACTATGTTCTAAATAAGGGCATAAAAGCATCATGATAGGAAATCAGATAGTCAAAATTGCTCTTTTTTCCTGCCTGGGAGAGTGCTTTATACCAATTTACAGTGTCATTACTGGTTACAGAAGAATAACTCTAAATATTTCTGAGTGAGGCAGAGAAGGTGTCTCCTGAATAAGAATATATAGAAAAAGAACAAGTCCTTGAGATTCCAAACCCGATCTTAAATCAGAGGGCACATACTGCATTAGCATTAGTAACATCAGTTGTATTATTGTGTTCATGTCACTTTTAAACTGCAGTGGAGACTTAGCCAGCCTGAACAGCATAAAGAAAGGCCTTGCCTGTGTCTACCTACTGAGGAAGAAAGGATGCATGAACCAAATACTGATAAACTTACCCACACGCTTTACATTTTAATCACCAAGTAATTACTCTATTTTGCCTGTTTAGTGCAGTGGTCGGCAAACCGCGGCTCGCGAGCCACATGCGGCTCTTTGGCCCCGTAGCATGGGCCGCGAAGTTTCAATCGCACTGTACGTGCGACCCGCACGTGGTATTTTGTGGAAGAGCCACACTCAAGGGGACAGTTTGCCGACCACTGGTTTAGTGACACCTCTACATTAAAATACAATAGGGTCTATTGTAATATACACTTAATTTTACAGAAATGCAGGTTAAATTTAGAGCCCCTGCAAATATATTACTGTAATCTGTGAAGGTCAGTGTCATACCGCTAGCTTGTGAAGACAAGTGTCAGTCTCATGCCAAAGACACGTGATGTGAAGAAACTGATTTTCTTTTTTTTTTCTGAATATGTAATAGGATAAAAAAATTCGATTAGTAGTTGACAGCAGTCATTTGGCCACATTCAGTTTTTAGTTTAAAAATCAGATCCTTAAAAAAAAAAAAAAAAAAAAAAATCAGATCCTTTTTAAAGAGGTTATAGTTATTATTTCTGTGTCTCCCTTTTTTAAAATTTATTTTTATTATCGAAAATATTTCAGATGTCCTCTTTCCCCCCCCCCATTAACCCCTCTCCACCCCATTCCCACTTCCCCTCACCCCCTACCCCCAGTCTTTACCTCACTATCATTTCTGTGTCTCTTAAAAGTATATTGCTAAACTAGCATTCATGAACTTTGAGGAATCATTGAATTCTTTTATGCCAATTGAATCTTTGGGGGTTGTTTTCTTACTCTGAGAAATACAGTTGAAATTATTAACTCTCTCTTGTCCATAAATTTTCAAAGGTTTCAGTCAGTTTTTAAAATTTTTGCTTAAGTAGACATATTCTTTGTCATAAAATATGTTCATTTCATTCTTTCTCAAAGCACCGATAATGAATTGGAACTCTGACACATGTTTTTACAACCTGAAACACCTTCATAATGATGTATCCTTGCACAGGTATTATGCTCTAAGCCAAAAGTCCCACTGGTGTGCTGCACACAGGTTACAGGTGTGTCAAAGACTGACCCCTCCGCTCTTAGGGAAGCCTGATGACTCTAGTTCAGCCTGCCCAATGAATAGAATCATTTTCTATGATGTGAAAAACAAAAAAACGGTGAGGAAAATCACTTCAACCGAATCCTTCTTCCCTCCAAATGACAAGGAGCCATGGTCCTCACCTAATATAACATCAAAAGACTTTTCCTTGGGGAGGGTGGGGGTAAAGGGGAGAGATCAACCAAAGGACTTGTATGCATGCATATAAGCCTAACCAATGGACACAGACACCAGTTAAATGCAAAAAAAAAAAAAAAAGGCTTTTCCATGTCAAGAATGCACATTTGTTATGAAGATAAGTCATTTCTACTCTTGACTCAGAAATTCCTCTGCGTGTGATGACACTGGTATAAAGAGTAAATTTTCACTTTGGGTGATGCGTTCAACTCTTTCAGGCCTCTGGTGTCTGTGCATTAAGTACATCTTTCATGGACTAAATGTTTCACAAGGTGCCTAAAAGAGTTTTCAGTTGCTTATTTATATTTTATTTTCCTGTAATAAAGAATGTGACTAGAGCCAACTTGTAAAAATTAAAATAATTTTGACATTAAAATATTTGTGGAAACATTTTTATGTTCTCAGTCAGATTTATGTTCTCTAGTACCTTGTAAAATTTGAAGCTTAATAAAGCCACTTTTAGTGTCATGTTTTTTTGTTGTTTTTTCATAATTCACAGTTCTGTTTATTCTGTGATGGCATAAAAGTCACAAACAAGACACTAAAAACAAGGAAAGCTATAAACACCACCAATGGAGGGATATCATTGGGAAGAGACTGAAGTGCCTTGTAGATTAGTGTCATGTTTTGATGCTTCCTCAGAGCTTCTGAAATCGCGACTGCTTTCCCTAAGTACAACGTTTATCAGGTGGAATTTCAAGAGATGTGTGAACTGTTCATTCTGAGCAATGCATTAATATGTATTTTGACAAATATAAAGAAACCCACAGATATTACATTAGACCAGCTGAATCCATTTTATGGTTTCTTTTTTAATTCAAAAGCATCACATAGCAAATAAAAAATTTTTAATTAAATTTAGTTACAAACTAGTTGTTTCTTATTTTTTTTTCCAGTCCCTTTTTGCTTTCTTTTACGACCACATGAAACTTGAGAAGCCACCTAAAGCTAAATCATTTAGTGGAGTTGGGCAGTTCCCAAGTGTCCAACAAGAAGGCCTGGTTTAGGCTGCGATGGCCACTGTCATTCCTGGTGATTTGTCAGAAGTAAGAGATACCCAGAAAGTCCCTTCAGGGAAACGTAAGCGTGGTGAAACCAAACCAAGAAAAAACTTTCCTTGCCAACTGTGTGACAAGGCCTTTAACAGTGTTGAGAAATTAAAGGTTCACTCGTACTCTCACACAGGAGAGAGGCCCTACAAGTGCATACAACAAGACTGCACCAAGGCCTTTGTTTCTAAGTACAAATTACAAAGGTATTAAACTCTATTTGTCTTTCAGATTATATTTGCTATGATGTTGGCCATGTGAAGCCAGTGTAAACGTATATATTTGTATATACATTTTTTAGCTGATTTGCAGAGAGGAAATGTTAAGTAGATTAGACGTTGGCTAGTTTTAGTATTCTAAATCACATATTTTTATGTGTTAGTGTCTTTGGATTTTTTAAAAGTGAAATGCTTAATGAGAATAGAATTTCCATTTGTACAAAGAAATTACAAGAAAAGGTCTGGACGTTTACGTGAGTATATTCAGTCTTATTCATTTGCTTTTGTAATAATAGCTAAAAACCAGCCAGTGAAAACTAAAGTGGCAACTTAAATGACTCAAGTTTTGCAATATTTAGGTATATTAACTACCCTTGTAGTACATACTAAATTTAAAAGTGTCCATTATTAGAGAAATTCTGTTTTAGCATAGCAGTTTAGCTTCCATTTGAAAAGTGAATACGTACCATTTTTGTCATGATACTTACAGAATATGTCTGTATTTAAAGGCACATGGCTACTCATTCTCCTGAGAAAACCCACAAGTGTAATTATTGTGAGAAAATGTTTCACCGCAAAGATCACCTGAAGAATCACCTACATACACATGACCCTAACAAAGAGACATTTAAGTGTGAAGAATGTGGGAAGAACTACAACACCAAGCTTGGATTCAAACGTCACTTGGCCTTGCATGCTGCAACAAGTGGTGACCTCACTTGCAAGGTTTGTTTGCAGACTTTTGAAAGCACAGGAGTGCTGCTGGAGCACCTTAAATCTCATGCAGGCAAGTCATCTGGCGGGATTAAAGAAAAAAAGCACCAGTGCGAGCATTGTGACCGCCGATTCTACACCCGGAAAGATGTCCGGAGACATATGGTGGTGCACACTGGAAGAAAGGACTTCCTCTGTCAGTATTGTGCACAGAGATTTGGCCGAAAGGATCACCTGACTCGACATATGAAGAAGAGTCACAATCAAGAACTTCTGAAGGTCAAAACAGAACCAGTGGACTTTCTGGATCCATTTACCTGTAATGTTTCTGTGCCTATAAAAGATGAGCTCCTTCCGGTGATGTCCTTACCTTCCAGTGAACTGTTATCAAAGCCATTCACAAACACTTTGCAGTTAAACCTCTATAACACTCCATTTCAGTCCATGCAGAGCTCGGGATCTGCCCACCAAATGATCACAACTTTACCTTTGGGAATGACATGCCCAATAGATATGGATGCTGTTCATCCTTCTCACCACCTTTCCTTCAAATACCCATTCAGTTCTACCTCATACGCAATTTCTATTCCTGAAAAAGAACAGCCATTAAAGGGGGAAATTGAGAGTTATCTGATGGAGCTACAAGGTGGCGTGCCCTCTTCATCCCAGGATTCTCAAGCATCGTCATCTAAACTAGGGTTAGATTCTCAGATTGGGTCCCTTGATGATGGTGCAGGGGACCTCTCCCTGTCAAAAAGCTCTATTTCCATCAGTGACCCCCTAAACACACCAGCATTGGATTTTTCTCAGTTGTTTAATTTCATACCATTAAATGGCCCTCCCTATAATCCGATATCAGTGGGGAGCCTTGGGATGAGCTATTCCCAAGAAGAAGCACATTCTTCTATGGCTCAGCTCCCCTCACAGACACAGGATCTTCAGGATCCTGCAAACACTATAGGTCTTGGCTCTCTGCACTCTCTGTCAGCAGCTTTCACCAGTAGTTTAAGCACAAGCACCACCCTACCGCGTTTCCATCAGGCTTTTCAGTAGGACGCCAGGACGTGGGTTTATTACAGAAACGTATGTGTAGCCCTGCCTTAGATGACTCTTTTTATTTTAGTGCCTACTTTTAGACAGTATAAAAGTTTCTGCTTTTGTATAGTACCAATTTTTATTAAGCCAGTATAAAATAGAAACTAGCTTTGGAACCATTGGTGTCCAGTTATGTTTACCTGGGTATTTCATCCTAATTCACTGCCAATTGTCATATTTTAAGGTTATTTTTCATATAGGAAAGCCATTATTAGTAGTAAAGTCTTACAAATCCCACATTCAAATTACTTTTTCATCTTAGAATTTTTGTTCCATTACTAATGGCTCTGCCTTTTGACATTTGGCTCATTAAAAAATTTTGCAAGAGAATGTAAATTTTCTAAAATGTATATGAATAACCCAAGAGTTTTTTTAAATCTTTACTAGCTTCTAAATGGATTCATAAATCAAATGTTTCAAATGAATTAAGAATCCAGTTTGGGGAGATAACTAGTATTTCTTAGATATACAATAATTTCAGGTCAGTATATTTTGAAGACTTGCTATTGTCTGGCTCAAATATTTGCTGTCTTTATTGTTCACATATAAAGAAAACAAAACCCAAACACAAAGCACCAGTATTTATAGCAAAAAGAGATTCCTATTAAGGTGATACCGCACTCCATGTTACTTAATAGTTGGCCTTAAATTAGTACACAGGATATTTTGCCACGTTTTAAACTGCTTAACTTGCTCTCTTTCCATTTAATACTAACGTATATGGCATCGGAGTCTTCAAAGTCAGTATATAGACAGCTCTCTTTGATATTTTCCACCTTTCAAGGCCAAAGGGTGGGTCAAGTGCAGCCAGCAATTTTATTTTCATTGTTAGTCCAGAACCTAGAACCATTGTGGAACACAGGTATTAGGTGTATTTACCCCAGAGTGGACTGTCCCAGGTTAGATGGTGTGAAAAACATCCTAAGCGGGAAGATAGATGCGAAGTATACAGTTCAACTTGGGAACTTGTCTAGGGGTCATGCCCCTGTTGCCAGAGTTGGAAACTAGACTGTTTAGGAGTAAAGTAAAAGCCTATTGCTTATATCACTTATAGCTAAATTTGATTACATTTTCTTTCCCTTAAGAGCCAAAAGCAAAAACAACAGTTTTGCACTAGGGTATCTTTCTTATTCAGTGTTAATTCATCTTTCCTTGCTATTTTCAGATGGAGAATTTAAAGTGAAATGCATTAGAAAACTATTTGAAGAATGATCACAAAGTTTTAAGCAACTAAAAATATATACAGTAAAACCCACTTTTACACATCTCTGGGAAATGCGGAGAATGTTGTAAATAAGTTGAATTTTTAGAGGGAGAAAAAGTAAAGTAAAACAAGCACTATCTTAGTTAATGTGAAAATAATCAAAAATATTCTGTTCACTGAATAAAATCGTTATGGGCTTTCCTCATGTTAGACAACGACCATAATCTTCTGAAAGGTCAAATTATTATATTTTTCTAATTGTCAGTAGGAACATCAACTTTTAAAAACATATCTATTAAGCACTTGTTAACACCTTATTTGGGAGCCTGTCCGTTGGGGCAGGTGGGGGGGTGGGGGAGGGATGGGAGGTTATAGAAGAGTATATATCTCTCTAAAAAAGAAAAAGAAAAAAATTTTTGAGCACTCAGCCCTATATGGAAGCTTCTTTTTCTATTTATAGGGCCAATTATCACTGCAGATTGCAATGTTTACCAAGAATTTCTAAAAATGAGTGCAGATTACTGAATATAATGCATTATTTAAAATATTTGGGAGTAGTATAATTTGTGGAGGAATGTAAATTGTAATAATGTAAATGGGGGTTTCACTATATATATTATATCTATACATACACACACACACACACACACACACATTTATCGCACTTCATAGAATCAAAGTTGCTCTCTTAAGGAACTTTGGCTCCTGATATTTTATCATGCTCCTATTTTTTTAGTCCTAGGAGCTGTAGTTTTATACTTATGTATTTAAATTTTATTATTAAAAATTACATTTTATAAAAGTGTTCCAAAGGCATTAAGATTATATATGTTAATAAGGAAATACATTTAAAAGTTTTTTCAAACTGCTCCTAAGCTTTTGATTAGGAGAATATTTGCTCTGAAAGTAGGCTTTTAGCTCTGCTTTATTACTGCTTCCTTTAGTTTCTATGAAACAGATTGCTTACCGAAATCATTAGTTGAATGATTAGTGTTCAATATTGCTTTAATGACCATTTTTAAAAATGGAAAAAAAAATTGGTGACAGAGCACAAATAAATAGAAAACCTATTTTTAAATAGAAATCACAAATACAAGTGTGGAAACACTACTTTATCTAAAATTTGTTAAAGAGGAAATCAAATTGATGAACTGAGACATTGGCCTTAGTAGGCTGTATTTCACTGCTAATAAAAAATTTTAAAAAGGGAGTACCAGGATTTATTAAATAAAGCATTTTAGAAATGGGAATGGCGCCATATATGTATATTTTTTTTAGCCTAATTCTCGCCCTGTATGGATTTTAAATACATGGAGGCACATCTTTCAGGGCACCAGTATTAAAAGTATAGAGTCTTAATTTTCATACATACACCTCTTTGCCTGTTGCTGCCCCACAGACTTAAAATAGCACTTCCAAGTAAGAGGGAATTCAGCTTAATTTGTTGTTGTTGTTTTTAATTGACTGTAGTGGTCACTAAACCATTTTGGAGAGAATTTCTATTAAAGATGAGGCAGACTCATTTATTTTCATTGCACAATGGTCTAAGTATGCAACACAGAATTGGCTCTCTTTCTTTCCTAGAAAAAAAAGTTGACATCTGTTTTTATGTCAACTGGATATAATTAAAAATAATTATTGCCAATGCTGTTTTTATTCTCCAGTGGCCAGAATCATCATCCTTGAAATTTCTAGTAGTGCCTTTGCTTGGTTAAAAATAAAAAAAAATAATAATAAAGATTATCATTAAGTAAAAATGTTTCAGTTTAGAATGTGGACCTCAGACAAGATATTGAACCTCATTCAGTTCGAACTTCCACGTGTGTGTGTGAAAATTAGATCACCAGACATGGAAGCATGACTGTGGAAGGATCATGGCACAGTAAGCAATTACTATCCATTGATATATGCAAATTTCATCTTTATACTTATTGGTCACTGTTAAAATTTGCATTTTTAAATCCTATCACCAAATTCAGTTTTTCAAAACTTGAGTTGTCCTGGCTGATCACGCACCACTCTTTGTGCAGCTTTTTAATTTCATTTAGTATTTCTTCCAAACTACGTATTTTTGCCTATTTGTTGCTTGTGCTTTATTATTCTTAGTCATTTGTGTTAATTTGGACAGTAGCGGTTTTTAAAAACCATATACTGACTGAAACATGAGCCAGAGCTGATTGCTTTTCTAAGCTAATAATGAATGTTAAAGAGTACATATTTTCAGGATCATTCATCTAGTGAGCAATACACATATATAGGCCAATATATTTTTTTTTAATAAAAATAGAGCTTGGTCAACCTCTATACTACACACATTACAAGATATAGCACTTTCAAACAATCTAAACCTTTACAGAAACTTTCTTATAGGTTATGCCTTTTATTTTAAGACTTATTATGATTTGTTTCAAGTGCCATTAGATGATATATATGTAGATCTTTGATATATAATGCTTTGTGTTCAAAAATGGTAGACGATATTTTAAACAGGTACATTTTTACAGTGTTTTCTTATCAATTTGCTATATTGCACAGAATCAGTGTGTGTCTTTTCATAAGGTTTTACAATGGTTTATTTTTTTACAAGGTTTACGTGTCTCAAAACACACTGTCTTCCCAGTATGTAAATGTAAAAATACCAGTTCACCCAAGTTGCTTCTAGCCTACTGAGATCCATGTGACATTGGAGGAGATCATTTAAATGTTGAGTATTCTTCATTAGTAATGGCAGACTGTTATCTCTGACAAATGAGTGGCTAAGTTGACTTTGTCTTATTTTTCTCACTGTGTCGGTAGTCATGTCGACAACACAGGTTGTTTGTTATGATTACATAGATTACATAAGTTGTCTTGTGTAGTTTTGTGCTAAAAACCCATAAGAGCTACTTTCTGATCATATAAAGCAACTCAATACTATCAACAAAAAGGCACTCAAAGATCACCCATATGCCCTCCTACAACATTATCAACCCTCTGAGGATGGAAGGCAGTGTCTTTTGATAAGTTACCTAGCTGTAGAAATAACAGAACTATTGCTAATGTATAACATACTTCATTATATAAGCTTCAGTGGTACAGATGAACCAGAATGAATGTTTATCTTCTCAGAAACACTCCTTCAATTATGTTGGATCATGCTGCTAATGTAACTTGGGATACAACTCTCCATGGTGCTACAAACGTCTCTGTCTCATTCAGTCGTATTTTTTTTTTATCCATAGGAAAAAAGGACTTCATTAGGTGTAAAGGTGTACAATATATTTTTATACTGTGACTTAATTTGTCATTAACAAACTTTTACACCACACACCACAATGTATTCATGTGCACTTGCAAAAGGAAATCTTGGACATGCAAATGTTACCAGAACAAACCCAGCTTTTGTCCACAAGATGACTGTAACTCATAAAGAAAAGTGGGCTTTATAATATGGTATAGAGTGAAGAACAAGCTATGTGTTACTAATGGCCCTTTGAATTTAACAAAAACTGGGAATCCATTAGGAAATGAATTGCATCGTGCCTGAACGTAAGCTGGACTGCTGAAATTGTATTTTTAGCTGATGAAAAAGTGTTTGAACTAATATTTTTAAATGTTCTAATGATAAAGTTTTGAGTCAAAATAGAAAAGAAAAAAAATCTGCATTCCAGGCTGAATTTTGTATATTTTTATTGCATTTAAAATGGCTATTCTGTGATATTGGGAAATCAAGTGGCTTATCATGTATATCATGTACTTAAAATGTATTCACAAACTACTGTTGTATTTGTATAAAATATAGACAAAGATCGTATTTTTTGCGTGTGTATAAGCTCTGTAAAATAGCAGTCACATTATGAAGCTGCAGTAATACTACATTTTAAACATCCACATCCAAAGAAGCAGGCTATTTATTGTCCAGTTATTCAGATATAAAATATTAACTTGCTGCTAATTAAACAATAGTACTGCAGCTCCTTGTGGCCTACAGTGTTATGTTTGCTGTAAGAAAAAGATATGTGAACTACACAAAATATATGAATAAAATTATAGAATTGCTTTAGATAATGTAGAACTTCCTGAAATTTTAATAGATGATAAATTTTTATTTTCTATAACTTTTTTTCCTTCACTTTAAATATTTTCTCATTTGATAAATAGAAGTTTCTAATAGCTGGCTCTAAGACAACAGTTTGTTATTGAAATGAAATGTAAAGTTCAAGGCTTCTTTTTTGCTTTTGTTTTTCTAAAAACTTTTGTACATTTAAAGGAAGGATAGAAATTGTAAATAAAAAAGTAAAAACATGATGCATCAAAACTTTAATCTAGGTGAGAATTCAAAAAAGAATTCTTAAAAGGCTATCAGAAAGTATAAATTGATAACATTTTGTTTTTGTGAGATAAAATTGGCATTTAGCACTTATTGTCTGTCAGAACTTAAAATCCTTTTAGAAGTTCCCCTGTGCTCATTGTCTAAAATTTTGCTGAAAACCCTCCCTTGACAATTCATCTACACCAAAACAATAAACACATATCATCTAAAACTCCTAAGTTCAACAGTAATGCAACTTCAAAAGATATTCTGAAAATTCAGTAATTATCCAGGAACCAATTGTAGGGGAAAAAAATTTTATGTATCTCATAGCACCACTTTCAGCATGATAGGGAAAATTCCTCCTTTACATTTGGCTTTTCTGTTTTAAGCCTCTCCAACTTTCAGAGAGGTAAAGGAAATGAATAGTAATTTTAATACTGGCAGTTCCTCTTTTTACATGCTTAATTCCAGCAAATATAAAAATATTTCTTTGTTAGTTCTTAACATTAACATTAAATACATTTTTATGTAATGCATATGAGAGATGTCAAGGACGCTCAGAGAAGGAAAATGTTTTGGTTTTTTTTTTTAATCCTTTTAATCTTTTATTGATTTTAGAGAGAGGAAGGGAGAGAGAGAAACATCAATTGGTTGCCTCTCATACATATCCCAATAGGGGACTGAAACCACAGGAGTTGAACCCGCGAATTTTTGGTGTATGGGAGGGCCCTCCAACCCAACCTAGTCACACCAGCCAGTGCTGCTTTTGCGTTTTATGCTGAGAATACTCTGGAAAAGCATGGGATTAATTCCCTTAAGGAATTATCTCCCTTATGGAAAAGTAATTACATCAAGCCCTCAACCCAGCCATGTGCCTCGACCGGGAATCAAACCGTGACCTCCTGGTTCATAAGTTGACACTCAACCACTGCTGGGTTCAGAATCTCCTTTTCTATTTTGTTGTTCTGGCTGCCATTTTTGCAGATGGAATTGTTGTTTTTTTCCTAATGAACAAATTTTCTTCTAAAAAATAGGTAAACAGGATAATCTTGCTTTACACAATAGAGGCATCCTTGAAATATAAACCAATGCTACTTATAAATGCACAAGTGGAAACATTTGTAAATTGAGTCTTTTTTTTAGATAGGCATAGAGTCCATTTATAATTATACCTTGATGAAGGCCTTGGGTTTTGAGGGGATGAGGGTCAGAAGTATAATGGTTCCTCACATAAACTATGAAATTTTCTGTTTTATGTAAGGATTTTTGGAAAGGTTTAACTTTTGGTTTATTCTATTTGTAATTTTAAAACTTCACTCTTTCTTGGGGTCCCTTTCAAAGTGTGGTCAATGCAGTTGGTAGTCCCATTGGAATAATACTGGTAAACAGCTGTTTCTAGAAATACATAACCAATCTGTTATCAGTATTCACACACACCTGCTGACATTTCTAAGAAGTCTCCTGTAACCAGATTTTCATGCCCTAGGAATGTTCATTGTGTAAGTAGGTTAATAGCCTAAGCCATGACCCAATCAAGATTTTAAGGTATGTCAGCTTTCCCCACCCCAGAATAAATGCTGATTAGTATAAACTCAGTTCTAAGTGTATTGAAGACCATTTTGTTTCAAGACTTCAAGCAGAAGAGTTCAACTCATTTCCAGACTTCTACCTTAAATTATCTTTTGTAAGTAGTAGAGTGTTAGTACTTACTGTGGAGTTTTTTGGTCATAAATTCTTTTATAATTATTCCTGAAGTGTACCTTTGCTCAGAGTTTCAAGTTAGTACTAGTCAGTGATTTGAAGGACCCCGAAATTCTCTTGCATTCTTAACTGTGTCTATCCATTTCCTCTTCCTCTGGCATTTTCATATGAAGTTACTGTGCCTTGTGCTTATCCATCCCTTTGTCTTCAGTTATCATGCTCTCCATCCCTGAAAGCTTTCTCTATTCCTGCCCATGAATTCCACATACCAAAATCTGACCCCTCCTCCAGTCCTTTTTTAATGATACCTTTCCCTTCTCTGGACTCACCCAGTGAAAGGTAACTTATTTTGCCTATGAACATTTATTACAGCTTATTAGATCTTTCCAGGGATCTGTATCTTATATAATTGTACATTATTATATGTTTACCAATATACATTATATAGTAACATATCTCAGGGATACAGGTATATATTATACATTATATAGGTACTAGAGGCTCGGTGCATGAAAATTCATGCACTGAAGCGGGGGTCCCTCAGCCGGCCTGCCCCCTCTCACAGTCCAAGAGCCCTTAGGGGCGGGAGGCAACCTAGTGATCAGGGGAAGGCAATGCCCCCATCACATCTCTGCTGCTGCCACTGCCAGCAGCGCAAGCCTAGACCGGCCCTGGTTACCTGAGCCTCCGGGGGCCCTGAGCGGCTGGGTAGCCGCCATCCAAGACTTTACTGTGCCTTGGGCCGACCCTCGGCAGCTGGGGGGCTGAGGGGACTGGGACTCCGGAGGCAGATGCATGGGGGCTGGCCCGACCTGCTGCCCTGGCGGAGCTGAGGAGGCTGGGCACCACCATCTCGTGGCTGTGGGTGCCACCATCTTTGAGGGCATGGCAGTTGATTAGCATATTCCCTCCTTATGGGCTGTGGGTGCTGCCATCTTTGAGGGCGGGGCAGTCAATTAGCATATTCCCTCCTTATTGGCTGTGGATGCCGCATTTTGCGATGGTGTGAGGGTCAATTAGCATATCCCCTCTTTATTACATAGGATAGCTATATATTATACTGTATATTATATATACATTTCAGGGATATAGATATTATATATGAAGATGTTGATGTTGATGTAGATATTATATATATTAAACTCTTTTAAGAATTTGTCCACATATCCCCTGCACATGGCAGATAATCAAAACCTATTTGTTGACTGAAGGCCAATGATGGCTCTTATCTTTTTCAACCATCTTAATATATCAGACACATTTGTAAAAATAAATACTCTTTCAAAATTTGACTCTAAAAAGTTTGTAAATAATACTTTTAACACTCGGGTTTTCTTTGTTCTATAGAACAAAGTTCTTTCACTACAATCGCCCAAAACTAGAGAACCTTTGAGAATTCTAATTCTTGTAACTTTGTACTTCAAGAACTCTAACCATGGAGTCTTTAGCTCTAAATTGTCTATAAGTTGTGTGACTGTTTAGATACAGGTATCACTAGATAGGGTTCTTAAGGTTGTATTCTTCATGTACTATGATAAATTCTCAGAACAAATCATTTTGAAATCTCCTTAAATCGCATTTAAATTTTATTTTTCCTTGCCCTAACCGGTTTGGCTCAGTGGATAGAGCGTCGGCCTGCGGACTCAAGGGTCCCAGGTTCAATTCCGGTCAAGGGCATGTACCTTGGTTGTGGGCACATCCCCAGTGGGAAGTGTGCAGGAGGCAGCTGATTGGTGTTTCTCTCTCATCAATGTTTCTAACTCTCTATCCCTCTCCCTTCCTCTCTGTAAAAAAAATTAATAAAATATATATTTTTTAAAAATTTTATTTTTCCTTTTCTCCTTAGCAATTAGGCCAGTGAATAAAAAGTCACCAAAGGGGACCTTTTCGTTTGCTTATTCTACACAGACTGAAAATCAACTTGTCCTTTAAAAAAAGAATCAAAACTAAAGTGTATCACTAAAACAGACCTTTGAAGTTGTCACTTCACTTTTACAGGTGAGTCCAGGGAATGAAGGCTTCTGTGCAAGGCCATACATCTAGGATCAGGGCCCAGGACTTGAGCTCTTTCAGGTGCCTGAAGTTTTTCCACTGGGATCAGCCCTATTTGAAGGGAAGGACATAATAAAACATGCAAGGCTACAAGTCTCATGCTCTAAAAGTGTCATGCTTTACCTTAACTTTTCAAATTCTGGGAAGATAGCAAAAATTCTTTGTCTGCCTCCCTTGTCAGTGCTATTACTATCCTCATTGTACAGATAAAGAAACTAAGGCTCCGAGATAGTGACTTGCTAGAAGTGATGGGATTTGTACCAGGTGATTTGACTCCAGACTTTACCACTACAGTTTTAGGAGATCCAATATCCAGGCATCCAGAAGAAAAGAAGAAAGTAGGGGGTTGAGAGTTGGGGAAACAACACTCCCAAAATAACATGAGCTGTTTTCCCTGAGCTCAAAAGAGGTTCAGTACTTGCCAGACAGGTTTACCCAAAAAAAGATCTTTTCCATCAAGTCAGTGAAAATATAATGAACACTTTCACACACACACACACCAAACAAAACAAACAAAACAGGAACAATACCTTGGAAATACAAGGAAGTTTTAATTAAGCTACAGTCTTGGTTAAGAAAATTTGCAGGAAATATGAGGATAAATGAAAAACAGAAGAACACATAAGTCCCAGATGCCTACAATTTGAAAGAGAATCTGTCAGAACTGACACCAGACTTACCTGAAACACTGAATGAGAGAAGTCAGTGGAGTCATATTCCAACCAAGTTGTCAAACAGCTGTTCAAGCAAATAGGAGTTCTGACATGTAAGAATTCAGAAAGTACGTTGTATTTTTTTAAAATTAACAAAAAAAAACAGAAGCATAAATGGAATTTATATGAACATCTTAAGACAGCAGAAGAAATAAGGGAGTGGTGAACAATAATGCTAATAACTCATAGTTAAATCTAGTTTTGATCATTTGTTAGTGACTAAGTATTTGAAACAGATACATCCTAATGTATTGCAGATGTCTTCAATGGGTATTTTGTAATCATAAAAGTGGCTAGGAATTACATATCAAGTTTTGATAAACACATAATCATACCTGAAAGGAGGAGCAAAAGAACTGGAGACTTTGACATGAAGCCATATAACAAGGTGATGTGGAGTGAGATTTGTAAAATCTAGTTTGGGGAACAATGTGAAGCAAAAAACAGTACTAGAGAAGCACACTCTTCAAAGAAACCTGGAGAGACCTCCAAATACTGCTTCAGGAAGAAGAGGAGAGGCGATAATGGCTACCTTGAGGTATCAAGTTTAGAATCAAGTACAGCAAGTGTGATTTGGGGGACTGGATTTGATGCAAGTCTGCCTCAGCACTCCCTGCCCAAGTATGATTCCCTGACAAAGAGGATCTATTCTTTTTTTTTTTTCCTTCATTCTACAGACATTGATTGGATACCTACTATACATCAGGCTTTATTCCAAGGGCTGTGCATACCGTATTGAAAGACAAGTTCCTATTCTCATAGAGGTTACCTTCTGTTGGAGTAAGCTCCGGGGAGTGAAAGTAAGCAGGTTCCCTGCTCCTGGTCAGAATGATCCAGAGTATACCCAGGACCCTGGGGATAAGAAACTACACCTACTTGTTTGCTTCAAGTCTATGGGATTGGGTCTCAAAGGTGGACAGCTATGCTCTCCAAACGTCACCCCAGTCGCCACTCATTCCCCACCTCAGACATCTTCAGATCATGAGGACCCAGTCTGAATGGCTGAAATGGAGATGCTGTGGTTTTTAGAGATTACGCTCATGATAAAAACTGGGGGATGAGCTGGGAGGGGAGCTACTCCATTCCTCCATACCCCCTCCTCCCTGTGGCTACCCAGCTGCAAGCAAAAGATCTTGATAGGATTCTGGCTTACAGACTCCTGAATTTTTTGGTGCAAGTATAACTTGGAGAGATACCAGTAACATGGCCAAGTATGGTCAAGCAGAGTGTGAATATCAGGAGCAACCTGGAGACAGCATGAGTGCAGGGCAGCAGCGGAGGCACCAGGCACCGTGGGAAAGGAAGCTGTGGTAAAGCATTTAGCACCTATGGAAATGGGGAACCTGTGGTGCTTAATAGGTATATTTGAAACTTTAATGAGGCATAAAAATTGATACTATATTGAGTCACACAAAAAAACAATAAACTGCCCCCCCCCCAAAAAATAGTAAGATAATTCAAAGGATGTGGCAGAATCTTGAATTCTACAAATTCTCAAATTCTGATCAATAGGACAAATTCTCAGAAGCGGAATCCCTAGGTTGAAGAGTATTTGAAATTTAAAAGATATCGCCAGATTGCTTTACAAGAGTGTTTTAGTGTTCAATTTCTGTAACACTACACATTCCTAATATGTAAAAACACTACCCGCACCCCCCTCCCCGCCACCACACACACACACCTCCTTAATACATCTCTTTTCAGTTTTGTGTGTCTGGCGGGAATAAAGAGATATTTCAATCGTGACTTTATTTGCTATTTCCCTGACTTACTAGTAAACTTGAACATCTTTTCATTTATTTGGTGGCCAATTGCATTTTTTTCTCTTGCATGACTTGCCTGTTTATATACCCTTGCTCATTTTCACTAGATGCTTGTTTCTAGTGAATCTGTACGTTTTCTTTGTATAATAGAGAAATTAATCATTTGTCATCTTCATTATAAGCTTTTTCCAGCAATATTGTTTCGTTCATGCCTTTGGTATCAAAAGGCATCATAGATACCATTTTTTAAAGTTGTGAATTTTTATATAGTCATAATGAATAAAAATTTTTCTCTGGCCCTAGATTTTCAGGCTTTATTATATGGGATAGGATCTCAGGATTAGAATTACGGGGTTAAAGACTAACTTTATCACTCTTCCCAAATTTTTTCATAAGGTTTTTATTGTTTTATATTTTTATAAAAAATTTCAGTCTATTTTTTTATATCAGGTATAAGATACTGATATAATTTTAATTTCTTTGAGAAAAGTAGATGGTTGTGCTGGCATCACACTATAGACTCTCTTCTATGAACTTCCACACTTGTCATATATTAGCTGGAGACTTTATTGATATGCTTAAGGTGACTTTAGGGTTAGTTCTGATGAGTGTGGCAAATCTCCTCTCCAATGTTCCTTTTCATGGTTTTCTTCACTATTGTCCTAGACATTTTGTTCAACATAACTTTAAGAATACAGGGTGCCTGGCAGGCATGGCTCAGTGGTTGAGCATTGACCTATGAACCAGGAGGTCACGGCTCAATTCCCGGTCAGGGCATATGTCCAGGTTGCGGGCTCCATCCCCAGTGTAGGCCCTACTCTCATCATTGAGGTTCCTATCTCTCTCTCCCTTTCCCTTTCTCTCTGAAATCAATAAAAAAATATACCTTAAAAAAAAATACAGGGTGTCCCAAAAAAATGTATACACATTTTTCTGTAGATCCTATTACATTTAAAAAATGAAATGTATTTTTGATAAACGTTGCCTTTATAATTATTCAAAGTGTGTATCCATTTTTGGGGACAACCTATATTTTATTCAATTATGAAAAAGAACCTTGTTTTTTCAAATTCTAGTCTCATTGGAAATAGCATTATATTTAGATGTTAATCTTGAGAGAAGTAACATAATATAAATAAATCATTGCACCTAAGAACATCAAAGACCTTTCCATTTTTTAAGATTTTGCTTAATGTGTTGTAATATTAAAGATTATTAATATTGGCCTTCAATCTACCTTGTTAAAAATTTTTCCTATGTAATTTAAAATGTATCTTCACATTTCACATCTAGATTTGCATTGCTAGAACATAAGAAAGCAGTTGATTTATTTTAACATTTATTTCCTATCTACTAACCAAAGTTGCATGATTATTCTAATTGGTTGGTTTTTTCCTCTCTTCTCTGGGGCTTGCCAAAGCGTGCATTCATATCATCAGCAAAAACAAATAAACAAACAAAAAAACTTTTATGTATTATCTAATGTCCATGCCAGTCATTTCATGTTCTTACATTTACTAAAATCTCCAAGAAAAATGTTAAATAATAATGGTGACATGCGTTGCTTTCTCATTCCTGGTGTTCATGGCATGCAGTGTCCCCATTTGCTTCCCACCCCCAACCCGCAGCTGGAAGAAGGGCCCAGTGGGACCCCATTGTGATTCTGCACACAGGACATTGCCTTAGCACAGTGTCAACAACTTTTTCTGAAAAGGGCCAGAGAGAAAATAACTTGGGTTTTGTGGGCCATCTGCTCTCTGTCATATCTGCTCAATTCGGCCATTGTAGCTCAAAAGCAGCCGTAGGCAGATGTAAATAAATCGGCGTGGTTATGTTGCAATAAAACGTTTTTTACAAAAGCAGGCAACAGACAGGATTGTCCCTCATGTTATGGTGTGTGTACCTCACCCTAGAGAATGGGAGTTTTCTGCTTGCTTATGTTCCTGAGTGACTGCATGGAACAGACTACCTACCCACCTGGACTCCTATGAAAGAAAAATAATAAGGAGGTTTTGGGATGCCCTTGCCACGGCAATTTAGCCTTCATCCTAATTAGTACATCAACATAAGATATTGGAAAGAAAAGAACAATAAAATAAATCAGAAGAAAGTAAATAGATAAAACGAGTTAAGGGTGGATTCAGTGAGGTAAGACTTAGAAAAATAAATGTGAAATGAATACTTTGCAACAACAACAAAAAACAATAAAGTAGAAAAACCTTTGGTGATCCTTGTTAAATAAAAAAAGAGATAAAAGAGTAAAAGAATTATAAGAGACTACTATTTCTAACTCTATTGAAGTTATTTTGCAAATTTAGAGAAAATGGATGGTTCCCTAACAAAATATTAATTACCAAGACTCAAGAACGAGTAGAAAATTGGACTAAGTCAAATACCATAGAAAAGAAGGAAAAAGTGATTAAACTTCTATTATTTGACAAAAGACCAGCACCCCATGGATAAAAGTCACAGCTGAATTCCACCTAACCATGCAAGAGCATGTATTCATTCATTCTGTAAACACTGACTGAGCGCTCACCACCTGCCAGGCAAAATTATGGCCGGAGACAAAAAGCAGTGAACAAAAGATAGTCCCCCCACATGGAGACTGCATTTTACTGGAGGGAGACAGACGATAAATAAATAAATGAATAAATGAATAAATACATGATGCACACCGTGGTGATAAATGCTGTGGAGAAAAGCAAAATGGGGTGTGGGAGCCCTGGCAGCGTGGCTTTGTTGCTTGGAGCATCATCCCGAACACCAAAAGGTTGTGGGTTCGATTTCTGGTCATGGAACATACCTACATTGCAGGTTTGATCCCGGGTCAGGGCATATACACAAGGCAACCTAGCACTATTTCTCTCCCCCCCTCCCCCACCCCACCCCCGCCTTCCTCGTTCTCTAAAAGCCATAAGAACAAATCCTTGGGTGAGGGTTGAAAATAAAGAGCCCTGGCCCAAGTGGCTTTGTGGTTACAGCATTGACCCAAGCATCAAAGGGTTGAAGGTTCTATCCCCAGTCGAGGGTACCCACCTGGGTTGCAGGTTCAGTCCCTGCCCCCAGTCAGGGCCATGTGGGAGGCAACACATGGACATTTCCCTCTCCCCCTCCCTCTGTTCCACTCTCTCTAAAAATCAATGGAAAGTATATTCTCAGGTGGGGATTAACAGAAAGAAAAAAATGCAGGGTGTGGAAGATAGTGAATACTCCTAATGATAGAAAAGCTCTCTAATGGCAGGTTTTTGCCTGTGATTATTTGTGCTCTGCATATCCTCTTAGGAGAGACATCTCTTCTGTTTTGCCCATTTTTAAATGGGATTGTTTGGTTTTTTAACT
Source organism: Myotis daubentonii (assembly GCF_963259705.1). NCBI lineage: Eukaryota > Metazoa > Chordata > Mammalia > Chiroptera > Vespertilionidae > Myotis > Myotis daubentonii. The sequence goes on from NC_081856.1 coordinate 25,716,624, forward strand.
GCCGGGTTTTGAGCGTTCTTGATATGTTCCAGATTCTAGCCCTTTGTTGAATGTGTGGTTTGCAAAGGTTTTTCCAGTTTGTGGCTTGTATTTTCATCCTCTTGGCAGGGTCCTTTGCAAAGCAAAAGTTTTAAATTTTCATGAAGTCTCATTTACCAATTTTTCCCTTTAAGGATCATGCTTTTGATTTTCAGTCAAGGAAGTTTTGGTGTAACCTTAGATTTTGAAGATTTCTCACATGTCTTTTCCTAAAAGTTTTGTAGCTTTATGTTTTAAATTTAAGCACTTGATGCGTTTTGAGATAATTTTTTTTTATAAACTGTGAGACTTAGCAAAAGGGTTTTTTGTTTGTTTGGTTTGCACTTTTTTGCCCAGAGATGTCCAATTGCTCCAGCAATCATTTATTGAAAAGGTTACCTTTCCTCTTTTGAATTGATTTTAAATCTTTGTCAAAAATCAGTTTGGATCCATTTCTGTATTCTCTACTCTCTTCCATTGATCTATGCGCTTATCCCTCCACCAATACTTCATGGTCTTAATTACTATAGCTATATAACCAGTCTTAAAATGGAGTAGACCAATTCCTCCCATTTCATTATTCTTATCAAAATTATTTTAGCTCTTCTGGTTTCTTTGCAGTTCCATATAAACTTTAGAACACTATTAAATTATTTTATTTATGTATGTATGTATGTATGTATGTTAATCTTCGCCCAAGGATTCCCCCCCACCCCCATTGATTTTTAGAGAAAGTGGAAGGAGAGGGAGAGACACAGAGAGAAAAACAATGGTGAGAGAGACACCCATCGATTGGTTGCCTCCCACCTGCACCCTGACCAGGGCCAGGATTGAGCCTGCATCCCAGGGACGCGCTCTTGACCTAAATCAAACCCACGATACGACCCTTCAGTCCAAGAGTAGATGTTCTAAACTTGCTGAGCTAAACTGGCTAGTGCTAGAACACTCTTCATTCCTAAAATAGAGAATTTGATAGGAATTGGGTCAAATCTAAATATCAATTTGGAGACAATTGACATCTTTTCAATGTTATCTTCCAATCAATGAACCTAGTATGTCTCTCCATTTACTTAGGTCTTCTTTCATTTCTTTAATCAATGTTTTGTAGTTTTCAACATACTGTAAATGTTTTAGATTTTCTCTCTCTTTCCTTCTGAGTGATCGTGAATGGGATTGTATTTTTAGTTTAAGTGTACGTGTGTTCATTGCTAGTATATAGAAATACAATTGATTTTGTATATTTATCTTTCATCCTGTGACCTTAATGAACTCACTTATTAGTTCAGAGTTTATTTTATTTTATTGTAAATTTGGGGGAATTTTCTCAGATATAAGCATGTCATCAGCAAATAGGAACAATATCATTTCTTTCTTTCTGATCTCTATGAGTTTTCTTTTTCTTCCCTTGCTTTATTACACTAGCTAAAACTTCCAGTACTGTGTTGAATAAACGTGTTGAGAGCAGGCATCCTTGCCGTCTTCCCAATCTCAGGCAAAATATATTCAGCCTTTCACCATTGAGGATTCTGTTACGTGTAGGTTTTTATAATACCCTTTATTAAATTAAGAACGTTCCCCTCTATTTTTAGTTCATGAAGAGTTTTGTCATAGATGAGTGTTGAATTTTTCGAAAGTTTTTTTCCTGAATCAATTGATATGCTGATGTGACTTCTGATTCAGCCTGCTAATATGGTGGATTGCATTTTTAATTTTCAAATACTAACTACGGACTAACTTTGCATTCCTTGAATAAACATCACTTGTACATGTATTATATGTTGTTGAATTCTATTTGTTAACATTTTGTTAATGATTTTGGCATCTATGTCCATGAGGAATATTGGTCTGTTGATTGCATTTCTTGTACTGTCTTTGGTTTTGGTATCAAGGTAATACTTGCCTAAGAAAATGAATTTGAAAGTGTTCTCTTCTCTTCTGTGTTTTGGAATAGATTATGTAGAATTGGTGCTACTTTTTTTTTTTTTTAACCTTAGGAAGAATTCTCCATTAAAGCCATCTGAGCCTCAAGATTTCTTTGGGGAGAGTTCTGAATATAAGAATTTAATTTCCTTAATAATTATAGAATAATTCAAATTACGCATTTCATATTGAGTGAATTAGGGTAGTTTGTGCTTTTTGAGGAATTGGTCTATTTCATCTAATTTTCTAATTTATAAAAGAGAGTTGTTTGTAGTATCTCTTATTATTTTTTATGTTTGCAAGGTTTGTAGTTATATTATCTGTTTCAATCTTGATATTGGTAATTCGTCTTCTCTTTTATATGTCAGTCTTGCCAGATGTTTGTCAATTTTGTCAATCTTTTCAAAGTGGTAGATTTTGTTGCATTGATTTTTCCCTACTGCTTTTCTGCTATAATTTCATTGTCTTCTGAGCTCTATAATTCTTTTCCTTAAGCTTCATGTGGGTTTCTTTTGCTCTTCTTCCTTTAAGTTCTTGAGGTGGGAGTGTAGACTATTGATCAGAGATTTTTCTTCTTTCCTAATGTGAGCATTTAGTGTTACAAATTTCCTTTTGAGCACTGCTTTAGCTGTATCCCATAAATTCTGATATGCTGTACGCATATCAGTCCAATGTTGGTTTTGTTTTTTTTCAACTTCCTTTGAGATTTCTTCTTTGACATAAGGATTATTTTGAAGTGTGTTATTTGGTTGCAAAATGTTTGAAGATTTTCTTGTTATCTTTCTGCTATTCTTTTCTAACTTCATTCTATTGTGATCAGAGAACACACTCTTTTTGGCTTCAATTTTTTACATTTGTTGATTTCTGGCTTTTGGTTGTTTTCTTATTGATATACAGGGTGTCCCCAAAAATGTTTACACACTTTAACAACTGATAGCTCAATTTTGAAAATGTAATGTATTTTAATAAACACTGCCTTTATAATTATTCAAATTGTTTATATACATTTTTGGGGGCACCCTCTATTCCATGGACACTTGAAAAGACTGTGTATGCTGCTGTTGTTAGGTGGAATATTCTAGCAATGTCAATTCGATACAGAATAATGAAGTACAAAGAAACATGTTGAACTATACCATGAATATGCAATCAGTAAAATACAGATTGGGGAAAGTCTACAGATAAAATGGCCCACATGCTTCAACAGATAAATTGTGTGTTGTTGGTTTTTTTTAAAAAAAAAGAGGGGGGTGATGGAGGGAGTCCATAGATTAAAGGCCTTAAAAAAAATACACATCATGGTAAAAATCATATCTGATAATAACCATAGTGTCTAGGGATGGACACATCCTATATAATAAAAGGGTAATATGCAAATAGACCAAACAGCAGAACAACCGAACCAATCAAAACGTAAACTATGCTAATGATATGCTAAGGCTGCTCAACTGCTCGCTATGAGGTGCACAGGGGGCAGATGCTCCCACCAGTAGGTTAGCTTGCTGCTGGGTTCCAGCCGATGGGGACTGAGCAAGATGGGCTGGACATGCCCTGGAGCCCTCCCACAGCCCCTCCCTGGCCCAATTGTGAACCGGTGGGGTCCCTCAGCCTGGCCAGTGCCCACTGGCAATCCACAAGCCCTCGGGGATGTCGGAGGGCCGGAGAGCTGGTTTCAGCCCAATCCCCAGGCCACTCCCCTTGGAGGGCGCCAGATAGCAGGGCTCATGGCTCTCCCAGTTGGGACTGATTGGGCATGAGCCCATGGCAGGCATAGTGGGGCTGGGATGAGCGGGAGCAGCAGGCAGGAGCTGCAGGCAGTGTTGGACTGTGGGTTTCGGCCGGATCCCTGCAGGCCACCCAGAGGGACCCCACCCGTGCACAGATTCATGCATCAGGCCTCTAGTAGGTGATAAAAACCATTAACAAGACACAAGGAAGTGATTACTATAAAAGTAAGGTTAGGGGTTACTTTTAGTAAGAGAGGACTGTGTTGGGATATATGGAGGGGTGACTGGGGTGGCTGGCAACGTTTTATTTATTAGCTTGTGGTTTTACTTCTTGACTTGGATGATGGTTACAAGCAGTAGCTTGCTGGTATTTAACAGCTGGCTCTCTAGAGGGAAAAGAAAGCCCTGACTTTTAGCATTTCCTGTTTCCATCATGTAAATACTACCACCATGGCCAATTTCAAGCTACCAACATGATGTCATTGGATGTGAAGTTGGGAAGAGATTGAACAAACAACTCTTAGGAGACTGTGAATCAGCTTCAGCACAACACTGGAAGGGTATGTTCCTTATAATAATTCACTAAGCTGTACATATAATTTTTGAATATTTTAATTTTAAAGTTAAAAAAACAACAAAATTTTAAAAAATGAATAGCACTGGATAAATGGCTGATTCTAGGACTGGAGCAGGAAATAAAATGAGCCTAAAACATCTTTTGGTGTCAGAAAATAAAGAAGTGCACAAAAATAGCAATAAAAACCCCATATGGCAGAGGTATGTCAAAGGAACACAGTAGCCCATTGAAAAGTTCCCAATGGCCAAAGCTGTAACAATTTGAGCAACAAGATAAAGTCATACTGGATTATAATCCAAAGTATAAAGTAAATATTTATGACTGCATACTGATGTAAATGATTGAGTGAGGGAGAATAGATACATCTTTGTGCAGAAGAATCCAAATTTTTAATTTAAGAAGCCATATAACTCCTTCCCTATTAAGTATGGACTACACATGGTGACTTCTCTCCAAAGGGTACAGTACAGAAAGGGAGGGGGGAGGGGCTAAAATAGAGACTTTACAGCAGAAAATCCTGACAAACACTGCCTCATCCAGGTGATCAAGGTCAATGTCAACAGGAATAAGTCATGTTGGTATTGTGCACCCTTGATAGAGTGCGATGAAAATGGAACTTTACCCCGTGGTCTTCCTTCCAAAAACCCATAACCTCAGTCTGATCATGAGAAAAATGTCAAGACAAATCCCAAATGAGGGCAAGTCCACAAAATACTTGACCAATACTCCTCAAAATTGTCAAGGCCTTCAAAACAAGAAAAATCGGAGAAACTGTGAAAGGCAAGAGGAGCCTAAGGAAGTAGGATGACTGATTGTAATGTATCCTGAATGGGATCCTGGGACAGAAAAAAGATCACATAAAAACTAAGGACATTTGAATAAAGTAAGGACTATTGTTAATAATGTACCAATATTGGCCATTAACTGTGACAAATGTGCCATGCTGATAAAAACTATTAGTTATAGGGGAAACTGGATGTGGGTTATATGGGAACTCTCAATACTGTCTTACAATTTTTCTGTATATTTAAAACAGTTCTAAAATAACAAGTCTTTTTAAAACTCTCTGTTTATTCCATATTTCTTCCTTGTGAAAACCACACAGTCAGGCTAACTCTGATCCTGAACCTCAAATGGGCCCTTGGTGTTGCCTAGCATTATGACTACTTCATCCTAATCCAGGAAGTCACATCTCCTGTCTCCTCACATCTCCTACACCCTCCTCCCCAGTCCCAGCTGATGGTCTTGCTTCTTCTTTTACCAAGAAAATAAAAGCAAACAGAAGAGAATTTCCACCTCTTTTGACCACCAACTCTAAGTGTCTACCTGCATCTGCACTCTGCCTGCCTTCCTATGAAAATAAGTGAACTATCCACATACCGGTTTGAGGTCAGCTACTTCATTCCTGCACTGGATTCCATCCTCTCTCCCCACAAAGCATTACTTCCCTCCTTTTGTAAGATCATTACCATCTGTATGCAGATATACTGTAATGTGTTGATCCCATATTCCCCTCTACTTTTCCCATTCTTCTAATCCCTTTGACAGCAAACTGCCCTGAAAGAGTTGTCTATACTCACTATCACCATTGTTTAAAATATAGGGCATTAATAGGAAATCTGAGGTATGGTAAGGCCAACAGATCAGAAAATGACACTGCCACTGAAAAGAGAGTTTGTTACCCACAGTCCCCAAGAAGTGGGAGGAATGCCTCACCATTGTGGGGGCCACACAGGGGAAGCACCAGACTCAGTAAGGAGGCAGAGGGTGAGGGAACAACCATGAGCAAGAGCCTGTGGTTCCCACAGGGAGGAACGGGTGAGGCAGGGTAAAGAGGCTGAGACTCACGGGTTTGCATCATTTCAGTAGGCTCTGGGCATAGAAGCTGTCAGTCGTTGTCTGGTCGTGGCCTTAGGAGATTATTAGGGAAGGTGGATAGTGGCTCAGAGTGCGAGGATTGGGAAGATGGGGCTATGGATCCATTGGTTTGTATTTGCTCAGGAAGGAGTTATTTACTCTCTCTAGGAACTGGCTGCCCTGGGAAGGGCAGACCCTCCGGCGTCAGTAAGGCCCTAGCTGCCAAAGCATCAGAGTATCCTATATAATAAAAGGCTAATATGCAAATCAACTGAATGGTGGATGACCAGTCACTATGACGTGCACTGACCACCAGGGGGCAGGTGCTCAATGCAGGAACTGCCCCCCTGGTGGTCAGTGTGCTCTCACAGAAGTCAGGCTCACTGCTGGGAGCTTCTCCCACCTCCACAGCACCGCTGCTATACACTGCTGGCTTAGGCCCGCTCCCCTGCGAGAGGGCGCAGGTTGGGCTGAGGGACCTCCCTGAGTGCACAAATTTCGTGCACCAGTCCTCTAGTAGAAAATAAAAGACATGGTTAAGGCCCTGGCCGGGGGAGCCCAGTTGGTTAGAGCATCGTCCTGAAACACCATGTGGATAATAAGGATTTATAGAGTCAGGGAGGCTAAATTCGAGATTCGCACTCAACAAACAGTGCCCTGAATGTCCTGCATGGTCCTCTTCCCCTGTACCCCAAAACTTCCAGGAGGCCACTGTCCTGAGCAGAGGTGGCCCCCAACAGTGTGTGCTGCTGTGCCTGTAGTGTCACAGCCTTCATGTGATGAATCTGAGTGAACTTCGGAGTGGTTTAAAAATTGGGGAATAATCCTTTCTAATCCTCTTATAATTGCTATTGAATCATAAATTTCCTGTAATTAATAGAATCAAGGACCAGTTGGTATAGTGGCATTTTTTCAGGGCGGTCAGTGGAGTAGCACTAACACTCCGTGCATCATATAGATGTTTGATAGAATCCGTGTTTCTCTAGGGATAACTGTATACCTGCTCCACCCACCCCCAGTGATCAAGCTCCTCAGGCTTTTTGCTTCTCGTGCCAAACCAACAATTGTAGATAATGAATAGCCCCAATTACTTTTCCATTAACTGCTGGAATTTGGCAGTTGCCCCAGAAATATCTTGGGATGTTCATTCAAAATTTAAAACCACAGATGACACATGAAGGCAGCTCTAGCTTTGCCCCCTCAGCCCTATGTATATGTTAATAACCACCAATTAAGTCCAGTACCAAGGACTAACAAATAGGTACAATGGAGTAATCTAAAGGCTTCTACTCTGAGTGCAAGAGTCTATGCACACTCATCTTTATTCATCATTGTCTTGAATTCCTCCTCATCACTACAGGCTTAATAAGGTTTCTAAGTTTTACATTTCATATCACTAACTGATCACTCTTTAATAAGATTTCATGCGTCCTAGATATAATATGCTTTTCTAGACCTCCCCATAAGTCTATAGAAATTCAATTAAAACCATTGTTGAGCAACATGGAGAAAACATAGGCTCTATTTGTGAGGGAGAAGGCAGTTCTCGTGGCTTAAAATTTTCATTTACAGTTTCCTACTCCTCAGAACCAGAGGAACTGGTTAGATTTGGGATCGAAACTCTTGGATTTGGGCTTCTGCTCAGCCTCTAACTTCCCATAGGCATTTGCTTTCAGAACAGGAAGATACTGGATTGCCAGATATCTGGCACCTGCCTGCTGGCCACATTATTGAACTACTTCTATTAAAATGTTGAAAATTGTTCCAGTTGGTGCCAGCACTGCTCAGATGTCTCCCCAGGTGGAAGAGCAATTGTGGCATTATCTTTTCACTGATCCATATAATCCCATTGGGAAATTCCAATCTAATCACATAATCTAGCGGTTAAGCCACTGAGACCCAGCACTTCCAATCTCTATGAGTGGTGTTGAGATGCTTCTTATAAAACGAACACTGGTCTCGAGGGAACACCCTCTATAACCACTGAGTTTCAAACTTCCTCTATTCTCCCAGCCACCTCAATCAAGAGCCCCAGCAGCCAGCGTGCATGGACAGCAGCCTAAGCAACCTGCCAAAGCCTACTGTGTCAGATCCAGGAGAAAACTTGGCTCTTGGGCACCTGGGTCATTTCCCTACCTGTTCCTAGTGGCTTCAGCCTTCCAAGGTGTAGGTACCTGTCCCTTGCCCCAAATAGACAAGTAAAGGAGGAGTTCTACTCAGTAGAGCTCTGAGAGCTGCTTGCAATTGGCTCTCATTGGGGACAAGAACACTCTACCTTCTAAAGGCCTAAATAAATGGAGAGATGTACCATGTTCATTGATTGGAAGACTAAATCCTAAAATGTCAATCATTTTTAATTTTTTATATATATATTCAATACAATACTAATCAACTTCCCAGCAGTTTTTAGGAATTGATCATTTGATTATTAAAAGCATATATAGAAATGCAAAAGATCTAGCATAGATCTTTCTCTCTTTCTCCCTCTCCCTCTCTCTCAAATCAATAAAAGCATGTCCTTGGGTGAGTATTTTAAAAAAAGAATTTAGTCTTTTACTATTAAATATGTTGTTAACTGTAAATGTTTTATAGATGTCTTTTATCAGGTTAAGGGAGCTCTCTTTTATTATTAGTTTGCTGAGGCTTATTGTCATAAGTGGGTTTAAATATTAACACATGCTTTTTTGCATTTGTGAAAAGTATTATATTCTGTCTCTTTTTCATGTACTAATAACATGATGACTTACTTTGGTTAGCCTTTTAAAATAAACTTAACCTTCAATTCCTGGGATAAACCCTACTTGATTATGATGCAGTCTCTTTTTTATATATGGTATTGATAAGATTTTGTTAAGAAATTTTGTGTTTCTGTTCATGAGAGATGTTTCTCTCGGATGTTGCTCTCCAGCCTTCTCTGCCTTCTTTACAATGTCTTTGTTTGGTCTTGGCGTCATTCTGTCCTCATAAAAGGAGTTGGGAAAATGTTTCCTCCTCTATTTTCTGAAAGACTGTGTGTCAGATTTGTATCATTTTTTCTCATATGTTTCATATAAGCAGCAATATAGCCACACGGTCCTAGAGTTTTCTTTATGGAAATATATTTAATTACAAATAAAAATTCTTTAATAAATATGGAGTTATTCAAGTTTTCTATTCCTTTGTTAGTTTTGGTAATTTTTTTTCTAAAGGAATGTGTCCATTTTACTTAAGTTGTCAAATATATTAGCATAAAGTTGTTCACAATATTTTCTTTTTTAAAAAAATATATTTTATTGATTTTTTACAGAGAGAAAGGAAGAGGGATAGAGAGTTAGAAACATCGATGAGAGAGAAACATCGATCAGCTGCCTCCTGCACACTCCCCTCTGGGGATGTGCCCGCAACCAAGGTACATGCCCTTGACCGGAATCGAACCTGGGACCCTTGAGTCCGCAGGCCAACGCTCTATCCACTGAGCCAAACCAGTTAGGGCCATAATATTTTCTTAATATCCTTTTAAGGTCTAGTGATATGCCCTTGTTCACTCCCAATACTGGTGAATTGTGTCTACTCTCTCTTTTCCATAATCAGTGTAGCTTGAGATTTATCTGTCATAGATTTTTAAAAAATCCTCACCAGATGATATGTCTTCATTGAGCAAGGGACAATACAACCTAAAACCTAAAGCCATCCAAAATGGAGACTTATTGTAATTTCATATCTTCTAGTATGTTTCCCTGACCCTGCTTCTGCTGTTCAAAGTTGGAGTCGTGATTCTACTTCACCTGGATCAACACTCTTGTTAATGTGTTAACACTATTTCTTTGGGTAGAAAAATGACACAAGTTACAGAGTGTCTGCTATGGGGTCATCTGGGACAAATTATTCTGTAGACACCTCTCCTCCTTGGATTGGGCTGAATGTGGGGACCAATATGGACTCAAGTTATTAATAACATCTGTTCACATGATTGGACATTGTATATGGGTGAGAGCTGGGCCATATGGGATTGCAGTCAATTGTGGATGGGACCAAACTCTCCTTTTTTTTTTTGGTTTTTAAAATGTGTCAATGATAATTGGGATATATAAACCCCCAAATCAGCCTCCAATTATTTGGCCCATGGATATAAAAATTATACAGAACATATAAGTGTTCACGGTATCCTAACTTAAGGATCCAGGGAATTCTCAGATGAAGATTCTACTCATCCCTCCCAGAAGCACCTGCAGCTGCCATCTGATACAGGTACCCCTTTCCACATACTTCACTATTTCACAGAAGACCTTTGCACAAATACATAAACGATTTTCAGAAATGTTCTGGGTTACCCAAGTAATGAGTTGCTGAAGTTGCTACATTAAATTCCTTATAGTTGTTCTACAAAAGAAGTGATTAAAAGAGCAAGTCAAACTAGAAGATTCTGAGAAGACCAGGGAGTTAAGCCACTGTTGTGTGTGTATGCTTCCCTATCTATTATTTCTGTATACAGATTACAAGTAAACGACAGTCATGAAGTTTGAGACCATGATCTTTATTTCTGTAAGAATTTGGTATGGTCCGCAAAATTTGTTGAAACCAGGAACCTGAATTCAGCAAAGGAGGCTGCAGAATGAGTCACTAGACCAGGGGTGGGCAAACTTTTTGACTCGAGGGCCACAATAGGTTCTTAAACTGGACCGAAGGGCCGGAACAAAAGCATGGATGGAGAGTTTGTGTGAACTAATATAAATTCAAAGTAAACATCATTACATAAAAGGGTACGGTCTTTTTTTTCAATAGTTTTATTCATTTCAAACGGGCCGGAGTTTGCCCACTGCTGCACTAGACATTTGTAAACTTCTGTCTTCCTTTCCTCACTGGTCCTTTGCTGTCCTGAGTCATCATATTTGGACTCCAGTACCCAACTCTGCTGAGTTCAGGGTCCTCTAATCTCAGGTAGGAATCATATATTAAATCTTTCATCTAGTGTCTCTCTCTCTCTCTCTCTCTCTCTCTCTCTCTCTCTCTCTCTCTCTCTCTCACACACACACACACACACACACACACACACACACACACCCCTGATATTTTTTCTGTAACAGCCAATAAAATAACTTTTCCTGCCCAGGCTGCATGGGCACCACCATGTTTACATGTTAGGAAGGCATTTCCAGCTTTCCTCCATTGTACTGGGCCATTACAGTGAATGGTCGTCTGCAATAGATACACTGGAGACAACCCCACATTTTAATTTCCCTTTTATGGACCCTGGGACTATGATATCCTGAAACATCTAAAGGAAAACCAGTTAAATCACCACGCCAACCAGATCGATTCATGGTGAGCATGGAAGATGAGCTGAGGCCAAGGAAGGGCCCAAAACCTCTATACCTAATTTTTCCATCTTTTTCCTAAAGAGGGTCTCCTAATTTGGAAAACTTTAGGCCCCACAAAACTTGGATCTGCCCCTGACCATATTATGTTACAAAAACAAAAGTAGCTGTACTGACGTGGAAGCGAGTCTATTATATATTGCTAAATATAAAATTCAAATTTCAGATTAGTATCAGCAGTAAAACTCTACTTAAGTAAAAAAAAATGTTTTTCAAGTTGGACTCTGCGATCACCGTATCTTAGTAAAATACATGTATTCATTTATATCTTAGCTTTTTAATTTAAAAAAAAGCCAATGTGAATTTCGACCTTAGTTTATGCTTGTAAACAGTGATAAAACACTTCAAAGACTCCAATTCGGGCATGCCCTCACATGTTAACTTTCTGAAATTGGGGTGAAACCCGAAACCACTGGGAAACGGCCCCAGGGTGGCACAGGGGCCACTCAGCGCGCACGGGCTCCCGCGGGGTAGCAGCCCAGGTGGCCCTTGGAAGCGGGGTTCTGTGCATTGTTGTAACGACACTGACTTTAAAGGCATTTAAAAATGTCTTCCAAAAGCTTACGTGATGATTCTGAATTGAAATGAAAGGAAGATAAAATGCTGTGTATAAGGGCAAGGAAACAGCAGTTTGGCGCACAATTGGCCTTAGCACATCGCCTACTAGGGTGCCGGCCTCCACGTGCTTAGGCGCCCCCCCAAACAGATGGCCCACGGCCCCGCCACGGCGCCACGGTTCCCCAGGAGAGAGATGCATACAGACTCCGGGGCCAGAGGCCTGGGGAGCCCTGCGTCGTGCAGGGGAGGCGGCGACGTCGTCGGTCAGGCCGCCTGACCAGAAGCCACGCAATTCCAGTAACTTGGGGACTCGGGCAGGGAAAGCTCCCCCTAATCCCCCGCCGCGCTCTGGCCGCAAGCGCCGCCCTCGATCCGGGGCGCAGGGCGTGGCGAGTAGCGCTGAGGCCCTTTGCTTAGTCCGCCAGCCTCCGCGCCACCGGGGACGCCCTCCGACAATCGGTGCTCCCGAACTTCCGAGTGAGTTCATGGTGAGCATGGAATCGCATTCCATGAGCTATTGATCCTGATACCTGTTGTCACAGCCTGTGGCCAGTGCCGCTGTTTGCCTGGTACTGAGGTGACTGTCAGCAGTCATGCTGCCAATGAAAGAGCAGAAAGAAAACGTAAGGCCTTGACTCTAAGCGCCAGAGAGCCCTTTGCGCCCCAGTAGGTGCACACAGTCCCTTTCTCTCCTTTGTTTCATTTGCAGTTCGAGGCTAGACTGCCTACCCTGTTATCAAAAATTTTTATTTTTTGCCGTTATTTGGGGGTGACAAGGTTAATACAATTAATCAGATCAGTGTTAACCCTCCGCATTTTTAGCATGTAACAATATGGCAACATGCTCTTACATCTTTTAACCTCAAAAATTAAGTGCATGGTCCTGACCGGTTTGGCTCAGTGGATAGAGCGTCGGCTGCGGACTGAAGGGTCCTGGGTTCTATTCCAGTCAAGGGCATGTACTTTGGTTGGGGGCACATCCCCAGTAGGGGGTGTGCAGGAGGCAGCCGATCGATGTTTCTCTCTCATGATGTTTCTAACTCTCTATCCCTCTCCCTTCCTCTCTGTAAAAAATCAATAAAATATATTTTTTTAAAAATTAAGTGCACGAAGAAAATACTCAAACTTCAAATTGGTTTAGCTTATGATAAAGTGTGTTGCCTCAGCCCTGACACCATAGAACAGGGGTGGGCAAACTTTTCGACTAGAGGGCCACAGTGGGTTCTTAAACTGGACCGGAGGGCCGGAACAAAAGCATGGATGGAGTGTTTGTGTGAACTAATATAAATTCAAAGTAAACATCATTACATAAAAGGGTATGGTCTTTTTTTTTTTTTTTAGTTTTATTCATTTCAAACGGGCCAGATCCGGCCCGCAGGCCGTAGTTCGCCCACGGCTGCTTTAAACCAATACTTTATCTCTTTTTAAAATATATTTTATTGATTTTTTTACAGAGAGGAAGGGAGAGGGATAGAGAGTTAGAAACATCGATGAGAGAGAAACATCGATCGGCTGCCTCCTGCACAACCCCCACTGGGGATGTGCCCCCAACCAAAGTACATGCCCTTGACTGGAATCGAACCCGGAACCCTTCAGTCCGCAGGCCGACGCTCTATCCACTGAGCCAAACCGGTTACGGCAAACCAGTACTTTCTAACAACTCTGTTTCTTCTTGGTTTAAACCCATATACATTGTTTTTTTTAATGAGTTTCATCAATAATTAGCATTTAGGTGTTACTTAGCCCTGATCTCAGTATTTGGAATTCTGTTCATCCTGACAACAATCCTGATGTAGGCATATTTTCTTCAGTTATTTTAGCAGATGAGAAAACTGAGGGACAGTAAGAAACTCAGGTCGTCTTGCCCCAGAGACTGTTTTAAAACGTATACTCAATTAAATACTCCTGTGCAGATTGGCAGATGATAATTCTTATTGTTTGTTTGTTATCTTAGTTTCTTAGTTTCTTTCTTTTTCCTTTTTAATTGAATGACCCAGCAATTCCACTTCTGGGAATATATCCAAAGAAACCCAAAACACTAATTTGAAAGAATACATGCACCACTATGTTCGTTGTATCATTATTTACAAGAGCCAAGACTTGGAAGCAGCCCAAGTGCCCATCAGTAGATGAATGGGTAAAAAAGCTGTGGTACATTTACACAATGGAATACTACTCAGCCATAATAAAGAAGGAAATCTTACCTTTTGCTACAGCATGGATGGACCTGGAGACTATTATGATAAGTGAAATAAGCCAGACAGATGATGTTGGGGGGGGGGGGGGAGGTGTGAATGTACAGAGTACCACATTTTCATTAATGCCTTATATTCTATGTAAATAATAAAATCAAACTTTGAAAAATGAGTTATTTATGCTAATATCTTAAAAATAACTTATATGACAACAATCACACCATTTTGCCTTATGTGTAATCCAGCCGTGGGCAAACTACGAAATGAATAAACCTAAAATAAAAAAGACCTTACCCTTTTATGTAATGATGTTTACTTTGAATTTATATTAGTTCACACAAACACTCCATCCATGCTTTTGTTCCGGCCCTCCGGTCCAGTTTAAGAACCCATTGTGGCCCTCGAGTCAAAAAGTTTGCCCACCCCTGTACCAATAAGTTTGCCCTTATTCAGCTAATATCCACAACCCTCCTTATACCCAGAACAGGTTCAGAGCCCTAAATTATAATCCTAACTATGTGATGACTATTGAATAAATTTTGTAATATGTACTTATGACAGAATATAATTTTATTGCTTTCTTATTTTACTCTATTTACTGTCATCCTGTTATATTTCAGGTTTGATATAACTTCATTTAACTGCCATTTCTACTAAAATATTTCTACTAAAATAGTTTGCATATTTTAGATTTGTGCTACTACTAATCTGGACAGGGCTCCCCAACTTTTATTCCAAATAGAAAAGTTTACTTTAATAATGATTATCCTAATTTCTTAAATGAAAAGAGTGAGGCTTACACAGGTTAACTATCACACACACTATCACATACTAAGGCAGACAGATGGCATAGAATAGGAATCCCATCCTAGGGCTCGACAGACTTCAAAAGGGCTTGTGTATTAATATATCTTTTTAAAACCAATATATTTCATGCCGAAACCGGTTTGGCTCAGTGGATAGAGCGTCGGCTTGCGGACTGAAAGGTCCCAGGTTCGATTCCGGTCAAGGGTATGTACCTGGGTTGCGGGCACATCCCCAGTAGGAGATATGCAGGAGGCAGCTGATCGATGTTTCTCTCTCATCGATGTTTCTAACTCTCTATCTCTCTCCCTTCCTCTCTGTAAAAAATCAATAAAATATATTTTAAAAAAATAAAATAAAATAAAACCAATATATTTCAGAAGCATAGACCTATTATAAAAATGTGGTTTCATATCACCTATATGCTCTAAGTACAAAAATTCAAAATAAAATTTACCATTTGAATTGTTTTAAATGTAGATTCTAACATTAACCTGTTTTTTTAATGAACGGGATAATGTTGTTTCTCATTTTTCCAAAGATATGGAATAAAAATTAGTTTGTTGTTGTTTTTTTTTGTTTTGTTTTGTTTTTATAACAATTAGAAAAGAAAAATTTATGGCTGGACAGCAAGACCCTGAATTTAATTTCAACATCCTGGTTTCCCACATTATATGCAGGCACTGGTGATTCTGTGTCAATTTTATTTCTTCAGATATTTTCCTCTCCCAGGATTCTCTCATATTTGTTATTTTTTGAAGCTCTGATCATGGCTCTGAATCATTTTTTGTTCTTTTTTCCTCTCCCAACAGCTGTTTCAAGACTTCTGCAACTCATTTGCTGTGGAGCCTAGAGTCTCTCTTGCAAGCATGCTTACTGGGTGGGCTGAGCTGCCATGGACTGCTAGGAAGTCGATATGTTGCTAAGGAGTCTTGTTAATTTGCTCTGTAAGCTGAATGGAGTGTCAGAGAAATTTTCTTTCCCGTGATGAACTAGGAGGTGCATGTTTTGGCCTGTATCAGTGATTCTATTTGGATCCATTACTTTAAGGTTATGTTTGTTTTTCCCCCCACATATATAGGTTGCACCTAGTTATCCCTGTAATCAGATAAACAAATGTCAGCTGTTCATATTTCAATCCTTTCTGCCAATAAGTGCTGGAAGTGACTTAATGCAGCTGGAGAGTAACACTGACCATCATTATAGCCTGCAAAGTGTGAAATCGTACTGCTATGGCCTCTTCAGTCTGATTGCTGATAATGTTCAGAGGATGAGACTTGGGTGGGGGTGGGGGTGGGGGCCGGGGAGCCCATTTTAATACAATTAAGAAATAGTGTAAGGGGGGTAAGAGATCAACTAAAGGACTTGTATGCATGCATATAAGCATAACCAATGGACATAAGACACTGGGTGATAGGGGAGGCTAGGGGACTGTCTAGGGCGGGGGGATAAAATGGATACATATGTAATACCCTTTGTAATACTTTAAGCAATAATAAAAAAAAAGAAATAGTGTAAAAGAGAGGTGCTGTTCATCTGAGAGCTTATTGTTGTAAGAATTCACTGTAAATGCTGAAGGGAAATGCTTTCACCTGGAAGATATTGCTGTGCTTCGTTCAGATTGTTTTCCCCATCTGATAAACACCCTTGCTGAGTAACCGCACAGATGCGGCTCGATGGGAAAATGAAGGAAGAGAAGAAAAACCCTGAGGCGGGGCGAGGGAGTAGGCAGCCAGTCAGTCCCGCTCCCAGACTGATGGGGGTTCTCACTTACCCGAGCCACTCTCGATCCACTTTGAAGAGGCCATGCCCTCGCCCCTCCCGCGGCGCAGTTACCTCCGGGGCGAGTTTTCTCCCTCCGTGGACTCCAGGCCCTGCAGCAGCCCCTCGGAGCTCCCAGGTAGGGCCGGGAAGCTCTTCCTGGGCACCACTCCTCCCAGGGCCCCACGGCTGCCTCGCCGGCTGGCCTGGTGCACCATCGACTGGGAGCACGTGTGCTTCCTGCAGAGGCTGGGCGCTGGGGGCTTCGGCTCCGTGTACAAGGCGACCTACCACGGGGTGCTCGTGGCCATCAAGCAAGTGAACAGGTGCACCAAGAACCGCCTGGCGTCCCAGCGCAGCTTCTGGGCTGAGCTCAACGTAGCGAGGCTTCGCCATGAGAACATCGTGGGGGTTGTGGCTGCCAGCACGCGCACGCCTGTGGGCTTTAACAGTCTGGGCACCATCATCATGGAGTTTGGTGGCCATGTCACTTTACACCAAGTCATCTACGGTGCCACCAGCTCCCCCGAGGAAGAGGAGGAGGAGGTGGTGGAGGAAGTGGAGCCTCACGGTGGTGCAGCAGGGGAGTTGGATTTGTCCAAGTGCCTGCGGTACGCCCTGGATATTGTGAACGGGCTGCTCTTCCTCCACTCGCAGAGCATTGTGCACTTGGACCTGAAGCCCGCCAACATTCTGATCAGTGAGCGGGACGTCTGCAAAATCGGGGACTTTGGTTGTTCTGAGAGGCTGGAGGACCCCCCGTGCTCCCAGACCCCTTCTCACCACCTGGGCGGCACCTACACCCACCGCGCCCCCGAGCTCCTCAAAGGCGAGACCCTGACGCCCAAAGCCGACATCTACTCTTTCGCCATCACTCTCTGGCAGATGACGACCCAGGAGGTGCCTTACCTGGGCGAGCGGCAGCACGTGCTCTACGCCGTGGTGGCTTACAACCTGCGGCCGCCGCTCTCGGCGGCTGTCTTCTCGGCCTGCGTCCCTGGGAAGAGACTGGGGCAGATGATCCAGGGCTGCTGGAGGGCCAGTGCCGCGCGGAGGCCGAGCGCCGAGCTGCTCCTGGCCGACCTCAGCTCCCTGAGAGCTGACCTCGGCTGACTCTAAACCTGTCTCAAGATAAGCGTTTGTCTTTGTTTCTATTTACTTTTAAAGAAGTGAAGATGTAGGGGGGAAAAAATCATATTTGTAGGACATATTTTTAGAAAATAAAGTCACTAAAACCTCCTTTAGTCTCAAAGGCTTTTTCTAAGAGCTACCAATCTGGTAGTGGTCCTAGTGCTGTTAGCAACTACCCTTATTCCTTCGTAGAGGTCTATCCAGCAGGTGGACGCACTTTAAAAGTTCCATAGCATTGCGTTCACTCAGATTTGTTATTGATAAAACCAACTTGTCCAAAACAGAACTGAGTTGTAAAATGCTAAAAATTTCCCATAAATTCTCCATCCCCACCACCTAAATTTAAACTATGAATAGTTTCCTTGCTCCCATACCAAATAAGTAAAAACTTTCTTGAAAAAAGATTGTTTTCCTGTTCCCTCCAACAAAATTTCTTGGTAGTGATGACTTTCATACATACAATTCACAAGTTGAAGTGCGTTTATTAGTTTGTTGCCTAAAAATCAACAAAACAGATAAATGACAAGTTGACTTAAATAAAAGCACATAAACACAAAATTAATAAAGGGAGAATAATGACATAACAGGAAATTTTTTTAATTTTAAGAGAAAACTTTGCATATCCGTATAGAAATAAATTTGAACATCTAGAAAAATATATTGTGTTCTAGAAAACTGTAATTTAACCAAAACTGGCCCCAGTGAAGATAGCAAATCTATTATAGACCAATTTCTATAGAAGGAATAGAAGAGGTTGTCCATCCCTCCCCCTTCTCACCTCATACAACATTAAACCCAAAGTCCCACTAACTTATACCAAACATTAGAGACTAGGAAATCTTTTTTTTTTTTAATATATTTTATTGATTTTTTACAGAGAGGAAGGGAGAGAGGTAGAGAGTTAGAAACATCGATGAGAGAGAAACATCGATCAGCCGCCTCCTGCACATCTCCCACCGGGGATGTGCCCGCAACCCAGATACATGCCCTTGACCGGAATCGAACCTGGGACCTTTCAGTCCACAGGCCGACGCTCTATCCACTGAGCCAAACCGGTTTCGGCAAGAGACTAGGAAATCTTGATGCTACTTAAATTAGAAGGAAAACTTTCAAATTATTTTTAAGAATAACCTTTATACTGAAGCCTGATAAAGTTGCTTTAAAAAAATAAACTACAGACCAATCTTAAAGTTTCTAAATAAAATATTAGCAAACAGAATCCAACAGTTTATTTTTTTAATTAATTTTCTAATCATGTGAGTTATTTCAATATGCAAGGATGTGTCAATATTAGAAAATTTATTAACTTAATTCATCACATTAATTGGTGAAAAGAAAAAATAAGGATATGTACTGAGAAGACATTTGACAAAATTGAACATTCATTCCCAATTTTAAAAAAAAGAGACTAAAAGAGAAGAATCAATGGATACTTCCTTAACAGGACTTCTAAAAATGCACACATGACCAATGTTAATCTCTTTGCTTTTATAACTGCATCATGGTTAGTTGTTAACATTAGGGAAAGCTAGGTGAAGGGTATATAAGAATTCTCTGTACTATCTTTGCAAATTTTCTATATTTCTAAAATTATTTCAAAATAAGTTTAAAAAGTATAAAACAAACACACATTTCAGCCCAATAGCCACCATCATAATAGAGAATGACTGGAGGCATTCCCACTGAGTCAGGAATAATGAATGTGCATACTACCACTGCTATTTAACATTTTACTAATCAATGAAATTAGAAAAGAGAAGGAAATTTGAGTTTTAAAATTGTAAAGAGAGAGAAAACTAATTTTGCTTGCAGATTCTATTTTCAGGATCTATAAAGAATTAATTAGAAATAATTTAAACAATGAGAAGATTGTATACTAGTAAGATAGCAGGATATAAAAGTAACATGAAACCCATAGATTTCAAATATGTAAATGTAAACAAAACCCAGTTAGAATTTATAAAAGAAGAGGATTCCTTTTACAATAGCAATGAAAAGGAGAGTATATTCTCTCTGACACAGCCGCAGCCACGTGGTTGGTGATAGTCAACCCAGAAGATGGGATACTTGACCAGTGTGGGAGGGATATTAGTTGTATACAGGAGGGTTGAACAAATAAGAATATTGAGGATAATGAGAGCTAAGTTGCATGAATGTTGTAGAAGGGGACTATAAGTACAGAGAGAAGGATGTCTAGAATTAATCCTAGAGTGTTGAAATGAAATAGGTATCAGTGTGAACTCAGTTTTTAAGAGGTAGATGGATAGAGATATATAAATATATAGAAGTAGACCTAAAAAATAAAACTTTTAAACAGAAAAATAGGTATAAGTTTAAAAATGTGCAAAATCTTTATTGGGAAAACTTTAAAATATCCTTAAAAAGTATATAAGCCCTAGCTGGTTTGGCCTGCGGACCAAAGGGTCCCATTTTCGATTCCAGTCAAGGGCACATTCCTTGGTTGCAGGCTCCTCCTCGGCCCCGGGCCCTGGTCAGGGCTTGTGCAAGAGGCAACCAGTTGATGTGTATCTCTCACATCAGTGTTTCTCTCTGTCTTTCCCTCTCTTTCACTCTGCCTAGAAAAATCAATGGAAAAATATCCTCAGATGGGATTAACAACAACAAAAAGACATATATGAGAAGCCTCAAACAAATAAAAAGAATCTGTTCAGAAAAATTATCATCATAGCTAAAGTGTATTGAGTATTATGTACCAGGAACTGTAAAGTATTTTGCACAGATGTCAAATTAAATCCTCATAACTACTCTAACATATTTACTATTATTATTAGAGAAATTAAAAACTTGCCCAGAGTCACACAAATAAGTGATAGAGCCAGAACCCATGTTCTTAACCATTCTATTATAGTGGCAGGGGATGCCTTACTTTTAGCTTCATTATTTCAAAGGTTTAAACAATATTTTATCTAGTTTATAAAAATCAAGAAAATTACTATTGAAAGCATAATGTAATTAAGGATGATTTTCAAAGAGAAACAGAAAAAGTATCTGAGAAATATAATGCCGTGCCCAATGTCTTAAAAAAGGAAATAACTATAGTGTGTACTTCTTTCCTTCACATAAATCTGATCATAAAATAATTCTTTTCCAAGTATTCACATATTCAGCAAGCATATATTGCATCATCTAATATGCCCTGAGCATCATGCCGGCTAGATTCAGTGGGAGAAAGCAAAAGCACAGACATAGACTTAAGAGTGGATATTACGTTCTAGTTGAAGAGGTCATGCAGCACTAAATTTAAGATTTTGTGAATACTGATTTCATTATTAGTATATGAGCTACATTTCCAAAATGTAAAATTTCCTGACAGTCTTGGAAAATATTGGAACTTCCAGTGAATAATAAAGGGCAAAACACACTTTATTCCCATATGTGACAGATGAATTTTTTTAAAGCATTAATTTACGAGGACAAAGAGAAAGAGAAAATTATAGGAATAAAAGTTAGGAAGCTAGGAAGTTCAGGATGCCCTAGCGTTTAAGCCAGCAGTAGGGGAACCTGAGATACAACCTGAGTTTTTCCACAGAATCCCCAAAAGTTTTAACATTGGTTGTTTTAAGTTCGCAGGATCTGGCAACCAAGCTAATACCCTCTATGCAGTAAAACCACCAGAATAACCTACTGTGAGGCTTTCATTCTTAAAGGTCCATCCACATGTTCAGAGTTACCAAGTAGCTTTTTATAGCCCTACTATTAAATAGCAGCATACAGCCCATTTTATTTCCAAAGAAAACCTTTTAGATAAAAGAGGAAGATTTAAAAAAATCTTAACTATCCTCATAGAGATATAAAAAGGAGATATTGGCTACATGAAAAAAAAAAGGGGGGGGGAGGATTTTTTAAAAAAAATAGTAAAGAGTTTTTGGAAGTTAAAACTATAATTATATACATAAAAACTCATTAGAAAAATGGATAAAGATGAGTAGAGGAAAAGTAAAAGAGATTGAAAGAGAGCAAGACAATTGGAGGATCAGTGTGGAAAGTCTAATATTCAAATAATAGAAGTTCCAGAGATAGAAGATATGGAAATAGGAGAAAATTATCAACAAACAATTTAGGAAACAAAGTTTCCAGATTGAAAAGATGTAGTGTTGATTGCCCAGACAACAAATAAAAACGAGGCATATTACCAAAAATTTAGAACATTAGGGGCAATGAAAAAACCCGAAAAGCTTCCAAAAATGAAAAAAAACAAAACAAACAAGACCACATATAAAAGATAAGGATCCTAGAAGACAATAGAGATTACCATTTCCAAAATTCTGAGGGAAAATCATTTCTAACTTAGAATTCTATACTCAGCCAAATTATTAATTGAATGTACATGTTGGCTAAAGACCTTTTGAGACAGGCAAGGTCTCAAAAATTTACTACTATGCACCCTTTCTCATAAAACTACTTAAGGAGGTATTCTACTAAAGCAAGTGTATAAACCAGAAAAGAAGAAAACAGAATATCCAGGAAAGAGGGAGGCAAAGGGAATCTCCAAGGACCGTGATGGTTGAAGATAACAAGCTGTCAATTGTGCAGGTCTGATGACTCAGAGAAGATAAAACTAATGAATACCTGTGTTTTAATGGATTGAAATAATATTCCACAGTGTGAGGAGGGTATGGGATAAACTATGATGAACACAGAATACACAAAGAGAATGAAACAAATTTTATTAACTTTAGGGGACACAAAAAGTTGGGCAACACAAGAAAAGCAAATATTGTATAACAAATGGTTCAGTTCAAATAGCCTTGTATAATAGCTATAATAAAGCAACACTGTATGTTTATCTAACCAAAGGAGTAACATAACAATAATGGAAGGATGAATGGAGAGGAATTGTGACTACAGGTATGGAGGATAGAAGTGAAATAAAACTAAATTCTAATCTTCCAAAGAGAAAAGTCAATAGATAATACCTAAAACTAAAAAAATTTAAAAAATCAAGAAGTGTCCACATAAGTATGGTATAAAGAGGTACAGATTTAGTCACTAAAATTAATAGCAAAAGGGAGTTGAAAGTGGTTGCAAGACTCCAAGAGTTGGTGTGGCATCCTTGAGGCTTTGGGGGGCAATAATTCTAGTGCCACTATTTGACCCTTTAACTGCTGCTCACATATAAATTATAAAAATTTAAAAAACTAAATTAAAAAACAAAAAGACGAAAATGAGTGTGTGGTGGGTCTCGGGATATATTTTAATGTGCTTTTTCTATGAAATGAATTTTAAGAAATAATATCAAAGTGATTAAAGTAAATATTCTCCTTTATTATTTTGATACATGTGAGCCAACTCCCTATGTGAAAGCAATGCTTTCTTTAAAATAGAGTAATAAAACAGTACAGGCTCCCTCAAAAGAGAAAAAGCCTAAAAGAGGAAACAAGCTACCCATTCAGCTAAGGAAAGCAGAAGCAGCCGAGAAGGACTAAGCTAAAGCAAGACAGCTTCCTGAACACTGCTGAATAGGGCATCAAATTACAAAGAGGGGGAACCTAAAGGTCTGTGGAATAATAGAGTGCAGCCAGAAAAAATTTAAAGGGAAAGGGGAACAAAATTTGACAGAATAATAGCAGCGAATGCCAGAAGCAAGTCCCCTTACAGAGGAATCAAGTTACAGAATTCCCTGACTTCAGAACTGGAAGTAGATTTTCCCCCTTTAAGGAATGGGGAATCATATTAGAACACATTGTACAGTTAGTCTGACCAAACATTTGTCAAACATTAAGTAATCTTTAAGTCCTTAAGAAATTTAGATTCTGCCACAATCTGAAGAATAAGTTCTTTTTTTTTTTTTTTAAGTCAGAAAAACAACCTGTTTTCCCTCCCAATGAATGTTGTGATGAGGGTCACGCTGGTCTATTATGGGGAAATCGTACAACTATCCTTGTCTACTGGAGTGTAATCACGGAATGTATCTTTCCATAATCATTTCAGAGTGTCCTGTTGTTGTAATTTCAGCTAGAAAAACCCATCACTAGGACAATTGTGTTTCTGTGATAGAGTCCATTGAATTCAGGGTTGAGTATACAATTGTTTCAGGATCTTCTCTTCTGGCTTTTTTGCTGTCCATGTTTTGGCCATTCTGTTACTCATCAGTATCTCTGGTAGGGTGTGAGGAGAGGAAAATGATGGAGAGACATTCAATGGTTTATTTTTCTATTTTTTAAAAAATGTATTTTTATTGATTTCAGAGAGGAAGGGAGAGGGAAAGAGAGATAGAAATATCAGTGAGACTCGTTGATAAGCTGTTTCCTGCATGCCCCCTACTGGGGATGGAGCCCACAACCCAGGCATGTGCCCTTTACTGGATTGAACCCGGGACCCTTTAGTCTGCAAGGTGAAGCTCTATCCACTGAACCAAACCGTCTAGGGCTATTTCTCTCTCTCTCTCTCTCTCTCTCTCTCTCTTTTTTTTAACAGGTCCACTATCCAGTATTGGCTTTTATTAGAACTGAGGTCTACTTTTAGATTTACTTTATTTGTATTCTCCCCACTCTCCCTATTTTATCGATTCCTCCTTCGCCCATAAAAATTCAATTTTAAAGAGAGATGGGTTTTTGGGTGCAATGCCATGTGCCAACCAGCCCACCATGGGTCTCACAGAGCTCACTGAGGAGAGTTTCAAGTTCATCATTAAGAATGAGGACCTAGAGGTGGCCAGTTCTATTCAGAAGGTCTTCATCACTGAAGTGCCTGTAATAGCCATTGATGACAAGTTCCTTCATGATGCGTTCATCATTCACAGGCTTGGATCAGTCCCCCTCACTAGTGTGGACACTACGGACAGGCTGCAGTACTCCTGGGACTGCACCCGTGACGAGTTCTGCCCTGAATGCTCAGTGAAGTTCATTCTCCACATGTGGTGCAATGAAGATCACACTCCTCGCGTCACCTCTTGAGGCTTCATCGCCAACAGCCCCAGGGCCACTCCAGTGACCTCCCAGAACCGAGATAGTAACCTCCATGACTATGTGGCATAGGACACGTCTTCACTGCCAAGCTGAGAGAGGGCCAGGAGCAAGACTTCGAGGCTTCGTGCCTATGCCACAAAAGGGCTTTGGCAAGGGGCATGCTCAGTGGAACCCGACTGCAGGGGCACACAGTGTACCCCAAGCCAGAGGAATGGCCAAAGAGCGAGCACTCGGAGCTGGATGAGGACGAGTCACAGGCTCCCTACAACCCCAGAGACAAGCCGGAGAGGTTTTACTACCAGGTGGAGTGCTGCGCTCTGAAACCATCGTCCTCTCAGTCCCCTCTGGATTAAAGAAGGTGAGTGAGTTACAGACCTAGTTAAGCCATGATATCAAGAGTGACATCCTCACATAAACTAGCTGCAGCTCACCTGCTTCAGCGAAAAGGGATTCAAGCCAGCAGCTGTGTTTCAGGTCTCTCCTCAGACTCTTCTAGCTTCTGGGGTCTGGACAGCTGTTACTTCCACTTCTTGGCAAGACATCAGTACCAACTAGAGGGGCAGCAGAGGGGGAAAGCGCCCATCCCAGCCTTGCTTGGTCACAGATAGATTACCAGAGGTGCCACTGGTATTTGAGGCAGGACAGTCTTACTGGACATTCAGCATCCCTGGCCCTGCCTGCTAATTGGCAATAGTCTCTGCAGAACCCAGCCCTCCCTCCCCCCGTTTCCTGATCCGCCTGTAGTGGTTGTGCTGCTTCCCTGTTAAAAACCACTGACCTGGACCCTCCTCTTTGGTCATTTCACCTCTTTACATTCCATCCAAAAGTTGGACTTTTTACAGTTGTGCCTTAGGTTTCTGGCGTGAAGATTGAGTGCTAGAACCCTCATCCAGGCTGTCTACAAACCCAGTCCCTGCCCAGGGCCAGCCTACTGATACTTCACTCAAATTCCCAAGTGTGCCTAATTTGAGAACCCTTTGAGAACAGTGGTAGACCTTGGCTGCCCCTCCCCTCCCACAAATAAACCCTGTATTTCATTCTGTACGCAATGGAATACTATGCAGCTATAAAAAAGAAGCATCTATTACCCTTTGAGGCAACATGGAGGGACCTGAAGAGTATTATGCTAAGTGAAATAAGCCAGTCAGAGAAAGACAAATATCACAACCTCACTTATATGTGGAATCTAATGAACAAAATAAACTGATGAATAAAAATAGATCCAGAAACATGGAAGCATGCAACAGACTGATGAATCTCAGAGGGAAGGGGGGGGTGGATTAATTAAAGAACTTATATGCATATACTAGTATGCATAACCCATGGACACAGACAATAGTGGAGTGAAGGCCTGGGAACGGGCAGGAGCGGGGCAGAGGGCATCAATGGGGGTAAAAAGGGGGATATCTGTAATACTTTCAACAATAAAGGTAAATTTAAAAAAAATTAAAAGCAAAATATTGGTTGTTTTGTTTTTTAATTCTTTAATGAGAGTCCCAGAGGTGGACCTGGAGTAGGAACTCACAACTTCAGGCACCAGTGAGGACAGTGGGAGTGTCTGTTCAGGATCTTATTTAAACCAAGTCTCAAAGACTTCATGGAAAGGATCACTAAAGATCGCTAATAGTTGGCCATCACCCACCAACCCTCCACCTCTCCTAATCACAAAGATAAAAGGCAACCAGGAAATAATGGCTTCTCCTTCACTGAGAAGCTGTTCCAATGGAAAAGAAATTTATCCTGAAGAGAATGTAAGGGCAAAGAGAAAGTAGGCTAGGCCGCCCTTGGGACTGAAGGAGATCTTTTGAGGTGCCTTCCAGGAAAAATCACCATTGGGGAGGGTGGCGGGTTATATGAACAACTGAAATCACAACAATTGAAATAAAAGAGGCACAAGGGGGCTCACATCTTGGGTCGCCTTTTCCCTGATTCTGCAAATGTGTCAGATGTCCTTAACAGACAACAGGGGCAGAAGCGCCCGTGGGGAGATGCCATGACACTAGCAAGGGGACGGGCAGTTAGTGTCTCCAAACAGAGGGGAAGGGGGGGGGGAACCCACTCTTCCTGACTGCGGCTTGGGGTGCTATCCCCCGAGGAGAGAGAGGCTGTGTTCAGTCATTCTTCTGTCTGGGAAAGTCAAGAAAACAGAGTGAATATGTCATGCTTCCTGTTTTCAAGGAACTTTTAGCCTACCACCAACAGTTCTACTAAAACTATATGTTTTTTAAAATAAATAACTTACATACCACATACCCAAATCATTTCCAGATGGATTAAAGAGCGTCTGTAAAAGTGGAAGAAATGGATTTGAGTAGTTAATACAAACTAGAAGGAGGAAGGAGTTCCTATGCTTTTATAAAAACAGTGAAAAAACTATAAAGGAGGTTGCCATATTTCATTACATAAAAAGTATAACTTCTGGATATAAAAATATAAATACAGATAATTGGCTGAGAAAACTTTGTTCAAAATGTGACTGACAATAGGTTAATTTTTTTCTATAAAGAACACACACAAATAAAAATGAAACATCATCATACCCTAATAGAAAAATGAAGACAATTCTTTTTTTTCTTAATCCTTATCTGAGGATATATTGTTGTTTTATTTATTTTTTTTTAAATATATTTTATTGATTTTTTACAGAGAGGAAGGGAGAGGGATAGAGAGTTAGAAACATCCATGAGAGAGAAATATCCATTAGCTGCCTCCTGCACACTCCCTACTGGGGATGTGCCCGCAACCAAGGTACATGCCTTTGACCGGAATCGAACCTGGGACTCTTCAGTCCACAGGCCGACGCTCTAGCCACTGAGCCATACTGGTCAGGGTATATTGTTGTTTTATTAATTTGAGAGAGAGAGAGAGAGAGAGAGAGAGAGAGAGAAACATTGATGTGAGAGAGAAATATCTATCGGTTGCCTCCCATATGTACCAGACCAGGGATCAAACCTGCAACCCAGGTATGTGCCCTGCCTGGGAATTAAACCTGCAACCTTTTGGTGTATAGGGCAACGCTCCAACCAAGCCACCCGACCAAGGCAAGAAATGGGTAAAAATCTTAAAAAGTCAATTCATGATAAAGAAAATGCATATACCCGTTCCTCGCTACCCAGAGAGGGGCCCGTCTGGTGATGTTCTCGGTTCCCACGTAACGTAAAGGGAAACTCTCACAACGTCCAGACCCCTTGGTGTTCTGCAAATGAAGGCAGGGGATGTCCTCAAGTTCCTGGCAGCAGGAACCCACTTAGGTGGCACCAGCCTTGACTTCCAGATGCAACAGTACATCTACAAGAGGAACAGTGATGGCATCTACATCACAAATCTGAAGAGGGCCCTAGCTGGTTTGGCTCAGTGGATAGAGCATTGGACTGGGGACTGGAAGGTCCCGGGTTCAATTCCAGTCAAGGGCACATGCTCAGGTTGCAGGCTGGATCCCCAGAGTGGGGCGTGCAGGAGGCAGCCGATCCATGATACTCTCTCATCATTGATGTTTCTATCTCTCTCCCTCTCCCTTCCTCTCTGAAATCAATAAATATATATTTTTTAAAAAATCTGAAGAGAACCTGGGAGAAGCTTCTGCTGGCAGCTCGTGCCATTGTTGCCATTGAAAACCCCGCTGACGTCAGGCATATCACCCAGGAATATGGCCAGGGAGCTGTTCTGACGTCAGTCATATCGCCCAGGAATATGGCCAGCGAGCTGTGCTGATGTCAGTCATATCGCCCAGGAATATGGCCAGCGAGCTGTGCTGATGTCAGTCATATCGCCCAGGAATATGGCCAGCGAGCTGTGCTGATGTCAGTCATATCGCCCAGGAATATGGCCAGCGAGCTGTTCTGACGTCAGTCAATCGCCCAGGAATATGGCCAGCGAGCTGTGCTGATGTCAGGCATATCGCCCAGGAATATGGCCAGCGAGCTGTGCTGACATCAGTCATATCGCCCAGGAATATGGCCAGCGAGCTGTGCTGACGTCAGTCATATCGCCCAGGAATATGGCCAGCGAGCTGTGCTGATGTCAGTCATATCGCCCAGGAATATGGCCAGAGAGCTGTGCTGATGTCAGTCATATCGCCCAGGAATATGGCCAGCGAGCTGTGCTGATGTTAGGCATATCGCCCAGGAATATGGCCAGCGAGCTGTGCTGACGTCAGTCAATCGCCCAGGAATATGGCCAGCGAGCTGTGCTGACGTCAGGCATATCGCCCAGGAATATGGCCAGCGAGCTGTGCTGACGTCAGGCATATCGCCCAGGAATATGGCCAGCGAGCTGTGCTGACGTCAGGCATATCGCCCAGGAATATGGCCAGCGAGCTGTGCTGACGTCAGGCATATCGCCCAGGAATATGGCCAGCGAGCTGTGCTGACGTCAGGCATATCGCCCAGGAATATGGCCAGCGAGCTGTGCTGATGTCAGTCATATCGCCCAGGAATATGGCCAGGGAGCTGTTCTGATGTCAGGCATATCGCCCAGGAATATGGCCAGCGAGCTGTTCTGACGTCAGTCATATCGCCCAGGAATATGGCCAGCGAGCTGTGCTGACGTCAGTCATATCGCCCAGGAATATGGCCAGCGAGCTGTTCTGACGTCAGTCATATCGCCCAGGAATATGGCCAGGGAGCTGTGCTGACGTCAGTCATATCGCCCAGGAATATGGCCAGCGAGCTGTGCTGACGTCAGGCATATCGCCCAGGAATATGGCCAGCGAGCTGTGCTGACGTCAGTCATATCGCCCAGGAATATGGCCAGCGAGCTGTGCTGACGTCAGTCATATCGCCCAGGAATATGGCCAGCGAGCTGTGCTGACGTCAGTCATATCGCCCAGGAATATGGCCAGCG
Source organism: Myotis daubentonii (assembly GCF_963259705.1). Taxonomy (NCBI): domain Eukaryota; kingdom Metazoa; phylum Chordata; class Mammalia; order Chiroptera; family Vespertilionidae; genus Myotis; species Myotis daubentonii. Next base: position 25,746,297 of record NC_081856.1, read on the forward strand.
AGCTGTGCTGACGTCAGGCATATCGCCCAGGAATATGGCCAGCGAGCTGTTCTGACGTCAGTCATATCGCCCAGGAATATGACCAGGGAGCTGTGCTGACGTCAGTCATATCGCCCAGGAATATGGCCAGCGAGCTGTGCTGACGTCAGGCATATCGCCCAGGAATATGGCCAGCGAGCTGTGCTGACGTCAGTCATATCGCCCAGGAATATGGCCAGCGAGCTGTGCTGACGTCAGTCATATCGCCCAGGAATATGGCCAGGGAGCTGTGCTGACGTCAGTCATATCGCCCAGGAATATGGCCAGCGAGCTGTGCTGACGTCAGGCATATCGCCCAGGAATATGGCCAGCGAGCTGTGCTGACGTCAGTCATATCGCCCAGGAATATGGCCAGCGAGCTGTGCTGACGTCAGTCATATCGCCCAGGAATATGGCCAGCGAGCTGTGCTGACGTCAGTCATATCGCCCAGGAATATGGCCAGCGAGCTGTGCTGACGTCAGGCATATCGCCCAGGAATATGGCCAGCGAGCTGTGCTGATGTCAGTCATATCGCCCAGGAATATGGCCAGGGAGCTGTTCTGATGTCAGGCATATCGCCCAGGAATATGGCCAGCGAGCTGTGCTGACGTCAGTCATATCGCCCAGGAATATGGCCAGCGAGCTGTGCTGACGTCAGGCATATCGCCCAGGAATATGGCCAGCGAGCTGTGCTGACGTCAGGCATATCGCCCAGGAATATGGCCAGCGAGCTGTGCTGACGTCAGGCATATCGCCCAGGAATATGGCCAGTGAGCTGTGCTGACGTCAGTCATATCGCCCAGGAATATGGCCAGCGAGCTGTGCTGACGTCAGGCATATCGCCCAGGAATATGGCCAGCGAGCTGTGCTGACGTCAGGCATATCGCCCAGGAATATGGCCAGCGAGCTGTGCTGATGTCAGTCATATCGCCCAGGAATATGGCCAGCGAGCTGTGCTGACGTCAGTCATATCGCCCAGGAATATGGCCAGCGAGCTGTGCTGACGTCAGGCATATCGCCCAGGAATATGGCCAGCGAGCTGTGCTGACGTCAGGCATATCGCCCAGGAATATGGCCAGCGAGCTGTGCTGACGTCAGTCATATCGCCCAGGAATATGGCCAGCGAGCTGTGCTGACGTCAGGCATATCGCCCAGGAATATGGCCAGCGAGCTGTGCTGACGTCAGGCATATCGCCCAGGAATATGGCCAGCGAGCTGTGCTGACGTCAGGCATATCGCCCAGGAATATGGCCAGCGAGCTGTGCTGACGTCAGGCATATCGCCCAGGAATATGGCCAGCGAGCTGTGCTGACGTCAGGCATATCGCCCAGGAATATGGCCAGCGAGCTGTGCTGACGTCAGTCATATCGCCCAGGAATATGGCCAGCGAGCTGTGCTGAAGTTTGCTGCTGCCTCTGGAGCCCTCCTGTTGCTGCTGCTTCACCCCTGGACCCTTCACCGACCAGATCGAGGCAGCCTTCCTGGAGCCAAGACTTCTGGTGGTTGTGATCCCAGGGCTGACCCCCAGCGGCTCACAGAGGCGTCTTATGTTAACCTGCCTACCGTTGCTCTGTGTAACACAAACTCACCTCTGTGTTATGTGGGCATCGCCATCCCTGGCAACCACAAGGAGGCTCACTCAGTGGGTCTGGTGTGGTAGATGCTGGCCTGGGAAGCACTGAACACACATGGCGCCCTCTCCCACGAACACCCATGGGAAGTCATGCCTGATCACTACTTCTGGAGAGATCCCGAAGAGGCTGAAAAGGAAGAGCAGGCACCGCTGCAAAGGCTGTGACCAAGGAGGAATCTCAGGGTGGATGGACTGCTCCAGCGCCCAAGTTCACTGCTGCTCAACTGAGGTCGCAGACGGGCCTGGAGGTGGGCATGTGTGTGCCTATTCAGCAGTTTCCTACCGAAGGCTGGTCTGCAGCCCCCACTGCTCAGGCCACTCAGGGGTAGGAACCATCACTGAGAGATCTGAAGCTGTTCTTCCACAAAATCTTAACAGAATGGAAATAAGGTTGACGGAAAAGAAAGTTGCTAAGAAAAGGAAAGAAAGAAAATGCATATAGGAAACAAATAAGAAAAATAGGAAAATGTTACCTCATGAGTACTTGAAGAACTGCACATTAGAAATAGGGTGCCTTGCCCGGCCGGCATGGCTCAGGGGTTAAGTGTCAACCTATGAACCAGGAGGTCATGGTTTGATTCCTGGTCAGGGCACATGCCCGATTTGCAGACTCAATTCCCAGTGTGGGGTGTGCAGGAGGCAGATGATCTATGATTCTCTCTCATCGTTGATGTTTCTATCTCTCTCTCCCTTCCTCTCTGAAATCAATAAAAAATATATATATTTTTAAAATACATATCCCTTTTAAAAAAAAAAGCCTCCACCTATTAATAGATCAAAATAGATCGAAAAAATCATATAAACACCTGCTGAGTTAATGAAAAGGCGTTTGATATAATTCTAAATCCATTCCATAATGAAATCATAAAATTACTCCAAGAAACCAGGGATAACTTAAAAAAAATAATCTCAGGATGTGGAAGGTCTTTCTAAGCAATCAGTTTCTTGATGAGTCCCAATCCAGGAGGGTACAGATATGGAAAAGTTTTCATTTCCCGCCCCCTCTCCCCCCCCCCCCCCCCCAGTAACTGATTTCAACTGCATTGTGTCAAATCACCTTTTCCCATCCCTTAATAAAAATCTAGGAAAGGGCCTATGACTATCTCGTAACTTCGGGTTATTAAATCTGTGCCCAATACTGTGTAAAGCTCTGAGAGGATCCAATACAAAGCTTCCCACTATCATGGGCTAGACTTCTGCTGTAGTAAGCTCATAACGTTCATAATCTCAATTGGGTCACGTTTGAGTGGAAGAACTGAGACTGTACATACCTGGCCAAATCCCATGGACAGTCACCATAGAGCAAAGGACTTGAAATGGGGAGAAGAGACCTTTCTCTGCTATTTTAAGCCGATCCCCCCCCACCACCCCAATGACTCTAAATCTGACCCCCCTGGTGTTGGGAGCAGGAAGGAGGGATAGAGAAGGCAGAAGGCATCTTGCACACCTGGCAATATGTTAATGGTGAAGAGATAGCCTTGAATCTGTTTGGTTCCACACAATAGATTTTCATAGTTGGAAGATCATCTAGTTCAACACCCTCCTTTTACAAATGAGTGAAATAAGGCTCATGTAGATGACATGACTCCTGAGAGATGGCTGCCTAGTAAGTGGTAGCATTTGCACTTGCGAATGTCCTCCCAACTCCTTTCCGGTGTCCCCTGTGCTGCACCACAGCTGCTTCTTCTAACATGTGCCCATCAGAGGCAGGGCCAGGCTGAGGCCTTGGGAGGTATTCACCTTGGTGTAACATTTACTATGGCGCAAAAAACCTCAGTAAGCAGAAAAACAATATTGTAACGCAACTTTTTTTTTTAATTTGTGGATTTTAAGCAAAACTTTTAAAAAAATATATTTTTATTGATTTCAGAGAGGAAGGGAGAGGGAGAGAGAGATAGAAACATCAGTGATAAAAGGGAATCATTGATCAGCTGCCTCCTGCACGCCCCCTACTGGGGACCGAGCCCACAACCCGAGCACATGCCCCTGACCGGAATCGAACCCGGGATCCTTCAGTCCACTGGCTGACCCTCTATCCACTGCACAAAACCAGCCAGGGCACAACATTTAACAAGCAAAATAATCCATGACAAAATGAGGCAATTTTAAACAAAGAGTTTATTTATTTTTATTGATTTTAGAGAGGGAGGAAAGGAGAGAGAAAAACATCAATGTGAGAGAGATATTGATCCGTTGCTCCCTCCCACCCCCACCAGGGATTGAACCTGTAACCTAGGTATGTGCCCTGGTTCATAGATTGATGCTCAACCACTGAGCCACACCAGCCAGGCAGAATTTCAATTCTTTTGGGGCTGTTGAACCAAGAGCCTCAGTTCCTTGCTGGTTGTCAGTCACGGGCTGCCCTCATTTCCTTGTCATATGAGCCTCTCCATACAGCGACTCACTTCATCAAAAGCTAGTTAGGGCGAGAGTCTGTTAGCAAGACAGAAGTCAGAATACTCTGTAACCTATTCAGGGAAGTGACGTCCTGGCACTTTTGCCAAATTCTAGTGTTTAGAAGCAAGTCACAGGTTCTACACTCAAAAGGAGAGCATTCCAGGTGGTGTGCATAGCAGGTGGTGGGGGTCACTGGGGCCGTAGTTGAGGCTGTCCAGCACATAAAAGCAACACAGCAGAATTACTGTGCGGTTAAAGCCATAGGTTCCAATCATCTCACAAAGCCATAGGTTCCAATCATCTCACAAAAGAAGGCAAATAGCATTCTTTGCTAAAACTCTGGTTTTTCTTCAATTTCAAACTTCAACGTTTTAACATAAATTTATTTAGACCAAAATTTCAGCAAACAGTGTCTAAACAGAGTTGTGCACATTCATTTGACATTTTGCTGTCATAATATTATCCATAAATACACACGTGTACCCTGAATTAGTTTTTCATGCTGTACGTTTCCTTTTGGAAGTAGTATGACGACACTGTCATTGCAGCAAAAGACCAGTAGGTGGCCGAATGCAGGAAGACACAAATCACTGCAGTAAAAGTCTTTACAAAAGTAACTGTAAAGGACTACGACAACTGGCCATGGAAGGTTATGGCTAGAGATATTCAAAACAAAGTTTGTAATGGTCTTAGGAATATTTTTAAATTTTACAAAGAAACAAAATCTCCATCATACTGCTAGAAGAAGTATCTATTTGGTATAACCTTCCCTGAGGGCAATTTACCCAATTCCAAAGTATTTAAAATATGCTTATTCTTTGATTAAGCTATCAACGCATAAGTATATGCAGCAATTGATCCAAGACATTTAAAATGAGCTAAAAGATTCATCTACAGCAGCGGTTCATGGTGGGGGGCCACGGGGGGGCGGGGGAGTGAATGTTGGAGACTTGCTATTGTCACGACTGGAGGGGAAAGGTTGCTACAGGCATCTGGTGGGTGAAGGCCAGAAATGTCACTAAACATTCTACAATGCAGTGGATAGTCCCCCACAACGAAGAATTACCTAGCCCCAAATGTCAATTGTGCTGAGGACTGAGAAACCTTGGTCATAGATAGAAGCATGTATCCCCTGGTATGTTCACAAGAGTGAAAAATAGAAAAACACCCTAAATGTCTAAAAATAGGGGACTAGTTCAATAAGTTATGATGAACTATTCATATACTTCAGTCATTAAAGGGGATGTTGCAGAAGTATACTTATTGTAACAAAATATCCTGTGAATCAAGCAACTTACCAAATCCTGTATAGAATATAACGAGATGCATACACACTTGAAGGTATAAACAGCGGTTTATCTCTGACTGGTGGCCTTTTCTTCTTTTGTGCATCCTTTTAGATTCTACTTTTTCTTTAATGAACATCTTACATCTAATATTAAAGTATTACATATGAAATTAAGACTTGGGGACTATAGCAGCTGCTAACTTTCAAGAGAAAAACACAACAAAATATTTGAAACTGCTTATCAACTTAAAAATAGTGAGGTTTTCATTACATTTGTCTCATATTATCTTAACCAGCTGTTTCCTTAGTTTCAGTCACATCAACAGTTTTTCCCATGCATTCCTGGCCACATTTTGCCTTTGTCTATACTGAAATTCTTTTTCTACGGTCAGGGAAGTTAATTTGTTCTCCATTTCCTCAAGTGCTTGAAGGGGAATGCAAGCCTAAGAATAGATGCAGATATTTTTTTATTGGAACAAATCACCAATGGCCTTCTCAAGTGCTCCATCATTGAATTTCTGCTTGTCCTCTGAGCATTGGTAAAATGGGAATGCTGCTGTAAGCTGTGAAAATGCGCATTCAACCGAAGGGCTTGTATGCATGCATATAAGCATAACCAATGGACACAAGACACTGGGGGGTAGGGGAGGTCGGGGGAATGTCAGGGGGGGGGGGGAAGGAGACATATGTAATACTCTTTGTATTACTTTAAGCAATAAAACAAAATTTAAAAAAAAGAAAAAAAAGAAAATGCGCATTCACCTTCAGTACCAATGCAATGGTGGTTGATCACATCCCCAGAAGCTTAGGCAATTGCACTTTTGTTTGCTGATAACCATACACTGCTAAGCGAAAGCCCTAAATTATGAAGTCTCATTTTGGTTATAGCCAATACAGCAAGAATGCAGATTTTTGTTTTTCGGCTGGAAATTCTACTAATATTTACAGCCAATGGATGACATTTTAGAATAACTCCACTGGACAATATCCACATTTTCACACGTAAATGAATTGTCAAATGTCAGCAAAATCTAATATATATATTCGTTGTAAGCCAAAGAAAGCCAGTTATCATCCAATAAGTAAATCAATACTATTATTTTATAAGCATTTTAAATATAATTTCCTTCCGAGGAACAGAAGAGAAAGGTTCGAGAAAGAGTCCTAACTGGAGGGGTCAGAGCTGTCATTCACCAATTCCTGTCTGAGCAAATGACTCTTCTGCACTCAGTGGTTCACATGTAAAATAATGAGATTATTTACTCTTCCTTCTGCCCTGTACTTCATTCTATTTAAACAGCCCTTCATATTTAGGGACAGTAACACCTCGATAAAACAGACTAATTCCAGGTGAGGAGGTGTCCGTTAAAACCAAAAGTCCATTATGTAATAAAGTAGGTTTTCTGAATGGGTATGTTTAAAAATGGACAAATTAGTTAGTTTACCTGTTTTTACTTATGTAGGTACGTTTGTGTAATTAGAATTGTGTATGAAAAGTTTAATTTCACACAAAGGTTTTCTATATGTATTACTGTAATTTTAAATTTATACTCAACAAGTGTAGTCAATGCGTGAATTCACCAGTCACCACAAGTAAACAAATGCACAAACTGGCATGTGGCTTAGCGCAGCAAGTGGCAACACCGAACAGGCCCACGTTAAAACTGCTGCAGAAAGTCCACAACAGAACCAATACCGAGTGATCACGTGCTAACGGTTCGCTGAACACTGTTTATAAGCCGTGACTCTTGGATATATAAGTATGTAGACTACAGTTGTAGAAAGGTAATATTTATGTTGGCGAAATTACTACAATGGTTTTTCCAACACATGGCCTTGTCGCTAAATTGTGTTAGAAATAACAGTGAATTAATAACAAAAAAAATAACCTGTTAATTTAATTATAAGCAAATCTTGGTTAAAAGCATTTTAAAATTATCAGTGTGTTAATTTTCACATGGCATAGGGATAGGACATTTTGTCTGTTAAATCAAAGTCTGCAAAATCGAGGGTTTACTGTATCTATGTCCCCACTACACTCCTGGCGGCCTAGGTCAGTTGACTACTCTTGGCTTTTCCACTGTACTTTGTCCCATACGTGATTATGAATAGACTAGAGGCCTGATGCACGAAATTCGTGCAAGAGTAGGCCTTCCTTCCCCTGGCTGCCGGCACTGGCTTCCCTTTGCACCCGGGACCCAGGCTTCCCTCACAGGCCCAGCTTCGTCAGGAAGGACATCTGGTCTAATTAGCATATGATGCTTTTACTAGAGGCCGGCCCTCAGCCCAGCCTGTGCCCTCTCACATGTCCGACTGCTGTGGAGGTGGGAGAGGCTCCCGTCACGACCCCTGAGCTCGCCAACCGTGAGCCCGGCTCAGGGCTTCTGGCTGAGTGGTGCTCTCCCCCTGTGGGAACCCACTGACCACCAGGGGGCAGCTCCAGCATTGAGAGTGTGCCCCCTGGTGGTCAGTGCATCTCATAGCAACTGGTCGTTCCACCGTTCAGTCAATTTGCATATTAGCCTTTTATTATATAGGATTATTATAGATGCTTAGTATTAGGGAGATCTTTAAGGGTCCTAGCCAACATTACTTTATGGGAAGAGAGAGGAGATAGCACAGGGGTAGGCAAACTTTTTGACTCGAGGGCCACAATGGGTTCTTAAACTGGACCGGAGGGCGGGAACAAAAGCATGGATGGAGTGTTTGTGTGAACTAACATAAATTCAAAGTAAACAAACATCATTACATAAAAGGGTAAGGTCTTTTTTTTTTTTTTAGTTTTATTCATCAAACGGGCCGGATCCGGCCCGCGGGCCGTAGTTTGCCCACGGCTGGGCTAGCATGTCTTAGAATCAGGTAGGTAGTCTGAATCTCCAGACTGGGACTCCAGATGTACAACCTGCTCCAGGAAAATCCAGGCAGCCACACATTTCCGCCCTCATTTTCCTGGAAGGGGAGAACCGAAGATACAGTGGTTTCTAGAAAAAGATGTAGATGCTTATAGAGGTCTGGGAGGCCAAAGGATATTTCAGGCTATGAAAAATAACTACCTATTAATTTTAAAAAATATCATGCCTCAGTTATGGGAAGCATTTTTCCTAATCCCCATGTGAGTTAAACTCAGAAAACTTACCCACTTAGAGAACGAGTGACTCGGTTTGCATGGGAAGCAAATTTTGCACTGTAAAAACCACAGGAGTCGTTTTGCCGGAGGTAAGTTCTCCAGAGAGAAGTTTCTCAGGTTTTAGGGCAGGTAGCATTTTCCCTGTCCTGGTACTGAGCTGGCGCTGGCGCGGGGGGCCATCTTCAGGGGCTCTGACTCCGCCAGGCCGGAAGGGGGCGCCCGAGGCCGCGCTTTTCCCGCCAACCCCCGCGGCGCTCCAGCCCCGGCTCGCGCAGCCGCCTCTAGAGCCACCAGCGCCAACGGGGCCATTCCTCTTCCGGGGCAGCGCGGAGAGACGTGCGGGACCCGGAAGCAGACCAGAGCGCCGCTATATAAGCACCGCGCGCGCTGCACGCCTTTCTCTTTGAGGAAGACGTGGTTGCAGTACCGCACCTCCGTCCCGCCCGCTCCTGACTCACCGCTGTTCGCTCTCGCCGAGGAACAAGTCGGTCAGGAAGCCGCGCCGCAGCCATGGTGAGGCGGAGGGCGGCGCCGCGCGGTGGTGGCGGTCGCGGGACTCGGGCCCGCGCCTCGCTCGCTCCTGGGGACGGATGCCGGGCTGGGGGGAGGCGGTGAGTAGACGAGACTCACTAGTCCGGGGCTCCCGGCCATGGCGGAGGAGCCCGGGAGGCTTGTGCTGACGCTCGTCCCCAGACGCGGCAGACCTGACAGAATTCCTCTGCTGTTCCTCTCCCTCGGCCATAGGCGTTTAAAGACACCGGGAAGACGCCCGTGGAGCCGGAGGTGGCGATTCACCGCATCAGAATCACGCTGACCAGCCGCAACGTCAAGTCCCTGGAGAAGGGTCGGTCGCTTCGGAGGGAGACATGGGGCCGGGAGGGTCACTCGTTCTGGGCAAGATGGACCCGGAGGGAAGGTGACCGGGTCGCTTGCCTTTGAGAAGACAAAAGGTTATAATAGAGATTTCATTTTCACCGTGTCTGGCACCCCGCGGTTGGCGATGAGGAGACGGTTGCTCGTTGAGTGGCGGTGATAGTTCTGTACGCTATTCTGAGCCGGCGGCGGGCAGCGTTTCCTAGGCGGGGGCTGGCCATTTCGAATGAACTCAAGGGTGTGCTTTCTCTGTAGTGTGTGCGGACTTGATCAGGGGCGCCAAGGAGAAGAATCTCAAGGTGAAGGGGCCCGTGCGGATGCCGACCAAGGTGCGTGAAGTGAATCGCTGGGCTTGCCGACGAGGGTGGCTGTGGGGGGCCGGGGTCTGGCTTGGGATGCGGGGTTGGCAGCCCGGAGCTTTCTCTGCAGGTGGGGGGTGGGGGCCTCCTGGCCGCTGTTGCTGGGGGCGGGGGAGGGGGTGCTGCGGGGAGGAGGGAGCCTAAGGGGGAGCCCTTCAGCGTAGCTTCCAGGTGCCCCGGCCATGAGCACAAAGCCGTTAACGCCTGGCTTCCTTCCTTCCTTCCTTCCTTCCTTCCTTCCTTCCCTGCAGACGCTGAGAATCACCACAAGGAAGACGCCCTGCGGGGAGGGGTCCAAGACCTGGGACCGGTTCCAGATGCGGATCCACAAGCGGCTCATCGACCTGCACAGCCCCTCCGAGATCGTCAAGCAGATCACGTCCATCAGCATTGAGCCGGGGGTGGAGGTCGAGGTCACCATTGCAGATGCGTAAATCAGGCTTTGTAATAAATTGGCTATTCGTTGTTTAAGCTTTGCTGACTTTTATTCGTGGTGGTGGCAGATCTTGGGGGTATCGGTTTGTAGTATAAGAGGTTTCTGGCATGATTCTAAAGTGCACAGTGGATGTGATGTGACCTTCCTTATATGACTATAAGATGATTAGTAGAAATGACGTCCATAGTTATAGGAGGACTTACTCTAATTCTGGCTAGAGACCTGAGAACACTGGCATAAGCAGCTTTGTAAAAGTGTAGGGTTTTTATTTTAAAATGACTACAGCAGAGACAACACATTATTTCTTTTGGTGAGGAGTTCTAATGAAGTCTCCCTTTTACTCTCAAAAATGCCCTAGATTAGTTCTGGCCAATGTGGCGCAGTTAGGTGGAGCATTGTCCCGCACACCAAAAGGTGGTGGTTGGATTCCTGGTCAGGGCACATGTTGGGGGCGGGTGGGCTGATGGGCATTTCATATGGACGTTTTTCTCTTTAAAATAAAAAATGCCCTAGCTTAGATGCTAAATAATAGACACCCCCCAGTTAGATTGCTTCCTGCTTTAAGTCCTAACTGCCAGCTAGTTAGGATTGTAACAGTTTCCTAGATGAAGCGTTAAGAGCCAATGGTGATTCATATTGCAGATGTCAAAACTTCTTTTTCCGATCGGAGAACAGGTCGCAGGGCAAGCCACCATCCCCAAATCTAGAGAATTGGTCACAACTATAGGATGCCTGGAGCAGAAGCTGCTGTCAATCATGTTGGCGACTGAAACAATTTTGACTTGGAGGCTGCTTGCAGACTAGCATGAAAGTGAAAACTAATCATGGTGAAGGGCCCATACTTAACAGATTTTTCCTCAGGGGACACCCCCCCCCCCCCCCGTAGGTTCCCAGGGTTCCGAAAAGCTCCCTGAGTGAATGAATTGTCTGGGGTAAACAGCCATAGGGAAACGCTGAGCCTCTTCTCCCTAACAAAGGCCTGACCTCCAAGGGAAGGGACTGAAGAGTCAGTTCTGAAACATCCCATCCGAGGAAGAGAACCCAGCCCTAATTTATCCTTCAGCCTTTCAGTCTCAAGGAAAACTAAAATTTATAGTCGGCAGGGATTTTGGAGGATGCTGAAGCTAGGAGAGGGGCTGGGAGTAAAAAACGGAAAGCTATACTGGGGGAGAGGGGTCAGATAATGCTCCTGACCCACACCCCTGAGATGGGACAACTAAAATACTGAGACTTGATTAGAAAATTCCCTTGCCCATGACCTAGCACTTCATAAAAAGTAGTAACTAGCAATAATGGATTAGAGCTGAGAGCTGCAAGACAGTACTTCAAGAGAAGTCCCAAAATCAAGAGGAGGAAAAAACCCCACTAGAGGAATTTGAAGCCTATTCGTGCTTATAGTTGCAACAAACAGTAAACACATTCCAGCTCCTAGCCAGAGTAACAAACCCTTACATAAATGACCTATTTACCTCTGTTTTATTACCTGGTAAGACATCCAGACTTCAAGTTTTAAACATTTCAAAGTATGCCAGAAGGCAAGAACACTGACAGAACATATATGACACTGATAATGAAATTTTGGGAAAGGTAACTAGAAATAACATGCATATGGGAAAGGCTCATGGAGAAAGGTAACACTTATGAACATGGATAATGGAAACTAAAAAGGAATCAAAACTGCCAGAAGTCAACATCACAGTAACAATGTCTTTGATGGGCTCGTCAGTGGACTAGACAGCAGAGGAAAGTCAGTGAGCTTGCTGATAGGTCAATTGAAACTTCCCAAACTAAAATTTAAAGTGGAAAAAACAGCCAAACATCTAAGAACTATGGGATAATTATAAAAGTTGTAACATGCATAATTGGAATGCCAGAAAGAAAGAATGGAGAAGAAATATTTGAAGTAATATCTGGTAGTTTTCCAAAATTATTGACAGACACCAAACTACAAATACAAGAATTTTAGAGAACATCATGCCAGTTAAATACCTAAAAATCTATAGTTAGGTATATCCTCTTCAAACTGCAGAAAAAGCAAAGACAAGAGAAAACGGAAAGAATCCAGGGGCAGGTGGGAAGGAGGGTGTGTGTGTATGTGTGGTGTGTGTGTAACTTGCCTATAGAGGAACAAGGATAAGAATACAGCAGCCTTCTCCACGGAAGCCATACAAGCAAGAAGAGAATGGAGTAAATCTTTAGTGTTGAAAGAAACTATCCTTTAAAAATGAAGGAGAAATACAGACTTTTTCAGACTAACAAAACCTGGGGGAATTCATTGCCAACAGACCTTCCTGGAAAATTAGAAGAAAGTTTCAGGCAGAAGGAAATTATATAGGTCAGACCCAGATTTATATAGAGAATGGAAGAATGTAGGGAAAGGAATAAATGAAGGTAAATCGATTTTTTTCTTTTTCTTATTTTTAATTGATCTAAAGATAACTGTTTAAGACTCATAGATACAGAGACTGACGGTTGCCAGAATGGAGGGGGTTTTGTGAAAAAAGATGGGATTCAGAAGTACAAAGTGGTAATCATAAAACAGTCTTGGGAATGTAAGTACAGCATGGGGGATATAGTTACTAACACTAATAACTATGTGTGGTGCCAGGTGGGTACTAAACTTATTGGGGCTGGGTGGGGAATGCATTTTCGCATTGAAATAGCCTCGCCATTTACATGAGCAATGGTTCAGATATAAAAATGAGTTCGGTGCTCTCTTTTCTGTGACACATTACTTTTACTGAAACGCTATTTGAAATCAGTCAGGGACCTGAACCAGGTTAAGAAGGTGCCAAAGGGAAAAAATAAAATGACAAAAAAGGAGAGAAGGTGCCAAAGAAGAAATGTTCTCTTCTTGTGGAAGGTAAGTATACAGGAAAGTTTTTATCTCAGAACTCAGAGGTTCCCCAATCCTTTGCAGAAGGTCTGTATCCTGTGGGCCTCTCCACAAACAACCATGCCATCATTTCTGTATTCAGATGAGATCAAAGAGGATAAACATTCTACATAGTGAGCTGTAGTAAAGGACATTATTTAGTCTGTACAAGGACATTAATCTTTGCAGTTATACTTCCCTATAAAAATTAGCATTCACAAATGTCTTGCCTTCTTACTCCTTCCCCCTCAGATACGTATGAATGCCTTTAACTTTCCCAGATACCTCTTGTCTTGACTTAGTTGATTTTACCATGACTCTCTTTTGTGATTCTGGGAATCACTGGTTGGGCTAATGTGGACACCCTTTTTTCTATAATTTCACAGAAAAAGCTCTATCTTCCCCAAGTTGGATCTAAAAATTGTATCATTCGATGGTGGATGCTACTGAATTGATTTAGCCAACACATAGTAGTGTATCAGATATAGAAACAGGATGCCTGATGAACTGTTAGCATTTTCCATTCTCTTCTTCCTCTTTTACTATTTTTTAAAGGCCCCTTTTCTTTTCATTCCCATGCCAGCTCCTCAATAATTAGCTGCTTCTTAAGTAAGCAGTTAAAACAGGTTGGAGAATCAAGGGCACAAACTGAACCAGTTTCCTCTATTCCTTTCCTCCTGCATCTCGCGGCTGTCCTTCGTGGAGATTTGTGGTCAGGATGTCCTGGACATTGAGGGAAGAGGAGCCCCACCAAATGGGACTGGTTGCTTATTTTCTCTGTCTTCCTTTAAAGTTCCGTGGGTGTTGTGAAGGGCGAGAGCTGTATGCTGTAATAATGAAATAAATCTGGGATCATGTTCAGCTCTCTTCTCTTCAGAACCAAGGGGAATTGTACCACCCTCTTGCCTCCATCTCATTTCCTCATGCCTTTCGAACACAGGGGCTATGGCATTCCTTCTCTTTGCCTTTTACCTGGGACTGGAGAGCGTGGTGCCCTACCCTGGCACTGCCTGGCCCCTTATAAGGAGTAGTGGCATTAAGACCAGCCCTCAGGACCTCTCCACCCACCCTGTCCCATGTCTCCAGTTCTGCAGGAGGTCCCAGAACTCACTCGCGGCACAATATCTTTGTATGTTCGTTATTAATCCCAGGAACTCAGAATTGGTATGAAATTTATTACAGCAAATTTTAATCATCACACAATTTAACTGCAACTTTGAAGAGATTCCTGAGGGCAATTTTTTTTTTTTTACTTGAAAATTTACTAAAATAGCCTCCTTGGTCATTAATCTGCCTGTGTAGTTGGTGGAAATGTATTCACACCTGCAGTGATGTATACTTCAGATCTCATTCAATTATAAAACTGTTACCTTGCCTGGCCAGTATGGCTCAGTGGTTGAGCATCAACCTGAGAAATAGGAGGTCACGGGTTTAATTCCTGGTCAGGGCACATGCCCAGGTTGCTGGCTTGATCCCCAGTGTGGGGCGTGCAGGAGGCAACCGATCAATGATTCTGTCTCATCACTGATGTTTCTATCTTTCCCTCTCTGAAATAATAAGAAAAGTATATATGAAAAAACAACACCACAAAACTCTGTGACCTTAACTCACTTATCAACAGCACTGAAGGTCATTATATTGTTTTAAATCTACTCAACCTTAAGATATTTTTATAATCACAGTAATGTATAAAATTTTACAAAATCAGTGAACAATTCCTAAAGTTGTAACAAACACCAAATGGTGAGGAGTTGAATTAAAATGGAAATCCTACTTCATTTACTAAACAAGGAAATGTGCTTATTGTCTATAATTTTCATTTATTTTAAAATCAACTTACAACCATGGACATCTCTCAAAGAAAATTCAACTAAACCCACCATCCCTTTGGTATTGGGGGCGAGAGGAGGGGTCTCTGTTGAAACCTCCCTCTCAGGAGGATGCAGAGAGATAGCAGGAGCCCATGGGCTTTCTATTTGTGGCTCCGGATTTGGACCCTGGAGGACCAGGACTTTGTGCCTTCTTATTTCATAACGTCTGCTTCTCGCTAATAAGAAACCCTGTAAGTAGAAAGGGCCTTATAAGAAAGTGGGAGCTGAGAGAATCCTGTTTTGGAGAATAAAAAGCCCAAAGGAGAGACTCTGGGGTTTGCCACCGAGAGGAAAGCATCCTTGGGAGCCTCCACAAAGAAGAAAGGAGGGTCCAGGGAGCTGGCCTGGGCCCAAGCCCAGGAGAGGAGAAGGTGTCCCCAATGTCACAGCTCGAGGGCTCTGGGTTGCCTGGCGGGAGAGGTCGAAACCACATTTCACTTAGCGGGAGCCCCACCGAACACCTGGCATATGCCTATTGGATCCCCCACCTTTCTTACTTGTAAGTATCCTTACTGTCATTTTCTGAGAGATGTAAAATAAACATCTTTTTGGGGTGGCTGTTCTATGTCAGACACTGTGCAAACATCTTCACACACAGTAGCTCACTTCTGAATATAGCCCTGTGGGGTGCAGGGCGGCATCCTCAGTCTATGGATGAGGGTTCACTAATGAAATCCAGTAACAACTGCCACTTTTGCTCTCCACGGACAGCGAGGGAGAGTCCCACAGAGCCCACAGGTACTGCAGGGGAGCGCCCTGCCCAGCATGCCCACGGGGCTGCTCCCACACATTTCCTGATGGGCACCCCTCCCGGCTCCCGGCTGGCACTCCCCTGCTGCCTAGGAGATGAATTTTGTCTTCCTCACCCAGAACCCACCAGTCCTCATTTGAGCACAGCAAAAGGCCATTCTTCCCAGCGCCCCTAAGATCCCTGCCTTCTCTTCAAGTTCCCGCCTGTGTTTTGGTTTTTCTATTTTTGTGGAGGTTGGAGGGGGAGGCAGCTCCTCCCCATTGCACTTGTCCCCAGTGGGGGGTGTGCAGGAGGCAGCCAATCGATATTTCTCTCTCACATTGATGTTTCTCTCCCTTCCTCCCTCCCTCTAAACATTCTCTTTCTCTAAAAACTCAATTTTAAAATCTTAAAAAAACCCACATCAACTAATAAAATGGGGTAAATTGTCAGCAGATATACCATACCGCAGATATCATTTAAGTTGGACAGTAAGTTGCTTGAGTTCAGGAAAACTTTTAAGTCCCAAACCTAAGAGAGGTTTTTGTGTGAAAAAAGAAAAGAAAACTAAGATAAATTATAGCCTGGATAAATGATCAGAGCCATTAAGTTCTCTACCAACTGAATCTTCGTGACATCTGGAAAAACAAAAAACCATCTTATCTGACAGATGACTTCTTTTTTTATTTTTTAAAAATATTTTTATTGATTTCAGAGAGGAAGGAAGAGGGAGAGATAGAAACATCAATGATGAGAGAGAATCACTGATTGGCTGCCTCCTGCATGCCCCCCACTGGGGACCGAGCCCGCAACCCAGGCATGTACCCTTGACCAGAATCGAACCTGGGACCCTTCAGTCTGCAGGCTGATGCTCTATCCACTGAGCCAAACCGGCCAGGGCGATGACTTCTTTTTTAAAAAAATTTATTTTTATTGTTGAAAGTATTACAGATGTTTCCCCACCCCCATTCACAGATGACTTCTTAATACAAGGCTGCACCTCTTAAACCAAGGTGTGGTGGTAATAATTGCTTCAAGGGTCTATCTTAATATGCTTTTGTGATCAGAGAGGGCAAAAGGGCTATTCAAATTACAGTATGGGGGATACATTCTAAGACCCCCAGTAGAGATGCCTGAAACTGTGGATAGTAATATACCATGTTTTCCCTAATACATACCTAAGATAAAATTTAATTTATAAACTAGGCACAGTAATAAATTAACAACAATAACTAATAATAAAATAGAACAATTATATAACAGTATACATAAAACAGTTATGTGAATGTTCTCTCTCTCCAGTAGTTTTTATATTTTTCAGTCCAAACCTAGTCCCAAATCTATAATCATCCCTCACTTGCAGTAAGTGGATGGTATCATTCATTTTAGGGGACACCTCACTGAAGTCTTTGTGTAGGCTCAGTGCTTTCTGGCCCAACATGTCATTAATCAGAACTGGCTTTCTGTTCATGTCTTCCACCCACAAACGTAATGCCTTTTCCATCTTAACTAAGCACCGATCACACACCGCCAACATAACTTGTGCAGTTTGAGATGTGACAGTAGCGCAGATTTCTTTTTCCTTCACAATTTCACAACTAGAAAATTCATTCTTTTTTATTTTTTAATATATTTTTATTGATTTTTTACAGAGAGGAAGGGAGAGAGATAGAGAATCAGAAACATCGATGAGAGAGAAACATCGACCAGCTGCCTCCTGCACACCTACAACTGGGGATGTGCCCGCAACCAAAGTACATGCCCTTGACCAGAATCGAACCTGGGACCTTTCAGTTCGCAGGCCGACGCTCTATCCACTGAGTCAAACCGGTCTTGGCTAGAAAATTCATTCTTTTTTTTTTTTTTAATATATTTTATTGATTTTTTACAGAGAGGAAGGGAGAGAGATAGAGAGTTAGAAACATCGATGAGAGAGAAACATCGATCAGCTGCCTCCTGCACACCTCCCACTGGGGATGTGCCCTCAACCAAAGTACATGCCCTTGACCAGAATCGAACCTGGGACCTTTCAGTCCGCAGGCCGACGCTCTATCCACTGAGCCAAACCGGTTCTGGCAATTCATTCTTATTGTAGAGCTTAGCAACCTCAGCATACTATTTCTTTCTCCCTTCCTTCCTTCCTTCCTTCCTTCCTTCCTTCCTTCCTTCCTTCCTTCCTTCCTTCCTTCCTTCCTTCCTTCCTTCCTTCCTTTCCTTCCTTTCATTCTTTCTTTCTTCCTACAGTTGAGAACTTTCACCTCTTCACGTAAAGAAAGCACTTTGTGGCTTCTCTTTGGCAAAGCCAAATTGCCAGCATCACTACTCTTGCAATGTGGGGCCATTCGTAAGTAAAATAAGGGTGACTCGAACACAAGCACTGCCATGCCTGGATAGTCAATTTGATGACTGAGCGACTGTCAGGCAGGCAGGCAGGGAGCACATAGTACCGAGATGCTGGACAAAGGGATGCTTTACGTCCAAAGCTGGACAGAGCAAGATAACGTGAGATTCCATCATGCCACTCAGAACTGCGTGCAATTTAAAACGTATGAATTATTTATTTCTGGACTTTTTCATATATTTTTAGACTGCAGTTGACTGTGGATAATTAAAACCAAGGAAAGCAAAACCACAGCTAAGTGGGGACTACTTCCTTATGGGCCCTGACCAGGGATGGAACCTGCACAGTTTGGTGTACGAGACGATGCTCCAACCAACTGAACCGGCCAGAGCTGGAGTGTTTTTCTTTGTCCCACTTATTCTATCTGCCAATCATAGAGGACTTTGGGGGAAAGTAACTTTTGGCCCTTTATACTGTAGTCAAACTGCTACTTTGGTTATTTGCAATTGGAAGGTGCCAGTTATTTCAGCTGTGTTTCTTTTCTTTTATGACATGTTTTTAAAAGTCATGCTGTTTCAAAAACAATATATGTTAACTAATCATTTCATTGTTTTTCACTTGAGTAATTTTAGACCTTAATTGAGCTCATGCTTTCCTCTTTCACTGTTTATTCTTACTAAATGTATAAGTTTATGAATAACATGATGATATTAAAATAAACATAAACTTATTAAGCAAAGGGACTATATGTAAAGTGTTGGGTTAAAGTTAAATAACACAATATTAATGTATAGCTTTGCAGTTTCTGAAACCTACACTTAGAATTGAGATCTGCTGTTTTATAAGGTTTATTTTGTAAATTTAAAAAAGTGACTATATTATTACACTTTTTTATAAGTTTGTGCTTCTGATGAAATCTCTTTCATGCATATTAGTTTTGGACTGAAGTTTTGAACATAAAGTAGGCATTTTATAAACAGATTCTAGGCTAAAGTTGTAAATGAAACCAAGTTATTTCCACTTGATTGCTCAAGTCATTTGAGATTATGAGTACTTTCTTGGCGGTGGGGGGAGATATATTTCCCTTTCTTTTTTTCCGGTTTTGAAGTAGAATTTAAGTTTTAACCAAATGCCCTTTTTCTGTTCCAAGATTGCATCTAGAAAGGATAGAGGGTCAGAGAAGTAACTGAAACCACCATTGGTTCATTTCATGATAGAACACTAGATGGCGCTGTCCCCTGAGGTATTTGACTGGAATTGACTACCAACCGTCTATAAGGCTTATTGTATGGGTTGGGTTGTTACTTTGTGTTTTTCAGAAGTCAGATAAAAACATTCTGTTCACTTCTTGTTCTTAATGAAGTTTTAACTTCATGAATTAGGATCTACAATGGAAAAAAAGATGGATTTCTTAAATAATGTAACTGAGATGTTGGATAAACGTAAATATCAGTAACTATGGCTTCCTGGTACCAAGAACAAACTTGTTTACCTTTTTAGTTGTTGCTAATAAACTTTACTTTTAGAAAAGTTTTAGGTTTACAGAAGAATTTCACGGACAGTACAGCAAGTTCTCATTGGCCTTGCATGCAGTTACCCCTGTTATCAACATCCTACATTAGTATGGTGCATTTGTCACAACTGAGGATCTGATATTGACGTTATTATTAAGTCAAGCCCACACTTTATTCAGATTTCCTTCATTTTAACCAAATGTCCCTTTTCTGTTCCAGGATCGCATCCAGATCACCTCTCTGCATTTAGCCGTTATGTCTCCTTAGGTTGTTGCTCTTGCGGTGGCAGAATCTCAGACTGTCTTTGATTTTGATGAATGTGATGGCTTGGAAGGTTACTGGTTGGATATATTGCAAGATGCCCCTCCGTTGAAATGTGTCTGATGTTTTTCTAGTGAGTAGACTGGGGCTATGGATTTGGGGGAGAAAGACCAGAGATAAAAATGCCGTTTCATCGTATCATATCAAGGGTACACACTGTCAATAGGACCAATCACTGCTGATGTGGCTTTGACCACCTGGCTTGGGGGGTGCTTGTCAGGCTTCTCCACAGTAAGTTTCCCTTCCCCCTCTTGCCTGACTGCAGACTCTCTGGGAGAAAGTCCATGTGCGCAGGGCACACTTGAGCGGGGTGTTATGCTTCACCTCTTTGAAGGCAAAGGACATAAATTATTTGGACTTACTCCGCATGGGAAAATTTTCTCTTCTCCTCTATTTATTTATTTATGTAACTATTTATACCAGTGTGGACTCATGAATTTTTTTTTTCATGCTCTGGTTTATAATCCAATACTAATTTACTTATTATGTTACTCAAATTGTTCCAGTTTGGGCTTTTGGGAAAACTTTCAGTTGGCTCCTGTGTTACTTTCTTTGACATAGCCTCATCCATGTGCTGTGTTTTATTTTTAAAAACCCAACTTGTTTATTTTAATTGATTTTGTTCAGTCTACAAAGAGAATTTAGTTCCATTATTCCGTGAGCACTCTTCTATTCCATTATTAAAGTAATATGTAATGACAGAAACGGAAAGATAGATGAAAACTATCCCAGTTCAATTTTTGTTAAGATTTGAGTGTGCTCTCTTGAAGTGCTTTCTTTGTTCTTTATGATTTTTTAAAAAAATAGGTCTAATCATTCTTTGTAAATAATTTTATATTCTGATTATTCCTATTTAAGAATGTATCATGGATATTATCTCACTTTATTACATATATGTCACTTAACATGTTCTATGTACTTCTGTTAATCTTTCCTTTCTAATTGGCTAAAATTAGCCTATAAAGATCTTCAGTGTATTGCATAATTCTGGACCCATATCAGGTCTTTACTACAGAGTAGCTGAATGAATAACTCAGCTATTTAAAAAGTTTCAATATTTTTGAATTGTAAATAGTGGTGAAATGAGTACATTCGAGCCTACAAGTTATTCAAGCATTTTTACATTATTTCACATATTTCAGATTCTTGGACGTTGACTAGGTCCAATAATAGCATCAATATTTTTAAAGGTTTTGATTAATAATGAGATTTTACAAAACTGGGCAAATTGTATGAGGCTAACCCATGGAAAGAAAGGAAAGATATTGTCCAGACTATGCAAATAAGCAAGGTGTCCCTGGTTGAGCATCTAAACAAAATGAATTGATTAATGAGAAATAAGGCTTCTCATAGACATGATTTCTAATTGAGAGCCTCACTGCTACCCTGTCAGCGCCCCATCTCACTGCTAGGCTGAGGATGGGGAAATTATGCGGCCGGTTTAAATCAGTTTAGTTCAAGGAAGGACAGGGGGAGAAGAATCCACATTCTGGGCAGCGCTGAACTAACCCTCGCAAGAACTCTTGTGAGCAGAACAGTGAGAATTAAGTTTTCTTCCTAAGATCTCTGCTGAAGTATATTACCATTCTACCCAAAATGTTCATTATTAAAACGTTAACACAGATGCCTGAAAACACCAAAAACTGGACGCCTACCTTTGATGGGAGGCAGTATATATATATATATATATATTTTTTAAATATATTTTATTGATTTTTTTACAGAGAGGAAGGGAGAGAGATAGAGAGTCAGAAACATCGATGAGAGAGAAACATCGATCAGCCACCTCCTGCACATCCCCCACTGGGGATGTGCCCGCAACCCAGGTACATGCCCTTGACCGGAATCGAACCTGGGACCCTTCAGTCCGCAGGCCGACGCTCTATCCACTGAGCCAAACCGGTTTCGGCGGAGGCAGTATATTGAAATAATGAGAAGAGACCTCTTTCTGTCATGAAAGAAAAGTTTTAAAATAATTTTTCCCTCAAAGGCCCTCCGGGTATGGTATCTGTGGCTGCAGTGCCTCCCACCGCGGCCCACGTGGGTTTGGAACCTCTCTTCCCTCCGCTGGGCCTGCGGCTGCTTCTCCTGCCCACCCATGCCTCTGCGCCGCCCACTGGGCTTCCTAATGTGCTTCTCTGACGTCGCATTGCACTTCACTGCTGGCTCAACACACATCTTGTTTTCATGTCTTTCACAAACACACCGACCCACTCCACTAGGTGAGCGGCTTGTACTGAAATATTTCTGCGTTTGTCCCTCATCACAACCCTGGGAGGCAAGTACTGTTCTCACCCTCACTTTGCAGGTGAGCGCAGTGAGCAGGGCCCGGGCAGGAGGCCAGGCAACGGGGTCCACAGACCATGCTGTCACCAGGTGGTCTAGTCAAGTCCGCACTCTTCCCCGGGATTCGCATTTCTCCAGGAGGTGCCTTCTCCGGGGTCACTGGCTTCCCCTGTTGCTGAGCCCCTGTGTGTCCAGTGGGTCCCAAAGGATGACCCAGGGCCAGGAAAGCCAGCCCCCATGGCCTGGTCCCGCCCCAGACCTTCACCCCAGAACCAGACACTCTGGGGCGGGGTGCAGTGATCTGTTCCAAGAAGCCTTCCAGGCGATGCTGGTACACGCTGGTTAGCTGGCAGTTTAAGGGGGGCCCTGGCCATCCATGTTCCCGCACTTCTCTGCCCCGACTCCTGCTGTTGTATCCTTTCTCAGAATTCTCCCTGCAGTCTCCTTTTACTTTATTTTTAAAAATATACTTTCACTGATTTCAGAGAGGGAGGGAGACAGAGATAGAAGCATCAGTGCTGAGGGAGAATCATTGATCGGCTGCCTCCTGCACACCCCACACTGGGGATGGAGCCTGCAACCTGGGCACGTGCCCTGCCCGGGAATCGAACCGTGGTCTCCGGGTTCATAGGTCGATGCTCCACCCCTGAGCCAGCCGCTGGGCGCTGGGCCCTGTCTCCCTTCAAAGTTAATCCCTAATGTCACTTATGGGTGAAGCCTGTTCTTGTCATCAGCTCTGTGATCGCTCAGAATGGTCTTCGCATTCTGTACCTGCCCTTCCCTCATGGTACTTCCCTTGTCTACCTGTATCGTCACTGTACTTGTCCCCGGAAGGCGGGCAACTTGAGACTAAACACCCATGTCCCTCGCACACCCACAGTTCCTGTGTTCAGGGAACTGTTCAATGAAGAACTGTACTGCATAGCTACTATTAGCCCACCGAACACCTTATTTAGGGTTAAGTATATTAACAAAAAGGAGATAGGAGTGATAACCTTCTTTGAAAAAAATGTCTCACGAAGGACTCGAAATATAATTCTTTGACAGAGCAAATGTTTTTAAATGATTTCACTTATATCTCTCATGAAAACATCTGTGCTGTGGCTCCCATGAACTGTCCAAAGACTTCCTCATTTGACATGCTCCCGACTCTTTCATGCACACCCCACCGCTCACATCAAAGTGACTTTTCCGGGGTAGTTAAGACTTGAGACTCGGCCATGAAGCATTCAGAATAGAATGTAATGCTCCACGGGGTCTGGCTTTCATGGATAGAGCGTCTTTTTGTGTGTGGCCTTTTTGAGCATTGAATGTAGCCCACTTCTGCATCCCTTAACAATCCTAGCAACCACAGTACACTGGCAGCTCTTGTGGACAACCGAAACCACTCGCCATTCTCCCCAACTGGAATGGCTAAGTATCAGACCCCTGAGGTGCATGTGATCAGAGATTATACTAATGACTGTTTTTGTTGTTGTTGTTGTTTTGTTTTGTGTATTGATTTCAGGGAGGAAGGGAGAGGGAGGGAGATGGAAACAGCAATGATCAGAGAGAATCATCGATTGGCTCCCTCTTGCATGTCCCCTACTGGGGGTTGAGCCCCCAACCCAGGCATGTGCCCTTGACCGAAATCGAACCCGGGACCTTTCAGTCCACAGACTGATGCTCTAGCCACTGAGCCAAACCGTCTAGGGCTGACTCTGTTGTTTTAAAGAGACACATAACTGTTTTGCATCTTAGAACATGCCTGCATATAATGGGTTTTGGGTAACCACACCCCCAATGTCCTCCATTTGAATCAGATACACCACTGATATCCAAAGGTCTCGCACATCCTTCCAGCTCCCTGGGCACAGGTTTGTCCCCTTACCCACAATTCCAAAGTCCAAAAAACTCTGCAAACCATCTTAGGACTCGTTTGAAGGTAAAATCTGACCTAAAGCAGTTTATAGGCTACATTCATCCCACTTAGTATGAGTTCAGGCATATTTCTGCAGGAATATTTCATTTGACTAAAGTTTCTTTTCCCCTCCACTGTTCACTACCAAATATTCAGTTAATACTCCTTGTATTTACCTTTTAAGTTAAACAACAACACACACACAAAAAACCCTGAAATCAAAAACACATCTGACCCTAAGGGTAACAGATGATCAATTAAGGGTCCAAGCCCAGCATCAGTGTAAAAAATTTTCAGATTGTTTTCTTGTTCTGAAATATGCATCGACCTTTGGTGCTGGCAAGAAAGACACCTTTGATTCTAGAAGTTCTGTGTTGATATTGCACATTGGCCAATTCAGATGCTTTCTAATAGCTTTCCAAGGACCTAGAGATGAAGGCCACTAAAACTGCCCCAATACTTCGACATTTAAGGGATGTATCCAATATTATATGGTGGCCATCTTGAAGATCCTGTGACATTTTTGGCACTCACTCCTTTCTGAAGCATTTAGATTCATAAGAATACAAAAATTAGCCCTAGCCGCTTTGGCTCAGTGGATAGAGCATTGACCTGCGGACTAAAAGGTCCCAGGCTCGATTCCAGTCAAGGGCACATGCCCAGGTTGCTAGCTCGATCCCCAGTGGGGAGCGTGCAGGAGGCAGCCAATCAATAATTCTCTCTCATCATTGATGTTTCTCTCTCTCTCTCTCTCTCCCTCTTCCTTCCTCTCTGAAATTAATAAAAAAAATTTTTTAAAAAAAGAATACAAAAATTAAATTGGAAGGCGTTCTTCCTATACATCTATCAGATTAGAACTTTCTGGGATAGAATTTTTATCAGTTTAATATATCTTCATGTTAGAAAATGGAGCATGAATGTTATCAAAGCATTTTATTCAACAGTATATTCTGTATAAATTGTTTTTTTTAAAAAACAATTTATGATGAATGTATGCACGACTTTTTTTTTTTTTTTTTTTTTTTGTAAAAATAAAATTGCTTACGAGAAATTTCTCCTCACATACGTGGACTCCAGTGGAGCATTTTATAAGTAATTCCTTTGCCCACCTGGCATACCCACCGAAGCCAGGGAGATACCACTAGCAAAGTACTTCATTTTACAGGGAAATAATATGAAACAAATCTATCCCTTCTGTGGCCTTAGGTGCACTTGACTGTTCAGCTGTGGACTAGTGCTAGTCCCTGCCAGACCTTCAGGGATTGTTAGCTGAGTGAGAGGTCTCGTTATAAAAGTGCCAGAACACAAAAGGGGGCACTGAGAAAGCGGTGGGCGTGTATCTTTGTGTGTTTCTAATCACATTCCCATCGGGAAGAAGGCAAGTCTCATCTCCACTTCATCTAAAAACTTCTTAGTCAAAATGTAGGGGGCACAGAACTGAAGTCTCCATTCCACAAGGCAGAAGCAGATGATGTTCCTGAGGGGAAGGCTGGCTGGTGGTGAGAGGTGCCCGTGGCTGAGGACGCAAGCAATGGATTGGTTGTGGAACGTGGCAGTCAAATCCTAAGGGCTAGATGAGCCACAGGGTGGGCATATGTTTTAAGTCAGTTGACCATATCAAGACGCTGGTGTTTCAGAACTGAGTACCTTTTGGAAGCGACTGCCCCGGATGTAGTTGGTTGA
Organism: Myotis daubentonii; assembly: GCF_963259705.1. NCBI lineage: Eukaryota > Metazoa > Chordata > Mammalia > Chiroptera > Vespertilionidae > Myotis > Myotis daubentonii. Next base: position 25,771,950 of record NC_081856.1, read on the forward strand.
GCGAAGGGAGAGATCAAAAGAAAGCCATTACCACAGGCAAAATTGGAAATGAGTTGATACTTCCAACTCGGTGCCCTTGACCTATCCTCCTTCTACTGACCTCTTGTGCACTTTGGGACAGGAGCCAAGGCTCCCGAGGTGTAGACCCTCCCCTAAAAGAAGGCCTGGGCAGTGTGCTGCTCTAGTAGATTCTGGCAGAGTCCAGGGAGGCATGCTTGGAGGGCTGCGTTGGCACCTAGTCACTGTCCCTTTCTACTAAAGACCCCAGTGGGAAGCTTCTAAGGTTTACTTTAAGTTCCGTGAGCCTCGAGCTCATAAGAAAAGAAAAAGGTAAAACATTTTCTCCCTCTTTCTCTATTCCTCCCTTGGGAAACCAAACCACCTGAGGAAAGAGAAGGCTGGTCTTCTTTTGAGAAGATAACTTTGCAAAAGGGGTCAAAGCTTAGAGGAGCGGCTCTCAAGCCTGAGAAAACATTATATTCACGGGGGACACTTTCCTAGTGTCGTGCCAGGCCGCCCTCCCTGCTGAATAGCGAGTAGAGTCAGGATCTTGGGGAGCAGGCATTCTGTCTTTCAGGTGCTTCGTGACCTGAGCTGTGATGATGTAAACCATCCAGCACACCCCTGGAGACCCTAAGATTATACAAAACCTACTCAGCCCCTCGTTCTGCCTGTCAGCCACGGGGAGGGCGGACTCCCACGGCCAAAGGAGGAGGCCGTGCGTGCTGACCACTGAGCACTCTGTGGCCGGAGTGCGTGCCGGAAGTGAGTGACGTGGCCCGAACTGCTGGAGACACCTGAGGAAGGGACCACACACCTGACTGAGAGGAAAAGCTGAACGTAAAAATGTCCAAAGGAAGCAGAATGGAGAGAAGGAAAACCAGGTGAAGATACATTTAGTCATTCTAGAGACTTCTTTCTGCTTTAGGAATGCTATACACCTTCTCTCCACATGATGTGTTGGGCCATGCGTGTGACTGGGAAAGAAGAGGGGAACAGATGGGTGCCCCACTGTCAATCAAGTGATTAGCTGTGCAGAGATTCCATGATGATAATCTATCTTTGTGAATGTGGCACTTGAGAATCAAGACTTGAAGAATATTTTAGAAAGGACATTTTAAAAAATCACACAGGAAAAGAAGATAAAAGTCAGGTAAAAGTAGAATATTTTATCCCTTCCCCTAGGTACCCACGGTCTAGCCAAGGTGAGATTTTAGTGGTGCCTGCTAAGCCTAGTTGAAAACAAACCCTACTTGGCCCCATAAAGGCTGTTCAGGCACCCCTTTCAAGTCTCCATTCTGAAATTGCTCAAAGGATGGAGGCAGAACGTGTACAAGTCTTTTAAACCATGTAACCATATGGAATCACCTCTCATTTCCCCCACAACTGGTACTCATTTTTACACGGACAATAGTTGAAAATCTTAGACACAAGTAAAAAGCTTGAGATGTTATTGGACCAGGTGTATTAAAATAAAATCAAAAAATAGAAATATTAGGTATATACAGGACAGCATAAGTGAAACACGTGACACAGCATTTTCCATTCAAAGCTTACAGTAGTAAGAAAAATTTAGTAAACAAAACCTCCTGTATCCCTTGCTACAGTGACTCATCGGCGCCTCCTCAGTCGTTCATTTCCTTCATATTCTGTATAAATAGACTCACACACATCTTACACCATTTAGAAAATTGCTGAATCATAACATAGCCCCCAAACATGGAGTTTTTACTTTGAGTAAAACTAACATTAATATTTGATCATTCAAATAATGTTCAAATCATTTGAAGCAATAAAGGAAATTCCTATGTTTTATAAGGCCCTATACAGTTCTGCAGAGATTAGAATTGCATTGTTCTTCCAAACTACATTGTCAATGAAAGTCTGTGTATAGGAAGTTGTGGAATTGAAAAGCTGGACCGTTTAAAAATAGTCCTTCTTAAGGTAGTCCTGGTAGGTCTGGGCAAGGCCCGGCAGTCGACGAGGCCCATGTTCCTTCACTCAGCAGCTTCGCGTGGCTCACAAATGACACTTCTACAGGAAAGAGACCAGAAAAGCGTGGCTGCTTCCTATCCGGGGGTCTGGGCAGTCTCCACAGACGGAAATGTTGAACAGTCTCAGATTTAGGGGAGGGGTGATCACGGAAATCTGGGAAAGGCGCTGAAGCTTCTGACTTCACGGAAAACCTAACAGGTTGGATTAGTAATGTTTAAACAGAGAAGCCAAAGCACAGAGAACATACAAACACGTGCCAGGAGAGGCCTCGGGTAATTTTACTTTTATAGGTGAGCTTAGTTCTGCTACTGGGTGGGACTGATTGACATGGCCTCTGAACCTTTGAGTCTCACATCCAATTGTAAACAAGGGGCCAACGTGGGTGCCTCTGGGGCAGAGCCGGTGTTTTCTTCTCAGAGGGCTGTGTTCAGACGTCGGTCCAGCAAAGCAGGATGGCCATCTGGGAGCAGGCCCAGGGGCAGAGCTGTGGGCACCAGCCTGTGCGAAGAGGATGCTTTTCCACGTAGGGAGTGTGTCTTCCTGAGTAATGGAGCCTCACTCCAGGAAGCAGGGATGGCCGATGACGTCAGCACATGAAAACCAGTGCACCAGGCGGCTGCTGGCCAGGGGCGCCGGCCGGGGCTTCCTGTGATCTAAGGCTGCTGCTGATACTGGCCTTCCGTGGCGGTGTAGAAGTCATCCAGGACGCTCTGCAAGTAATCAAACGTGGGCCGCTCTTCTGCCTTTTCTTTCCAGCACATTTTCATGATCTCATAGAGCTCGTCCGGGCAGTTCTCCATGCGGGGCATCCTGTAGCCCTGCGACAGCGCGGTCATCACGTCCGCATTCGTTCTCCCTAAAACAAAAACAAATGCCAGACCATTTAGAAACCTGACTGAGGAGTAAGCACTGCAGTGGTCTTGCTACCCACATCCCACATCCATTACTGAAGCCATCTCTAGAGGCTGTGAGGGGACGAACCATGCCCCCTGCAAATGTGTATGGTGGGATCCTAGCCCACAATACCTTGGAAAGTGACTGTATTTAGAAATAAGGCCTTTAAAGAGGTCATCAAATTCAAATGAGGCCTTTAGAGTGGGCCCAACCCAATGGCAACTGGTGTCCTTACAAGAAGAGGGCGGGACACAGAGAGACGCGGGGGATGCGTGTGCACAGAGGAGAGGCCGTGTGAGGACAGTGTGAAGGTGGCCATCTATGACCAAGGAGAAGCCACCGGAGAAACCAAACCTGCCCACACCTTGATCTCAGACTGTGGCATCGGTACGGATGCCCTAAGAAACTGATATGAAGCTTGAGAAAATTTCTGCAGGCAACTAAAGAATATCAATTTTAGTATAAAGACGATCGAGACAGCTTTAATTTTGCCAAAGGGAAAACAGGCAAATGTGGTAAGTAGAAGACAAAGCAAGTTCTCTTTCATGACAAGAGGATATGGGCTTGCCTGACCTTTTGAAATAAGCTACTCAAGCCCTAACCCTCAATCCTAATTTCTTTTGTATTTTTTCAGCGTCTACCTGTAATACATCATAAAAATCATTTGCACATACATTTCCTCATACCAATATTTCTAAAAATCAGCTTTTCATTGTAAGTTTACTTAAAGAAGTCAGGATCCTTACTTCAGCTAAGACAACTGATGATGTCCAAATTATCTGGAAATGTGTGTATTCTCATACCCTGTGAGGGAACTAGGTGTTCATTTACTGAGCTCTGAGAGGAGTGAGAATGGAGGATGGCTTTTAATATGGTCAAATGTCTTACGACAGTTCAGAAATTGAACTTCTAATCTTTGTTATTGGAAATAGTTTTAAGGAAAAAAAAATCATTCTTATAACATTTTCTTCCATTATTAAAACTGGGACAGAGGACCGAGCTCATGTAGTGGTTTGGGTTACATCATGTACCCAGTCCGTATGTTTTGCCTGCTTCGTGTGTACCTTATTCTGCAGAGCTATGAACTCCTCTAGAGAGGAGCCGTGTTCCATGCAGAATATTTTCATGCAGAATATGCACACTGCCTGGCCTATGCGGAACTCCATTCATCACAACCAATTTCCCTTCCACAGCTCTCTCCTTCCCACAGCCATAGCTTTTACCACTAGTGGTCACTGGGAAGACTAAAAGTTAGCTAGAAAACTAGGAGAAAAGTCTTTTATTAGATCTGGGACACAACCGTCTTTTGAATTTAGTTTCTAAGCAGTGTTTCCCAAATCATGGGTCACCACCCATTTGGTTGTTTAGATGGTGAATTATTTTTTCTCATGTCAATTTCTGGAAATACCATCTTCAAATATTTGTGTAATTGGAATGTTCTAACTGGAACATTCTCACTGCTTGAAGCCAAGGGGCCAATCTGCATCACTTTCTTTACTTGGGGCTCTTCTGTGTGTGGCTTTGGCACTGCGTTGGCTCTTGAAACTAGCCAAGCTCACTTGAATAACTTTCAGGGGAAATCTCTGTGTTTACTTCTACATGGGGGTTGGGTGTCAGTCAGGGATCCTGGTGGGAGGACTAATATGCAGGATGATAGAAAAGCAGCTGGACCTGTACACTTGGTTAGGAGTATCTTTCACTTGCTTCCCGGAGACCCTCCAATGGCATAAAGGTCAGAATGTGTCCACAGAAGTGGGCCCCTAACCCCATTGCAGACTGTTCTTCCCTGTTCTCATGCATTCTTCTAATGCTGAAGAACTCTTTCAAAGATGCAGAGAAAGCCAGGCATGCTCCATCCTGCTTGGTGATTTGACTTGATAAGAGGAATAGAAAGAAGGAAATCTGGAGTCTATCTTTTTATGCACAAGTAAACCAATAAACAAAATAAAGCAACTGAATGACGAGTCTTACAGAAGAAAGAAAGAATGGGAAGGAGACCTCCACCAGACCCTAAGAGTCAAGATGATACTTGGTAATTAGTCTGTTGTTAGGTCAAGACAGCAAACACCCGTTGGCTGGTGATCTTAAAAGGCAAGCACTTTCATATTTCGTCTTTCATTCTCTGAACAAGCATTTATTGAGTACTTACTATGGGTGATGAGCTAGCACTAAACTCTGAGACATAAAAAGAAGATGATGACAGAGGCTTGTCCTCAAATGGCACACAGCCCAGTGGGGAAGATGCCCCCAGGATAGGGAAGTGGGTGGGAGCAGGAAGTGATAACTGGAGTAGGTCGGAATTAGCAAAGACTAAAGGTTGATGAAGGAGCACAGGAGGGAGAAAAATGCCGCAGAGCAGAGATTAGAAAGGAATAGGGGGTCAGCGACAGGAGATGGGAGCCCAGCCGCTCCAGCAACGCTGACATCTTTAAAGACTAAGGGGCCCTCTGTGTGTGCGAGAGGGAAGAAGTACCAGCTACCACAGGACCACAGTCTCCCACCCAATAATGTTTCCAAAAGGGCAAAGGAGTTTTTCCTGAGCACTGCTGCCACCCGGGTGAGCATTATTTGCAGCAGGATGTGTTTCCTGGCTCTGATTCACACTGGGCACCAAGATGCTGCATATATCTGGTAAGAAACGGCCGAAAAGACAAGATGCTTCAGAAAACTTTGTCATTTTTCGAACCTCCTTTCTCTTAATAAGAGCAAAGCAAAACAAAACCCCAACCACAAAATCCCCTCTAGTTTCTTTAGAAATTCACATATAAATATTATTACAGTTTTGCTTTTAAGATAGTGAAGTTAAGGACCATTGGCTTCACCCCTTTTTTCCTCTTTAATTTATCCCTCCCTCAAAAGAACAAGAAACAGAAACTTAAAGTCTGTCTTTGGTGAACCAGGAGACACCTGTCAGCCAGAGGCAGAAGTGGTCTGAGCCAAGAGGAGGAACGTGAAACTACAGTTCCTACCAGAAAGGGACAGCAAGACGTGTCATCCCATCAATTGCACCTGGGAGGCTCCACATGTTATCACACATGCAGGGTGAGGTGGGTGGCCGCAGACAGGACTGTACCTAGAGACCGCCTGGCAGGTGCTCCGTGACCTGCTGGTTCATAGGTTCACGTTCAACAGAGCCACACCAGCCAGGTCTGCCTTAGGCCTTTTTGTCATATGTACCACTTGAATGGAAAAAGATAAATGAAGGGTACCTGGATAAGGAATTTTCCCATAGGTGACGATTTCATACAGGAGAATTCCGAAGGACCACACATCAGACTTAATAGTGAAACATCCAAAGTTGATTGCTTCTGGAGCGGTCCACTTGATGGGGAATTTAGCACCTAAGAGAGAAGACACGGGCGTCTTACTTGGGCCTCTGAGCTGACACAAAAAGGTCATGGCCATGTGACCCTCATAATTTCCTTCTTGTGGGAAAATTGTATATATTATTTCTTTTGAATAGGTAACACACAGTACAAAATAGAGATGATACAAAATGTTCTACTTAAAATGTTGGCCTCCCTCCTCTGTTTCCCATTTGGGCATTTCCCTGTGAAGAAGCAAAGTTTCTTGTGTCTCCTCCCAGAGATATCCTAACCAGCCCACCTGAACCACACACGCACGCGACGCAGAATGTAAAGGCATTTCTTCTTAGCTTGCTCCTTTGCCCCTCAACAACGGCCTCTAAACATATGCAGGGTGGGGCAAAAGTAGGTTTACAGTGGTGAGTATGTGAAACACAGTTATTTATTATTTATTATATTATTTTTCCACATGAACAACTGTAAACCTACTTTTGCCCCACCCTGAATATATCTTTAGTGTTTACATTTTCTCTAATAACTAACCCAAACTATGTTTATATGGAATATAAATGCATCTTGATGTACATGTTCCTGTGGATAAAGCTCTTAAGCCTGTACCAAAAGGAACTTCAGGTGCTACTCCAGTCTTTATGTCTCAGGTTTTCCTTTGATGGAACCAAACAGTATTAGGCTTTTAGAAATCGGGTAGGAAGGTAATCTGCCCTGAACGAGACAGTGGTGATGCTAGGCTTCTCATCAGAAGCTGGTGAGGCTAAGGGGCACCTCGCCACCAGGTCACCTGAGAGGCAAACCTGGCCCGAGGACCTTCAGGCCACCTTGAGGGAGGTAGGGGCTCAGGCTAGGGGTTTCTACCAACAATTAAAAATTTTTAAAAACATGTTTGCCTTCTGATGTCTCTTGCTTTTTAATTTTTTTGTGGTGTCAGACCAAAATCGGAAATCAGAATAAGAATAAAAAGGGCAGAAGAAAGCCTCACAGAGCAGCTCCTGTGTGTGGTGCACTCACTGTAGCACATTCCAGCCTTAAACCCCCCACCCCTCGGCCTTGGGGCAGCAGTCCAGGTGTGGGGCGGGGGGGGGGGGGGCGCGGGGGGCGGGGGGCGGTCGGCCTTGGCTGGGTTTGAATCAGATTCTGCTGATTCCAGTGTGCTATGACGCCCGCAAATCACTACTGCCTTTGCGCCTTCCTGGCACCCTCCATCTGTAAAATGAGGAAACAACGGAACCTCCCCAGTTGAGCTGTGTGCTCGGCACAGGTGAATACCAATGAAAGGTAAACTGCATTACTGTTTGATTCTAGAACCCGAGATCTCTGCGCCAAGCCACCTGTCTCATTCAAGAGAACAGTTATTTTTGTGAGACTCTAGCTAGGCCTGTGAAATTCAACAAAACCAGTGGAATAAATTCTAGCTCATGTATTTTGAAGCTAGATCTCCTGGGTTTGAAACCTGGCTCTACCACTTACTGTGGGACCTCAGAAGCTGCTGACCTCTTGGTTTCCTCATCTATAAGGCAGAAGTCACCATCACCATGACATCATCATCACCATGACATCATCATCACCATGACATCATCATCATCATCACCATCACCTAGCATTATTGTAAAGATCAATGAGATAATGTACGAAAAGTACTTAGAATAGTGCCCGCCACGCTACATATACAGTGGGGCCTTGACTTACGAGTTTAATTCTTTCAGAGACCGAGCTCGTTAAGGAGCTCGTTAACTCAAATTACTCTGTCAACTCCATGCAAAAACTCGGCCGACAGACAGCTGGTATCTCAAAAAACTCGTTAGTCGGGACACTCGTAAGTCAAGGCCCCACTGTACTCACTACATTTTCGCTACTACTTTTTAAACTGCGTTTCCTCAAACTGTTCTCCTTCACCTGCCTTTTTGTTGAGGATAATTAAGATCAAGGTGCGTAATAAACCACCTGAGAGAACAGCGGATTGAGGCAGGAGGAAAACCACCTTAAACAAGATGGAGGCAAGAGACGCTACACAAATCAAAGCGATGTTTTCCATCTGTCTGTCCCCCTGTAAGTCCTGCAGATGCTCCCCAGAAATAACACACATGTAGCTAAAAGGAAAACAATCCTTGTTGAATAACTCTTAGGAATGTCAAGAGAGTGCTTGGCTCTTTCGGAAGAGAGAAAGCACTGCAAAGATATTCACTCAGTGTTCGTGAGGGAGACCTTCAGAGCCCTCAGATCATCAGCGACATGGACGAGTCTTGAACAGGAAAAGCCAGTGCGACTCCAGATGTGGCCCTCCATAGAGTGATGTGCCAGGAAGTGGGATATGTATGCCTTTCTGTGCATTTTTGATTCATGTTTATAGAATGAAATGTGGGAAAGGAAAGGAGTGTATTTTTATAGCATTATATTTACTTCTATGTGTGTAATAATTTCCATGTTTTAATTTGCAATTAAAAGGCCAGAATATAGAATATAAAATTACTGTTGCGAACATTTTCTCTATACAGTAAAGAACGTGTACTTCCTTATATGGATGAAAAGCTTTAACATGTACTATAAACAAAGAATCTTGACCTGACCAAATCTCTTTTAGTTTTGCTTTCCTTACTTGAAATACAAAGGATAGATAGCATTTGTAAATGTTACAAAAGTATCATGTGGAGTTAATCAAGAGAGTAATTTTTTAAAACAAGTATCAGAATCACAAACAGCAATTATGATACAGTAGAGGCCCGGTGCATGAATTCGTGCACGGGTGGGGTCTGGCCGGCCCGCCCCATTCGGCATTCCGGTCGCTTGGCTTTTATATATATAAATTTTAGAATAGTCTACCAAATGAGTTCATTTTATTAGTGGTGACTATTGTAACTGCTTTGTTAAAAACAGAGAAAAATAAAACTAAACAATAACAATACACCCAGAGATCGTTAGCATACCTTCCCTTGCTGTGTACTCGTTATCTTCAATTATTCGAGCAAGGCCAAAGTCAGCAATTTTGCACATGAGTGACTCAGAGACCAGGACATTAGCTGCTCGCAGGTCTCGGTGAATGTAGTTCTTCCTCTCGATGTATGCCATTCCCTCTGCGATCTGAACACAAGAAGACATTCGTTTTCAATGTAGGGTAGACTATTGTAGAAGGCCATCAAGGAAAACCAAAAAATGGATGAGTTCCTGAAATCCTTTCATATACATTATTCTGATCATAGAAGTTTTGAAAACATTGGATAAATTACAATCACCATTTTGAGCTCTTTCTAAAATAACTGCCCCCAAATCTCCAGTGATGGTAATCGGGTCTCAACATGATCCTTTAAATAATAGCTACCTGTCTCAATGTTTTCTAATGTGTGGAGAATCTTTTTAATACCCTACTAAATTCTTGCAGGTAGATAGATGTCATTATCTCAGTTTTACAAATGAGAAAACAGAGCTGGAGGAAGTGACATGCTAATACAAATAAGTTATTGGGGTATCAAGAACAGGATCGCTCTGGCCGGTATGGCTCGGTTGGTTGAGCATCATCCCATTCACCGAGAGGTCCTCTTTTGGCGCATTCCCGCCTGCCCTTTCACCTGGCCAATTCACTCTGCAGGGCTCAGCTGAGAGGTCACTTCCTTTAATAAGCTTGGTCCAACTCCTTCTTGTTTGATGTATGTGGTCCCAGCGCTCCCTGATCCTCACCTATGATCATGGCAGCAATGTAAACCTCTTAGCACAGGTGTAGGGTATGCACAGTCCTGTCCTTAGACACTTATGTAACATTCCAATATTGTACACAAGCTGGGCCAGGAACCTGAATGAGCCAAAGGTGGCTGCAATCCCAATTTGGGCCTGAAATTGCAGTTGACAGTAGCAATCAGGAACCTGTGCTGGACACCCCTCTAAGGATGCTGACCGACGCACACAGATATGTGCTAGTGGTCCCAAAAGAGCCTCTAAGACATGGGACCAAGGACCCACATCTCGCTTGTTCTTGGTAATGGATTTGAGCGATCAGCTTGTTAAGAAAAGTGTTCTGGCCCTGGCTGGGTGGCTCAGTTGGTTGGAACATCCCCCTGTCAGGACGCATATGGGAGGCAAGTGATCAATGTTCCTCTCTCCCTCTCTCTAAAATCAATAAAAAATATATCCTCGAGTGAAGATGAAAAAAGAAAACTGTTTTGGGAACTTGTGAGTAAGGTTTTAATTACACCTACCCCAGTTCTGCATTTACACAAACCTGAATGCGTTTTTAAAAACGATTCTCTGAAACAACAGCAGACTTGCAAGCAGACCCAGTTTATTCTGGCTTCCTTTTCCACATCTGAGTCCTTTAAGGAGCTCATATTCCAAACAATAATATCAGTATTCACCAAGACCAGGATCTAAAACACTAGCATTCACCAATTGAATAAATAATAGACATGGGAACAAAATTACAGCTTTCAGATATGCTTTACTTTTAAAGTGAAGCCACAAAAGACTACAGCTCTCTTCTTCTATAAAAACTAGAGGCCCAGTGCATGAATTCGTGCACCAGTGGGGTCCCTTGGCCTGGCCTGCGGGATCGGGCTGAAACTGGCTCTCTGACATCCCCCGAGGTGCCCCGGATTGTGAGAGGGTGCAGGCCAGGCCGAGGGACCCCACCGGTGCACAATCAGGGCCTGGGAGGGACACAGGAAGCTGGCCAGCCAGGGAGGTGTGGGGGGAAAGAGAACGCGGGAGGTTCCAGGTTGTGTCCGGCCTGTCTCTTTCAGTCCCAATCAGCCGGACCCCAGCAGCAAGCTAACCTACCGGTCAGTGCATCTGCCCCCCTGGTGGTCAGTGCACATCATAGTGAGCAGTTGAGCCGACTTAGCATATCATTAGAATATTATGCTTTAATCGATTGAATGGACAACTGGACACTTAGCATATTAGGTTTTTATTATACAGGATTATTCTTTCCCTGATATGTAGGTATTGTTCTTTCTTGGTTTATTTATTTTTTTAACCTTAATCTTTTTTTGTTGTTGTATTTACTTTGGCTAAAGTATATCCAGTTCTAAATTGTAAGAGCAGGAAGAAATCAGAGACCACTCTGGCTAATGAAATCCAAGACCAACTTTTCTTTCATGGAATACCTTCTTCCTCCCCCAAGCCACTCCATCTAATAATTGTCAGCACTGCAGGCAGAGCGAGTTTTGTACTCCTGGTGTAAAGTGAGCTGATTTAGGTTTAGATGTGCTTTGCATTTCTCGTGTTCTTCAGCTCAAACAGCACGGCGAACATACATTTCTTAGTTCCCCTTTCTGTACCTTCAGTGGAAATATATGATGACGACATTTTCTCCCTTTGATGGTGTGTGTGTGTGTGTGTGTGTGTGTGTGTGTGTGTGTGTGTAAGGAAAGAGAGGAACCACCAGGTAAGAGACTGAGCTGCTGGGATCCCAGCCTGAGCCAGTAACCCACAAGGGTTCTGGTGAAATTCCAGGTATCTAGTACCAAGTGAAAGTCCCAGGCACAGAGAAGATATTAAAAACGATGTTTCCTGCCCCCACCGGTATGGCTCAATGGTTGAGCTTCGACCCAGGGACCAAGAGGTTGCTGGTTTGATTCCCGGTCAGGGCACATGCCTAGTTTGTGGGCTGGATCTCCAGTAGAGGATATGCAGGAGGCAGCCAATCCTCTCTCATCTGTGTTTCTTTCTCTCTATCCTTCTCCCTTCCTCGCTCTCTGAAAATCAATAAAAACATATTTTTAAAAAAATGATGTTTCCTGAGTTAAAGGGCAACCTGATCTTATCAGGGGGTAAATAAGCAGATTCCCAGCCTCATGCCATGCAAGTCTCCCCGAGAGGCCTTTCAAAGGCGCTGTGCGAAGAGAAGGAGCCGGCCACCAGGTGCCTGCCATCAGCCTCTGCAAGTCCAAGAAGGGTCGGGGCTAAAAACACATGTGTGACCAGAGAGAGAAGTAAGGTACGTATTACCGAACGTCTGACCCCAACGAGCAGGCCTGCCTCCCCCACCGCTGCTGTGAAATAGGAAATGTCAACCCTCCCAACAGATGTAGCCTCCAGGGCTCACAACAAATTAGGAGAAGGCACCACTTCCTCCAGGTGGAGGTGACCCAGCTGTCGTGGCTGGTGGGCAAGCTGGTCAGGGATGGATTTCAGTCCCTCATCAGAACCCCAAAGGACCATGGCAGACACACTCTACATGGGCGTGTTGCCAGTGTGTATCTATTTTTCAGTATATGCATTGTTTTACACACACACACACACACACACACACACACACACACACACACAGAAATACATGTAAACCGATGGAAAGTTTTCAGAACCTCAACATTTTGTAAAGCATTATTGCATCTGTTCCCTCTGCTCATCATTTTCTGACACACACACACACACACACACACACACACACGCGCGCGCACGCGCGCGCACTTATTATACGTGGGGACAGGGTGTGGACAGAAGACAAAGTACAGAGTCCCATTTACTTTGCAAATAAGTATTTTTTCAGAGTACAAAGTCAAAAACATTAAGTCAGACTGAAATTTTCAGAAGCACTGAAGTTGAACTTAAGTCGTTTAAGGTTAAATAGAAAGTCTGTGTTCCTATCCCCCAAATTAGTATATGGCATGAGCAGTCTCAGCCCTGCCTGCACTGCTGGGAGAAGGCAACAGAGGTCCCTCCCTCCCAAGGAACCACAGCTTCGCTCACATATGTTTATTGAGAAGTGAGTTGCCAGTGATCAACTGGGGGTTCGCAGTACGGTTAAGCGTGGAGCAGGAAATACCTAACGATGACAGCCTTTATATATATATATACACTAGAGGCCCGGTGCACAAAAATTTGTGCACTCTAGGGGGGGGGGTAAGGGGGGGACCCCTCAGCCCTGCCTGTGCCCTCTCGCAGTCTGGGACCCCTTGGGAGATAACGTCCTGCTGGCTTAGGCCTGCTCCCGGGTGGCAGAGGGCAGGTCCAATCCCTAGGTGCAGCCCCTGGTCGCGCTCAGAGCAGGGGCCGACTGGGGAGTTGGGGCGCTGCCCCCTGTCATGCACAGAGCAGGGCGGATTGGGAGGTTGCGATGCCACCCTCAGTCACACTCAGGGTAGGGCCGATTGGGGGGTTGGGGCACCGCCCCCTGTCACACTCAAGGCAGGGTCGATGGGGAGGTTGCGGCGCCACCCCATCACGCACAGAGCAGGGACAATCAGGGGGTTGGGGCGCTGCCCCCTGTCACACACAGAGCAGGGCTGATCAGGGTGTTGGGGAGCTCCCCCCTGTCACGCACAGAGCAGGGTCAATAAGGGGGTTGGGAAGCTCCCCCCTGTCACGCACAGAGCAGGGTCGATCAGGGGGTTGGGAGCTCCCCCCTGTCACGCACAGAGCAGGGTCGATCAGGGGGTTGGGAGCTCCCCCCTGTCACGCACAGAGCAGGGTCGATCAGGGGGTTGGGGAGCTCCCCCCTGTCACGCACAGAGCAGGGCCCATCAGGGGGTTGAGGAGCTCCCCTCGTCACTCACAGAGTAGGGCTGATAGGGGAGTTGGGGCACCGCCCCCTGACACACACAGAGCGGGGCGGATCGGGGTTGGGGCCGCCACCCTCTATCACCCACAGAACAGGGCCGATCAGGGGGTTGGGGCGCCGCCACTCTCACACTCAGGGCAGGGGCAAAGGTGAGGTTATGGCTCTACCCTGTCACACACAGAGCAGGGCCTGTCGGGGGGGGGGGGGGTTGGGGCGCCACACCCTGTCACACAGAGCCACAGGGTGATCAGGGGGTTGGGGAGCTCCCCCCTATCAGGCACAGAGCAGGGCCGATCCGGGGGTTGGGGTGCCTTCCCCTGTCAGGAACAGAGCAGGGCAGATAGGGAGGTTGTGGCCCCGCCCCCTGTCACACACAGAGCCTCAGGGCGATCAGGGGGTTTGGGCGCTGCCCCCTGTCACGCTGATCCCGGTGCCGGAAGGCCTCGCGGCTCCGCTGATCCCAGTGCTGGGAGGTATATTACCCTTTTACTATATAGAATAGAGGCCTGGTGCATGGGTGGGGGCTCGCTGGTTTGCCCTGAAGGGTGTCCTGGATCAGGGTGGGGGTCCCCACTGGGGTGCCTGGCCAGCCTGGATGAGGGGATGATGGCTGTTTGCAGCTGGTCACACACCCTTCAGGGTGGGGGTCCCCACTGGGGTGCCTGGCCAGTCTGGGTGAGGGGCTGAGGGCTGTTTTCAGGCTGGGACTGAAGCTCCCAACTGCTCCTTTTTTTCTTTTTCTTTTTTTTATTCTGGGCCAACTTTAGCTCTGGCTCCAGCTCTGAGGCCTCAGCTGCTGAAAACAGGTATCTGGTTTGTTTGGGTTCTACAATCGAAACTCTGTATCAACTCCAGCTCTGAGCTCCCAGTGGGCTGAAAGCTGGTTTCTGGGGTTTTGTTTAGCTTCTATATTTGTTACAATGTTTCAAACTGCCAGCTCAGAGGCCGGCAAGGCAGGCGGGGAACGTTGCAGTCCTCTGTCACTGAAGCAAGCAAGCCTCATGTTCAGTTTAAGCTGCCTGGCTGCCGGCCGCCATCTTGGCTGGCAGTTAATTTGCATATTGCCCTGATTAGCCAATGGGAAGGGTAGCGGTCGTACGCTAATTACCATGTTTCTCTTTTATTAGATAGGATACACACACACACACACACACACACACACACACACACACACTAGACTGACTTTGACTTTATATGGAATACAACTCTGGAGAACAAAATCTTCACCATGTTTTACACACCAAGACAGAGCAGGTAAATAATACCTCTTGTAAGTGACTTGTTGCTAGTGATGACGACAGAGGTCACTCATCCTTTCCCGTTCTTCTCGGAAGCTCAACCAGAAACCCTGAGCTACCTGTAGCTGCCTTTCCTAGGCACATGCACTTTGAAAGGTTTGCTCAGCACACAGAGGGCTGGTTTCCCTGGAGAACTTGAGGGATGCTTTGGACAAATAACAACATGTCTGTACACGGCCTTGCTCTGCAAGTCTTGCTTTAGTGTTCTTGTGCTCATCCCAAGGAGTATCACTTTTCTGAGAAACTGGCAAGTAACAGGCTATCTTGCCTAGTGAGTTACTTCTTATTTAAATGAGAAGAAAGCCACACTTGAGTCAGATGATGGAGGGACTGAAGGAATGAAAGGAACTTAACTGAGGGGACTCAATGGGAGCCCTCAAGCAAAGCTAACATCGACCCCAGGAAACTCCAGCCTAAATGAGAAACTGGAACTGAAAACTCAACCTGCCTTAGAACTCGCTGATTGGAAAAGATTTGTCATCTAGACAAGTCACGAGTGAAATTAAACAAGAAACCTGCCAACAGGCAGGAAAGAATAAAAATCTGTTTTCCTTGTTGCTTTACCTGTCCTATTAGGCATTGTTTACCTCATTTTCTAGATATGTATTTCCTTCCTAAACTTGGGAAAAGTAGAATTCAAATAATTAATTACTTTTAAAAGCCCTAGGAAGGCTATGATATAATGATAGTGATATTAATAAATGGGAACGGAATAAGTGAGTAGCAACTGGGTGGAACCTAGAGTCTCTCTGAAGGCTTCTTAATAACAAGGAGCCCCTGAGCCCAATTGCAAACTGACTTAGGCCATTTAATGACAACAGAAAAATAGAATATAAAGAAAGTTTAAGAAAGAACACATCTCTGTACTCCAAGTACAACAGCATTTGTTCTATAGCACTTGGCAGTTTTTATAGAAGCACTTTCCTATCTATTAATATTCATTGATATTCATACTTCATCCTTACACTCTTAAACGTTTTTTCTTATTGATTTTTAGAGAGAGAAGAAGGGAGAGTAAGAGAGAGAAACATTGATACGGGAGTGTAACATCATCAGGTGCCTCCTGCACGCCCCCTCCGGGGATCCGGCTTGCAACCCAGGCATATGCCTTCACCCGGGATGGAACCTGCAATCTTTTGGTGCATGGATGATGTTCAACCAACTGAGTCACACTGGCCAGGGCATCCCTACACTCTTTAATCCATAATGTGGATGGAGGAAGGGATGGAAGAGGAACTCATTCCTTGTGGTACTTGGGGGTCCAAATTTCTTAAAAATTTTGTTTTTTAGCTTTCTTGGGTTATTATGCCATTCTTCTTTATTCCTCTTTTCTAAACAAAACAATAAAGTCTATTACTTTGATGATGATGGTGATGATGATAGTTACCATGCACTGGCTGATTACTTTGCCAGGCACCTGACTGGTCTCACCATTTATGCTTTTAACCATTCATCCATACTGGCTTTTTCTTTTATAAAGAGGAACAAACAGTGGAATGCTCACAAGTTGATGGCAGGAAAAAGGAAGGGAAAGAGAAATAAGAAAAGTAGGTAATTTAAAATGTGGCCAAGTTAAAGTCTGCAGTCTGTCATTACTTCATGGATCAAAGTTGAGGGCAGAGTTTGGCACATACAAATTTGGTGAGGTTTCTGTGTCTGGTCAAAACTTAATCAAGCCAACAGCGTGTAAGGACCCCACAGTGCCTCAGGGGAACACAATTTCCATAGAGACAGCTTCACTGAATAATCATATTTTAATCAGTAAGTTTCATTAAATAGATTCACCTTCCTTAGCAGAAAAGGAAGAAAAATTTGTCAACGAATTCCTACAGACCTTCTCTTGCAAAAACTTATTGGACCACTACACACTCATTATAATGGCTATTATAAAAACAAACAAACAAACAAAACAAAACAGAAAACAACAAGTGTTGGCGAGAACGTGGAGAAATAAAAAACCCGTATGCACTGTTGGTGGGAATGTAAAATGGTGCAACCACTATGGAAAACAAAGTGGGTGTTCCTAAAAAATTAAGCATAGGTTTATCATATGGTCCATCAATTCCACTTCTCCTATATACCCAAAAGAATTGAAAGCAGATACTTATAGAATATCTAACAGGCTTTTATACACACCTGTTCACAGAAGCATTAGTCCTAACAGCCAAAGGTGGAAGGAACCCGAGTGTCCATCCATGGATGATTAGATAAACAAAATGTGCAATATACATACAATGAAATATTATTTGGCCATAACAAGAAATGAAATTTTAAAAAAATCTTTTTGTTTTGTTCTGTTAATCCTCACCCGAGGGTATTTTTCCACTGATTTTTAGAGACAGTCCAAGGGAGGGAGAGAGCCAGAGAGAAAGAAACATCGATGAGACATATCGATTGGTTGCGTTGTGCCCATGCCCCAACTGCCCCAAGATTGAGCCTGCAACCAAGGCATATGCCCTTGACTGGAATTGAACGTGGGGCCCTTCAGTTCACGGGCCAATACTCTATCTACTAAGTCAAACCAGCTAGGGCAAAAGAAATGAAATTTTGGCACATGCTGCAACATGCATAAAACTTGAGAACATTATGCCGAATGAAATAAGCAAGTCACAAAAGGACAAATACTGTATAATTCCACCCATATGCGATACTTAGTGTAGTTAAATTCATAGAGACAGAAAGTAGAACGGTGGTTGCAAAGGCATGGCGGGAGGGAGAATGGGGAGTTGTTTAATGGGTACAGGGTTTCAGTTTGCAAGAGGAAGAGCTCTGAAGATGGATGGTGTTGATGATTGCATAAAAACATGAATAGTCTTAATGCTACTGACCTGTACACTTAAAAGTGGTTGATATGGTAACTTTTATTTATGTATATTACCACAGTTAAAAAGCACAACTACCCTGGAAGCTCCCAGCTGTAAGACAGCGGGAGCAGAAGTCAGCTACTTGCTGCAGGGAGACTGGCTGGTGCTCGTCTCCCACACCTGTGTGGCTTGTGACCAAAGCAAGGGTTTGGCAGCTGGTGCTGGCTCGCTGGATGGGAGTGGGGATACACACAGGAGCAGGACCAGAGCATCGGGGAGTGGTCAAAGCTCCTTCCATATCCCTTCCTCCCTGGTAAGCTGCTCCCCAATCCAACCTCAAGTAAACCAGCCACGATGTGAATGCATAGTTAGGATTAGCAGGAAGTAGAGAGATGATCAGGGACACTTCAGAAGACAGTTGGACAGTTGTGACTATAGATCAGAGACTTCAGGATGAGGTGACATGGGTTTATATAACTTGGGGGCAAGTCTCTTCTCAGAATTTCAAGTTTTCCACTCTGCAAACTGGCGATAATAATAGTATCAACCTGGTAAGAGGCTGAAGAGATTGAAGAGAGAATACAAGAATGCTCAATGCCACTGAACTTGGCTAAATGATTAAAATGGTAAATTCTATGCCATGTATATTTGGCCATAATTAAAAAAATTCAAAAATAAATGTATCCCATTGGCTCTTTCAACTCCATGGAGCCTGGAGAGTAGAAACCAAATAGGAGGGAGAGAGATAAGAGTAGGGTTGCCAGGTAATATACAAGGAAACAGTTCTACTAAAAACTTGTTCGTAGTATATCCAAAATTCAAATATAGCTGGGTGCCCTGAATTTCTACTTGCTCAATTTGGCAACACCAGTAAGAGGCAACCGCAACTGTCAGATGAGAGATGATGGGCGGGAGGCAGGAGATCTATTTTGGAAGAAGGAAGGCAACAGTTGCTTATAAGCTGTGGGGCAGGGGGCGAAAAGAAGAAAACCATTCCGTTTAAGTAATAAGAGAGGTAAGTTGTTTCCAGAGTGTGGCTGGGAAGGACCGAAAGGACAGGGAGCAGAAGAGGATGGAGTGGAGCCACCAGGCCTAGACGGCAGCTGTGGAGACACAGAAAAGGGTTCAAGGAACTGGGAGTGGGGAGGAGTTGAGAACAGGGAAGGGAAACGAGACCGAGTTTGGCTTCTACCTAAACCACTGTAACCCTAAGAACGAGCCAGCCAAGTTCTCCAAGGCCCTCCTTGTGCGAAACCCAATGGCAGTTTCTCCATCTGATCAGGCCCCACCTCTTCCTTCAGGTGCTATCTCCCAGAACCATGCTCCGGTGTCCCCAGCCGGCCTTGGTCCGTGCCTCTCTCTGCCGGCTCCCCAGGGTCCTGGGCTGGACTGTCCTCTGCCTCCTTCACACATTCTCTGGAACCTCATCGAACCCCCACTGCAGTGACTGTCCACAGAGCCAGCCTCCCACAATTCCCTTCATTTCACATTCCTCTTTCCAGCCCAGATCCCTGCATTATAACATCTGACCACCTAGGACAGCTCGATCCAGGTGTCCAAGACACCTCTAACCCAGCACAATAAAATTGATTTCATTGGCTAACACCCCCCTGCTCCCCCCCTCCACTAGACCTGATGCTCGTGAGTCAATCATTCCTTTACTTGATCCAAACATCCTAGCAGCGTCTTTCTTCACTTTCTGTTTCTGCACATGAGCAATGGGGAGCGCTAACTTTCCTTGACCTCTTCTTTCTCTCTGGGACCCCTGGACTCTCACTGTCCCTCTTCTTGTCACGTTTGTACACTGTGACCAGGGCAATCTTCACAGCACGGACCTCATCCTATCCCATTCCTGCTTAGATGTTCAGTTGCTCCCCATTATTCTTAGGAATAAGGAACAAACCCCCACCACCATTCACGGCTCGAGCCACACACCTGCTGCGTGGGCAACACTGGGAATCCACCTGCGTGAGCGATTTAATTCTCTCCAGACTCAGTGTGAACTCCCACAGATCTGGGTCTCATAGACCAAGGTTGTCTTAGGCTTTGGGATGGGTGGGGGTGGGGGGCGACAGGACTGGACGGGGCTCTGAGAAATCTAGTTCTGAATGGAAAATTTAGAATGAGTCCTGTCTGTTTCAGGTGCATCTTATAAAGATGAGCTCTGGACTGGAACACAGCACCCCCCCCCCCCCCGTTCCTTTTCCATCCCACCCTTCCTAGTCTCAGGTTTTGACAACAGAACAACAGGGGAAAAAACAAAACCACACACAAACGGCAACAAAACGAAATCATAGGGGCAGGAAAGCAGAGTGCCCTGCGGTTCACCAATGGTCAAAACTGATCAGTTTCTTCAACGAGCACCTGGGTGTGTGTGAGTGGGGTGGGGGGGCATAAATACGTATCACATAAATACAGACTGCACCCACTGACCGCGCCAAGGTGAAATCAAGCTAAGAGAGTAAAACTGTAACTCCTGTGAGACTATTTGCTCAGTATACCCATTTTTTGTTTTTCTCAAATACATTTTTCCCATTATACAAGACAGTGAATTGCTCCTTCTACACAACTTAAGCTAACAATATTTCCAGTGTCCTAATGTCCATGTCTACCTCTCTGTATCTCCCTTCCCATTCTTCCTGCACGTCCCCATTTACACGCCCCTTGGACCCCTTTTCTGGGTACTAGGCACACAGTTCCTTCAAAGACTCATCCAACTCATTCCCAGGCTTGCAGGACTCACCTGACTCTTAAGGTCACCTCCTCCAGGAAGCCAGCCCTCCTACTGCTACCCCCCCCCCCCACTAGGGTCCATCTTGCTCCACACGCTCTGAAAACAGCCTGCAATACCCAT
Organism: Myotis daubentonii; assembly: GCF_963259705.1. Taxonomy (NCBI): domain Eukaryota; kingdom Metazoa; phylum Chordata; class Mammalia; order Chiroptera; family Vespertilionidae; genus Myotis; species Myotis daubentonii. The sequence goes on from NC_081856.1 coordinate 25,792,604, forward strand.
CCCAGGCAGCCTTGCCTGTTACCTATCGGTTTCTCACACTAAGCCACACGCTCTTTGAGGCAGACCCGCATCTTGCTCATCCCACCCTGGGCACATGCCTGGCTGTGCTCAGTACATATTCGTGGGCAAAAAAGAGGCAGGTATGTCCAGAGGGTGAGGGGAGCCCAGGGAAAGCAAGCCAAGGGCTAAAGATGGAGGAAGTTACACTCTGCTACTCCCTTCAAAGTGCTTTCATTTCCGCGTTTAAATTGTGGGCGCTGGTAGAGAACTCTGCCCGATCCTAAAGGACTTCAACTTAATTATAGGCTTTCAGGCTTCCAATATGAGTACCTCAGGAGGAAATTGTTTTGTGACTTACACTAGTGCTGACACGAAATTGCCACCCCTGCACAAAATCATATCCAGGTAAGAGGCAGCGCTGGCACACAGACCAAAGGTGCCACCATGCCCCTCTCCATTCGCTTAAAGCTTCTCATTGGTGCCAGAAAGGTTTCCAATCAAGATCGGGACAAGAAGAACTTCTGCCTTATTTGCTATTTTAAACGACCAGTCATGGTTCCTCTGCTTAGTTATGCTAAACATTCTGAGAGAGAGAGAGAGAGAGAGAGAGAGAGAGAGAGAGAGAGAGAGAGAGACCCTATTTTATACTATTTTTAAATGGCAGTTTCCTATTCTTTCACCTTTTCACAAGGAAACTGCATATGATCCAGTCTTGCAATATTGACAGTAATTGTAGTTTCATTTGTCCATTTTGTATGTTTTCATGACCAAAGTTAGAAGCCTCAGACTAAACTCATTATTTGAAATATATAAATAGAATGCTTACATGCCTGACATCGGGGTACTACACTAATGTGATACATTTTATATGCCTTTACTTAGAGAAATGTCAAAAATCTCATTTCAATGCCATCTGAATCCACTCTGATCATTAACTACAACTTGTGGATGATGACCCACATAGATATTCTAAGTGAGAGGGAAGTTTTCTAGTCAAACTAGGAAACTGTGGGAGACCCAATCTGTGCCTCTCATTTCACAGATGAGGACACTGCCTTTCCCAGGCAGAAGCAGGTTTCCCGAGTCTCAGCTCAATGCTTCCTCCACCACTAACATCACCAATAGCTCCCTTCAAATGAAGTGATAGTTCTCGTCCTGTAGCAAGAGAAAACCACCAAGTCTCTATTTCATATTGAGAATGGCTCTCAAACAAGGCCTCTTAAATGATGCCCACTGGGGTCATCACATCCTATGGCCTGTCCAGCTTAGATGATTTGGTGGAATTAACTGTCTCTTAAGTGCTGGCCATCTGCCTTTGAGGAGGCTCTTGTGCTTGAAAGAATTGGGTATGTGGGGCCTCAATATAGATTCAGGTCTGAGAATTCCCATTTTAAGGGGCGAGATTAAACAAGAAGTGGGAAGGGGATCCGGCCTGGCTTTCCTGGGTGAAAAGCTAGCCAAGTCTGTCCCCTGAGGCTTCCACTTGCCACTGAATCTGATTCAGCATCTCAATGTGATTCTTCCCCCAGTTTGAGTAAATTAAACGTGATGACACTGTCCATCAAGGGTTAATATTAATATGGGTTTTTTATATATATTTTTATTGATTTCAGAGAGGAAGGAAGAGGGAGAGAGAGAAACATCAATGATGAGAGAGATTCACTGATTGGCTGCCTCCTGCACGCCCCCCACTGGGGATCGAGCCCACAACCCAGGCATGTGCCCCTGACTGGAATCGAACCTGGAACCCTTCAGTCCGCAGGCTGACGCTCTATCCACCTAGCCAAACTGGCCAGGGCTTGATATGGGTTTTGAAAATAAAATTGTTGCCTTATTATTGGGGAGGGGCAGAGTAGAGGATAGCCTTGAGCTGCAAATGAGAATGTAACTTATTTTTTTGGTTCTTTACAAATAAACAAGATAAGGAGACCCACATCGGATGGTACTGGAAAATACTCTAGAAACATCCTCAGAACACCTCCCCCCCCCCCCCCCCCCAAGACATTTCAGACCTGACTTACCACCAACAGACTGGTGGGTCCCAACCTAGAGTAGTACAAGGAATTCCTAATCTATATATTGTTTTCTCAGTTAGTAGATGCCGGGGTCCAGCCCGAACAATCATGCTTAAACTACATAATCTTTTCTCCCTGGAATGGAGATAAGAAACGCCCTAACCTTTGTAATAGAGATTGATAGGATTGAATCAACTGGTATAAATACAATTGTAACAAGACAGAAACACTCAGAACTTAGAACAGAATCAAGAAGACAGAACCTACACGGAGCCTAGAGACAGAAGAACTTCGCTGGAGAGAGCATGCCAGAGGATCCTGGAGAGGGACTGGCCTCGGAGCCTAGAGACAGAGCCTAGCGGGAGAACATGGCAAGGGATCCTGGACTGAACCTGACTACAGAGATTGGCAGGAGAACCTGACTGGAACCTGGACACTGAACCTGACTGGAGAGCCTGGACAGAACCTGGCTGGAGAACCTAGCGAGGGAACATGGCTACAGAACCTCGCTGGAGATCCGAAGCAGAACCTCTCTGGAGATCCAGACCAGAACTTGGCTGGAGATCTGGGCTAGAGATCCTGGCTAGGCTGCTGATCAACTGAACGCTGTCTCCGTGTCCTTCCTTCTTCGCCGACTCCGTCCACACCTTTGGGGACCCCTGGACCTGCTGGGGTTGGACCCCGGCATCTGGCGCCCGAACAGGGACCCCTAGGTAAGCGCCCTGCACTCGGGACAGATAGGACTCCACCATAGGAAGAGGGTGGATAGTCTTCGCCGACTCCGTCCACACCTTTGGGAATGCCTGGAACAGGATTCCCCTAGGTAAGCCCCCCCCTTGAAAACCCCCACACTCGGGACGGATAGGACTCCACCAGGGTGCTACAGACCCCCCTATAGAGGATAAATAGGGTAAGAAGGTGGATAGTACAGAACTTAGATTGAGAAGATGTGCCATACTGAGTCCAAAGAAAGAAGACTCTGTATTGATCTTTAGATTAAGAAGATGTGCCATACTGAGTCTAAAGAAAAAAGACTCTGTATTGATCTTTTAACATATATGCTTGCTAGCAGAGGAATTAAGGTTACTCCCAGTCAGACAGAACGTTTTATACAAGAAGTATGTCCATGCTTTTCTGAGGAAGGAAAGGTAAATGTAATGGCATGGGAGAAGGTAGGCCTAAGGAGCCTTATCCTTAACCCCACTGCAGCCTTTCTACCCTGGGAAAGTGCAGGATTGGCAAGCTCTCCCTGGGATGATAGATCAGGACTCAGGTAATAGCGGAAAGCGCCAATCCTACTCTTAAAATGGATATAAGAGAGCATTTGAGGTTTTTCTTTTTAATGCTTGCTTTTAAAAAATAAAAAAGGGGGAATTTGCCAGGAGCCGGTCCATCCTTGCTGTTTCAAGGGACCTGGCATATATGGCATACGGTTCTTAATATGTTTGCTCACCTTCTTGGCGCTGTGTTTTAACCAAGGTCACCTCTCCGAGAAAGGTTGAATCCCCAGGTAGGGATTTTCCCCTGAAGTTAGGGAGGAAATAAAACCCCTCAACTAAGTGCCAGGTGGGTAATTAATCCCTTTAACTACGAACAATCATGCTTAAACTACATAATCTTTTCTCCCTGGAATGGAGATAAGAAACGCCCTAACCTTTGTAATAGAGATTGATAGGATTGAATCAACTGGTATAAATACAGTTGTAACAAGACAGAAAGACTCAGAACTCAGAACTTAGAACACAGAACTGAGAACACAGGGCTTGGAAGACAGGACCAAGAGAGACAGAGCCTAGGCACAGAACCTACACAGAACGTTCTCTAGAGACAGAAGAACTTCGCTGGAGAGAGCATGCCAGAGGATCCTGGAGAGGGACTGGCCTCAGAGTCTAGAGACAGAGCCTAGCGGGAGAACATGGCAAGGGATCCTGGACTGAACCTGACTACAGAGATTGGCAGGAGAACCTGACTGGAACCTGGACACTGAACCTGACTGGAGAGCCTGGACAGAACCTGGCTGGAGAACCTAGCGAGGGAACATGGCTACAGAACCTCGCTGGAGATCCGAAGCAGAACCTCTCTGGAGATCCAGACCAGAACTTGGCTGGAGATCCGGGCTAGAGATCCTGGCTAGGCTGCTGATCAACTGAACGCTGTCTCCGTGTCCTTCCTTCTTCGCCGACTCCGTCCACACCTTTGGGGACCCCTGGACCTGCTGGGGTTGGACCCCGGCAAGTAGATACTATAATGAAGGAGTACTCTATGTCAAAGTCAAAGGCCTTCCTACTCAAAAAGGTTGAGAATCACACAGAGATAGATTGAGGTTTCCCTATCTTCCTCCTTTTACCAATTTCCAACTTAAATGTGGCTTTAAATGTAACACTGGGGGACAATATGGATCTTGAGCACAATCACTATGTGATATGTCTTGGCAATGGAGACTTTTTCTGGGGGAAAAAGCTGAAGATACCCTTGATTCTGATAAGCAAAATACATAAAGGGGGAAAGCACATGTCAGCATAGTTTCAGATGCAAAATGATCGTAGGAACAACTCTGATCAGGGAATGACTGTGGGGCACAGAGGAGAGAACCAGTTACCTAAAGTCAGAAGACCCAGGATCAAGTCCAGCAACTCCTCCTACCAGTTCTATAACTTTGGACAAGTGCAAGCTCACCTCCTCCTTTGTAATGTGTATTAAGTAACAATATAAATGCTTTCAAGCTTGTGGGCTCAAATGAGATGTCGGAAGTGAAGTGTTTCATCAACTAGAAGGAGTTAAAGAAATGTTACCTGTTTCCATGATTGTAACAGCAACTTTGGTGTTTCAGTTTTTATTGTAGTTTTACTCATATGTAATTGTCCATTTCATTTTTGGTAATTTTTGCACTTCAGGGAGGTTGCCACCAAAGAGCAAGAAATGCTTTGATTCACTTGGCCTGAACTCTAAAGTCTTATCTGACCATATTGCAACTGTGAATTTCCCATTTCTCTTTTCTCTCAGTTTTATAAGTCTTCGATTTTGTTTCAGCTTCTGCTGAAGGAAATTCCTGCAGATTTCAACCCCTTCTCTTTCCAAGTTCATTTCTTCTCTTAGATGAGGCAAAAACTGGAAGAGAATTATGCAAAGATTCTCTGCTCTGAAAGTATCAGAGTTCCTTTGCAAAGGGGTAACTTTCCTATTTCAGCACAAAAAGCTCAACCTGGCTTCATTTCATACAAGAATGAGAAGCAATGGGCAAAGCTGCTGTAGCTGGGATTTCCTAATCTCCATTCAATGGAGAGGAAGGTGAGTGGGCTGATGAGTTGAAGAGTCTGGATTACAGCTGGGCTCAGCAGAGCCTTTCAGAACATAGCCCGAGACAGGAAGTGATGAAATCAGTTCTCACATGAACTGAAAGGCGACCATGTGCACTGACCCCACTTCCTGTCTTGATTGCCATATGGGGGACGGTAAGGGGAAAGTAGAGCATGGGGAAGTAGGGCATGGGTACAGGGAAGAAGAGGCCAGATGCGAGACTGTGGGAAAAGTCCCAATGCTGCCTCTTACCCTTGCTCCCTTATTCTTCTGGCCCTGGCGCTGGGATTAAGTAAATTGGTTTGTTTCTACTCTCCATCTCCCATTGTGAAAAACTGATGAATTGAACTATACCCTTTGTGAACACTCAATGTCCCAACTCTTTGATGAGATTGACAATGCTAACGGAAGAAAAGTATAAACATGTTATAGAGCCTACTAATTGTTTAGAGCTCAAATACCAAATGAATTTATAGAATACTTCTGCTTTACCCTATTTCCACTCTAAACAGTACAGTGGAGAAAAGGTATAGGAAAGGCTGTATTTTCCAGTACCTGGGCACCAGGTGTCATCTTATCACCTTGGGCGAGCTTTATTAATATTTATTATTCGCATGTTATTCACTATGAAAAAGTGACAACGTTAGCCAGTGGTAGATGATGGAGAGGAAAAGGAGAAACAACTCAGAGATGACATTCTTTGTATAGAGAGATCCTTTCAGAAAGGAGGAGGGGTGTTGGGTTGTACCAGTCATAAAGGGAATTGCCCATATGTGTCACAGCGGGACCGGTCACTGGGTGTGGTTAACAGAAATCGGATGTGTAAGGTATGTGCTTTCAGACTGAGGTCCAGGGCCCCTGCTCATGTTATCTATATTCCAATAAGAAAAGCCACAAGCTAATAAAGCAGATGATGATTAAGGGTGAGGCAACAGGTGGTCCCATGAGCCCCACCTTAAGGGAAAGACTGGGTGAGGTTTGCACCAGGAACAAAGATGAACTCAAAAGGAGATGGTATTTGCTTGTAAAGGAAATGCATTTAGTGCTGAACACACCTACTTAGAGACTTCGTGGGTGCTGCTAACTACGGACTTTCCTAATGACACCTAACACTCCATGCACTTAAACTAGACATTGCACCAGTTCTACCCAGTCATCCCTGCGAGGAAACCCTGAGGCAGATAAACAGGAGTTCATCCAGCATGAGCTGGACTCCATACACTGGCGTACATGGAGACCATTGGTAGTAGCCTTGATGGCTCCTTGGCCCCCCCTGAAATCTGCAATTTGAAAGTCACGGTCCATGTCAGTCTTTGTGGTAATTTACTTTGCAAGCTACAAAGGCTTAGAAAACAACCTTCCCTGTAAATATTTTCTAAGTTAGAAAAAGGTACCCTTTGTAACAACACTAGTAATTTATAAAGTTAAAGAACAGATACAGAGGCCTTGACCTAAAACTCTGACTATATCAAGATGTGTTTTGAGAAAGGCTATGCAAAATCAAACACAAAATACCAATGTGACAAACTAAAGTCCATCTCTGGGTCTAGTACACACCCCAATTTGCATGATTTCTACCCTACAGAACTGTAGGCACAGATCAGACCCTTGGGCACACTGGAACGGCTATAACCACCAGGCCCTCAGGACACATGTCCTAGGTTTCTACATCCTTTCTCAGCCCCTTTCCCTTTCTGAGGAGCAGGTGTGTAAACCTTTACTACACTCCTCAACTCTGTCATCCAGTAGGGGATGCCCAAGTCACCACCCCGGGTAGAGGGCCTCATTTAGCTGGGTCAAATGTGACACGAGTTTATCAGACTTCTGCTTTCTCCATTTCCTGGCTCCCTATCTACATAGGATCTAGAGCTGCACCCATCCCAGTCATTTCTCCTGTTACTGCAGAGCAATGGTTTTCAAACCGTGGTCCTGAGACCGTTGGAGTCTCCTAGAACCCCTGAGGGCCAGCTTAGAGAGTTAGAGAGGATTAAGAAGTCAAGGCTGCTGGATCCTCTCCTTCCTCCAGTTCTACCACAGCAATTTTGCTTCTTTTCATATTAGAAATTGAAGTTCCAGATGATATTTGGATCTCTTACTCAGATAAAGAACCCACTAAACTCCTCAAGTTCTGGTCAGTGAGATGAAGGCTGAGCAAAATGACTTCATCAGACACCTTTACTGTCACTCCCAGGGTGGGGATTGTCACCCCACGGTGTCCTCAGCTTCCACCAACAGGCTCTGAAGTGCTGTGTCAATGCCAGCTTATTTGATTTTTAAAAATTTTTTATTATTGAAAGTATTAAATAGGTCCTCCTTTTTCTCCCATCAAACTCTTCCAGCCCTCTCCCATCTCCCCCACCCCCAGGCCCTCATCACCCCATTGTCTGAGTCCACGGGTTATGCATATATGCATACAAGTTCATTGGTTGACCTCTTCTCACCCATCCTCCCCTGCCTTCCCTCTGAGTCTGTTCATGCTTCTGTCTCTGGGTCTATCCAGCTCATTTGATTTGACCCTCAACAACATCTCCTTAAAGTGAGCATTCCCATTCCCATTTGATCGATGAATAAACTAACCGAAAGAGAGAAAGCACTTCCTGAAAATGGCATGGCTATTGAGTGGCAGACTCAGGACACAAACTCCAGTCTTCAGATGTGGACTCCAGCTCTGCCACACACTCTTCCTATCTTACTTAAATGTACTCATTCATTCCTTTGATCTCATCTCACAAGAAGGCCCCGTCTATTTCCCAACTAAAAAAAGGTCTGGGGGAAGAAATGGGAGTAAGAAATGAAGATCATAGAGACTCCCTTTTCCTACAACTTCTAGAAATCTCTGTGGTACTTTGAGTGTTATGGTACATGGCCTTCCCTGCATGAACCACATGTGGCCAATACTGAGAAACAAGCAAATTACTGAACATGACTATCCAACACAATGAAACCATTTAAAGTCAGTAGCTGGCATCATTCAAATGTGCACTTCCTTGGTATACCGGGGGCATTGCTGGGTTTCTGGGTAACCTCCCTCTGTTCTTAAGTACACTTCAGGAAACATGTGATTTCAACATAAACTAGGCTAGTTCTGGAAATATTATAAATAAATATTTCTCAGAATCCTAAAGGCAGATCCAACAAGAAGAACTGAACAGGAAAGGAATACTGTCCCTCTGTTTTCAAGAACACTTAGGACTTAAAGGTAACAGTACATCAGATGAGTAACTTAGATACCACATGTGCATCGCTTGGAAGGTGCTGCACTTACACTGCATGGAATTGCTTCCCCAAAATGCAGCCCATAGTGGTCAATTCAGCTGCATTGTTTCTATCATTTGTGCAGAAATAAATATAAGTATAAAGAGACTGATTTGTATTAACGAAGATGACATCCAAAGTCAAAATGACACATACACACACATTCTGTGTAAAACACCCAGTATTGTCTCTAAGGATGTGTACGCATAACCACTGCTGGGACACATTCAACGGAAATGCCTTCTCCTGAAACAATTTCATCGTGAATCTGACACAGGGGAGGACTTTGCAAATTCACACACATGCTGGTGCTTCATACTTCACCTGAGCAGAAAAGTCAATGAGCTTTGGAAGCTGCACTTTGCCCCCTTCATCACTCTTCAGGAAATCCAGCAAGCTGCCTGTTGATAGAGGAAGAAAGAAAGTTAATGTAGTTAAAACACAAAAGAAACTCCAAACAAATATAATTCAAATGATCATTACTACAGGGGGAACCCCACAAAATGCCTTTCCCCCTAGAACTTAAAGTGCCAACCTGAGGGCAGCCTTGGGCAAGCTACTTATCTGGTCTAGGCCCCTGTGAAGTGGGCATGTCCTAGTGGCTATATCAGAGTCCTTCTGAGGGTGGGTTGAAGCAAGTGCCATGGCGCTTGGCAGGTGATGAGTGCTCAGTAAATGTTCTGCTGCCTCATCCACAACACGAAGCCATCTACTTAGCCCCGAGACTGCTGAAAAGGTTGAGTGAGATCACCCAGGGAAGGCACTGAGAACCGTGTTACATAGTAAGTGTTCCCTAAAGGTTAGGCGTTATTATCTGGAGAAACACATATTTACATTTATGATTAATAAGACTATAAACTGATGAACTCAAATAGTATTTACTGAACTCCTACAAAGTTTATAATCCTGAGACTGGTTTCTGGGCTATAGCAACCTAAGCCATAGGGGCAAGGTCTTTGGTTGTTGTTTTTAAAAGAATGGCTTTTCTTGGAAGGACTCTGAGTGACTAATATTCTGAAGTTTTAATATAAATTAAGAAAATATAATATGCATCTTTCTAACCTAGTCATCTCTGATAGCACATTATAATCATTTTTCATGAGTTGATGGTTAATTCTGGATTATTGCTTTTCTGAGGTTGGTCGAACCCAGTCCCCTCTAACCTGTTACCTTTCACCTGATTTGAAATGTACATGTGCTCTAGGTAAGAAAGGGTCATGGTGGACACTTTTCTCCCTTCATTTCTTTTGAATTTTAAAGAACCATTTGGCAGTTTATTAGTATCTATACTGAGTTGCAGGAAGAAGGGTGGTGATTCAACCTCTTTTATCTGACAGTGAGAGCCACGGGGGAAAAGAACCGCTTGCGCCTCTCCTTAGTGTGTCCATGATTATGTGGGAGTTCAATCCCGGCAAGTTTTAAATGTTCACATTTTAAAGTGGCACCCTGAACATTTACATAATGCTACAGAGGAAAACAAACTATTTTTCGGAGTTTGAGGACTCATATTTTAAACATATAAAAATACAAATACTCTTATTTAAAATATGTGTTTATCTGGTAAATATTCATTGGGAGCTAGTAGGTATTGGGTACTGTTCTTGGCGCTAATATAAATATGGAGACGAATGCAGGGAGCACAGGAAGACTGTATTTCCGGCCGGGCGAGGGTTAGGTGATTTAACAGCACTGGGCTTTGGGCGCCTCACCCTTGGCCATGTACTCCGTGATGATGTAGATGGGCTCCTCCTTGGTGACCACGGCGTAGAGCCTCACCAGCTTGTCGTGCTGGAGGGTCTTCATGAGGTTGGCTTCTTCCAGGAAAGCTTGCACAGACATCGTGCCTGGCTTCAGCGTTTTCACAGCCACTTTGGTGCTATTGTGATAGTAACCTAGGAAGGAAGAAGGGGCATGCTTTACCAAACAGAAATTAGATGGGAATTAGTCTGTACCATCTTTACAAAATTACCTAAGTTATTCCACAGTCAAAAGGTTTTTATAAAGCAATAGTTAAAAAAAGAAACACTTCTATACATACTTGATCATGGGGACTAAGATTTCCCTTGAATTAATAAAGATATCCAAGATTTAAACACATACACACACACACTCACTCACACACACACTCACACAGACACACACTCTCACACAGACAACAGTCTAGAAGAAAATACACCAAATACTGGCTATCTCCAATGGTGCGCTTATGGGTGGTTTTAATTTTGTTCACCCTACCTTTATTTAACAAATATTCTATGGTAAATATGTCTTACTTTTATAATCAGAAAACAAGCTTTGCAGTAAAAAAATTATTTATATATATTAATTTTAAAGTACAATAAACTACAGTCAAATAGCTTTCCCCAAAGTTTTCAAAAAGAACTGGACTCGGGTGACTCTCCATGAACAAAGGGCTCTGGGTTGAATGTCTGGGAGATGCAGTGCTCTTCAGTGAAGAAACCCATCTGACTTGGCTAACCCAGCATTCCCCACACTTTCTTGACCACAGAATACTTTTTCATGTACTTTTTGTTGTTGTTGCTGTTAATCCTCACCCAAGGATATTTTTCCATTGATTTTTAGAGAGAGTGGAAGGGAGAGGGAGAGACAGGGAGATAAACATCCATGTGAGAGAGACACATTGATTGGTTGCCTTCTGAATGTGCCCCGTGGTTTGAGCCTGCAACCAAGGTACATGCCCTCTACCAGAATTGAACCTGAGACCTTCAGTCCAAGGGCCAACACTCTATCCACTGAGCCAAACCGGCTAGGGCCATGTGCATTATTACTTTTTTCTTTTTTACAAAATAAATTATTTTAAAAAGATGTTATGTTTCTATTTCCACATCTTCAAATGGGTAAGAGAAAGTATTACTTTACAGCTGTCAACCCTAATTAATAATTTTTCTTCTGGTCTTTAACACAGATTTCTCTGTTAAAACTTCCTTTTATATTCCACTTCGATTTGTACTTAGTAGCTTGTACAGAAAAATGAAGAATGCAGTATATAAAATAAAATAAGAACATATAGAAAAGACTGTAATAGGAAGCTGACAAAATACTGTCCTATGTCATTTTCAAAAGCCACAACCTACACAGAATAATAGAATCATGAAAATACAAATGGATTTTCCAATTGTAAGAAGCTAGGACAATTCCTTGGCAAATGGAATGGGGAAACTGAGGCAAATAGCTGAACAAACTGGCCTAGCAATTTACAGTCAGATATAGAAGGTCACGTCCCTAGAGATAACATCTAGGCCTCAGTTGTATTTCAGTTCCAGGCCCAGAAAAGCAGCAAAACCAGGTGGGCGACATCAGGACCAACTGCAATGACTAATGACCCCCTGCCCTGACACTGACCAATCTATGGAGACCAGAGCCTGAAAGGGCGCACCTGGAGAAGCTGATGAATATTCTATAGAGAGCTCCCCTAAGACCTCCCCTAAACTCCCAGCCTTTAAAAAAAATCCTCAAAAAATGAAGGACCCAGAGTGAGCTCTCCCTCCCAGGAATATGCCCATGCATTTCCCTCCCCCCTCTTCTTCTCCAGCAAGCACGTATCTCCTAAACTCTAATCCCAGGAGACTTGCAACCAGTGGAGCAATGGGCAGTGGCAGCTAGACCCGGGCTAACCCCCTGAATCTGCCTGCAAGGCCCCCCTTTCTCTGACTTCTCAGTGAGCCCTGTCCAGGCTCATTTCTTTCCTATAACGTTTTTAGAGAAGCAAGGCCCCACCTAGGCCCTCTCCTGTTGCTTCTTCTATCCTAAGCTCTGCCTTGTTTCACTGTCCCCAACTTTTATAAATGTTCTAATCACCTAGACTCACGTTAGGAAATCTTTCCTGCACCAAGTCAATGATCCATATGTTACTGGCGGGTCGAGGCAGACACCCTCTGAGCCGGTCCCTTTTCCAATGACAGCGGGACTTTTCCTAGGTCTCTTAAGATCAAATTTAAAGTAAATTCCACCAACAAAAGTCCTGTAATATTATATATGGATCAAGAAGATTCCATTATAAATTTGTTTAAAAGTTATAAGTAGGTCCTCAGTTACATGAATGTATATCTGGCAAAGCATGGCAAGAAAATACCCTCTCTTTGATACATGTCACTGACAAAGGGCTAGCCTTCCTACAGGTCAGAAAGGAAAATGGAAAAAATAGGCGAAGGCTTACATGAGCATTTCTAGAAGAAAAAAATCCAAATGACTAATAAACCCGTGAAAGGAAGATCTTATTAGTAATCATAGAAATGCAAAGAGAGCCTTAGGGAGAAACCACCACCCACCTTGACAAAAAACTTGAGTTCTGGTGAGCACATGTCCCTTGGTGGGGAAACTGGGGCAGCTCCCCTAGGCCCTTATCTGTACTTTTCTTGAGCATCTCTGAAATTCAGTTGTAAAATGTCTGTCTTTGACAACATCCCCAAGAAGCCCAGGAAGAGTGCTGCCAGGACAGCCTCTTTTTAAGTGCAATTATCTTGAGCAAACTCATCCACCACACCGGGCAGTGCCAACCTGGGGCTCGTGTAATTTGCTGGTGAAAGTCTAAACTGGGACAAGTGCTTGGGAGATGAGGTTGGCGGTATTTTACAGACTTGAAGATTCAGACTCCTGTGATCCAGCAAATCCACTCCTGGTCACTTTATTTTTATTTTTTAAATATATTTTTATTGATTTCAGAGAGGAAGGAAGAGGGAGAAAGAAATAGAAACATCAATGATGAGAGAGAATCATTGATTGCTGCCTCCTGCAAGCTCCCCACTGGCGATCGAGTTCACAACCTGAGCATGTGCCCTTGACACCGGAATCGAACCTGGGACCTTTCAGTTCGCAGGCCGATGTTCTATCCACTGAGCCAAACCAGCTAGGGCTCCTGGTCACTTTAGAAAAACTCATGTACCCGTGCAGCAGCACAAAAACGTTCACAGCAGCATTGTTCACAGTAGCCAAAACCTGAGAACAACTCCATTCCATCAATACGCAGTGAGATCAAAGAATACACCATTGTGCATCTTGAATATAAATACAACACAATGAATGTACTATAGCTACACCCAAAAACATGAATGAAACTCACAAACAGAATGTTGAATAAAAGAGGCAAGACATAATAAAAGACTACACTGGTGTAATTCATTTATCCACATAAAATTCAAAAACAGCCAGAGCTAAATTCTACTGCTTGGGGATGCATACCCCCACATACAAAAGTAGCAGACCTCTGAAGAAAAGCCAGGACATTCTCACAAAGGTCAGAAGAGCTGCTGCCTCTGGGGCCCAGGTGTGGTGGTGGCTGGAAAGGGATGAGGGAGGACTTCTGGGTGCTGGCAAGTTTCCGTTGTGTGACCTCAGTGGTCACCACACTGCTTTTCATTTTGGATTTCTTTGTGAGACTGAATATTTGTGTTGCCTGCACTTTTCTGTCTGCCTGTTATACTACCCAGCAATAAAAGTGAAAGAAACAATTATTCTCCTCCAGTCATCACAGAAGCCATGGGACTCATTGAGACTTTTACGTAACATAAAATTATGGGGGAAGAAGGAAGAAAAAATGCTTTCCAACGGGAGAGGGGAAAGTTTTCAGGAAACACTGCAGCTGCTGAAGATATTTAAAGTGCTGATAAGGAGCTCGACGTGAACAGTGAATAAAACAGCTGTGTCCACAGCCCAAGAACGGCAGCCGCTCCCACTTAATGTCAGGTCAGAGCTGTGACATTGAAACAATGGGGCAGATTTTCATCCTGATTATTATTCACCACTAAGGGTCAAATTGTACTTTACCAAGACATTCTCAGGAATAAGCAGGTTCAGTTCACCTCGTCATGGAGGCTGGGGTTGACACTGCAGATGAAAAATGATTTAAAAAGTCTTTGAAGGCAGTAAACATTTGCTTGTGGCGTGGCACTTGACCACCGTTCACGAACACTGGTGTGACAACCTGAGAGAGTTCACACCGTGTAAGTGTGACTAACGTGCTAAACAGCACTTACGGAGGGTGGGTTTTTGTTTTTATTTAAAAGATGCATGTAGTTGATTTTGGAAGTTGGCTGGTGATTAATTTCAATGCAGTTGGCTCAAATGAAGGTTTATCAAGCAAAGTTCAAGTCAAAATAAGTTTGCTTTCTCCCAAAGTCTTTTATCATAGACCAAGTGGTAACAGGAAACATCACCCTTAGCTTCACGGATCAGTCAGTTCCCTCAGAATCCAACAATCCACAGAGGAAAACGTCACCAGGCCAGATGTCAAGAAGATCACACCAACAAGAGGAAACAGCTTGAGGCAGAACCTCCTCCTTCGTCTGTCCCCAACCCCTCCTCCCTCCCCTGCCTCCCCCAAAACAGGTCACTTCCTAGTATTTGTTCACTGTATTTCAGTCCAAAAATATTCAGACCATAACATGTAACTGGTGTTTTATGAACCATTCGTCGTGCTTCACAAAAGGATCAACTCACTTGGTTAACAGTGATATAAAATTTAATCTGTTCTTTTTCTGTCAGTGAAAAAACCTAGCCTGCTATCCCTTGAGAAATACAAAGTAAATTCTGGCAGCTCGAAATTGCACAGACCCTGCTATTATACCAGCCCTTGGACAGAGTGAGACTCACAAACACACCTGGGAGGGGGGCATCCTGTAACCTCTGCTTTATAACAGAATATCACCAATCGCCATTCTTTTGGTTTTATTCCCAGTATTTCTTTGCTAAATGCATCCAACATAGTGATGTTCTTTCAGTAGCTAAGGAGATTCCTAACAACAGCCAAATTCACAGAACCATATCCACAAAAGATTCCAGTTCAAATTTTTCTAGTTTTTCTTTTTGTCTTCTTTCTTTCTCTTCCTTTTCCTCCCTCCTTCCCTTCCTCCCTCCCTTCTTTCCACCCTTTCTCTTTTCTTTTCTTTCTTTAGTACAAGACTAAAAGAAAAAAAAAAGCATGATTAATAAGCAAACAACTATCAATGTCAATATCCTGGCAGTGATTTTGTACTATAGTTTTGAAAGATGTTACTACTGGGAGAAACTGGATGAAGGTTACATGGGATCTCTTTGTATTATTTCTTTTATATATGATCGTTTTTTTGAAATACAATTCATATACCATACCATTTACCCATTTAAAGTATATAATTCATTGGTTTTTGTATATTCAGAATTGTGGAACCAAGACCACAATCAACTATTAGAAGGTTTTCATCACCCCCAAAAGAAACCCATACCCATTAACAGTCACTCCCCCATCCTCCCCTCCCCCGACCTGAGGCAACCACTCATCTACTTTGTCTCTATAGATTTGCCTACCCTGGACATTTCAATAAATGGAATCATAAAATATGTGGTCCTTTGTGTCTAGTTTCTTCCATTTAACATAGTATTTTCAGGTTCATCCACACTGTAGCATGTGTCAATATTTTATTGCCAAATGATATTCTATTGTATGGCCATGCTACATTTTGTTTATCAGTTCATCAACTGATAGATATTTGGATTATTTACACTCTTCAGCTATTACTGAATAATGTTACTTACTATGAATATTTGTGTAAAAGTGTTTGTGTGGATTCATTTTTTTCTGTTATTTTTTACAACTGCAAATGAATCTATAACTATCTCAAAATAAAACAGCTTGATTTAAAAAACCAAAAAACAACTTGTGTTGAATTGGGAAATCCTAGGTAATTTCTCCCCTCTATTTCATACCCTTTGTTCTATTGTTGCCATCCACTCTTTATAATTAAATTAAATATGTAATAACAATAAGGGTTCTTTGAATGCTGTTGACTGGACTAAGTGCTTACATGTATCATCTCATTCAATCATTACACCATTCCTACAAGCTAGGTTCTTTTATAACCCCTTTTAGGATGAACCTCTGCTGCCTCTCTCTTTTAAAATATTATTAGCAAATCAAGCCAATAACCCAATTAAAAATGGGCAAAGGGCTTGAATAGACATTTCTCCAAAGAAGAAATGGTCAATAAATACATGAAAAGATGTTCAACATCACTAATCATTAGTAAATGCAAATCAAAACACAAGAGACTCTACCTCAGGCCCATTAGGATGGCTACTATAAAACAGAAGCAAAAACAAAACACCAGAAAACTACAAGTGTTGGTGAGGATGCAGAGAAACGGAAACACTCGTGCACTGTTGGTGGGAATGTAAAGTGGTGCAGCACAGTATGGCAATTCTTCAAAAATTTTAAACATAGAATTGCCAAATGATCTAGCAATTATTTATATATATATATATATATATATATATATGTATATATATATGTATATATATATATATAATCATATATGTGTGTGTGTGTGTATACATACAAAAGAATTAAAAGCAGGCTCTCAAAGATAATTGTGCACTCACATATTATTCACAACTGCCAAAAGGTAGAAGTAACCCAAGTATCCATTGAAGGATGAATGGATAAACAAAATCCGTGTATACATACAATGAAATATTACTCACCCCCCCAAAAAAGGAAAATTCTGACATATGCTACAACATGGATGAAACTGGAAGACATTATGCTAAACAAAAGAAGCTAGTCACACACATACACAAAAGACAAACACTTTATGAGTCCATTTATTTGAGGTACCAAGAGTAGTCACATTTATAGAGACAGACAGTAGAACAGCGGTTGACCGGGGCTGGGAGAGGGGGAAAGGGGAGTTGTTAATTAAAGAGTATGGAGTCTCATTTTTGCAAGATGAAGACTTCTGGAAATTAGCTATACAATGTGCTTGTCCACGATAGCACTGGACTGTACACTGAATTATGTTATGTGTTATTTACCATGAGAAAACATTACTAACAAATGTATTCAAAAAATAAATTTTCACAAGATTTTTATCTTCTTTCAAGCAATTTAAATGAAAAGCACCACTCTGGAGAAAACAATTACGTATTTTCCAATGCCCCACCCTCCTCTCTTCTAAGAAACCTCAGTGATCTCCCAGGCACCAACTAGGTACATGCTAAATAAAAGTCCTATACAGTCAGGGTGAATATTTAGCACGTGGCCTGGTGGAAGCCCATGAACAGAAAAAGGTGGGAAATGGGCAGGAGGATTTTGTGCATCTAGAATTCGAAGCAAAGAGGTTTTCTCAGTCCCAGAAAGGACCAATGTGCTGGAGCTCACGGTGACCATTTCAGTGCAGGCTTGAGCTCTCGCAGCAGAACTGTGCTGTGAACAGGTGTATTCAGGCATCCCCCCCGCCCCCCCCTCCCCCCAACACACACACACACACACACACACTGCGACCTTGCTCCTGACTTAACGCCAGCTCATCTAGACTGGACGAGTTGGCTGGCAAATGGCACTACCACCATGCAGCTGGTAAAGAGGTTACCATTCTACTTGTTAGTAGCCCTCAAAAAAATGTTAAGAAAATACAGAACTATCATAATCTCTTCCTCTCGAAGTGATAACCAGCAGATCCTCTCTCTTATCTCTTGGGTGTAAATAGCACACAATTCAATGCCTTTATCAAGGCTTCACAGCTGAACACAAGGCTGGAACAAAACTCCAATCCATCACTTCATACGCAAGGCTGCTGCTGCAGAGCAGACGAGAACACCCCAGTTAAGCTCCCCCTACTTTCCCCTTCATGACGGATATGCAACTCCTTTGCCAACAATTCTCCATGGGAAGGTCTAGCTGGATTCTTTATAGTTTGAATTCATAATTAAAATTGGAGAAAAGCTATTGAATTACAGCATCCAACAACTATAGTCAAACACGGTAACATGAAAATAATCCTAAAAGTAGAGTGCTCAGAGCCAGACGCTATAGCAAACCCTTCAACTACATAACCTCATTCTTCCTTTCAACAAGGGGTGATAATTGTTTTCCCATTTTACCAATGAGGAAACGGAAGCTTGGGAGGTCAAATGGACTTGCAGATCGCTTAGCAAGTGAGTCCAGCTCTCTGGGACACCAGAGCAGCAGGCTGGCTCCTTCACTGCCTTGAATGCCTTCGGGCAAGTTGTTTCTCTGGTTCTCAGTGTCCTCATTTATGTAATGACCATAATCATTCTTACCTTTCAGTGTAATTGTGATGAGTACAGGAGATAATCGATGAAAATGTCCCTAGAAATAAGCCCACAGACACCGTATAGCTGGGACACTCTTCTCTCTCCTCCTGTCTTCTCCACCCTCCACCTTGTCATCTCCCCACTCAAAATCCTGGCACACTCAGGTGGACTCAGAGACCCAGAGGACAATTCAGTGTAATCATGAATATGTATTTTCCTGCCAATAAAGAGATAAGGCTGGAAAGGGGAGGCCAGGAAGAGAAGGCAGGGTCCCTGGTTACCGCAGGGAGCCAGTGGGGTTGGAGGAGACATGGCCTGGGGAGTGTGGAAGGAGGACAGAGGCAAGTGCAGCTTTTAAGAGAAGTTACGGCTTCCCAGAGGGAAGAGGATTCAAAATGAGCAGGTAATGATGAAACCATTTGGGGGAAGTTCTTACACAATCCTAATCTCCCCACAGATCATGAATTAATTGCGAAAGGGAATCTAAAAGTATCATTTACAATGGCGAAATCTGGTGGAACTCCTTCAAATGAAAAGGAAATCAGCAATAACGAGACCAGTGACCATGCGTGCCTCCTGCCAGGTGCACCGAGGACACAGTACCACTCAGCACTACTCAGGCACAAAGGCACAACCTGAGCCAAGTCTCCGGAAGCATCAGAGAAATCCAAATGAAGGACATTCCAAAAACAAGGGACCCGTGTTCTACAAAACGTCATGAAATATGAAGATGGGCTAAGGCAGCGGTTGGCAAACTGCGACTCGTGAGCCACATGCGGCTCTTTGGCCCCTTGAGTGTGGTTCTTCCACAAAATACCGACTTCTGCGCATGGGCCACGAAGTTTCAATCGCACTGTACGTGTGCGCCCGCACATGGTATTTTGTGCTATTTTGTGATCGCTCTATTGTGTACGATAACGGCCCTGCTCTTAGGAGACACGTGCTTAAGTATTTAGGGAGAAGCATCCGCATGTCTGCAACTTACTCTCAAGTGATTCACCAGCAACAATAACATATGGACGTGTATATGTAGAAAAAGATAAAGCAAATATATCCAAATATTAACCAGTGAATCTAGGTGAAGGGTATACAATGTTTATTATACTATTCCTGTCCTAATGTTGTGGATTTGAAAAACAATACATTAAGAAATATATTAGGGGGAAAAGATAAGGCGGCATTAAAAAAAAAACAAGAGCAGATAACAGCTTGATGGTTCTTCAAACAACTAAATGTAGAATTACCATATGACCCAGCAATTTCACCCCTTCATACCTAAGAGAAATGAAAATATTTGCCCATACAATAATTTGTACATGAATGTTCATAACATCATTCTTCATAAGAGCCAAAAGGTGGAAACAGCCCAAATGTCTATCAACAGATAAAGAGATAAACAAACTGTGATAAATGCATACAATGGAATATTATTCAGCCTTAAGTCAGAATGAAATTCTGAGGCATAGTCTAACAAGGATGAACCTTAATAGTAAGTGAAATAAGCCAGTCACAAAGGGATAAATATGATACAATTCTACTTATATGAGGTACTCAGCATAGTCCAAGTCACAGACACAGAAAGTGAAATGGTGGTTGCCGGGGAGGGGGGAGGGGGGGCCTGAAGGTGGGGCGGGGGGGAAGTGGGAAATTCGGCTTAATGGATACAGTCTTTGCTTTGGGTGATGAAAACATTTTGGAGCTGGATCAAGGTGGTGGTTTGCACAACA
The DNA here is from genome assembly GCF_963259705.1 of Myotis daubentonii. Classification (NCBI taxonomy): domain Eukaryota; kingdom Metazoa; phylum Chordata; class Mammalia; order Chiroptera; family Vespertilionidae; genus Myotis; species Myotis daubentonii. The sequence continues at coordinate 25,812,945 of NC_081856.1, forward strand.
ATGTGAATGTAGTAAACATCACCGAATTGTTCACTTTAAAATGACTGATTTTATGTTACATGAATTTTATCTCAATGACAAAGAACACAGCAAGTTCCCCCTGCACACTCAGAGGTGGAGAACTGGTGCCAGTTGGCAGCAGATGGCTCAGCTTAGAGTGTAGTGCAAAAGTGTGGGGGGTCCGCAACAATAATAAATATAAAACCTGCAGTGCCCCCACCCCCCCAAAAAGAACAGAGCAGATAGAGAAAGGAGGAGGTACTCTTATGACTTCAGCAGCAGCGTGTGAATGAGAAGAGACCACATCTAGAGTGAGTGCGCTCGCCCACGAACGTGCTGATTGGAAGGGAGACAGCGTGCCCGGCGTGCACCGCCGACTGGCTCTGAAACATGCCAGCCAATGCACGTGTGGTGTGTGATTCTAATTCACCTGGATTCTGTATGTTCGCAAGCACTTACAGTGCAGTCGAAACTCATTAGATGCTGCGTCAGGCTCTGCCTTATGTAAAAGGACCTCGGCTAAAAGCAGCGCCAACAGGAGAAAGTGGACAAGGCTGGGATGGCAGGGACCCAGACTTTTAGAGGAACAACCTCTGCCTGCTAGCCGCCTGGATGAGGAAGTGAAATGAAACCAGGCTGGGCGCGTCTGGTTCCTGCTGGTCAGGGGCTTGGACAGCTTTCAGAAGCTGCCCGCTCTTTAGAAATCGTGTTTGCTTTCACACACACCAAGCTGGGACAGGAGTGATGGGCTAAGACGTGTATGACTTATCCTTTCCAGATTTAACTGCCTTTTCAACCAGAACCAGGAAAACATGATGCTTTAAAACAGGGGAGGGGGTGGAGAGAGAGGGTATTCTTATCGCAAAAGAAACTCACATTCACTATAAAAACTTTAGGAAAGACAAATGGGCAAAGGAATCCCCTGGAAAAAGCCAGTATAAGAAGCTGTCCTTAACTGTAAGGAATGATTCATTAATGATGGCACTTGGAGCATCTTGGTGAGAAATGGCAATAAAGGTGGGGCTTCCTTGCCAGCCCGCGTGGCTCAGTGGTTGAGCATCGACCTATGAACCAGGAGGTCACGGTTCGATTCTCAGGCAGGGCACGTGCCTGGGTTGTGGGCCCGATCCCCGGTGGCGGGTGTGCGGAAGGCAGCCCACCAATGATTCTCTCTTATAAAAAAAAATTTGTGGAGCCTCCTGAAGCCCACTAGCATGGAAGTACCTTCCCCAGAAGCAAATGTCCTGCAGTTAGAATGTGCGTGTGACCAGAGGCTCTGGCGGTGAATCATGAAAGAGCAGACAGAACAATCGGGATAAACACCCACTGCCCTGTTCCTTATAAACACTCATTCTGAAAGAGAATTACTAAGGCACACGGAGGAGGAATACTTTTGCAGGCCAGTCCTTGGTGCCAGGTGGACAGGGAAAAACAAAAGAAGCGATGCTTCTGACACAGGTTAGTGTTTGGCTGAGAAAAATGATGGAAACTGGCTGGAGCCCTTCTTGCTCCTGTCGTCACCTCCAGCGTGACTTCTGGCGGCAGAACCACACACTCACCCATCCAGACTTCCCCGAATTGCCCGGCACCGAGCTTCTTCACCAACTTAATGGACTCCCGCGGGATCTCCCAGGCGTCTTTATCCCAGGGTTTTTGTGGTTTGGGACTAATACAGACCTTCTCCAATCTTCTGCACAAGCCATCTGACTGCTCTAATATGAAAGAGAAAATAAATGTTAAAAAACGATTATATTTTGTATTTTGCCAGTACCTATGGGGAAGTTTCGACGATTAGTCTTAGAATTTCCCACTTGCCATAAAATGCTTATGGGGCATCTTTTTTTAAAGAATCTCCACTTTTGATATTCTTAAACGAAAGACAATTTAAACATACTTGATTTTGTTCATTATACTGTTACTCGATTAAAACAATAAAAAAATAACAAACAGATAAGCAAAGGCTAATAGATTGCCGCACTTAATACAATGTGATTTCAAATTGCTGAGCCCATGTACGCTCGTCATGGCCAAAAGGCATGGGCTTGGTTCTGTCACCAGGAGACCCCCAGCCCCAGGACAAGGCCAGAGCACAGCAAGCACTCCACACACATGCTGGGTGAATAAGCAGAGAGGGAGGGGAGGTTCCACAAAACCTGGGGTACCATGCTCTCTCCATCTTTTGGGACCTAAGCAAACCTATAGTGTGTGTTGCCTTCAAGCAGGTTGTAGACATAAGCAGTCACAACAGCTGCCCAGTACGGCCGACTTCAATCACACAGGGAATGAACCCAAAGGCTGGTCATGGGTTCAGCTTACCAGGGCTGGGGAGTGGCACTGGTGGCAAAGGACCAATGACGTGCCACTGCTAAGTCTTTTGGTGTTGCTGCTATTTCTGTGTTCTTTTACCAAGAGTATGTGTTACTTTTACACACACACACACACACACACACACATCTGCAAGTTGCATTCCTCTTCTAGATAGTTAAAGATATGGTGTAAAGATATGCACTATGGGAAAACAGTATTCATTTTCTTTTCATAATTCTGAAATACTAATTGTGAAACACCAGGGATTAGGTAGGAAGGACCGGAATAATTATTCCCAAGGATCAAATCTGACTTTGAATGTGTGCTTAATTATTGATAAATTTAGAACATGATCTGTAATTTTATCAAGAAAAGGGTCATGCATAAAAACTTTTAATATGAAAAAGTGTTTGCCACCACATAGCTACCATGATGAACATATTTGTCTTGTCCGATCTCCACTTTTTACTTACTTTGGTAATGCTTAATCATGTCACTGATACAGGGAAAAGTGATTCTTGGAGAGATGTAATAACCCCCATTGTCCAGACTCCTAATTTTGTAGTGCTTAATGACATCACCGTGCAGAGGGTCATAATCTCTGACAGACAAAGAGTAGCTTCCTGCGAGGGAAAAAGTACAAGTAAAGATTATATGCATATTTTATAAATGAGATCTGCATTACACAATACTGTAGTACCCCTTTTGCCACAAAATATGCAAAATATAAGTTAAATATGTATAGTACATAATTTGAAAAGTCGTATAAAAAGTCTACTTGAGCCCTAGCCTGTGTGGCTCAGTTGGCTGAGCATCATTCTATGCACCAAAAGGTTGCCAGTTCAATTCCTGGTCAGGGCACATGCCCGGATTTTGGGCTCACTCCCCGGTAGGGAACATGCAGGAAGCAGCCTATCAGTGTTTTACTCTCACAACAATGTTTCTCTCCCTCTCTCCCTCTTCCTTCCTCTCTCTCTAAAAATGAATAATTAAAAAATCTTTAAATTAGACAGTGATCCCTAGCAAACAGCCAGAATGAATGTAGACGTCTTTAAAAATAAGTCAACTTGATAAATAAAGCTAGAATTTTGTCATTTTCCTTCTTCATGGTGGTTTTTAAAATTATTTTGCTGAATTGAAAAGTTCTTTTGATTTCCTTTCTCTTAAAATGCCAAGAGTTACTCTAAATAATAATGTAAGAGACCCAGCAAACATAAAGCGTGGTGAGAAATGGCCATAGTTATGCCAGTTTCCTATGCTACTTTAGCAAACTAGTAGCAAAACAAATAGTTTGAGTTTGTTATGTTTGAAAACTATAAAATTTCACTAGTGGGACATAAATAGCTTCTAGAATAGTTTCTAGGATTGGTTCCTAAATGGTGTTTATAAGAAGCCTTATGCCCCTTCTTACCCTTTAATGTTTCACTTTCTCTGATGAGAAAGGCCCCCGGGCCATTCCCTGGTGCCAAAAGCTGTCTTTCGGCGTCTTTCCTGGTTATATCCTTGAAAAACCACCTGAGAAGACATGGTCACAGTTCATGTTATGCTCCAGGGAAGTAAAGAAAAAGAATGAACGAGAAATCCAACGTGGCAAACAAAACCCTCAAAGATGACAACAGGCAAAGACTCACTCTTCTGTTTCCAAGGTGTTGACTTTGGCTACGTAGTTGCTGGGGATGAAGCCTTCTCTCTTTGTGGAAAGGGACTTAGCTTTCCACCATTCTCCGTGCCTGGAATAGAAACACACGTCGGAAAGTGTGTCCAATTACTCAAGAACTAGCATAGCCATGGTCTCAAGGTGATTTGGTGGGTGAGGGAGGGTGGGAAGATTCTTGGAACCTGGGAATCCAGTGGGAAAATCCACTCCTTTTGCTGAAATAAAAATATGTGTAGAGACTGAAGCAAAGGAAAACAGCCTCACCACCAAGGTGTGGGTCACTGTGCTCAGCAATGCTCAAACAAGACTTGGTGAAAATGGTCCCATCCCACAGAAGCAAAATGCTTGTAATCCCAATGGATATCCAAGAAACGCTTTAGGCTCCAAATAGAAATGGGAGTCAAGGGAACAATGAACCGTAGTTCCTATGTTAGAGACTCCTTTGTCCAAACATCTAGTTTCCACAGAGAGAGGCCATAGAAAACCATACAATCATTTCAAGCAGGCAGACCTCATCACTTGCTCTTGCCCTCAGCATGGAGCTGGGGAGGAGGCTGGGGCAATGAAGGAGGGAAAATTGGGTGGGTCCCTATGAGCCTTCAAATTCCCACACGCAGATGGATCCTCATCAGCAAGACACGGAGGATGACAATGGACACTAATCGATATGCTTAGACTGTATTTATCCGTATGAACATACACACACGTCATCCTCACATCAGCCATGGCAGAGGCCCTGTGAGGCCCATTTTACAAAGGGAGAAACTGAGGTATAGAGTTGAAGTGACCTGTGAAGATCATACAGCAATAAATGCCAGGGTCAGGATTAGGCTCAAGTTCATGCTCCATCAGTCAGCGATAATAGCGCTCAACGACTTAACACCTTATAGTTAATAAAGGGTTTCTCTCCTCTACCCTTGGTTGGCAGGCGAAGGCGACAATGTATGCAGAGTAGAAGGAAAAGCAAGTTAGAACTGAGATCCTGGGAGTTCCTTATTCTCAGTTTTGCTCTGAACCCCTACCCCTGTGGTCTGACTAGGGTCACAGGTCTGTGAGTCAGCATGGATGGGGCTAAGCAAACAATGATGTCCAAGTGTCTTCACGGAAATGCCACATGCTGAGTAAGGGCTTCATTGAGTTGGCCACTGCTTTAGCATAGTGTGCTTATATATCGAAACCAGTTGGACCCATAAACCCATTCTGAATGCGAGTACTATAACTAAATAAAAATGTCATCGAATAACACACATTCTACACATGCCCACACTTCTTAAGGTGGCAGAGATAGATAAGAAAGAAATCAGTGTCTGTCTTCAACGGGAGTTCTCCTGGGGAGGGCTCACAGGCGAACTCCAGAGGCCCATTCCTTAGGTCCCACGCCTTCCACTCCCAGCCCTACCGCAGCAAGGAGGCTGGGAGGCCTCAGCCCAAGGAGGGGGTCTGGCTCTTGCCGTGCTGCTGGAAGCAGAACGAGGGGCCAGTGTGTAGGACTCCGTGGCCTGGTTGAGGGGCGGCAGGTGCAGTGTGCCTGGGTATACTTACTCCTCCAAGACTTTCATCTTCTCCCCTTTCCTGAAAGACAAGTCGTCTGGGTGGATGCCATCATAGGGGTACAGGGCTACCACGATGTCTCCCTGCTCCTCTGGATCTAACAAGAAAGAACACAAATGAAGTCCTTTAGAAAACCATCAGCAGAAAACGTTTGGACAAATCCTCATCGGGCACAAAGGATGGCTGATGTGCTGACAAGAGGGGAGCTGGACAGGGGCATGTGCTTCCTTCCTGGCAGGGCCGAGGGTCTACATGGTCTGCAGTAAATAGCTGTACGCACTGCTGTACACACTGCGTGCAATGTTCGTTATTTCTGATCACGCAGACCTACACCTCTGATTCACTCCAACTCTATAGTTAAGAAATGATGCATCATAATGCTGTTCATAGCAGCATTGTTCATAATAGCTAAAAGGAGGAAACAATCCACTGTCCAGTGACCAATGAATGGATAAATAAACCGTGATCTACACATACAACAGCATATTATTCAGCCTTACAAAAGGGAGGAAATCTTGACACCGGCCACAGCAGGAGCAAGCCTGCAGGACATGATGCTAAGTGAAACAAGCCAGTAACAAAAGGACCAATACTCTGATTCCACTTATATGAGATTCTTAGAGTATCAAACTCACAGAGACAGGAAGTAGAATGGTGGGAGCCAGGGGCTGGGAGGAAGAGCAATGGAGTTCGTGTTTAATGGGTAGGGTTTCAGTTTGAAAAGATGAAAAAGTTCTGGAAATGGATGGTGGTGATGGCTGCACAGCAATGTGAATGCACTTAATTCTACTGTCCGGTACACTTAAAAATGGTTAAAACGATCGATTTTATGTTATGTGTATTTTTTCACAATAAAAAAATAAAGTAATAGCCTGGGAAATGGTTTCCAAGAGTCTCTAACAGCAAGGAAAGAAACCACCTTGTTGCTATGAAAACGTACCTTTAGTCTGAAACCTCTGTCCTGGCAAAAGCTGAGATTCTGGAACCTAGGAGAGAATATTGGTTAGAAAAGAATTTTTATGTTTAGCTTTTCTCATTCACATTCACGTTGTATGTTGTGTTGTTTTTCTAACAGTAGCCAATGAGGTTTAGAGTTGCTAATCCATGAAGCTGGAGAGAAGAGTACAGAAAAAAATTTCCGCAGAGCTCTGTCCCGCTCTGTACAGCTCTTCCTTCTAAAAACAGGGGTTTGCCTGTGGTGGCAGGAAATGAGCAGGGCTCTGGGCAGGGGCTGCTGGAGGCTTAGCCGATCATCCTTCTCTCTGTTATTTGGTAACAGAACCCTAATATTATTTGGGAGGCAATTTGCCCAGCTCAATGACTATGCTTCCAAATTCTCTAGCATTCCACACAGATGGAGGGAGGCAGTGTATCCGTAAACAAAATGACTGTGTCGGCCTCGGGGCCTGATTCCCTTTAGCCTTGCTCTGGGGGTGAAGGCTGGAGTCTCAGCAGCCGGAAACCAGGCACCAGGGACAGCAGAGCAAAGACGGAAGTGGCTGGGGCCTTGGGGACCTTGGGAATAGCCATCCAAGCCCAGGACTTTGATCTCCATGTTTCCCAGACTTGTTTTTTTAAAAAACTGTGGTGAGGGCTCTGTTCTAGCTGCTGAGAATAAGTCCTGATTGACCCAGGCTTTCTATGGCTGACCCTGATTCCATCATAGGGACAGATGGCATCCCCTGTAATTTTAGTTGGAGATGAACTGTCAGGAAGAGCGTGGTGGCACAAAAGGTCACTTTGATTACCTTTAAATCAAAGTCCTTTTCTCTCAGTGACCATGAGGAGGACGTCTAAGACCCTTAGACTCTTTTCAGGAAGGAACTGTCAGACACCTATACCCGAAAATCATCTGACTTTACTGTTTGATTAGAGTGATTTAATGAAATGGGACAAAACAGTTCATAGTGAAATTTAAATTTCTGATGAAAGTTAGCCCATAAAATCTGGGCTATGGTTGTGGTGGTGGTGGTGGTGGTGGTGGTGGTGAATTACTACATTTTCTGGTATCAGAAAATCATGGGTCCATATTATCCTTTAACACTTATTTCAAGAAGTTTCATACTGATTTTTTAATCATTTAAATTTGCATAATTAGGATGTATGATCAATTTTAAATGACTTAGAAGAAATAATTAAAAGATGAGAAACCAATTAAATCTTTTTGAAAGCAGCAAGCTGATTTTCAAATATCAAAGTGTCCTTAATTTGCAAATGTTTTAATACACTTTTTATAAGACCAGAACACATATATGCAACTCATCTACTCTCCCTCATTTCCTTTAAAATGTCTTTTCCTTAAGAGTGTTGTTGAGTTGCCTTACCCTCTCCTCTGTAATCAATCCAGGGAGAGCATTTTGGGCACATCTGCCAGAGCTGACTATCTGTGGGCATGGAATTGGGCCAAACTAACCAACTCATAAAAACAGGACATCTGTGACCACAGACGGCACAAACTAAAATATGGGAATTGAAAGATGTCGGACATGTTTGCTACTTCTGCTTTCTAACTTAAGTTTTAACCTCCTTTACTTTTAATAAGATGAAAAATGGTAAGTTGGTACTATTTTCCTTTGTTTTCCTGAATAAAAAAAAAATTCTTTGTTCATCATTAATGAAGAAAACCCCCACACAAACTTAGGTTTTAAAGTATGTAAAAATCTGGTATATGTGATACTAGGGAAAAGCCAGACCCTTTTTATGAGATCTTTGACTTCAATTTCTTATATCATTTTATTTTCTACTAATCATATTTATGTAATATGTATAGATAATATAATATCTATATCTACACCTATTAATGCAATGATTTTAAATACAGGGGTGGCAAAAAGAGGTTTACAGTTGTTTGTATGAACAAAAGACATAATACAAGAATAAATAATAACACAAGAGTATGTGTTTTGGGCACTCACAACTGTGAACCTATCTGTAGGATATATGTATTTATAACTAAATCATTAAAGCTGTTCATAACCTTATACATTTTGAGTTTCCATATAAAATGACATATTAATACATATGTCCAGAAATATATTCACTCTTCATCTCCACTTCTTTGTAAGAAGATCAATAGTGACTTATCAATTTCAACAATGACATGCAACTTTGACATATGTCATACCTGTAGCATAATGGGAAGCAGAGGGGGAGAGGGCTGACTGAAGGTCTTGATAACAATAATACACTTCTAGAATGCCAGGGCATTTCTCAGACAAGGGAAACTATACAACAAGGTATTTGGGTTAACGTGGACTAAGCTGCTTCCAGGTTAAATGCTGAGGAATTCCATAAACACCATTAGATTTGTTATGTATATTATTATACATAAAGAGAGAGAATCGCCCTGGCCAGGTGGCTCAGTTGGTTGGAGCGTCATCCCCTACACCAAAAAGTTGCGGGTTTGATTCCTGGTCAGGGCACATACCTAGGATGTGGGTCTGATCCCAGGTCAGGGCACGTAGGGGAGGCAACTGATAGATGTTTCTCACATCGATGTCTCTCTCTCTTTCTCTCTCTCTCTCTCTCTCTCTCAAAATCAATAAAAACATATCCTCAGTGAGGATTAGATAATAAAAAACAAGAGAATTGATGGCAAGGATATAACCTCTAAGATAAAGTGCACTTAAGGTTGTAATTATCCAAGCTTTGTTCTTCTTTTCCATAAAATGTGACATTAGTTCTTCCTTTGCCAAGCATTCCCAAATTCATCAAACAGCACGCCACTCATATAACATTTCTGGTACAGATCATCCAAGGTTAGTGGGCAGAGTTAGCTGTGTGTGTATTTTTTTAAAATCTTTTCATTATAGTAAGCCATTGCAGCTTCAGTATCTGTACTATGATCAATTAGTTGAAGAATGACAAGATGGGGTAAAGGAGATATCAGCACCTGGATTAGCTTCTGACTTGAATGCAGCATTTCTTTCTGCTTGCAGACCATTGCTCTAATCTCACTGCCTGTCCTAAGTCACACAAGCTCAGATAGACATGTGTATATACAAAAAATGGGTATTCACACCAGTGATATGGATGATGATTTTTTCTCTACAGAGAAGGTGACCAAGGGCCACTTTATTGTACAATAAAGTGACCGGTTTTCTCTCAAATGTTTACAGGCTTTTTACAGGATTAAGTTACAAAGCATATCAAGAATTGAGGCCTAAGTTACTGATGTGATTTTTTTTTTTTGCACGCGCATGTTACAGATTTGGTGTTTTGATCCTGCTGTGGGAATTCTCTCCTGAGACTATCTACTTACTGGCCTTTGCTGTTTATTGGACGTTGGATCTCTCACATAAATAGTTCGGTCAGTATTACGTACTGGTTGCGTCTTCAAATCTACTCCATCGTCATTGAGATGGTCTTTCCTTTTTGATTTTATACATCCCATATTTCCTGTGGGAATATAAAAGCAATAGCATTGTTTTACCATCCTAGAACTGGCATCAAGCCACCAAAATCTCTCCATTAATGAAGAATAAAAACAATACACATTTATTCCTTATCACAGGGAGTTTAACAAACTCAAATGCGGGGGATTGTTCACCAACCAGTGTGCTTGTATATTCATTTGTTCAACAACTATTTATAGTGCATCAATGTCATGTCAGCAAGACATAGTTTCTGCTCTAAAGATGCTCAGATTCTGTGGCAAACACGTGTGAATTGAATTTACAGTACAGTAGTGAGTCAACAATAGAGGATGCGCCAGATCCAGGGAAGGACATCTAACCCATGCAAGAGGAAAAGGCGGTGGTCAGGGGAAGCATCCTGCAGGAAATGCTCTGTGAGTCCAAATGGAAGTGATGTCAGCCAGGTGGCCAAGTCAGCAAAGGGATTCCAGGAAGAAGGAACTTCACATGCAAAGTATTGACCCTAAGATAACACGGCCCCCTTCACAGGGAACTAGTTCAATCTCAGTCCTTTAGGAACCAGTTCATTCTAAAGGGTCAGGGAACTATTTCTATAATGTGAACCCGGTAGGGAAGGCCAGAAGTTGGGCTGCAGAGGAGAGGGAGGCACACCTGAGGTGCAATGTCGAGGAGTTTGTTTGCCTCCCCCCCCCTCCACCCCCAGGATGAAGGACACAACATGCAAGGTGAGTGAGGGGCTCGAGGCTTCGAAGGCAAGCATGATTAAGAACTAGAATGCATAGACTCTGGCCCCAAATGAATGTGGCTTGGGAAAATGGTGGGGGCCTTCACCAAGACAGGAAATAAAAGGGAGACACAGGCATAGGAGAAAAGATGCTTTGTAGGAACATGCAAATGCTCAAACCCAGGAGGCTTCCCAGTAAGATATGTGACTGTGGAAACCAGGAGAGATGGCAGAGCTACAGTGACAAAGGAGGGCATCAGCCAGCCATGACCGTGCATAGACTCCGGAGGAAGACCTGCGGCCAGAGGGGGTTTGTGCTTGAACAGTGCAGGGTGACATAACCCTGCTTCTAAATGCTCAAGTCTTTTATTTGTTTATGCAACTGCTACTAGGATATGTAGGGCACCACACCGAGGGCTCTGGGGACTAAAGAGATGTTTTTGAAAATTGAAATCAGATATGAATCTTGCCTTACAGGATAGCCTCCTGCTCAAATCTGTTATGAGCTTCATCTGAACATCCTATGTTCACCAGCATCTCCTAGACCCTACAGAGCAGATTCCCCGGACACTTTCCAGGAAGTTCTCAGGGGGCTGAGTGGGGGGCGGGTTCTCCCATGTGACCTGTGTCATTCTGAAGCCCGGCCATTTCGGGATCACTGCCAAGAATGTCAGAGGAGGGAGAGATGATTTAGAGTTTGGAGAAGGCGGAGCGGTGCCAGGTCGGGAATACCTCCCGGGGGAGGAACTGTTCTAAGAAAGCTCGAGAGCCCCTCTCTAACTGTCACCCCCTCGCACTGTGGCCGCAGCTCATGGGTGCATGTTGTCCTGCAGGCGTCCAGGTGGCCCTTGGGCTTGTTTATCATTTCCTCCGCTGAGGTGGAGCCTCTGCAGAACAGCCACGCCTCTTTCTGAAACTAGTGAGCTGTAGTTCCCAAAATAAAGGGGAAGCAAGTACTTCTTTAACTCAAAACAGCACATTATTTTTCATATGCTAAAGTTTCTGAAATGAACATGGGTTTTAAAGTTGATTTGGAAATAAGCGAGACGAGTTTTAGAGTTGATGGGTAAAAACAGGCGAGTTCTTTTTTCACTAGTCCTCCCCCCCCCCCCCACAAAAGTATTGTTTAAAATCAGCTGTAAAACGGTGCTGTATAAATGAGGGAATATCGTGCATTATGGAAGAGGCCTCCCAGCGCAGGCCCCTAGGCACACAGTGAGCTCAGGGGAAGGGGGGGGGGAGTCCAGCCGGGGAGGTTGGGCAAGCAGATACAGGAACAGCACCAGCCTGGGCTGCCCCTCCGCTTCCCCCACAGGCGCCTCATCTCCCTCGCCCTCCCCCATTCCCTTGTCCTCTCCCTCTCGAGTTCTCTCCTGTTTCGAGTTCGCTATAAGAATGACAGACAGATCTTCACTAACCACCTGACTGAAAAGATCACCCCTCTGCCCACGCCTCATAAATTACACTGTTATCTTTCTTATTACAACCTACATCCCATTACATAGTGGCTTATTTCTGGTCAGCTCCTAGCCCCTAGAACAGGGCCTGCTCAGAGCAGGAGCTCTGGGAACATTGGAAGAATGGATGGAGCTGCTCTGGGTGCTGCTGCACTTGGGGCTTCCTACATGCTCCCCTGGGCCACTCTTGCTAAAGGTGGGTAAGGGAAAGGGAAAGGGAAAGGACCCTTCCCACCCAGTTGTTATTTTAAAAGAGACAGAGAGCTCTAGAACTAACTTCTAGTTTATAGGAAATACAGAGGTTAGAGGAACAAAATGAAAAATCCTTAATGTGTGCTAAAGACTACTAGCCTGGATACATCAAAACATACAGGCGACTAACTGGTTTGGCTCAGTGGATAGAGCGTCGGCCTGCGGACTCAAGGGTCCCAGGTTCGATTCCAGTCAAGGGCATGCACCTTGGTTTTGGGCACATCCTCAGTAGGGGTTGTGCAGGAGGCAGCTGATCGATGCTTCTCTCTCATCGATCTTTCTAACTCTCTATACCTCTCCCTTCCTCTCTGTAAAAAATCAATAAAATATATTTTAAAAAAATAATAAACATACAGGCAAAGGGATGGGGTGGGGCTAAAGAGACACAATGTGTGAACCTTGAATGAATGGGGGGAGGGGTGGCAGGGAAAGATGACACATGCTGGGATAATTGGGGAAATTCGGAAACGTTTGAACATGATATTAGGGGACTGTGTGTTTTACAGGTATGGTAATGGCATTGTGGGAATGCTGAGAGTGTCCCACCTCAGGCAATGCATGCCACGTGTGTGGGCATGAAGGCTCAGGGAGTCTGCAACTTTCAGCACTTCAGTCAAAATGAAAAAAAGCAGAGGGGGTGTGGAGGGAAAAGGGGACAAATATGGCAAAATAATAAAAAATTTGTGAATTTAATTTATGTGAGGATATTCTTTCATTGTTTTCTGGAGATTTGAAGTTTTCAAAATAAAAAGTTGGAGGGGTGAAATAAGGGGATATTATAAACAACTTTTTCAAAGTCTTAGACACCCCTGTAGCGTGTGTGTGTGTGTGTGTGTGTGTGTGTGCGTGTGAAGGCAGGAGATGAGGTCAGAAAAGTGCTTTGCGGGGTTTTACTTTCATGTCATGTCAAGTAGTGTGGCCTTTATTTAGAGCCGTGGAAAGGTTTTTAACTGGGGAAAGGCCATGAGGACATCTGGACTTCAGGGAGAGGACTCTGTAGGAAGAAGGAGGTGGAAGGGCTGGAGTGGGGACTCCAGGACAAAGGCCTCTGGGGGGAGGGGGGTGTCCAGACAAAGAGATGACAAGGATCCCCAGGGCAGTGGCCCTGGAAAGGAAGATGAAGAATGAAAATAAAAAGCAGTGGATGGGGGAGGGGTGGTGATAGTCCATGGATTATCATTTCCTTATCCTGAGTTCATGTTTTCCCTTCCCCCATCACCATGGACACCAGAGAAACACATGTCTTGTAGATGAAAACAACGACAACACTGCTCCACAGGCAGTGTAGCTGCTGCTCAGGCTGGGAGGCCTCTGCTGACCGCTTCTAAGTCTTGCAGTTCCTTCTGCTGCGGGGAAGGTGCCAGAAAACACAATGCGGACTCAAGGGTCCCAGGTTCAATTCAAAGTACAAACCACAATGCAGCCCCAAAAGAAACTGAGAAACCGGTTTCATGTTTGCAAGTGATCTGAGCTACACTTTACAATGATTCACACCTTAGTGCTTTTTAATTAAACATTTATAATTTTCTGAGCATCTCATTTAATCCTTGAAGAAATCATATGAACCAAGAATTATTAACCCCACTTTACAGAGGAGTAAACTGAGGTATAATGAGATGGAAAGACTGGCCCAAAGTCACAGCGGCGCACCAGTGAAGGGTGGCGTTGGGACTCACACGCGGGCTTTACCTCAAAGTCAAAGCCTAAGGCCTGTTCTCTCTTTTTCTTCTTCTTATACGATGGCTCTTTAGAAGCTGGTGTTTTATCTACTCATTAATGACAGTAAATAAAGAGACTGTAGTTATCGCCTGCTTCTTTCTTAAAAGGATTTGAAAGGCTTTTGCAAAAAAAGACAATGATAAATTTAATAAAATGAAAACAGAAAACCCAAGCCAAGGAAGAGAGGAGAGTGCAAATGTGGTGGCAAAGTGGGTACCAGATAGGGTGTGGCAAGTTCCTAGCAGGAAGGGCCAGAGGGCAGCATGAGTCACGAGCACCTCATTGGGGCGGGGGTGGGGGGAGCAGATGGAAAAGTGAGGCCCTGCAGAATTGTAAGGTTTCAGAGAGGAAGGTGCAAGAGAGATAGAAACATCAATGATGAGAGAGAACCATTGATCAGCTGCCTCCTGCACACCCCCTGCGGGGTATTAGGCCTGCAACCTGGGCATGTGCCCTTGACCGGAATTGAATCCGCAACTGTTCAGTCTGCAGGCCGACACTCTATCCACTGAGCCAAGCTGGCTAGGGCGAATTGTAAGGTTTCTTATGGACTCCACGTAAAGTGCTGTGGGTGATGCAGTTGGCAGTGCCTTCATGTTTTCTAACAGTACATAAAGGGACATTACATGTGGAAACTTTGGGTTAATAATGATAATAGTTAAATAAAAACCTAGCTATGTGCCCTGATCAGGAATAAAAACTGTAACCTTTTGGTGTATGGGATGATACTCAACCAACTGAGCCACCTGGCCAGGGTCATGTTCTGTTTTTATTATGACTTAGGTATTTTCTGGTTTTATTCCAGCAGCCATAAAAAAGAAACAAAAACGTGAAAAACAACAACACTTCACCACAACTTCCCAAACTGAATACTTTAATTTGCATTGAATTTTCCCAGCAACAAGTGACTTTTTCATCCAAAGGCAATTCATTGGGGTGTGTGTGTGTTGGGGGGGTGGGGGGGGAGAGGTGTTCCTGAAGTCTTCCTCCTGTTACTGGCCTTCTCTGGCCTGATCTTGCAATACAAGTGGTCCCTCTGGAGTAACCAGAAAAGCCTATGGGGGAAGGAGACAAAGGGGACAAGGGGAGAAAAGGGAGGAGCAGGCAATTGTCTACTTTGTACTTGGCACAGATGAGCAGAGCAAAGCCCAGAGATAAACCCATGCAGGTCATGGAAGGTCTTAGGTGAACTTGGTCTACCAGCTTCAAAGCTGCCCCAGGCCTTGCAGCCTCTCTGTGGAGTGAGCTTCCTTCCCAAAAGAGTTTTTTGAATTAGGGAGCTTAGAAAGACAAGAGAAAGAGTAAGGAAGCCCCAAGGACAGACAGGTAGATGGTGATAATCCCAACCACGAGATCTGAGCTTCAAAAGTAGGTTGAGTTTGGTTCAAGGATCCTTCCTAGGCATTCCTCCCTAAAATAACGTCGTCCAGTTTTCATACTTGCATTCCAGGACCAGCTGTTAGCTCCAGAGATTTACTTTGCCCACCCAAACAGAAGCCCCCTGATTGTGTTCCTTCTTACTTACAAGAACAAAACTTTAAAGACATGTTTTGAGAAGCAAAGTCCACGAAAGAGCTGCCATGTTTTCCCCAAACTCCCTATCACAGAAGAGGGGGTCAGAAAGGCCTCCCTGGTATCTCAGGAGGGCGGAAGAGAAGAGAGAGCCCAAACTCAACTCCACCAACAGCTCCATCAATCCTGAGCTTAAGTGGTTGTATTTTCTTTTGTATTTTCCTAAATTCCTTTGAAAAAGAACTGAAAAGGGTGTGTAACCACACTCTCTTTATTTAGGCAACTATGATTTTTCTCCTTACTTACTATGGTAATCATTTTCAAACATTCTTGATATTTTTCCTCTATAAGCCCTCAGAAAGCCATTGTTGAGACAGTTGGCGAGCTGGTAACCCAAGTCTGTCTTGGCTCCAGACCCTAGCTTTCTTATCTGAACAGCCTCTAACATAAAGCCCTCCCTGAGGGAGAGAGAGAAACATCGATGTGAGAGGGAAACATAAATTGGCTATCTCCTGCATGCTCTCTACTGGGGATTGAGCCCAAAACCTGGATATGTGACCTGACCAGCAACCTTTGGGTACACGGGACAACGCTCAACCAACCCCACCAGGGCCAGGGTTGAAGAATTTTTAGAAATTAGTTTAAAATCTGATCAATAATTCTCTTTCATCATTGATGTTTCTCTCTCTCTCTCCCTTCCCCTCTGAAATCAATGAAAATATATATTTAAAATAATACACAGTTTAAAAAAAATAGAAATAATATTAAAGAAATAAGTCTTCTGGTAAATTGGAAAATTTGATAAATTCATCAAATTGGCCTTCGGGAAACTGGCTTTTAGAAAATCGATCTAAGTAAAATAAGCCAGTCAGAGAAGACAAGTACCATATGATTTCACTCAGATGTGGAATCTAATGAAGGAAATGAGCTAACAAGCAAAAGAGAGACACTCAGAGAGAGCAGGCTGAAAGCTGTAAGGTGGAGATGGGGGCTGCTGGTGGGGATGGGATGGAGTGATTGATCAAAAAAGAAAGAAAGAAAAAAAAAGGGACGCCCCAGGCCCCATGGATGGAGACAACAGTGTGGTGATTGCCGGAGGAGGGGTGTGGGGAAAAGTGGAGAAGTGTATAGAAGGGATAAATGGTGATGGAAGGAGACTTGTCTTGGGGTGATGAACATACAATACAGTGTACAGATGATGTGCTGTGAAATTGTGCACCTGAACCTGTATAATTTTGTTGACCAGTGTCACCCCAATAAATTCAATAAAAAGGAAAAATAATAACATTTCACTGTAAAAGAAAGAAAAATTGATCTATAACATGATACCTCAACACAAAAGAACACTATATAGTCATTAAAATATTTATATGTACATATTTATTGACATAAAAGATATTTAGAATATATTTAAGTGAAATAAAAGTTAAAAAATGGTACATATGGTAGCATTTTTGTGAGGGAAAAATATATAAATGTATAGAAAAAAGTCTAGGAAGAAATATCCTAAAATACAGTGTTCATCTATAGGTGATGGCATTACAGGTATTTCTGGTTTTGCCTTTCTGAATTTTTAAATTTTCCTATTATATATTTATATATTAAAATTAAAGGACATCCGGTAATATGTTTAGTTATTCTTACTCTAAAATTTTAAAAGATATTTTTCATTTTGTATATATGTATAAATTACTTATCTACAACTGCCATACAATATATTTTTATTATACACATATATAACATGTAGTATACTAGTATAAACACATATATTTGTGTATGTATATACATAAACTTGTGCAAAAATTCAAATAATGTTTGGAAATTAAAAAAAGAAAATAAAAGAATCTGAATGCACGCCCTAAGGTCCTTCAAACTCTGATACTCTGTGGGAGTGAAGAACTTGGAGACGATGCAGGTGGGGCCACAGTCCTTGCTAAGAACTTAAAAGGCAATGAGGCAGAAGTTGACAAATCATGGAGACTTTTCCCAGACATAAGGAAAAATGCTGGGTGCTCAAGAGATGCAGCGTGCTCTGGAGGGACGGCCAAAGCTCTGCCTGGCGTCTCAGGACATGGCAACCGCGAAGCCCCCATGAGAACATGAGCAGCAGGTCTAGTTGATACCCACCAGCCCCCTTCTCTTTGAGTCTTAGCAGAGTTAGAAGGTCTAAGGGGAGGCAGAAGAAACGGGCTGTGCAAGGGGCCCATGACTGGAATGAGGCGAGGGGCAGAAAAGGAGAGCTGGTAATGGCTGGAGTGAAGGGAAGAAGGGCCTGAGTAGCAAAAGAGAAGGCTGGGGCCCTGAACTTATGACAAGTGCGTAACTGACAGCAAATACAGCGAAGGTAGGGGTGCGATTCCCCTAGCTCAGTGTGCAGACAGAAGCCTCTCCCACATGGCTGAACCCATTTGCATAACTCTTAGTTGAGCAATTTCACACAGAGGAAGAAAATGGGGGGATTGCTGAAACAGTGGGGGTTTTTTGGGTTTTGTTTCTCTTAACAATAAAAGGGAACACTATGAAAACAAGATGAGCTCATGGAAACTTATGCGTCACAGGGTAGTGTGTCGTTTAAAGGACCAGAGAGGACATTAAGAATGGAGTCCAATGACTTATGTACAACAAACCAAGAAGTGTATTAAACCCCAACGTTTTTCTAGCCTCATATTTTTATGATCAATGATCATAGCCACCTATATTGAAAAATGTATATAATTATGTATTGATATCCCACTTTCTGAGTTGCCAGCTTTTCATAAATTCCCAGAACATCAGAGAAACTATTATGAAACCAGGAAAACGTGAAACTAAGTCCAAGACAGCTAAAAGAAGCCCACTGTTCTATCAAGCCATCAGTTTCCGCACAATTGTTGGAGGTGGACTGCAAATCTATAGAAGTCCAGGTTACCTAGAGGCTTAGCAAAGAGGAAAACATGCCCGTGGGTATAAATACATCTGCTTCTCTACAACAGTGGTCCTCAATCTTAACACTACTGACAATTTGAGCCAAAAGTTATTGGTGTGCGGGGTTGTCCTAGGCATTGTGGGGTAGTTAGCAGCATCCTTGGCCTCTACCCCATGGATGCAGTAACACCCCTCTCCTCCTCCTAATCTCCAGTTGTGACAACCAAAAATGTTTCCAGATATTGTGACATGTCCCCTGATAAAAGTTGCAGGGCAGGGCATCTGATGTTTTAATTACTAGTAATGACTTTAAGCATTGATATTTTATCTTACAGATTGGGTACGAACAACTGTTAGTCATCAGTGAAAGACAGGTTTAAAATAATCCATTATACAATTTAAGGGTTTCATGTAGAAATCTTGTTCAACACATGTATGCCACTCTGCCAGTCCACACACAGATCCAGTGTCTGCTGGAATAGACCGAGAAACTTTTTGTAAAAATATCATGGCCCTGACTGTATACTTAAATATATAAATTAGTCTCATGAGATAAAGCTGGAAGAAATAGTAAGAATGGTCTCTTCTACCTATCCCCCCCTTACTAGGCAACTCAGGCTCAAAGAAGTCAAGCCAAAATTAGTTATTAAAAGACTTTATTTTCACTGAAGATAACAACAAAAGCTCCTCATTTAGAAATATATGGTGAACAAAACAGATAGCTCAGATATAGACCCCCAGAAATGTAGTCAATTGATTTTTAACAAGAAAGCATAGTCAATTAAGTGGAGAATGGGTAGTCTTTTCAACATATGGTGCTGGAAATACTGGACATCCACAAAAATTAATTAGACCCAGAGATCACATTTTTTAATGAAAATCAACTGAAAATGGATAACTGATCTAGTTGTAAAACGCAAAACTATAACTTTTAGAAGATAACATAGGAGAAA
The DNA here is from genome assembly GCF_963259705.1 of Myotis daubentonii. Lineage (NCBI taxonomy): Eukaryota > Metazoa > Chordata > Mammalia > Chiroptera > Vespertilionidae > Myotis > Myotis daubentonii. Next base: position 25,832,357 of record NC_081856.1, read on the forward strand.
ATTTAGATGACTTTTTAGATCCATGAAAGAAAAGAATGATCCATGAAAGAAAAATTGTTAAGTTAGATTTTATTAAAATTTAAAAATTTTGCTTTATGAAAGACAGTTAAGAAAATGAAAAGACAAGCCACAAACTGGGAGAAAATTTTTGCAAAACACAAATAAAGGACTGGCATCCAAACTATGCAAAGAACACTTAAAAATCAATAACAAATAACCCAACTTAATATGAGCAAAAGATCTGGACACCTCACCAGAAGATGTACAGATGGTACATAAGCATATGAAAAGATGCTCCACATTATATGTCAGCAAGAAACTGCAAATTCAAACAACAAGATATACTTGCATATACCTATTAGAATGTCAAAAATCCAAGACACTGACAACACCAAATGCTGGTGGGAAGGTGTAGCAACAGGAACTCTCATTCATTGCTGGGGGAATGTAAAATGGTAGAGCCACTTTGGAAGACTGGACATCCACAAAAACTAAGCTAGACCCAGATCTCACATTTTTCACCTAAATTAACTCAAAATGGATAACAGAACTAAATGTAAAATAAAAAAACTACAAAATTCCTAGAAGATCAAAAGTAAACATACTCTTCACATATGACTCGGGAATTGTACTTCTTGATATTTACCCAAGTGAATTGAAAATTTAAGTTCATACAAAAGCCTGCATATGTATATTTCTAGCAGCTTTATTCACAATTGCAAAAACTTGGAAGCAGCCAAGATGCCTTTTAGTAGGTAATGGATAAACAAACTGTGGTACATCCAAACAATGGAGTATTATTTAGCACTGAAAAGAAATGAGTTATCAAACTACAAAAGGACACAGAGAAAATATAAATGCATATTGGCAAGTAAAAGAAGCCCATTTGAAAAGGCTACATACTGGATTATTCCAGCTACATAACATGCCAGAAAGAGCAAAATTATGGAGAAAGCAAAAAAGATCAGTGGTTGCCAGAAGTTCAAGAGGAGGGAGGGAGGGAGGCAGGGATGAAGAGCTGGAGCACAGGGGATTTTGAGGGCAGTGAGCTATTCTGTATTATACTGTCACAGTGGATACATGTCACTAATCATTGGTCAAAACCCACAGACTGTACAACACAAAGAGTGAATCCTACCGAAAACTGTGAACTTTAGTTAATAATAATGTATGAATATTGGCTCACCAATTATAACAGATGTACCACACTAATAATGCAAGATGTTATTAATTAGGGGAAACTGGGTGGGTTGGTGACTGCCATATGGGAAACTCTCTGTACTTTCCACTTGATTTTTCTGTAAATCTAACACTGCTCTAAAAAATAAAGTCTATTCATCCTTTAAAAAGTATACTGTGGCAGAATAGGCACAGTATTCTGAGTCAATATTTCAGAAAACAGATATACTCTGGTTTCTCTTCAGACTGGACAAATGTTTTGCCTTCTACTAAAACAGATCCTCAATTTTGAAAAGACTATTGCCTTAAAATATTGTTTCTGCTGAGAAAAGTTGCACACGTCCACACAGCATGTTCCTCCTTCACATCCAGTATTCTTTACAGTTACCAAGGGCAGGCTGTTGCCTGCTCTGCCTTAATAATTATGACGTAAAACAAAATGGGATTTCATTAAATCTTCTTAATTCCCAAACTTACACCATTTTAGCTTAGGAAAATAACTGGTAAGAGCAGAGCAATCTATTGATGTTTAATAATAAAGTCATTATTCCTAACACTACACGTGTAGCCATTTACAATAAATGCAAAGTACAATAGATTAGGCTTTTAAAAATGGCAAGACAACATATATCTGCTAATGTAGCCCTGAGTTTACACACAGATATCTGCATATGAACAGGATTTTATCATCACTTAGTAATCCTGCAGACCCACTACTGTCAACCAATAGTTCCATAAGTCAAAAATAAGTAAAAAATAATATGGCAGCAGGTACATAAACTTCATGGTACCATTCAAAGTAGAGCTGTTGACATTGAGGTTACAAAAGCGGCTGGATCTAGTAAGTAAAACTGGGTTGAGCAGCTAGGAAGGTAGGGCAGGAGCCTGCTGTTTTATGTTGACGCTTTTTAGTTGTTCTGGTTTTTAAATTATGTGCACGTATCACTTTGAAAGTGGTAAGAATTAATATTTTCAGGGTGGCTAAAAGAACTATGTAACTAAATAAAAAGTGTTTACAATGCAATTTTTACAAAGCAAGATAAAAAGCTTCATATACATTATGATTACATTTGTAGAAAAAGTTTAGAAAGGAATATTAAGATCAAATTAAATCAAAATTGAAATAAAACACTTCTATGCTTCTATGGTGAGTCAGTTTTTATTTTTCTCGTTTCCATTGCCAAAATATCGACAACAAACCACAATGTTTTACTTTTACAAAAATATAGTTGCAAAATTAAAAGCCAAACACAATGAGCCACTTATACCAGTCACCCCCACCCGGAGTGGCTTCTTCCATGTTCCCATTCACTGGGAGACAGCAACATCTAGATCAGCAGCTCTCAACCTGTGGGTCGTGACTTCTTTGGGGTCGAACGACCCTTTCACAGGGGTCGCCTAAGACCATCAGAAAACACATATATAATTACATATTGTTTTTGTGATTAATCACTATTCTTTAATTATGTTCAATTTGTAACAATGAAATTGGGGGTCACCACAACATGAGGAACTGTATTAAAGGGTCGTGGCATTAGGGAGGTTGAGAACCACTGATCTAGATGGTTCTGTCCTGCTGTGATCCTTGCTATTACAGCAGCTGCAGCTTCCTCAGACATGAACGGGGTAATAGCACTCACCCCCATGGGGTGACAGTGGAGCTTGAATGTATCCAAGGGAGATCAAGGCCTAGAAAGCCCTTCTTACCCAGCCTGGCACCTACATGAACTTGTGGTAAAAAGTATGATGGTTAAAAGCCAGGCAGCGATTCTAACCTGGAAGACCAGCAGTCACAGGGTCAAGGCTTTAAACACAAAAGACACAAGCTGTTAGAATGAGAACTGGAAACCATTCTCTGGACTGGGGTTGAAGACAACGCAGTGACTTAAATCGTGTTAGTGTTAGAGAGGAGAAGTGGGTTGGAGAGGGTCACTTTAAACTTAGCCCAGGAGTGTAAAAGTGAAAAAGAGGAAACGGGAAGCCAAGGCTGGGTTCAAAGTTACTTTCTTTTTTTTTTTTTTAATTCTTTATTAGTTAAGGTATTACAAATGTGTCCTCATCCCCCCCATTAAATCCCCATCTGCCCCCCCACCCCCACCACTCATGCTCTCATCCCCCTGTTGTCCATGTCCATTGGTTTGGCTTATATACGTGCATACAAGTCCTTTGGTTGATCTCTTCCCCTTGCCCCCTCCCTCCCCTACTTTCCCTCTGGGGATTAATAGTCTGATCACTGTTTCTCTGTCTTTGGATCTGTCCCGGTTCATCGGTCTATGTTGTTCTCTATATTCCACAAATGTGTGAAATCATGAGGTATTTATCTTTCTCTGACTGGCTTATTTCGCTTAGCATAATGCTCTCCAGTTCCATCCATGCTGTTGCAAAGGGCAAGAGTTCCTTCTTTTTTACCGCAGAGTAGAATTCCATTGTGTAGATGTACCACAGTTTTTTAATCCACTCATCTGTTGATGGGCACTTAGGCTGTTTCCAAATCTTAGCTATGGTGAATTGTGCTGCTATGAACATAGGGGTGCATATATCCTTTCTGATTGGTGTTTCTGGCCAAAGTTACTTTCTTAAAATAGGGATGGCCAAGAAGTGTCATAAGATTGAGGAGAAGATAAAGAGATGGTAGAGAACAGGCCTGTACAATGTTTCCCAAACTGCATGCCAAGGCACCCCAGCAAATTCACAGAGGTGCCTGGGGGACATTTCCAAATTTCAAGGGAAACACCATGGCATCTATCAGACATCATGATAACTACCCTCTCAATGTTTTAGTGTTACATCCTGTTGTATTCCTATCAACAACCTCAGACCTGTACAAAGCCAGGTTTTCTATAGTTGCTGTGATAAAAACCAAGTATGTATAAGGTGAAGATAAATATGGAATAGAAAGTGAGGATGCTGGTGTCCAAATATGAATCTAAGAGTTGAGAAGTTGCATGGCACAGGCATACACATCGAGTTAGTGCATCACATTAGCAGTGGTCACTTAAGAATAAATATATATAACTATCTAGGTTGTTGCAATTGCCTCCTAGCTTGTCCCTAAGGCATCAGTCTTTCCCCTACTCTTTGCTCAACTTCGTGAATTATATTTTCCTCATGTCGCTTTACATTCAAAAACCTTCAAAGACTACCTTCTATTATTTAGCTAATTAAATGAGTTAATACATGCCTATACAAAGAACCAAGCTCTAACACTGTGATGTCCTCTCATTCATTCCCTCCTGATCACTTCTCTATGTATATTTCTCCACAGCATTATTATGAGAATTTAAATTACAACACATCACAAGACCTATTTCATCACCTGTCCTCAAGTGATTGCAAACCCTGTGAGAGCAGAGATTTGTGTCAGTTCTGTACACTGTTGTAGTGCCAGCACAGAGAACAGTATTTGGCACTTACAGATGTTCTACAAGCATTCATTTGTTGGATAGAGTAACCATTAGAATACATGCTCAATAAATGTTAGGTACTATTATTACTATACACCATCACCTCTAACACCGCTACCAATATCACTACATTGCCAACGAGACAAAATTCTCAAATATTTAACTTGCCAGCCACAGCCCCGCAGAGCCTGGTCCTAGTCTACCTCGCCTTCTCACTTATGGTACTCCTAAAGGACAGATCCTGTCATGGACAGATACTTGTATTTACTGACAGGGCAGCAGCATCCTGCCTTTGTGTCTTGGCTCCTACCCATTGAGGCAAATCTACTCGTCCTCCCTAGCCTAACTCACACCCAATCTTGCCGGGTCCCCCACCACCTACGGCCTTCTCTCCGTCTGGCTTCTTCTCTCTACAATCAATATGGAACTTAGCTACAAGCCCCAGAACATCTCTCTCAGCACTGCTTTATGTCATCACGCAACTCTTGGATTGTCTGTCTGTTAATGTGCATAAGGCTCTCTCCTCAACTTGACTGTAAACTCCTGGAGGGTAGGCACTTTCTATTCCACCGCCTGCTTCCACACTGAAACATACACAGAACCAACACCCAGCTACCAAGTCAGCAATTAAGCACCATTTGTTGAATGAAAGTTGAACTTAGAAATCCCATTGACTATACTGTGCAACCAGAAGCAATTCTATCAGTAGGGCCCATTGTTTTCTCATTAGCCACAATCTATTTGGTTTACTATAATAGATGATTAGTAAATGTTAGTTCCCAAAATTGTTTTAGACATATCTAGACCATGACAACAACCAAAATGTCCCCATTAATCGAGAATCTGTGATCATTTCAAGAATTTGGGCTAAAAAATCTCTACTTTAAAAAAATAATCTTCCTGACATGAAGTAGCAAAGGGCTTCAGGATGAGGAAATCTGAGTGCAATCTGGTTCCTCTATTTATTATTAGCCATAGAAACATCAGCAAGTTACTTAAACTTCATTTTACTCATCTGATGAATGTAGATAATACTCCTCCTTCAAGGGTTACTGTGGGGATTAAATGAAATAGCATGTGTTCAATGCTTCACTCACAACAAGTGAACAATGTTACTTCCTGTTTTCCCTCCCTGTCCCCCAAAACAAGGAGAGCCAGATTATAGTGATATTATCATACGTAAGTGAAGAAAGGCTCGTATGACCTTTTACACAAACAAAACTGTTAAATAAGGATTGCTAAGAAGGCTTTATAAGTATGGATTCTACTAACAACTAAAGCATCCCAGATACTTTCTGATGAACTCCCCCATCTGCACCTCAATTCTAGCCCTCCCTTTGCTTTACTGTGAGTTAAGTGGCCCAGATTTCAAACTATTCCCCTACTCACACTGGGCTCAATTAGTCTGCTAAATCCTTGATATTTGGCAGAAAAACCAGTTCTGTACCATTTGCAGGTATTTCTTTTTTAATTGGCTTGGACTTTTTTCTCTGATTGTGTCACTGAGTAAAAAAGAATTCTATTTTTTTGGGCCCTGGTCACATGGCTCAGTCAGTTGGAGCGTCAACCCATACATCAAAAAGGTTGCAGGTTCGGTTCCCAGTCAGAGCACATACTTAGGTTGAGGGTTCGATCCCCAGTTGGGGCACGTATGGGAGACAGCCAACTGGTGTTTCTCTTTCACATTGATGTTTCTCTCTCTCTCTCTCTCTCTCTCTCTCTCTCTCTCTCTCTCTCTCTCTCTCTCCCTCTCCCTCCCCCTTCCTCTCTCTTGAATTAATAAAAACATATTCTCAAGGGAGGATTTAAAAAGGGGGGGGGGGCCTAACCGGTTTGGCTCAGCGGATGGAGAGTCGGCCTGCGGACTGAAGGGTTCTGGGTTCGATTCCGGTCAAGGGCATGTACCGTGGTTGCGGGCACATCCCCAGTGGGAGGTGTGCAGGAGGCAGCTGATTGATGTTTCTCTCTCATCGATGTTTCTGACTTTCTGTCCCTCTCCCTTCCTTTCTGTAAAAAATCAATGGAATATATTGGGGAAAAAAGGGGGGGGGTTTCTATTTTTGGTCCCAAGGCATTTTAGATTGAAGGACAAAGGAGACAGAGGAGCAAAGAATGGGGACACACACAGGTCCTTCCCTTTCCGGGGTACACAGAATCACAAAGCTGCCTCTAACCAGCTGCTCTGTCTTCAGAGCCATGTCCCAAGCCACACACCTCAGCCAGTGTGTATTCATTTACTTGTCCAAACTGGCACCTTCCCTCTCCTCATTCCCCCTTGGCCTCTTGGCCGCGCCCCAGCCAGCCTCACGCTGGCAGGAAAGGGACTCGCTGGCAGGAAAGGGACTCGGGGCTGACAGATGAGGGTTTTCAAGCAGCCCCAGGAGGAGGAAGTCCCTTGTTCCCACAGACCTGGGTTTTTCTTTCTGTGGGTGTGTTTTCTCTTTCTGAAACCAGGAAGCTAAATTTGCCTAATGGGGTTAAGCCCCAAAAGTTTACAGATTCTTTCTTCAAGACTCTGCAGAGGCCTGCATCCATGTGAAAAGCAATTTGTTTCCTCGACATTGACAATAGTGTAAGGAAAGCCTGGGACGGGTGGGTGCAGGGAGCAGGGGGTCAATGGGATAAAAGGGGGGGGACATCTGTAATATTTTCAACAGTAATGATAAAAAAAATTTTTTAAAGCAATTTGTTTCCAAATCACCCTGATAGAGGAGAGGTTTCCTGGTCTCCTCAGTGGAGCTTATCCTATTCCATTATTTGTATAAAAAGTACTGTATTAACAGATCACTCAAAGTTATGCTTCCCATTCCTCTCACCGAAACTCTAAAAGTGCAGACACCAAATTATATCTGTTTCCTAAAATGACAAAAATCAACATCTCTTGGTTCAGAATCTCACACACATTCTTCACATTTCCGTTAACTAGCCGGCCAGGAACGCCAGCAAATTCTGCTTTTCTTGCAATAACTGAGATCCTCTTTCTTGCCTCGCATTTCTGCTAAGAGTGTGTTCTCCCACGGTATCAGTATCACCTCCCAGCACTCAACAGTCTCAGTCAGGAATGTCTTACTCATGTCCTCTGTTACCACTACAGCGGCCTCCCCTGGTCTGAACCTCTGGGCAGGTGGAGAAACCTGGCCCGCCCCTGCAGAACCCCAGGAGGGAACCCGTGAGAGTGTCGCTCAGAATCTCCGTGCGCGCAGCCCAGTGGTGGTGTTTGTCAAAGAACTGTGGGCCTGGGCTAGGTTTGAGTCCCAAGCGACTGCATGACTTTGGGAAGTCATTCCATCCCTCAGTGGATTCACTTGGAAAATGAGGATATTGCTACCTACCCCACTGTAAGGATGAAATGAAGCAATACACTCACGGTGCAGAGCGAGCACTCAGTCTGGGAGGGCTCTTGTCCACATCACTTATGTGTGGTTCCCTACAAATGCCTTATTATTCCTTAACAATCCTTCCTAGATCTTTCATTCTTAATTCTCTTAAACACATGTTCAGCTGCACTGGCTATAGGCCTACATTCTGTGTTTGCTCTAGAAATCTATAAAGCCGTGATCCTTAACCTTGGCTGCACATCAGAACAACCTGGGGCTTTTAAGAAAAAAATGTACCCCAGTTGTACTAGAAACCAGCTGAATCAGAAATTCTGGGGGTTAGGCCTGGTCATGGGTGTTTTAAAATCCCCACATCTAAACAAGTACCTGGAAGACTTTTAGGTGGTGGTAAAAGCAGTGAAGGAAAAGCAGGGTGACAGGAGTGGGTGGTGAAGGAAACAGCGATGCGCACTCACATTGGGTCAGAGACAGACTGGCGGGCGGGCTGAGCCGAGGCAGCATCAGCGGCAGATCTGCGAGCTGCTGCTGTCCCCAGACCACCCTGCTTCCTTCCCACTGCAGTTTTGCTTGCTCAGCTCTTCATTTCATTCTGGGCAATTTTGTGCAATACCTCAGCTTCCTTTCAATAATTCCCCATTTTTGCTTTAGCTAGTCAGAGGAGGTTTCCATGGAAACCAAGGAAACGTCAACTAATACAAGTTATTTGGTTTAGATTAGTCTTATTTATGTAGTCATATTTGACAAATCAGGTAATCTGGAGGAATCTATTACCGTTTCCACCACTGAGTATCCCAAACACATTCCTTAGCTTTTTCTGGGCCTACGTCTTCTCATCACTTGGAAAACAAATGAGCCAAACAAAATATCCATGTCTTCCAGCTCAAATTCTACACGTCTGTGATTCCGTGGTCTTTTTCGCTTGTAGAACATATAAGAGAGACACTGGCGGTGTCCGCCTAACCCTATAAGACAGGGCCCTGTTCTCAAGGCGTTCAGTACATTATGTCTTGTGTTAACGGAGGAGAATTATCCAGTGTGCCCATAGTTAGGGAACTCTTCCTTTCCTTCTTTTTTGAGTTCATACCTCCAGCTTGTTAGCATCAGCTTCTCCTTCCTTATTCCCTCAACTTCAAGTTTGACAAAATATTATCAGTGTATCACTATATAAGAACTTTTAAAGAGTAGTTTCAAAATCGTAACTCTCCCTGACTTCGGTCATACTCCAAATGAACAGAAACCTGATTTTTAATTTTTCCATCTGATGCAGCACACACACACACACACACACACACACACAGCTTAAGGCAGCATTTATTCTGCACAGTCCGAAGGGCAGTGTTCGCTGTCCCACATTTCTAGGACAGAGCCAGCTGGAGGTCAGGCTGTGTTCTTCTCTTAGGGGTGGGGACACTGTGACATTCAGGACACGATGAGGGATTTATATCTTCCTTTACATCTGGTTCAGGAATCACCATCAAAGACAGGATACCCATCTAGAACAATTGTTCCAGTGTAACAGTCCACAACCGGCTGCCCGTGGATATGAATATGTCTCCATCGCTCTGTGGTCTGCATTTTGCACACGCCCTTCCAGAGTGGTATCATGTTTAGAAATCAGGCCTAAATCTTTCTGTCACCCAAGGATGCTGACAGAGTCCAGAAGTAGAAGGCTTAGCCTTAGAAGCACTATTTTTAAATGAGAAAATAAGACTGTTTATCTGTGTACAATGGGAAACAACCTCATCAATTCCAATTCATTGACATTGAAAGCACATTAATGTTGAACACACCCAATATTTCTCTCCAATGTGCTCTTTCTCATAAAAACAAAATAAATGATTCTTTAAAACCATTACTTCTTTAGCCAGTGATCAAGTCAATAAATTTTTTTCTGAAGTCTTGGTTAAAAAATAGGGCTATCACAAGAAATAATTTACCATAAAGTAGAATTACCAAATTGACTTACTCAAAGTTCTATATTTTCCTGAATCTGAGAGACACCGATTTTTATACCATTATTTTGTGGACTGTTAAAAAAAGAAAAAGAATGGCTACTCTTTGAAATAAATCACAGTTATGATAGCATTAACTGTGATTTCAGAGGTAATATAAAAATATGCATGTCAGAGCTTATACAATAAGTATATACTTATTGAATATCTATTCTGTTATTTTAGAAATCATAATCTCTGTTCTGGTTTAATCTTAAACGTTGTGGGTTGGTTTTTTTTCTTCCTTTTGGCAGGACTACTTCATATTCTTTTGAAGTAGGGAGAATTATTATCAAAGTAAGTTTAATGGACTTGAGTAAGCAGCAGCATCATCTCTAATCCGTGTTGAACTTGCTTCCCAATTCAAACATTGCCCTGCTAGTAGTTGATAAAAACTAACATCTATTTAACACTTACTATGTACCTGGCACTGTGTCAAGCACTGTAGATGTGCTGTTTCATCCTATCCTTACAATAGTCCTTCAGTTACTATATCATCCCCATTTAACAGATGAGAAAGTTGAGGCTTAGAGAGGTAAAGCAACTTCTCCAGGGTGACAGAGGCTGTAAACAGTGGAGCCAGAGTTGGGCTGCATGCTCTTGGGTCAGAACCATTTGAAGTTCAGGAGTATTGGGGGAGACAAGAGTCCCCACTTCAGCCTGCACAGTGAAAGTGAGGACCATGGTCCACCATCACTCACTCCAGACCGGCTCCCACGCTGTGAGTGGGGAGTGACCTGGCCTTCACAGGCCGACAGGTAGAGGATTCCTTAGTGGGTGGGGTGAGCTGTTGGAACAGAGAAACGGGACCACAGGGGTGAGATTAACAGGAGAGTGCAGGAGCAAGGAGTCATTACAGAATACGCCTGTGGAAGTTGAGGGCGGCACTGGGCAGATACAAACATGGGAGCGGGAAATGTTACAAGTCCCCTCTTAATGCTGTATAGTGGAACACAATCAAAATGTATGAGCTGGAGGATATGTAAGAGGTCACTTAGACCAGCAACCTCAACATCGCCTGGGAATGGGCTAGAGATGCAAATTCTCAGGCCCCACCCAAACCTGCAGAATCTGACTTTCTGCAGTGGAGCCAGCAATTCTGGGTTTCAGAAAGCTCTCCGGGGATTCCTCTGCCTGCAAGAGTTTTAGAAGCCCTGAGGAACCTTTCCAACCTCCTTATTTTACAGCCCAGACAGTGATGCCCGCGGTCCAGCAACACGGACATGGCGAAGTGAAAAAAACAGCATCCCAGCCTCCAGGGTCTTAGTGCAGAACCTCCAATACTTCGGGGTTTGGTTCTGTTTTCACAGACGTATCCGTTTTCCAAGGATCTGAACTTAATAAAATATATTTAAATGAGCTATTGTTAACATAATCAAACTTGCACATCAGAGGCTTGAGAATATCTGCAATTGCAGTATGTAAAGTTCACAAAAGATCAGGCAAAGAACAGTGCATGCGATTCGAAAGCAGGCAGCACCCACTTCTAGATGCCAGGGAGACTGGCAGCCGCAACGCCGCGTGACGGCAACTGCAATCAGAAGACACATTTCAAAGGGAAGAACAGACAACAATAGATAAGGCATTAAGACAGAGTACGGCCTCTGTCATCAGCCCATGGTTAATATGATAAGTATTATAAAATGGAACTTTTTCATCTAATTAGCAGGCCCATTTGTGCTGTTCCAGTCTAATTGGACACTATTACATTATCCTAACTCAAAGCAGGTGAAACCTCAGGCCAATTCTAGTTTAGCCGGCCCTCAATCCCACTTGAAACCAATCCGTTGGCATCCTTCACCTTTTCTGCATTGGAAACTTGGCTCCGCTGTGACCAACAAAATGAACAGGGACAGGGAGTTAAAAGAACAGCAACTTCCTTGACCTTTCTTGTCTTACCAAGTAGGCAAATCTGCTGAATTTTGTTCTGTGTGGTATTTTCTCACGTCTGGGAGAGTGAGGCTGGTGGTGGGAGGAGGCACACAAAAAACCACACACAACCACCGTGGTGACTATTGTCTGAATTTCCACCAAAATATTGGGACTGGAGGCCTCCAAGAAAGGTCCCAGAGCTGGGGCTGGTCACTGAGTGCACTCGCATGGCCAGAACTGCTGCGGTCTCACCAGGACCCTGGTCATGGCAGCTGATCAGCTTGATCCACCCACTTAATCACAACCGAGCGCCAAAGGAACTGACCACGGCTCACACCAGCAAATAGAAACAGTCCCTTCTTTTCTTCCTCACTCTCACGTTTAGGGAACATTTGCACTCTAGAGTATGGGGCGTCTCAGCCTATCTATAATAATAAAAGCATAAAATGCTAATTAGACCGGACAGCTGAACAACCTTCCGGACGACCTTCCGGATGAAGCCGGGGCTGCGAGGGCCAAGGCAAGCCGCGGTGGCTGTGAGGGCCGAGCCCCTTGCACGAATTTTGTGCATCAGGCCTCTAGTTTTATGATAAATACATAACAGGCTTTTAGGGAGCAGCAGGTTGCCCTCCTGAGGATACATTCAGTGTCCACCCCCCATTCCCCTCAGGATTTGTGTCTGAATAATCACAACCCACCTCTCCCTCCCAAGGACTTTCTCCAGGACCCTTCTACTCCCTCATCTGAGCTATACTGAAATCTCTCCGACCTGGAACAATACCATTCTCTCGCCCTCTGAACATTGCCATCCTCTCTCTCTCTCTCTCTCTCTCTCTCTCTCTCTCTCACACACAACTCTCCCACCCCGCACTCTCCAACCTGCACGAGCTGCCCCAGTTATCTTTCCAAAAACAACTACAATTCTCTCTGCGCTCATTTCCTCGTTCCTCACACAATAAAGTTGGCAAGTAACTCCCTTCACAATAGCCTCCCTCCCTGGTTTTATAAGCCGCTCACCTCATTCCAGCCCATCCTACAGACCAGACGCATGGAAACCCCACACCCTCAGACCTTCATCCCTCCTCCATGCCTCTGCCCTTGCTTTCTTCCTGGAATACCCCTCCCAATAAACAGCCTCCTTCCGGTTTCAGATAACCCACTTCAAATACCATGTCCTGCGTGAAAAATGTCCTGAAGAAATGCACACCCCTCCTTCCACGTCCCTACCTACCTCAGGCCCTGCACTGGTTGCATCTTAGCCCACTCAGTGTCGCCAGTGCCCAGGACACTGCCAAGCCCCTTCAAAGACACTCAACAAACTTTGCTGAATTCTTTAACTAATAAAATAACTTATGTGCAATTTCTTCTCCAGCCTCTCAAAAGGCACCTTCGCTCATACCTGCAATATAGTTAGAATTCAACAATTACACCTTCAATCCTTTCATTCGAGTGTTTTCCAGGTTTGCTAGTTCACAAGAATGACCGGCTATTTGTTAAAAATTCAGGTTATTGGGCCCTGCACGAGGCAGACCCCGAATTAGAATCCATATATGGGTTGCGCACATTGGTAGCAAACAGTATAGGTAATTCTTACACTGATTTGACTTAGGCACACTTTGTCCCCTACTAAAATGTGAGCATCTTTAGAGGAGAGCGACACAGTACACTGTATTAGCTGTTTATACCTTAGTGTGAATTTTTGGTAAAATCCTTCACTAGAAGATTTTAATAGGAAGGGTGAAAAAAGGAAGAAAGGTCTCGAATGCATCTAGTTATGATTTTTGGAAACCCTTCTCTGGCTATGAGGCCATTTTACACCCAAACCCTCTGTAATAAAAATACTTATCTAATCAAGTGGCTTCAACAGGCAGATCTCCCACTAACTACATTACACAGCTGATTGACAAGTTTTTATATGTAGCATCATCAATTCTTCTTCTAATGGTTAAATGATTTAGATCTAATTACAGAATTCCATTAATATATAAGAATAAAATCAAGATACATAAACTTTTTACACAAAGGCTGATGTGCTTATGTACTCTTGCTTTTTCCTCAGAATGACAGAATTTCTTATTTGGGCTAAAATTTGAGAAGCTACTTAAGTGCAGCCATAGTAGGGTTTACTTGTACTATTGGATTTTATAAATGTTGGGGCTAAAACACTTTGAGTCTGGTTGATCTTGTCTGCCCACATAATCACCTCACTGCAAAAATTGTTGGGTTTCATTATGCCCTTCAATGTAGCCTTAAAGAGACATGCAAAAGAGGCACACAGAAATCTCTTACACAATGAGATAGAAATGTTCTTTACTTTAATTTCTAGGACGTACATTTATTCCCCCCACCATTTCTCTTAACAACAGTCTGGCTGGTATTTAAATGTTCATTTAGGAAGTAGCTCATCCCAGTCATGTTTTGTTCTGAATTACTTCTGTTTGAGCAGAGAAACACTCAGATGGGGAAGGGGTGAGGTGGGGGAGAAGGCTGGAAGGGATGGAAATGGATGGTGGACAAACCATGATTTCTAGCTCACTCAGAATCCAACATCCATGTCACCTCTACCATACCCTTAAATAAGACTTGTCCACATCACAGCACACTGGACCCATCCTCCCATCTTCTCCATTTCAGTAAAGGCACCCTCAGCTGCTGAGGATGAAAATCTAAAAGTCATCCTTGGTTCCTCTTTTTATCCCTCCCCAAATCCAATTCACCATCAAGGTCTCTCAATCAACACATATAACCTGGCCCCAATCTGAGCCCTCCTCAGCTCCACCACCACAACCTCCTGCAGGGACACTCACACTGCCAGATAAAACACAGGACACCCAGTGACACTGGAATGTCACATAAACAGCAAATCACTTTTCAGTATAAGTATATTCCAAATATTGCATAAAACATACTAAGAACTTATTCATTGCTTATCTGAAATTCACGTTTAACCTACTGGCTTCCTACATTTTGTTTGTTTGTTTGTTTGTTAATCCTCACCGGATGATATTTTTTTCTATTGATTATTAGAAAGAGTGGAAGAGAGGGAGGGAGGGGGGGGGAGAGAGAGAGAGGGAGAGAGAGAAAAAAAATTGGTGTGAGAGAGACACATCCATTGGCTGCCTCCCGCACGCACGCTCCCTGACTGGGCCTGGAATTGAACCTGCAACCCAGGTGTACGCCTTAGACCAGGAATTGAGACTCTGACTCTTTGGTGTGCCGGGCAACACTCTAACCACAGAAACATTGGCCAGGCCACATCCTACATTTTTATTTGCTGATTCTGGCCCCACACAACTGAATCTTCATTTGTTGATTAAAACCCTCTTATAGCTTTCCTCAGAATTTAGAATAAAATTTAAGTTCTTTCCCAAGGTCTTTCAGGGCCTTGAGTGGAGAAGGTTGGACAGCCTTCTGCTTGCCTCTCCAACCCACTCCCCCCCCACCCCCACCTCTGACTGCAGCACAGGAGACTTCTCTGCAGACACCCAAGCTCATCACCACCTCAGGACCTTTGCACTTGCTGCCCCCTATGCCTAGAATCCTCCCCTGTCCTTGTCTTCCACATCATGAAGATCACAGCTAAGATACTGCCCCGGCCTGCCCCACCAGCTTAGCTAAAGGAGCATCCCCCATCAGCCACACACCCTCTATCCCAGGGCTCAGTCTTATTTTCCCCAGGGCCCTTCAGCCAACCTGAAGGTATTGATTACCACACTGTACTTTTGTCCCACTGGCAATGCACGCACCATTCGAGCAAAGACTCGGCTCCTGTTCACGGTCTCCGGAAGCACCTAGAACCACACCTGGCATTTACCAGTCCCTCAATGTCTATTTGCTCACGAATGAATGAAGAGTTTCCCAACTGTAAAATGAGATTTCCTTACATCCTAAGGCGTCTTCTTCACTTTTGCATGTCCGACTTTGACAAGAATATGCTGACATCCTTAAACAACCTTTCCTGAACCCAATTCAGAATTTTTCCCATCAAGCAGCGAATTCACATTTCCATCTGTGGCACAGTGTTGCTGCCCCTTCCTCTCGGCCCCCCTCCACTCTCCCCCCCCCCCCCGCCCCCCAGCTCAGAGTCATCAGCAGCAGGTGTTGGTTGATGCAGTTACTTGAGTGTTTCATTGTATTTTAAACTTGTGATTTTTAACACTTGGTAGAAAGCCAAAAGACCAAGGGGTTGATAAAAATGGTATGAAAAGCAGAGATGCCATCAGCTGAATTCAACTGAACAAGATGAAAATCACAAGGGAGGCTGCAAGCAGCGACTTTTTAACAGTAAGCAAAACAGTCTTTTGGATGTACGCTGGTAGCCTTACTGTGAAGAAAATGCATAAAATTAGACTGCAAACTGTCTAAGCGGGAATGTGCAATTAAAAATGGTACAAATTGTTTATCAGGAAATGGAAGCTCTTATCACATATAACCCTATTTTTGGCTCTCAGGCTTAGGAGAGGAACAAGGGGCTGCTCTTGTACATCTGTGAACCAGCTAAAAAGCAGTAAGGCCGTGTCTGTAAACAGCCACATCGGATAACCCCTCCCGCTGTTTCCCCGTCCTCCTTACTCCCTGGGATTGTGGGGTTTCTGAAGAAGAAAAGTGTGAAGTTTTAGTTTCCACTTCTCTGAGCTGCTTGGAGAATGACATATTTGCAGTGGTCATCCAGGCCCTTTGGTGTTAGTTAGATAGACCATTAGAAGGCAGGACAGGAAACCACAGGCACAGGAGGAAGGCAAGCGCCGAAGTCACAGGGCGGGTGGTGGGGATCCACAAGCTGACTCCAGCAGGAAAGAAGAAAAGAGGCCTGGCCAGTTTGGCTCAGTGAATAGAGCGTCAGCCTGCGGACTGAAGGGTCCCAGGTTCGATTCCAGCCAAGGGTACGTGCCCGGGTTTCGGGCTCAATCCCCAGTGGGGGGCCTGCAGGAAGCAGCCGATCAATGATTCTCTCTCATTGTTGATGTTTCTCTCTCTCTCCCTCTCCCGTCTTCTCTGAAATCAATAAAGAAATATATTTTTAAAAAAGAAGAAGAAGAAAAGAGATAATGCATGCATGTCAGATAGAAACAGATGGTTCTAGGAAGTCCTACTAAAAGCTCCCCATTTTGGGGGCTCTAAATTCTCCCATAGTTTCTTTTACCATTTTACAGATATAGTTCTGAAAAATATGGGCACATGCTTTCTTTAAGAAAAACTTGGAACTGTGCCAAGCCAAGTTCTGACACGGGAACCACTTGGTGTTCAGCACTTTTTCATGAAAGCCTTACATGGATGCCCGGAAAACAAGGGTGAGCAAGGCAGTCTTGGCCCGCAGGAGGACAGGGAAGAGTGGGAGAAACAGGCAGATGAGCGGGAGAAACAGGCTGATGAGACGTGACCGGTGCCACAACAGAGGCATGGTAGACAGGCTTCAGGGCCCTGGAGAAAAGCAGACAGCCTGAGTGTCAGGGTTGGCTGAATTCACGTACACACAAGGTTAATGCCTCAGTCGCAGATTCATTGGACCTCACCATGTGACATTATTTTTAGTTTCCTTTTTTTTAGAACTTTTATTTATTGATTTGAGAGAGAGAGGAAGGAGGAGAGAGAAACATCAATTTGTTGTTCCACTTATTTATGATTTATGCAGTCATTGGTTGCTTCTTGTATGTGCCTTGACCGGAGATCGAACCCGTAAGCGTGGTGTATCGGGACGACACTCTAATCAACTGAGCTACCCAGCCAAGACCTAGTTTGCTTTTCTACTTGAGGCAAAATGTATATGCAGTGCTCTGGAGATGGATGGTAGTGATGGTTGCACAACAATGTGGATGTACTTAATGCCGCCGTACACTTAAAAATGGTCAAGACGGCAAATTCATGTTATATATATTTTACCACAATTTAGAAAAAACAAGAAAAATAAATTTTGATTAACCACCTTAAAAAATGTATATACAGTGAAATACACAGCTCTTAAACGTTATGAGATTGGTTTTGATGTATGTCTACACCAGTGATGGTGAACCTATGACACGTGTGTCAGAGGTGACACACAAACTCATTTTTTTGGTTGATTGTTCTTTGTTAAATGGCATTTAAATATATACAATAAATATCAAAAAATATAAGTCTTTGTTTTACTATGGTTGCAAATATCAAAAAATTTCTATATGTGACACGGCACTAGAGTTAAGTTAGGGTTTTTCAAAATGCTGACACGCCGAGCTCAAAAGGTTCGCTATCACGGGTCTACACCCACATCGTCTCCTTCCAAAACAACATACAGAGCATTCCTATCACCTCAACAGTCCCTCTGTGTCCCTTTCTAAGCCACCCTTCCTTGCAATCACTATTCTTGAACCTCATACAAATGAAATCATATAGTATGTATTGTCATTGTTTGACTTATTTCACTTAATATAGTGTTTTGGAATTCAACCAGTTGTAGCATGTATCAATGTCTTTTTTTTTTTTTTTTTTTTTTGGTCTGGGTAGTATCTCATTTGATGAATATATCATCCAAATGTATTAACTACTCTTCTGATAATGAATATTTGAGACATTCCCAGGGTTTTAAAAAAATTTTTACTGTGAAAAAAGCTGTTATGTACATCACTGTACACATCTTTTTGTGGACATGTTTTCTTTTCTTTTGTGTGTGTGTAAATACCTAGGAGTGGAACTGCTAAGGGGTGAGGTAAATGTATGCTGAATCTTACAAGGAACTGCTAAAGGGTTTCCTGCAGTGGCTGTCTCCCCGCATCCTGGCCAGCATGTTAGTGTTGTCAGCCTTATTATTAATTAATTAATTATTAAAATCCTGACCCAAGGATATTTTTTCCATTGCTTTTCGGAAGAGAAGGAGAGAGAGAGAGAGAGAGAGAGAGAGAGAGAGAGAGAGAGAGAGAGAGAGAGAGAGAGAAACATAGATGTGAGAGAGACACATTGATTAGCTGCCTCCCACACATCCCTGAACAGGGCCGGGGGGAAAGAACCTGCAACTGAGTTATGTGCCCTTGACTGGGCATTGAACCTAGACCCTTTGGTCCTTGGACCAACACTCTAACCACTGAGCAACTGACCAGGGATTTTTTTTTTTTTTTTTTTTAATGGAGAGTGAGAGCTCACTGAACCACCGTGAATGATGCAGGAAGAGGAAGATACCCCTCGGACAGGGGTACCGGTTTCCTCAGGGCTGCTCATTCTCCCACAGGCAGGAGGGCTCACATCCCTGAGTCAGCTGGAGTTCGAATGGGAGTTCAATTCATTTATTTCCTTTCTTTCTTTCTTCTTCTTCTTCTTTTTTTTTTTAAATAAAGCAGCCTCACATACTCTTTCACAACAAATCCTGATAAGGAATTCCAACAGATGGCGAAAGAGCAGCTCAATCTCATTTGCCTAGAGTTCGCAGGAAAGACCTCACCATCCCAGCCCTCTGATGAAAGAGATGCCTCATTTCTGAGCATATCAGTCAACCTGTTGTACGTAAAAAGAAGAAAACAATACTAAATGATGAGTGATGATGGAACCATGTTACTTCCTGGTTTCCTACTGCACACTCCTTTCTTTCCCATGGGTTACTCTGCAGAAGTCACGATGAATTGGGCAACCCTAAGAGCTATCCAGGCCCCTTGCACATGGGAGACACTCCAGGCCTGGATGTGAAGTCCCCAGAGCCCGAGAAGCTCTGTGTACACCCCCCACCCCACATGGCTTACAACACAGCCAAGACGATGCTGTTTTGGTGAGTACGGGTGTCTCATCAGGTGGTGTGTCCCTGTCCCATTGCAGATGCTACTCAAATGCATGGGGGAGGTTGAGTAGAGCAAGCACTCTCACCCCAGGTAACTATCCACCCTCCTAACTGGTACCCATGTGGCTGTCTTTCCTCAAGGGGGTGGTACCCTGAGGCCACCTTTCTAGCTAGGCAGCTATTCTGGGCGCATCTCAGACTAATTCATTGTTCTGAACAGGACCATCCTAATTCTGAAGGTTTTCTTAGAATAGCCCAAAGATTCTGCCTTGGCTGGATCTAGTGAAATGGCTCTCAACCTTGGCTCACAGGCAGATTTTCAGGGGAAGCTCCAAAAAGTAATAATAACCTGGACCCCCCCATTCCCATTTAATTGGTTGGGGTGCAACTTGGGCATGGGTGGTTTAAATGCTCCCCATTGGTTCTAATGAGCAGCCAGGGTTGAGAACCACTAGAAAATCCCTACACTACAGCCTCACCCACTTTAGGAAAAAAAGTCAAAATCCAATAGTGTTGGGAACCTTATCAAATAGTGAACTCCATATCAAAATTTAAATCATAGCCATGGAAATGCTTCAGGCTCCCTGCTGGTTAACTGCCGCAGTAATTATCCCATAATTCCATGCTCTGATTCAAGGGTGTGTGTGTGTGTGTGTGTGTGTGTGTGTGTGTGTGTGTGTGTAATTATCCTCTGCCAGCCTAACCCCATACCTAAACTCAAACAGAAAATAATGCTCAGGAGAATTAAATAAAACCTCCGATTGATAAATCGAGCCCATGATTGCAAATGCACCTGCTAGTATGCAGTGAAGTCAACTTTCATATCATATTTTTGCTTCTGTGAACGTTATCTTTTCTAAATCATTTGTCCTAAAATCTGATAGACAAAATTATAAATTACCTAGTCCTGAATTTGGTTACACTATAGACATAAAGAAAACAGTAATATCGACAAATTATTAGCTTTGGGGTATATTTTATGAAAAACATTATTCACTCATACTTACCTCAGGTTTATCAATTATAACACTATCATTTTTTCCTTTATTTCAAGAAACACTTCACCTTATTGTTTATAGCCACCTTTCAGAGAACAAATATTTTTATGATTGATAAAACAATGCTACTTCATGTTGAAAACCTCAAGATCGCCATAAAGGGCAAAACACTAAATTCTAGATAAACAAACAATAGGCAGACTAATCATGAGTAGAAAATAAATCACTTTCAAATGGGAGGGTCTCAATGAATCCCAATGTATTCAGATTGGAATTTCTATCAACACAGAAATAAAAGGTACCCTGAAAAACAGCTTCCCAGACCATTTATCCCCGGATCTTAAAGGTAAAACTTGGAACAGAAGAAAATTTCCAACCTGCTCATTTCCTGATACGTGGGTAGTCAAAACATTAGAAGTAATTCAGTTCATTATTCTTCTCTTGAGCTGAGGTTTAGTTTATCTTTTCCAACTTTACTCTGCATCTTGCATACAGAAGCCTAAATAATTTTCATTATTCCCCACTAGCTCACTTTGTTCTTGAAGACTTGAAATAAATACCTCAAAAAAGGGCTTCTCTCTTCTATTTTCTCTACTGTGAAGACACCATCCTGCTCATATAAATCGGTAAGTCCTCACTTAACATGGTTGATAGGTCTTGGAAACTTCGACTTTAGGCGCGATGACATATAATGAAACTAATTTTACCCTGGGCTAATTGATATAGTCAAGAGTTAAGTTCCTACAGCCTATTTCTGGTTACAAAAACACCACAAACTTCTAAATAAAGACCCCAAACACTTCTAATGTTACACACTAATATAAACTTGAGCTACACATACATTTACGAAAGATGAATAAAAACAAGTAATAATAAAAAAATGATTCCAACTCAGGGTCCCAGTGCCTGCGACCAATCCTAGCAGCTCAGGGAGCAAGGCAGGACGTCTTCCATCACAGGGCCACTCACACCCACACTCACTCAGATGGGGACAATGTAGTCTCCCAGATTGCCCTCACGTGCACATCTTTGGGATGTGGGAGGAAAGCAGGGTACCTGGAGAAACCCCATGCAGACATGGGGAGAATGTGCATGCACCACAAGGACAGTGGCCCTGGCCCAAAATCAATGTTTTATTATTATTATTATTATTATTATTATTATTATTATTAAATCAATGTTATGATGAAAGGATGTTACTGGAGGACCTGCCGTAGAGAGGTTTTTTTAAAAGATCATCTCTGACTCAGTTGGCTCTCTAGCTGCCAGATTCTTTCCTGTGTCTATGCAGCACTGTGTCTGTCACTCCCTGGGGTAGCACCTTAACCTAAATCTCAGTCCGAATGCCCTATCTGGCCTAGGTTCTTCTCACCTGTTTATTTTTGGTTGAGCCAGGAAGTGCAACTAGGTCAGGGGTGAAGATCCTCAGGCCCTTGGGTAGTATAGCCAGAAAAATCATTTGGTCTGGCCCTGCCAAGGCATTAGGGGTGCGTTAATTAAATATTTGACCAAATACAGTAGGCTATTTTTTAAGTTGATAATTTTGTATGGCCCTTGAATAGGTAATGACTTAGCACAAGCTGTTCAGCTGTGACTTCTCTCCTTGCTGCATCCAGCTCAGCCTTGGAAAGATCTCCAGTGGTCAGTCTAGAATGGGCAGTGACCAGTCTAGGATGGGTAGTGGTTCTGTGGCTCAAACTGTCCGTCAGTGGGATTTATTTAAGTGCATCCCTCCATGTTCCTTCTGAAAAGAAAGACTTTTGATACAAGACTCCCTAGCTCCACCCTCAGCCCCACTGAAAGCAACAGTGACATATCACCTCTGCCTGAGCCAAGCCTTAAGCTGCCATATTCGGGGACCATTAGTATTAGTCCAGGAAGATCACCGGAAGTGGATCCAGTTAGGCCACAAGGTGTACAAAAAGGACCCTGCATGAGCCCCAGAATGGGAGCAAGGACTGACACCGGCATTAAACAGCTCCTTTTATGTTCAGGTCGATGTCGAAACACCTCCACTTACATCGACTTGGTCAAGGCCAGAGAAAACTGGGGTTTTGTTTAGAGTCACCTGACACGCCAGTAATGAAAGGAAGTAGAGGCAATCCTAATACATTTTCCTATTTAAAGGAAAAGTTGAAATCTTATCCATTTTTCTTTTCACTTCTTTTTAGAAAGCTATCATTCAGAAATGGAAACAACCTATGGAGACATCCAGTAATGAAGTGCCCAAGTGCTGAGCAAAAGGCAATGGCCTTTTGACACTGCTTCCTGGGCGTTCAATTAGTTTACTTCAGGCATCTAAACGCATTGCTGCAAATGCCAAGGAAAAGCGAAGGGGAACGAGCTGAAGATAGCTGCACAACTCACCTGATCTGTATATTATTTGCCTGTTGTCCTACTCTTTGCCTTTGCTGATGTGTTACTTATAATCTTAACGTTTCAAAGTCCAAGATTTTGTAGCAGTATGATAAAGTAAAGAGATATCAGAAGGTTACTATTTGTTTTTTTTGTTTTACCCCTTATCCTCAGCAGAGGATATGTTCACTGATTTTACAGAGAAAGGAAGGGAGAGACAAAAGGAGGAATAGAGGGAGGGAGGGAGGGAGGAAGGGAGGCAGGGAGGAAGAAGAGAGTGGCATGTCATCGGGCAAGTCAATTAACCTTTATTTATCTGCAAAACAAAGATGATAACTATGCCAATTTCATAAGGTTCTTGTGAGCATTAAATGAGTAAAAACTTAGCAAGTCTTTAGAATAATGAATGACACACATGTGAGCTTAATAAATGTTTGCTGCACCATATTTATTAATAGTCTCTCAGGAGCAGTCAGATTGTCCTGTGTTTACATTTAAGTTAATGTATAACATGAACTTGATAAATTAAAGTCAAGAACTTTACCCTGCACGTATTATAATCGTGATTTTTTTAAATCACCTTTTAAAGTTAAATAAAACACATCAGCTTGGGAGTCAAGCTGCCTTAGATACCATTTACTTAGTAGCTAAAGGAGCAAATTTATTTACTATCTGAGCCCTGGTTTCCTTTATTAATAACAAGAATGTCAATAACACACCCTTGTGGTTTTTAGTACATTCCCAGAATTTCTTTTTGGAGTGATGAAAACGTTCTCAAATTTACTGTGATGGCTGTACAACTCCGTGAATGTACTAAAAACCATTGAATTATATACCTGAAATGAGAGAATTATCTGGTATGTGAATTGTATCTCAAGGAATTGGTCACCTAACAAAGGTCACACATTCAATAAGTGATTGCTATTTTTATTATGTTTTCTGTGAAAAGTAAATTACTGCCTGACATAAAAGTGAAACACATAATAACTGTGGTGGCATCATTATAAAATTCCTCCAATTAAGAAAAAAAAAAAATAGCTCTCCCTTCTGTGCCAAAACTCATTATTCCCTGCTCCCTTTTCTCCTTGGTCCTCCTGCATCAGTCTTTAGTCTACAGAAAACTATTTCAGATTGGATCCCGTGGCTCATCATTCGCTAGTCTTCAGTAAGACCGTCTGGATTTGAGGCCCTAAGAGCCAGAACGTTCCTTTAGCTCCCTACGGAGACCACGCCATGCATGGAAAACTTAGGTCCTCCTGGTGTGGGTTTCTCCTTTGTCCATTGTTCACCAAACCTTTTTCCCTTTTAGCAACACACTGTGCTTCTAAGCTTCAACAAGAATTTCAAAACATAATGCTGGATAAAGTCCAAGTGTGCATCGAAGTTCAGGCTATCATAATCTTTTCAGAAATTTCCATATAGTTGCACAGAATAAGTTCCCTAAAGGCTACGATGACCCCAAAATGATTACTTTAGCAAAAAGAAAAGCAAATATTAAATATTTGTTAAGCCTCTATTATGTTTCAAGTACATCCACATATATAATCACAGCTAAACTTCAAAAGACCTTCTTTTATTCACTGTCACGTAACAGATGGCCGCAGGGAGACTAGAAGTTAAGTGACTTGCCGAAGATTATATCCCCAACAGTGGGAATTCATACCTCCAAATGTGGAGCCAGGTCACATGACCAGGTCCCTCTGTCCATCATCCCTACATGACATTACCTCTCACAAAGAAGAGATTGACTAAGAAGTACTGGCTCAAATGATCATATTTCACCTGATGCTTGGGAAAGCCTATGAGAAGCCCCCTGGTTGAACTCCCAGTCGAACTCATGGTTGAGGGGACAATTTGCATATAAGCCTTTTATTATATAGGATTCTGGAAAAGGCAAAACTAAAGGGACAGAACACAGATCTGTGGTTGTCAGAAGGTAGGGAGTTTTGTTTAGTTTTTTTGAAGGGGGGGACAATAGAATTGTTCTACATTCTTATTATGATGGTGGTTAAATAAATCTACATATCTATTTAAAATTATAGAAATATATAGCCAAAATCATAAGTTGACAAACAAAAAAGTTACTTCTTAAAATTAAATCTACTTTAATTTAGATTTTTGTTACTCTTTTCATAAGAAACAATTATTTACTGATCTTAAAAAGTTATCCTGATGGTCCAGAGTGCTATATCCATATACTAAAGGGACTTTGAAAGAGTTCAGGGTACATATTAAGCAGTAGGTTTTCCATTAAACTAGGGGAGAAACCAAGGTAGCGGAAGCAAATATGAAAGAGAGACAGTGGGAACCACCAGTTGTACTGTGGTTAGAACTCGGGGTGCAGTCAAGGCCCTTGTAAGCACCACAGGTGAAGTTAGAGGTGTGCTCAGCATCTGAAAAGCTAGTTCTTGATCTCAGGGTGTTTTTAATTTAGTAAGACCTTAAGCACAATGTCATTTATTATTGTATTGAAGAGGTGGGAGAGGACTATCTAAGATACAATAGCGAAAACTTTACTTTCCTGAATCAATAACCTGAATTGTCACTTATGTGGCATGATAAGAGTCACATGAGTCAAAACTCTAATGTACTAATGTTTGCTCCTCATCTCCTTGTCAGGAGAAAATTGGCCAAGATTGCTATGAGGTCAATCAGAGGATACACATGGACGTGGAGCCTGCAGAAAGTGAGCTCTCCAGTCAGGGCACTGTTCTCCATCCAGTAAATCAGAATGCAATTTTTTCACAGGGGGTGAGGGGTCGGGAGAGAGGGGGATATTTATCTGGAGGTGAGCAAGCCTGGGGACACAGCTCTACCAAATTAAGTGAGGTTTTTATTCACTGTTTCTTAATCTACAAAACTAGTTGTTTTTTCTTAATTGCTTTACCTCTCATGCTTAAGGGCTGCCTACTAATAAAAGAAAATATTTTCCCTTTGCCTTCTGCAACATTTTATAAAGAATGAATCTGCATCTGATGTGTACACCAAGACTCAGTGTCACCCAGGACTCGGGGTGAGGTATGAGTGAATCCAATCAAAACAGTCCAGGGGTACCATGAATGTGGAAGGGGGCAGGGAAGGGACCCTCCATATCAAGAAAAAGCAAAAGGTACTAAAGTTGAATCCAAAACAATAGTCCAAAGTGTGGCTTGAGTTAAGAGCTCTCAGGGATATTACCTCACTTAATCCTTGCAACAACTGGGTGAGATATGAGGCAGGCACGTTATTATTACTGTCTTATGGATTAGGAAAATGTGGCCAGATGAGCTTAAGGAACTTCATCTAATGTTGTCCCCCTTCCCCCCTCTTCCCCCCACCAATACTAGTACACGACAGAGCATGGCTTAAAGCCTGACTCTTCATTAGTGACTGCATTACACTGCTCCGCAGATACCCCAATGTTCATCCGGAGCCACATGCTTCTGACAAGCTACCCTACTGTTACTAATGCACACCCTACCCAGTGATGGCGAACCTTTCGAGCTCGGCGTTGTCAGCATTTTGAAAAACCCTAACTTAACTCTGGTGCCGTGTCACACATAGAAATTTTTTGATATTTGCAACCATGGTAAAACAAAGATTTATATTTTTGATATTTATTGTATATATTTAAATGCCATTTAACAAAGAAAAATCAACCAAAAAAATGAGTTCGCGTGTCACCTCTGACACGCTGTCATAGGTTCGCCATCACTGCCCTATGCTCTTCAGCAGGATAAGTAAGGAATCCAGCTAGGTTGTTTCCCATCTTTTCTTTTTGTATTCTCAACTGAGGCATGCACATCTTCATGGGAAAATTACTCTGCTCTAGTCCTTGGTCTACTCCGTTCCTCCCTCCATTCCCAGGACTCACTCCTTGTTCAAATTTGTAGTATCCAGCAGTGAAAATGCAGAGGTGCCAAGCATCAGAAACTGCGGCCTGAGGAAAATTCAACAGGGGCCGCAAGCTGCAGGCAGTCATTGCCTCCTATTCCTGACCTTGATAGGATCACAACCGCGACCTTTTCACAGGAAGAAACACCTCGGTACTCTGCTGCCTGCGGGTGTTCTTCATCCTGCCTATGAAATAGAAATGTCTACTCCTCATTTTAGTTTTTCAAATATTTTAACTTCCTGAGTATATACGGAACAATTCTGCTATTGAGAGCTAATGAATGTGACTGCAAGTCCTACTCATGCATATTCATGACCAGTGAGGATCCAAGAAATGTTTTCTGAATGATGAAAAAATGAAGCATTACTTCATGGATTAATAAATTCCACAGGTCAAACCATGGCTCTCTCTCACCCTCAACAAAAATAAATGTCAAAACTACATGAGGCAGAACAAACAGTCAGTAATAAAGATGCTGTGTTCCTTCACATCAGAAAAAGGAGTCCTCCTTGACTGAGGGAAATCATGACTGAATGCACAAAGCCAGTCAGTACTTTCAATGTCTGTGCACAGACTGGCTCTGTGTTCTGCAGAAGGATGTTTGATTACATGTGGGCCACTGGAAACCACCCTTATCACACCCACATTTATAAATTTGCATTTATAAATATATTTAGCTATGCAGAGATGGGTAAAAAAACAAGCTATAGATGGCTACTGCCATCTAATTTTATTAATGGTTGAATGAAAGCTATTTGAATAAGGCTCTGATCAAGCTCACCTGTGAGAATTTGAGCACCTGAATACCAGCTTATAAAACAGGACAAGGACCTGGTCTCTGCCTGCATTGCAGTAATTCAACACACAGAGATGCCTGGGCCAGCCAAACCCACAGCTTGAAAACCTGTTTATCTGCCAAACCAAATGGCTTTGTGCTGCTTTTCAATCTCTTACACTCTATTATTACAACGCCAACACGAAACTAAACTAAAACTAGGAGCAGGATGGTAGGAGCCTTTGAGGAGAGAGAGCGTTTGGGGGTGCCAAGGGAGGCAGTGGAGTGAGCACTGTTCTGCTTTATGATCTGGGGGTGTTATATGTTAGTTTGCTTTGAGTTAGATTTGTCTGTTTTCTGTAATTAGCCCTTTGTATGTTATACTCATATTAAAGGGAAAAAAACACCAGTACTGGGGAAACTCTTTAAAAACTCCCCTTTAACTCCATCAAAAATATTCTTTCCTATTCTATAATTTAGAATCAGTGAGTATACATGGCTAGAAATAACAGAATTGTCAAATCAGAAAGCATCTTTTAGGGCCATGGAGTTCAACTTTTTCTAAAATGTCCTGTAAGAGATTAGACAGTTCTTACAAACGTCTAATGACAGAGAAGGACCCCTTCATACTCAAGCCCACTTTGATGGTTAGAAAGCTCCTCCAAAATGACTGTCTCTCACACACACCACAGTCATTTCAATATCTTGACAGCCATCAATCCATGTGGCCCTGTAGTAAATGATAGTTAAATAAAGACCCTATGCCTCAAAAAAGTGAACACCAGTCAGCTTCATGGGCTAACCCCCAGTCAGAATAAGGGGAATTTATCAAACTCAATAAAATATCCTCTAGACCACTCTCACCTACTTGTACACATTTCTGTTTATTGAGCAACTTTTTAAAAATTGTGATTTAAAAAAAGCATATCAAATTTAGATCTAAACCTTTAAGTGTGCAATTCAGTGGCACTAGAGCAGTGGTCGGCAAACTCATTAGTCAACAGAGCCAAATATCAACAGTACAACGATTGAAATTTTTTTTGAGAGCCAAATTTTTTAAACTTATACTATATAGGTAGGTACATTGTTATTAACTTAATTAGGGTACTCCTAAGCTGGCCTTTGCTAAAAATGTCGTCAATCTGATTGAGGTACGTTCGCTGAGGTCGACCCCTTCCAACTCTCCCATCCACACTCGTCTTGTACACTTGTTTCGTCTATCTCTTTTCGTTCATCCTCTCTATATGTCCAAACCATCTCAACATACCTTTCTCAATCCTTGACACTATATCTTCTTTCACTCCACAACGTTCCCTAAAATTAACTTAATAAACTTTACTTAAAGGTTTAAGTCAACTTCGCACTGTACGTGTGCGCCAGACATGGTATTTTGTGGAAGAGCCACACTCAAGGGGCCAAAGAGCTGCATGTGGCTTGCGAGCCGCGGTTTGCCGACCACTGCACTAGAGAACTCATATTCTTGAGCAACCATCACCACCACCCACCTCCAGAACTCTTTTCCTCCAGCAAAACTAAAAGTCTATCTAGACCCATTAAACAGTAATTCCATTTTCCCCTCCTCCAGTCCCTGACAACCACCATTGTACTTTCTGTCCCTATGAATTTGACTGCTCTGAGTACCTCATATAAGGAGATTCATACAGTACTTGTCCTTTTGTGGCTGCCTTATTTCTCTTAAGGTTCATCCATGCTTTAGCATGGGTCAAAATCTCCTTTCTTGTTAAAGTAACTGAATACTATTCCATTGTATGGATACACCATATTTTGTTTATCCATTCATCCATTGATAGAAACTTGAATTGCTTCTACCCCTTTGCTAATGTGAATAATGCTGCTATGAACATCAGTATATAAATGTCTCTTTGAGACTCTGCTTTCAGTTCTTAGGGGGACACATCCAGGAATGGAATTGCTAGATCATATGGTAATTCTATGATTAGTTTTTTAAAATATGTTTTTGTTGATTTTAGAAACAGAAAAGGGGAGAGGGAGAGAGAAGCATCAATCAACTGCCTCCTGCATACCCCCTACTGGAGATCGAGCCCGAAACCCGGGCATGTGCCCCAACCAAGAATTGAACTGGTGACCTCTGAATGGACAGCCATATACTCTTGGTGCGTGGGATGACGTCAGTCAACTGAGCCACCTCGACCAGGGCCATGTTTAACTTTGCTTTTTTGAGGAACTGCCACAACATTTTCCATAACAGTTGTACCATTTTACATTCTCACTAGCAGTGCACAAGGGTTCCAGTTTCTCCACATCCTCACCAACATTTATTTTATTTTCTGCTTTTGCTTTGGTGGCTGTTTGGTTTTGTTTGACAGTAGCTACCCCAAGCAACTTTCTTTTGATAATAACAATGACTACCACTAGCCATCTGCCTCACGTGTGGCTAGTTCTGAATCCATTGCACATTGCACCGTGGAATCCTCACACCCAACATTTGAGGTTTAAATATAGGACCCTGAGACACCTTGCCCTGTTGCTAGGTTGGGACAGACATGGAATCTGGCTCAAATGTGATTAACTCCATTTCCTGTGTTCTAACCACCCCACACACTGCCTCCCTCTTTACCGGAAATGGTTTCTATGCACTGATTCAGGTGCCCAGGGGTCTCCTGAGCAAGAAGGTATTGTCCTGCCCACAACCACAGCAAATTAATCTGTCAGCTTTCTGGTCTGTGAACAGCCCAGAGAGATTAGAGTACAATAAACTCTTGTAGGGAAGGAACCTCATACTTAACAATGTTTATGTTTCTTCCCAAGCACTCACTACAAAGCCTCACACACAATACACATTTAAAAATAAATCACGGTTGCAGAGGCCCAATTATCAGCATTAATGCCATGCCAACTGTGTGACTAGAAAAAGCACCGAATGGACAGCCACATACCTTCTGCATTACAAATTAATAATCAAGATAACTTGTATTTCCTTCTAATTTCTTGACTCTTACATAAGGGTTTTTGTTTGTTTGTTTCTTTATCTTCATCTACCCCTAAGTTTCCTTCTCTCCTCCCTCCCCCACTCCTTTGCTGCTCATATCTTAGGACCACCTTTGGAACATTGCTTTGCTTTACTGATTACTGTCCAAACCAAAGAACAGGAGCTTTTGCCCAGTCAGGGCCACTTATACATGGAGATGGGGAAGACTTCTGCTGAAACTTCAGGGGAGACAATGAATCCCAAAATAATCTGGTTCTGTTAGGACGAGAGGTGGAGTAATAGTGTTGGGTGCCAAGCAGTCAACAATGTCCCTGTACATCCCACACTTATAGCCACAGTGAATGGCTAGTCAGTCCAACAGAAGCTGGCTTCAGATGTATGAAAACAGGGCCAGAGGGCAGAACTAGAACCACAGGCAGAAACTATGGAAATAAAACATTGTAGCATGAGAGAAAAAGCTTTCTAATACCCATAGGTATCCCAAAACTGAAATGAGCCACTTTGGGCAACAGGAATATCCCTGTCACAGTGCTTCTCATAATGTGACTTCCATCACCTGCATTAGAATCACCTGGGGCAGACACTAACATTTGGGACCCAATGTTCAAGGGAAAGTGACTACCTGCTAAGGACTATGTATAAAATACACCACCAAAATCTCTTCCTTCTATAAGATTCTATGATGCTAATGTTGGATACCAGGTAGACAGGCGATGTCAAAAGCCTAGCAGTTGACAGCTGACACCAGGGGAGGCAGGTCATTTGTTCAGGTGGATTGTATGGCACTACCTTAGTTGAAAAGTTACAATTGGAACAACAATGCAACATTTGAGAGGCATTCACCAAAGCGTTCAGAAATATTGGCCTACTATACTCTTGAAAGATTATTGAGTTGGAAAGAAATTTAAGAAAAAATACAACTAAATCCTCAGTGGTTATCTTAATTTACTTAAACCTTTAAAAATAACTGAAAACCAAAAAGCAGGCAGTTATGGAACTGAATTTGGCAAAATTTCTTTTTAATATGTATTTGGCATCCATTACATTTTAAACAACTCAAAGAGTCAATGTGGTCCAGAAAGACAAAAACCAACTCCTGCCGTGTGTATTTGATTATACTGATTACCATAAGACCACACTGAAGCTCGGGATTATATCCACTACTCTATTTGTCTGTCACTCTCCATATTACGAAGCCTCTCATTATTTAAGGATGAAGTCCATCCCTGTCGCCCAGGCCAGGGGAACCCTCGCCTTTCTGGAATCCCCAGGCTCTTCCACAACGTTTGCATTTTCCCTAAGGCCTCCAACGGGAGAATTCCTGCTCCCCCTACCAGACCCTGCTCCCGCATCTTGTCCTCACTATGGCCACCAGCCCTTCCTCCTGCTGGCAGAGCACTTTGTACTGTAGGACAGCATCGATCACACACTGAAGACCATGTTTCTGTCTCCATACCCCCACTATTTCCAGCATCTTTGGATGCAGAGACCATCCTGTTGACCCCTGTAACCTCTGGCAATTTCCGGTACCTTGTAGGCAGATCAGAAGTTCAGCTGACCAAACACCTGAGCCTCTAGTAAGCAAACACTGTGGTAAGTAGGATGGTTTATGATTGACTCCCCCACCAGACTCCGAACTTTTCCCTGACTGCTTCATTTTATAAACGTTTTACTTACTCCAACTGACCCTTGAACAATGCTGGGGGTAGGGGTGCCGACCTCTATATAGTTGAAAATCTGCATATTAAGTTTTGAGTCCCCCAAAACTTAACTACAATCACCCCTTTTAGTATCTGTGAGGGATTGGTTCCAGGACCCATGGCGGATGCTCAAGTCCCTTATATAACATGACACAGAACAATGCATACAGCTGGCCTTCCCTATCCCTGGATTCCTAACTGCAGATCAAAAATACTATTAATCCCCAAATAAGTAGACCCATGCCATTCAAACCTGTGTTGTTCAAGGGTCAACTGTATGTTTGTTGATGGAAGGAATGAACAGAATTTCTCCCCTCTAAGAGGGAAGCCCACAGTCTAGGAGTAAAAACAGGACCCTTTTGTTACGTGTCTGCAGTGTTTTAGAAACAATATTAAGAGGTTATATATTAGCTTTGTTAATCACCACCACAAACCTGAGGAATGGGTATTATTATCATCCTATATAATAAAGAGCTAATATGCTAATTAGACCAGATGGCAGAACGACCTTCCGGAACATCCTTCTGGGATGACCAGTGGGCAGGGCAGAGAGGCAGCTCAGCTGCGAGGGCCGAGCCCCTTGCACGGATTTCATGTATCAGGCTTCTAGTCATTTTATAAATAAACTAGAGGTCCAGTCCATGAATTTGTGGATGGGGGGGTCTGGCCAGCCAGCCCTGATTGAGGCGGACTGGGGCTGGGCCTATCGGAAGGAGGAGATGGCGGGAGGTTGGCCAGCTGGCCTGCCCCAATAGGGACCCAATCAGGGCTGGGCCAGCCGGGGGGGGAGGGGCAGTGGGAGATTGGCTGGTGGGCCCCGCCCCCAATTGGAGTGGGGGGGTGATTGGGAGGTGGGGCCAGTCGGGGGGGGGGGGCCACAGGCAGTAGCCACCGGCCTTGCCCCTGATGGGAGGGGGGACAATTGGGGGCGGAGGTGGCTTGGGGGAGGAGCTGCTGGCCGATCAGGGTGGTGGGGGCTGATCGGGTTGGGGCCAGGCGGGGCGAGGGGCTGTGGGTGGTTGGCCAGCTGGCCCCACCCCCTATGAGGGGAAGGGGGGCGTTGGGGGTGTGACCAGGTGGGGGGAGGGGCCATGGGGTGGTTGGCGGGCCACCCCACCCTTGATCAGGATTGGGGGGCCGATTGGGGTTTGGTCTGGCCAGCCAACCTCCCATAGCCCCTCCCCCTGGCCGGCCCCACCCCCAATCGGTCCCGTTCACTGGCCACAGTGGGCATCATAGCGACTGGTCGTTCTGGTCATTACAGCGTTCCAGTCACTGGCTTTTTATATATATATACTAGAGGCCCAGTGCACAAAAATTTGTGCACTTGGTGGGGGAGTCCCTCAGCCCAGCCTGTGCCCTCCTGCAGTCTGGGACCCCTCAGGGGATGACCACCTGCTGGCTTAGGCCTGCTCCCTGGGGGATTGGGCCTAAGATGGCAATCAGACATCCCTCTGGCAGCCCGGCAGCCCTAGGGGGATGTCCACTTGCCAGCGGGGAGCAGGCCTAAACTGCAGTCGGACATCCTTAGTGCTGCTGAGGAGGCAGGAGAGGCTCCCACCACCACCGCTGTACTGGCAGCCATCAGCTTGGCTTGTGGCTGAACAGAGCTCCTCCCATGTGAGAGTGCCCTGACCACTAGGGGGCAGCTCCTGCATTGAGTGTCTGCCCACTGGTGGTCAGTGTGTGTCATAGTGACCAGTCATTCCCAGTCCTTCTGCTGTTAGGGTCAGTTTGCATATTACCCTTTTACTATATAGGATAGAGGCCTGGTGCACGGGTGGGGGCCAGCTGGTTTGCCCTGAAGGGTGTCCCGGATCAGGGTGGGGGTCCTGCTTGGGTGCCTGACCAGCCTGGATGAGAGGATGATGGCTGTTTGCAGCCGGTCGCACCCCCTTCAGGGTGGGGGTCCCCACTGGGGTGCCTGGCCAGTCTGGGTGAGGGGCTGAGGGCCGTTTTCAGGCTGGCAGGTGACTGGAGCTCCCAACCTCTCCTTTTTTTCTTTTTCTTTTTTTATTCTGGGATTTATTTACCTTCTATGGCTGTCACTGGAGCTGAGAGCCAGCTTTAGCTCTGAGGCTCGGCACCAGCTCTGAGACCTCGGCTGCTGAAAGCAGTTATCTGGGTTTGTTTGGCTTCTATAATTGAAACACTGTTGCAGCTCCAGCTCTGATGGCTGAAAGCAGGTTTCTGGGGTTTGTTTAGCTTCCGTAATTGCAACATTGTTTCTTAGAGTGCAGCTCAGAGGCCGGCAGCGGCAGGCAGGGAACCTTGGCTTCCTCCTTCACTGGAGCAAGCAAGCCTCCTGTTCGCTTCAGCTGCCTGACTGCCGGCCGCCATCTTGGTTGGTAGTAAATTTGCATATCTCGCTGATTAGCCAATGGAAAGGGTAGCAAAGTTATGGTTAATTACCATGTTTCTCTATTATTAGATAGGATAGATAAATGGTGAGAAAAAGTAACTAAAGTCACAAGCCCTGGGGCCTAGGCAGGAACTCAGACCTGTCTAACTTGGAAGCCCATTTTCTTTCCACTGTATTATACTATCTCCTCTCAAATTAAAATTAATGATCAGCACTGGTTATTCATGTATTAATTTTATTTATAATATTAAAATTGATTTATTAATATTATTAAATAGTATCAAATGTGGTAGATATTAAATATGCTAAATCTGATCACACAAATTACCTGCATAATTAGAAGTTATGTCATTTTTACCAAATATTGCCACTCCTAATTATGGTGATGCTTTTAATAAACTATTTTTATATAGCAAAAGCACAATTCCAACACTAAGCTTCTGCTTTACAACATAATCTCCTTCAGAATAAAGAGGAAAATACTGAGAGAAACCAAGATGGCGGAATAGGTAAACACCGGAGATTGCTGCCTCGCACAACCACTTGAAAAATACAACTAAAAGACGGAACGGACATCACCCAGAACCACAGGAAGGCTGGCTGAAGGGAAATTTTACAACTAGAAGGAAAGAGAAAAGCATACCGAGACTCAGAGGAGGTGCAGTGCGGAAGTAAAATACAAAGGTGCGTGTGGAGCGGGCTGGCGGCTGAGGGCGCGGTTGTCTGTTTCAATCGGGAGGGAGTCTCAGGCTCTGGGCTCCAATTCCGGGCGAGTCTCTGGGGACCCAGACTCAAACGGGAGAAGTGGGACTGTCTGGCATCAGTCAGAACTCGAGGGCAGCTTTCTCTCCAAGGTACTTGCAGCGGTTGCTGGGACACTGAGAGGCAGAGCCTCTGGGCACGGGACTGAAAGCAGCCATAACTGCTCACTCCGCCCGCCCTGTTGATCCCCTGGGACCTGCCCCTCCCAAGCCTTGCATGGATGCATTTGCTGGTTAGCCTCAGGCAGAGGCTAGATTAGCACAGCCCTAGAGATCCAGGAAAGAAGTTCTCCCACTGCAGACACAGCTGATTCTCAGACAATTGGCCTGGAGGTCAAATCCCTCCCAGTGTTACCTACAACAATCAAGGCTTAGCTACAACAAGACTGTGCACAAAGACCACAAGGGGGTGCATCAAGAGTGTCTACCTCAGGTAATTGGGACACTTAGCACAGAAAGCCACTCTATCGATACAGTGAAGCATAAAAAATGCTGAGACAAAGAAACAGGACACAAATGACAGAAATGGAGGGAAGCAGGCTGCTGGATATAGAATTCAAAACTACACTTTTGAGGTCTTTCAAGAGTCTTCTAGAGACTGCCGATAAACTTAATGAGACCTACAAGAAATCTAATGAGACCCTCGAGGTTGTGATAAAGGACCAACTAGAAATTAAGCATACACTGACTGAAATAAAGAATATTATACAGACTCCCAACAGCAGACCAGAGGATCACAAGATTCAAGTCAAAGATTTGAAATATGAAGAAGCAAAAAACACCCAACCGGAAAAGCAAAATGAAAAAAGAATCCGAAAATACGAAGATAGGGTAAGGAGCCTCTGGGACAGCTTCAAGCGTACCAACATCCGAATTATAGGGGTGTCAGAAGATGAGAGAGAGCAAGATATTGAAAACCTATTTGAAGAAATAATGACAGAAAACTTCCCCTACCTGGTGAAAGAAATAGACTTACAAGTCCAGGAAGCGCAGAGAACCCCAAACAAAAGGAATCCAAAGAGGACCACACCAAGACACATCATCATTAAAATGCCAAGAGCAAAAGACAAAGAGAGAATCTTAAAAGCAGCAAGAGAAAGAAACTCAGTTACCTACAAGGGAATACCCATACGACTGTCAGCTGATTTCTCAACAGAAACTTTGCAGGCCAGAAGGGAGTGGCAAGAAATATTCAAAGTGATGAATACCAAGAACCTACAACCAAGATTACTTTATCCAGCAAAGCTATCATTCAGAATTGAAGGTCAGATAAAGAGCTTCACAGATAAGGAAAAGCTAAAGGAGTTCATCACCACCAAACCAGGATTATATGAAATGCTGAAAGGTATCCTTTAAGAAGAGGAAGAGGAAGAAAAAGGTAAAGATACAAATTATGAACAACAAATATGCATCTATCAACAAGAGAATCTAAGAATCAAGTGAATAAATAATCTGATGAACAGAATGAACTGTTGATTATAATAGAATCAGGGACATAGAAAGGGAATGGACTGACTATTCTTGGGGGGGAAAGGGGTGTGGGAGATGTGGGAAGAGACTGGACAAAAATCGTGCACCTATGGATGAGGACAGTGGGTGGGGAGTGAGGGCGGAGGGTGGGTGGGAACTGGGTGGAGGGGAGTTATGGGGAGGAAAAAAGAGGAACAAATGTAATAATCTGAACAATAAAGATTTAATTTAATAAATTTTA
Source organism: Myotis daubentonii (assembly GCF_963259705.1). Lineage (NCBI taxonomy): Eukaryota > Metazoa > Chordata > Mammalia > Chiroptera > Vespertilionidae > Myotis > Myotis daubentonii. The sequence continues at coordinate 25,869,386 of NC_081856.1, forward strand.
AAAAAAAAGAGGAAATTACTAACCCCACAGAAACTTAGCCCTCAACTCCAAATTGCTTATTTCTTCAATAGTGTTGCTATCATCAAAAAGATGTAGATAAATGTTTGGGCAAGGTCAACACCACTCAGGACACTTACCAAGTACCTCATGTTAATCTCTGTGGAAGTCCCTGTGGGTTCCTCAGTTAATCATTCACCTATTCAAAGCAATAAGCAATGCTCACTGTCTGTCTCTTCATGATGTATCACCATCATAAATACCTGATGATGAAAAAGTCTAGGCAAGAAGCTGATTGTGATAGAAAAATAGGCTTCCCACTAAAAGGCTCCAATGATTCCCCTCAGTTTATAAGATAAAATCCAAAATTTAGTTCCGGACAAGGATCCTCCATGCCTTGAACAAGAGTCCACCATGCCTTCTGACCACATTGCCAGACCGAGTTCTCTGGCCGCTGAATGATCCTTGCTCCAACTAAATACCAGAAGTGGACTGTTTTTTAAGAAAATATCTCTGTAAATCCTGGCCAGTTAGCTCAATTGGTTAGTGTCCTCCTGGTATGAAGGTTCCATCCCCAGTCATGGCATGCAAACGATTGATGCATAAATGAGTGGAACAAATCGATGTTTCTCTCTCTCCCCCTTCCTCTCTCTCTAAAATCAATTTTTTAAATAGATTAAGAAGAAAGAAAGAAAGAAAGAAAGAAAGAAAGAAAGAAAGAAAGAAAGAAAGAAAGAAAGAAAGAAAGGAAGGAAGAAAGAAAATACCTCTATTTTCAATACACATAGCACATTACATTCTCCAGAGGCGGTCTGCTTACAACTCTACCCACACAAATGTCACAATAGCCACTTTTACTCCAAAGTTTACTGATGGCGCCTACATTTCTTCTGCAGTCACGGTGGCTCCACGTCATTGCTCATTATATTGCTGTTTTATAGTCATTTAAGTAACATTCCTTTTTATTAAAAAAATAATATGTACCTAAGGAAAAAAATCAGCATCCGCCCATCCCTCAGAAATATTCACTATTAAAACTTCAGTATAAAAATGAGTGATACGCATAGCTCACAGATTGTGTCCCACATATAAATATTTCATTTCAGAAATGGTATCATATATAACTTATCAGTTTGGGTTCAGCTTTCAAGAAATATCTCTCATGTTAGTAAGTGTAATTTAATACGATTTTAAGATACCTACAAGGTATTCCATTGTAGAGATGTGCCTTAATTTGTATTTGTTTAACAAACTTCCTCTTGGACTGGAGCTTGTGGGATCGCTGGCCCTGCCTCTGTACGCTTTGAATTCTGACAGATCTCACAAGCTGGTCTCCAAAGGACTGTTCTGATCACATTTCCCGACAACCCAGAGGAGGGGGCTCTTCCATCAAGCTTTCTTTCTTTTTCTTTTTTTTTTTTCTTTTGTTGTTTTGTTTTCCTACAGAAAAATATGCATTTGAGCCCAAGGTCAAATATGTTTTGGAACTTGGCTTGTAGTCAAAGAGTTTGAAAGCCACTGCTCAGTCCCAAAAATGTAACCACAGGCTTATAGCTTAAGTAATATTAAAGATAGCCCCCCCCCCCAACCACTGTAGTTAGGATTATGAAAGTACTAGGTTGCCTACACGCTAAAGGATTTCAAAACATCTACTTAAGAGTTTCACAATGGTTTCCATGATGGGGAATTTCAAAATGTACACTCTTCTGTGGGCGAAAACTCAAACATGGCCACCGTGGACTTTGCCAGAGAAGGCTCTACACTGATGGCTAGATCCGTTCTTTTTCTCTCTCCCTCTCCCGGCCTGCCCCTTTCTCAAGGGCACACTGAGAATGAACAGAGCAGAGGGTGGTAGAAAGAACCCCCAAGGAAAAAGCAGAGCTGGTGGTAAGAAAGGCGGGGCTGCAGGCAAATGACAGGCCTGGTGCCTTCGAAGCGGGAGGAAGTATCACTTCCTCGCCACCTCCTCCCTCGGGCCTCCTCTCTCAGCCTCTCGCCGCAGTTCTGCTCTCCGTGACATGGCTTCCCAGTGGAAAGCAGAAGTGGTCCTCCCTCTCCCCACGTGGCTCTAAAACAAGCTTCTCCATTCCCCTCCCCTCCGGGGGGGCTAACCTTTACAGGAAGAGTGGAGGCACCCGAAGGCCCAACACCAAGAAGACGTCATTGCCCCAGTTGGGGGCAGAATGAATCCAGACCCCGCTCTCCAGTCTCACTGTGCTCTCTCACCAGCACGGAAAAGTGGGCCCAAAGCAGTCATGATAGCTCCCAACCACCTGGTGTACCAACAGAGAGAGGAAGGAGACTTGGAGAGTAGCTTCCAATCGGCAAAGAGCTTCCTAATGGCATGGATTATGGTCAATAAAGAGTAGTGAGAGTTGCCCTAACAGGTTTGGCTCAGTGGATAGAGCGTAGGCCTGCGGACTCAAGGGTCCCAGGTTCGATTCTGGTCAAGGGCATGTACCTTGGTTGCGGGCACATCCCCAGTAAGGGGGTGTGCAGGAGGCAGCTGATCGATGTTTCTCTCCCATCGATATTTCTAACTCTCTATCCCTCTCCCTTCCTCTCTGTAAAAAATCAATAAAATACTTAAAAAAAAAAGTGAGAGTGATTTTAGATGTTCACAGAAAGGTGGGAGTGTCGGCAGCCCAGCAATATCTGACTTTAAAGTATGAACCTTTAAAAAAAATAAAATAAAAATAAAGTATGAACCTTACTTTAGACCCCCGGAGCTACAGGAATGCAGCCTTCTTCCCAGGGTCCTACAGCTCCACAAGAGCAGAGCCTAGAGCATTAAGAAACACCCTCTCAAATGGATTCGGAAAATGCATCCTGTTTGTGTAACTTGATGGAATTTATATATCTTAGTGTTCTAAAAAATGAACAGAGTTACAATGAGACTAACCGAAAATCTCTTCCCTTATATGGTCCACTCCTATCATGTCAATTCAACTTTCGAGAAGTAGCTTTGTGGCAAAGAAGCAGAGTTGACGGCTTATTTGGTACTTCGGGGAAAGTGAAGTACAACGATGAAGGTCAAAGGCCATTATAGGCCCCTGCCAGTCAGCATGGACGAGCTTTTAACACATCATCCCAAGTAATTATGTCGACTTGTAATTCTAAATTGCCAGAGAGCTCTTCCAGCTAGCTTAAGCCAAAGATATCTAAAAGAAGGTCCCAGTCTTTCAACTGGCCTGTTCCCAAAACTCGAATCCCTCGATTGGCAGATTTCCACATTATTTTCTACACTCGGGCTTCTCCACCAGATGGGAACTGACTCAAAGTAAATTTTAGAAATGATGATAGAGTGAACCCAACATTTTACAATTTAAGTATCAGGAAGCTAGGCAGCTGTAAGAAAACTTTCGATATTTCTGACTAAAAACAAAAACACAGCTTCCTCTTCTATGTCCTACTCTTCACTGCCAATCTTAAAAGATGGAGGCAATGTCTATCTATCTATTGGAGCATGGGCTTGGGACAGCACCTTGCTCATAGCAGGTGCTCAATAAATGGGGTGCTGTTTTAATGTGTATCCTATAGGCCCTATCTCCTTTATAGCTTCACCCTGGGTGATGCTCGCACTGATACAGGGGTGGACAAAAGTAGGTTCACAGTTGTAAATATGTGAAACAGTTTATTCTGTATTATTATTTATTAACTGTTGTATTATTTTCCATACGAACAACTGTAAACCTACTTTTGCCCACCCCTGTATAACAACCACACAAGGAGGCTCATTGAGAACAAACTGGAGGGAATTCCTTTGCAAAGCATTAGGTGGGCACTTCTGTATTAACCAATAAGCACCGATGGTAGTCAGCGGAACTGCCCTGACAGCAGCCAGTACCTGTGCCACCTTGGCCGGTATCAGAGATCTTCCCTCTCCAAGCAGAAAGCAATGGGGAAAGCAGAGGAGCTCATCTTTCCATTCCAGCTTAGGAACCTAGTTGGTGCCCCTGCTCATTTGTCCTGAGGGGTTAGTCACTTAGTTAAGATAATTACCAAGTGATGGCAGAAAGTTACCTGTGATGCTGTTTAAAAAATGTATACGTATTAGGCTGCCATGGTTCAGTGGTTAAGTGTCAACTTGTGAATCAGGAGGTCATGGTTAGATTCTGGTCAAGGGCACATGCCTGGGTTGCAGGCTCGATCCCCATTTGGGGGGGGGCGTGTAGGAGGCAGCCAATCAATGATTCTCTCTCATCATTTATGTTTCTATCTCTCTCTCCCTCTCCCTTTCTCTCTGAATTAAAAAATATATATTAAGAAAAAAAAAGATGCATCTGCTAAAAAAAAGAATTTTAGAAAATAAATAAATAAAAATGTATATTAAATGATAAAATAATGTATTTGCTTTTAAGTAAATGAGTACCTACTATAGGTCCAAAGGTAGAAAAGGGGGAGAAGCCCTAAAGTTGGAGCTGGAAAATTTACCTACCCTGCCAACAGTGCCACTTAACCAGATCTGTGACCTTGAACATGTCACCAAACTTCTTTTTCTATATCTGTCCCTGCCAACCTTGGGAGGCCATGAGAGAGTCAAATGAATTCAGAGCTCAGGAAGGCTTCAGAAGCCTGGATAAGCAAAAGATTTTGGCACCATCATTGCCCAAGAAGTGCCCAAGAGAGGTCTGGCATGTCATTGATCAATGCTTCTACTAATTGTGGTGATCTTTCAATATTAATACTACCCATGTCTGAGGACATGGAGGTCATTGATAACAGCAGAGTGAGAGAGCTGTAACAATGTTCCATTCTCTGCATGTGTACACACTGTATTCCTATTTATACAGACTTAAAATTAGTATGGGTTTATGGATAATACAGTTTAAAATTATTAAACGACAACTCCATATATGCATTTGAACCAACTGGCGACTCGGATGTTTGGGGGATTGATTTCTGAATACAAATATCATGGAATTTTGTAAAAGGCTTTGAAAATCATTGATTTGCAAACCATTGAAAATCATTGGACCACTTTACTGCTAAAAGAATACTGTGGAAGGAGAGGGGGCAAGCAATATCACAAATTCCCCACATACCTTTCCAGCACCCATGACTCTCAGATAAAGTGGGTCTGGCCTTTTTGGATTGGGCAAACAACTTTTGCAGGCTATGTCTTACACTGCCAATTAAGCCCCCTCTCCAGTTAATACAGCAGAATCCCCAGTCCTGAGTGGCACTTTCCCCTTAGAGCACTCGCACTGGGATAACTTAGCAATCCAAAAAGTCCCTCAAATCCTCATTTTAGAAACCAGGCCGGAGGGCCAGTAGGCTTCAAATGCCTTGGGAACCCCAGCCCTGTTCCTTCTGCCTGTGTAGGACCAGCAGACTGCCTTCCATTCCTTCTTCTATATCTGTGATCTCAACTATGTGACAGGCTCCAGGGCTAGTGTTTCCGGACAAGACAGATAAAGTTGTTGTCAATGGAGCTTTCTTGTAGTTGCTAATATTAGACTAGACACATGGGGCCAAGTCGTACTCAACTCTGATTACTGTAATAAAGGAAATACTGGCTGAATTAATAGCCCAAATAACATATCCAAAATCACAGCTCCGAGACCCAAACTCAGGTTCCTGGCTGCTGTTTTCCCTTACACCGGGCCCTCCACCCTTCACTCAGAAAGAGGATGACCCTACCCGGCCTCCATAGACCAAAAGCCTCATGTGATCAAATTATATTTCTTCAAGCCTCAAGACATCCTTCCCACCAAATTAAATCCGGGCATTATCTGAATCCCACCCTTTTCCAGCAGAACTTAGCTTACTGGGGAAGGGCTCTGAGTGCTTAGTAAATGCCTCAACGGTCAGTGCCTACTCCCCTCCACACTGCTCGAGGTGTTCCCAGTACAGAGAGGACACCCCTGCCCTCCAGAACCCTACAGCCGGCTGGGGGCAGCCAACACATCAAAAGTCAGTCACACATCCTTATGGGCTGGCTCTTAGGGTGAGCCAGACTCCTGGTCCTGCTTTGGGACAGCAAACCTCTGGTAGATTAAGCAGACTTACCAATAAGGCCATGTGGCTGAAACGGACAGATTTAAAACCATCAAATTGCCAAGAACCAGGGAGCCTCGTTTTTTATGGTCAGAATAAATTGCAATAAATACTAGCGTCATTCATGAAATGCCTAGGCCGTGTTTGGGGCTTTGTGTGCAATAAATGGCTCCTCAGGATGATGAGGACACCCAAAGATGAGGACACCCAAACGGGAAATTTCAGTCATAGGCCCAAGTTCACACTCAGCTAGGAACTTGCAAGGCCCGCATTCAACTCGGGTTGCTGAGATGGTAAAAAAGTTGGATGGGGTTTGGAGTAAGACACACACACACACACACACACACACACACACACACACACACACGATGGTAAAAAAGTTGGATGGGGTTTGGAGTAAGACACACACACACACACACACACACACACACACACACACACACACGAATTGGAGACACGACCACACGATCGCTGGCCACGCGGGCTATTAGAAGGCACATTGCAAATGCACAATTATCTTGACAGAGTCGGTCCAGATAACGCACGCAGGGAAGTGGGAACGGACGCTTTACACCCTCCCCCCAAGGCGAAGGAAAGGCAACCCCTGAATTCTTAAAATAACTCTCGCTTCCTCTCGGAGGCGGAGGCTCGGGACTGTGGCTCTGCAGGCCGAGAGGCGCCTCGCGCAGCGGGAGGGTGCCCAGCAGCCTCCGCCGCAGCCCCTCGACGTCGCGCTCCGGCCGGCGCTCCCCAGGAGCTGCCTGCGGGCCTGGGAGAGCGCCCCGGGCCGAGCCCCACCCCTAGCTTCTGGGGATCCGGGGCCCTGGGGGGAGCCCAGATTGTGCAACCTGAGGAGTCCCCGCCGGGGTCCCGGCCAGGATCCCGGCCGCGCGCGCGCCCCGGCTCCGCGTGGAGACGGGCTTCCCCGCTGCGCTCCGGGAGCAGCCGGAGCGGGACTGCGTCCGGCCCTCCCCCCGGGCACCCGCCAGAGGGCCCTGCGGTGAGCCCGCCCCCGCCCCTCCCACCACACCTCTGCGTGGCCCTGCGGCACAGACACCTGCGGAGCCGCCCGCCCCCGCCTCCTCACCCCCTCCCCCGCCTCCTCACCCCCCTCCCCCGCCCCAGGGTCCGATCACCCACGGACTGAAGTCATCTGGGTGCCCACACCGCGGGACCCGGCGCCAGGGCGGCCAGGGAGCGACGCGCGCCCCTCGATCCCGCGGTCCGAGCCGACCGACCCCACGTCCAGGGCCGACCCCACGCCCCGGACTCCCTCGGGTGGCACAGCCCCGGCCCGGCTCTGTCCGCCGCGGCGTCCCCGCTCACGCCTCGCACTCACCAGCTCGCCGTGGAAGTTGCGGATCGGCGGGGGCGGTGGCCGCGGCGCTCCACGGTGACTTGAGTTCAGAGCGGGGGACGCGACGGGGCGGCCCAGCGGGGCCCGCTTAGTGAGGGGCTGCGGGCCGGGAAGTGAGGGCGTCCTGCACGGCGAGGGGCTGCGGGCTCGGGCCCGGCGTGGCGCGGCCGCCCTGCCTGCCGCACAGGCTGGAGGCTGCAGCGCGTCGGGCCCGGAGGCGCCACGGCCAGGAGCGAGCGGCGGGCGGCCCGGCGCGGCGGGAGAGGAACTGACTGTCCTGGGCTCGGCCGGGAGGTCCCAGCTACTTCCTGGTGCTCGGATTTGCATACTGCACCGGGGGGCGGGGAAGTGACCGTTTGGCCTCTGCCCAAGGTTTGGATCTTTGGTGTGGCCGTCGCGCAGAGCTTTGCATGCAAAGAAACCTGGTGTCCCAGGGTGCAGCTTGGGGAAGCGAAGCCGCCTCCTGGTAGAGACGGAAAGATTTTCCAGGGAGACCCTCTGGAGTCTTGGCGTCCGCGAACCTCTTGAGTTTCCTTTCCTTCTCTTCCAACCTGCTCTCCAAGGTGTTAGGAAGTGGGGTGCCCCTGGAAGCAGGGGGGGCGCACCCTGATCCCTTGGAGTTCTGTAGAGAGGGTGAGATGTGCCACGTTGAAGCTAAGCTCATTGAATTCTTAATTAGCACAGAACAAGCTCCCTAAGTGTGTACACTTAACGGGATGTTCAGGGTATTGATGGGGGCGGGCGGGGGGGGGGGGGGGGGAACGGGCAGAGAGGGGAAGGGGCTGTAGAGGTAAATGGCCTGGCAATTGTGGCAATTGTTTCCTCAAAACTTCAGCTTCCCCTGGGAAAATGGAGGAAAGGATGCCTACCTCGCAGGGTCCCGGGAGGATGAAATGCCTTCTGTAAAGGACTCGCACTGTGCCTGGCATACAGTAATGGTCACTGTTATTCTTTCGTTGCTACTGTCTTTGTATCCCACATGTAAACATTGTGTTACAGAACATGCCAGCTGTGCCAAAGAAAGACTGCATCTCCAAGCTCATGTTCCCAGTCAGTAAATGCCACTTACAAATCCAAGATGTAATGTTGGTCTCAGTCACCATGGATGTCCACTTGTAAGCCAGATTCTGCTCTCCGGATCCCAGCATTGCACCACACTGTAGAACTTACAAGGACATAAACAGCGCCCTGTGGAAAACTTGGTCTGTGTGTTCATAACAGCAAACACTTTTTGGGGGCCTATTGGGTACCAGACTCAGGGCTAAGCACTTCAGACCTTTTATTAGGAATGCCCTTAAGAGGCTGGCCCCACCTAAGAAGGCTACAGTCACAGTCCAGCAGCCAGGTCAGCCACCTTGAAACACAGTCCACGCATCAGTCATGTGTTACTGATAAGAGAGTAGAAAGGTTTGCAAACCTGTGAGTGAAATCTGTCACGACCCCATGGAGTCATTCACTGCCTGAGGGCCCATTTCCTGGATTTTTCTTCATGATGACCTCTCAAAGACATGGGCCCTAAATCATCTACTATTATCTACTATCACCAATGGCTCCTGGCTAAAGGCGTGTAGCAATAAAGAATGGGACACAAAATGTAACCCATCTGGAATATCCTATGTTTTATTTTTTGGTAAAATGTCTCTTGAAGTAAGGAGCAAAGTATCATCAGGCAGAACTGGCCTGACCTCAGCTCCACCACTTCTGACTCCTCACTCCCTAGCACCCTAGTTGATCATTATTCATCTAGCGGCTTAAAGTGGGCAACAGCCATTGTAAACTAGACTTGGGTACTTTCTAGTATCGCCTGCCTTTGTTTCGCATGTTAACTTTCTCTCAAGTAAGTAGGTACTAAACCCCTCTTTGGAAGGCATTGCTCTTTCCCATTGTACCTCTCAAAAATTCTGTTAGGTGGCCGGGCCAGCGTGGCTCGGTGGTTGAGCATTCGACCTATGAACCAGGAGGTCATGGTTCGATTCCGGGTCAGGACACATGCTGTGAGCTTGATCCCTAGTGGGAGGCGTATAGGAGGCAGCCGATCAATGATTCTCTCTCATCATTGATGTTTCTATCTCTCCCTCTCTCACTTCATCTCTGAAATCAATAAAAATATTTGGGGAAAAATTATGTTAGGTGCTTTAAAATACTTCATTAGTATTGATGGATTGGTTCATTGGTTGATGGACTGAGTTGTCTCCAACAGTTGTCTCCTATTGAGAATTGAGCACAGAATGGAATGATTAGAGGCATGTTGCAAATCAACAAAGACCCCTTCACAGGGTAAGCAGGCTTTGCAGAAGGTGAGGGATGTGACCAAAGAGGACAGAAGGAGCAAGGAGTGGAAATGGCATCAATATTCACTTACTAAAATGTATTTGTAACCCCACAATCAGTACTTAACATCACTTTCACAGCCGTTCATGGACATGAGCACAGTGATGAAAATTTCAGTTTCTCCACGCTCACATCCCCAGCTGAGGTTGAACAAGGCGATGCTCCGCCTTCCAGTATTAGCACCTTTGTCTCCCCTTCATGTAGGCCAGTTCCTCAGTCTTTTTTGTGCTTCAAAGTACTGACATTTCATTTTTTAAAAAGTACAGACCAGGTTTTTTTTTTGTAGAATTCCCTCAATTGCGGCTTATGTGATATTTCCTCACACTTAGACTCAAGCTAGGCATTTCTGGCAGGAGTGTTACTAAAGTGAAGTGCATTAAGACTGGCAGTTTGAATGAGGAGCAAGTGGTCATGGGGTGCCTGACGTCGTGAAGGGAGGTGGCCTTTGGGGACGTAAGTCAGTGCACTCAGGAAGCAGGTGCTGGACAGGAAAGGGCTGCAGACAAAAACCTGCACACCCCACACCCTGGCCCTGGGGCAAGCTTAGCCCGCTGCTCCGGAGTCCAGAAATGCCTCCTGCAGGCATTGATCTTCAAAGGCGCCTGTATAACTTAATTCCTTCTGGAAGATTCAGCTCCACCAATCACTTCCAGAGGTGAGCAGAGACCATCAACCCCACTCAAAAACTGGTAGGTGTCCTGCTCAAGTGAGCGGAGCCGGGCACACAGACGAGCGTGGCCAGTGAATGTTCAGCTGCAGTGTTTCCAGGCTCTCCCCTTATGTTTTCTACTCCATTCTCTTTTAAGCTCCCCTCCCCCTCACCTTCCAGAAAGCAAAGGCCACCTGGGACAGGTAGGCACCAGGGGAACATGAGGGTCTGGCAGGAGGGCTGGCCCAGGGGATTGGGTTCCAGTTCCAGAGCTGTGCGTGTAGGCCTCCAGCCAGGCTCACCTGCTTCCTCCAGCTCAGGGCCTGGAGGCTGACCTCAGTAGAGGTTGTTTCCCTTCTCAGAGACAGGGCTGTCCCCACTCTGTCCGTTCTCTTCTCTACTGCTCATGCTGGTGGTCCACTGCTACTCTCACAGTGGGCTCTGCCACCCTCGCCCTCCCCGCCCCCCCCCCCCCCCCCCCGCGCCTGAAACCAGCTGTCTTAACAACAGCAACCTCACCCAGGACCTCCATGGTTAAGAGTGTTGCATGTAGCCCTGGCTGGGTGGCTCAGTTGGTTGGAGTGTCATTCCGTACACTAAAAGGTTGCGGGTTCAATTCCCAGTCAGGGCACATACCTAAGTTGTGGGTTTTATTCCCAGTGCATGGGAAAGTACTCATGGTCAAATTGGTTGGCAGACTTTGAGTTGAACCCAATCTCAGAGGCGCCGCATAGCACAGGAAGGGACTAAGGTGTGTGTGTCCTAACCCATGCACCTGGGTGATGAGCATGCTGAGAGAGGCACTTGGGACCAGCTACCAAAGAGAAAACACCGCTGCTCATGTTGATGGAACCCTCCACTGCTGCATGGTGCTAGCGGGTATCTGAGGCTCCTGGAGCTGTGGCCACTGTGTTAGATGTGACAGCAAAACATTTAAAATCGTGCACATGAAAGTGATGCATATTGGATGTCTACACTGCTTACCACACAGCATGTAAACAAACTCTTTCCAGAGCTTTATGTCAGTCTATGCTGACAGAATTGTCTGTCATAACCTTTCACGATGAACTGTCAGGGGCCCTTTGAGGTCTGGCTAATGCCATCACCTCTCTCTCAGTCAGCCCATGTTTCTGTTCACTGAGTAGTTCCTGTGGGCCAGAAGCAGGAGGCGTGCTGAACCCACTTCCAAAAAAGCACTTTGGTAACAGCTGGGGGGTCGGGGAGGGGGGCTGAAGACATAGCCAGATGAGGATGTTTATGTAAAGTTGACAATGACTTCATATTCTGGTACATTCTTTTTTTTTTTTTTTAATTGTTGACACTATTACAGATGTTCCCCCTTGACCCACCTCCCCTTGACCCACCTCCACCCATTCCCCGCCCCCTCTGGCCATCACCACACTGTTGTCTGTGTCCATGAGTTGTGCATATATATTCTTTGGCTGGTCCCTTCCCCCTCTTCCATCTAGTCGCTCACAACCCCCTCCTCTCTAACCTCTGTCAGTCTGATGCATGCTTCCATGCCTCTGGTTCTATTTTGTTCGTCAGATTATTTTGTTCATTAGATTCCACATGTAAGTGAGATCATATGGTATTTGTCTTTCTCTGACTGACTTATTTTGCTTAGCATAATGCTCTCCAGGTCCATTCATGCTGTTGCAAAAGGTAAGAGCTCCTTTTTTAGAGCTGCGCAGTATTCCGTTATGTAAATGTGCCATAGCTTTTTTTTATCCACTCCTCTACTGATGGGCACTTGGGCTGTTTCCAGATCTTGACTATTGTAAATAACACTGCTATGTTTATCAGCATTGACCAATGTTGTATCATTGTTATGTATGTATATATGTATGTATGTATGTATGTAGATATGTATTTAGTTTTATGACCATCTTGGATGCTATTTCTGTCTGAACTGCCTTTGAATGAATTTAGTCGCAAAGGCTACTTCTATGCTTTTCCCTGGTAGGAAACATCAACTGAATTCTTCCAGTTGTCTATAGAGCCAGCTTGATAACATTTCTTTTCTTTTTTTAAAAAAAATATTTTATTGGTTTTTTTATAGAGAGGAAGCGAAAGGGATAGAGAGTTAGAAACATCGATGGGAGAGAAAGATCGATCAGCTGCCTCCTGCACATCTCCTACTAGGGATGTGCCCGAAACCAAGGTACATGCCCTTGACCGGAATCGAACCTGGGACCTTTCAGTCTACAGGCCGACGCTCTATCCATTGAGCCAAACCAGTTAGTGCCTGATAACATTTCTTGCACATGTATAGCCACCGTTGCTATAAGATGAGAAGTAGGAATCTATAGATTATGTGTGAAGAGGCGTTGCTGTGATTTAATATGAACCCTATGGCTTGTCTTCATAGAGCATGTCAAAACAGCAAGCTGGTTAGGGCAAAGTGTTAGGGTAGACCTCAATGGCTTCATTATAGTCATTTGCCATTCTTATTTCCACCTCCAGAAAAGTCCAGAAAGTGCAGAGTGTTCCTCAGCAAAATCTCCACCATCCTCTAAACGTAGAGGTCATTTCAGGGTGGGTGTACGGTTTTCTCCATTCTGGGTGGGTCTTTCTGTGGATCTAAATAGTTTATGTGCGTCTCTTCCTCGGAAGTCCTGTTTATTTAGATAAGTTATTGTTAAGCTCTAAGACTACTTCTATCCTAACAATACAACTGTCCTATGAAATGTAATATTTGGTTCTTACTTAGGGATTCCTCAGATCTGACCGGGGGTAGGATTCACAATTACAAGAGGAAAAATTCATATTAGTAAAGTTAGAATTTGAGACTATATGTATGTATTTACCTTACTACCCAGCAGGGGAGTTTTGACTGACTTAATATAATGTTGAACCTGAGTTGCTCATTTACGTGACCCAAGGCTATCAGAAGAGGCTCTTCTGGATTCCTGGGTAAACTACACTCAATTTGACCCTGTTTGCTTATCTATAAAGTGAGTCACGTCTAGCTCACACAAGTTCTATAAAGGCTGTAAAGTGACCCAGTTTTCCTAGTCTATGCATAAAGTAGTGATGGCGTGAGGTGAGGAAAGAAGTGAAAGAAGGAACAGAAGCCCAATTAATACTTTGAGTACACAGAACATTGAGGATATTTTCATGTATCTTCAGACACACCTACAGATAACTTTATGTCTTTGTTTTCATGGGGCCCCCTGTCCTTCTGTCTTCATGTGGCCATTTCTTACCCATCCTTCAAATGCCTGTTCAATATAGTTCAAATGCCACCTCATCAAAATAGCCTTCTTTGGATACATTGCATCTCTTGCTCCTTGGAATCCTATGGAAAGTTACCTCTAGTTCTTACTGATCACACTTTGTACCTGTATTCTGATATTGCTATTTATCTACATAGAGTGCCTGTGCTGGAGAGTGAACTCCTGAAAGGAGGATCCAAGTCTGTTTCTTTCATTTTGCTTTTGTTGTTTTTATTCCAAGCATCACATCCAGCACAGTGCACATAAGCAGCAAATACTGAGTGAGCAGAGGGAGTCTGCCAACGAAGAGTTAGATTGGTAACAGCTGAGGGGTGAAGACATAGGCAGATGCTACTATGACTGTGTAGGAACCCCGAGAGGCAACATTTTGCTTTGGCTCATGGGGAAAATCTACCACTAGTCATTGTTATGGGTTGAATTGCGTCCTCCCAAAGTATCCAGAAGTGCTCATCTCTAGTATCTGAGAGGCTACTTGGAAACAGGATCTTTGCAGATGATCCAGTTAGGAGGTCATTCAGGGTGAGCCCCAATTTAATATGACCCCGTCCTTATTAAAAAAAAAAAAAGGGCAAATTTGAACACAGATAGATTTGCTTGCACACAGGGAGAATGCTATATGAAGATACAGGCAGAGATCAGAGTGCTGCATCTGCAATCCAAGGAATGACCAATATTGCCAGGAAACCACCAGGAGCTAGGAGAGAGGCGGGCATGGATGTTGCCTCACAGCCTCAGAAGGAACCAACCCTGCCCACCCTTGGATCTTGCACTTCTGGTCTTAGGAACTGAGACAAATTTCTGTTCTTTAGGCCTTCAGTTTGTGGTACTTGATTACAGCAGCCCTAGCAACAATTTATATACTGTTACACGGTAACTAGATATCCTCCCTCTTACCTTCTCTGGTCTTTGTGGTTTTTTGTAGGGTGGTTGGGGCCACACAGATGGAAAGAAACATGGAGTAAGATGGTAGCTATGATAACATAGTGGTAAAAGAAATATAATTACAATATTTAAAAAATATTTTAGAATGCATGATTTCATTCAATCTTACAAGAAGTCGGCCCCTACAAGAGGTAGAAAGGGTAGGTGTGATCGCCACCCCAGCATTTCAACAGTGGAGAAGGTAACTAACATTTATTGAGTGCTAGGTATTGTTCAAAGTACATTATACATATGATGTCATTTAGCCCTGAAAACCACACTGACATGGCTACTCTGGCCCGCATTCTACAAATGAGAAAAGTGTGACAGAGAAATTAAGAGTCTTGCTCAAAGTCACGTTGACAAGTAAGTGGGGAGTGCTGGGATTCCACTCAGATCTTCTGAGGCAGAACCAGGGTGCATCCCATTGGTTTGGTCTCTGTGCCATTGTTTGATAATGAGTCACCTCAGCTGTCCGTCCTCTACCTCAAATGTAGATGATATATGCCCACATCCCGTCAGTGTGCCACTGGCAGGTCCAGGGGGGCCCTGAGCTTCTTTAAGTTGAGGACAGTGTTACCTTGATATATCTGTGCCTAGCACAGTGCCAGGCATGAAAACGCTCAATAAATGTTTGTTAGATAAATAAGTTTTTCAGTGCATTAAAAGTTGATTTTTAGCCTGGCCAGTGTGGCTCAGTGGTTGAGGATCGACCTATGCACCAGGACGTTGCTGGTTTGATTCCCAGTCAGGGCACATGCCCAGATTGCAGGCTTGATCCTTGGTGGGGTGGGGTGGGGTGGGGTGTGTGTGTGTGCAGGAGGCAGCTGATCAATGTTTCTCTCTCATCCATGTTTCTATCTCTTTCTTCTTCTCCTTCCCTCTCTTTCTAAAAATCAATAAAAACATATTTGTAAAAAATGATTTTATAAACAAAATAACTTTATGCCTTTACGTATGAATAAAGCCTAAATTCTCTGAAAAATAACCTTTTTTGGGGGGGAGCTATAAAAATAACCTTTCTTTGATAGAAAGAACATTATATAGGAATGATAAGATCTCCGTTTCAGCCCTGGCTTCACCATTTATTAGCTATGACACCTGATTTCCTCATTTTTACTAAACTTAGAGGTTGACCTGCATGGTATCTATAGTAACTTCCAGGTTTCAGATTCTATGCTTCTGCCAGTAGGACTGACTCTGAGGACTTTCATTCCCAGTTTAGGGTGTTTTGTGTAGGAAAATGATCCGTTGTGAGCTGGAACGATTAATTGAGCAGTATAAAGCAACATTTTTGTTTAGGCCAATCAGAAGCAGCTTTTCATTTCAATAAGGACAATCGTTTGAGGGCATCTGCATACAAAAAGAATTAATAAGAAGATTGCTGGTACTAAGGAGCTTAGCCCTTCACCAACTATTCTGAACGTTTATAAACCAGTCCAACTAGATGCACCTGTTAAATGGAAAGAAAGAAAACCTTACAGTCTCTAGAACCCAACATTAAACCTTTTGAAATTCCTTTATGTGTGAATGTTTTGTGATCTGGACCTAAAAGCTTAGAACACTGCTAGTGTACATGGCTGAATGAGGCACTTCCTGGCAGAGTGCAAATAATCCCGAGAGATCCTTTGTCAATTTTCACGTATTCCTTTGGCAGTTACTGGTTTAACCCTAAGAGAAAGGTGCCCTGAAGAAATGGACTCAGGAAATAGTTAAGAACTAATGAAACTATAGTAATCACATACAGACAAATTGAGAGGAAAAAATCAAAATTTAGGACAATTTCTTAAATGAAGGTAAGAGGCAATAATTGTATGTATGTGTATGATGGCCTGTGTTATGACATGTGTGTAAATAAATCTGGAAACAGGAATAAGAAGGCTCTGTTGGAAGCAGCTGCAGGATTTAGGCTGGACTTGCCCAGCTCTAGGTTTTAAGTCCAAGACCGTCATTGGCAGAGCGCTGTCAAGAGGTAGGGAAATTCAAACATGTGGTGGGCTTTCTGAGACCTAGGCTGTTTCCAGCTTTTCCATGAATTTATATATCTTGCACGCCTTGCATTGCACTGATGAAGAAACATGAATGATGTTGAGTTGGTTAATAAGCTAGCTATGGGGTTGATGATAAAAAGGAAATCAAAGCTATAACTATTATGGACCCTTTGTACACATGATTGTACCACATTTGCCACACAAAACTTTCTTTATAGACATCACCTATTTTTAATATATGCTACATATGTATAAGACTATGATCTATCTTGGGGAGGACTGCCATTCTTCTTATAGACTTCCATAAGATTTCTTATATATTCTTCACATATAGATGAAGTAATCTATATATGGTAATAACACTATTTTCTCTCTCCAATAAATTCTGTTAAGTTTTGCTACTATTTTTCACTTTAATGTCACAGCTAAAGATTCAGAGAGCCTGGCAAGAGCGGGAGAGTGCACTGGGGGTTTCACATGCTTACTTTGGGTTCCTCTCACTGTAAGAAAATTGAGGGGCAGAAAAGAGAAAGTCCTTCTCTGATATTAAACTAGTAAATTGTTGGTTCCAGGATGAAACACAGGTTTTTTGACTCCAGCACTTGTGGGCATTCCACTTCCCCTCCCACATTTGCTTCCTTTTAATTGTGTGCTAAGCAGGACGCTTGCTGTAGGCTGTTTTATTTACTTCTCTCAACAATGATTTGCTGTTGGTATTGTTAGCCTGCAAGTTGCAGATGAAGACAGTAAGCTCACAGAGGCTGAAATAACTTGCCCAATACCATCAAGGCAGTAAATGGTGAGAAATAAGAATTATCATAACCATGTATTACCTTTGTATAAATATATTAATATCTACAATTACATGTTTGATCTAGTTCAACTAACAACATATTTAGCCTTTGGATCAGGGGTGGACAACCCCTGGCACGCGTGCCAAACATGGCACGCCTGTAACTTTTGCTGGCACGGGAAACCCTCTCTTATAATCTTCCATTTACAACTTTTTTCTTAATATCGACTTTTTTATTTTTCAGATAAATTCAGTGTAGGTGCATCTTAGATAAATAAATAATTTTACATAACAAGTAATCTTAAAGACCATAGACATGGATTGACGAGAGAGGGGAAGAGCAATTTCTATGCCTCTGCCTTAACTCTCCCTGCCTTCCTAGATCCGACCAGTGTTTTGGTTTCATCCACATAAACTTGTGAATCTTTGTTCTCAGTGATGAATTTCATTAAGTCTCGTAATAAGAGTAGCTGATGGATGAAAGTAGTAGCTCATGCATATCTCTGAAGGTCACGAAATATAAACCTGATGTAAAAGCCCTGTCATCAGTGATGCAGCAGCAAAAGTCCCACTGATAATATCAAACAGAGTCATAAAGTTTTCTGTCAGACTATCAGTGTACATGTATACATTAAAAAATAAATGTTTTTCATAATCATATACTGTGTTTTTGTCGTTCGAATGAATTTTATTATTTCTTCAAGTTTCTTCACATACGTACACCTTAAGAGATATCAAGTAGGCATAACATGTTCTCAAAAAATTATGGTTGGCACGCAGAAGAATTTTGAGTCAGAGATTTTGCTGGTTTTGGCGCACACTCACAAAAAGGTTGCCCACCCCTGCTTTGGATGATAACTTGAGTTCCATTTTAACTTGAGTTGGATTATAACTTCCTGGTAAGAAATACAATGCTTAAGGAATTTGAGGACATTTGTGAAAACCAGATACAACTTAATTTGTTAATGTTGACAAAGGGTCATTGTCATCATTATTAGCTAAAGAAACCATGAATTATATTCTTTAAGTAAAACCTCAATAATAATGTATTAATTTAATTTTGTACATACCCACTGAATTTTGTTATAATTTTGTGACTTCTCAAAATTTTAATGATGGCCCAGTAGCTGCTGTCTGCTTGATTTGATGATTCTTTCACCATTCTATTGGGAAGAAATATGAAATCATTTCAAAGTAGATATGGAAACTCTGTGTGAAATAGCATGTCACCAAAGCAAAATTGCATGTTCTTTATCCTCTCAGAGAGGTTCCTTATTTTCCAGTAAAAGCAAAAAATAATAATCAAAACCAAGCACCAGCAAAAGTGAGAATGAGGGGAAGAGGAGAGTAGGAATGAATAAAAATCAATAGAAAGGGGAAGTGTGCTCTAAAACAGAAATCTATTCTGCAGGGATGTTATTACATACAGCACTTCTCCAGTAGTCTCTTTTTATACATGAATGCAACTATAATTATAGCATGTTTTAATATTTGGTTAAAATTCAATTGCCTTTGCACCTCATGCAGAACCAACAAAAGAAAAAGGAGAAGAAGAAGAAAAAGAAGAAAGAAAAAATTAGAAGCATTGGAAAAACTGCACAGCAACTACAGGATGTCCTGTTACATTTATCGGGTAAGACAGACCCATGACTCACTATAACACTTGACACATCGGAAATGGTTTTATTGTGCATGGTACTTAACTCCTCATAAATATTAAACACATAGATTTGAGGATAACAAGCTGTATTTGTTCCTGGTATAATGGTATCCTCTTATAATTCTTTTTGAAGTGAAAGAAATTTAGCGTAGCCATGTAGATGATGGGAGCCAGATCATATAAGCAGCAGCAAGTCAAGCCTGATATCTGATTTCTCAAAACTCCCACAGTTCCCCCTTCTTAAGTTGTTGATAATAAAGGTATGAGGACGATATCTCTTGATTGAGTCTCTGTTTGTCATTGTTGTTGCAAAGCTAGGATACACTTGCTCAGTTAAAAAATGTCTTTAGCCTTGAGCCATGGAAAACTAATATGTTGCAAAAAATTATGGGTAATCGAATATTAATAAAGAAAAGAATAGCAGTGTCACATAAAAAGGAATGGCAGCTTTCTCATTGTGATGAAGCTTTCAAGTCCACAAGCCTGTAAGAAGCAAAGCAAAGACGCAAAACAAAGACACAGAGGTGTCTTCTTCCTCCTCTTTCTTAAATTGCAATTATTCCTGCTGTCTTATTTCAGTTGCCTAAAGTGTTTCCTCTGCACAAAACTTCTCAATCACATTGTCTCAAAGGATCTTTCTCTTCTCATTATACATTTATTGCCAACGCACGTTATTTAAAGATACATATTTAACAAAGAAAGAAAATTTCCTTCAGTTCCATCTTTGGAATTGTTAAATGATAAAAATGAAGCCCTAGTTTCTTTCACTTTTTATTCATAGTCAGATACTGGCCTGGTTGTGCATGTGTGTGTGTAAGGTGTGTGTGTGCACGTGCAGGTATGTGTGTATAGGAATGGAATTTGTATGTGTGTAGGGGGTGTGTCTATGTATAGGCCTATGTATGTACACAGATATGTGTGTGTGTTTGTATGCGTGTGCGCGCACACGCGCACAGGGTCTGAGTATGTGTAAAGACATTTGCTTGTGTAGAATGTGTATTTATGCTCCAGGGAGTGTGTGGGTAAGGATATGTAAGTAGGGGTGTGCTTTATGTAAGGATGTTTTTGTGTGTTTATGCATGTGTGGTTATGCAGTGATGTGTTTATGTGTGTGTTAAATGAATGTAGGTAGGTTTGTGTGCATGCACACATGGTCTATGTGTGCAGAGATATGTGTGTAGGGGTGTGTGTGTGGAGAGAGAGTGTGTGAGAGAGAAACAGAAACAGAGAGAGTGTGTTTATAATGTTGGGGGAAAATTTTGAAAAGTGGGTCAGCCATGAGAAGTTAAGGAAGCTCAGAAAATAAAGAAGACAGGGTGGGTTGAAGACATTGTGTGGTCTTGAATACTCAGGTAAATCAATTGCGACTTCATTTAATCACCAGTGGAGAGATGCCGACCATTGTTAGCAGGGGCATGGAGGGGGAATGGCATGAAGAGGCTCCAGGGGATTCCTGCCTGGTGCTAGGCTTTGATTGAGGAGTTGGAATTTGATGGTTGGGTTGGGAAGTGTAAGGTGTGGAGACGAGTAAGTGTCTAAGTGGTCACGTCTGGCAGGGACAAGGGCTCAGTTATCCCTCAGCCAGAGCTCAAGATTGACAAAGTTTCTGAACTCACTAAATTTGATTTCTGGTTTTTAAAATGGAAAGCGCAAGACTTTGTAGGACTGGTTTGAGGATTAAATGAGATAGTACACAAAAAGGATTGAGCTCGCCGGAAATTCTCAATGCAGAATATAACAGGAGAAGGAGAAGAGGTAGAAAAAAATATATGTGAAATGCAAAGAAGGCATCAAATCGGGAGAGAAAAAAGGACTGTTCTGTTTACCACTTTTTAAACTCTTTCTACTGTGTCTAATCCAGACTCACAGTGTGAATGCCTCAGTCTGCATGGAGTAAAACTTGCAACATTACAGATTCAGGGAACTGATGGAGGGAAAGAGGACAATCCCAAGGAGAAAATACAGTGCATTTTTATTCACGCGGGAAGGTACACGTTGGCCGTCCCAGGTGAGCATGTCCCCCAAACTGTTTCTTAACTGTGATGGCAAGAGAGGGATGACTGACTCTCTGAGATTCAGGAGGAATCATAAATGCATCTCCAGGGTGAAGGGCTGGGCATAAAGTTGGGATGTCAGTCCAGTGCACAAAATGAAACAAAGGAAAGTGTGATCTATGTCATCTACCACATAATTATAAAGATATGGGATAGCTTGTCCAAAGGAAATGGGTTGCAGTTCCTCTCATTTTTAACTTAAGCTCTTACACCAATTACGTAATCTTTCACCTAATAAATCTATAAATAAGAATAATAAAACTTGCCCTTTCTCTTTTCCTCCAGCCTTTTTTCTTGATTCTTCTCTTGGGCTAATTAGCATTGTTGCAGAAGGTTTTGCATCCTTGAGGCCAGTGGTTCTCAACCTTCCTGATGCCGCGACCCTTTAATACAGTTCCTCATGTCGTGGTGACCCCCAATTTCATTGTTACCAATTGAACATAATTAAAGCATCGTGATTAATCACAAAAACAATATGTAATTATATATGTGTTTTCCGATGGTCTTAGGCGACCCCTGTGAAAGGGTCGTTCGACCCCCAAAGGGGTCGCGACCCACAGGTTGAGAACCGCTGCTTTAGGCAATGCGCTAAAGTGTTTGTGCACATCTTTTAAAATGCTCACATTATTCAACACTGAGTTATTGTTGAATATTTGCTGTGTGCTATTGCCCTCATTTTTATGGCAGAGGAAGCTGAATCTCCACGAGATCAAGAGCCTTGTCCCAAACGGCCCAGCTGGAAGCCTGAGTCCCTACACTGTCCACAGCCACTCCTGGAGTTTATTCAACCAAAACACTGTGAAGATCCCTGAGGACAAACATAAATTACCCTTGTGCTTTTTTGATCGTCATCGGCAAATATGGCTTTATTTCTAAAATGAAAATAATAAAGTAAAATGCAAGTGAGCATGGTGTCTTCTCAAGACAAAAAAACCTCTTCAGTGACTTTATGTAAATAACATCCAGTAGCCAAAGGCTGCTTTATTAGAAAATGGAAACCGGAGTGGGAGAGAATATTCTCTGGTCTGGCCTTTTTCAAACATTGTGCTACATGAATGAGAAAAGAGAGACTCAGGAGAAAAGGAACGAAGTATCTGGTTAATCATGAAATCAGCTTTAAAATTCTCTATAAGATAAAATTAGTTTTTCTCTAAATTTAACATTCTGGTTGCTTTTGATGTTGCTGGGTAAGTTTCAGCCTAATAAATACTAATGTGGAAAAAAGTGAGATGGAAATAAATGAAGAAGAAATTTTTTTCTCTTATGGTCTTGTTGAGACATTTAAAAATGAAAATACTGTGAAAGAAAAATAAAAATTGTGAGAACTAGAAGCCTCTCAATACTGTTTTTGCTTACCTTGAGGATCAATCTTAAATAATGCATTTTAATAAATTAATAAATTCTAGAAAGATGTTTTCAGAACATTAAATAAGAAAAGTAAAATGATAAATTTAATATAATTGCATTACAAATATTGTGGAGAACAAATCTTGACAGACTTATGGGAATGGCCTAGAATAGAAGGAGGTCATGAACTGAAGGCAGACTTGGCCCATTGCACAATTTAGACTGGGTTTCCCCACTAAATTCCCCACTAAAGGGAGGGAATTATGAGCTGGCTTGTTTCTTTCAAGAATCTTTATTATTATTTGTTTTGACATGCCTTGAATTATGACATCTAGACCTTTGGAAATTGCATGCTCATTTTTCTGGTAAATCAACTGTTACGTGCTGAGTTGTACCTCCCCCCACCCCAACTCATAAGTTGAAGCTCTAACCTTGAGTATCTGAGAATGTCACTGTATTTGGAGATAAGACCTTTAAAGAAGTATTTAAGTTAAAATGAGGTTATATGGGTGGGCGCTGTTCTGATATGACTGGTGTCCATATAAGAAGAGGAGGTTAGGCTATAATACACAGACAAAGGGAAGATGGTGTGATGACATGGGAGAAGAAAGCCCATCTACAATTCAAGGAGAGAGGTCTTGAGAGAAACCAACCCTGCTGACTCCTTGATCTCAGATTTCTAGCCTCCACAACTGTGGGAAATAAATTTCTGGTGTTTAAGTCACCCTGTCTGGGGTATTCAGTCACAGTAGCTCTAGCAGACTAATACCCCAGACAAGCAACCAACAAACATAAACCAGGAAAGAAGCATACCTTCATGACCCCAAACTTAATGGTAGCATCTCTCCTATCATCTCAATCTCCAATGACAGAATCACGTGTTAGGGAGATATATAAAGAAAAATAAAAATAAATGTACTGTATAAAAGTGTGCAAGTGAAATCCTTCTCTTCCCTCATTCTTCTCACGAAGATGGCCTGGGAGAAGCACTATCCCAATAAAAATGAATGTACACAGTCCTTGGATCTTGACTTCTAACTACCATTCTCCTCTTTAAAAGAAATACAGGATTTCTTGGAGAAATATTCAGTTCCAAGGCTAGAACAAGGAAAGTGCAAGATGCGGTTGGAACAGGTTGTTGGAACAGAAAGCAAGAAAGTACTCAAAAAAATGATGGCACCTGGCAAAAGGCACTAAAACCACTTTTAAGGGACTCCCATTTGCCAAATCTGGGTCAATTTCAGTATAAAAGAAATAATAAGAGAAACAAATTAAAATGAATGATCAGATTATAACCTATTGAATAATATAGAAATCATGAGTTTATGCTGATTTATAAATTGAAAGTTAGATGAGAAATAGGGTATTTAACATAGTTCCAAAGTTTCTCCCCAAGGACAAATTTGTTTTAAGTCAGACAAAATAGACTTTAAAACAAAGACTGTAATAAGAGACAAAGAATTGCATAGTGATAAAAGGGTTAATCCAATAAGAAGATAGAACATTTGTAAATATTTATCCGTCCAACACAGAAGAACCTGGATATATAAAGCAAATATTAACAGACCTAAAGGGAGAAATAGACAGCAATACAATGGCAGTAGGGGACTTCAATA
This sequence comes from Myotis daubentonii, assembly GCF_963259705.1. Taxonomy (NCBI): domain Eukaryota; kingdom Metazoa; phylum Chordata; class Mammalia; order Chiroptera; family Vespertilionidae; genus Myotis; species Myotis daubentonii. The sequence goes on from NC_081856.1 coordinate 25,893,341, forward strand.
CCCAACTTGCATCAATGGATAGGTAACCCAGACAGAAAACCAACAGTGAAACATCGGCCTTAAATAAATGACAGATTAGACCAGATGAGCTTAGATATTTACAGCACATTCCATCCAAACCAACAGAATACACATTCTTCTCAAGTGCACATTGAATATTTTCCAAGATAAATCATATGTTAGGCCACAAAACACATAATAAATTTTTTTAATATATTTTTTTATTGATTTTTTACAGAGAGGAACGGAGAGAGATAGTTAGAAACATCGATGAGAGAGAAACATCGATCAGCTGCCTCCTGCACATCTCCTACTGGGGATGTGCCCGCAACCCAGGTACATGCCCTTGACCGGAATCGAACCTGGGACCTTTCAGTCCGCAGGCCGACGCTCTATCCACTGAGCCAAACCGGTTCCGGCCACACATAATAAATTTTAGAGGACTGAAAAAATCATGTCAAGCACCTTTTCGGACCATAATGGTATGAAACTAGAAATTAATTACACAAAGAAAACTGGAAAATACACAAATAAGTTCCTCATAATGTGAGGTGAGGAGTAGGGAGAGATTATTTTCTCACTCTAGATACATTCATGGAAGATAGAACCGTAATGAGATAAGATATCCAGGAAGTTAAAGGGTTTTGGGGAATGTGATCCTTTGAAGGTGACTCTGGGAGGCACCGAAGCTGAGTTATTCAATAGGTGTGCTATGCAGGCGCAGGAGCACTAGCGAACAGGAATAAAAGGAAGGGAGAGAAGGAGAAAGGGGGAAATTACCCCAAATGTTGATGATCAGAGGAATCTAAAATGAAGCTAGTTTGTTTCAGCACGCAGGAGCTTGCTGTATTGTCTGGCTTACTCATCTCTCATTCTTGTTTTACATGACACATGAAGTGTGAGCCAACCTGTTCTGAGGGGCACATGGAAGACAAGCGGAGGTGACTGGCAAAGACCTGAGTGGCATGGACAGTGCCGGCAGAGGTCAGATGTCCCACCTGTCTGACCTAGTGAGGCACCGATTATGTTCACCAAGACAACTCTGGCCTTTCAAGCATTCAAAACAAAACTTCACACCTGGGATAAAAGTTTGAAAGGATCTGAAAAGCTTCACTTCCTTCAAGCCTTTGGAAAAGGACATCGTTACTTGCTGCGTGTTGTAATCCTTGTCTCTGGGGTGTGTCTGCTCAGTACTATTAATAAGAGGAACTATTTTTTACAACACTTTTGGGGGAAAGCTCTAGCCCTCTGGTGACTAAAAACAGACAGCAAGCCAACATGTCTCTTTGCCCAAGACAATGGGGACCACGCCCTGGGACCCAGGCGCACCTGGAAGCAGAGGAACATCATTAGCTCTGTCAGAAACTTGTTGTTTGGATAGTCATTCTCTGAGTAACTGCTTCTTTAGGAGCCCTTCCCTTTGTTTTATAAATGCCAGGCTTCTGTGTTAAGCTAAGTAGAATCCCAGGGACTTCGTTTGTTTGGATCCCTCCTGGGAGTACTTAGAATAATGCAAAGAGAAGTGGTGTGCATGGAAGCCCCATGTTTTTCCTTGAGTCCACCTCCTGCAGGCACCCGACCAACGAAATGCATGAGCAGGAGTTTGCAAGAAAGAAAAAATATTAAATTGGCCAATCAGAGATGGGGAGCTAAAGCTGAAAACCCAACTCTCCGATATATCGGGTAAGTCACAGATAATGCAGGGCAAAATCACAAGACACTGTGGGTTAAGGGGTTTGTGTTTGTGCTGGAAGCTGGTTGATAAGGATGATGAATCATGTCTACAGGTCTGAGGCCAGCTCTGAGGTCAGTTCTGACATCCCTCTGTCCAGCCTCACAGTAGAGTCGCCAAGGAGTGGTTCTACCTTGGGGCTCCAGAACAGAAAGATAACGTAGGCCAAGATGTTATCTTTAGCCTGACAGAGGTTAGGACAGAGTTTTAGACAGTGTCACCATTGCCTGGCCGAGTCACTGTTTTCTACTGCCTCATAGTGGGGCTGCTGCTTATTGGGGGTGTGGGGTGGGGAGCTGGGTCTTATGGGGGGTGGAGAAAGAGAGGGAGGAAGAGGGAGGGAGAAAGGTGATTTCTAGAGCTAGGATTTGATGCTAAATTTAATTAAAGTCCCAAGGACCCTCTGTTTCAGTGGCCTGGTACTGTGGACTCTGGGTGACGAGGAAATCACAGACAGAGGCACAAGAAGGAGCCTGCCCAGAGGTCCTGCCCACTCACAGCTCTTCCTTCCAGCATTTTCTGCGGATGTGGCCAGGAGAGCAGCAGAACCAGTGCCCTTCTAATGGGGCCTGTAAACAGATGAGGATAGAAGGAATCAAATAAATGACAAGAGATGGAAGATAAAGACACAGCAACATCAGGCGTTGTTTGTAACTCAAAGCCTACAGAAGCCACATGCCTGGACTGCCCTCCGCGTGGTGCAGAGTGCATCGCAAGCCTTTGGAGAGAAAAGGAAAGCGTAGATCAATCATCACAATAGAAGAATCCAACTGGCAGGCCAGTGCAGGTTGGAGCAACCACCACGACTGTCACCAGCCATTCAGCAGGAGTAGATCCCAGGTGGCCTGGGAATGAAAACACTCAGGATTATCATTGCCCGTAATAAAGGCAATAACTACACTCTTCCAGTAATGAAAAATAGTATCATAGGTAAGTTAATGTAAAAAACAATGACAAAATGTAATCCTGTTGAGAAAGTGCCGCAGTCCATTCATTGTCTTCACTAGCTGAGTTCAGACAGAGACCCCCAAAAGCTAGTAACCTTAGAAGTCCTAGCAAAGGTCAGGACTGTGCACCACCCAGTTAATCTAGGAACCACCCAGTTAATTTAGGTAATGGTAGTCGAAGCATCATCCCCACCTTAGTTCACTTAATTCCTTAGATACTTGTGTAGATCCTTGTTGATTATGTTGATCAGATACTCTGTATATTCCTGGAAATTGTCTGCCGACCTGTGTGTCATTGAAACCTCCTTACCCAAGGACTACTCCAGATCAATAAAAGATTGGAGCGGCCTGAGCATCGGGGGAAGTCCTTCTGGACTTGCCCGCCTGGTCCCCCAGTATTGCAAAATTATCTCGTGCCATTTTTCTCTCATTTGTTGTGCGGCTCCTCTTTCAGATACCGAACCCTACTCCACACAGAACGTGGAGGGAGTCTTACACGACAAGAAAGAAAATCCTTTTTGTCCAAACTTCATGGCAGACCGGGCATTTGCAAAAAACGTCTTAAAATGCGCAGTCATTTCAGGGGTCCTGGGGAGCGGAGCCCTGGCAGCTGGCTGAGACCCTCCGATGCCGCAAAGAGCCCGCAGCTGCTGGGGCGAAGGTTAGCTGGGACCCGCAGACGTGAGTGTGCGCTGTGAGCGTGGCTTCCCGAAGCCAGGAAAGATCAGATGCGCACTGTCCCGCCCTTGGCCTGGGGGAGCGCCCCGCGGGTGTGGGGTTTCCTCCTCTCTGGGCCCAGCAGAACTCGGTCCCGAGTTCACGTTCCCAGGGCACAACGGAGCCTTGTTCAGCCAGTCACAATGGGGAGCTTGGAGGGAGACCGCGACACCGTCCTGGGGTTTCCCTTTGAAATTGTTCCAGGGCCTGGGCCTGAAAACAGGCGTCAGGGAGATCTCTGGGCGCAGGGGTGGCCACACAAAAGGCATTCAGATGGTCTTTATCGTCGCTGGCCTCCACCCGCTTCCTCGGCGCCATCGGAGGCTTCTAGGGAGAAGAGCACCCCAGCGGCAGTTGGGGCCACTACCGTCCCCCTCATTGTCTCTCCAGCCCTGCCCTGGATTCCTCTGGGCCCAGCTCCAGGACCTGAGATTAACACTGCAGACCCTGCAGGCACCCCTTCCTACAGCACATTTCTGCACATTTCAGATATATGTTCAGAGAGAGAGTTTACTCGGACTATACAGAATACCATCCACTTGCCTGTCTGCGGAATATTCTGCATCTACTCAGGCAGACCTTAGAGACAGATGCTGAGTGGAAAAGGATAAGGTATCTTTTTTTTTTTTTTTAAATAACCCTCCAGCCCCACCAGCCACGGTTCACACAGACATCTCACTCAGAGGACAGCATTCATTTCAGCATCCTTTCATGGGGCCGCCTTTGTTGGAGATACTGGGTTAGGCACGAGGGACACAAAGACACCTGCTCACTCTACCTGGAAGGAAGCCAGCTCTTCGTCAAAATGAGGTCCCAACAAATGATAGGGTTAAACGTGCCGGGTAAGTTCAGGCCAGTGAGTTGCTTGCATGACGGGTACACCTAGATAGGTGTGCAACATATTTTCGAGAAGTGACTAGCTTAGGGAAACACAGGCAGAGCACTGATTATGAAAGAGAAGGGAAGCTTTCAGCTGGAGGTTGAAGAACAGATTTGGATTTTTGTTTTTAAGAAACTTGCAAGGTGCATATTAGATCCTAGGGACTGAAATTTGAAATCTAAAAGGTAATTTAATGATTAAATGGCTTCATCCAAATTAGGAAGAAAACAAAACCAAACAAAACTGGAAGAGAGGTAATGACCTTGATATTCTTTAAAAAGCATCAAAGTTACCCTCACCGAAGTCAGAGCGTTCTTGGTCCGTGCACTGCCTGTATTATTCAGAGTTGCTTTAATTTCGTGTCACCCATGAGCAGGGTGGGGTGTGGCAGTAGGTCTTCGCAGTGCCGTGAGGTCTTATTCCAGGACCTGTGACAGAGAGCTAATATTTAAAAATATATTTTTATTGATTTCAGAGGGGAAGAGAGAGGGAAGGAGAGATAGAAACATCAGTGATGAGAGAGAATCATTGATTGGCTGCCTCCTGCACCCCCCCTTACTGGGTATGGAGCCTGCAACCTGGACATGTGCCCTGACCTGGAATTGAATCTGACCTGGTTCATAGGTCAATGCTCAACCACTAAGCATCAGAGATCTAATTTTAATTCATTTTCCCGATTAGTTAACTAATTTGTTGGAGAAAAATATCTGTTCCATCAGAATATAAATCCTTCCTTGCTCTACGTGTTGAGCAGCTATTACCAACCTGCTTACTGGATTCGTGACGATGGGAAAAAGGGTTTGCAGCCTCAAAGAAAGGCTGGGCACACCATGTAGATGGAGCAGAAGTTGTGTAACTACACCCCCCGCCCCTGCTACGGGGCTTCATTGGGTCTACAGAGACCCGGCCAGCTGTCACCCAGCTGGTCACCCAGGAGGAAGCCCAGGGAATGGAGAAGTGAGAGCGTTCAGCAATGCGACTAAGTGCACAGCCACCCTGACCGTGGCCGGAAAACCGCAAATGGAACAAGAAAAAACTGCCCTGAGAAACCTTTGAGAACTTGCAGTAAACGCACAGTATCAGCACCAGAGCTTGATTTCCTTACCGGCACACACACACACACTTTTCCTTTTAGTGGCAGGGACCCCTCTCCTCGCTAGCCCAGTGCTCTGAATTGCACAAAGGGCTCAGCTGAGAAAGGCAAGGCTTGGAGGTCCACCTCCGTTTGGTTTGCAGGGAGGGTGTGGGTGAGTTTGGTGAGCGTGGTCACCCAGTTGAGGGGTTCATCAGTTCCCTCAGCCTACGCCCTAGAACTCCTCCCCTGCGTCTGGCCCCTCCACCACTTTGTGGCGTGGCTCTGAGCTCAGTTTCCTTATCTGTAAAGTGTAACCAATGGTGGCACTGCTCTCCTGGGCTGTGGTAAGAGTAAATGAGAGGAGGTCCAAGAAAATCACGTTGTCAAGCCTTAAAGCACCCGTTCATTTGTTGATTTACTATGAACTAAAAGAATCACTACCCAAACCAACTTTCTCCCTCTCTTTTCTCACTTCTTCTTTTTCACAAAATCAAGTCACACATTTTGTTATTCGAGTAGGTCAATAAAAGTTCTACAAGGACACTGAGCTGAATAGGTTGGGGTTGAAATTCCCTCAAGAATCTTACTCTCTAGTTGGGAAGAAACACACAAACACATTAGAGGTTTTTAAATGGCACTCATGTCAAATTATAAAAGAGCAATGGAAGAGCTCTCTCTTCCTAATGGAAGATTAGTTACTCTACTAGTTTGCTAAGGGCTGACATAACAGGGTACCACTGACTGAGGGGCTTTAAAACAACAGACATGAATTTTCTCGCAGTTCTGGAGGTTATAAGATGTCAGCAGTTTTCTTCTGAGTCTCCTTGGCTAGTAGATAGATGGCCTTCTTTCCCTTGTGTCTTCACATGCTCTTGCCTCAGTGGGAATCTGTGTTTAATAGTTTCTTTTTTAAGAAGAAAATATTTTTATTGATTTCAAGAGAGGAAGAGAGAGGGAGAGAGACAGAAACATCAGTGATGAGAGAGAATCATTGATTGGCTGCCTCCCGCAGGCCCCTCAATGGGGATCAAGCCCACAATCTGGGCATGTGCTCTGACCAGGAATCGAACTGTGACCCTCTGGTTCATCGGTCAATGCCCAACCGCTAAGCCATGCCATTCGGGCTCAATAGTTCCTTATAAGCACACTAGTCCTTTTGGATTGAGACCCACCCTAAGGACCTCATTTTAACTTAATTACATCTTTAAAGACCCTCTCCCCAAGTACAGCCACATTCTCAGGTCCTTGGGACTAATACTTCAACATATGAATTTTGGGGGCCACAATTCAGACCATAACATTTGCTAAATAAATGTTGTAGACTAGGGGTCCAGATACTGCCAGGGGAGAGTCCTTGATGAGCCACAAAGGGACTTCTTCGAGAAGGCTCAGACAGACCCAAATATGCAAATCCACCTCTGGTTCTTTTGGTGATAGGCTGCTTGCAAATGAGTGCTATTTAGCTATCTTCTAGTTAGATAAGTTCAATAACTCCTGGTTCATTTTCATGTCTACAGGGTCTTGTATCAAATATTCAAATGAAATGAAAAAGTTCAAATAATCATTTGAATAAATGACTTTTCTTGTGAAAAACAGTAATTAAGTTTGTTGCAATTTGACTTTTTAAATCTTTCTCTTCTCTTCTTTCCTTATTCCTTTGGAAGGGGGAGCCTCCACAGGCTGTGGAGACTTTGATTGTAAGTGGACCATGGTAACAGCAGAGTTGGATAATAAATGCAGAACTGTGGGCAGGAGAGATCACAAGAAGCTTGGTGGTGTAGAACCTCTTTATAGAGGAGGTGGTTCCTAAACTGGAAACTTGAGTGGGTCAATATATCAATACATCCAGTTCTACCAGATTGCCCCACCGGCTGTACCGAACTTCTCTATTGGGTTTTACATAGTATTTTTACAATAGTCCCACATAGTTCTAAATAGTATTTCTCTACAGGTATGTACCACAATCTATTTAAAAATCCACTGTTTTGGAGACCCAAGCTGTTTACAGCTCTTCACTCAAAAGAGCACTGCAATGAACATCTACAATATGGGTTTTAACTTTGCATTTGAATTCTTACTTTTAAAGCTTGACGTTTTGTAGTACAAGCAAAGTTTTTGGCTCTCTGGACCTCTGATAACATTCCTGGCTTGCTTCTGGTGCTAAGTCATCAGGATGATACTCAGCTACTGAGCCGGTTTGGCTCTTACACACACACACACACACACACACACACACACACACACACACACACACACTGCTACTGAGCTGGTGTGGCTCTTACACACACACACACACACACACACACACACACACACACTGCTACTGAGCTGGTGTGGCTCTTACACACACACACACACACACCAATGACTGGTTCTGCTGGAAGGGGACACAGGCAGAAGGAAGGAGCAGCAAAATCAAAGGCTGATGCAGCCCGGGAGCCTGGAGTTCAGTGAGCATCCAGAGTCTTATAAAGAAAAGCCTTTGGCATTCTAGGTAGGCGTCACTCTGGCCAGAGTTAGCTCAGTTGCCTTGCCACAAAAGTAAAACAGAGAATTAAGGGAATTATTTCAATACCTTCTGCTAAAATCTTGAATAATTTAGCTGAAGACTCTATAATTTCATTTCCTACAGTATCAATTTCAGCTGAATGCCTATTCTACTACCATTGTTTCTTTTCTTTTTGAATAAATATTTCAAAGACAATCATGGGATAAGGAGTACATACTTGGTTCACAGAATAAAGATTAAAATACAATATTTTTGTCATGGCTTTCCCCCATTTGTTTGGGTTAATTCCTAAATATTTACAGATTAAATTCCGAAATTAATTTTTGACATATAGCTCTACTGGAAAATCAGAATTTGCCATATTATTTTTAAATTTAACTCTGTTAAACTGAATGGAATGGGAACTTCCCAACTAATAGTGAAGCTCTGCCCCTGTAGCTCAAAAACAGCCATAACAATGTGTAAATGAATGTGCTGTGTTCCAATAAAACTTTATCTATAGACACGGGAATGTGAATTTTATTTCATTTTCATGTGTCAGAAAATAAAATACCTTTCTTCTTAAGTGTACAAACCATTCGTACCTGACAGGTCGTACACAAAAGGAGGTGGGCCAGATGGGGCTCATGGGCCACAGTTTGCTGACCCTTGACCCAGCAGAACTGTGAAATTTCAAATATTCACCACCCTCCTTTGGTTAGTATAGGAAACTGAAGGATGATTGGTTCACAGAAGTAAGATGAGGTATACCAGACAGGGAGTGAACCTTTTTTTTTTAATGATTTCTAGACACTGGCTATGGCCAGATAAGTCTAGCATTGTGTCCCCCTTTACTCCCCGTTGCACTGGATACTTATTGCATGATGGCTTTCATCAAGGGCCCACATGTTTTGAATGAAAAAAAAAAAACACCTGCTTACAGTGCTAACCAGCCTCAAAGGCAGAAAGCATAGCTAATAAAATCTTTCCATCCAAGCAGGCTTTTCCGGTAGTGAAACTAAAAAGGCAGTAGCATGTACTGATGAATCTTTACACATTTATACTTCAGGACACAACATGGTGACTGCACCTGGGAACTCTCCCACTGAGTGGAAACCAGCAGACTTCCAGGTCGGGGAGCTCTCTCATGAGTGTGTCATGGAGTGAGGCCATAATTACCGTTGATAGAACCCTACTTGTTTAAGTGGATTTTAAATCCTGTTTTTAAGACTTGGTTAGGAAGTAACAGAAATAATAACCTGTATTTTCTTAGGACTTCCACAACACGTACAGCATCTTATCATCAACATCGTCATGATGGCTCTTCTGTTTTGAGGCAGTGCAGTGTCTGGAGCAGTGTTAAGTACTTTAAACCCCACAACAATCCTTTGAGATCTGCTCAGCCCCATTTTACAGTTAAAGGAGGTTCAGAGAGACACTGGGTTATAAACACAGGTATGAATGATTCTGAGACCTCTAACCACTGCACAACTGTCTGCTAATTTATCCTCCCAATTATTTTGTGAAGCCAGAAATTATTTTCATTTTAATGAGCAGAGTGTCAGAGATACTGAATGACTTGCCCGAACTGGATCATGTTACCATCTTACGACTGCAACCCCAATATGGACAATTCTTTATGATGAAAACAATATGACCAAGAAGATGAAGGTCTTAGGGTTAGGAACAAGAAGACATGATAACTCTAATATTCACGCCTCTAACTTTATCCATTTACAAAAAGAAGAAAATTCACAAAATTCTTAAGAAGGTCCTTTATAGACTTTAGATATTAACTCCTTATCATGTAAGTGATTTGTAAATATTTTCTCCCATTCTGTAGGTTGCCTTTTCATTTTGTTGATGGTTTTCTTTGCTGTACAGTAACTTTTCAGTTTGATGTAGTCCCGCTTGTTTATTTTTGCTTTTGGTGTAAAATTAAAAAAAAAAAAAATGAGGTCAAGAATGAGGCCAAGGAGTGAGCCTCCTGTTTTCTTACAGGAATTTTATGATTTCAGGCATTATGTCTAGGTCTTTAATCTATTTTGAGTTGATTATTTTTTGATATGATGTAAGATAGTGGTCCAGCTGTTCAGTTTTACCACCAGCATTTATTGAAGAGACAATCCTTTCCCATTATATATTGTTGACTTCTTTGTCATAAATTAATTGACCATATCTGTGTGGTTTTATTTTTGAGCTCTCATTTTGTTCCATTTTTGTAAGTCTCTGTTTTTATACCAATAGTATAGTTTTGATTACTATAGCCTTGTAATACTTTAAAGTCAGTAACACTTGAACTGATTTTCTTTCTCAGGATTGCTTTGCCTATTTAGGGTCTTTTGTGGCTCCATACAAATTTTAGAATTGCTTGCCTTATTTCTCTGAAGAATGCCATTGGAATTGTGATAGGGTTTGCATTGAATCTGTATATTGCTTTGTGTAGTATGGACACTTGAACATGAAATATCTTTCCATTTATTTGTGTCTTCAATTTATTTCACCAATGTCTTCTAGTTTCCAGTGTATAGGTCTTTCACCTCTTTGGTTAAATTTAGTCCCAGGGCCCTGGCCGGTGTGGTTCAGTTGGTTGAGCATCATCCCAGCACTGAGAGGTTGCAGGTTGGATTCCTGGTCCAGGGAACATGTCCAGGATGCAGGCTTGATCCCCAGCAGGGGGCGTGCAGGAGGCAGATCACTCATTTTTGTTTCTCTCTCCCTTTCCCTTCCCCTCTCTCTAAAATGAATAAAAACATATTTTAAAAAAATTTAGATCCATGAACATGGACAATAGTGTGGTGAAGGTCTGGGGAATCACAGGGGCAGGGTGGAGGGGGTCAATGGGAAAAAAATGGGACATAGGTAATATTTTTAACAATAAATTAAAAATAAATTAGTCCCAAGTATTTTATTTTTTGATGCAATTGTAAATGAGCTTATTATCTTGATTTTTCTTTCTGATAGTTTATTATTGTATAGAAAGGCAACTGATATTTATGTATTGAAATTGTATCCTGCTTCAACTGAATGTTTATTAGTTTTAACAGTTTTTTTGTGGAGCCTTTAGGATTTTCTATATATATTATGACACCTGCAAATATAGTTTCACTTCTTCCTTTCTGATTTGAATGCCTTTTAACTCTCTTGCCTAATTGTTCTGGCTAGGACTTCCAGGACTATGTTGAATAAAGATGGTTAGAGTGGGCATTCTGGTCTTGTTCCGGAACATAGAGGAAAAGATTTCAGCTTTTCAACTGCTGAATTTGATGTTAGCTGTGGGCTTGTCATAAATGGCCCTTATCATGTTGAGACACATTCTTTCTTTATCCAGTTTGTTTTTTTTATCATGAAAACCTTCTTTGATCTCTCTGTTTTCCTTAAGAATAATATTAAACAATACTGGCTAGACTTTACCACATGCCAGATACACAGAGCACTTTACAAACATTAATTAATTCATATAATTCTCATGAGCACCCTATGTGTGTACATGTTATTAGTATGTTTTCCAGATGGACAAACTGCACAGCAAGGGAGGCTCTATTTCAGCGGTTCTCAACCTGTGGGTTGTGACCCCTTTGGCGGTCAAACGACCCTTTCACAGGGGTCGCCTAAGACCATCCTGCATATCAGATATTTACATTACGATGCATAACAGTAGCAACATTAGTTATGAAGTAGCAACGAAAATAATTTGATGGCTGGGTCACCACATGAGGAACTGTATTTAAAGGGCCAGAAGGTTGAGAACCACTGCTCTATTTATAGACTCATCTCTATCCTTGTAGATCTAAGGCACAGAAGATCCCGTTTGTTAAATCTCATTTGCAGAAAAGCACAGTAATTCTGTACACAGAGTACTTGGGTTCCAACCTCAGCTACACTTACTAGTAATAGCTCGTTAAACTTGGACAAATTACTTAGTTTTCTAGGACTTCAGTTTTCTTGATCTGCAAACTCTTGAATTTGTTCACTTTGGATTTAAATTGTTTAAATGCATATTCATTTTATAAAAATGGCTTTAAAAAGTTTAACAAGAGTTGGACTAGAACAAGGACTGCTAGCTTCTTGTTTTATCCTAAGTAGCTCTAGGGGCTTCACTTTTTATCTATTTTGCATATTTGGCTTCTTGGTAAGATTTTATTTAAATGCAGGGTTGCATAATAAAGTTTTTTGAGTACTAGTAATCTATAAACAGGTCTATAAATCAGTTACATCTATGTGGGATTAGTGGGCAGGAATATTTAAATCTTGGTCAGGCTTTCTGTTCTCACATAGGGTCATGTATGTTCAGGAAGACTAATTTAAATATTAACAGCATACAAGTAGGAAAACGTGTTGCAGAAAAAGTGTCTGCATAAAAGGTTAACTGACAAAAACAAGTGGCTAAGTAAGGTCACATTCAAGTTCTAGAGGCCACAGGTAGAGCTGTTCATGACCAATGCCTATATTATTTAGAAAATGGTGACAGGTTTATGATATATACACTAATGCTACCTGATGAAAAATTATAAAAACTGAGAACATTGACAGATTTTGATGTTGAAAAAAGTAATTTAATCTTTTTTTTTTTTAATATATTTTATTGATTTTTTAAAGAGAGGAAGGGAGAGAGATAGAGAGTTAGAAACATCGATGAGAGAGAAAGATCGATCAGCTGCCTCCTGCACACTCCCCACTGGGGATGTGCCCGCAACCCAGGTACATGCCCTTGACTGGAATCGAACCTGGGACCTTTCAGTCCGCAAGCCGACGCTCTATCCACTGAGCCAAACCAGTTTCGGCGAAAAAAGTAATTTAATCTTTAATGACCAGTGCAATTGCTACTGTATTGCAGAGTAACAAGGCCTACATTGTAAAATTTCAAGAGACTAAAATTAGTATTGCTTCTTTATTCTCCAACAAAGGTGTTTTTGACTTAATAGTTATTTTTTCCAGTACTTACTGGGAATTACCCCAATTTATTCCAATTCCTCCAGCTCCATCCTAGCCCAAACCATTTTTTGTTTAATGCTTAACATGCTCACATTATTAACCTTTTGCGGTCCAACATCGAGGCTGACTCGACCAGGCACTAGTTGCAGGTCCCACATGGAGCTGAGTTTGTGTGTGTGTGTGTGTGTGTAGGGGTGTTGGTGAGGGGGGCGGGGGTGTCAGCCTGACCTGTGCCCTCTTGCAATCTGCGACCCCTTGCCCCTAACCACTTGCCTGCCTGCCTGCTCGCCTGCTTGCCTGCTCGGTGTGCATCATAGTGACTGGTTGTTCTGATCATTCCGCCATAACAGTTGTTTAGGCTTTTATATATATAGATCAGCGGTTCTCAACTTGTGGGTCGCGGCCCCTTTAGGGGTTGAACGACCCTTTCACAGGGGCCGCCTAAGACCATCGGAAAACACATATATAATTACATATTGTTTTTGTGATTAATCACTATGCTTTAATTATGTTCAATTTGTAACAATGAAATTGGGGGTCATCACAACATGAGGAACTGTATTAAAGGGTCGCAGCATTAGGAAGGTTGAGAACCACTGATATAGATAAAGGTCTCAAATCCCCAATAGCCAGAAAGTCCTGTTTTTTCCGCCTACTTGTAAAAATGAACGAACACAATTTTTAAATGAATAACAAAGGAACACATATTCTTCCTCCTTTCTTTGCCATTTTAATAGAAAAAAAATATAAAGCTTATTACAAAATATATTTCACATTCTTTTTGTAATAGAAATTTTAAAAACACCAACTTTACAAAATAAAAGCAAATTCTGAGTGGAGCAAAGACATGAAAACAAGAAAATTCTGGAAAAAAGATTGGGATAAATGTACTTATATTCTGGGAGTGGATAAGATCTTTCTAAAGGACATAAACCACCCAAGTGCAGCAAAGAAAAAAGACTGATAAAATTGAAAACTTTGTGTATGGTAAAAAGTAAAAAATCACAAAATAAAAACAAAGGGGTCTTTAATTTACAAAGAATTCATACATATGAATAAGAAATAAAAACAATCCAAAAGAAAAATTAATAAAAGATAGCAGTCAGTTTAAAAGGGGAAAACTATTTTAAAAAGACCAAATGTATGAAAATATTATCGAATCTCATTCATAATTAAGGAAACACTCACAAACAGTAAGATACCATTTTTCTCACACAGATGGTGGCAAAAATGAAAGAAAGTGCTTGATGATGTCCAGAGCTGGGGAAATGGAAGAAAACATGCACTCAAATCGCAGCACAGAATAGCTGATAATTGCAAAAAACCTCAAAACAGCCCAAGTTTTCATCAATAAGAAACTGGTTAAATGACAGTATATCCGGGAGATGAAATACTAGATGGTCACTAAAAGGAACGAGGTAGAGCTCTATGTATTCACTGACATGACAGGTCTCCAGGATATACTACTAAAAAATACAGTAAGAAAAAAAAAGGTGGTGGTGGGGGGCCCTATGGAACAGTGCGTCAATGGGGGAAAAGGTGTATCAGAGTCTACTGCAATTCCTTTCTGTCCTCTAAAGGAATTTAAAATATTGTTATCTTTAGGTAGATGAAGGAAGGGTAGTGGAAGGGGTGGAAGATTTTTACTTTTCATTTTGTACCATTCTGTACTGTTTGTTTCTATCCCTAAAGGTATAACATTATTTATTTCAACAGGGGTTATTAAATGGGTGGAAACTCTATCTCATTCATTGTTTTCTTTGTATCTCCTCTTTATTAAACATAACACAATTGATTTTTACACACACACACACACACACACACAAAGATGTTAACCAAAATATATAAAATATTTTTAAAAAACAGACATAGGCCCATATACACACATACATGCTGACTGATATTACTAGTAAGTACAAGAGAAAGCCTACCTTTTCCCTATCAGACACTTACTACCCTAATGAATACACATACTAGTAGTTAATATTACTTAAAGATCTCTAGGTACTTCATTAATCTTCTGTAACTTTCCATTTTATATAATGATATAAGATTATGGGTTTAATACAGGGGTCTTCAAACTTTTTAAACAGGGGGCCAGTTCACTGTCCCTCAGACTGTTGGAGGGCCGGACTATAGTTTAAAAAAAAAAAACTATGAACAAATTCCTACGCACACTGCACATATCTTATTTTGAAGTAAAAAACCAAAACGGGAGCAAATACAATATTTGTATTTGCATGTGGCCCGCGGGCCATAGTTTGAGGACCCCTGGTTTAATAGATCAGCAAATAGAGAAAGAAATTGCAATTGTCTCTGAATAATGTTCTGACTGCTACATGATCTTTCTGTCCTTGTACCATCTCAGTTATGATTCAGAGACTGGTTTTCGAATCAGGTTCCCAAAATAAGCAGTGATTGTCTTCAGTTTATTATTAAGAAAGTTTTGTTCTATTTCCACTTGCCCTCCAGGCCCAGCTAAGGATGCCACCTAAAAAAAAAAGGAACAGAAGAAAGTCACATATACACAAACATGATTTCAAAATAAATCCTTCATTCATATGTTTCATCAAATAGTAAGACGACTTGGCTTTTTATTCAAGTCCTTCAAATAATGAGGCATCTCAAATGTTCACTTTTACTTTCCAGGTATTAATGCACTATTTATTGGCAGAAATACCTGTTGCTTCAGACACTTGGACGTTATGGGAAAGATCAGATGGTATGTTATTGCATTTGACCCAATCTCTCCAATGACAGAAGCTAAAGAACTCAGAGGAAGAGAAATACACACCCTCCCCAAATACCAGGTTTATTAAGACAGAAATTTAAAGAGTAAGTCACTTTCCTGAACACTTTTGTCCTGTTCACCTTATCTTTGGCATCTTACCCTCTCATTCATTAAATGGTATTTATTGAGAGCCTGCTACATGATACTAAGAATAATCCATCAGAGAGCAAGACAGATATACTCCCACAAGTTCTAGTCTCTGGTCTCCCTGGACCACCTCTTTAACCTTTTGCTCGTGTGTGTGTGTGTGTGTGTGTGTGTGGGGGGGGGGGTTTACTCCCCCTCCTTTTGATTGGGTAAAATAGATTGCTCTTTTTGAGGCCTACTAGAACACAGTGACCAACCCCTTTATCAGGAAGCTAAAAGCACCACTCCTCTCCACCTCCACAGAGTTAACATCAACAGGGGGCTTCCAACTAGCAATGCTTTATCTAAGTTCCTATACAGATAACGTTTTGTGTTAGCCCATTTTTTCATCCAACCTGGGTCTATTAACTAGCAAACATATTATCTTCGAACCCATCGTTACATCACCAGACATGAGTTTATCGAGGAGGCAGTGAGGAGTAAGGGAAAGAACGCATGAGAAGCCCTGGAGTCATGAACAGAACATGGAGTTTTCAATAAGGATGCTCAGGGGCAAGTCCAACCACAGCAACAAGAGACCTGCCCTCCGGTAATGAGCTCCGGAATCGGTGAAACTGTAATTTATTTCTGAAAGATGTGCTGTTGGTCTAGTTCAGTGATGGCGAACCTTTTGAGCTCGGCGTGTCAGCATTTTGAAAAACCCTAACTTAACTCTGGTGCCGTGTCACATATAGAAATTTTTGATATTTGCAAGCATGGTAAAACAAAGATTTATATTTTTGATATTTATTTTATATATTTAAATGCCATTTAACAAAGAAAAATCAACCAAAAAAAATGAGTTTGCGTGTCACCTCTGACACGTGTGTCATAGGTTCGCCATCACTGGTCTAGTTGGCTGGGAGGCTGAAAGGTCTAATCTCAGTGGTATCACACATAATATACAACATGAAATATTTATTGTGCATTCCCAATGAGGATGTATTTCAAAGCATTTCAACTTCCTCGTAGGAAAGCAGCACAGATATAGAAATAGAGAAGAAACAACAGATCATTCTATGGTATTCTTAAAAGAAAAAAGTTGTTCCATCAATGCAGAAACCATGTCAACATCAACCCCATCAGTAAAGGGCAACAAGAGATGGCTGTTTTATTAACGGAAATAAAAAACAACAGAAGTCAAACACAGCACCTCTTATAATGATAAAAAGCATGAGTGCATTCCACTATTTGCTAATAAAAAATGTAATAAAGTAAAACTAGAAATTAAAAATAGTCAACTAGTCTCAGAATGACAACTATTAGGAATACATTTTTTCAATTATTTTAATCCTCACTGAAGGTATGTTTTTTTGGGAGGAAGGGAGGGAGGGAGGGAGGGAGGGAGGGAGGGAGGGAGGGAGAGAGAGAGAGAGAGAGAGAGAGAGAGAGAGAGAGAGAGAAGGAGAATATTATCGATTGATTGCCTCTGGTGTGGGCTTGAACCCACAAACTTTTGGTGCACAGTATGATGCTCCAACCGATCAGGGCTAGGAATAATTGTTTTATTTTCCATTTTAGCATCTCTATGTCAGTCTGGTTTTTCACAAGGGCAATAATAAATCTGTCTTTAACTAATAAAAGGCATTTTGACTAGTATATCTAAAGTATAATTATTTCACAATAATTTCTCTATGAATTAAGATATAGCCTAAGTGTATGATTCTCTTCTCCCATTCATTCCTTTAAACAGTGAGTTGATGAAAGAAAGCGAGATCGGGCTCTCTGAATTGAATCTAATTAGTTCCCAAATTTCTAGTGTTTTCAGGTAGATATAACTTCCATCCAAAGGACCGATCACAAAATGATTTCTAAATCATTCAGTGCTTGAGTTTGATAGGGAAAGTTTAGATAACAAGAGATACATGTCCTGGAATAATGCTCAGATAAAGGGAGTAAGAGATAAAGGTAATAGGGGATTTAGAAAAATATTTTACTAGATACAGAAAAGAATTAGACTCATCTCCTGTATGGAGAGATTGACAAATTATATTTATAGCATCCATACTCAGTGTAACCTCCCTACATATTATCCAGGGTACAAATCTCCCTGCATGGGAAATTAATGGTCTTTATAGACATTTCTATGGAGAAAATGCACCCTGAATTTTAGACAGCAGACACATAAACTTTGATAGCTGGCCCACTTTTAAATTTAGGTTGTTGTGATATTCTAAATGTTCCTTAACAAAAAGTTGACTTTTCTGTATCTCTGCTCTCTCTCAATCTTGTAGCAATGTTTCTTCTCTTATTTAAAAAATACATAGAAATTTTCTTCATTTTTTAAAAAAGAAGTTAACTTCCCACTGTAATTTGATCCAAATTCAGTACCAAACAATATAACTCTCAGGTTGCCTTTTTTACTTTTATTATTCTCTAGTGTCATTACTCCCTCTAGAGGCAGGAAACGTGAACAAACTACCAACCATCATTCTGGCAGGCTTTTGGCAGAAAATGCAAAACACTAAAGAGAAAAAGTTAACTTCTTGAGTTAGTGTTAATTTAGAAAAAAGTTTACTTACTGTAACTTTTACAAGAAACAGTAAATTTCCTACTGTCATTCAAATATCCAAATCAGCCCATCTAATATTTAATATAAAGATCATATAGCCTCTTCTGAGACCAGTTATAGAGCATAATATTTACATGAGAAAAATAAGAATTAATGGAATCAATGGGTTCAACCTTCTCTGAGAATCTAGAATGCAGTTCTGAGTCACAGATATGATTAGCAGATAGTATTAGGTTTAATATCAAATTTGTTATAAAAGTGCATGAAGCAAGGAACAGTGCTTTTTCCTGTAACCGGTGCAGCATATAGTATTTGAGAGGCCTAATGTTTACCCACACTGGCTCATAAACAGATGACAGGCTGCAAGATCTAATTTCACCTTCTAATCCACAGAGGAAGAGTTCTGGCTTGTTAACTTTTATTTACTCTTCTCTTAACCCAGAGAATCTCAACTCTGGGAGCACATTACAATCACTTGGGGAGTTTTAAAGAATGTATGCTTGGGCCTCATCCCAGAAAATAAATTAGAGAGAATCTTTCCCAGTGGATCAGGTTATCAGTAGTTTTAAAAAGCTACTTAGCTAAAACTGTAAAACTCTTAGAAGAAAACAACAATGAATTTGACAAGGATTTCTTGGATATGACATCAAAAGCACAGGCAATACACAGATAAAATAGAACTTCCTCAAAATCAAAAAGTTTTGTGAGACAAAGAACACTATTAAGAGAATAAAAAGACAACCCATGGAATAGGAAAAAATACTGGCAAAGCACGTATATAAGGGATTAATATCCAGAATACACGCACATGAAAAGATGGTCAACATCATTAGTCACTAGGGAAATGCAAGTCAAAACCACAACGAGATAACATTTCATGTGCATTAGGATGGCCATTAGCAGACAATCACCACCAGAAAATAACAAGTATTAGCAAGAATATGGAGAAGTTGGGTCCTTTTTGAATCGCTGGTGCAGTGGTTCAGTTGCTATGAAGAATAGTATGGTGATTCCTCAAAAAACTTAACACAGAATTACCTTACAATCTAGCAATTCCTCTCCTAAGTATATGCCCAAAAGAAATGAAAGCAGAGACTAGACTAGGTATTTGTATACCCATGTTCACAGCAGCGTTATTAGCAACAGTAAAGAGGTGGAAACAACCCAAAATGCCCATTGATGAATGAATAGACAAAATGCAGTATCTACAAACAATGGCATATTACTCAGTCTTGAAAAGGAAGGAAATTCTAGTACAGGCTGTAATAAGAATGAACCTTTAGGCAATTATGCTAAGTGAAATAAGCTAGACACAAAAGGACAAATATTTATGATTCCACTTATACAAGTTACCTAGAGTAGTCAAAATTTTATAGAAACAGAAAGTAGAATGGTGTTTGTTAGGGGCAGGTTGGTGGGGGCTACTGGGGATTTAGTGTTTAAAGGACATAGTTTCAGTTTGGGAAGATGAGGTAAAGTTCCGAGAGGATGGTAATGGTTGCATAATGTGAACGTATTTAATGACACTGAATTGTAAATGACTTATGGTAAAATTTATCCTTACTACTAAAAAAACTCCACTTAGGTAATTCTAATTTGCAGACAGAGCTGAGAATCAGTGTTCCAAAGACTAAGCAGATAAACCAAAGATGGGAAAATATAGCAAATTAACATGAGAATATGTGCAGTATAAGCAAGTATATCTGATTTCTGATAAGAGGAAGAGAAAAATCTATATTCTGAGATGTATGCTTATAAATTAAATTCTATCATTTCAGAAATGTTAAAGCTAACTATCCTTTCCTTTAGAGAAAACATATCATTTTTCATGTTGGTCCCATTCAAAACCTTAGTCACATTTACATTCTTTCCACAATTTTATAATGGGATCTTCTAAGTAACAGACACAAGACTTTACTGAGGATTTATGAGTCAGAGGTACTTGTTAAATGCTTTACTCACTGATTGCATTTATTCCTCAAAACTATCACCGGAAAGCCAGTGAGTACAAGGCTGAGACTAAACTCCGGTCTGCCTGACTCTTACTCTCTTTTTTTAGCCCATGACCTAAACATCACCCACACATTCCCACTTCCATGTCATTGACAGTCTTACCACCTTCTCCTCAACTTCTACAATCTGATCTTTAACTTTAAAGTCCAGTTTACATGCTGTGTCATCCAGCGCCTTTCCTGACACCATCCACCAGAAAGCCAGACTCTTTAAGCTCTACCTTTCTTATGAGAAGGCTGCATTATTTATTATTATATTCACGCACCTATCTTTAATCTAGGAAGATGCTGAACTAGCATGACTGTTGACTTATAAGGTGCCTCTGGAGACAATAGGGGGAACCACCAAACAAAAAATAGTTATGGAGACCTGGGATTGCGTGAATATGTGCATCCAGAGGACTGAGGGTCGTGCCTGTGGGAAGCTAAAACAGGAAGAAGGCAAACAAGAAACTGGGCCTTCTGCTCTGGCTCCTCCCTAGCCATCACCTTTGCCTTGTCTAAACAGTGTATGCCGCCTCACTCGCAGAGACTGTGAACTCTGGTCTACGTTCAGGAGTAAAGTTAGGGCAGCCTAAACAGACGCTCTGTTGTGAGAAGCTGAAACAGGTGGGAACTAACCCTGGCAGCTGCCTTCTCACGCCTCTTTCTCTGAATCCCTAGAGCTGATGAATTACGCTCTAAGATTAAAGAGTACCATCTTTAGATGCTGCTTTTGTCCAGCTGCTCCGAAAGGGTGTCTGTGGGAAGCTATGCCTTGAGAGTGTTTTGTGATAAGTGAGCGCAGTCAGTGGTGCTTGGGTCAGCAACCCCAGAGCTTTCCCACCCACATCCTTAAAGTTATCACTGGGCTGACACAGGCTATATATTACAATGGACGAAGGGAGCTTTAAAAACGATTAGATCAATTTCTGGGGTGGGGATTGCATAGTCAATTTTTTTTTACAAGTGTCCTTGGTGATTCTAAAGTGCAGCAAGTATGACCCTCACTGGATTCTGGCCTGTCCTTTATCCTTTTGCATTACTCGAGAATTGCCAATATCCAGAAGATATCTGAGGGTCACAAGTATTTCATGGAAGGAAAACAAACTGGATTATAAATCCTATCAAGCTGTATGCAGAAAGGATAAAACAGATTAAGAATTTAAACTTTTAAATAATAATATTAGAATGCAAATGAAAGCAAAGATTCAGAAATAATTAAGTATAAAGAACATGATTAGATGGATGCTAGACTGTATATATCTGAAGAATGAACTAGCTAGCTGGAAGAGCAGACTGAGGTAATCTCTCAGAAAAAAAAAAGGAGACAGAACACTAGAAAATATAGCTGATGTCCCAGAAAAAGGAAACAAGATGGCAAGGAGAATATAGTTGAACTAAAGAGATAATTTCTCTAGAATAAGATGAAAAAGCTCAGATTGATAGGGTCAGTTCTCAGAGTATCAAACAGGAGAGAAAGAATAAACCCACACCTAGATACATTGTAATAAAATTTAAAATATAAAAGACAAAAGATTTAACAGATGTATAGCACAAGGCAGTATGTAGTAAATGTATTAAAAATTCAACAAAAGCATGAAATAAAGATATCATCAGATCTTTATGAGGCAGTTATACTAGATCCAATTCTACTAGGGAAAAAAAAAACATGCGATTAAAAAAAACGCTTATGGTAAAGACATTTTAATGTTAGTCAAGCATCCTATCCTCCAAAACAATAGTTGAAATGGATCCTGGACAAATAAAGGTTGTATCTGTCTATATTTCTATAGTCAAGTGACTATTTTTAGGAATACCTGAAACTTCTATTCTCAAGGTAGGGTTCAGTAGAGACAGATCGTGGCTAACTTAGGTGTGCGCATATGAACACAACACATTTAGTCATTCTTTCAGGACATATCATTAAAAGTCCAGCATGCTGTTTCTGTGCATGTATGCCAGGAACGGTGGAGAAGGAGAGAATGAAATAGGCATGGACTTAACTGGCAAACACTCCCAGTTTTCTAGTAATGGGAAAAAAGTCAGGGACTTCTTATAAAAAACATTCTCAATTAAAGCAATTCCTGGGATCTTTTTTTTACCCATTCTTTTGTAACAGTTATGCCAAAGGCTCATGGAAGTTTTTCAGCAATGGCTTACCTGGTCAATGTCAGCATTTCTTGGTAGAAAATATACAATGTTATTAGTGATCATCTGAGAAAGTCTGAAAATTTCAAAGGTGGACAACAGTTAAGGAAAAGTGACAAAAACAGCAGTTAATTTCTGATCAGAGATTAAGTTCTCCACTTATAACCCAAATGTATGTTAATATGTAATAGCAAGGCACACATTTAATCCTCTAATGAAGCCTAAGAGAATTAAGTAGCTGATTTTTTAACTCAGCAGCACACTATTCCTGATAGGTCAGAGGTTAGAAGTTAAACTAATTTTTTAAAATTGATTTTAGAGAGAGAAAGGGGGAAGGAGAGAAAGAAAGAGAAACATAGATAACATCGATCAGTTGCTTCCTGCATGCTTCTGACCAGCGGTTGAACCGACAACCTGGGTAAGTACACTGACCAGGAATTGAACCCACCAGCTTCCAGTGTCTGGGATGACACTCCAACCAACTGAGCCACATGGGCCTGGCCTATTTTTTAACTCTCACCCAAGGATATTACTGATTTTTTTTTAAAGAGAGAAAGGGGGTGGGGGAAGAGAAACATGGGTTGCCTCCTGTACACACTGTGATGGAAGATCAAAACTTCATCCTAGGAATATGCCCTTACTGGGAATTGAACCTGCAACCTTTATTATTATTATTATTATTATTATTATTATTATTATTATTATTATTGGTGCAGGGGACAACATTCCAATCAACTGAGCCACCCCCGGCCAGGGCATAAGTTAAACCTATTTTTCATTTATCCTAGTGGTAGGCAACAAAGTCAGAAAATACACAACATTCTTTCTCTTCCTGTCCTTTCCTAGTTAATGTACAAACAGAACATACCACCTCCTTCCAGTAAAGACAAATAACTGTTCATGTCGTCTACATTCTAAACTTTAATTAGCAATTTAGGAGCATGTGTCCTGTTAGAGTCAAAGGGATGATTCCTCTGGGGAACAGAGATAAAGGGACAAATAATATAAACGCTATTAAGTACGAAATAAGAACTTGCTTCAGTACCTTGGAAGAGTAACAGGAAAATGTGAAGATACACAGACAATTAGCAAAAGTGTGAGTGGAAGAAAAGCTAAGGGATAGTCACCCAGACATTAGGGACAGGTCTCCAGGAAATTCTCAATTTCCAGGAAAATAATTCCAAACAGTCAATGCCCTCTAGTTCTTGTTTTGTAATAGTAAAAGTGGAGGGTAACCGAGGGAATATACTTCACATTTGCTGTAACTTTTGGAGATTCATCACCAGTTAACTTTTACACACCTGCTTTTTATGTAAAACAAGCTAGGAACTATCAAATGCTATTAGCTTCTTTCCTCTTCACGAATTTCTCTCTCAAGCACACACACCACACACACACACACACACACAGAGACACACACACACACACACACACACACACACCCCTTCCCCTCCACAACCACTGTTTGAGTAAACTCTTAGGACTTTCAAAGGATATCCATCAGGAGACATCATTGTCCTAATGTCAAAGGTCTCTGCAGTCGCGTAGTCTGGCCCTCCCCAAGGGGGGCTGAGGAACACAACGTCGGCCTTTAACTGAGGAGCCAGCAGCAGGAAATCTCCGCAGATGAACTCGACTTTGTCTGCTATCCCATACACTTCTGTATTATTGCGAGCAAGGTCAATCTTAACAGGATCAATATCAATGGCAATCACTAAAAATGGGATCAGGAAAGATGAGTCAAATGATATTGATTAGTAGTTAGCATTAGTAGAATACTTCATCTTCAGATCAGTGTATTTATTTAATGTACAAGAATATTTTTTTACAGACTAATCGAGATTTGGCCTTATATACTAGATAGTTGCCACTAAGTATCTACTGAGAGCCAAATAGGTGGTCAGCATTGTGTTCTGTGAGAGGTACATGCTGAGTAGCAAACACTTGGAAAGGTCCCCAACAGTATATAAAGCCTATAAATGCTAAGATTTCATAAAAGTCCAATTTCCTCAAAATGAGGCAACCACCAAATTTGATAGCTTCTACAGAAAAGCAAAATAAAACAAATGTTGACAAACCTCTTTTGTCAACTTAAGAAAAGTAAAAAAGTCTGCTGATGATGTTTAATGGGACATTTTAAGGAACAGACAACCTTATGTTTTCATCAAATCGGATTTCACTTAATTTACTGCAATTTCATAATTAGCAATGCAAGCCTAAGTTAAATTTAGCTCACTTACATCTTGCAGGAAGTGCACATGTGCGTGCACCAGTGGCACTATTTTGTACCTGGAAGGGCTAAGTGGCACCCTGATGCGTACACCATGGTCGTGAAGGAAACAAAGCTGTTTTCCAGAACATGGTGGTTTCAAAATTGGTTAAAACTTTTGAGAAATAATGCACTTGAACAATGAATACAAGCACAAATTATATCTTGCAAAATCATGCATTTATATGCTATTTTTTCCTGTTCTATATAAACTAACATTCATATTTATAAGGAAAAAGATAAAAACGTCCTTTTCAGCTGCTCAATCTGCTACACTGATAGTAGAGGCAGACGGAAAGATATGCTGACAACACCAAAAATTCAACAGAAAAAATGACTTTCAACATCAAATATATTCAATTAATACTCATGTTTTTATGACTTCCTTTGAAGGCAGACTTTATTTTCAGGCCTAACAGAATGCAAGCATTCACTTTGCTCACATAACTGAAATGCTGACAAATGTTGGATGATACTAAACAGAACTGCACTGTTGAATAAAGGTAGCCACCAGCCACATGTGGCTATTACCTTTAAATTATTAAAATTAAATAATATTAAGAATTTAGATCCTCAGTCACAATGCCATGTTTCAAATGCTCAGTAGCTACTTGTGGCTGGTGGCCACCACAATGGACAGTGCAGACATAGAACATTTCCATCGTCACAGAAAATTCTTTTGGGCAGCACTGATACGGAACTACTGGAAAGGGAAAAAGAAATCTTTCAAAAACAGCAAAATACAAAGCTTTGAGAATTCTCTAAGTTTAGAATGTAGACTCCATGAACAGTTATTTGTCTTTACTCGTTACTGGAAATAGGTGGTATTGTGCTTTCCTGTTGTGTTTGTACATTAACTAGGAAATGAAGCATTCAGTTGGGTATATGCATAGATAGCAACTACCTGAGTGAAGATAGGGGTAATAGGGTAAATAGTGAATTCAGGGAAAACAAGAAAATAATAACTATTCTAGTAAATATGAAAACAGCTTTCTCTGAGGAGACCATGTAAAGTCAGCAAATGTCATGCTCTGGAGCACAGCAGTGATTGCATAAGGGCCACAGTTCATCAGCACTCGTCTTAAAAATCAATGCTGAGTTTCACGTCATCATTTCCAAGCTTTTATATTATCCTTTTCAGAATCATATGCTTTCCTAGTTAACATTAAAAACTTTATGTAGGTTAATGAGACTCAACTGAAATTTACTAAAATGGAAGCTATCCGTGGAATATAAAGACATTGGGGTAGTGGAAAAGCACATTCAGAGTATGACTTATGCCCCTAAAATGTCACATTATTCTGCACTTTGAAGTCCCGGCTTCACGACTCAGCTATGTCAATGTGGACAGACTGTTCAACTTCCTGAAGCCCCTCTTCTTTGAGAAACTGCACACGTATTACCTACTCGACACAATTCCTGGCAGACATATAGTAGTGGAGGGTTTCTTTTTTGTGATTTCAAAGTCAAGCTACCCTGAGGATGATCTAATATTTAAAAGATGTTTAGTGTCACAGAATGTTAAAGCTGAAAGGTTATCACAGAGGATATCTCAAGATCATGTCACCTTTAAATTAAGGTTAAGTGATGTCCATAACAGTAGTGAATGACAAAGCTGGGATTCCCTGTCTACTTTTCTTTTCTTTTACAGAATAGTCTCTCCATTTTAATATTTTTATATATTGTTATAATCTTGGCTCTACCAAACTTCATCTCTTTATTTCTGTTTATCTGTGAAAGGCAGATAGTAAAAGATACACTTCACAAGATTGTTGACTAAATAAATACACACTAAGCACTTACATCTGTAAGATACAAAGTGTATGCTTAATATATGCTAGCTATTATTATTTTAAATATTTGGCATTAAATTATTTATATATTAAATGTCAGCAAAGACAAACGGAAGGAAAATGAAACATTTACTGAATAAGCTGAATATAATTTATTTTTCTTCCACTGATGGCTAATTACCTCTCTTTCCAGTTAAGGCAAACTGAATGGTATTTCCTCCGACTCCACAAAATGCATCCACTACAATGTCGCACTCGAAGGACTGACTGACCCGGCCAGCAATGTGTTCAGCAATCTTCTCAGGTGTAACTGAGAACCAGCCCTCTGCGAAGAAAGAGTATTTCTGCTAAGAGGTTCAATTTCAAGAAGCCAAGCCAAGCATAAACATAACGATCATTACTATATAATATATACTTTAAAACCCCACCTTTGTTTCTCTTTTCAAAAAACTATAAATAACCTAGTTTTAAAGGAAAGTTCTACAAAGCTTGTTATAACAAGGAACAGTAGCATTCCCATTCCCAAAGAAAGCAACTGTTTTAGTTCTGGCCTGATTCTTTTGCAATATATCACCAATAACTGAATGCAGTTCCTATTTTTATGTCTGAAGTATTAACTACTGACTATCTGCTATGGAAAATGTAAAGTTAGCCATTCTAATTGGCCAACTGCCCAAATTCCACAGAGTTTCCCTATGACTTCATTCCCTAACGGGGAACCAATGAACCAGACTTGTACTGGACACTTTGGAAAAATTCAAACATTTCTCAAGGGCCAGGAAAAGCAAGGTGCTGACAGCAAAAGGCCACAAAGCTGTAGGAATAGCAGAACCCTCATTATTTTCAGAAATGAGGTCCCATGTCCTGTGACCACTCCAGAGGGGAGAGGATAATGCCCTCTTTCTTTCCCAATAGGAGAAATTCACATTTTTAAGGAAGATATTTCTCTTAACAAAATGATGCACCAATTTTCCTGTTTCTTTCCTTTACTAAAACTTTAAATGGCTCCTCATTGCTGGAATAATAAAAATATTAACTACTTTTACAGAATTAAAAGCTTTTATCTAGTCATATTTCTCCTAACAAACGCCTCTGCATTCTTTTAAATATGTAATTTTTTGGTAAATAATTACAAGAGGTTCACAGACCCCTGAAATTCCACCAGTGATCCAGATTTCCTGATTTTGACAGTTAACACCTAATTTAAGTAGTTCCAATATGAAAATAAACATCAATTTTCAGAATTGAGTTAAGTAAGCTGTTCAAAGTAAGGGCAGGAAAACTTGAAAAAGAATTCAAAGTTTCCGGTGTTAATTCATTACATGTTTCTGCACTAGGTATTTCTTCATCAGATGTTCTGTTTAATAATCTATTAATTCCTAAACATAGATTAAACCTGAGTCCAAAGTTTTAAAAACACACATCTACCCAAATTAAGAGACATTGTGGACATTAACTGGCTGTTATTCTTTGGAAAACATCAAATTCCTGAAAGATAAAAAGAGGCTGAGCAACTATTCCAGATTAAAGACAACCTAAGAAACATGAAACTAACTGCTATACACGATTCTATGCTGGAAGGAAAAAAAATGCTATAAAGGACATTAGTTAGAATAATGGCTAAAACTGGACTATGGACTGTAGATTACAATACTGTAACAATGTTAAATTTATAATTTTACCCGTTACATAAAAATATCCTTTTTTTCTTAGAAAATTACACATTCAAGGATTAAGGAATAGGGGCAACTGGATCAGAAACACACACACACATATGAAATGATAATGCAAATGTGGCAAAATGTTAAGAAACATCTGAGTCTGGGGAAAAGGGATATAGAAATTTCTTGCTACTCCTGCAACTTTTCCATAAGTTCAAAATTATTTCAAATTAAAGTTCAAAATTATATATACTTTACCTTTGTCCAATTTAATTCCATCATCAAAACGGGAGAAGAGCCGGTACCTCTGGGCCCAGTATTTTGCCAGCTCAGGAACAGCAGCTATTTCAGGAGGCAGACTGATTACTTTCCTATTCTTGTTTTTTTTCTTCTTCTTCTTTTTAATTTCAGCTACAATAAAAGAATATAAAGAATAGAGATGCATATTATGAAAAAAGGAAATCACAGGTGAATTTATCTAAAAGTGCAGCCACGTCAAATAATTTGGGACTAAGCTCCAGAACACGTGTGCAATCACACACTTGGAGAAGCAGGAGGGTACAATGGCAAGAGCACTGACGTCAGACTATAGCCTCTAGTTTGCTACTTACTGGCTCCCCAAGCTTGGATAACTAATGCAGGCTCTCAAAGCGCCAGCTTTTCATTTCTCAAAAGGAATAAATGACTGAGTAGTATTATACCTATTTGCTTTACAGAATTGTTAGGAGATATTATACTATTACAGGTATATAAGCTATTACTTCTGTTGGGTAAGACTCTGCTTCCCTGGTAAATTATAGAAATCCAAACATTTCCTTTCCCTTTTTAAAAATAAAATTTCCCAAGGACTGATTAACTCCAACTCTCAGCGAGATCCATCCTTTGAACCCAACCCTGACCTAGAAGTCATAGCGCCTCTGAGAAATAGAAACAGGGGCCACTAGCTCCATTTAGTAGAAAAGTACCTCCTTCAGAGACTGACTTTTTCTTAAACAATTTTTTAGTTTGCTTATTTGGTTTCAGTTCTGAAATTAGAAGTGTTTTCATAGCTAAATATAATGACAAAAAGTGATGTTGACAAATAAAGCTCCATCATATTTAAATGGTCCTCAAAGATAGGACTATGTCTTACTATAGTCATCTGACCATTGCAAGTAGCTAATGGTCTCATCAATCACAAAGTGCAGCAAGCTTCTCAAGATAGGGAACACTGACATTTTGAGTGAACAAACCTTATTGTGCAACATTAAATAATCCAAAGTACTAAATGCCAAAACTCCCCAGGTCATTTGACAACCACCATCTTCCAAATGCCCCAGAGATGGTGGTATCATCCCAGGTGAAAACTACCAACATTGTGACGAGTGGCGATAGAGAATTAGGGTAGCATGGGAAAATGGGATTTAGGAATCAGACAACTTGGTACTGAGTCCTTGTTATGCCACTTATGGCTGTGTGACCTCAAACAAATTTCTTAATTTCTCTGGACTTTATTTTTACTTTCCACATTTATAGAATGGAGCTAATTCCACCTACTTCATTGGGTACTTTACAGATTAAATGAGAATAAGGCACGTGAAAGCATTTCAGAAATCTCCACGTGCTACATGAACACCAGTTGTACATTAAAAAAATTGTACAATGAAAAAGTTGCTAAATAAAAAAATTTAACTACCTTAAGTATATGCTGTTTAGAAAGTCAAGGAAGTATGTGACAAAGTTATCATAGATCCATTATCGTTCCCCCCACCGCCCCCCATCAACACACACACACACACACACACAAAGCAAGATTCAAATTAGCTATTTTCCTTAATACAAAATTAAGGAAAATGAAAACAGGGGTCACTAGCTTCATTCCTAAGAAAGAAATCATCACAATAAATGTAACTGTTTCATTAGGCAAGTCTGAAATAACTCATTATAAACTGAGTATTATCTATAATAATAAAAGCATAATATGCTAATTGGACTGGACAGCCGAATGACGTTCTGGATGCCCTTCTAGACTACCTTCCGGATGAAGTCGGGGATGCAAGGGCCAAGCCCCTTGCACGAATTTCGTGCATCAGGCTTCTAGTTTCAAATAAAAATTTTTACCTGATAAAGCCCCAATGTTCCACCGAATACAATTATCTTTTAAATTATAAAAGAACATTTGTTTAAAATAAATTCAAATAGTACAAGAGAGTATAAAGTAAAAATGCCACTCTGTTCTCCACTCATTATAGCGAACTACTGTAAACGCTTTATGTCAATGCAACATCCGAAAACAAATGACCACTCTGCACAACCGCTACAAAAATAACAAAATAAAAACGATCTGGCCACCTGTAGGGCATGGGACAGAGGGTAGTGGCAGAAACCAATCTGAACGGTATGGACAGGGGTATTCAGACACAGTTTTGCCACACGCTTTACCTTTATTTTTACCATGCCTGTTCAGTCAAGAGGGAAATGCACTCGGGTGCCAAACCATAGCCATTAGCACCTTTACTTCACATGCCTTCTCTCAACTTACAAGTAAATAGCAGAGAATCCTTAGGTATAGATGACTCATAAGTGAAAACTAGGGAAAAACATTTATAAAATGTATTTATCTAAATCCACCAGCGGGTTGAAGCACATTTACTCTTACCTTCAGTTTCCACCTGAAGAGAATCTGGTATATCCTGAGCAACACAATCCTCCTTATCTGTGACAGCTGCTCCGGTGCTGTCCCCTTCATTTTTTTCTGTCTCAGGTTCACCAGCTGAAGGTATGGCATGACCCTCGGCAGGCTCTGGATTGCTCATCTCCAGTGGCTCCTCCTCTTTGGTAACAGACACTCCCTGCTCTTCTGAATCACTGCTTGTGCAAGCGTCTTGCACATCGTCATGAGAAACTGACTCTGGTGATGCTTCCTCATCCATTGGTTCGTTAACCCATTTTAGAAATTTTTCTACCTGAAATTTTAAGATGTTACGGGCATGAACCAATTTCAATTACACAGAATATTTCTACCTGCTTTACCATTTATGACCTGATTGACAAGCTGCATCACAATTCTTAGCTCTGACAAGTACACTGTATCACAAAGCTAATATGATCAAGTAATTCCAAGCTAATTGCACTTTCTTGTCTGGACATACCATGACGTTATTAAAGACTTCTTTAAAAGGAAGAAAATATCAGATCACACACAAGACTATGATCTTTCTATAATCAATTAAGATTAAGAGGATAAAGTTGAACTTTTACAATAGCTTTCCATAAAGGCTTCGAGCAACCTAACTGTACTATGTGATGTTACCATTACAAATGTACCCACCTATTGTTGAGTCACTAATTTTAGTTTTTCTGCAAGACCCAGGCTATTATCTATGTTAAATGGTACTCAGCGCAAAGATGAACTCTAAAAAGATTTTGTGTCTCTAAGAATAAAGGCAGTGCTATCTTGCAAAGGATGTGAACTGCCTTTTACTGAAGCAGTAGAGTCAGTAAAATGATTCCTATAAATTAAGTTTCTTCTATGAAATGTTAACAAGGCTATATATTTTCTTGCTATCTTCTATAACAAAAACATTCTTCATAACAGATCTTCATGACTTTCCTAAAAGTTAGGAAATTAGAACAAGAGTGGTAGACAGAAGATGGGCATAGACAACAACCCAGAATCTTCCTTTGAGAGGACTGTGCCTATACATCAATCAGATATCTAAGGACACAACAGCCACATTCTGGCCCTCCCCCTCCCCACCAGCAATACTTAGCAGCTATGTTTCTGCTCTTCATGTACAGATGAATATATGGGGGCTATCACATCTAATACATTATAAAAATTACTATAGGATCAATTGAACCAATACTGGAAATCTGTTCCAGACATAACTAGGGCTCCTAAAATATTAAAATATCACCAGCAGCCAAACAATCTGAAATACATTAAAAATAAAAACAGCTATAAAATTGTAGTATGTTTTAGAAGAATACAGAAGTTAAGAAGGGTAATTATACAACAGAGGAAAAACAAGTATATGGGGTCTGAGATTTCTGTTGACTTAAAAGAACTGCTGGAGATGTGGCTGATACAAGGTTCTGCTCAGTAGAAAGTGTTTTTTTTCTTTTTCTAGAATGGATAAGAATCACTCATCATAACCAAGCAAAGGCAATTTTAATTACTTTTGTTTTCCAGGTAGTTGGACGACAAGTACAACAAAGTCCAAGACAGGGGATATGACTATCCTAGTTAACAATGTGAATCACCAAAATAGCCTTTAGTCTCACGTCATTAGGATGAACTTGTTAGCGCCAAGTTTAATCAATCACCTTTAGGTGACCTCAAAATGAAGGATTACTATAAAAGTTGTATCAGACACTGGACTTCTGGGATCCTACTTAGCTTAAACAGATGAGCAATTTCCATTGTCTGTTACTACATACACAAGGCAATTTTATCTATTTATCTTCCCAGACTCTCTCTACTACTTTGTAGCTTTCAAAACATTCCCTTTTCTTTTTTTTCTTTTTTCTTTTTTTAAATATATTTTATTGATTTTTTACAGAGAGGAAGGGAGAGAGATAGAGAGTCAGAAACATCGATGAGAGAGAAACATCGATCAGCTGCCTCCTGCACATCCCCCACTGGAGATGTGCCCGCAACCCAGGTACATGCCCTTGACCGGAATCGAACCTGGGACCTTTCAGTCCACAGGCCGACGCTCTATCCACTGAGCCAAACCGGTTTTGGCTCAAAACATTCCCTTTTCATATTGCCCCCAACTTAATCTTTTCCAAATTTGTTTCACACAATACATGTCTTTAGATAGCAAGTAGAAAAGAATCTCAGGTGCCCTTATATCTGGTAGAAACAGGGTTCACATTTGCAAACAAAAACTTTAAGAAGCCAAGCTCACAAAATGAAATTCTATCTATAAATAAAAAACAAAATCTATACATACCTTACTCAAAGTTTTGCTTTTCTTAAAACATTTTTTTTCTGTGTCTTCAGTAAAGAAAATGTGTTTATTTTTCAAATTTATTTGTCTTCTCATGTCCAAGAACTTTGACTTATACTTCACATTCTTCTGTAGATATCTGACCCGTCTATGACTGAAATGTGAAATTCCACCATATCTGGGACCAAATCAAATGAAGATGACTGAAATCTTAAGTTCTATCAGTTTGTTTCTTTATAGGAAAAGAAAATAAAACTAACAACTTTCACTATTTTTCTATTAGCAGCCACTACTGTAATTTCATTTTCCTAATTATGAAATAAAGTTTAAAATGCAGTTTAAGGTCTAGCTTTGTATGTTAATTCTCAAGTAAATGTGAAACACCAAAGTTGGAAATATCAACAGATATAGAGCAGAAAGCAGAACCTACACAGTATAATGTAATAAAGAAATAGCAAAATGGTAGGTCTTCAGTGTGCTTTAACTACTCAGTTCAGTCTTCATGTCATAGGCAATAAACTCTTCAATTTCCTTATATTTAATGCTTGGGCATTTAATCCCAGAGAACACTAATACTTTCTGTTCACAAAAGTTCAAAGCAGCTTTATTTGTAATAACAAAATACCACACATAATCCAAATGTCTTTCAATAGATAATGGTTCAACAAACTATGGTACATCCATAAATGGCATACTACTTAGCAATAGGAAGGAAAGAACTATTAGTACATGCAACAAGCTGGGGGTACTTCAAAGGCATAAAGTAGGTCTTAGGAAGCAACCTGGCTATAAATCAATTAAACACCAGGCCCTACTGAAGGGACTAGGTAAATGTACTGATAAGGCAGGCCGTTGATGATACATTGTTTAGGGGAAAAGAGCAAGCTGTAGACTATGTATAGAACGATTTTTTGTTTTATAAAAAGGAGTAATGTGTGTATATGTACATAGTCATAAAAACATACATAAAAAATTAGGAAAAAAAAAGTTAGGAAGGATATATGCCAATTATTATATTATCTCTGGGGAATGATTTGAAGAAAAGATTTTCACTCTTACTTGTTACTTCTGTTTTGTTTGAGTTTTACTACTTTCACAGTAAAAAAGAAAAATGGTTACTCCAGATTGGAACTTTTCATGGCATGTTTGCTACACACTTCAGATATACACAGAGTTATGTGAGACACTAGGGGAAGAGAGCCATGCTTAGAATCTCAAGAGCTGGACTTGAACCCATTCTCTCCAAGAAATGATGTGATCGTGACTGAGTCAAAACCTGCAAGCTGCAGTTGCTTTATTTACTAGTATAAATTGGAGTAACAACACTGGATTGCTTTGAAGTACAACTGAGTTAATACATGTGACTACATCAAAGGTATGGTGATAACTATAATTCTTACAAACAAGAGAGACTAGTGTTTTAACTGCAAATGATATATCTCAAATGATATAAGCTACATACTCATTATTAGCTATCTGAATATCAGAGAGCTTTAAGTTAGCCCAAGTGGTTAAGATTTAAGGACAACAGCAGTTACGTATAATTACTTTTGTCCGGAGCCATGGTTGAATCCTAGAAGGGCACCATTGTCATCAAAGTCTGAATCTGGGTTTTCATCCATGTCCAGCTCATGGCTAAACAAATAAACAAAAGGTGATAAGCCATTATCTCTGGATCCCACCCATTCAGGCAAATATCAAAAGTACATATAGTCAACCTACACAAACTTTCCCTTTACAACAATCGACCATAATTCACAAACCCAGGAAAACAGGAAAAACTATTTTCATCAGGATTTTCCAAATGAGGAAAAGTACCAAGCAGTATTTGGAACACAGTAATAAGCACTCAAACCTTAAACCCTGTCAAGTAATTATCTCTATTCCTGAACACAGTATCTCTCCATTTTCCTTTGAAAAAATACCAGCTAAAAGCTGCAGCCTTAAACTAATCTCCTAGAGTGTTTTCTCCAGAGGTTTTTCTGAAAAACAAACAAGGAAACATTTGAAAAATGTTTGTAACCAAAAAATTACAAAAGAAAAAAAATATCATTCAGAAGAATCAGGTTGTGATACAAGTGGAATTAAGTAACTCAGGATCATCCATTTATGGGAGATAATTCTAATACTCCCTACTACCTGGGCAACAGTAATGAGTAAACAGAAATAGTGAGAGATTCTTCTTACAAATGAAATTATGCTCACTGAACATTTATGAAAGACCTATTAGGTTCCAGGAATGTAAGACACAGTCTGCAGTCAGGACCTAGCAAGAACTAATGGAGGAATTAACATGCACGCCTACCGTGTAGAAGGAACAGAGAGAGGTATGCTTTTATGTACTAAGTTGCTGAGCTTCTAAAGCGTGCTTACTGTTTTTCTAGAAACTATATTGAACACACAAGTCTTATGCGAAGCACTTCATATCCCGTCATAGAAATGAAATGTGCCCAGCTAACACCCAAATTCTGTAATGTCCATCCTTTTCCGGTTATTTCACAGCATTAGCATTTGGCCACATTTTACCTGACATTCTCTACTTTTTTTTAATTACATGTATCAATGGTACACTAGAAACAGTACTGTCTTCGAAGGAGATGGTCTGGGCTCTAGTTTCGGAGATGCCATTACCACTATATAACTCTGGGCAAAGTATTTATCTTAGTTTTGTCTTAATATTCCTATCGATAGAATGAGAGCACTAGATTTGATGTATCTGAGGAGGATTTTAGCAAAATCCTGTAATTATTCCCAGACTTTTTTGGGGAAAAAATTAGAACTGCCTTAGAAAGATAGACGGTACCTACTTATATATTACTAGTTAATAGCTACCATTCATTGATAGCTACTAATATATTAGTATATTACATGCTAGTTCCAGTCTTCCCAATGACCTCACAGAAGAGGCATCAGTTCCACTCTATAGATAAGAAATCGTGGCAGAATTGAAGAGGCGGAGTTGGATCTAACCATGCTCCAAAGCCCAGGGTCTTGTCTCTTCTCCTCACAGTGCTGAAATGTCACAAGCACTCGGTAACTACTCGCTAGTGGAGAGAGTGGCTTATGCTAACACATTCCAGAATGAAAGGTGACGTGCCACTTGCCTCCTCTTGAGTTTGCTTGGCTGACGTTCAGGCGGATCTTCTTCACTTTCATCTCCATCTGTCTTGTTGGGAGGTGGTTTTCCTTGGATTGTGTCTGCTTCTGAAGACTTCTGTGAATCTAAAGAGGCAGGTTATTACTGTGGATGTCTCCCCTTGGTTTGACAACTCCTGCCATTTACAAAGGCAATCAAAATATTTCAGTGCCTTTCCTGCAATGAACTGTGCATGTACATAAGACAAAGTGTCAGACCACATCGACCGATTCTGTTTATCTACATGCAGGGTCTAAACATAAAAAAAATGGGAGCTATGTCTATTAATGTTTAAAAGTTTCCATGATTTAACTACTTAAAAAGTGAACAAAAAGAACTTTCTCCTGATAGCTATCTAACTCTACACAAATTATTCCACAGTTACCTTTGTCATAGCTATTAGCTGTCACATTTTGATGAAATTTTAATCTAAAATGACTCGATAAAGATGTCATGATCACATTGATTAAAAAGTTCTCTTTCTTAAGAAGTAAATACATTTAATTGTCTCTAACATAGCTCTTTAAAGTAACAAAGATAAACACCACCACTTAAAAAGAGTATAACTTGTTGTGGTACATGTCTGTCCTTGTTCTCTATTTCTTCAGAGTGGAACAAAGTAGGTGGGTGAGAATAGAAGTGGAGAGATGTCTGCAATGTAGACAGTGGGAAGCTTTGAATATGTGGGGACAGACTATTTCAGGAGAACACCCAACCACAAACAGTAGAAAACATACTTATGAAAAAATGCAATATGCAGGGTAGGGCAAAAGTAGGTTTACAATTGTGAGTACACAAAACATAGTTTATCCTTTTATTTTTATTTATTAAATATTGTATTATTTGCCATATGAACGACTGTAAACCTACTTTTGCCTCACCCTGTTTACCTTATGTTTTGATCTCAGGTGAGTATCTAAAACAAATAAAAATCTAGAATTCTTAATTTGATCCTGATGGCAAGTCACACTGGAGCTAATTACAGACATGGGCAATTATATACATAGGGAACAGACAACAGAAATGGTCAATTTATACACATAGTTTAGGAAACAGGTAAGAGAAGGCAGAATCTGTGAGGTTTGAAGAATATCAAAGATTAATATAAGATAATCACATAAAAAGGGTAACAACAGCAAAATCGAAAGGAATGAGAATATTGCACTAAAGTTAAGTTCCAGTTCAAGAGTACAGAGAAAAGAAGTAAAAAAATAGATAGGGTTCTTTAGTAACTCTCAACTAGATGAAGATCAGTGACCTGGGATGAACAAAGCAGGTCATAGAGGAATAAGTATGAGAAGGAAATCCCTATGAACCATACTTTCTTAGTACCAAACATCGAGGATGCCAAGATAACCCAAAAGTTATAAGAATTTCCATTTTCCTGGTGCTACCAATTGGTAGTACCCTTCTCCCTAGCAAGAGCACTCTAATCCAACTTATTCTAACTTTTTTTTTAACACACTCCTTTTACTGGCTTTCTTTAGTCCTTACAGTAGCACCAGGCTGCATGATGATGAATTTTTTTTTTATTTTTTATAATCACTTGGGCAGGAGTCAACCAAGTTTCTTATCCTGAGTATTTTATGGAAGTCCTGAAATCAACCCTTCTAGGTATAAATGAACATCATGCCCTGTTTACATTATCTTTATAGCAAGACTTCATTGTCCCAAATGAATTCCAGATATGACTCTCATTCAGATTGGCCTACTGTCAAACACGTGCTCTCCACCACTCTTTAAACATGCCTCTTATAAACTCATTTGTTCTAGAGCAGTGGTTCTCAACCTTTCTAATGCCACGACCCTTTACTACAGTTCCTCATGTTGTGGTGACCCCCAATTTCATTGTTATAAATTGAACATAATTAAAGCATAGTGACTAATCACAAAAACAATATGTAATTATATATGTGCTTTCCAATGGTCTTAGGTGACCCCTGTGAAAGGGTTGTTCGACCCCCAAAGGGGTCGCGGCCCACAGGTTGAGAACCGCTGTTCTAGAGACACTTGGACATTCCAAGCTCACTCTAAATTAGAGTTCTAATTTAATTAGAAAGGGGTTTCCAAGTTTTAATTCACTGGCCACCTAGGTATAAGAGAAAGAAATGGTACTTTTGAGTACTTTGTGAAAATATTCTTTTTTGTTTATATAAAAGGGTAATAAACAACTTGTGATATAAAAATAAGATGGGCTGAATAATTTCTGTACACTATAAAATGTAGTTTTCACTACTGAACTCTACCATAAAGGATTAGTATTCTTTTTCTTAATAGGTTCATTTAGTTAACTGTTACTTAGTAGGAAGGATACTAGTAAATCTTGGTCAGCCTTACCCTGAGCTGGTTGATTTGCACTGTTCCCCGACAAGTTGCTTTCCTTGGCTCCTCCATTATATGACTCACTTTGGCCAGAAGGGCATTCTCTTCTGCTGTTAACTTCATTTAGCCACTGATGTCCGTCAGAACTTATAGATGACTCTAGCTGGCTCTCTTCTGGTTTCCCTGAATTCAGACTTATCTTACTAATTCCATCAAGTAGCTCGTTATGGTCTTTTTCACTTGAATTAGAGCTTTTACAACCTACTGATGAAGATGTTAAAGAAAGTAAGTCTGCTTTCATGCAATTTTCATCTTTCTCGTTGTCAACTTCTGTTTTAGGCCCACACATACTTGCACCACAGCTTTGTGAGGCATCAAAAGTCCAACCCTGAGCTTCCCAATACTTAAATTGTTCCAAATAATACCAATAAAGTTGACTATAATGTTGCTCCCATTCTTCCTTGGTATCAGGAACGTTCCAAGGTTCAGAGCACAGTGTTTGATCCGAATGTTTTTCTTGCCAGCTTTGCCATAGTAGCTCTCCACCATATTCATTCCAGTACTTTTCCCATTTTTCTGTAATTTCTAGCTTTGGAGATAATGTACTTTCAGTAGAAAGGCTTTCAGTTTCAGTGTCTTTTTTGGGTTTTAGTTTACGTGGTCTGGTGTTCTCACACTGTTCAACTGAAGATGGATCATCTGAGGCCAAAATGTCATCTTCTTCATATTCTTGTCTCCAAGATTCTCTTATCATCTCATCTAAGTACTTCTTCTGATGTTTTTTCTTTTTCTTTTTTATTTTAATTTTATTTCTAGTATTCATAGACACCTGCATAAGATAAATACCTTGAATACAAATCCACTTCATAAACTAAGAGAAAGTAGAACCCAAATCTATTTTGACATTAAGTTAAACAAAATAGCCTCAATCTTTGTGCTCCTCTGCCCCGCTCCCCACTACCTTCATCCTGGGCTTTT
The DNA here is from genome assembly GCF_963259705.1 of Myotis daubentonii. Lineage (NCBI taxonomy): Eukaryota > Metazoa > Chordata > Mammalia > Chiroptera > Vespertilionidae > Myotis > Myotis daubentonii. The sequence continues at coordinate 25,932,782 of NC_081856.1, forward strand.
AGTTACACAAACAAGTGAATCTTACTACACAAGATCCCAAGACAAGAAAATCACATGTGGGACACATCACAACTTAGTTTTGGTTAATTTATAAATATGTACATTAAAAAAGAGATGGAGTGCTCTAATTAATAAATGCATTAGATTTGGGATAAAAAAAAAATCCCACGTGATTTTACAGAGAAAACTAATAAATAAAAGTAAGTGAATACTTACCTCAAAATTCTTATGTGCAGACATCCCACCAAATTGAAGTGGCAGTCCCATACTTTTCATGAGTTCAGTCTCAGAATCAAGTTCACTTTCATCTAGGTCTATGCCTTTGCTATCACATGATTCTTTATTGCCATGGAAATTACAACTTTCCTCTTCTTCTGTAGCTTGGTCTCCTATAGATAGCATTTGTTAATTTTAGAAAAAATTTAGATGCAGGTTTGATCCTCATTTTAATGAAGAAAACCTGAGACCCAGAGTTATTACATGCCTTGCCCAAAGGTGTGTAATTGTTACAATTTTTAAGGGGGAAAAAAGGGAATTGATGGCAATATGGACTAGTAAAAAACGGCCAACTAAGAATAAAGAGACAATTTCCAGTCTGGCTCTGCCGACCACTATCCATCTAGCTGCCCATTCAACTTATACTTCTTGAGCATCTCCTTTGTGCTGGACATTGTGCAAAGCACTGAGGCTATAAGAAGGAACACAGTAGAGCAGGGGTCCTCAAACTACAGCCCGCAGGCCACATGCAAATACAAATATTGTATTTGCTCCTGTTTTGGTTTTTTACTTCAAAATAAGATATGTGCAGTGTGCATAGGAATTTGTTCATAGTTTTTTTTTTAAACTATAGTCCAGCCCTCCAACGGTCTGAGGGACAGTGAACTGGCCCTCTGTTTAAAAAGTTTGAGGACCCCTGCAGTAGAGTAACCATGAGGCAAATTTTTACATTTTGATATTCCTTCTCTGCAGTATTACTGCACTAGATCAGTGGATTTAAAAGGAGGATTTGTTAAGTTATTTTAGGAGCTGCTAATAAGAGAGGTGAGAGGTTATGTGTTCAGGCCCCTCACGGGTACTTCAATCACAACTGGATTGTTTTGTTTCTGCATCTCCTCTGTAAATACGCTTCTACTTCATATTCAGAGTGCTCCTAACTACCTTTGGTTAGGTGCTGCTCAATCTGAATGAACGTATGCACAAATAAAATCTGGAAAATTTTTGATATGCCTCAGTTTAGCTTTTAAAACAGTGATGGCGAACCTTTTGAGCTCGGCGTGTCAGCATTTTGAAAAACGCTAACTTAACTCTGGTGCTGTGTCACATATAGAAATTTTTTGATATTTGCAACCATAGTAAAACAAAGACTTATATTTTTGATATTTATTTTATGTATTTAAATGCCATTTAACAAAGAAAAATCAACCAAAAAAATGAGTTCACATGTCACCTCTGACACGTGTGTCATAGGTTCACCATCACTGTTTTAAAACAATAAAATTCTGCATTAGAAACTAATGTTCTCTACTTTTCAAAGCCTCAAATTTCAAGTTGCTTTTATCTAATGGCAACAACTCAGGAAGGAATGCTACATGGAGCAAAAGAGGCTACCTCAACTCCATATAGGAGTTTGCTATAAGAACAGAAAATTTCTGCTTTGATAGGGATTCTAGAACCATGCTATAAAAAAAATGACTATGATTACAGAATATTTTTGCCACATGATATGTTATGCTAAGAAATTAATACAGTATTTATAATGAATTATAATGAATATAGTGTTATGGTTAATTTTAGCAAAAAAGGATGATATAGTTTATACTGTATTATTACCTGCACTGTTGCCGTTGCCTTTAACATAGTAGCCTTTTAATCCCAAATTGCACAATTTTCGATCTCTGTGAAACAAATTAAAGTCAGTATTGAAAAAAATTAAATTATAAATTTAGAGAAGAAATAAATTCAAAGCAACATAGGTTAATACAAAGGTTAAAGATAAAAAAATAATATGCTAATATATTTTCCTAATTTGTAATACAGAAATAATAATGCCTATCTCATAAGGTTGTTATAAGGATTGGCAGTATCTGTAAAACATTTAGTATTGTGGCAAGCATTTACAACTACTAGATACTATTTTTGTTAATCCTCACCTGAAGATATTTTTTCCATTGATTTTTAGCGAGAGTGGAAGGGAGGGAGAGAGGGTGAGAAGAGGATGAGAAAAAAAGAGATAACCAGGTAAGAGAGACACATTGATTAGTTGCCTCCCACAGGGCCAGGGACCGAACATGCAACCCAGGTATGTGCCCTTGACTGGGAATCAAACCCGAGGCCCTGTGGAGTGTGGGTTGATGCTCTAACCACTTAGCCCACCGGCCAGGGCATAACTAATTATTAAAATAAGTGGTATTCAGGATATTGGGGGAAGAACCGAATCCTCCTTATGATGCACAATGAAATGCTCTCTAAATTTGCTGTAAAAGGGAAGCATAAATATGGAAAGATTTATCTGACACATATGTAAAATCTACATGCAAACCACAGTCCATCTGCAAATAGGCCAAAATATTCATTGCCTAGTAGACAAGATATTCATCGTCTGAGCAAAGGTTGTTTTGGAGACTAACATAAAATGAAGTACTTATTTAAATATTTTAGCAAACTGAAACATAAATCAAGATAAAACAATTTAGTCTCAATGACTACAGTAGTTGTGTAGGATATACTTGTTTTGGGGAAATACACAATGAAGTATTTAGTAGTGATAATCAGATCTGCAGCGTGTTCTCAAATGGTCCAGAAAAACACTAAGATGGTGTGTGTGTGTGATGGAGAGTTGGTGAATCTGGGTGGTGGGAATATGGAAGTTCTTTGAATTATTTTTGTAAGTTTAAAATTATTTCAAAATTCATCACTTAAAGAATAAATAATCAAAGCCTGCCTTTTACAGCACAAGCAACTTTCTACCACGCCATCATTTCAGCAAGGGAGTTACCCTTGACCTATTCTTTCTCATCCTATTCCTTTCCTTTATTCCCTCACATCCATTCCAACTCCTTAATCTCAAAAGTTTCTCTCCATTCTCCATTTCCACTGCCACCAATTTTTATCCAAGTCACCCAGAACTTGTAGCTTGAAAAATGATTATGTGGTTCCCCTCCTTTGAACCACACCCCAGGTGCTGCTGATTACCCAGGGTGATCTGCAAAAATGCAAATCTGATCCATTCTTCCACAGAGTCCTCCATGCTCTTACACTGTCCATCTCACCAACTCTATCTTCTTTCTTTGCCAGTCACTTTGTTTCAGTTTCACAGGCTTTCTTGTGCTCTCTCAGAATTTTAGAGTTCTGCTTGCAGGAATGCTTCTGCCCACCCCCAGTTTATTTCCACTCACCCTTTAAACCTCAAGGTTAGGTGTTTGCTTTCATAGCATCCTGAACTTCCCTCCCATAGCACTTATAACTTTAACTAACGAAAGGATTATGTAACAGTTGTCTTAATATTGATCTCCTTGGCCAGTAAGTAAAGTCAAAATGTGTTAAGGAAGGGCTGTGTCTTGTACCCCAGTGCCTACTAGTACCTAATACAAGGAGCACAAAAATCATTCATTGAATGAATATATGCACACATAACTACAAAAACAGAAATACTTTTCACATTAAATTTAACATAGTTTTCCATTTCTTTTTGAATTTGCAGATTACTTCACAAAAACACATGATGAATAGTAAGAATAACTTCAAACTAAAACTCTACTACATTAAACTCTATTAAAAGTCTCTCACATAAAATTCAGTTCCACAAGTTGAATCTAGCAGTAAGCCTGTGAGATGATTATGGTAAATATACCTGTTTTAGATATGAACTTTCACATCCTATATAATAAAAAGCTAATATGCAAATCAACCTAACAGCAGAACGATGGGTCGCTATGACACACTCTGACCACCAGGGGGCAGACGCACTCAACGCAGGAGCTGCCCCCTGGTGGTCAGTGTGCTCCCACAGGGGGAACCCCGCTCAGCCAGAAGCCGGGCTCATCTCATGGCTGGCGAGTGCGGCGGCAGTGGCAGGAGCCTCTCCCACCTCTGCGCAGCCTTAAGGATGTCCGACTGACGGCTTAGGCCCATTCCTTGTGGAGGGTGAGCCTAAACCATCAGTTGGACATCCCCTGAGGGCTCCTGGAATGCGAGAGGGCACAGGCCGGGCTAAGGGACCTCCCAGATGCACGAATTTTGTGCACCAGGCCTCTAGTCTAATATAAAGAAAACCACCTCCAGAATCCAATTTTTTTAGGCATTTTCCCCTCCCCCCACTAGCTATCTTACAGGTACAGCAGTTTTTACCCAAAACAAATATTTTCCCAAAACAGAAGACAGCTCAAAAACGAATGTAATTGTAGTTAAACCTTTTACCTCACAAGTTATGTTTATGTGAATTGGTGCTTTAATAAATCTTAAGGTTTTAAAAAAGACATTATCCAAAATAAGTTACTTATCTTTAAACCTTTACCTTGTGATGTCATATCCACTAACGGGATTTCATTTTACATTTCACTTTCCCCCAATTTTAAAATGTCCCCTCATTGCCGTAACCGGTTTGGCCCTGTGGACTGAAAGGTCCCGGGTTTGATTCCGGTCAAGGGCATGTACCTTGGTTGCAGGCACATCTCCAATAGGGAGTGTGCAGGAGGCAGCTGATCGATGTTTCTCTCTCATCGATGTTTCTAACTCTCTACCTCTCTCTTTTCCTCTCTGTAAAAAATCAATAAAATATATTAAAAAAATAAATAAAATGCCCCCTCAGTTTATATGTAAAATGACATATATCAACTACCACATTTTTTCATTACCGCCTACACAGATTTACTCATACACTTAATGGCAGAGGCCACCACTCTCTAAAGTCTGTGAATTTTTCCCCCCTTTTTCTTTTTTTTCATGTTTTTATTAACTTCAGAGAGAGGAAAGGAGAGGGAGAGAGAGAAACATCAATGATGACAATCATGATGGATGGGCTGCCTTCTGCACCCCCCCTACTGGCGATCGAGCCCACAACCAGGGCATGTGACCTGACCGAACGGAACCGAGACCACCTGGTTCATGGGTCATGTCCCACCACTGAGCACACCAGGCAGGGCTCCCCTTTTTCTAAAACATCAGCTTGCCCAAGAGTCAAATACTCTCTCTGGCCGTGGTTCCAGGGACCCATTGCAACTGGTCTGCATCACCTCCATTTCTGGGCAATAATCGTGCAAAGGGAGAGCGAAGTTTGTACTTACTCCACAAATGCCCGGGAGCAGAGGCAAAGGATCTTATAATCCTCCTCCAGGTCTTCGATAAAGAGAAACATTTCGGCCACGTGGCTCCACTTCTCGCAGCACATTGTACCCCTCGGAGGAGGCAGCCCTGCGGTGCACGGGGCTGGCCGGCAGGGTCCTACAGACCGAAAGGAGGCCTCCCGGCGCGCCGACGGGCGAGGGGCTGGGACCGGGCTGGGACCGAGCTGGGAGCTGCGGAGCAAGGTAGGAAGCCACCGCCGGAAGTGGCTCAGGAGGTCGCCGGAAGGGGCGGGCCGAGGGGGCGGGGTCACACTCAACGCTGCCGGGGTGAGAGCTACTTTTTAGCTTTTTCCTCGCTGGGTTGCTCGCGGGAGATCGGCCGCTCGCACTTCTTCGCAGCCTGTAGCCACTGAGCCACCGAAGAGCTGCCGCTTCTGTTCGAGGGTGAGGTCGAGCCGCCTCCCCCGCCTTCCCCTCGAGGTGCGTCGATCCCCGCCTGGGTCTCCCCGGGCTCCTCCCGGCCCGGCTCCCGGGGTTCCGTCCGTCCGTCTCGCGGAGCTGCGAGGAGGCGAGGCCGCGCATCTGGCCTCACCGGGGCCCCCCGAGTCCGCGTCTGGGGCGCGCGGGCGCGTTTGCTTTCCGCTGGCCTGGCGCTTGGCTCCGGCACTGGAGTGGCCGGGAGGGGAGGCCCCGTGCGGGCCAAGACAAACTCATGCACCCCGCTCCGCAGCTCCCCCAGCTCCCCCAGCGCCCAAACTCCCCAGCTCGGCGTGCTCCGCTTCATAGCGATGGGGCGAGGCGTCTGCAGCCTCGCCGGAGGCCTCTGCGCTTGCCCCGTGACTGCTCCGATTCCGGGATCGGAATCGGCCCTACTGTGCGTCGGCGCTCGCGGTGATCAGAGTGGAGTTGCGAGGCCGCAGGGGTAGGGAGTGGTTGGGAGTGCTGCCTTCCACAGTGTCAGGCTTGGCGTCCTGGCTGATGTCCCTTTTACGACGTGTGTGTGACCCGGGCAAGCGACGTCACCTTTTTTTGGATCCTTATTGTGATCATCCGATGAGTAGTGCCTGCTTCCTTTTGGACTCGTGAGAACATACATGAAAGGACGAAATCAGACCTCACCCATGTGGTGTTAATAGTGCGAGTGGGTACATGGTTTGTACGCGCCCGGCACTTGTCTGGGTCCCCCTCGGGTTTGCAGCCTGTAAACCGAGTCTCTGCGCTCACGCTGCTGATGACCATGAAAAAATGCACGTTCGCATAATCAGGATGTCAAAAAAGCCGGAGCACCGTCGCCACAGGTGTCCACCGCAGTCGGTGTGTGGCGTGGGGCATTGGTTGGCACGGCCCAGGTAGCTTCCCCGGGGAAGCATGTGGGGGCTTGGTCTGGGCTACTGATGCCCAGGTGGCACTGGTATTCCTTCAGCACGGCTCCGTGCAACCGGTGCGCTGCAGGCATTTTTAAAACATACAGCACCTGACTGTTTAGTCAGGGGCATCGTCCACTTCTCACTCTCTCACTGATGCATTGCCATTGCCGTTAAAAACTGCTGTATTTTCTTTCATCTTGAAACAACAGACTTGATCCGCATCACTCTCTAGGATGTCCACTTGTTTCTCTGTCCCTTCCTGTAACAGTATTCCTCTGAAGAGTTGACCGTATTTGCTGTCTTCCCAATTTATTCACTCCCATTTTTTCTTGAACTTCTTCCAGCTAACTTTCATCCCCCCTGTATCAAAAACATTTCATATCGGGACTTCCCAGTTCCTCTTTGTTGTAAAATCCATTGATCCGTTATTCTTAGACTTCTCCGCATCATTGGGAACAGCCGAGTGCTCCGTTCTTCTTGAAACACTGCCTTTGACATCCAAGATGCCACTCCTGGAAGGTGGATAGGATGCTGGTTCCTCCTTGTCTTGCCAAATTCTAAAGTGCTGAGTGCCTCATGGCTCAGTCATGGAAATTGTTTATGTTATATTTACTCCCTAGAGGGATATTTAGTTTCATGGTTTTCAATACTGTCTGTATGTTGCCAATTCCTAGATATAGTTCTGGAGTCCCTATCTTCCTGCTGCACTCTGCGTATATCCAGCTGCCTATTTAATGCCTTCACTCTTCGCTCGGATGTCCAGAAGAATCTTAACATGTTCAAAACTGAATTCTGGATCTTCATCCCACCCCCAAACCTGTTCTTTCTGCAATCCCATCTTTCACAAGTAAGCTGATGATGATGGCAATATTTATTTAGTGCTTATATATTGGAAGGCACTCTTCTCAGCTTTTTAATATACAGTCTTCGTAACAGTCTTATTAGGTAGGTACTGTTATTACCCCCCATTTTACAAACGGAGAAACTGAGGCAGGGATATTAAGTAACTTGTCTATGTCACACAGTAAGTAGCAGTGCCTCCCAGGACACAAATCCATGTTGCCCCAAAACTATGTTGTCCTCCCAGACTTCTGTTTCTCACTCATATTCTCTATCCTTTCATCAGCAAATCCTCTTGAGTATATCTTCAAAATATATCCAGAACTGGATTATCTTGTATGACCTTCACTCTGCCACACTGTCTAAGCCACTTTCATCACTCATCTCAGTTATTGCAATAACTTCTTATTTGCTCCCTGTATAGTATATTCTTAACTCAGCAGTCATTTAAAACCCAGAAGAGGCAATCTCCCTCTTCTGATGTCTTCTTCATCTCCCTTAGATAAAGTTCTGCAAGTTCTCTCTGCCCATTTTTGACTGCTCTCCCTATCATGCTTCTTTAGCCTACCTTGCTGCTCAGCAGACCACACCAAGTGTACATCCTTTGTACTGACTGTTCATTTCATCAGGAATTCTCTTTCTAATACTTACCACATGGTTTGTTTCCTCACTTCCTGAGGTTTCTGCTTAAATGTGCTTTTATAGAGGCCTTCCCAGACTACCCATGTAACATAATGCCCCTCTACCCCTTGTACCGTCATCTTGCCTGCTATAGATCTCCATATTCTTCTTGCTCTGCTGTATGTTTTTCTCTCTGGCACAGGTGGGTTACATGCTCCTCTCACTATCAGGAAGTAGCCTGAGGGGTGAAAGGCTATGAAACCAACATCTGAAATATGGTTGAAGGAATTAAGGATTCTGACTAGAAAGGGGTTTTCACAGCTCACGATAGCTGTCCTGAAACTTAAGAGGTTGTCTAATGGAAGAGGTTCTACAGTACAGAACTAGGTCCAGTAGGGAAAAGTTACAGTGAGGGATGTATAAGGAAGATCTTTTTAGTACTTCAGTGGGTGGTTTTGAAGAAGGAATGGGACGCCTTTTGAGTTTTCTGTTCTGGAAGGGTTTACATCGGAATCAGGGACAACCCTTTGTGGCGGTTCTTGCACCCAGCTCTGGGGCCCTGTGAAAGCACTGCTGTCCCTCATGCAGGGCTCCCTGTAAACTCTCACTGGGTGTCTGCCGATGCACTGTCCCTCTTTCTTTTACTGTGTGTGTTAGTATGTGTAATAAATCAGAATGCGATTGAGGATAAGAGGTGTAGTTCGATTACCAATTTGGGTTGGGAGAGGCTTTAGAATTATAAGATTTTGCAATCCTATTAAAAATCAAATGAGACTAGATTTTTAGGAGCAATTGTATTAATTGTATTTTAGAGCATCAAAATGATTGGTTTTTAGACATTAGAAAAGCTTCTAACATATTTGAGAGTCTCTCATAAATTTTAATTTATTAATAACTAGAGGCCCGGTGCACGAAATTTGTACACGGGTAGGGTCCCCAGGCCTGGCCGGTGATGAGGGCTGATCGGGGCCTTCCGGTTGCTGGCTGGGGCCTTCCTTTCCCTGGCTGCCAGCTGCCGGCCAGGGCCTTCCTTCATTATGTGCCGCCCCCTGGTGGTCAGCACATGTCATAGCGGGTGATCGAACTCCCGAGGGGACAATTTGCATATTAGCCTTTTATTATATACTAGAGGCCCGGTGCACAAAAATTTGTGCACTCGGGGGGGGGAGGGGGGGTCCCTCAGCCTGGCCTGTGCCCTCTAGCAGTCTGGGACCCCTCGGGAGATAACGACCTGCTGGCTTAGGCCTGCTCCTGGGTGGCAGAGGGCAGGCCCAATCCCTAGGTGCAGCCCCTGGTCGGGCTCAGAGCAGGGCTGATTGGGGAGTTGGGGCGCCGCCCCCTGTCACACTCAAGGCAGGGTCGATGGGGAGGTTGTGGAGCAACCCCCTGTCACACACAGAGCAGGGCCCATCAGGGGGGTTGGGGCTCTGTACCCTGTCACGTACAGAGCAGGGCCCATCAGGGGGTTGGGGTGCTGCCCTCTATCACCCACAGAGCAGGGCGGATCAGGGGGTTGGGGCGCCGCCACTCTCACACTCAGGGCAGGGCCGAGGGGGAGGTTATGGCTCTACCCCGTCACACACAGAGCAGGGCCCGTGGGGGGGGGGGGGAGCTCCCCCCTATCAGGCACAGAGCAGGGTGGATAGGGAGGTTGTGGCCCCGCCCCCTGTCACACATAGAGCCGCAGGGCGATCAGGAGGTTTGGGTGCTGCCCCCTGTCACGCTGATTCCAGTGCCGGGAGGCCTCACGGCTCCGCTGATCCCGGTGCTGGGAGGCACATTACCCTTTTACTATATAGCATAGAGGCCTGGTACATGGGTGGGGCCGCCTGGTTTGCCCTGAAGGGTGTCCTGGATCAGGGTGGGGGTCCCCACTGGGGTGCCTGGCCAGTCTGGGTGAGGGGCTGAGGGCTGTTTTCAGGCTGGGGGTGACTGAACTCCCAAACGCTCCTTTTTTCCTTTTTTTTTTTTTTTTTAATTCTGGGCCAGCTTTAGCTTGAGGCTTGGCTCCAGCTCTTAGGCCTCCGGCTGAAAGTAGGTTTCTGGCCTTTGCTTAAAATGTTGCGAATCTGCTGGCTGAAGTTGGGCGTATTTGTTACAGAGTTTCTTAAACTGCAAGCTCAGAGGCAGGCAGGCGGGGAACGTTGGTTTCCTCCGTCACTGAGGCAACCAAGCCTCATGTTAGTTTCAAGCTGCCTGGCTGCCGGCCGCCATCTTGGCTGACAGTTAATTTGCATATCTTGCTGATTAGCCAATGAAAAGGGTATCGGTCGTACGCCAATTACCATGTTTCTCTTTTATTAGATAGGAGGATATTTAAAAGTTATTTCTCTATTGAGGTATAATTCACTGTAACATTCATCATTATAAAATGTATACACCTCAGTGGTTTTTAGTAAATTCACAAGGTTGTACAGCCATCACTACTATCGGAACATTTTCATTATCTCCAGAAGACACCTCTGTTTCCATTAGCAATCAGTTCTTTATTGCTCCCTCCCCCAGCACCTGGCAACCGACCACTAATCTTTCTGTCTCTGGATTAGCCTGTTTTAGGTATCTATATATATAAAAGCCTAAGCGATTGTTATGACTGAACGACCACGACGACCGGTCCACCAGTTGCTATGATGTGCACTGACCACCAGGGGGCAGATGTTCAATGCAGGAGCTGCCCCCTGGTGGTCAGTACGCTCCCACAGCCAACCTCCCGCAGCCCCTGCCCCTGGCCAGCTGGCCTCCAGGTGCTAAACCATTCAGAGAGACCTGATTCTGGGTCGGGGTTTCGTATGTAGCAGAGCAGCTCCCTCGCTGCCATCTATTGAAAGTCAGCTCTCAACACAAGGGTTTGTCTTGCTCCCATTCTCTCCCTTCCCCAGGACTGCCCACCCGCCATGGTGGTAGCACAGCAGTGAGGGAAGGAGGAGGGTGAGAGGTGGGGAACCACATGGTGGTGGGGCACTGAGGGAGGCGTCGGTGTCTGGCATCTGTTCTTTCCATGCCCAGCCAGTGACTGTCCCCCCTCTCCCGACCCTGCTGGGGCCTTCGGGTGGCGGTGGATGCGGTCCCTTTCCCAGGGAGGCCAAGGGCTGGCGGGCAACCTCCTGCATTCCTCCCCCCCCCCCCCGCCCCGCCCCTCCATGCACCAATTTGTGCACAAAGCCTCTAGTTTTATATAAATGGAATCATACAAAATGTGGCCCTTAGTGTGTAACTGTTTTTTACTTATTATAATGTTATCAAGGTTCATGCATATTGTAGCATGCACCAGTAATTCATTACTTTTTCATACCTGAATAGTATTCTCTTACTGGTATAGCATACTTTTTTCTTTATCTGTTCATCAGTTGATGGACGACACTTGGATTATTTCCACTTTTTAGCTGTTATGAATGATGCTGCTGTCAACATTCGTATACAGATTTTTATGTGAATATGTTTTCAGTCCTCTTGGATATATGCCTAAGAGTAGAATTGCCGGGTCATTTGGTAACTCTGGGGTAATAGCTTTTTGAGGAGCTGTCAAACCGATTTCCACAGTGGTTGCAACATGTACATCCCACCAGCAATGTGTGAAAGTTCTGATTTCTTCACATCATCACCAACACTTGTTCTTTTCCATTTTTAAAAAATTATAGCCATCCTAATGGGGAAAACTCTAATTTAAAAAAAATGCTTTTCTATGTTAACATTCTAAATGATCAAACACTGGTAGATTATAGTGAATTAACTCTTTAGATTTATTAGAATCTGCTGTAAATAAAGCCCACTGTATTTTTTAAAAGGTTTCACTTATTTTGAGAGAGAAACATGGATTTGTTGTTTTGCTTATTTATGCATTCGTTAGTTGTTACTTTTCTTTCTTTCTTTCTTTTTTTTGTTTTGTTAAAACTCACCTGAGGATATTTTTCCATTGATATTTAGAGAGAGTGGAAGGGAGGGAGAGAGAGAAAAACATCCATGTGAGAGAGACACATTGATTGGTTGCCTCCCGTACATGCCATGGGGCCTAGGATCATCAATCCTGCAACTGAGGTACATGCCCTTGACCGGATTGGAACCTGTAACCCTTCAGTTTGCAGTCCTATGCTCTATCCACTGAGCAAAAACAGCTAGGTCTAGTTGTTTCCTGTATGTGCCCTGACCGGGTATCGAGCCCAAACACTGTGGTGTATTGGGATGATTCTCTAATAAACTGAGCTACCTGGCCAGGATGAGCCCAGTCTTAATGTGTGCTGTATTTACTTCTGTTACCATGATAGGTCCAGATTTTTCACAAATAAATGGGAGAACATGATCATAAGGGCTAATATAAATGTATCATTGAACATCATGTTTGACCAGCTTATTATCTGGCAAATTTACTGGAAAAAAACAAAACAAAAAACATGATCAGTTACAAATCTAAACTTCATTCTCTTTTTTTCCAAAGAAGCAAAGTTTATCATAGCTCTGAGCTCTGAATTAAAAAAAAAAAAAAAAAAAAAAAAGTCTCAGGTGGGAAGTAAACAACATGTAGACAGTATATAGAGGGATCCTCACTAAAGCATAATTGAGTGAGTATAATTTTTAATTGTGATACACTAGTGTGGGCTATATTCATATTTGTCACACGTTTTTGCATGTTTCTTGCTATTGTTTGGAAAATTTAACTCTAGTATTGATGATTATCTTTTTAAAAATCATATTTTTCCCCTTTTATATACTGTTTTCCAGAATACATACATAGAAGCTTGGGACAAGATACCTAATTTCTGGTAAGTTAACTGACAGATTTAGAAAGTAACATAAAATAATTGTATGGCTGCTATATTTTCAGTCACTTAAGATTTAAGATAATTTTTAGAAGATAAAAATGATACTGATAAAATTTTATTATTACATAATGCCAAAGGAAAAGACAGCTTTTCTATAAACCTGCTTATAAAAGATAATATCCAAAAATGTATGTCATAATTTCCTAAAGACGTGAGTTACTTTTATTGAATCAGATATTAATGTTATCTTTTATGAAGAATAGAGTTAGCTCAACATAACCTGGTGTAAGATACATTCAGTATGCTCTACTAAGGTAAAAGTCACATTATTAAGATCAATCTGAAGTTTCATTCTTCATCAGCCTTATTTCCCTTTCTCAGTTATAACTTGTGAGTTATTTCAAAAGCTAAACCTGATACACTTTCTGAGTGGACAAATGAAATCTTATAATTTTCACATTTAAATCTGCAACAATCTAATCATTTTTGGTAGAAATGACTTTATATAGTACTTATGTATACTAAAATATTTAACTTTTTAGCTATGAAAAGAATAACATTGGATTATTTTTCCATTCTAGTGGCAAAATTAAAGACTTGTCATGATAATGAAGAAAGAAACTGAATTTGTCATTTTCACCTAAAGAAAAATGATAGACAGAAATCAAACCTGTACAGGACAGGACTCTATGCCCTATATGAGTTGTCTGGTTCACATATTTGAAGAATGGTTTGGCGTGGAACAATTGGAGGACTATTTGAATTTTGCAAACTATCTCGTATGGGTTTTTACACCGCTAATACTTTTAATACTTCCTTACTTTACTATTTTTCTTCTCTACCTTACTATTGTTTTCTTACACATTTATAAGAGGAAGAATGTATTAAAAGAAGCCTATTCTCATAATTTATGGGATGGCGCAAGGAAGACAGTAGCAACTCTGTGGGATGGACATGCAGCAGTTTGGCATGGTAAGCAAGATTGCATTGATCTCTGTGTGTTGCTCTTTGTGTTTGTGGCAATGGAAACGAGATCATTCCATTTCCCTGATTGAGAAGATACTGAAAATATAATGGGATATTTACTCTTTTTTATCTATTTGCATGCATAGTGCATGTATACGTTTTAAAATGATTTTTCCCAAATACATTAGTGTCCATTAAAGAACTACACAGCAGTTAAACTATTACTATAAGCTAAAATATAAAAATTTAATTTAAGACATCTAAAAGAGTAAGAGACTATTTAAAACATAGAAAACTGTTTTGAAAATACTTTCATTGTTTAGTATTTAGTTCCATTTAATTCCTATTGTTTAAAATAGGTTTGACTTTCCCAGTGTAGAGATATTTTAAAAATGAATACTAAATATAATTTGTATACCAAAAGTTACCTTTTTAGGTATGATTCATTTCAGAGGTTATTATATCTTTCTCAATAAGTGAGATAGCAGTGCGTTTATCTCCAGGATATTCATTTTTTTTCTTTGTTATTTTAGAAAATGTAATATACATTTAATGGTTGGTGGTTCTTCATTTGGCTGTCATGAAACTTGCCCTCTAGTGGCCCATTTTCAAGAACTTGGTGTTTTTCTCTATCACTTTTTACCTTATTTGTTGGTCTCTTTTGTTTTGGACTATACAAAAATACAGACGTTCAATAGGCTGGTAACAAAGATGTGCCCTGTATATCATGTTGTTGAGTATCAAAAGTGTTTTCACAGAAAGTCATAGAAGGAAGCACAGATTTTGAAATAGACATCTGAGGTGGTGATCATTCTAAGGAATATAAATGTCAGGTCACTGTTTTGTACACCTGAAGCTAATATATTATATGTCAATTATACTTGAATAAAAAAAATAGACACTTAAAATTATATGTAAGTATAAAGCTGCTCTTACCAAAGATCACCAGTGACATGCTTATTAGGTTAATGTGTTGTCAATTTAATACTATATACATTCTTACAGATTTTTTTTGAGCACGTAACTATACCATATCCAGCGGTTCTCAACCTGTGGATCGCGACCCCTTTGGCAGTCGAACGACCCTTTCACAGGGGTCGCCTAAGACCATCCTGCATATCAGATATTTACATTACGATTCATAACAGTAGCAACATTACAGTTATGAAGTAGCAACGAAAATAATTTCATGGTTGGGTCACAACATGAGGAACTGTATTTAAAGGGCCAGAAGGTTAAGAACTACTGCCATATACTGTAAAATGTTTAACATGCATTAATTCTTTTATACCTTACCAGAGGCCTGGTACACGAAATTCGTGCACTTGAGGGGTGCGGGAAGGGGAGTCCCTCAGCCTGGCCTGCAACCTCTTTTTTTTTTTTTTTAATATATTTTTATTGATTTTTTACAGAGAGGAAGGGAGAGAGATAGAGAGTTAGAAACATCGATGAGAGAGAAACATCGATCAGCTGCCTCCTGCACATCCCCCACTGGGGAAGTGCCTGCAACCCAGGTACATGCCCTTGACCGGAATTGAACCTGGGACCTTTCAGTCCGCAGGCCGACACTCTATCCACTGAGCCAAACCGGTTTCGGCCGGCCTGCAACCTCTTGCAGTCCGGGAGCCCTCATGGGATGTCGAACTGATGGCAGGCCTAAGCTGGCAGTTGGACATCCTTAGTGCTGCCACAGAGGCGAGCCATGAGCCTGGCTTCTGGCCGAGTGGTGCTCCCCCTGTGGGAGCGCACTGACCACCAGGGAGCAGCTCCTGCGTTGAGCGTCTGCCCCCTGGTAGTCAGTGCACGTCATAGTGACCAGTCCGTGGTTTGGTTGATTTGCATATTAGCCTTTTATTATATAGGATAACATAATAGATAGGTTCTGTTACCTCCATTTTATAGTTTTGCCGTGAGGAAGCAGAGAGTTTGTTATTTGCCCAAGGCACCCTAAAAAGCTAGGAGGAAGAGCCGGAATGCAACCTCAGATATCAAGCTCTAAGATGTGTGCTTTTACGATCTGTGCTGTGTGGTATGTTCGTCCCAGATTGGGGATTCGGGGTCAAAAGTAGTGGTATTCAGCAGGTTTGCAAACAGGAACCATATGTCTTTGATGAATTAAATTTCTAATATTTACTCATTTGTACTAGTGCTCTTGTTAGTCAGTACACCTCTCACACTCTCTGATGGTTGTTTAACATGAGGCAAGGCAATACTTCAGCATTCCATGTGTGTGTGCCTGCAGAGACTGCATCTAGGTAGACTGCTAGTATTCATTCTCTTTAAAACAGTGATACAAAAATTCAGTGGTGTCATTTACAATACTCCCTCCCACATATATACATGCCCCCGCGCCCCGCCCCCCTTGTACTCCCTCCCCCCGTAGCTCAGGATAACATGCTTTGTAAGGAATAGTTGAAATTTATTTATATTTTAGGAGACATGGTTTAATTTGGATAACGTCAAGTGCTGAACTTATTTTGTAGGAGAATATCTAATTTTGAGGTGTCTTATTTAATTATTGAGGTATTTTAAAATATGCACTTACGACTCAGAGGAGGTTAAAATGTATATACCTTTTGAGCCCACCCAGGGACGCCAAAAAAATGTGTATATATATATATATATATATATATATATATATATATACATATGTATATATATATACATATGTATATATATATATACATATGTATATATATATATATATATAATTCTTACTGTTTTAATGTTTTATTATGATAACTTTTTTATTAGATAAATGATACTTTAAAAAAATTTTATTGCTTTCAGAGAGGAAGGAAGAGGGAGAGAGACAGAGAAACAGCAATGATGAGAGAGAATCATTGATTGGCTGCCTCCTGCACGCCCCCTACTGGGGATGAACCCGAAATCTGGGCATGTGCCCTTGACCAGAATCAAACCTGGGACCCCTCAGTCCACAGGCTGACACTCTATCCACTGAGCCAAACCAGCTAGGGTGATAAATGATACTTTTAAAATGATTTTCTTTATCCTGTTCTTTAGTGACATATATAAAAGGCATTTGTGTGCATATTTGGATTTTGTATTGGTGTCAGGTCAGTTTTAATCATATTTTTTAAAGAATCTTCAAAGGAATTTTTAACTAATATAAATGTTCATTGTAAAAAAATGTGTCAAAAAATAAAAATAATAGTCACTAAAATTTACCATAATGTGTATTATTTATTTTATTAATCTTCACCCAAGAATTCATTGATTCTAGAGAAAAAGAAAGAGGGATGGAGGGAGGGAGGAAGGGAGTGGAGGAGGGAGGGAGGGAGAGAGAGAGAGAGAGAATATGAATGTGTGACAATTGGTTGCCTCCTGATGAACCCTGACTAGGTATCAAATAGTTATGTGCCCAACCAGGAATCAAACCTGAAACTTCTTGGTGGGTGGGACAGTGCTCAACCAACTGAGCCACCTGGCTGAGCAGTGTATAGGGTTTTTTTTTGTGACAAATTTAGAAGGGATCTGTTTCAGGAGGAGATTATTCTTATCTGAATTCATGCTGCTGATGTCTAAGCCAGTAGCAGGTTAACACCTTTACCTAATAAATACTGCTATGGAGATGAGACTACTTGAGCTCCAGTATAGCCGTCAGATCCTCTCTCTGTGGGCTAAGCTACATGGAAAGCCAAAAACTCAGGAGAGTGCTTAGTGAACATTGGGTCACTGCAGGGGAGGTAATAAGTTTGTATTTAACGGCATCAAATTAGAGAGCCATATTCATCCCAGAAGAGTATGTTCTTCTTAATGGAGCCCAGACTACTCAAAATCTGCATATTGAGGCTCCTCCTCCCTGGACAGTGGTTGGATGGACATTGACCATAATTGCCTTTGTGATTGCTTTCTCTGAGCTCTTGCTCATCAGATCCCCTCAGGATTGGTGTAGTATAGGCAGGAGACGATGGGCTACACTTTGAAACTAACATTGGGAAGAAAATGGTATATTTAAGAGTTTTTGAATTGAAGTTGGTGACCAGGTGAATAGAGTCTGAGAGAGGAGGAGTTAAAGTGCTCTATTTCTACTTCTGCTACACAGGAAAACATTGGCCCAGAAGTGCTCTATTTAGATGAACAGAAGCACAAAGGTGGGAAA
Organism: Myotis daubentonii; assembly: GCF_963259705.1. NCBI lineage: Eukaryota > Metazoa > Chordata > Mammalia > Chiroptera > Vespertilionidae > Myotis > Myotis daubentonii. The sequence continues at coordinate 25,950,738 of NC_081856.1, forward strand.
GCATACTAGTAGTTAGGGAGCCATCATTGGTCCATATGATGCATGAAAGAATCTGAATAATATCACTAGATGGGCAGTTATCACTTGTTGGACTAAAGTGATAATCCACTGATGCTTTCTGAGCCAGGAGTGGTATGATCTATTTGTGCTTTAAGAGTGACACAGTTAAGTAATATTTGGACTTTATGTTTATTGGCACTATAGTAAACTATAGTTTCTGTCAAGAATTGAATTTATTAGCTAAACTTTCCTGCTTTCAACCAGATGATTTGGTATATGTAAGTAGTTCAATTATTTCTTAAATATTTTTTTAAAATATTCTGAAAGCAAGAAAGAACCTCAAAAATATTTTGTTTAGAATTCCTCAAAGAAGTATTCTTAATTTCTCAGAAAATGTATCTGATGAGACAGTTGATCCTTTTGGTAACTTCAGATAACTTTAATGATTGTTCTGTCAAGCTTAAAGTAAATTGAATTAACTTGAATTAGTATTAGGTAATTGGAAAGAAATGTTAAAAAACGAAAACATGAAATCTTGAAATATCACTAAATTTAATTTTTACAAGCTTTCATTCTTTTGACCTGAAACTAACATATTAAATGTCAACTATAATTTACGTTTTTTTAAAAATTCTTAATCATTATCTTGAGTCCACTTGAATTATTATCAAGTAGTTCATGCTTTCAATACTAGAATCACAGTCACCACTCTTAATTTAATCTGTTTGGTGAAGACCTTAGAAACTACCATAAAAATGAATTTCCTGCACTAAAATTTATACTGAAATCTTTATTTGAATGCTTGTTTCTTAGCAAAGCAAATGGATAAAACCTTGAGGGAAAGAAACAGACTAAAAGTTTCAGATTTCCATATTCTGGATTCTTCTTTTGTCTCTGACATGTGAGCAGCAAGCCTTGGGAGAGCTGTTCCGTGTGAGGCAGTGTATGGCTGTAGGAACTTCCTTCCCTTTTCTGCTATAGTCAAGGAAATTTCCTTTTTACCTTTCCTTTTTCTTTGAGCTTAATAATGCTCTTGGCCTCTGGATGCTTGCTTTTTTCTTCCCTCCCTCCCTCCCTCCCTCCCTCCCTCCCTCCCTCCCTCCCTCCCTCCCTCTCTCCCTCCCTCCCTCCCTTCCAGAAAGTCTTCCAAAGCAATTTTATTTAATTGGATGGAGTATCAGCCAAAATGTTGTTCCTTTTATTACATGAAAAATAATAACAAAAACATCTTAGAACTGCTTTTGCTGCATCTTACTAAGTTTTAGTATGTTGCATTTCTCTTTTTTTTAATCCTCTCCTGAGGACATGCTTTCATTGATTTTTTTTTTTTTAGAGAGAGAAAAAAGAGAGAGAGAGAGAGAGAGAGAGAGAGAGAGAGAATGAGAATAAGTGAGAGGGAGAGAAAGAAACATAGCTGTGAGAATGAAACATTGATCAGTTGCCTTCCATACATGCCCCTATCAGAGATCAAACCCACAACCTAACCAGTATGTACCCTGACCGGAAATTGAACCCACCACCTTTTAGTTTACGGGATGATGCTCCAACCAATGGAGCCACATGGGCCAGGGCAAATATGTTGCATTTTCATTTTCAATTGTCTCAAGATACGGTTTTTTATTTCTCGTTTGATGCCTTCATTGACCCATTTGTTCAGTAGGCTTTTTTCTTTTTGCTAGGACCTGCTGAGCCTGTGACCTGACTGGTGAGATGGGAAGAAAAAGCAGATCTTATAACTAGAGCCATGATCACATTTCACATGTTCCTTGGAGGATCAGTTCCCAACTCCTATGATAAAATACTCGAGAGTATTTTCCTCTGAAACACAGGTGGAGCTTACCTTAATATTCCTCACAATCCACCAACAGTACAGGATCGCTATAAAAAATGTATTGGTGTTCGGTAACAGTGTGAAGGACAGTAGGCAGATTAACTTAGCTGGTGGAGGAGAACAGATTAAATTAGAAGAGTCTCATTCCTCTCCTCACGTCCACTACCCTTTACGACCTGTCATTTGCTTCCCTTGCTGAAACCCTTGTTCTCTAATTTTACTTGTATTATTGGAGAGATGGTTTCTTGACACCCGGTTCAATTTTCTGATCACTGTTTTGCTTTGTTTTTCCCCTAATGTATACTTAATAATAAGCATATTTGAAGTATTTGCATTTTGTCTTTCTAACAGGTTATGAAGTTCATGGAATGGAAAAAATACCAGAAGGACCAGCGCTTATAATTTTTTATCATGGAGCTATTCCCATAGATTTTTATTACTTCATGGCTAAAATTTTTATCCAAAAAGGTAGAACTTGCCGAGTAGTAGCTGATCACTTTGTCTTTAAAATTCCAGGTAAACTTTCGCTGTACATACTGTTAATTAACACAGTCAAATTATGGGATAGTCTGTATCTTTGAGCTCTCTGGTATCATTTGGAAAAGCTTTTTGCCTTTTTAGTTTACACACTTGGAACTCCAATTTGGGAGCATGTAGTTATCCTCATTATAGCCAAAAGCTTGTTTGATCTCTTTCTTTATTATCAGGTAGTTAGACCTTATTTTTCAAAGTTAAATCCTGAACTTTTACTTTTAAGAATTAAATTATAACTTTTGCCAAGTAATGTATATTTTGGTACAGAGAGTCTATTATGTTTTTTTTGGTCATATTTCTTGACTTAATACTTGGTAGACTTATAACTTAAGATTGCGGACCACATTCTTTTTAATCTGTTCATAAAGGCTTTGTACCCTTTAAAAAAGATTAATTAACCAAATGTTTTCAAACACAATAGAATTCTCTTTTAAAAATCTCTGTAAACTCATTGAGATTTAATCTTATTTTTGTCTGTTATTAAATTACCAGAAACAAGCCAGAAAGTTTGTAGTTTGTTCTCTGGAATTAATAAAAAAAAGCGACCTATCAACCAGACAAACACCAAACAGTGAAATAAATAACAGTCTTCTCAGTGCCTTTCATAGACATGGTTAATGTTTTGGGTATCCTTAGGTCACTAAAAAGACATTTGTATTTTTAAAAATATATTTTTGTTGATTTCAGAGAGGAAGGGAGAGGGAGAGAGAGATAGAAACATCAGTGATGAGAGAGAATCATTGATTGGCTGCCTCCTGCATGCCTCCTAGGGGATTGAGCCTGCAACCCCGGGCATGTGCCTTTGACCGGAATCGAACCTGGGACCCTTCAGTCGGCAGGTCGATGCTTTATCCACTGAGCCAAACCACCTAGGGCAGTTATTTGTATTTTGTGTATAAACTAAATAGACTATCAAAGGTTTTTCTTTAGAAAGTAATATGATCACTTTATAGTAAAATTTGAAAATTATAGGAAAAAACATCATTATACTAGTAATCTTGTTACTCTAATATAACCAGTTAGCCTTTTAATTTATTTTGTTTCATTTTTAATTCACATATTCACGTATTATGCTTAAGTAAAGAATAGTTTCAATGGATGACTAAAATATTTAATTACTTAGTTTTCTCTTATGAAACATTAGGGTACTTCCATTTTTTTCTTCTTATACATAATAGAAAGTGAATATTTTTATTTAGCCTTTGGCTTTTAAAATACTTTCCCCCTTTATGATCTTATCATTCAGGAAACCTCTCTTGTTCATTCATTTACTATGATACTGCTCTAATTAAATCAGTGGGCTTTTAATGTAATGTAACATGAAAATTATTTCAATTTTAATAATATTTATAATCTTGTTTTAGATCCTTAAACCTATGAGAAGGTTGATTAGTCTGCATAGTTTTTACTACTCATTTCATTTTCCAGTTTTAAGGAATAATGTATACTATCATCAGTACTCTAAGGTTTCAGTTTAGGATTTGCTTAAAATATTTAATTACTTGACAGGATTATATTTTCTTCTAAAATAGTTGTAATGTTTTAAATTATATAATATTAGGACCTGCAATTAGCTGTTTCTAAGTCAAACACTCACTTTAGTAAAAACTCTTAATGATTTTGCTATTATTATTGACATAAAATTTCCTTGGAATTAGCATCATCTAACTTATAATTTCAGTAGATTTTATTATGGCTTGCCAATTTTGGTAGGGCTAAGCATAGTCAGATTCACATGCTCTTGAGTGAGTCTTTCTTATAGGTTTAATGGAAGATTAGATTTGTGACTGCTGATAGGATATTATTTCTGATTGCTTTAATAAATGCTGTAGACAGTGTTTAGCCATGAGATGCTAGTGGAAGGAACTTTGGGTTAGATATACCTGGGACAGAATCCCTGCCCTGCCATTTGCTTGGTGTGTGACTTTGAGCAAGCCACTCACACTCTGAGCCAACTTTTCCTCTTCTGTAAAATAAGGATAAGTATCCCTGTTTTCCAAGGTTTTTGTGAGTTTTAATTAAAAAATTGAATATGTAAAGTAGCCAGAGTAGAAGGTGATCACTAAGAGGTCATCAATAGTAGATGATGTATAAGATGAAGCTATTATTTTATCAGCAATATTAATCTTATGTTAACCTTGAGAGTTCTTGTTGATTTTTAAAAAGTTTAAAAGAATTTACTGATTTAAGTATAGATAGCACATTTTATAGGTTGTGAAGATATTTGCTCTTGAAGAATTGGACAAGAAATACTTAAGATACATATTCATGCTAATGTTTCTTACAGGGTTTAGTTTATTACTTGATGTATTTTGTGCTCTACATGGACCAAGAGAAAAATGTGTTGAAATTCTGAGGAGTGGTCACTTGTTAGCTATTTCACCAGGTGGAGTTCGAGAAGCCCTCATTAGTGATGAAACCTACAACATCATATGGGGTAATCGTAAAGGCTTCGCTCAGGTTGCAATTGATGCAGAAGTGGTGAGTTGTATAAAGCTAATTATTAAAGTAAAGCTAGGTTGTATTTATAATGGATGCTTAAATAGTGAGCCAAAGTATATAAGAATTTAGATACTGTCATTGCAGTACTTTAAGTTAGTGTATATAACTCTTAAAGGGTAGCATTGGGGAAATGTTCCGGTGGATGGGAAACCATCTGAAAAATTCAATCTGGAAATTTGGCAAATATTCAGCAAAATTTTATTTTACATTTCAAAATCCAGCATCTTTTAATCAGATTTGTAAAATTCTTTTATTTCTTTAGTTATACTTATTTTTGTAAGTAATAACCAGTCCATCTCTATGTATTTTAATCCTTTTGTACGATTGACTTGGCATATGTCAGTGATGGTTGTTGGTTGGTTTCATTGCAATTCTTTTATCTGTGATCAATTTATATTACAAAAGGACTCAAATAATAAATGACTAATCATTTTTTATCAAGAAATGTGATCAGCTATCTAGTAATATGAATAAAAATGACAAATAGGTGTGGGTGATATTTAGATCTTTTTAAAAGACTTTACAAATGAATTTGTCAAAGTTAGATGTTCTGGGATTCGATTATTCTACTTAATAGACTGAAGAATGTGAATTTTATTTTTTTCTTTTGCCTTGGAAAGTATTTCTCAGCCTTTTGGTCTCCATATTGTACTTTGTCCTATAAAATATTTAGTACTCATGGAATGGTTTCTTCTTTGTTTTCTGTTTGTTTTAATTTTAGATTGTCTATGAGAAAAACAAGTAGTAGTATCTTGGACAAAGTGTGCTCTTTTTCTAGGCCAATCGATTAGCTAAAGACAGCTGCCAGTACTTCACATTTTAGTTTTTTGTGTACCCATTTTGCCACATCAAAGACCAGTGTACACCTTTATTTTTAAAAAAATATATTTTATTGATTTTTTACAGAGAAGAAGGGAGAGGGATAGAGAGTTAGAAACATTGATGAGAAAGAAACACTGATCAGCTGCCTCCTGGACACCCCCTACTGGGGATGTGCCCACAACCAAGGTACATGCCCTTGACCAGAATTGAACCTGGGACCCTTCAGTCCGCAGGCCGACGCTCTATCCACTGAGCCAAACCGGTTAGGGCTCAGTGTACACCTTTAGCTTGCCTATTCATCTTGCAGACTACTGAATAAAAAGAAAAAGCTAATGGATAATTCATTCTAACCCAAGACCAGTATTTGAAAAAGAGTGGAAATTTTCTCTGTATTTTTTAATTTCAGGATTGTAATAAATACAATGCATTGAGCTCTATTCTCTCTTGTACGTATGTATATGTAACTTTTAGAAGTAAGTTATTGCTGTATAGTACTTTAATAATGTGGTCCCAGTATAACAGTTAATGTACTTGCCCAAGTGTTTAACCCCTAGAGTGCCGGGGAGCGCGATCACGCTCCTCCTGTCTTTCGCCAAAAGTCCCAGGAGCGCTATCAAAGCTTCGAAATGGCGTCCAGTCTAAGTCTGCTTTTATTAGTGATGATGATATTATTAAATATGTCAAGGTAGTAAAGGTTTCCTTAAGTTTTTGAGTATGTAACTTCATTTACTAGTGATTCATAATTTTTTTCCTAAACTGCTGTAAAATCAGCAAAAATGCCTTGGCAATTTTAGCATAGTTCCTAGGATATTGGTTAGCACTCAAAGGGTTAGTAATACACAATGTAAAAATTTAAATACTGTTGTCCTACAGTAGATTATAAACTCTCTCAGGACAAGGCCATCTTTTTAAATTCTGAGTTCCTAGTACACTGATAGGCACTTAGTAGGCTACTTGTATTTGTTAAATTGATTTTTAAAACATTGTTAATCAACACTAGAAAGGAGCCTTTTGAATTTTATTTTATATTAATTATATTAGTAATATAGAAAATTAATTGTATTTTCCAAAAAGTCTTAAGTACTGATGTAGAAAACAAAACCTTAGACTATATGAATAATATAGAACACAAAAGGAATATGCACAGTTGTACAAAATTTAAGGATATATAGTATATTTTTAAGCAATAATAAAAGCTAAAAGCTAATCAAACAGTTTAATTTTTCAGTTTATATTCTAAAAGAATTATTTCTTCTAAGGTTTAAGATAAAAATGACATTGATCATGGGATTCTAATTTCTCATCCTTAAGTTTACAGTTTTAAAGGACATTGCCTGGAAGAAGGCCCAATAGAAATAAATTATATAGAAAAAGGAACTCGGATTCCAATCCTTGAAAGAGTTTCTAAATAATTAATTAAGATAGTCTAGATAATTTAGTTAAGGATTTTATATGAAATTTGAGAAAATTTAATAAACTGCCAGTTTATAAATAAACAAAAATGTTTAACATTGCTGATTTAACAAAAGAGCATTATAGGTTTGATAAATCTTGTACCACCCCAGCCTTTTGCAGTGCTTTTAAAGGCTTTATGGTGGCACTCCTCCATAGTAAGTAGGTGATACGTGTGATTATTCCAGTGTTGCAGCTGAGGAAACTCAGGCACAGAGAGATGAAGGGATGGAGCAGTGGTTCTCAACCTTCCTAATGCTGAGACCCTTTAATACAGTTCCTCATGTTGTGGTGACCCCCAATTTCATTGTTACAAATTGAACATAATTAAAGCATAGTGATTAATCACAAAAACAATATGTAATTATATATGTGTTTTCTGATGGTCTTAGGCGACCCCTGTGAAAGGGTTGTTCGACCCCCAAAGGGGTCGCGACCCACAGGTTGAGAACCGCTGGGATGGAGGGACCAGGTCACACAGCAGGGCAGAGCAGAGCAGAGCACACAGTTCTGGACTGCAGGCAACTGGTGCTGTTGCCATTACTGATGGCATTTCACAGTGAGCCTCCTGACCTTGAGATCAGAGGGCACTTCCCCATACCTGAGGAAAACCTTTCAGTCATATCATTGTAAAAGTTACAAGTATCCCTTCTGGAAAACCCCTTCATAGCTTCACAGATTTGTCATAAACTGTGACCAAAGATTTAAGACTGTTGGTGCAGGATTAAATACATTTCAATTGTGACATAGTAACAGAAATTAAAGTTAAAAAGTTAGATCATCAATGCAAGCTCACAAAATACTGGTTAGAAAATATTTAAGGTTCATCTGATAGTTGCAGCTTTTTTATGTAATATAAATCACTCTTATTTTGTGGATTCCTGAGAATTATGACTTTGGTAAGAATTTTTAGGTAACTTCATATCTAAATAAGTTGGGAAAAATTAGCCCATTTACTTTAGTTGGAAGACAAGTAACAGATATAAAAGAAAATAGCATTTGTTCTAATAGAATTATTTATATGTATTATTTCAACCTACTAAAAAAATCTTTGAGATATGATAATAATTAGCCCCATTTTAACATGAAAAAACAGACTTTGCCATGGTAAATAGCTTGTTCAGTGGTTCCCACTTTTTTAGTGGCAAAGTTAGGACTCCAAGACAATGTAAAGCTGATTCTTCAAGAATAGTTTTAACAAAATACACATTCTCTTTCTCTTGCACATGTATGCATACTCATACATACAGAGACACATGTATACATACATACAGAGACACATGTATACATGTAAACCGAATGCTGGGTTACTTTTGCAACTATGTTGTATATAAAGTGTGCACAAGAAAAGGAATGAATAACTGTACTACAACATCAGGTTGTAATAAAGTGATGTTTGTAGCTTAAAGGCTTTAGCTTGCAGGCAAATTTAGGATCAACGTGTCCAAAATATAGCTTGGAATACTGAGCCTTCTAGGCAAGCTTTCTCTGTCCAGTAGGTTTCTGGAAATGTTCAGCTTCTGGAGAGTTAGGTATTTAAAGGATGATGTGTCCCCTGAAGTGTGTTTAAGTAATGCATACTTCAATACAAAGCGTCAATGTACTTTGTCTTATGTGCTTGCTTTGTGAATTAACTCCACTGAATTTTAAAACCTTCACCTGACTTCTTTTCTTTACCTGACTTCACTCTTTCCTAACTTTTAATATTCCTGCTGCCTGTATCTGACCTTTATGTTCTAGGTGCTGGGGATACGGGAATGAACAAAACAATGTCTGTGCTATTAGGAGTTCTGGGAGAGCAGGGAGATATAGTAAATAAAAGATCAGTTAGTTATATGTGAGGTAATAAGTTCTATGAAGAAAGCTATACCTAGTCTCTTCCTGCAGTCCACCATATTTCACTGCTTTCCAAAGCTGAATAGGAATGGCTTTTTAAATGTCAGCTTTTTTTTTATATATATTTTATTGATTTTTTACAGCGAGAAAGGGAGAGAGATAGAGAGTTAGAAACATCGATGAGAGAGAAACATCGATCAGCTGCCTCCTGCACATCTTCCACTGGGGATGTGCCCGCAACCCAGGTACATGCCCTTGACCAGAATCGAACCTGGGACCCTTCAGTCCGAAGGCCGACGCTCTATCCACTGAGCCAAACCGGTTTAGGCCAGCTTTTTAAAATATCTCAAATCCTGCTCACCACGACAGGTATTTCTGTATTAATCAAATACTGATGGTAGACTGTAAATGAAGTATCACTCCCTCCTTCCCCTAGTTTTATCTATTCTAAAAACCTTTAACTTGCTATATTTTGTGTTTGTTTAAACGTGTTCAATTTTTTATCTACTTTAGTTCTACGGTGGCATACCCTTCTCATATGCTCCTTTGCTACTTTACCCATTGTTTTATGACATTTAGTTAAGGTCTTCATTTTAAAAATTATACTTAATTATTGATATTCATAGAAAAATGAAAACCTTGAGCTTGTAAGAAGTTCTCTAAAATTAATGATGTGAAGAATTCTTTCATATATATGCTTTTCCTTTTTTGTGGTATTATACTTTTCATTGATGGTGAACATTTTTATATTTAATACGCTCACAAAAATAAATGGTGTTTTACTAATTTCTGTCATTTAAATTTATATAAATGTTCCGGTAGAGGTAATCTCTGTCTTGTAACTTTCCTCAGCAAAGATACTATTCAGTAGCCACCTGGAATCAATTTGATCTCCCACATTTATTTTATTTAATTAAATTAATGATTATTATAATCTTTGAGTATTAAGGATTTATGTGGAATGAATAGGAAAATTGGTAAACTAAATATTATATATTACCACTAGAGGGTAGTGTTTCTAATTTATATTTCTACAAATGACCAAGTTTAGTCTGATAAATCACACTAGTGATAAAAGTAAACCTTTATTTTAAAAGTACATTTTTTAATAATCTTAAACAGGTCCTCAAAAGTTTTCATTAGTTACTCAATGGAGACATTGAATAGATTAATATATTTACTTTTTAATCCAAATTTTCTCTTTAGCCCATTATTCCTATGTTTACACAAAATATTCGAGAAGGATTTAGATCACTTGGAGGAACAAGTAAGTTCTGGTTCATTTGGTTTTTCTAATGACAGTGTAATATTTATAACATAATTTATTTTTTGTTTTTTACTTTTATAATATAATATTTTAAATATTTGGGCTTTGAACTCTATGTAGTTTCAAAACTTAGATTTTTTTCTATTTAGATGTTTTTCTATTTAAAGACTAAATGATAATGTTCTAAGTAATGGCAGCTCTTAGATGTTAGGTTTTTGTCTTATGTACATACTGAAGCTTATTTGTCATTTGACTTTTTAAAATTACCCAGTAAATTACCTATTTACTTTTGTTAAAACATGTTGGTTAAGATTAGGAGAAATTTACATATAACTTAGACCATCTTCTTACCTCACCCCTGAAGAAGTTATAGCTTTAAAAATGAAAGACAATAATATTGAAGTAAGATGAACAACCAAAGAAGATATAATTTGCCTTGGTTTATTTCTGTTTCTTTTTTAAAAATATGTTTTTATTTATTTTTAGAGAGAGAGAAAGGGAGAGGGATAGAGAGATAGAAGCATTGTTGTGAGACATCTATTGGCTGCCTCCCCCACTGGGGACCGAGCTCACAACCCAGGCATGTGCCCTGACCGGGGGATTGAACCAGTGACCTCTTGGTTCATGGGCCGACACTCAATCACTAAGCCACACCAGTTGTTACTTTTTTAATTTGTTTGTTTTTAAAATATTTTGAACCACGGTACATTTACTTCTTTTTGCCGACCTTCAACTTATTGGTAGTAAAATAAGCTCTGAATCTAGGAGTGATAATTAGATATGCTTTTTCCTGCAGTGTCTCGTTTTCTTTTTATTTTGAAAATTTCAGTTTGGTTTTATACCCTATGCTTTATGTATTACATTTGGTTGATGGTTATTTTAAATCCCTAGCACTATATTGTTAGTGTTTATATCCACATACAAATCCCCTCCTGAAGAACTTTAAACTTCTGTTGTTTCTTTTATGTCCAATATTGACGTATTGTTGGTATTCCATTACCTTTTATAGGTCCTTTTTTTTTTCTTTTTTTTTTTTCAAATTTAAAGTGGAAAAGCAGGTTGATGAGATGTTTAATTTTTGTTGTGGAATTATTTCTTCTAATTTTCTCTCAGATCATTTCTTCAGAATTTAAGTTGCATACCAGAAATTATCCCTAATTTTACTTCTTTAAATGCAAAGTGGTTTTAAAATTCTTTCTTACTACTTTTTAACGTTTTTTACTTTAATAGTTGAATATCTCAAACATTAGTGTCTAGTGATTTTAGTATTACTTTGCATCTTATGGTGTATTCTGTTTTTTAATATATATAAACAGTGTTTTCAAATTCCAGTACAACTTATGATTATGTATTACATGTCGCTTGACTTTCTTGGATTTATTTATCTTTAAACTTCGCCTTAAATTTTGTCAGTTTATTTTGCATTATTGCCACTTTTATCTTGCTAAATTTTATATTGATCATTACCATTAGTAATTCTTTGTTACATTTTTTCCTAATTTACAATAATGTTTTAGTCTTTACCTAGTTTATTGATGCATTTTTAGTCTCACATGTTTATGTGAATTTATTTTATGCTTCCATTTTTTCTTCTTTTTTCATGTAAATCACATATTTTGAGTCTCTAAACTTTTTAGCTTTTAGTTTTGGGTTCAGTCTTTACCCTTTATTTTGCAATAATAGTACTTGGTTTGCCTTTAAAATCCTCATATTTTTAAAAGCTCATTTAAAAATATTAATAGACCTTGTTTTTTTGAGAATTTTTAAGTTTACAGAAAAATTGAACAGAAAGTACAGAGTGTACCAATAAACCCCCTCATCCAGATTTTTCTATTAACATCTTGCACATTTGTTACAACTGATGAAAAGCTCGTCTTTAAAAAAATATTAATTGCCAAGAGATGATACTATTTGCCACTTTCCTCTAAACCTTACATAATTGAGAGTTTGCAGTTACATGCTCAGAATTTGTAACCAATTAAAATGATTTTGTTTACTTTAAAACAGGGTTATTTAGGTGGCTTTATGAAAAATTCCGCTATCCATTTGCTCCAATATATGGAGGTTTTCCAGTGAAGTTTCGTACCTATTTAGGTGATCCCATTCCATATGATCCAAAGTTAACAGCAGAAGAATTAGCCGAAAAGGTAAATTATTCTTTCTTAGTCCTTGTATAGATTTTTTTGACTTTCAATTATTATATTAAAATTAATTCATTAATTCATTTTACAAGTATGCTCTAGACCAGTGGTGATTTCCTCCCCAGGGCGCATTTGCCAATCTGGAGACATTTTTCATTGTCACAATGGGCCAGACTTGGGAAGTGGTGGTGCTACTGGCATCTAGTGAGTAGAGGTCAAGGATGGTGATGACCATCCTGCACTTCCCGGGACAGTCCCCCACTACAAAGAGCTTTCTATTCTAAAATGTGACAATTAAGAAAAGGTCTATAGACATTGCCATATGTCACCTGGGGCATAAAATCGACCCTGGTTGATAAGTACTGTGCTAAGGTATTATGGAAGCACAAAGGAAAAGTATCTGAATGAGATCAGGAACACTTCAACGGAGATGATGCTTGAAATCTATTTGGAAAGACATGAAGGGATTAACTGGACAAGGAGTAATGAGGTAGAGGAAATGGAATGTATAAAGGGATGACAGCATGAAATAACCTGAACTCTCTGGGGAGTTGAAGGTAGTCTGGTATAGCTAGAAGGAATGTTGTAGGAGATGAGGCTAGAAATTTAGGAAGGTTCTGGGCTATGATGGCTTATCATTGATTTGTTCACGGAAAGCTGGAGAGCTATTTAAGGCAGATGAGTGTTATAATAGATTTGCATTTAGAAAGATTCCTAGAAGCAATATGGAGGCTAAATTTCAGTGATACCAGTATGAAGTTCAAAGGGTAAAGAGACTGCTTTGTGAGGGGAAAAAATGGGAAAACTTTCTAGAATGAGGGCATTTGAAGTGGGTCGTGAAAGTGGGCATGTCCTAGACATGCAGACGTGGGGCAGGAGGCAGAGTATGAACAAAGCAGCAGTGGTAGGAGCTAAGCTGACTGCATGTACAACAGTGTCCAGCGTCCAATGTGATTAGAACAGCAGGTGGGGAGTGACTGCCTAGTTCCCTTCTAGGAATTTTGCAAAGCACATGAACATATTAGAGATTCTAAGAAGGCTTGCAATAAGTGGTCTATTTGGCTTTGTTTCAAAGATCATTTTCAGCTCTCATTCTATCAAAACCCTATCCCTGTTTTTCCTTGAAGAGCACTTAATAACAGCTGTGGAATAGACTTGGTGTCACCAGCTCAGTGGATACAGTTTGATCAATGAAACTGGAAGAGCAAGTAGGAGCGACATTTTTAGTCCCTTAAATACAGACTAGGGGATTTGTCTATTAAAAACATTTCAGTTGGAATAGGCGTCTGCTTGGAAGTGGTTCATATCAGTTCCACTTAAATTGTTTTTGGCCAAAGCCAGCAGATATGTAATCTCTTCCTCTACAGTGGTTTGTGATGATGCTAGCAATTGTGATAACTTAGATGTATAAAAATTAAAGGGCCCTTTTTAAGAGCAGAGGTTATGCTGTGAATTTTTGTGTCTCTAGTTCCTAGTACAGTGGTAGGTATTTAATTGATCTCAATAAAAGTTTGATGAATGAATGAGTTAGATAATGATCTTATCTACTTGAAAGTTAGAGCAAGATACAGATTTGAGGGATTTTACAGAGATAGAATGCATCAGGCCTGAAAGCTAATTCTGTGTAGTTACTTGCAGGATATCTGTGCATATTTTTACATATGTAGGTTTTTGTAAATATTTTACTGAGGCTTGGAAAAGAAGTCAGAATTGGTGATGAAGATTTAGAAGTCATTTGCACTGAGATAATTACTGAAGCCATGAGCTTTACAGAATAGTTTAGAGAGAGCAAGAAGAGGACTGAGGACAGACTGTAGAGGATGATGTAACATTTAAGGAACAGATCGTGGAAAACAACCAAAGCTGGCTGAAAGAGAAGTAGCAGAGAGGTAGAACAAGTAAATATGTGTGAGAGAAGTCAGCAGGTGGCTTTTTAAAATATAGGAAAGATCAGTCACATCCATTCCTGCAAAGAGATCAAGGAAGATGAGATAAGACCACTCAGTTTGCTATTATACTTTTCAGAGAGTATAAAATATCATAAGAAGCAATAAATATCATATTATTGAATCACCTAGAAAATGGGATGAATATATTCTGACTTTTCTATCAACCTATTGTACACATAGCTTGATTTTTAAAAAGTTTTTAAATTTGTGGTAAATACATAACATAAAATTTATCAACCTGACTATTTTTAATTTAAGTGTATGGTTCAGTAGAGTTAAGTATACTTACATTGTTGTGCAACTGATCTCTAGAATCTTTCCCTCTTGCAGAATTCTAGCCAAACCCACTAACTCGTCATTCCTTCAGCAAATGCTTTCCTGTGGTCCTATTCCTCATACTTTTCCCCTCACTGTTATTGAAATGTTACTGGTCCTTGGAAACTCAGACCAAACAGTACCTCGTTAGTGCGTCTTTTTCTGGTTGCCCACCAAACGCGCTCACAAGGCTGAACTTCCAAATACTTTCCTTTGCGCTTGCCAGTGTAGCTCAGTCGGTTGGGTGTCATGCCTTGCACTGAGAGGTTGCGGGTTCCGTTCCCACTCAGGTTGTGTGCTCGATCCCCAGTAGGGGGCATGTAGTAGGCAGCCAGTCGATGTTTCCCTCTCCCTCTCTCTCTCTCTCTCTCAAATCAATAAAAACATTTTAAAAAACCAAAACACTTTTCTTCTCTCTCAGATGACACATGTCACAATGATCTCACATTTTAATTACTTGGTATTTGATTATGCTTGTTAACGTCTGAGCTCCTTGAGATGTGAGACTTGTTTCATTGATGTTACAGCTTCCAAAGCACCTAATATTTTTTGAATAAGTGTATAAAAATGTAAAATATACTTCACAAAACATAATCTGTGTGTTAGTCACTGTGCCAAACACCTGAAGACATAGTTTCAATTTCATTTCATCCTTATAATAATTGTATGAAATAGTTCTCATTTTACTGAGTTATGAAAAATTTTTGTTTAGAGAGGCATATTTTTAAAATACGTCTTTGGGATAGGGTGTATTAGTTATATTTAAGAAGAGAGGAAGTTTCAGAATTTGTATAAAGGCTCATTGAAAGGTGTGAGTGTGCATAAAACATTTTTTTAGATAGCCACATCTAATTTCAAAGTGAAAATTGTTGCAATTTGTCACGAATGGGAAACAAATAGTTTTAGATTTCTTCTTATATCCTAATTGACTTTTCCATTGTTATGACTTAATTTAAATTCCTGTTAAACTGTCTAGAAATTTAGGTAATGAACCAAAGTATATCAGCTCGCTCATTCATTCAAAAGTTTTCCTCACTTCTTCATTTTTCATTGCCTGATATAATTTTTTGGTGTGTATGGTAATAAAGGAAAAATGTACAACAGTTTATTAATGGATGGAAAGGGGTAAAACTTCATTTGGCTATTAGAAAATTTCTTGCTACTTTTTTTTCTGATTTTTTTCCCTTAGTTATTTAAAAAAGTGTTGAGTGCAAGGCATTGCTGTGCTCAATGCTGGGGAAATTCTGTGTAGAAAATATCCATTTGGACAATAATGTAATTCAAGCATAATAGGTATAAAGAAATATACTATGGTTGTCCTAAGACAGAAACCATTAATTCTGAAGAGAAATGGGTGCTAAATTAGGGAGGACTTCTTGAAAGTAGTAGTACATTAAAATCTTTACAACATAGATGATCTATATTGAGAACTAAAAGAATAATGGCTTTTCTTTTGTTTTCTTAATAGACAAAGAATGCTGTTCAAGCTTTGATTGATAAGCACCAAAGAATACCGGGAAACATTATGAGTGCTTTGTTAGAACGTTTTCATAAAAGTCAAAACAGCCACTAGAAGACGATTTAATATATTTATATTATTATGTTTGTGTCTGGGGTACTGTCTTTTAAATTTTGTAGGTTTCATAATTAGTATTTTTGTAAAAATCATGTTAAAAGCATCTTTTGTTGAACTTGTTTAAATTGTAACATACATTTTGTTTTATTCAGTGTGTCATATTTAAACAATAACTCATTACATGCCTAACAATTAAGAAAATGATCTTGTTTCTTATAAAATCCTAATAATGTATGATAAACATATAGGTTATTAGAATTAAGTTTATTAACAGCAATTTAGGTTAAACAAACATTCCTAAATAATGTATCTAATTTCTGTATCTGTTGTACTGAGCTAATTTTGCAAGATGGTATAACCTAAGGTTAGTGGAGATGCTTAAGCTAGAAAAAGAATGCTTTTATCTGCCTTTCATGACCTTGGGCAAGTCACATAATGTTTTTGTGCCTCAACAATGCTAGAGGGGACGAGGGGAAGATGACTGGATGAAGAAGGTGAAGGTGTTAGCTAAAGAACATTTATGCATACCCCAGGACACAGACAATAGTGTGGTAAAAAGTGGGGCGGGGGGCGGGGGGCGGGGGGGGGGGCGAAATGGGGGACATCTGCAATAGTGTCAACATTTAAAAAAATTAAACACAAAAAATAATTTACTTTTTAAAAAACATGTTAATGCTATGGTTAATAAAAAATTCTTTTATTTGCTTGATAACTGTAGAATTGAAATTATAATTGAATTAAGACCAAGATCTTTCAGAAGTTTATGTATATATTTTGTTATAGGATGTTTAAATTATTCCTTGAGGTATAACGTCAAGTTGCCAACCACAGTGAAAAAGATGTACTGTTTTTCAAATTGAATAAAAAAGTAAAAGTAAAATTTCTAATTGTTTTTAATAAAAATCTATAACATTGTCAGCCCTATAATATGGCATTAATAGTGTCCAGCTTAAAGTCGCTTGCAGGTTAAAAGTCACTGTGATGCTCTGCATTTTGTGTCAGAAGGATGCTAGGCTGATGAAAGCAGAGTTAGAGAAAGCTCTGCTTTTGCTTAATATGATTTATTCATTTGACTTTGCGACCAGTCAAATAGTTTATTGTTTCAATAAAAATATACTTGAATGATGAATTTATGTGAACACAAAGCTTTCTGAAAAGTTAGTGGCATTTAATTTGTTATTCCCTTGAAATCTGAATTATAAAAGTATTTAAACAAAATAGTACCAGAAATCCAATGCAATATCTCCAAACTATGTACTTGAATTTTTGTGTATATTTTTGTATAATAAGTATGTATGATATGTGTAATATATATAAAATTAAGCAACATAAAAATATAAAGTTGAATTGCAATTCATTTCCTTATGAAATTGTATATGTGACATTTTCTTATTTTAAACTGATTTATTTCTCACCCACAGTCAAATTGATGTATCTCAGCCAGAATGAATAAACCTTACTTTTAATGTAAAAATATATTTTAATTTTATTTTCAGTGAAAAGAATCAATTAATGATTCTTTGAAGTGTTTTTTTTTTCTTGTAACAGTGAACAGTGTTTGTTTAAAAGTGGTACACATTTTTAGAATAAATGATCATAAAATGAATGAGATACTGTTTTTGGGTAACTATTGAGTTTTAACAAGAATGAACAACATTCATTGATAATGCAGCAAACGCTTTTTGTTTGTTTTTACACTAGTTAAGTTTTATTGCTTATTGAAAACCTTACTTTGTTCTCTGGTACTCAGACTAATATAAGATTTTTCATGGCTATTTGAATTTATACCCTAGTTAGAAGAATGAGGGGATATGACTAAATATAGAAATATAAATAATAATGGAAAAGGGGTGTTCTTGACCCTTTTTGAAGGGAATGTTTACAAGTTAGAATCTGATGAAACCCAGGACTCTCTCCAGAAACATGAACATGGCACACTTTTATGGGAAATCTTTCATACTCTTTTTAAAAATATTTCATTTTGAAAGAATTTCGGATTTACAAAAAAGTTGCATACTACTCCCATATATTCTGCACCCAGTTTAAGCAGTTGTTACCTCACATTTGTTTTCTTCTCTTCGCATTTCCCTTGTCTTATCTCTCTCCACATATATTTCTATAATCTTTTTCTTCTGAATCATCTATTAGTAAATTGCAGACAACATGCTCCTAAACTATAGGCCATTCATTAATAGCACCACAGAACAATGACCAAAATCAGGAAATTTATCTTTCATATAATAGTATCATCTGATCCAAAGACTAGATTCAAATTTCAGTTGTTTCAATAATGTCCTGTATATCAATTTCATTCTTGATCCGTGGGTAGATCTTCTGACACTATGTAAATGGACATGGCAAGTGTCCGTTGTTTGTATTATTTTTCATGTTCAGAAATGTTGCCTGTTTATGTGAATGTAACCAAGAGAATAGATGTGAATTTACACATCTCTTCCATGTTGCACATGTTGACTTCTACACATTGGGTTTGTGGTAGTAGGGTTAGTTGGCATTATGGGTGGCTTTGTGGTACTGTTTTAAATCATAAATCAGTATTTGTGAAACATTTTTCTGTTTGGTCATCTCATTTAATTTACCTGACAGCAGCTATTTACTTACCCTAATCTCACCATTTCAAAAAGCTACATGTTACTGTGTCTCTCCTCAAAAAAGTTCTCTAACACAAAGCTGTCTTTGGCTTCTTGTTCAATAAAGGAAGAAAAAGGATTCTCAACAGTATCTATAATAATAAAAGCATAATATGCTAATTAGACCAGACGACCTTCTGGATGAAGCCGGGGCTGTGAAGGAAGCCCAGGTTCTGGGTGCCAGAGGGAAGCTGGTGCCAGCAGCCAGGGAAAGGAAGGCCTACTCTTGCATAAATTTCGTGCATCAGGCCTCTAATATATATACTAGTATAAACTCCATAATTCTTTGCCTTTGAAATTGGGTATCTATTAACTTGTGGAAGTGAAAGTACACTCATTCTTTTTTAAATCTAATTTTCATAAAAATCAAAGTAGAACCTGTGCTGAATAAAGCTTATAATAAAAAGTAGCAGTCCTCTGTCCTCCTCCCCCCCAACCCTCACGCCATACTGCCCACTCCAGACAAACTCCATTCTAGCTGCTTCTGCGATTTACCTCTAAATAACATGCTTAAATACCACGACTTCCAGATTTATCTACTGATTTCCTACTAAGAAAGCTAGCCATTTAGTTCATTTACATCTACTATTCCCCATACCTCTCTATCCCTATTCTTCCCAATGATTCATCACCATTTGGGGTTAAATTAGTATTCAGTGTTATTACAACTATGCAAATATGCTTGCAGCTGAGCCATTTAGCGTGCTATGATTACATTTCCTTTCCTGAACAGACTTCTCCATTCCCCTGTCCCGGGTAATTTTTCATTTGGTTACTTTTATTTGGGTCCTAATAATTCTTCACCAAAATTTTCTACAAAGCTGTAAAAGCAGCCAGGACAGCGTTTATAGTCGAGCACATCAGCCAGTTTTTATTGGCTCCACACTTATCCTTGTGTTAACTCTCTGGAGCCTTCTGTACATCTGTTGCAATCTGGCATAGTTTCTCTAACCCTGCTGTGTCTCTTAGGAATTCTTAGGAATTCCTTTTACTTTTCTCCTTTGGATCCCTGCTTCCTGGATCCCATTCTTCCTTTTCTTTTGGCTTAAGCCCACTTTTGGTGCGACAGGTCCTCTAGTAATTTCCTGAGAAAGGTTGCATGAGAGGTACATGGTTAAGCTTTTGAGCAGCTTCATACTTGTTTAGTAAATTACCTGGGCATGGAATTCTATAACGAAGATCATTCTCAGAATTTTTAAATCATATTATATTACCTTCTAGTTACTACTACTTATTTTTTCTCATATAAGATATTTGATGCCATTTTGGTTCTGAGTATGCTTTACATGCACCTGTTTTTCTCATTGGTAAGTGTCATTTTACCCATCTCCTGAAATATTTTTGATACTTGTTTAGTTTTTTATTCTTTGAGCTAGATATTTGATGGATTATTTTAATTTGAAAATTTATGTATTTTATTTTTAAGAAATTATTTTTCTGCCCTAGCCGGTTTGGCTCAGGCTTGCAGACTGAAGAGTCCCGGGTTCCATTCTGGTCAAGGGCACGTACCTAGGTTGCAGGTTTGATTTCTGGCCCTGGTTGGGATACCTGCGGGAGACAACCAATCAATGTGTCTCTCTCACATCGATGTTTCTCTCTTTGTCCCCTCCCTTCCACTCTCTCTAAAAATCAATGAAAAAGTGTCCTCAGTGAGGATTAACAACAACAGAAATTATTTTTCTGTTTTTGTCTTCAGGGCTTTTAAATTTTACTTGTAAAATATATCATTTATCCTGCCGGGGTCCAACCCCAGCAGGTCCAGGGGTCCCCAAAGGTGTGGACGGAGTCGGTGAAGAAGGAAGGACACGGAGACAGCATTCAGTTGATCAGCAGCCTTGCCAGGATCTCTAGCCACAATCCCCAACCAAGTTCTGTGTCCATGTTCTCTTGCTAGGGTCTGTCTCTAGGTTCTGAGGCCAGTCCCTGTCCAGGATCCTCCGGCATGCTCTCTCCAGTGAAGTTCTGTCTCTAGAGAATGTTCTGTGTAGGTTCTGTGCCTAGGCTCTGTCTCTCTTGGTCCTGTCTTCCAAGCCCTGTGTTCTGAGTTCTGTGTTCTGAGTTCTGTCTTCTTGATTCTGTTCTAAGTTCTGAGTCTTTCTGTCTTGTTACAACTGTATTTATACCAGTTGATTCAATCCTATCAATCTCTATTACAAAGGTTAGGGCGTTTCTTATCTCCATTCCAGGGAGAAAAGATTATGTAGTTTAAGCATGATTGTTCGTAGTTAAAGGGATTAATTACCCGCCTGGCACTTAGTTGAGGGGTTTTATTCCCTCCCTAACTTCAGGGGAAAATCCCTACCTGGGGATTCAACCTTTCTCGGAGAGGTGACTTTGGTTAAAACACAGCGCCAAGAAGGTGAGCAAACATATTAAGAACCGTATGCCATATATGCCAGGTCCCTTGAAACAGCAAGGATGGACCGGCTCCCGGCATTATCCAAAAGTAACAAATGTATATATCAATTTTTCTGTAATTTTTTTCTTTTCTTGTAATGTTTTAGTCAGATGTTCATATCAAGGGCTCATTAAGTACTGACTCATAAAACTTATGTAAAAATGAGCTTTTTTTACTCTGCAAGAATTTCTGTATTATTGTTATTTCTGAAGCAAATGGAAAAACCAATTAGGCCATCTGGTCTTAGAGTTTTCTTTGTGAAAAGGTTTTTACTTATAAATTTATTTACTGTAAGAGATGTGCTTTCTCTTCTTGGTGAGATTTTCTATTTCTTCTTGGTAAATTTTGATGTTATGTTTTTATAGAAAATTTTCCATTTCTCTAAAATTTCAAATTATTGTCATGAAGTTGTTCATAATATCTTGTAAGATTTGTAGGATTATCCTCCTTTTCACACTTGCTATTGACAGTTTGTACTTTTTTACTCTCTTTTTGTGTCTCTAAATCTTTGTCTCCCTAATCTTTCTGTTTCTCTCTTTTTGACTTGGTATTATAGAACAGGCTTATCAAGATTCTTGTGTAAAGGTGGCCCTTTTACAATAACTAATTTTGATGTTGTAGACTACAGACCGCCTTCACTGATACAATGAGGTTTCAAAGTCTTCAAATTGATTGGTTGCTTGTTCATTCATTTGACAAGTTTTTAATCAGCAGGTATATTTTAAGTACCTATTACATGCCCATGCATTGTTATATGCCAGGGGTCAGAAAACTTATTCTGTAAAGAGCCAGATAGAAAATACTTTAGGCTTTGCAGGCTATATAGTCTCTGCTGCTGCTACGCAACTCTACCATTGTATTCTGAAAGCAGCCATAAGCGACATGTAAATATATGAGCATTGTTATGTTCAAGTAAAACTATATTTATGGGCACTACAATTTGAATTTCATGTGTCACAAAATATAATTTTTCTTTTGATTTTCCCCCTCCAAATATTTAAAAATGTGAAAACAATTTTTAGTTCATGGCCCACATTAAAAGAGGTATTGGCTGGATTGGGCCGGAGGGCTGTAGTTTGCCAACACCTGCAGGCTTCTTTTTGTTGTTGATTTTCTTCTTTTATGTTTACCTCCTTTTTCAACATTTTCTGCTCAAATGTTATTTCCTTTTTTCTACTTTTTAAGGTTTAACTTATTGTTTTTATAACTTCTTGAACTGAATACCTAAATTGTTGATTTTTTGGCCTTTTTTATTTTCTACCTTATGCATTTATATTTGAATGTTGCTAAGAATAAATCTTAAAAGTTCTTATCACAAAAAATAAAGTTCTTATCACAATAAAAATTTGTAATTTTGTATAATGATAAATAGTAACTAGACTTTTTGTGGTAATCATTTTGAGTTGTATACAAATATCAAATCATTATATTGTATACCTGAAACTAATAAAATATCACCTGCCAATTATACCTCAATAAAAAGTCATAAATGTCTTAATAAGTGCTACTTTCTAAGTGCATCTCATATATTTTAATGTCATTCTTTTATCATTAAATTAAAATATATTTAATTGTATATGCTTTCTTCTCTTTTTTATTTTTTTTAATTTTCTTCTTTGATACTAGGATAATTTAGAAGTATATTGCTTGGTAGCTTAAATATATATTGTTTACTTTCCCAACGTTTAAGGATTTTCTCTTTTTTGTTATTTTTAGTTGATTTTTAAGCTTAATTTCACCATGGTCAGTGAACATACTTGAATGATTTCAATCATTTGAAATTTGCTTTATGGTCCAGAATATGGTCAATATTGGCTAAACATTCCATGAACACTCGTAAAGAATTTTAACTCAGTCTTGAATGAAGTGTTATATATATATGTCAATGAGGTTAACTTTTATTAGCTTGTAGCTTTATTATTATTCAGGTATGGTGAGGCCAACCAGAAGAGATCAGAAGACAGTTGCCATTGAAAAGATAGGTTGTAACTCACGGATCTCAAGGGGAAGAGGACACCACACCAGACAGGGCTACCAGGGGAAGCACCAGGATCAGTCAAGGTTTGGGGGAGGAAATTTGGGCAAGAGCTTTTTGTTTGTTTGTTTTTACTGTGGTTTCTTTGGGAGGAACAGACAAGGCAGGGTAAGCAGGTTTGAATAGCTCTGGTGGTCTTTGGGGCAAAGGGGATATACATAGTGCTTAGTACCCGGGTCTGGTGATTAAGGCAGGTGGATGGTGGCCCTGAGTGTGAGAGCTAAATAGATGAGGTGGTTGAGGGTGCACACTAGGTCAAAAATTATATAAGTGTCTGTTCACTGGCTGGAAGAGGGACAAACAGTCCAGTGTGGGCATCTAGGAAGCCCAAGAAGGTTGTGCTTAAAAATGCACCAACGTATTTGAATCCCAAGCATCATGTTCTACTAGCTAAAAAATCAGCATCAGTTCTAAAATGTTTTTCTGTACTGATAAATCAAAAGAACTTGATTTCCCTAAAAACTGATGCTCAGGACCACACTGAGTCTGGAATGTAGACAAAACGAAGAGATTTTCTCTGTAAAAATTATCGTACTGCGCACACTGCAAGTCGAATCCAGGAATTGTTTACTTTTATTGATTGATACTGCCATTATGAAATGCTATAAAGAGGCGTCTTTTAAATGTTCCAGGATACAATTAAATAGATTTTATGAAATCTGTGCAGAATAACGTTTGGAGATGAGCAATTGTGCTTCATGTGTGTTTAGGACCGAAAAGAACAATTGGCCTTAAATTAGGTGAGCATGGTATTGATTAAGTTTCTTGATCCTCAAGGTGACAAAGCACTGTAATAGACTAACAGGGAAGTTGTGAATCCAGAGAGTGTTTAAAAAAAAAAGGTAATACTACATAAAAGATACATTCCACCCATTTTCTCCCGGAAAAATTTCATTTTCCCTCATCTACATTATTTAAGCATGTATTCTCTCATCTCCCTTTCCTACTTACTACCATTGAGGATGTTGTTAGCTTTTATGAAAAAGATGGGTTAGGAGGTTTTTTATGCACTTCACATATTGCCATGCCTGTTACCACTTCAAGGACATTATCTTTCCATTTTAACCAAACAAAAGCTTATTTTCAGGTTCCTTTCTCGTGCGTATAGCATCATTCACGTGTCTTCACTGCTGCTGTCTACTGACTTCCAGATGCACAATTTATAATCTCATGCCCCAGACTTTCCCCCATGGTGATCCTAGTTCCCCTACAGTGTCCTTTAAAGGAATCATCTAACCTCCAAGTTGCATCTAACCTTCTGGCCTTGACCTTGGAGGTCCACTGACTATCTTGAAACATCCATTCCTGTTTCTTTTTTGGCTGAAGAGTCACATTTTGGTTGGATGACCACATGGCACCCAGAGAGTTGCTGAATAGTCTGGGACATCCCCTTCTCCTTGTCAGAGATTTGCTTAGGAGTTGGCATGTGACCCAGTTTGGGCCAAAAACCCTGGAGGCTAACTCTATTGGGGCCTTTTAGTTAAAACACTCTCCTCCCTGCTTAAGAGTGATAAATAGCAGAAGAAATAGCTCCTTATCTCCCTTGCCCATTGTTGTATCTGCAACATAAAACAGGAGTCATGGCCACTGTCTCACAACCACAGGGAAGCTAAACTGACAGGCTCAGGGCGGCTGAATGAAAATGTGCAGAAACAGAAACAGATGACGAAATGGTAAATTGGATAAACCGGAACCTGTCCGACCTCACGGCTAAAGGGATCTTCCTTTGTTGAAAGCCTGTTAATTTGGAATTTTCTTTTTCATTTGTAAAATGTGATTTGCTTTATCTTGATATTTCCTCGTAATCAATTTAGGCAATGCTTTTATGGCAGGAGTTCTGCTAAAGTGAAGCGCTGCTTCATTTTTCTTGGTGCAGCAAGCAGGAGCCACCGAGGTCCCTTCCTCCTAAAACTGGTGAGTCCAACTTGGTCACTTGGTTAAGGCGGTCTGCCTGCATTTTATACTCCAAAGTCAGAATCACCTGCATTGTGCTTGTTAGAAATTCAAATTCCTGGCCCCACCCCAAACCTACTCAATCAGAGTATCTGGGTCGATGCCAGGGAATTTCTATTTCTAACTTCTCCCCCATGTTTGAGAATCTCTGTTCTAGATTATAG
This sequence comes from Myotis daubentonii, assembly GCF_963259705.1. Taxonomy (NCBI): domain Eukaryota; kingdom Metazoa; phylum Chordata; class Mammalia; order Chiroptera; family Vespertilionidae; genus Myotis; species Myotis daubentonii. Next base: position 25,976,161 of record NC_081856.1, read on the forward strand.
AGAGGCTAATTCCAGAGCAAAAATTTCTCACTCTGGGCCTCAACCATTGGTTCTCCGTGCTGGTTGCATATCAGAATCACCTGCAGTGCTTATTCCTGGGCCTTACCCTCAACTAATTACATCAGAATGTTGGGGTTTTGGTGGCAGTAGGATTTTCTTTTTTAGCTTGTGAGTGTTTTCTGTTTTGTTTTTGTTAATCTTCATCCCAGGATGTTTTTTCCCCATTGATTTTTATAGAGAGTGGAAGGGAGGGAGAGAGGGGGAGAAAGAGAGAGGGAAACATCAGTGTGAGAGAGACACACATTGGTTGCTCCAGCACGTGCCCCAACTGGGCCAGGATTGAACCTGAAACTCAGATGCCTGCCCTTGACTGGAAATTGAACCCATGACCCTTCGGTGTGCATGCCAACGCTCTAACCACTTCGCAACACCAACCAGGGCATTTCTAAGTATTTTTAATGTGTATCCTCAATTAGAGTTCCTTGTCTAAACCTAGAGGTCTAAGAATTGCCTTCAGGGTGTTGATAAACTTGCTGAAGTTGCACAATAGACAAAAATTGGGGTGGCTACCTGGCTCATGATGAGTTGAGAGGAGTTCTGATTGACAGTGGAGGCATCCAGTGGCCGGACCCATTGGTTCAGCTTGGACATCCAACCCAAGCCAACCCCACCAGTGTCTTTGTCCTGGAAGCTTTTTTTTGTTGTTAAAAATCTTTTTTCACTCATATATTTTCTCTCCTAGACTGCTTCTCAAACATTATTTTTTTATGATTATATTATTTATTTATTTTATTAATGTCTAAAGTTTTACATAGGTCTTCTTTTCATAACGTTATTTTTTATTGTAATAAAAATAACACATTAATAGAAATAAATCCAGACAATATAAAAAGGTGTAAAGTAAAAATGAAAATTGCCCCCACCCAGAGAGAAATCTTAACATTTCGATGGATGTCTTGCTACATTTTTTTATGTATACATTAAAAAATGCTGTCTTGTAATCTCTTTTATTAAATGTAACATATGGATATATGAATATTTTTCCTTATAATGAATATTGATCTTCATGATTATTTTTAAATCTGCATAGCAGCAAACTAGTGTGTGGCTGGGCTGTAATTTATTTAATGAGTTCTCTATTGGAAATTGAAAAAATACGCTTTCCAGTCTTTCACTATTATGAATAACACCATAATGAACATATTTGTACATGTAACTTTGTATGCCTTTCCAGGTATTTCCTTAGGATAAATTCACAGAAGTCAGATTGCTGGGTAAACGGCGTGCCTATTAAAAACTTGATTACACATTGCCAGATTACTCCCTAGATATTTGTATCTTATTTGTACGACTACCATCTCAGCGTGAGAGGATGCTGCTTCACACATTACCAGTGCCAGCTATTAGTAATCTTAACATTTTGCCAAACCGGTAGGCAAAAATGATACTTATTGTTGTTTAATCACTTTGATTGCTTGATAGGGGAAGCACTGATTGAATTCTGAGTGAGAAAATTTTATTTAAGCCATGAAAGCCACTAGGCTTCAGTCCCACAAAACAAGTGACCTGGATCTGATAAAGGCTACAATGACATCCTGCCGATAATTATTATTTTTTAACACTTTGCTTTTGGGTGTATACAGTTAAGTTACTGGCTGTTTTGATTTTTGGTTTCCCTTTTAGTCCCAAATATCTAAAGTTCGATTGAGAGAAATTTGGAAGGATCTTGAAGCAGTTATTTATCCCTTTCTATCTCCCTCACCTCAGTGTGAATGTAAAATGGTGCAGCTGCTATGGAAAACAGTATGATGGTTCCTTGAAAAATAAACAGCATTACTGTATGATTCAGCAACCCCATTTCTGAATCTATACTTAGAAGAATTGGATGTAAGGACTTAAAGCTGGTGGTGTTTTTTGACAGTCAATGTTATTTTAGGTTAGTTTCAGGCATATATCACAGTGGTTAGTTATTTATATAAGTTACAAAATGATGCCCCCCCACCCCCATTAGTCTAGAACGCAAACAGATATTAGCACACTCATATTCATAGCAGCATCATTCATAACCACTAAAAGGTGAAAGCAGCCCAAGTGTCCATTGGTGAATGAATGGATTAAAAAAAGTGATGTATACTACAAATGAAACATTATTTGTCCTCAAAAAGCAATGGAATTCTGATGTATGCTGCAACATAACTTTGAAGACATTATGTCAAGTAAAATAACCCAGTCCCCAAAAAACAAATACTCTATAATTGCACTTATGTGAGGTACCTAGAGTGTCAAATTCAGCAACAGAAAGTAGAATGGTGGTTGCAAGGAGCTGGGCATGGGGTGGGGTGGGGGTAGAGAGTTGGGAGTTCATGTCTAATGGGTGTAGAGTTTCCGTTTGGGAAGTCGAAAGGGGTTCTGGAGACAGAGGGTGGTGATGCTTGCACAACAACATGAATGTGCTAAATGCCTCCGAACTGTACATTTAAAAATGGCTAAAAGGCTACATTTCATGCTCTGTATATTTTACCACAATTGGAAACATTATCAGAGTCATCTGCAAAAAAACAAAGGGAGCATCCACAGAGGGCAATTTGACCATAAAAGAGAATAATGATCCTAGTAAATTCATATATGTAAATAAGTCATCTTAATATTTATAATTTTCTAATACTAAAAGAATTTCTCACTTATCAGTCACTTTTGGATACTGATAGGGCATCAATTAATTAATTACAGTATTCTTAAAATGGATAAATATATATAAAAGAATTATGGAAAAAAATGGTTGGTGCAGGGAGAAATAACATTTGCAGCCAGTTTGAAGGATTTGTCTTTTTGGACTCTTGTTTTGGTATCTATTTTCGCTAAAACTTAGTGATTACTTTGTGTGTGGGCCCCTTGCCAGTCTGACAGATGAGCTTAGATATGGACATTAAAAAATAAAAGATAGAATATCAAGCATATTTCTTGTGGGATATGAGTCACAGCCAGGAATGCAAAAATGATCTTTTTCCTGATTCTGTAGCTCTAGTTGTTGAGACAATATATTATTTTTTGGTCAGAACTAGATTAAATCAGATCTTTTGAAAATGGAAGTTAGAACACTAAAGTCAGAAATCTCTTTAGTTGGAATTTGAGAAATATACAATGTGATATTATGGAAATGAACATAAAAAATATCAATTTCCTTCTAGGTTTTGTCCACAATTGCTATAGAACTTTATAAAAAATTGTTGGCTGGTTTCTTCTCCATGAATAAAAGTACCTCAAACAGTAAATAACACTAGCAACTATTTTGTTTAATGTTCATTTTGTTAATATTGTAATTTAGTTAAATGATTAAAATTTCTTCAAACATTAAGCATAAATGATTAATATTCCTATAAGTATTTACATGCTACTTAGATCAATAAATCAAAACTTACACATTCAACAAATTAAATGACTCCAATACTTAAGCATCAATTGCAAACTTATTTAATCAAACTCTTAAACATTAAATACAATCACAAATCTCATTCATCTAATGCTTCAAATACCTTAAAAAGCAGAAGACATGCCCTAGCCGGTTTGGCTCAGTGGATAGAGCGTTGGCCTGTGAACTGAAGGGTCCCAGGTTCGATTCCGGTCAAGGGCCTGCACCTTGGTTGTGGGCACACCCCCAGTGGGAGGTGTGCAGGAGGCAGCTGATCGATGTTTCTCTCTCATCGATGTTTCTAGCTCTCTATCCTTCTCCCTTCCTCTCTGTAAAAAAATGAATAATATATTTTTTTTTAAAAAAGAAAGAAAGCAGAAGTTGTACGCAGAGCACAGCAATGATTTCAGGACTGATTACCAATGAGCCAAAGCTGTAGGTTGATTGATTTCTTATATTTTCCTAGGATTGTCTTTCTAGAGTTGCAGTTTCACAAGACCCGACAGGGAACGAATACCTCCTCAGACCAGCCGAGGTTGCGGAGCCTGGTTGTCAAGAAAGTGGTTCTCTATTGTGCCATCCAAAGTTTTAAATCTGAGCCTCTATAAAAAGGCTGAGCCTCTTTTCATAATTGTTTCTTCTACATCAATGAGACTTTCCAGTCCACGCCTTTCAGGGGGCTTTTAGTTCTTGAAGCTTCATGTATTTCCAAGAAATTATATATGTTACTTTCACTTGGCCTGCTTTATCAAGCTTACCTTGCCGTTATGCCCTGATTTCTTAGTATTACTGGGAGTTTTGGGGGTTGTATGCATTATATTGAATACGGTCATTCAGAGTTTTCTTCTAACATGAATAAGGGATAATTCCATCTTTGGGACATTTGGCTAACAGATCATCTCGAGACAATTATGTGTGAACACTAGTATTGATGACTTGCTAACTCCTGCTTTCTTCTAGGAATCTTACAGTTCCCTGAGGTTCTGTGGACTTTTGAAACTATTTTTTCTCTTTTTCATATTGAATAATTTCTATTTTATCTTTTATTTTTATTCTTGTCAGAATAAACCTTAACCTGATCTTACGCTTACCCAGAGAATTTCAAGTATGATCCTTTTCAGTCATAGAATTTCCATTTGCTTCTTTTTTCTTTTTATGGTTTCTATTGCTCTGCCTAAATTTTCTCTCTTTGCATTAATTATGAGTTTCTTTTATTTTTATTTTTTATGTCCTAGAGCACAGTCATCACAGTTGCTTTAAAATCTTTATCTATAAATTCTGACCTCTGGGTCAACTCAGAGTTAGTATTTGCTGATGGTCTTTTCAGTATGCAACATATTTTAAAGTTTAAATGGTTTTCTGCTTTTTTTATGTCAAGTAATTTTGCAATGTGTCCTGCATATTGTGAGTAAGATATTATACAGATTGTGTATTCTGCTATGTTACTACAAAAAGCATTCACACTTTGTTTTGGCTGGCCATTAACTTGTTGAACCTCAACTACAGAGTCTTTTTTCCTTGTTTCACTCCAGCCTGGATTGGCTGTGCAAGTATGATTCAGAGGTTGGCGAAGAGTCTTGGGCCATGTTTATAACACAGAACTTGATTCTCTGGCTCTCTTTTCTGCGATGTTTCTCCTCATTTTTCAGTTGCTTTCTGCCCAATCCCAGCTCTCAAATTCTTTAAGCCAATAAGACTTGAGAATGAAATAAAACATAACAAAACAAAACAACAAACTTTTAAAATCCCAGGTTTAGCCCCATGATACAGACTGGGACCGCCCCTCAATTCAAAAACCATAAAAATGAGAAACACGCAGGGTCCTCCCTTCTCCCTTGTTTCCATTCCCTTCCAGGATCTGTCTTCCTGCTTTGTTTGTTCTTTAGTGTCTTCAGGTAGTTGTTTTTTTTGTGTGTGTGTGTGTGTTTTAAAATATATTTTATTGATTTTTTACAGAGAGGAAGGGAGAAGGAGAGAGAGTTAGAAACATCGATGAGAGAGAAACATTGATCAGCTGCCTCCTGCACACCTCCCACTGGGGATGTGCCCACAACCAAGGTACAGGCCCCTGACCGGAATCGAACCTGGGACCCTTCAGTTCACAGGCCAATGCCCCATCCACTGAGCCAAACCGTTTAGGCTGGGTAGTTGTTTTTATAGTTCATCCAGCATTTATAGTTGTTATTTGTGGGAAGATTGGTTCAGTAAGAACTACCCAGCCATTGCCAGAATATCTTTTTAAGGTCAAGAGTTCAGCCCAATTTTTCCAATTTATCATAATATATGTTGCCCTCCCTACTGTTTTTTTCAATATAACGTCCCATTGGCCATTAAAGCATTTTACTGCATTATTAAAAAATGATTGCAAGGGAAAGATTTCCTCTAAAAAGGGAGAATTTAAAAAGTTGGCTGCCTGGCTCGTGTGGCTCAGTGGTTGAGTGGTGACCAATGAACCAGAAGGTCATGGTTGATTCACGATCAGGGCACATGCTCACGTTGCTGGCTCAATCCACAGTGTGGGGTATGCAGGTGGCAGCCCATCAATGACTCTTTCTCATCATTAATGTTTCTATCTCTTTCCCCTTTTCCTTTCCTCTCTCTGAAATCAATAAAAGCCTTTTTTTAAAGAAATAGTTTCTGATAAATATCTTTTAAAAAAGTAAAAGTTGGCTAAGTCTTATGTGAATGTAATCCTGAATTATTTTGCAGGAGGTTCTAGTGGAGTGATTTGTGTAAATTCTGACTCCACCTGATAACAACTGTATAATTGGGGGCAAGACTTTTATTTATTTATTTTATATTGAGGCTATAAATAAAATATAACTTTATATTAGTTTCAGGTGTTCAATGATTCGATATTTGTATATGTTGCAAACTGATCACCATGATAAGTCTAGTTAACATCCATCACCACACATAGTTATAATTTTTTTCCTTGTAATGAGAACTTTTAAGATCTCTCTTAGCAACTTTATTTCACAATACAGTATTATTAACTATATTCACCATGCTGTCTGTACTTTATATCCTCATGACTTAATTTATTTTATTACTGGAAGTCTGTATCTTTTGGGGCAAGACGTTGTAACTTCTCAAAATTTTAGTTTTTATTTTAATAAACAAAGACAGTGGTTCACTGTCCTCTCTACATCCATGAAGTTGATATCAGAATCAAATTACATGTTACACTTAAAAAGTATTTTAAAATAAAAGTATTATAACAGTTTCCTTTTCCTGGTCTCACCAAATAGTCTTAGTTTTATGGAAAATTAATGGCTTTACCTCAAACCCTTGACTTTCCAGCCTTCATATGTTGCAAGTTGAGGACCGGGATAGGGCAGTACCATCAGGGCATCTGGTGGCCGGCCTTAGGATGATGGCGGTACCATAAGATGGCGTTCTAGAGTGGGATCCTCCATTTTACATATCTTTAGTTTTACTACTGTTTCAGACTGATCAGACTCACTGACCTAACCAAACCCACAATAGTCTAGCATGTACACACTAAGCTAATTTACTAGTTTGCAACAGAGACCAGAATATTTGTGTCTGATGGTCATGGTGTCTGTGTCTCTGCAAGCTAACTTCATAATCCACAAATTCTTTCCTGATACAGAAGCAGGGCAAAGAGAGATGAATATTAATTACAATAATAGTAAAAAGACCTGCCATTGCTGAGTGATTTCTATTTTTGTTAATTTTCACAACGGCCTTGCAAAGAAGATATTATCATTTCTGTTTGACAGCTGAAGAAATTGAAAACACAGAGAATTTAAATATCTTTTTGAAGATTTATAAATCCCGGAAACACTGGAGCCACTTTTCGGGCTGGAGTGATATCAGATCAACACGTCTTGGCAGAGCTCTCTGGTGATGGGGAGACTTCTGTCCACAGATGCAATGTCTGCACATTTGATGGTGCAGGATAAAGGCCTGCAAATTCTCTTTCTCAAATGCCTCATTATCTAGGCTCCATGCTAACTGCCCCCTTCTTGATCCCAGTGCTTTCATAATTATGCCCAGCACACTTAACTTGTTAGTTACACATATATTCTAGTCCAGCCTCCTCGACATTATGCCAAACACTTTGCTTGGTTGGATTAGGGAATGTCCCCAAGGCTTTTGGGAAAAACAATCACATACATTTACTGGGTGAGTCAGAGACCCTGCCAAGGGCTAATAACATTGCTTCCTCCAAGTTGATAATCTTTACATGTTGCTCAACACTTATTTTATTTTTTAAAAATATATTGTTATTGATTTCAGAGAGGAAGAGAGAGAAAGGGAGTGAGATAGAAACATCAGTGATGAGAGAGAATCATTGATTGGCTGCCTCCTGCATGCCCCCTACTGGGGATCGAGTCCACAACCTGGGCACGCACCCCGGCCGGGAATCGTACAGTGACCTTCTGGTTCATAAGGTTGATGCTCAACCACTGAGCGACATTGGCCGGGCTGTTGTTCAACATTTATTAAATGAACGCAAGACAAAATGATTTTTATTACTTAAAATTGTACCTTTCTGTATATCCCAAATAAGATAAATGTATTTCTGATATAAACTGACATTTTAGCTTATTTGGAGTTTTCTTTTATTTCACAATGTTGCTTTTACTCAGCTGCACAGTGTAAGTGATTCGACTCATTGAGTGCAGAGTGAATTCCACTGACATCAACACTAATAAAAGAGAAAAATGGTAATTGGCGTACGACGATACCCTTTTCATTGGCTAATCAGGGCTATATGCAAATTAACTGCCAACTAAGATTGGCAGTTAACTGCCAACAAGATGGCGGTTAATTTGCATATGTAGGCACAATGCAGGGAGGCAAAAGGGAAAGCAGGAAGAAGCCCCCTGCCACTGACAGTGATTGGAAACCCAGGGGGCAGCTAAGAGCTGGGGGGCAGGGCAAAGGCGGCCCTGGGGCTGCCTTTGCCCTGCCCCCCAGCCATGATCGGAGAATCAGGTGCCTTTTCCTCCCTGGCCAGTGATAGCAGGAAGTAGGGGTGGAGCCAGCGATGGGAGCTGGGCACGGTCGAAGCTGGCAGTCCCGGGAGCTAGGGGTCCCTTGCCTGGGCCTAAAGCGAAGCCCACGATCACGGGGCCGCTGCCACTGTGGGTCCCCGATGCCCGGGCCGGACGCCTCAGCCAGAGGCATCAGGCCTGGGCAAGGGGCCGATCCTGTGATTGGAGGGTGATGGGGGTCAATGCCTGAGGGCTCCCAGTATGTGAGAGGGGGCAGGCTGGGCTGAGGGACACTCCCCCCCGCCCCACACCCAGTGCACGAATTTCGTGCACCGGGCCCCTAGTAATTCTTATAATGATAGTAACATTTTCTGATCTGAACAAGTGCCTGTCTCTGCTTTACATGCCTTTGTTTTAAAATATTTTAAAAAATGGTTTTTAGAGAGAGCGGAAGGGGGAGGGAGAGAGAAGTAGGAACATCAATGTGAGAGCAAAACACCGATCAGCTGTCTCCTGCACACCCCCTACTGGGGATCGAACCTGAAACCCAGGCATGTGCCCTGACCAGGAATCTAACTGGCAACCCTTTGGTACACAGATGACACTCACCAATGGACCCATACCAGCCAGAGTTCTACATGCCTTTTTTATCCTCATAAAAGTCTCTATAAGGTAGATACTATTATCTCCCATTTTTTACGGATGAGGAAAATGAGGCACTGAGAAGGTAAGACATTTGCCAAAAGTTCACACAACTTGTAAATGGCTGAAGCTGGAACCGAACCCAGGCCCTCTGTCATTATACTGGCCTGCCTCATGGTTAAAGTTACTAATAGCTATGGGCTAAATTGTGTCCCCTCAAAATTCATGTCTTGAAGCTCTAACCCCCAGTACATCAGAATGTTACTATATTTGGAGTAGGGTCTTTAAAGAGGTGATTATGTTAAAATAAGACATTAAGGTGGGCCTTAATCCAATGTAACTGCTGTCCTTATAAGAAGAGGAGATCTGGACACAAACATTTCCTCTTCCTGTAGGAGAGTCACCAGGGATGCGCACCCGCTGAGAGAAGAGCATTGAGGACACAGCAGCGAGAACGAGGCTATCTGCACAAAGAGGGAGGCCTCAGGAGAAACCAAACCTGCGACACTTCATCTGGGACTTCTAGCCTCCAGAACTGGGAGAAAATGCATTTCTGTTGTTTAAGCCACCAAGTGTGTGGTATTTTGTTCTGGCAGCCCTGCCAAACTAACACATAAATTTTCTTCAAAGTAAGTCTTAAAAATTCTCTCCCCTATCAAACTACTTCCTACTCTTCTGTAATTCTTTTAGCCATCTTTCCTCCCTTCTTTTTTCCTTTACCTTCCCTCCCTCCTTGCTTCACTCTCTCCCTTTTCTTCCTCCTCCTCTCTCTGTCTCTCTTTGATTCTCTCCCCATTCTGCAATTTCTCTGAACCAGAAGACTTATTAATCATCATATTAAAGGGCTTAAATCTATAATAATAAAAGCGTAACATGCTAATTAGAACGGAGGTCCTTCCGATGACCTTCTGGATGAAGCCGGGGCTGCAAGGAAAGCCTAGGTCCCCGGTGCCGGAGGGAAGCCTGGGTCCTGGGTACCAGAGGGAAGCCGGTGCTGGAAGCCCGGGGAAGGAAGACCTACTCTTTTTTTTTTCTTTTTTAAAAAAATATATTTTATTGATTTTTTACAGAGAGGAAGGGAGAGGGATAGAGAGTTAGAAACATTGATGAGAGAGAAACATTGATCAGCTGTCTCCTGCACGCCCCCTACTGGGGATGTGCCCGAAACCAAGGTACATGCCCTTGACTGGAATTGAACCCGGGACCCTTCAGTCTGCAGGCCAACGCTCTATCCACTGAGCCGCACCGGCTAGGGCAGGAAGGCTTACTCTTGCATGAATTTTGTGCATTGGGCCTCTAGTATTAGATAAAAAAGAAGTCCGAGTAGAAAGCACCAGGCCATACGTGATTGATTAGCATATTCTGAGTCTTTGCTGACCTTTGGCCTCTCTCAGGAGGCCAGCCTCAGGGTCTCCTCACAACCACGATGCCTTGTGTAGTGAGCATGTGCACCTGGCAAGGAGCCTCAGTGAGTGTGGACCAGCTCTCATCTCCACTGTAAGAAGTGGGGCAGGTTTACATTCTGCCAGGTAGGGAATCCCGAGATGACCCACAGTACACTTGAGAGTCAGTCTGTCGATGCTGTTTCGCCCTCTGGGAACCAGCTCAGGGTAGCTGACTGGCTGGCTGGGTGTGGAATGTCCCGAGGAGCTGTCTTTTTCTCATTTAAATTCCCAGTGCCCAGCTGTCTTCATACAGGTTTTATTACTTAGGTATGGGGAGGCCATCAGACCCGGAGATGGTCACCATTGAAAAGATAATTTGTCACTCACAGTTCCCACGACAGGGGCGGGGGCACTCCATGCCACGCAGGGCCACATGGGAGCACAGGAAGCAATGGGCTCAGCCAGGAGGCAGAGGGAGCAGGAAGGGAACAGTGGACAAGAGCCTTTAATATGGTTTCCAAGGCAGGGAACAGGCTAGGCAGGGAAAACAGACCTAGGACTGGCTGGTTTGATCATTTCAGGGTGCTTGGGGGCCTCGGGGCTGTTCTTGGTTGTCTGGTATCTAGACCTGGGGTGATTAGGGCTCATAGAGAATGGCTCAGAGTGTGAGAACATGACTGTACAGAGCTCTAAATTGGTTGGTTTGCATTTGAAAAGTGCACTGGCAGGTGAGTTGGGAGGGGGAGTCCCTCTAGATTCTGGAAGATGCCAGATGTCAAAGCATCAGAATACAGCAAATAAAAGCCACGCTCAAAGCACTAGCACAGAGTCAGGCTCACGATTAGTGACAAACAGCATCTCCTATACCGAAACACTGGGTGGCATTGTTGGCACGAAAGGTAAGGCACCTGCTCTTGTGCAGCCGAGCTGCTGGGCACACACCTCTTGGTTTCTCTTACTGCAGATTCATCTCCAATATTTTCACAAGTTGTTTTGTAGGATGAGTGCATGAAAGAGAAATGGCAGAGAGGGCGGGGTGCCCTGCACCCCCCTTCCCACAGGGCAGGCCATGGAGGTCTCCTTTGTCCCATCTGAGATGAGAGGACCATGTGTGTGCCAGACACTTGGCTAAGTGCATTAACACACATACTGTCATGGAGCCCTCACACTCACCCTCTGAGGTGGCTGTTACATTTGCTCCAGCTCCTTGGATGTGAAAATGTAGATGTCAAGAGATTGATTAACCAATGTCACTCCAATGAATTCAATAAAAAAAGAAATGATTGAAAATGAAGAAAGAGAGCCCAGCCGGTGTAGCCAGTGGTTGAGTGTTGCTTATGAACCAGGAGGTTATGGTTCTGTTCTGGGTTGCAGGCTCGATCCCCAGTGTGGGGTGTGCAGGAGGCAGCCGATCAATGATTCTCTCTCATCATTGATGCTTCTATCTCTCTCTCCCTCTCCCTTCCTCTCTGAAATCAATAAAAATATATCTAAAAATTAAAAATAAATAAAAAGAGAAAGACGAGTAACTTGCCCAAGGTCACACAACTAGTCCATCAGGTGGAATTTGAACTCAGCCTGTCCGAGTTCAAAGCTAGAGCTTAGCTGCCAGGCAAAGATGCGACGGTTTCCTGTGTGCTGCTTACCTGGCTCTGCGGAAGCAAAGGAGTTGGTTTAGTAAATAAATACACTTATACCTTTTATCTCCTCCACCCGACCCCTTCCCCAAACCGTGGGACACATCTCAATACCTTTTGCAATTTGAAACACCCTGCTCCCAGTTTGGCTCCGTGGACTTGGGGTAGCAGAGCGGGCAGGGGAGTCTCATGAGGACTGTCCAGTGAGCATCCCTCACCCCGACCCCTAGGTTTATGAGTTTACAAAGAAAAAAATAAACACTGGCAGCCTATTACAGGGAGCCTCCATGCCACCAGAATTTTAGGTGGGAGGTGAGGGAGGCAGGAAACACCAACAAGGCTGTCCCAGAAGCCGTACTGTACCACTAGCATGTCGTCCAGCCCTGCCTGCCTCTCTGCCAGTGGCCAGGAAACCACGGGGAGGTCTAAATAAAGGAAGCTTTCAAATGGGGATGCTCACGGTGTTGATCCTGGCTATCGTTTTCTATTTTCCCAGATTTTAGGGGATTTACTCCGACAATCTGAGCCCCATTCTTTATTGCCAGTGGCTGTGTTTTTGCAGAAAGGGTCCGTGGGAAGAGAAACTGGCATCTCAGCAGGGGTTCCAAGCAGTTTTATAACCCAGGGAATGAAGTGCCCCGGACTTTGCACACACCTCCTTTATTTGGTCTGATAATGCTTCCTCGTTAATATATTTAGACACTAAAAGTAATGAAAACAGCTGAAGAATACTTCCAGCCACCCACATTCCTCATGGTCTGTTATAATGGAATAGTGCCCTGGTGCATGGATTCGTGCACATTGAAAGGAAATTACTTAGAAGGTGGCTGGCAGGGCAGGACTGGGCAAGACAGGCCAGACATGCCCTGGAGCCAACCTCCTGAGGTCCTTCCCAGGCCAGCCGCACCTGGGGCAGTGCTGGGGCTTAAAGGACGTCTGCGGAGTGAGCGGGGTCCCTTCGGCAGGTGGGGTCCCTTGGCCTGGCCTGTGGGGATCAGCCAAAACCAGCTCTCTGACATCCCTGAGGGGTCCTGGATTGCTAGAGGGCGGTTCTTGGGTGACGCACCCTGGAATCGGGCTCCCTCCTCTCTGGTTCCAGGGTGTATCGCCTGAGAACCACTGCTGCCAAGTCACTGCAGCTCAGCAGCTCCTGCATTGAGTGTCTGCCTCCTGGTGGTCACTGCACATCATAGCAGTGGTCAGATGGTCAGATAGTCGCTTAGCCTTTTATATATATAGATAGTTAATTTGTATATTCATACCAACTCTGTTGAAGTGTCCTCTCTGCTTGAACACAGGATAATTCTAAGTTATGTTTAAACTCTTGATAAGAAAACATTTTCCCCTAGATGGACTCTTCCGTGGAAGAACAGCCAAAGAAAACAGATAAATAAGAACTATTGTGACTAGAGCAGTGGGGGAGTTCTGGACCCCAATGTTCTGGCCCTTTTCTTTCATCTGATTCGACTTATGAACACACTGGTCTGTCCCATATTTAAACAGGAAAATTCTTTCTTCCCCTAAATTACTGGCCCATGTGAGGCATTCCATCTAAATATAGCAGTTGTTCCTTGACAAATTGCCAGTTGTGTTTCTCAGGCTAATAGGTGGGCTTTGTTAATTCCACTGTTAATTGTTACGGAGAAGTTGGTGAGGTGTGAGATTGCTCACAGTCTTTGTCGCCTTTAATTTTGGCTAAACACTCGTCAGAATTAAGTCACATGAACTGAGTCTATATCCCAGTTCTCATGTGTACACAAAACTTGTAAATCAATACTACTGTGAGGTTCAAAAGCAGCAGGAAAGACAGTCTGCTGAGAGATTAGCTAAGTATAAATATTTTCAAAGAAGAATATATTTTGCTTTCCTTTCATACCTCCCATAAAAAATGGGCATTCGTGATTTAAACTGCTTTTAGGCGAATTAGGATCACCTCCGATGGCTCTGTTTGCTAAAGATGCGGGTTTATAGTCACCCGTAGAAGTAGTCACCGGAGTGCTTGGGCTTTGTGCATACTGTGAGAAACAATGGTTTAAAGCCAACCACTTTAACATATTTTAGAGCAACATTTATGGGAAATGCCCTTCAATGTTCAATTGGCTGATAGTCAACAGTTAATGTGCAGTTGTAGTAACTCATTTATATACTCAGGGGCACATTTTCCAATGAATTGTGGCCTGGAAGTTTTACCAGAACACTGCCTAAAATGAATTGTTTCATGGAAGTTTTATTATTGAGATTTTTATTATTTAAGGCAAAGGTGAGGCATTTATAAGTGCCTTTTATTTTTTTCCCAGGCCAAAATGCTATCAATGGTGTCTTCCATGTGGACTTTTGGGACCCAGCTTTGAAATACACACAGAACTCTGCTTTGAAGGAATGTTGCCTTTAACTTAGGAATATTCCTCCTTATCCAGCTTCTAGTCCAGCGGTTCTCAACCTGTGGGTCGCCTAAGACCATCCTGCATATCAGATATTTACATTACGATTCATAACAGTAGCAACATTACAGTTATGAAGTAGCAACGAAAATAATTTTATGGTTGGGTCACAACATGAGGAACTGTATTTAAAGGGCCAGAAGGTTGAGAACCACTGTTCTAGTCTGACATAAGTCTGATTATGTTCTGGACTTTTATGAGATGATTCGAATCTATTAAAAACCCGCAGCAAGACCATGTACTCTGGCTCTTGTCAGCAAATATAACCTTGAACATAACCTGCTTGTCTGTAGAGCTCGGTTTCACTGAAGGATGCATAGTTCATCCATCCTTCCTAGATTTGTGTTTCACAAAATATGGCCCATGGGCCATCAGCATGGAATCACTGAGGAGTTCCCTAAAAATGCCAAGGCCCTGCCTGGCCCTGCAGTGCAACTCTGAAATCGGAATCTCTGGAATGGGGCAAAGAAGCCTGCAATTAATGAGCAGTGTTACTCCCTGAACCGAGATGCCATGCTCTCCACATTGTGGATCTACCTGGGGCCAAGCCAGATCGCAGAGTCATTTTCACTAAATTGTGTTCTGGCGCGAAGCCTTCAGAGACCTTGGAAGAAACAGATGTGCAGAGAAATCATCAAATTTTCTGAGGAGCCACAGCTGTTGCACAGCCCCCATCTGTTCTCCATCATCACTGCGAATGCTGGTGGACGGAGCAGTGTGGCTGCTCTCCACTATCACTGTGGATGCTCCCTGTCTGGAGCGGGAGCAACAGGAATTCTTAACACCCCTCTTAGGCCAGGACGGACCCCCCCTTTTATTCTCCATTGTGTCGCAGAAGAAGTTTCCAGTTATGTGTTGACTTTAACATTTATTTTAATCTTTAAATAGAAACGCTATAAAAATAGAGACACACTCAGAGAGAGGAGGCAGACAGCTTTATGATTGGGGGAAGAGAGTTGGGGAGGGAACGGCGGAAGGGCTTGAGCAAAAAAGAAAAAGAAAGAGTCCTGGCCGGTGGGGCTCAATTGGTTAGGCATCGGCCCGTGCACCAAGAGGTTGCTGGTTGGATTCCCATTCGGGGAACATGCCTGGGTTTTAGGCTTGCTCCCAAGTAAGGGGCATGCAGTAGGCAGCTGATCAATGCTTGCTCTCACATCGATGTTTCTCTCTCTCTC
This sequence comes from Myotis daubentonii, assembly GCF_963259705.1. Taxonomy (NCBI): domain Eukaryota; kingdom Metazoa; phylum Chordata; class Mammalia; order Chiroptera; family Vespertilionidae; genus Myotis; species Myotis daubentonii. Next base: position 25,991,817 of record NC_081856.1, read on the forward strand.
TCTTCCTCTCTTTCTTAAAAAAATCAATAGAAAATATCTTTTTTTAAAAAGAGAGAACTCATGGACACAGACAATGATGTGGTGATTGCAGAGGTGGAGGGGATGTGTGAAGGTGGAAGAGGGCATAGAGGAGGTAAAGGGTGATAAAAAATAAAATTAAAAAATAGAAATGCTATATTGTTGTAGCTATTGTAGAATTACTCCTTGAGATGTCATCCACTGTGTCACTCAATTCATAGCGCATCATTCAGTGTCACCTGGGATACATAATGTTCCTTAGTTCTGCTTGCTGCTACTGACAGCTGTAGCCTCTCAAGGAAGTAAACATTGTTCCATATGGGCAATGCGAATGCTGTAACTGAGCATGTTTTTGGCTTTGCCTTGGTAACTTGGCAATTCAGCATTAAATGTGTGGCCCTTTAAAAAAAATTTTATTTACTTTTAGAGAGAGAGGAAGGGAGAGGAAGAGAGAGAGAAACATCCATCCAAGAGCAAAAAATCGATTGGCTGCCTCCTCACGACCCCTACTGGGGATCCAGCCGTACCTGGGCATAGGCCCCCTGACTGGGATCCAACCAGCAGCGACCTCCCCAGTACATGGGAGGATGGTCAACCAGCTGAACCACACTGGTCAGGGAGGCGTTGTCCACTTTTAATAACTAACTGTGCATGTCATTATGTCATATATTTCTAGATGTTACCTTTTCTTGTTTTAATCTCCTTATATGACACCAATTCTCCCTTTGCCATCATTTTTTTTAGTCTTTGGGGTAAAACATTTAAGGTATTCAGCATACACTTCTGATTCTTTAAATACTTTAGGAGTGAATTTATAAATTCAATAACGAATAAATAAAGCAATAATACATAAAATTAATTCTTTTCCTTGTGCTCTGCATGTAAAAGGCACCTGATAAATGTTTGCTGAATGAATGAGTGGTGAATTCTAGAAGGTGTATAAAGAAAATCTGGACATGCACTCTCTAAACAGAGAATACAAGAACAGAACCAATAGTAATGACAGCTGGCAGCGATTGTGAACAGTGTGCTGCAGACATGATCTTACTTAATCTTCACAAGGAATGAATGAGCAAGGTGTACTAATACAGTCAAGGACACTGAGCCATAGAAATGGCAATGACTTCACCAGGTCATCGGAGGGTAGGTGGCAGAGTAAGAAGCTTTGGGTACACGTCTCATGACCAAACCCTTGGTTCAGGCATTGGTAAGATCCCAGTGGCTATGGGACTTTGGTTGGCTTCTGCACCCTTTGTTCCAGGTGTTAATTTACCCCGACGAACTAAGCTTTTAGCCCAAGGTGTCCTGTTCTCTGTGATAAAGACAAGATTAATTCAAGCTCTTGTTTTACACCCTGGGTGAAAAACAATGTTTTCCCCAAGGTCTCTGCAGATTCTTGGAGGCGTTTGCTCCCACAGTCAAGTTTGGTTTGAAGCTCCTCCTTCATGTGGTTCTTGAACTTCTCCCTGTCTCTCTTCTTCAGCTGGTTTCTCCTCTCTGTGCTGACCCAAGTGGAGCTGATGTCTACAAGCTCTCCCTTGGGATGCACTGTGTGGGCAGGTTTTAGGAAGAGTTGGGGGAGACAGGGAGCATTTACAGGCCGGATGCCAAACCGCTTAACGGTGAGCACTAGACACACTTGTACTTAAATGACCTTTGGCTACCTTGCCACCGGATATTGTTCATTGGCCTCGCCCTCCAACGGCTGTCAGGTAGTGGCTCAGCACCTCTCTCTTCTCCCCAGCCGGTGGCTACATGAGCCAGAGTGTTGGGGGAGTTGGAGGTCTGGGAGTGCAGAAGGCATTTCATGTTAAGTGAGCATAGAGAGTTTACATTTAAAGGTAAACCTCAACTTGCAGACGAATTGATCCGCCTATGGGGGCGATTTTCTGCTCTTCTTTCCCACCATCCCAGAAAAGTGGCATCTCTCCCTCATCCTAAATTTTAGTATAGTATATTGCTCAGGTGTGTTAAAACCTCCATGCAAAGGGATCATTTGAAATACTGATACGGGTCTAAGAAAGTGACAGACTCTAGTGATTATGTGGCTATCTCATTTTCAGCTGGGTGGTTTCTAATTCATGGCTTACAACGAAATTGAAGGAGGATGTGATTGAGTTGTCATTTAAAAATAAATTTTGAGAATTCATAACTATGCTCTATTTTGGTAAATGTAATGCAGAGAGAATCCAGCAGTTGAGTGATGATGCTATACTGAAATGCCTTTATTCCCATCTACTTATTTAGGTAAGGCTTTCAGCATTTTCATCTATTAAAAAGAAAAATCAGGATAGAATTAATGGTGTGCCCTGTGTCATTTTATCAATAAGTTATAGTCATCTAAATATATAGAAACTCTGCCCTAGCTGGTTTGGCTCAGTGGATAGAGCATTGTCCTGTGGACTGAAAGGTCCCAGGTTCGATTCCAGTCAAGGGCACATGCCATGGTTGTGGGCTCAGTTCCCAGTGGGGAGTGTGCAGGAGGCAGCCGATAAATGAGTCTCTCTCATCATTTATGTTTCTATCTCTCTCTCTTCCTCTTCCTTCCTCTCTGAAATCAATAAAAATATATTTAAAAAATAAAGATATAGAAACTCATCAGAAAAAGAACTGCAATATCTTTTAAGATGAACATTTCCAATTTCTCTTTTAGTTTTTTATTCATGCACTTGGGGGGGTCCCTCAGCCTGGATTGTGAGAGGGTGCAAGTCTGGCCAAGGGACCCCACCAGTGCACGATCAGGGCCAGGGAGGGACGCGGGAGGTTGGCCAACCAGGGAGGGACCATGGGAGGGCTCAAGCGTGTCTGGCCCATCTCTGTCCTGATCAGCTGGATCCCAGCAGCAAGCTAACCTACTGGTCGGAGCATCTGCCCTCTGGTGGTCAGTGCACATCATAGCGAGCGGTTGAGCAACCTTAGCATATCATTAGCATATTACACTTTGGTTGGTTGAATGGCCGACCAGATGACCAGACACTTAGCATATTAGGCTTTTATTATATAGGATTTGATCATTTTTCTCAGTGGTGTGCTACTAACAATTGTAATGACAATTCAATCTACACAATTTTTAAAAAAATTGTAGGCTTTTTGATTTGTAGGAAATAACCAGCTTGAAATTTTAATTTTCATTCATTTAGGGTAATCAATAAAAAAGCTTTCAAACATAAAATATATATTAAATTTGAATAAAATCTGATGGCAGAAATAGAATGGAAATATAAGTTTAAGGATAAAATATAAACGTCAACAAAGGATAATAATAAAACATAAACATTACCTTTATCTTTAAAGGTAAGTATCACAAGAAATGATGTTCTAGCATTTTCCTGATGCACCTCAAGAGATCACCTTGCCCCCTAGTGCAAATGTACCCAAGTCCCTTTGGAGGGTCCTGCCATGATTCAGTGGGAAGGTGCAACTCCTCCGTGTGCTAGAGGAAGGGATGAAGTGAGGATGATACATGATCAGAATCCTGCACAAGTCATGCCACGCGGGCTGGGTGTTTCATGTACGGTGACCTTGTAGTTATTACTTAGTTTTTCTTTTTTCAATATAGTTAGTTACTCTTCACTGAAAAATGAAAATGCTTTATGAATACTAACCAATAAAAACAATGTTATCTCTACTTCCCAGATGGTGCAATAAAGGTCTAAAAATATCAAGGAACTTTTCTGAAATATTAAAAGTAATTGGAAGAAAGAGGAATAGGGTCCTTGAGTCCTCATCATGGGTTATTAGGTTGTAATTTGTGACTAAAGGTGTGAGGTGAAGATTTTAGCGTTGTGGGTTAGTGTCACTTGTTATAACAGTCCTGCTGAATAACAAGCTCTTTCTTTTGACATTTTGAAATAGGCCCGATGAAATTTACCCTTGCTAGGTCTCACCGTTCCCTCCATGGTAACAGGGTACAGACTATAGAACAATATTGAAGTCAGGATTCTGACAGGGGCACATGCCTAAAAAATAGAGATTTTAATCAGTTGTGTTGGTTACTCCCTACTGCATGGAGCTCAAGTGAGGTGAGCTTGCCCACACAACAGAGAAAGTCAGGGAAACTGCAGGGGGTGTGGCAGGAAGAGGGAGCAGTGTGACGGTGGACACGGGTTGCTGATTCAGAAAAGGCCTTAATCCTGTCTATAGCCCCTTATTTTCTCCCAGAATATAACCACCTGTAAATTTAGGGGTCAGTAGCTGTCCTGGCCAAGAGGAACAGTTAACAACACCTCCACTGTGGCCCTATAGCAGTGGTTCTCAACCTGTGGGTCGCGACCCCTTTGGGGGTCAAACGGCCCTTTCACAGGGGTCGCCTAAGACCATCGGAAAACACATATTGAATATATAATTACATATTGTTTTTGTGATTAATCACTATGCTTTAATTATGTTCAATTTGTAACAATGAAAATACATCCTGCATATCAGATATTTACATTACGATTCATTACAGTAGCAAAATTACAGCTATGAAGTAGCAACGAAAATAATTTTATGGTTGGGGTCACCACAACATGAGAAACTGTATTAAAGGGTCACGGCATTAGGAAGGTTGAGAACCACTGCTCTAGAGATATAATTCACATGCCATCAAGTTGACTCTTTTGAAATGCAGTGGGGCCTTGACTTACGAGTGTCCCGACTAACGAGTTTTTTGAGATACCAGCTGTCTCTCAGCCGATTTTTTGCATTGAGTTGACAGAGTAATTTGAGTTAACGAGCTCCTTAACGAGCTCGGTCTCGGAACAAATTAAACTCGTAAGTGAAGGCCCCACTGTATACAATTCAGAGGGTTTTTTTTAGTATATTCTCAGAGTCAGTCAACCATTACCACTATATAATTCCAGAATATCATTTTAAAAATGTATTTTTTTTATTGATTTCAGAAAGGAAGGGAGAGGGAAAGAGACGTAAAAACATCAATGATGAGAGAGAATCATCAGTTGGCTGCCTCCTGCACGCCTCCCACTGGGGATCGAGCCTGCAACCTGCTTATGTGCTCTGACTGGGAATCGAGCTGTGACCTCCTGGTTCATAGGTAAATGCTCAACCACTGAGCCACCACAGCCAGGCCAGAATATCTTTATCACCTTAAAAAGAAACCTTATGCTCACTAGCAGTCACTCCCATTCCTTCTGCCTTTCAGCCCCTGATAATCATTTCTGTCTCTATGGCTTTATCTAATTTGTCTACTACAGACCTTCTATGTGAATGGAATCCTACAACATGTGGTCCTTTGTGTCTGGATTCTTTCACTCAACATAAATGTTTTAAAGGTTCTTCCATGTGGTAGCATGTATTTAATTCCTTTTAATTGCTAAATAATATCCCACTGTACCTTTATGTCATATTTTGTTTATCCACTCATCAGTTGCTAGACATTTGAGTTGTTTTCACTTTCTGGCTATCATGAACAATGCTGCTAGTGAACCAGTTATAAATTTGTTAATCCTTACCCGAGGATATTTTTTTCATTTATTTATTTTTTTTAGAGAGAGTGGAAGGGAAGGATAGAAACAGAGAGAGAGAGAGAGAGAAATATCTATGTGAGAGAGACCCAACAATTGGTTGCCTCCAATACGCAGCCTTGGGGCTGGGGCTGGGACTGGAGCCTGCAACCAAGGTACGTGCCCTTGACCAGAATTGAACCTGGGACCTTTTAGTCTGTAGGCCAATGCTCTGTCCACTGAGCCAAACCAGCTAGGGCAAGATGGCTATTTTTTAAAGTGCATGTTATTGAGAGTTCATTTTAGTTGATCAAATGCTGATGGCTAGGCTAGTCAAGATCCAATTATGCTGGACCTTACCATTTTTCTGGCTAGTCCAGAAGCCACTGAGGCTTGGGAGTAAGACATAAAAGAATCTCTACCTCGACTGACGTGGCTCAGTGGTTGAGCGTTGACCTATGAACCAGGAGGTTACGCTCCTGGTCAGAGCACATGCTCTGGTTGCAGGCTCGATCCCCAGTGAGGGGATGTGCAGGAGATAGCCAATCAATGATTCTCCCTCATCATTGATGTTTCTATCTCTCTCTCCCTCTCCCTTCCTCTCTGAAATCAATAAAAAAATTATATAAAAAAATAAAAAAGAATCTCTATTTACTTTATTATGTATCAGGATGCGAAGAGAAAGTGTTTGCTTGTCTCATCTATATATTTTCAAATCACCTTTAGAAATTTAGTTAAAGGCATTGCCAGTTGATTATTCATTGTCATGGCCATATCACAATTGTATTTCAGAAATGTTTCCTAAGGTCATGTATGGTTTGACTTCAACCTAATCACTAGCCCAGTGATTTTTAAATTGAGCTCTGAAGTACTGTTGGGTATGGTAAGAAAACCAGAAGGCACTGCAGGAATATTTTATAATTCAAGTTCAAGGTACTCAAAACTAGGTAGTACTAGTTAAGGACAGGTTACAGTTTCAGCATAAGGAAGTGATACATTCTGTTAAAATAATATCTTTGTGAAGCTGAGATTTTGGCAGTAGCTCTGATAAAAAGCAAGTACTACATGAAAATCAATGTGGAACAGGAAGTGAGGTGTTCAATCGGATTTAAAGGTTTGAGAAGTTGTGTGATACCCAGCTGATATACACATTCCCCAAATAAGTAATTAAAGTTATTTAAGAATGAAATAAAAACACATTTTGTTTGGTTTCCTTTTTGGTCATTTCTTTTGGGCTCATAGGTGCATGAAAAAAATTACTGAGATACTGAGGTTGCAATAAACCAAGAAGCTTGGGAATTGTTGTTCTCGTCTTTTTTTTCTCTCCTAAGTTTTTAATCTTTTTTCCATTGAATTCTCATTATCTCTGAAACATGTCCTGCCCACTCGCGGGCCTTGTCCCTGCATGTGTCTCTTTGACTTGGAGTTCTCCCTTTCTCAGCATTCTTTCCCCTGGAGAATTTCTTTTACCCCTCAAGACTCTGATCAGATATCCCTTCCTCTGGTAAGCATCCGTTTGCCTCTCCGGGTGTAACTGGTTGCTGGATCTTCAGAGCTCTCGCAATATCCAGTTCCTTTCCCCGTCTACTGCGCACCTAGGGGCACTGTTCTGTAATGTCTGGATTACTCTGCTTCCTCTACCAGTCTGAGTTTCACAGCCACAGAAACCACACTTTAGCACCTCCATCCCCAGTACAGTGCCCAGCACACTGTGAAGGACCAGTTACCTGTGCGAATGGGCTGAATGACAATGCAAAGTATTTATCAAGCTACCTCCCACCTCTTCGTTGGGACTCACATTTTTCATGGGGAAATTTACAGGGGGGCCATCTGATTACAAATCGTGGCCATTTCAATTTCCTGACGACAACCTCGAAGCACGCGTGAGGCACCAAAGTTGTGCCAATCTCAGAACTCCTTTTAAAATAATAGAGTTCACTTCAAGTTCAGCCTGAATTGGGTGTAAATGAACTAAAATTGATAGCAGATGAAAGCTCAACAGGTTTCAGAATAATTATATACTTGTTACGCTGTTCTCACTAATTGGAGCGCCAGCTCAATGAACCTCAGCTTCTGGAATTTCTGCTGGGGTAACTGGCAGGCACATCTGTTTGGGGGCGAATCTGCATATTTGCTCGTTTGCCAAAAATGTAAAATAGGAGCCCTGAATTAGTTTCAGTTCACTTAATCACTTCCAAGCTGAAGAAGCAGCTGAATATATTATAATGCTTCCCCTCCTCTAAACATGCCAAATTTCATCCACAAGCGAACATTCAGAAAAGGCAACTTCAAAGCAGGCTGTCTGGAATGGTGATGCCCAGAGAACAGACATCCTCCGATGAATGCATATTACTCTCGTTTATCTAAGAAGGAGCTGAGTGCTCACACCAGAGAGGAGGCTGATCAGAGGAAACTATTTAGAAGCTCTTATTTCCAAGAGGAGGGTGAAACTTGCATTTTCCTAGAGCCAGGCCCCTTTAACTCACATTTCATTCCCTTCGGCAATGTGTGCATTAACGGATTAGTATTTGCTTCAGGGTATCCAAAGTTGTGCTTGTATCAGAATTCAAGTTTAACCTTCATTAGTCCCCGTGGTGTTCTCTCCAAAAAACTTCTGTGACGGTACCTTAATGCCGTGCTCATGTAATATTATCCTGGTTCTTAAAAGTATAGTAATCCTCCCTCCCTTAGATTAACTTCATATTATAGTGTACTTGGCAGACTCAGGTTATCTTCAAATGTTCTACGAAAATAAAACGTTAGCTGGTACGTCCACAGAGCAGGAACCATCCTGCGGAGATGGGAAGTGTTATAAAGAGCAGGCTTCTCTTCTTCTTCCTCCAGTTACTTCTTTTGGTTAATATTTATCTAATTTTGACATCAGAGCAGAGAGGCTGTGAGTTACTTTGGGAATAAAAATTCATTTACAGAAATTGTCCTCCCCTGCAAGGCCAGCTTCACCATGCGTGGTGGTGGTGGGAGGGAGGCTGATGTTCTTCCTCCTCAGGCTCCTGCCTGTTTCACTGAGTTGCACTGTGTATCAAGCATCAACTATACCCCTACTATGTGCCAGACACTTTCCTAGAAACTCCATGTTTAGCAGTGAAGAAGACAGACAATTTTTCTGCCCCTAGGAATTTATAATCTATTGGGAGACAGACTGAAAGTAGTTTAACCTATAAAAACCAAGATCATTATAAAATGATGCTATGGTTGAAACAGGGTTAGGGAAAAGGACTAATTTGGGGGCACAGTGGGAGTGCTGGTGGTCAGGGAAGGCTTTCCTGAAGATGAAGCCAACATTGAAAATGAGCCAGCTTTGAAGAGATGCAGGGAAGAGCAGCACAGGCAGAGGGAACCGTAAGTGCAAGGACCCTGAGGACTGAGTAATGCTAACTTCTGTCCCTCCACCCTTCCCCCCTTCCCTGTCTGCCACCACAGCTCCCAGGGCTTTGTTTCCTATTCATGGCTCAGTGGTTGAGCATCGACCTATGAACCAGGAGATCACGGTTCAATTCCCAGTCAGGGCATATGCCCAGGTTGTGGGCTCAATCCCAATGTGGGGTGAGCAGGAGGCAGCCGATCAATGATTCTCTCTCATCAATAATGCTTCTATCTCCCTCTCCCTTCCTCTCTGAAATCAATAAAGATACATTAAAAAATAAATAAATAAAACTGACCAAAGACCTATCAGCTAGACATTCTCAGTGAGCCAAAAAGGTTTGAGTTACCCAAGGAGCTGGCTATACTAAATACCCAGAAGACGGGGATCTTAACAAATTATGTGAACTAACATTTGGGTACATGAAAAATAAGAATATATAAGCTATTCTAGAAGATACCTTCATGGGGGCAGGGTCTGTGTTTTATTAGAGAAACTTGCAGACTTCTGAAGACATGCCCTGTTCTAACATCCTGGGAAGTCTCCCTAAATAACATAAGTTACATACAAAGAGGAGGAGTTGCTATTTTGCCTGGCTTGTGCCCTACTGGGAGGTGTCTGAAATGTTGCTAGCCCCTTGGATTCTGTTCAGGTTACAGGGTTCTGCACAAAAGGCTGGACGCTAATGGCTCTTCTTAGCTTGTGGCCCGCAAGGCATCCCCATGGCTGTGAGGAGCCACAGCCATCTCTCTCACAGTGGTTGTCATCACCATCCTTCCTTTTCCAAGAGGGTGTTGCCATTGAGAAGAGGTGAAATGAGCACTAAGTAGACAAGGCATGTGGACAGCCTCTCACCACCTGCCCAGGAGAAACAGAAGAACACAAAGATGGGAGGACTTCTCCTGGTGGGAATGGGCTGGCGCTCCTTTCCCGTAAACCTGAAGAACTTCCGATGTTCAAGACCCAACCCAAATAACATTCGGTGACAGTTTGCCTCATGACGCCTCATTCACAGCCCTGAGGAACACCTTTAGTTTGCACCATCTCTGTGCACCCACAGATCTTTGTAGTTGCCCATCCCTGCGAACTGAAGTGTTTCTGACTGTAAACCTAGGTCCTCACTTGGACTGTGTACCCATCTGTGTTTTGCTCATTTAGCTATCTCCAGAGTGCCTGCTCAAAAGATGTTTGTTGTAAATGAATAAGTAAATGTATGATATATAATAAATACCGCTCTACCAAAGCAATATTGGAAATGTTGGCTACACATCAGTAATCGTAGCAGAGCGCGATGCCCTATGACACCTGGAGGAGGAGAGAACCTTGCTCAGCAGAGCCTGTCCGCAATGAAATAAGGACCACCACAACTTAGGATTGTTCATCTTTCATCCATGTAGACATTTTACTTTCCTTTGCTTAAAAAATAATGGGCAGAAGGTGGAAGAACTGAGATGTTTTGGTGAAATGACCTCAGTTACTGGATTATCCAAAATGTATATTTCAACTTCTCAACTTTAGCAACTTGTTAAGTGAAATACTCTGAACAAAATTGAATGTTTCTTTGAAGGTTGAAGCTATTGCAGTGCCTCAGGCCACCATAACATCCAGACCCTGCCCCGGTTTCTTCCGGAAAATCCATGGGAAATACAGCCAAGTCTGCACTGAACCCAGGGCATGACCGGCACAGTTCTTTCAAAAATAAATCTTAAAATAATCTGCTTTTCTTATGATCCATGTTTTCCCCCAAGGTCATAAGTTATAAAAAATTCAAAAGCGTTTATGTTTCTGCTTTAAACTTAGTGCCAAGTGACATGCAGTAATCACTTTTTGTTTGGAGCATCCCAGCAGCAGCAGAGGAGTCAAGTTCATCACTAAGTGACAATTGTACTCACATCCCAGAAGAGAGACAATTCACAAACCTCTCATCTTTATTTATTTTTCTTTTCCCTCATCAGGGAATCCTCTAGCCTGATGCTATTAGCAGACAGAACATGACCTTCCACAATACTGTAATATTTCTTCACTTGGTGTGCTTAGTCTTTTTAATAAATGGTGTTGGAAAAATCAGACAGATACCTGCAAAAAATGAAACTAGACCACATCCATACAACATATACAAGAATAAACTCAAACTGGATTGAAACTTAAATGTAGGACTTGAAACCATAAAACGTGCAGAAGAAAGAATAGGCAGTAAACTTTTTGATATTTCTCTTGGCAATACTTTTTTTTTCTGATATGTCTCCTGAGACAAGAGAAACAAACAAACAAAAAAAAAAAAAAGAAAAAAAACGAGACTACATCAAATTGAAAAGTTTTTGCACAGCAAAGGGGACCATCAGCAAAACTAAAAGACAACCTACTGAATGGAAGAAGATATTCACCAGTGATACGTCTCATAAGGGGTTAATATCCAAAATGTATAAAGAACGCATACAAATCAACACCACAAACAAACAAACATGGATGGACCTGGAGGGTATTACGTTAAGTGAAATAAGTCAGACAGAGAAAGACAAATACCATACGATTTCACTTATATGAGAAATCTAAAGAACAAACAAACAAAACAAACAGACTCATAGATGCAGAGAACAGACTGATGGGTTGCCAGAAGGTAGGGGGGTTGGGAGGATGGGTGAAAAGGTGAAGGCAAATTTGTACATTAAGAAGTACAAATCTGTAGTTAAAAAATAGTCACAGGATATATAGTTCAGCATAGGGGATACAGTCAATAATATTGTAATAAGCATGCATGGTGTCCCAGTAAAAAAAAATTCAACAGGCTTTGTTTGGTGGGGTGGGGTGGGGTGGGTAGAAGCCACATTTTGTGTTAATAAAGAGGTGGAACAACTAGAACTATCTTACTTTGCTGTGGGAGGATGCCTTTATGCAAATACTTTAGAAAACCTTGTGCCAATTTCTTTCAAAATTAAATGTACCACTATCTATGATGCAATGATTCTACTGCTAGGTATTAATCAAGGGAAATGAGAACATATGTTCATGAAGAGACTTATATCTGCATTGTAGTAGCAGTTTTATTCATAATAACTCCAAATTAGAAGCAACCAAACAAATCTGTCCACAGGATAATGTACAATATATAAAAATATAAACAATATGTCTACATATTATATATGCCCTTGAAGTTTCCGATTCCTCTTATGGTCTTCAATCTTTGTTATTTATGTGGCTGGCGATAAACATGGCTTCGTGGACCCCACTTTAACAGGCAGTAGAGGGCAGGGCTCCCCACAACAGTTAGCTGCAATAGAGTCCGTGGAAGAGGAGGGCATTGCCTTACTTCTCTCTTTTCTACCCCTCGGAAGTGTTTTCACATATTTTTGAGAGCAAGGGAACAGCCTTGCTTTAATAGTCAGTTGGTATACAATGGAGTATTATTCAGCCATAAAAAGAAGTGAAGTACTGATATATATTGCTACATGGATGAATGCTGAAATTATGCCAAATACAGTAGATAAAACCTGACACAAAAGGCCACATAGGGTATGATTCTATTTATACGAAACAACCGGAATAAGACAAGTCATCAAGATAGAAAGCAGTTGCCAGGGACTGAGGAGACGGGGGAAGGGGAACTGAATGCTAACAGGTCTGGGTTGCCTGATCATCCCAATGAAAATGTTTTGGAATTAGAGTATGGTAATGGTTGCACAACCTTGTGAATATAGTAAAAACCACTGAATTGTAAACTATAAAATGGTGAGGTTTTTGACATGTGAAATACATTAATAAAAATCCAATGGATACTTTTTGGTCCTTATCTTACTTTATCTTCCTTTTGTCATGGTTTATCAATGCTCTCTTTCTTGATTCATTTTCTTCTCTTTTTCTCTGTGATAGCACATTCTTCTGATTTTACCTCTTCTTTTCATATTGTTCCTTTTTTATTTCCATTGGAACATGCATTCCTTAAAGAAATATTGATGGTCCTCCGAGGGCTTTTATAGGCTCTCTCTCTCTCTCTCTCTCTCTCTCTCTCTCTCTCTCTCTCTTTCTCAGCATCCATCCTTTGGTTTCAATCATTCTCTATGTCATACTTGATTGGCATTCCAAATGTCCACCACATCTCTATCCCGAGCTTCACAACTATGTCCAATTTCCCACACTCGGCTTTCCCACAAGCTCTCAATCTCAATATGTGCCAAACCAAACTTGCTAGTCCTTTTGTTTTTCCTAATTTTAAAAAACTACGGACCACTCTTGACAAATCCACTCCGCTCAGGTTGGTTTCTCAGAGAGGCTGTTGGCCTCCATCACAACTCCATGAACCTGGGCCACACCCAGTTCTTGCAGCATTCAGTCCTGGTAGCGTGCCCAGGTGGCGAGGGGAGCGGAAGCCACTGGTTCACCATGTTTGCAGTTGCAGCTTCAAGGCTTGGACCTCACTACCTTTTTATTTCCAGAGAGATCCCAAGGATTTAAAACAAAATAATTAAATAAAGAAGAATCTGGTATAATCAGGAAAATAATTTAGTTTCAGTAACAGGTAAATACCTCATTTTTAACTTTCTGAAAATGAGAATAAATGAAGGGGAAAAATTGCTAAAACAGTGGAACTGCTTAATTCAATTTTGCTCATTGTTTCATGGATGCGGTTCAAGGATTTCCAAATTAATCCCACAAAAAGAGTAAGTTGTCTTGTTAGGGAAATATCAACTCATCCTGGTCCATTCATCATTTCAGGGCGACAGAGCGAAACCACATCTGTCTAAACATACAAAAAGAGTTAGAAAGACTGACTATAGAAATAAAACTAACATTTAAAACAGTGGTATAAGGGAACTGTAGAAACCCATCTGGTGGCGACGGGGACACACATGGGACGAGGACACACATGGGATGCTTGCAAAATACAAAAGAACTGATGAAGGAGGCCTGAGACAGTTATGAAAATGATCAGGGGCAGAGCAGGCAATAAGTTAGAGCTCAAAGAAATAAAAAATGAATATTACAAAAACTGTCTTCATAAGGAGTTCTCAAACCACTGAACAAAACACAGATAAATGACAGCATGTGTTCACCTAAGTGATTTTCAAGGGCTTATTTCCGATTGTAAGAGAAATACTAGAACAAGGAAATGGTTACTTACATTTGTTTTAGAAAAAGGACAGGAAGAATTAAGATCTACTTCAGATCAAAAAGTCAATGCTCTCCAGGAGCTATGGAAACAACTAAATAGTGCTTAGAGATAACAAAGTAATTGATGCTAAAGGAAATGCATTGTCCCATTTCCATTTTCTTCTGACTGTGGGTTTTGGAGCCAAGAATTGATGAGCTAGTTAGAGACAGGGCGAAATATCAAACTAAATATATTACATCATGAATTTTAGTCCTGGCCTCGTTATGGGAGAGGTCCTTGATCTTGGCTGAATCGTTTCATTTCTCTGTGTCTCACTGTTTAAAATGTATGCATTGGTTTGTTTCCTTATTCAGGAAGTCTTTATGAAGCCTGCATTATGTGCGAGGGCTGGGTGACCTGGCATGGCTTTTGCGCCCTGCACTGCTGCAGCCCGCAAAGGGGAGGCTCCATTGGTTAGGCTTTACAAGACGTGGAAAGTTCCAGTAATATGGAGTGAAAGTTCCTTGGCTTCATTTAGTAGAAAAAGAATATCAGCATTAAGAAGTTCTTTCCGCCGAAACCGGTTTGGCTCAGTGGATAGAGCGTCGGCCCGTGGACTCAAGGGTCCCAGGTTCGATTCCGGTCAAGGGCATGTACCTGGGTTGCAGGCACATCCACAGTGGGAGATGTGCAGGAGGCAGCTGATCGATGTTTCTCTCCCATCGATGTTTCTAACTCTCTATCTCTCTCCCTTCCTCTCTCTGTAAAAAGTCAATAAAATATATTAAAAAAAAAAAAGAAGTTCTTTCCATTTTAAAAATGCATAATAAAACCTTACTGCCTTCCGCTCTTCTGCAACACAAACCTGCTAAAGGAGATTAGATACGCTAATAAGACTAGTTAACGTTCAAGGAATACACATTAGGCCTCGGGATTGTTGTGTTTAGCACTCAGCACCATCTTGTGAGTTCATTATGAGCCCCTTTTACAGTTGGGTAAACAGAGGCTTAAAGAGTGTAGAAACTTGACAAGTTCATGGGATTGCCTACTGAGCTTGTCTGTGTAGCCCACTGCTTAACCTTTCCTGCAGAGAGAGATCTAAAGGACAAGAGTTTCTACAGTCCAAGGACTCGGTCCTACCAGGGAGAGGCAAGACTGGGGAGGCATCTACACACAGAGTGACTGGCTGGGGGTGGAATTGAGAAGAACTCTGGGTCGTGAGGCCTGGGAGGTGGCAACAGAAGCAGAAGAGGTTTCTGGAAGGTCATAGCCTGGAGAACAACTAGACCTTCCCCACACCAAACCTCAGCCTCTCCACCCACCACACCAAGGCCAGGGGACGGGAGGGGCACACCTCTTCTCTCAGGCGCTTTGTGACTGCCTTTTTCCTTTCAAAGCTGTCAATTCCATCTTGATTAATACAAGTCGTAATGCATGTAATGATATAAAATGATGGGATGTAAATGTTTGGAGTATTTAAATGTACTTAGTATAGATTAATAACTATAATAGCCACCATTTGTTAATGTTTGCTGTGTGAAAAGCACTATGAGACATTTTAAAAATTATATAAAATATTACCCCATTTTAAGAACTTGCCTAAACTAAAGTCACTGGGTGAGGGGTGGCAAAACCAGGAAATGAGCATGGTCTGTCCATTTCCAAAGCTTCTAGTTCTTAAATCATACCCCTCCTCATGGTCAAGGGTAAGTGGAAGGGTACACGTCATTTGCCTCACAGCCCAGGGGAGACTAGGTCTCAGACCTGTGCTTAGCTGTTAGCATGATGCAGCAAAAGAAGCAAGTTCAGAGGAAACCGGGTTGGAGTGACTGTGTCCTGGTGATCCAGGAGACTGGAATCAGCACCAGGCAATTAGTAGAGATACTCAGTACCTCTCAGTGACTGATTGGATGTTCGAATGTGAGGGAGCCTAGAGAGATGTGGTTGGGGAATCCCGACATCCCTCATGCTGCACCTGCAACGATGACTCATTCCAGGGAACGCCCTTGACTCTCCAGGCTGCCCACGACTGCCCCATCTCCCCTGTTTCAGGGGAAAGCACCAGTGACAAACGGTATCTCAGAGATGCTGTGGTACTTCTGGGAGCTGGGAGACTCAGGCTCCAGGGAGGTCTGCTTTCCAGCAGCTTAGTGCAAAGTTGGATGAGTGATATGCACGCCCTATCCCCCATGCCTCTTACCTCCCAATCAGAGGAAGAGGCTGAGCCAGGGAGCCTGGAATGGTATTTTCAGCAGGGTGAAGCAGAGAGGATGTTAACTCTGTTTGTCCGCTGTGTGATCTTGAACTTTTAGCTTAACCTCTCTGAGCCTTGGGTTTTTTTCATGGGTAAAATGGGAATAATATTTTTACTTTGTAATGTAATGGCGAGGATTCACGGAATCTTGCTCACCTGGTGTATCCTGTCCTTACATACACCTACTTGCTCAAGCCAGAGGCGGGGGCTTAATCCTTGGCTCTTTCCACTTCCTCACAAACCCCATTCCTAACCCCATCCTTACCAGTCTCAGTGACTCATTTCTCCCAGACCTCGTGACTACTCCCCCCCACCCCACCCCCCGCCACACACACCCCATTGTTTACTCTGCAGCCAGAGTGATCTTTCAAAAACACCACTTGGAATATTTTTTTAAACATTGTTTTGGTAGCTTCCCACTGCTCTTGAGACGAAACCTGGACACCCTAGGCCTTCATGCCCTCTCCAGCCTCATTCTCTCCTCCCCACCCTGAACTCACTGTTCCTGCCAGCTGAAGGCTCTTTGACGTCTTAGGTCTCCTGGGCTCCCTTTCAGCTGCAATCTTGCTCTGCTGAGGGCACCTTCTTGCCCTCCTCGTGGTGCTCTTCCTCCATCAGCCCTCAGCACGGAGCACCTCCTGCTGGAAGTGCTCTCCGAGCCCAAGGGATGTTCCCAGCTCAGCACCCATCTCACTGTGTTACAGTTGTTTACTGGTCCACATACCCCACTGAGCCCTGAGAGCTACAGAGTCAGGGGCTATCCCCAGTGCTTGTGATACCAATGGGCCACAGGGATACACCATAGATATTTGATTGAATATGGATATAAAATGCCAGGTATAGTGCCTGACAGAGAATAGGTGCTGAATAAATGGTAGTGATTATTTTTTAGTGTTTCAGCTCTAATATCCTGGAATTACATAAAACTGACTAATTGCATAGCTCACATTCGGTTGGCACAGATTTTACTGTGATGAGCCCACACATTTGCACAATTTAGAAACCAAACATACACTGCAAAGGCAAAGACTTCCCCCTTACAGAGGGAGACAGGCCGATGCAGGACGAATGGCTGGATCTGGGCTGTCCTGACGGCTAACCCGCCGTGGCTCCCACTGGGCCCCGTGGCACCTGTCTGCAGATGTGATGTGCTTTCCAGTGGGTCTGTGCCCTGGGGTCTCCTTCTCTCATTGTCGGTCCCATGCTTTGTGCTCAGGAGCCTTTCTTGATTTCCTAGCCGAGTGTTATTTCTGCTTTTCTCCACCCTCAAAGCACTTCTCCTTGTGCTGTATCGACATTGGCAGGTGGAGCAAAGACAACCTGTGGGTACTGAGCTCCTACTCGTTACTTCCCACAGCCATGAACACTCTGTGTCATGCATGATTGCATGTTATCCCAACAACAACCTCGGAAGGAGTCCACTGTCACCCCCTTTTCACAGAGGTACCAGAGTCCTAGATCTACCTCTTGAGCTAAATTCCATGAGCCACAGTTCTATTACAAAACAAGGATGATTTTTGTCTTACTCAAGGGTAGTAGACCTAGAAGTACATAATTTTAACTTTAGGGTGTTTTTATTTTTTCAGTATAGACATTTGAAGAAAAAATAATGTGGCCAAATCCCTTCTCCCCTTATTTTTATTTTTAAAAAAATATATTTTATTGATTTTTTATAGAGAGGAAGGGAGAGGATTAGAGAGTTAGAAACATAGATGAGAGAGAAACATCAATCAGCTGCCTCCTGCACACCCCCCACAGGGGATATGCCTGCAACCAAGGCACATGCCCTTGACCAGAATCAAATCTGGGACCCTTCAGTCTGCAGGCCGAGGCTCTATCCACTGAGCAGAACAGGTGAGGGCCCCTTCTCCATTTCTTAAATGGTTTCTGAAAATTTGAGTCTTTATTCCAAAGGCTTTTTCTACTTTGCAATAATAAATGGTCTCCCAAGATTCCTTCTAATCCTCTTATAAAGGTTTCATTTTTTAAAAAAAGTTGAAACCTGTTGGACATCTGGAGTTTATTTTGGTGTCAAGGGAGAGTTTGAGATCTGAATTATTTCCCCCCCAATAGCTACTTGTTGATGGAGATGTCCATCTTGTCTCCCTCCACACACCCATACTAATATGCAGAGCCTCTCTATAGGGGTTTATTTCTGGACTCGCTCTTCTTCTGTGTCAGTCTCCCTGTCTGACCATACCCCAGTACTGTTCTGTTAATTATTTGTACCACTAATAACTTGTTGGAGGGCTAGATCGCCCTACTGTTCTCATTTTCAGAACTTTCCTCATTTTTGTACGTTTATCCTGCAATTCTTTCCTAAAAGCGAACTTCACACAGATGACATACGTGTGTGCACATTAAATGCATTGATAACTCCACTGGGATTTCTGGATGCAAGGATTCAAGAGCTGCCTTTAAGCTCCAATTTGCTTGTAGGTAGAGAAGATGCTGTGCTTTGTACTGTCTGGTGCAGAGCTCAGGGCACACCTGGTTAACGGGGCACCTGATTCAGTTTACAAGGGGAAATTTGGAGGGGAAGTTAGAGAGCAATATACAGGTGCTCGAGAATCGAGAATATTAGAGTCAGAAGGGCTCCTAGAGACTAACTTGTCACTGGATAGTTGAGGAAACTGAACGTTTTTGGAATTTAAGTGACTCGGCTAAAATCAGACAGTTGGTAGCAAATCAGGATGAAAGCCCTCATCTTCTGTTCTGTTCCTCAGCTGAATCTTTTTTCTACTCCATAATATGTCACTGCCTCTAGAATCATTAGGAGGGGTTTTTGTTTTTGAAATAAGAGTGGGGAGACATCAGTCCCTCCCCTTTAAGGTTTCCACAAAAGGCTCATATTAAAGAAAAATGTGCCTGGCCGGTGTGGCTCAGTGGTTGAGCATTGACCTATGAACCAGGAGGTCATAGTTCGATTCCTGGTCAGGGCACATGCCTGGTTTGTGGGCTCGATTCATAGTGTGGGGAGTGCAGGAGGCAGCCGATCACTGATTCTCTTACATCATTGATGTTACTATCTCTCCATCCCTCTTCCTCTCCCTTCCTCTTACTGAAATCAATAAAAACACATTAAAAAGAATTGCTAAAAGAAAATGTACCAGATAGGAAATTCTGTGAGATTTCATCTTCATTTAAAGCCTACTTAGTAAGTTAGCAAAAGTTGAAGCATAGAAATGGCACTCTAGAATGTTTTTTCTTTACCCGAATTAGTAAGGGTAACGCATACGTTTTATATGAGTTACACACATTTTTATCCCTACTTTTCATTTTCCCCATTGATAAAATATCCTAACCCATCTGGAGAGAGCTGGAGCTTGGCTTCATTTCTGTTTAACAGCAATTGTGCTCTGGGCAGTGAGGGAAGGAGAATGAGATGTCTCTGGAGTAATTGATTCCCCAGCTAATGACTGCTAGGCCTTGGAATAATGTTATATTTTTCTCTACGGTGATGGAACAGAAGTTTGCAAGTGGACCCCTCTGAGAGTTTGCTTGGGGAACAAGATTTCCCAAATGCATACTCACTGTACAGGAAAAATTAGAATGATATTTACAGACAGCTAAGAGGAGATAGCTTCTAAAAGGGCCCATGATGCTCTTCCAGGGTTAAATTTGAAAAAAAAAATTAATCCTCATATAATCAGCAAATAATCCTCATTACTTGGGTGATATGTATCTGTGCTAATTATTTTTATTTATGTGAAAGGCAGTTTAAAATGTGCTGAAATGTAAATCAAATGCATATATCTTTCCTTTGAGCCATTTTTATGCCCCATTTTTCAATAATTCATTTTATTCCAGGAAGAAGTCGAGATATGTGGCCAGAGTTAAGTATATTGAATATTAAGTCCATGCTCTGCACATCAAGGCTATTTATTAAATGCTCTGTTTTTGCCATCTGTTCTCCACATTCTCTTGTCTCTTATTTTATGTCCTTCTGTCCCTAAAATGCTAGCTATGACTCCTAAATTATTTTTCAAGTCTTTTTATTTATTTATTTAGGCTACGGTTTCTTTTTGATATTTGGTGTCATTCGGGGACTGTCTAACGAAATGTCATTCACTCTGCTTAACCCCAAATTGTTTTTGTTCCCTCTCTGGCTGAGTAGAATATGTTGTATTTGTCTTCCTTAGACCCGGAGGAGCTGGACGCTCTGAGGGGAGTGTCAGAGGCCCCTCCCTGAGCTGGCCCATCAGGGGGACAACCGCTCTTTCTGTTCCTCTCCTAGCCGAGGCCTAACTGCTTGTTGCTGGAGCCAAATCATACCCCTTAGCGTAGCTTCTTTCCTCAAACCTGAATTCATTCAAATCACTAATTTTAGATGAACGTGATTTTCTTAGAGATTAAAGAATGCCGTCTCCTTTTATGGATATGGGAACTGAAACTCAGAGGTGGTGAATGGCTCGCAGAGAACACATGAGCATTGGTGGAGTAGAATGATTTAATTAGCAGAATTTTACCTCATGTTTATGACAGATTTAGAACATAGAAGCAAGAAGTAAAAATATAAATCTTATAAACCGAATAATATTAGTGAAATTCATGAACCTTTATTAGTCCTCATGATACCTTGTATATTAGTTTGCTAGAGCTGCCATAACAAGGTGACTTAAACAACAGAGATTTATTTACTCACAGTTCTGGAGGCCAGCAGTCAAGGTCATGGTGGTAGCAGGGTTGGTGTCTTTGAGGCCTCTCTCCTGGGCTTGCAGACGATTGCCTTCTTGCAATGTCCTCAAATGGCCTTTCGTCCGTTTGCTCATTGCTGGTGTCCCTCAGTGTGTCCACATTTCCTTTTCTGATGAGGATACCAGTCAGATTGGATTAGGGCTCACACTAATAGCTGCGTTTTAAATTAGCACCTCGTTGAAGGCCCTATCTCCAAATAGTCAGATAGATTCTGAAGCACTGGGGGTTAAGATTGCAAAATATAAATTTTGGGGTACAGAATTCAGCCCAAACACCCTGTGAGGTCAGGTTATTAACCTCCCCATTAACTGATGATGAAAGAATAACATCTAGGAGTCAGAGATGTTAAATAACTTGCTGAAAGTTGCAGAGAAGAACTGATAGAGCCAGGATTTGAACACAGATAATCTGACTTCAGAAAATCTGCTGAGACTCTTACTGTTCCGTGCTGAGAGTCCTCTCAGAAGTGTTTCATAATGACTCCATGATAATGCTAAGAATCTTCCCTGAAAAGGATAGTTTTTGTTCATTTGCCATGGCTCTTTCCAGTCCATTTGGCTCTTCCTCACTGTATGTATCAAGGTCTGGGGACTGTCACCCGAGGAGTGTACAAATGTAGTTGTGTCACCTGAGACATGCAGGAAGAGGAGTGAAATGTATAGGAAAGCCTCACTCCGTTTGGCTCAGTGGTTAGAGTATTGAACCACAGACTGAAGGGTCTGGGGTTCGAGTCTAGTGAAAGTTTGATCCTTGGCCTGGTCAGGGTATGTGTGGGAGGCAATTCATTGATGTGTCTTTCTCACATCTCTCTCTCTCTCTCTCTCTCTCTCTCTCTCTCTCTCTCTCTCTCTCTCTCCCCTCTCTCTCTGTCTTCCTCTCCCTTCCACTCTGTCTAAAAATCAATGGAAAAATATCCTCAGGTGTGGATTAACAACAACAACAAAGAAAATGTGTAGAAAATATGCAAAGCAGATAGATATACATTTTTCTTTTGATCTCCTAATCTTAGGTTATCCATAGCTAATTAGATCAAAGGTATTTGAATAATTAATTTTAATCTCAGAATTTCACTAAGGATACTTAACAATACCTTCATTTCATACAAGTTTCTTGTAGTGTATTATCATAAGAGATAGAAATGGTCTTGTAATAGTCCTAGAATCTGAAGGAAATTTCCCAAGAAAATGTAATAATACAACCAAAGGTGAATTAAATGCCTATTAAGGAATGATTTTCTGTACTGGAAGGTTGTAGATTCATCATCATTACTGGTCATTCTATCACCTAAGGTCGAAGTAAGCCTGTCAACTCCCTACTTAATTGTAACTTTAACACATTTAGTGACAAAAATAGCTGTCCTCACTGCCATAGACCTCCCATAGGAAAAATGACCTGCCCAGCCCCTGCTATTATAACATTTTCATGGTCACTGTCAGCTGGATAAGTCCCCAAAGGACAAAGTCAGTGAAACTATTAAAGAAACAGTCAAGGCCTTTACCTCAACTAAATATGGCCCTTCCAAAATTTAACCTCTACCAAACATTTGTAAGTGAAACAAGATTGAACAAATATGAAAAAATTTCTGCAGCAACAGCAACATTGTTTATAATATTAAAATAAAGGGCAAGTCTTTTTCAGTCATACATTTCAAATCTCTTAGTGAATAAATAAGGAAATGCACTTATAAATGTATTCAAGTTTTAATCCCTTTACCTCCCAACCTTAATGATTAAATTCAATACATTAGTCCCCCTTTACCCATGGGAAATGTGTCCTAAGACCCCCAGTGGATGCCTGAAACTGCAGATAGTACTGAACCCTATATATACTCTGTTTTCTCCTATACATACAGACCTCTGATAAAGTTGAATTTATAAGTTAGGCAGCACAGTAAGAGATTAACAACAACTAATAATAAAATACAACAATTATAGTGACACTAGAGGCCCAGTGCACGAATTTGTGCATGGGTGGGGTCTGGCCAACCAGCCCCATTTGGGTGATTGGGGCCAGGCCTGTCAGGGGGAGGAGGAGATGGCAGGAGGTTGGCTAGCTGGCCCATCCTGATCGGGGGCGATCAGGGCCGGGCCAGCTGTGGGGAGGGGCTGAGGGCGATTGGCTGGTAAGCCTCACCCCTGATTGGAGTGGGGAGGCTGAATAGGGGGGGGCTGGCCATGGGTAGGGGCTGTGGGCAGTGGGCCAGCCAGCCCAGCCCCCAAATGGGATGAGGCCAGTCAGGGTCAGAGCTGGCTGTGGGGAGGGGCCCGCTGGCGGATTGGGGTGGTGGGGGCCTATTGGGGGTGGGGCCGGGCAGGGGGAGGGGCTGCAGGAGGTTGGCCAGCTGGCTCCGCCCCCTATTGGGTAAGGGGGGCAATCACAGGTGGGGCCAGCTGGGGGGAGGGGCTGTGGGCCAATCAGGGTGGTGGGGGCCCATCAGGGGCAGGGCTGGCCAGGGGGGAAGGGCTGCAGGAGGTTGGCGGCAGGCCCCGCCCTCTATTGAGGTAGGGAGTGGGGCTGACTGGGGGGAAGGGTTACAGGAGAGGTTGGCGGGCCCCACTCGCCGATCGGGCCAGTTCGCTGGCCACAGTGGGCATCATAGCGACTGGTTGTTCAGGTCGTCTTGGCTTTCCAGTCGCTGGCTTTTTATATATATAGATGACACTGTAGAGTGGCACAGAAAACCCTTTCCTGGCACAGAGTGCTTTATAGGGTCTTTGAACCCTAGAGAAATTATGACTGCTCTACTGAGGACAATTTTATTGAAGGTAATGATATCATCTAGGGACCTCCATTAAGCCCAAATATATTTTCTCCTTGTTTATAAAATTACATTCACTAAGATATTTACAACTCTAAAACCAGGTGCAGCCTTTATATCTTGCACAATAATTAAGTATGGGAAGCAATCTGAAAAATCCCAAAGCATGCAGGTTTTGCTGCAGCTGCAAACTTGTAAATATAGTGAGTGAATTCTTCAGAACAATTGTAGCTGATTAATGAGAAATGCCAGCACACTTCTTTCTAAAAAAGAAAATAAAAAGATGTGGAGAGCAAACAAATACCTGTCTGTGTAGACACTTCTACAGAAAATGAGACATTTAAAAAAATACTTTTATTGATTTCAGAGAGGAAAGGCGAGGAAGAAAGAAACATCAATGATGAGAGAGGATCGCTGATTTTCTGCCTCCTGCATGCCCCCTACTGGAGGTCAAGCCCGCAACTCAGGTATGTGCCCTTGATGGGAATTGAACCCGGGACCTTTCAGTCCACAGGCTGACGCCCTATCCACTGAGCTAAACCAAACTTTTAAGAGAAGAAGACAGGGGAAAGGTCATAGATGCAACATAGAGCAATTTAATGGAGAAATTTCCAGAGATGGCAAAAGGAAATGAAACCAAGGAAAAGAAAGAATAAAGGAAGCAGGAATGAGAAGAGAAAGATGGACTAAGAAGCCATGAAAGGGCCGCTGTGGTCATCAAATTTGGAGAAGGCCTGGTGAGAATGGATGTGATAGAAGTAGTAACTATTGTGGTATTCATACATGGATAGTAAATTCTCAGTAAATATGAAGTGAAATGTTTTTAGAGGAGAAAGAAAGACTGAACTGTTCCTTGCAGCCCACTGTTGTTGTTTTTTAATGTACCTTTATTGATTTCAGAGGGGAAAGGAGAGGGAGAGAGAGATAGGAACATCAATGATGAGAGAGAGTCAGTGATTGGCTGCCTCCTGCAGGATCAATTTGGGATCAAGCCTGCAACCCGGGTATACTATGCCCTGACTGGGAATCCGAGTTGTGACCTCCTGGTTCATAGTTCCATGCTCAACTACTGAGCCACTGAGGATGGGCGCAGCCCCGCTGTTTTCCACAGTGGCACCAAGGACCCCTGTGGGGCTCTGGGCAAGCAAAGGGGCCGGTTTTCATTTCCTCAGGCTTCTGCTCACTTGCAAAGGCCTAGGAGGCAGCCCAGGTATTTACTTTAGCAAGGTATCTTTGTAGGCGAGAACATGCTTAACCTTTGTGCCATTCCCTCCACTTGTGATAGTGCGCTTTGCTACTTCCTTATAATGGCTGCCAGTGGCTGTATTCTTTTCCGTGTTTACTGGAGCTTTCAATAATTGCACTGTCAGAACTAACTAGGACCTTCGCTCTGATAGGACAGCCTCAAAGGGAAGTGCTGCCTGTGTTGAATGTCGGCCAACCCTGGCTGATCAACTTGGGAGGGGTACAGCACCAGCACCCTAATTATCTCAAAATTCAGTCCCCTGGGCCAAGTAAGAACTCCTACTCAGAATGCAAGATGCACATTCAAGGAAGAGCTCATTTTCACTGAGACAAGTAACACCCGCCACCTGTGTGCCACCTTCTGTAACACATGCTGTTTTTAGAAATGCATTAGGGTATGAGCTCTGGGGAATGTGTCTGTCTACATCTAAGGCAATGTTAGTGTTTGTGCCTGAGCAGCTAGCTGTGCAGTGAGTTTTTATTTATATTTCTGGTTTTCAAATTGTGCTGGGAGCTAAAGTGGGGAGGGATGGGGTATGAGGAAGAAGCTGGGGCAGGGGCTTTGCTGTTTCAAATAGGGTTTGATTGGAACAAAAGTCTCTAAGAAAAGAAAAAAAAGAAAACCACTATATTAAGTCAACCAAAACCTATGGCGAAACACATTGTTGGCAATCAAGTAAGCAGACTTTATTGAAAGGGAAGTTATTATCCTGGTCTGTAAATAGAGCCATTGGGTGGTGATACCGTAACAGTAATTAATGACACTAAAATAAACTGGTTTTCCTTACAGTTTAAAACCTTAGTGAACAACCAAAAATCATATATATTTTTTTTCTATCTGTACAAATTCTACTCCTTTTCTTTCTCTCTTTCTCACTCATATGTGGAATCCAATGAACAAAATAAACTGATGAACAAAATAGATCCAGAGACATAGAAAAGTATGGAACAGACTGTCAAATCTCAGAGGGAAGGGGAGGATGGGTGGGTGGGTGGGAAGAGATCAAGCAAAGAACTTCTTTGCATATATACATAACCCGTGGACACAGACAATAGGGTGGTGAAGGCCTGGGGTGGGGAGTGGCTGTGGGCTAGAAGGGGTCAATGGGGGAAAAAGGGGACATATGTAATACTTTCAACAATAAAGATTTTATTTTATTTTATTTATTATTTTTTTTCCAGTCAACAAAACAGAAACTTTATTGAGGCCCCAGCATCACAGGGTTCAAGTAGAAGGCTGCCCTGTGGACCCAAGGAGTTGGTGGAGGGGCCTTATTTAACCTTCTTCTTGGGGCGCAGGTTGTTGGTGTGGCCGCACTTCTTCTTGCGGCAGTTGACAGCACGGGGGTGCAGGCGGGCATAACACTTGCGGCAGATCATCTTGTCGCAGTTGTACTTTTGTGCGAGCTGGCGGAGGGAGGGTTCGATGATGCCACCCCTGAGACGCAGCACCAAGTGCAGGGTGGACTCTTTCTGAATATTGTAGTCTGAGAGAGTGCGACCATCCTCTAGCTGTTTGCCCGCAAAAATCAGACGCTGCTGGTCAGGTGGGATGCCCTCCTTGTCTTGGATTTTAGCTTTGACATTCTCAATGGTGTCACTGGGCTCAACCTCAAGGGTGATGGTCTTGCCAGTCAGGGTCTTCACAAAGATCTGCATCTCTGCGTCTGCTGCTCCGCCGCCTCGTTGACGAGAAAGAGCTACAATAAAGATTTTAAAAAAGATTCTACTCTTTTTGATGACATATTTCTTACCCCTAAGACCTTGCATAAAACATCTCTTTCAACAGCATATTTCAGATCCTCCAGTCATCATTCATTTCTTCCTTCCCAGTGCCTCTATAGCAGTGGTTCTCAACCTTCCTAATGCCATGACCCTTTAATACAGTTCCTCATGTTGTGGTGACCCCCAACCATAAAATTATTTTCGTTGCTACTTCATAACTGTAATTTTGCTACTGTTATGAATCATAATGTAAATATCTGATATGCAGGATGTATTTTCATTGTTACAAATTGAACATAATTAAAGCATAGTGATTAATCACAAAAACAATATGTAATTATATATGTGTTTTCCAATGGTCTTAGGTGACCCCTGTGAAAGGGTCGTTAGACCCCAAAGGTTGGCGACCCACAGGTTGAGAACCACTGCTCTATAGCAATTGCTGCTATCTGTGCTATACTACAGATTGCAGTAGACCCTGCATTAGGTTTGCTTGTGTACAAGTTTGTCTTTCCCACAGTTCTCTGAGCCTCTGGTGGGCTCTCAGTTATCTCTATATTCCCCATTGCACCCTCTAGACCTGTGGAGAAGAAATCCTAGATGCTTGTTTTCTTGCGTTGCTGAGAGGTGGGTTTGTTGTGGATTACATTGTGACCAAGCAGCGCAGACTGCCATAGCTCATCCATTTACACTAGGTCACTGCTGGTTAAGTTTCTCAGGCATGCATTTTTATTGCATTTGGTGCTAATTGTCTCTATGTTTTATTAGATGGTGAGTGCCAATGGACAGAAGCCATGTGGGTCTCGTTCAACGTCATATCACTACCCAAAGGCAAGTGCTTGGAATGTTATAGGAAGAGGTGCTCTTACCCAAGGGAATGTGTCTGGGTAGGCTACTATGTGACACACACATGCCCGTTTGGATGCCCCATAAACAGTTTTGCTGAGACCGAGCAGACCCTGGGTTGGACACTCCTAGTACACAGAGCTTAGGATGAACTTTGGGGCCTGTGTCTTCAGCATTAATTGAGCTCAGATCAGGTTAAGGAGCATCAGGTTAGGAATTCTCAGAGTAGAGTTGGCAGTGAAGAACAGAAATGAAGGATTAAAAAAACAACAACAAATATAAGGATAAAAAAACAAACCCCAAATATAAGGATTTAAAAATCCCAAGTCTTTAACACGCACACATCAAATGCAGCCAGAAAAGTCAAGTAGTAGGAAAAATAAAAAGGCCATTGAACTTGAGAATGAGCAACTTATTTATATTTTGGAGAGTGAATTTAGTAGCAATAACATCTGCTATTTATTTCAGGCATAGCCACTGTGTCAGCTGCTTTCTTACAGTAGCTTGCCTTCACCTAAACCCCCACCCTTTAAACGAGAAAAGTGAGCTTCCAATAATGTCTTAAAATTTGTCTACAGTGATATTCATCTCTTCACTTCATTGAAAAAATTCATGACATAATCCCTACTCTGAAGGAATTCACACTTTTTTTTTTTTATGTTTGAATGAATCCTGTTAAATTTGCAAATTCTTTATTCAAGAAGAATAGAACAAAAGGAAAGGGAGAGGACTGGAGGAGGAGAGAGGAGCAATGAGACAAGGTTTTTGGTTTTGTCCCCGTGGATTGCAGCACGATGGTGCACAGCAGAAAAATGACCTCAGGAGAGATATGAAAGACAGGGGAGAGTAGATGAAGCGATGTCTTATAAACAAAGTAAAAACTGATGGAATTTAAAAACACAGGTGGAAGCTGTACCTTGGGAAAAGCTGTAGGAATGTCTCTTGGAGACAGTGGCAAGGATGGCTGCAAATACAGATAGATTTTGATTTTCAGGAGGAGGGCCAGAGGTTATGTCTATCGGCTTGTCTGTGAGTTAAAAAGGTAGCCAGGGCATTTCATATGTGAAGGGTCAGGACAGAACGAGATACTTGGCAGGCTTGGTCATAAGAGAGAAATAGTAAGGAAATTACCTGGAAATGGGTAGGATTTAAAGACAGCCCTGGTTCAATTACATTGTTTAGGTAGTTGTTGGTTTTTGATCCTCCTCTTCAGCTGCAACCCTATTGCATGTAGTCGGTGCTGTGAAACTGTTGACACTATTGATTAAGCAGAGGTGGTTTCTTTACGAGACTCCTTCAACCGTCTTGGTTTTTGTCATGCATGTTCAAGATGGCCATTTCTCATAACCTCTTGTTTTAGTCCTTACTTTCATTGTCTGAAAAATGCAGCCTTTTTTAAAAAAAAGTCTCTCCAGACCCAATCACTTTAGGAACAAATTCTTCAGAGCAGCTTTCAACTGCTCCTCTGCACGATTACAACTTTTTCAAAAGTCGGTCAAATAAATTCAATTCACACCTATTATAGTTGCCAATTGCATACTCACTGATCGACTGGTGTGTCAGACAAGACGATTGTCCGGTAGCTGCATATTTAGCTAGAGCCAATTCTTCTTCCTTTCAATATTCTTTGCTCATCATACCACTATTTGCTTGCTATCCTAATGTACTACTGCATTTTTAATTTTTACTTTTTTTCCCCTTTAAAACAACATTTATTTGCTCGTGGTTTTGCGCTGTGGACAGGATTTGGCAGAGGCAGCTCATATCTGGGGCCTGCGACATCGCCTGGGTGGCTCAACCTGGGCAGGTGGCTCCACTTTGGAATATGCTGACTCATGGGGCTGGGCCATCACCCTCCTCCACGAGGCTACTGGGGCTTCCTGTCAACATGGGGGCTGAGTTCCAGGAGGGAGGAGAGGCCTGGGCCTGGCAGAGCCATGCCTCCCCCGCATCCTATTGGCCGAAGCATGTATTAATGCATTTTTATCTGTGGTTTACCAAGACACTGGTTTCTTTGTTCTTTACTTTCAAAATGAAGTTTTAGCAATCAATATTGTTATTTAATGCAATAAAGTTACTTTTAAAGTATTATTTTTAATTGTTACAGAGTGTTTCATTATAAGGATGATCATAGTTTGTTTCTTACTGTTTGTTTTTCAGTTATTTCTAATTTTTCCTGTTATAAACATCTTTGTATATACATTTTAGGATATTCATTCAATCTAGTAGGTTCAATATTTTTTCAGTTGACTTTTGGACAGTTCTGTTTCTCTTTTATGGACAGCAATGGAAATATACATACATGCATGCATGTGTGTGTATATATATATATATATATATATATATATATATATATATATATATATCCTATATAATAAAAGGCTAACATGCAAATTGTTCCCTCGGGAGTTGGACTGACCAGGAGTTTGATTGTCCGCTATGATGTGTGCTAACCACCAGGGGGTGGAACAGAACAAAGGAAGGTCCCAGCTAGCAGCTGGCAGCCAGGGGAAGGAAGGCCCCGATCGGACCTGATCGCCAGCCAGGCCTAGGGACCCTACACATGCACGAATTTTGTGCACTGGGCCTTAACACTACTTAGCCTACTTCCTTATCAATTATAATTTCTCTCTTCTCTCTCCTTCTTCCCTCTGTCTCTTCCTCCCCCCCCCCCCTCTCTTTTTCAAATTTGGAATAAAACTTAGGAAATATTTCCCATCTCAGGTGATATTGATATATTCTTTTTACAATTGTATTTTTTTTTTTTTTGCTGTTATATCTTTACTAGAGGCCTGCTGCACGAAATTCGTGCACTTGGCGGGGGGGGGGGGGAGGGGGTCCCTCAGCCCTGCTTGTGCCCTCTTGCAGTCTGGGAGCCTTGGGGGATGTCTGACTGATGGCTTAGTCAGGCATCCTTAGCGCTGCTGCTGAGGTAGGAGAGGCTCTCACCACCACAGTTGTGCTCGCCATCGCCAGCTATGAGCCTGATTTCTGGCTGAGCAGTGCTCCCCCTGTGGGAGCACACTGACTACCAGGGGGCAGAGCCTACATTGAGTGCCTGGCCCCTGGTGGTCAGGGCATGTCATCACGACTGGTTATTCTGCTGTTCTGTCGATTTGCATATTAGCTTTTTATTACATAGGATATGCTCTGATTTGGGGGGGGTAAGAGATAAGAGATGTCTCTAGTGGTGAGCTGGTTATCCTAAGACTATCTATTTTCTGTTGATTTAAAATTATCATAAACTAAATTTATTTATCTAATATGTACAGATTCTATTTCTGGACTTGTTAATATATTCTTGTGCTGGTAGTATACCCTTATGCAACTTATAATAGTCTGGGAAGGCAAAATTCTGTCAGTACTTTTACTTGAAAACAAAATACTTGGTTATTATAATATTTTTATTCTTTCTATAAACTTTATAATCATTTTGTTAAGTTTTATAAAACATCTTTGTGGCTTTGTTTGGAGTTGTATTATGTTTCCAGATCACTTAGGGGCAAATTGCATTCCTTACCAAATTAAGTTTTCTAATTCAGGGATATGGTGTGGTTTTCTTTTAAAAATATTTCCCTTTAAATATACATTTTATTTGTGTTCAGATTACAATAACAATACCCACTCATTGTAAAGAACATGTGAAAATATAGACAAAGGGCCATTTCTTTTCTTACTAATTTTTGAATCTCAGGTAGAGAGTATTCTAATTACACTCCTTCTTCAGCTAATTGTACCATCATTGATCCCTGAAATGCTCCTTGCAAAGTCAGGAAAGGTTACCTGCTGTAACAAATACCACAAAATATCAGTAGCTCAACACAGTATAAATTCATGTTTTGTTTATGTCTTTGGTTCATCCAGGGTGGGGTGAGGACTGTTTTATCCACTCGTTTTAAGACTGAGGCTCCCTCCATGGTGTGGCCCCCTCCCCCACCCACACCCTTCCAGGCTATGTTAGAACAGCCTGCACAGATCTCTACTTTTGCTTTTACCACCAAATACTATAATAATTAGTGTTCCTGGACTCATTTCCCTACTTGACTGTATTCTTTCAGAAAAAAATGTGTTTTATTAATATTTATAACCCCGATAACATGCATATCAAATGCTTGTAATTTTTTAAAAATTGTTAAAGCCACAATGTAAAAAAATATAAATGCTCACAAAAAGGACTGAAAAGAAGCACATCAAAATGGTGAGCTTCAAATATTTTTACACTTAGCAAGTGTTACTATTATAGTCAGAGAAAAGGGAAAACTCTAACAAATTTCTCTAAAAAAAAGAAACAAGTACATTCTTTAAAAAAAATTTCATTTCTTTGTTCCAATAGTTTTCTTTATCTGTTCCTATTTGTTATCCATAGTAGTTTGTACATATATAGTCAGAGCTCATGTTATGGGTTCCTTTTAACATTTTGGAAAGGAAGGCTTTTAAAAACCAGTAGGATAACAACAACAAAAAATTATTTTAAGAAAAAACAGTTACATAAAGCATTTTTGTAGAAAAATCAGGCATTTAGACACATCACTTTTTGAAATAGTGCTTGTGTTCACTGACATTTTTTCCTTTCATTAATGTTTAAACAAATTACTTGTATTTTTAATTCTCTTTGCGATCTGAAACATCTCTTTGTTTTAATAGTGGTTCTACACACACATTCTTGACACTTTTCAGAAATAAAATAAATGAAACATATCCTAGAAATCTATATAATTTAAATTTATTTCCGACTTGACAGATCTCAGCTCTATTAATTTTAAGGTTTCAATCATATTGTCTTGAGACCATGCCTGTGATATGGCTTTCTCCTCCTATCTTCCCATCTTACCCCCACAATGCCTTGCTCTCTTCCTAAACTTAGAGAGAATGAAGAACTCAGACTTCTGTTAAAATGACCACAGTGTACTTTATTTAATGATTTTGGTACCTTGTGTTGCAATAAAATAAAAAAAATCTACAAAATCCAAATATATAAAATTTCAAGTTTTTTTCTTCTTTTTTAAAAGTTTTACAAGAAAAATCATGTAACCAAGGAAACTTGTTCGTTATGAAGCACTACTTTCCACTTCATTTCATCACAAATTGCAACTTACTTAACAGACCAAAAGAACGATGGTACTGCAGAACATCAAATACTCCACACACTGTGCTTTCAACTAGAGCACATGGGACCGCAGCCCCGGGGCCGCGGCCTCCAGCCAATGAAGACACTCTTATCATCTGAATGCTAAAGGGATGCTTGGATACATGGAGTTTAAATATATATATTTACAGGAAGGAAAAAAAATTAGTAACTAGTTTAAGTCTTCATTTCGAATAAAAGGCCAAATACATTTGTACAATGTTCACAAAGTAAAAGCACAAGAGCTGCCAAGGTTGTCATTCGGGTCCAGGCACTGTGCTTGTAGTGGGGGGGAATGTCACACGGTTCCTAAACACACACACACACACACACACACACACACACACACACACGGGGTCTCTCGGACCTGATTTCTGTAATGGTCACGGGGAAGAGAGAAGCACAGGAATGGCAATCAGAATGTCATGCAGAGAGCTGACAACAGGGAACTGAGAAACGATCGGTCCATTCTCTTAGGTCTGCGGTTCATCTGCCACCTGTTACAGTTTCTTTTTCAGAGATAGGGTTCAAATGAAAAAAAGAAAAATTGAACAGGGAAAGGAGCACAATATGTTTAAGGCAAATTAAGCAAATATAGAGCAGCTTCTCTTGGTGTGGAGTGGAAATGAGGATTTTTACCCCAAATCCAACAGAAACAAACGGACAAAATGAAGTGCACCTCCTGAGGTTGAGTTGCTTAGGTCATACACACATTTTTGAAAATTGCTTTGCACCGAGTATCCTTTTGGAACTTTAAATGAAAAACTTGTTGGTTACAAAGTGCATGACTTCATGTTTCTAAATTAAACAACACGAGCTGAGGTAGTTAGATGTGAAACTTATTTACGTAAAATAACTGGAGAATGAAGGACAAACATCAGTAGCAAAAATCCTTGTCATTTGAAAGCAGGTTTATACGGTGCCGTGGTAGAAATGCTTCTATTTTCCTATCAGATGTTATTAATTAAACCAGAACATTAGTGATAGCGATGTTTGTTTCCAATTTGCTTGGTCAGTACAAAGGAAGCCTGGATCCCCAGTGATTTTGTTTGCAGCTCATGCTTTCACCATTTCTGCATTGGAGCTATAACCAAGTGGCATTAGCTATCATTCCTAGAAATTTCTGATCTAAACTGCAAGAAGAATTTAATAAAAATCGAGAACAGTATCCATAGGAAGGACAATTTTTGCTCTTGCTTTTACAATAGTTTTGTCTTAGCCCTAAATTCAATGTACTATTTGGTTTCAAAGTGGGAGGGACGCTGGCTCATTGGTTACCCTCCTTGTTCTGAGAAAGGGAAAAACCCAATTTGCATATTCATCATTATCTCATCTGGGAACTGAAAAGAATAGCAGAAACAATTAGGCACCCAAGGGCCTCTCTCTGCTGTCTGCCCCCTTCACTAAAGTGAGGCGTCAGGTGAGAGCGTCCATGAGCAATCGACCAAAAGCTTCGTCTTTCAGCTATCTCCTACCCTCTAGACAGGAAAGGAGTTTTATGACAGCAATATGGATATAAAGAAGATGGAAAACACTATTTTTTGAGCAAATGAGAATTTTTCATATGTTTTTACCACTTGTTTAGGGATAGAATGTTAACTGGAAGTAGCCATGAAAGTTGATAGCAACATCTAAAAGAGCATCACACGTGATG
Organism: Myotis daubentonii; assembly: GCF_963259705.1. Classification (NCBI taxonomy): domain Eukaryota; kingdom Metazoa; phylum Chordata; class Mammalia; order Chiroptera; family Vespertilionidae; genus Myotis; species Myotis daubentonii. The sequence goes on from NC_081856.1 coordinate 26,026,052, forward strand.
ATCTACATAATGGCTGAGCCATAGCAGTATAATCACATTTATCTTTGCTAAAAAATCGTTTTCAAGAGTCTCTAGTTTTCAGGCAAGACTCTGGAAATTTGCATGTGGGCTGGAAAGCCTGAAAAGGGATAAAATGTATGGTGCATTCAAATGTCCTTTCCCCCAGTAATTAGATGTATAGCTTATATCTAATGACATGTTGTATCCCTCTGTTTTTTCCTCTAGAATTAAGATTCTACCATTTCAAAGAATTGTCCAGCTCTCACACTGTTAGATTCTGTTTTGCCCCCTTATGGAAAAATCTCCCAATGACACATTCACCCCACTGCCCCTCTCCCACCTGAGCCAGTCCGCCTGAAAAGCTGCCACAGCTGTTCTTATTTCCAGACCCTCACGTCTAGTCAATTTCAGTTTTCTTGTGTAAAAACAAAGGAAAGACATGGATATTTCCTTTTGTAGCAAAGGATATTCGGCTGCACTTTTTGTTGAAAAAGTGTTGATGATGGTACCTGGGGGGGAAAAGAAGCCCACATTATTTCGACTCACTTCTATACTCATTTTTGGAGTCTAGAAAAAAGAATATTTATCTAAGTCTGGTGTAGTGACACAAATTTTTGTTAATGGATCAGATAATTGCTTGGGTTAAACTCATGCTTCAGAAAGCTTAATACCATGCATTGGAAATGTGTGAGCAATCTGAAATGTTAAGCCTTTGACCTACCACTGGCAACTGAATTTTGGAATCGGAAGATTGTTGAACGTGGATGTGGTGTCAGCTCCAGGTGCAACGTGATTTTTTTAACCCTCTTATTGAGATAAACTTTCTGAAACCTTATTTTGTATTTCCAAGAGCCTGCAAATTCGTTTTGCAAAGGAATGTAATTATTAAGTAAGGGCACAACTTTGCTCCACGAAGTCACAGCATTAAAACATTATCTGTGTTGTTAGTATAGTCCCCGGGTGTGTTTTACTTTGGCATATCGCCTCCGTGACTCAATAGGGACAAATCATGTTATTTAGCACACACTTAGGTAAAAAGAAAACATGGGACTTTGGGAGGAGGTTGTCTAGGAATGTGTCTGTGATGGTTTTCCCCACCCTTTGTCCTTTAATGTTATTCCCATGTACGTCCGTGCGAGTACATGTGTGTATCAATGTGTAGCTGAAGCCCTGTGTAAACACTTCTCTGAAATATTTAAAATATTTATACTATGGAAAATGCATCAACTCAGGAGTTCCAGGCAGAAACAAGGCTTTACACTCTTAAAGGGCTGTAAAGGGAGAGACGTGTCACCTTAGGGATGAAAGAGAATCTCACTGTAAACAACGCACAAATCTAATTCGAATAATAACTATTAAAATTTTCCCCTCCTGACAGCGGGTTCCATACCACCACGGGCAATCATTGGTATTGAACCAGAGTATCACACACGCATCCTGAAAACTGTAGCGTGGGATCAGGCACGCAGACTCCGTAGGCCCCAGAAGGAGCCCAGTGTTCTGGACACATTTAATGAAATGTTTTGTAAAATTCAGTTTGGCTCAGAGGAAGATTGTCATTCTCTGTGAAGCTTCTCTGTATGAAAGGAGTTAATTTTCTCGTTAAAAAGCTGATAATTGAAAAGACTTGTACATAGACCTTGGAAGGAAAAATTCCCGCGTTCACTAAGTGATGAAGAATGATGGTATTCTTTGCTTGGTGAGTTATTGCTGTTGTGCTCCAAACTGCCTGCACCTCCTCCACCATAGCCTGTCCCCGGGCGTGCTCAGTTCTCCTTTGTGCGAATACTAGTTATCAAGGGTCAAAGCACTTTGAGAACTCTAAGTATTCTTCACAACACCCTTATGAGGTAGGTAGATAAATATTCTCTCTTTTTACGCATGAAAAAATGGAAAAATGAGGTGGGATGTGAGTTTCTGAGGCTAAAATGACCAACCAAGGATGAGGACACGAGTGCTCAGACCCCCAGACCCTGTGCTTCCATCACCAGACCAAGCCCCTCCATGCCCTGCCCTCCAGAAAGGAACCTATTCCAGAGTGTAAAAGGATACCATGTCATAGAATATATTTAAGCATATTTAAAACAGCCAGTACATGCCCTGGCTGGTGTGGCTCAGTTGGTTGGAGTGTTGTTCCCTTCACTGGAGGGTTGTGGGTTCGATTCCCGGTCAGAGCACATCCCCAGGTTGCAGGTTCAATCTCCAGTCTGGGTGCGTGAGGGAGGCAACTGATGGATGTTTCACTTTCACATTGATGTGTTTTTTTTTCCTCTCTCTCTCTCCCTTCCTCTCTCTTTCAAATAAAAAAAAGTAAAATAAAACAGTAATTATATTCAACACAGGGACTTTCAGTTTTCTATTAAACCATAAATTCCATTCAATTATCACATAAGAGATAACTGGAAAAAAATGTCTCAGGTTTTTGTAGTTGCCAACTAATCGTCTCTCTGTTGCCAATTCACCTAAACATTGAACTAAACATCCTTTCAATAACACAAAGGCATAAATGATTTGGAAAAGGATGCAGTGAAGTAAAAATCGCAAGGAAAAAGCAAAGCAAAGCTAAGTTGGGTAGCAGCTTTGTCATCCTGGAGGCTTTGAAGGGTGTGTGACTAGCAAACAGATCTGCCTCCAAAAGAGAATTTACAAAACACAATTCGCACAGAGCCATGACACCAGTAGCTGGAGCCCTTTGGTACACAAAGTGGAGTGGCCATTTGATTTTCGGGAAACTTTTGCATCTGATGGCAGGAGGGACTCAGTGAGGAAGGGAACTGCCTACCCCATGAAGTCTTTCTAAGTTGGCACTAAATGTAGGATTTGACACAACCAAAACACTTTCTAAGAACCTACAAACATTTTGATATTCTCTGGCAATCCCCTCATGATCTTTGCATAACCGAGTCCCTCCCAGTGGTCTGTGTGCCTGCTTGTTGTCAATGCCTTGGGGAAAGTTTTACAACATAAGCACACTTCAAAGAAAATTGGGCTGAATTGCTTGCCTGTTTCTCTGCCCAGCTTCAGAACAGTAAGTAAGGTAAGCACACAAGTTGAGGAAATACACATGCTCATCAATCCAGAGCCAAATCTGAGGAAACAAGGAAGAAATGTTCACAAAGAATCATAAATATAAGAGTTGTATGAATAGCTCAAGCATCCTTTCTGGAAAATCAATTTCTCTTTGATATCATTTTTTTTCTTTTAATGGTGACTGTAAAGAAAACACCAATATTTTAATATGCAATAACCAGTTGGTCTTTGGCAATCAGAATGAGATCGACCAATCAAGCCACAAGAAAAAAAAGTAATTTTTTTAAATTTGGGGAAAAAAAGATTTTACTTCTATCGATACTATAAAATTCACCATGAAGTAACTGCATCAAGCAGTTTAAACAATTCTATGCCCAAAGATATAAGAAATTCTTAAAATTAAAACTCCCATTTGAAGAATAAAAAGTTAACAAATTTGTATTTCCCTTGAACAATTCTGTCAAACATTGTGAATGACTAACCTTATGTGAAGAGCAGAGGGGTAACTATAAAATAATGAAAGATGGAAAAGGGCTGAAGGAAAAGGCTCCTAGCCAGGAAGGGCTGAGTGTCGGAAGCAGCCCTGTGGTGCAATCACGAGTGAATACAGCCTCTCAAACCTCTTTCATTCGTGTGTTTGTTGAAAGTAAATAAACATCAAATGGCATTTCTCTGCATTATTTACTTCTCTTTGCAGAACAAAGAGCTTTTATTTAGCAGCAGAGTATCACCAGCAGCAGGTTACTGCACAAGGAAGTTAAACTCCATTGCCTACAACACCTGAGCATTTTCTGTCTCTCTAGGCAACACCTGACAACCAGAGGAAAAACTGTGATTCAAACACCTAGATGTTCCCAAATATCCAGATGTTTGACATCACAAAGACCAAATTTACTCCTTGAGTGACCTAATGCTTCACTTCCATGGGGAGATGTGCATTCATGGGGACAGTCTTTGTTTTTTAATAACACCGTAGTGTCCACTTCAGTTTAGTGAAGATGGCTTAGCAACCACCTGGAAAATTCTGATGTTAAAAGCCCCCAATGACAAGAAACTTAATCGTGAGGAACAATCAGAGCTTTAGGGCTATCAACGGTTTAGTAATTTTGTCTACATTGAAAAATTGTTTTTTTCCCCCCTTCCATTATTCTAAAAATCATTCTCACAAGAATTATTTTTCCAACGTGGGGACCGATGCACAGACTAGCGGATGGCAGAATCAAGACCCAAAATACGTTTAAACGAGTCAGTTAATATGTGCAAGCCAGTTTAGTGAATGTGAACACAGAGGTCCGTGTGATGTCATGAACTATTGACAATGGGATAATGAGCAAGGCCATCCATGGTGACCCTGAATCTCACGGTGATTAAAATGAGGGATAATTCGATGGATCATGTCCTGCAAGCAAAAGTACTTACAAGACCTTAACCTATCGCATCTTATAACCCACCAGAAGCTGTTGGCAGCTGCAGTGTCCAAGGAGAATTGTCCTGGGGGACAGTTTCCTTAAGGACAGAGTTAGGCTCAGACAGGAAACCATGGCATCTCCTCTCTCTCCCCACTGCACTCATGCTTTGGCCTTTCATAAACAGACACATCTGTTGTCATGGTTATTAAGTGGCAGTGCCACCTTGAACCTCTGCTCTAGAAGAAGGCAAGGATTCCTGACGACCCACTGACGGGTTTCCTCCTCAATCTCCACACCCCGACCTCTACATGAATAGAAACCTTCTGTCCTAACACTACTCAGAGGCACGCTTACTCATAAGCCTTATGGAAGAGGATGGTTTATTGCTCCTGTGTCTTCACAGTCAACCAACTCATGGTAGATTAGAGTACCTTTTGTGCCTATTTTGGCTTTGGAGTTCAGGAAATGAACATTTTCTTCCATGTGTTGGTTTCCATTGCCTTGACACTGCAAATGAGTCACATGGTGGCAGGCCACTTTTATTACCATTAAATTTCACTTCTGAAAATGACTTGCCAGGGGAGGGGACGCAGCATGACACTGGCGCCTAAAACGGGGACTATGGCTCAGGAGAAACATCTTTGAAACACAAGGAAAATGACCCCTGCTTCTTTTTCTAATTTTTTTTTCCATTTAGATTGCTTGGTGGATAAATCGGATGACTTTTACTCATTCATTTATGGTTAACTTCTAAAATTCTTATATGAAGGCGTCTAGACAGAAAACATAACACTGTAAAGATGCCTGACTTGGTTGCAAACTCTGAAACTATAACGTGAACTGGATTCATTCTTACCCTGCAGCTCAAAGCATTCTTTAAAAACAGAGAAGCAAGTGGCAAAGAAGCACGGTTTTAAATTAGGAGACGATCTGTTTACGTATACGGGAACTGAGAATGTGAGATTGGGGATTTTAGAGTCACAACCAAGGTTTTGCCAGGGTCTAAGCAACAGGAGAGCCAGTTCCACATACAAATGCATCTCCGTTTGAAACTGGCAGTGTCACCACCTAGCAAGGCAGGAATCAAATTATTCAATAGCTACAGCCATGCAGATTTTACCTCTGAAATTGAATTATAAATTTGATTTGTATAAATTTGTTATTACAATGCTGACAACGGCACTTCCAAGAAATGAAGTAAGGGCAGCAGCTATACCCAGACAGATCAATCATGAAACAGGTGACAATATCATTTTTTTTTTCCATTTTCAAACACAAGTAGATTTGTATTCATTGAAAGTGAGTCCCTATGACCCAGTACCAATTTTCTGAGTGATGCAAGGCCCCAGGAATCCATTGAATCCTTTTTCCTTTTTCTTTTTTTTTCAAAGCAGTGCTTACTGGCAAAAGCAAATGAAGTGGGTGAATATTCATAGCATGGATGATGAGGAAGCAGGAGCAGGAATTCCCAAGTGCTCTACTTCACCGGGGTCTTTCTCTTTGGCCGGCCGGGCACATCACCACACAGCACAGAGCGCAGGGCCCCTTCCCACTAACTGATTAATTTTCCCTTGCAGTGGCTTGGCTACCATATTACAAGTCAAGAATTTGCAAGATTCAAGGGTCTGTTGAATGAACGAATGCAAATCACCTTCAGTAAAGCTTGACAAGTTCCCAGACGGTTCTGTAAGAAAAAGAAGGGAATCGATGGCATCAGCAATATGCAGCTTGTGACATGGAGGCTTGCTGTCTGCGTGTGGCTGGCTTGCCCCCTCCCCCTTTCCTGGGGCAGGAGAGGTTGCTTTCTTTTCACACAACACCAAGCTTCTGATTCAGACCAAGGAAAATGTTGCACCCTGGGCTTTCGCAACATACGTCAGAGATCTGTTTCCCTTTCTATGTACAATACATTAGAGGGGTTACTAAAGGAAGTCAACTATTTTAGTTCTTTGAAAGAAGGAGATAAAATGACAATTCTCTGACTAGCTGACAGACCTCCTTTGCTTGCAGGACATGTGCGATTGCTCCCAACTTAAACAGAATAAGAACTTCCAGAGGGCTATCAGTGGTCGGCAAACTCATTAGTCAACAGGGCCAAATATCAACAGTACAACGATTGAAATTTCTTTTGAGAGCCAAATTTTTTAAACTTAAACTATATAGGTAGGGACATTGTCATTAACTTAATTAGGGTACTCCTAAGGCTTAGGAAGAGCCACACTCAAGGGGCCAAAGAGCCGCAGTTGGCCGACCACTGGAAGCCACAGGTCAAAGGTCAGTTGCTAAGTTAATGCAACAGTACCTAACACACCCAAACACAAGAGCTCATCGCCCAGAATCACAATGGGTTGAAATGCCTGTGTTGATTAAGACATGTTCTACTGGTTTGTAATCACATAGGTATCTCTTAAAATAATAGAAACCCGAATTACATTTTCCGCATACTTGGGAGTTGTTTTAGAATTTACTGATAATGAATTAACTTGAAATAATTGTGTTGATTTGATAGCAGAATGCCACCAGAACAGTTAGATTAAATTAGCTTAAACTCAACATCTCCATTTGTTAATACTTGTAGCATTTAATGAAATAAGAATTTGATTATTTCCATTTTAATGCAAATCAAGCAATAGAGAGAGAAGGGGGCTACCAGCTTAATTTTGTAGACGAGTGTATAATAAAAACATGAAACCTTACATTTTCCGAAATTCTAATAACAGAGTAGGTGACAGGCTGCAATAATAACACAAGAGAAAATTGTGTTGGTACTGTTCTGGTAATACTTGCTTATCACGTTGATTAATTAGTTTTGATGTTAATCTCTTTTGTTAAACATCTTTGCTCTGCAGACATTGCATCGGTAACTATGCTTTTCTTGTTTAGTGCAATGGCTAAAACCGGGCGGGGGGAGGTGTTATGAGTCACAGTCAGGGTAATGGGGGTGTAAACCTAGAAATCATGCCTTGGACCTCACACCATTATTCCATCAACTATTTTATTGATGCCTAATGGGACTCACCAAGGAATTCTTTTAATTCTTTGGAATCTGTAAAAATTAATATATATTTTTTCTTTCCTTCCTGAACTGAACTGTGAGAAAATCTAAGGAAATAATAACCAAAGAAGAATTTGATTTAGCCAGTGTTTCTGACATATGATGTCAGTATATTATTTGTCAGTAAAATATTTTAGCAAAACAATTAGACATTTCAGGGACATTAACCCACCCCTTATTTAGCAGAACATAGGCCACAGAGGTTGACTGAAGTTTTTCATATTTCGGGGCTAGATCACTGGGTACAAAATAACAAAAGTCTGATTTTTTCCTTGCAGCATCTAGAGAAAGAACTCCAAATAGATGGTGAAACAATGTGATACCTTAAATCAGCGGTTCTCAACCTGTGGGTCGCGACCCCTTTGGCGGTCGAACGACCCTTTCACAGGGGTCGCCTAAGACCATCCTGCATATCAGATATTTACATGACGATTCATAACAGTAGCAACATTACAGTTATGAAGTAGCAACGAAAATAATTTTATGGTTGGATCACCACATGAGGAACTGTATTTAAAGGGCCAGAAGGTTGAGAACCACTGCCTTAAATACTCCAGGGAGTTTCTGAACTCCTCATTTCTCTGCTGTGAGAGCAGGTTGTGTGCGAGCTCGCCTAATTGCTACAATTGGCAAAATTAAATGGCTCATCGTGTTTTTATACAATTCCACCCACATTGCGCAGAGTTTTGCTTTTGACTGAGTAATTATGCTGTGGAGGCTGTTGACACAGACACATACTGACACAGCATCTGGATAAGACCTCTGTCCATGGACAGTCTGCCGCGGACAGTCCTGAGTGAGGGAGGAGGTGCAGCATGACTGTCATTCCACAGCCTGATCCAGGTAAGGGCCAGAGATTTGGAAACGGGCGTGGGTGGTAGAGGGAGGTGGCCCGTCCTTAGCCATTTTGAAATGCCCCAGCTTCAGATGGGGGGCGGGGGGAAGGTGTTATGAGTCACAAGCTGGCTAAAGCAATCATTTTGATTGTTGTCAAAGTGACACTGGATTCCTGAAGATAAATGAACATGAGCTCATCTGCATCCATCACTGAAGTGATAGAATCAGCCACGTCAGGCCTGCTGTGTTTTCATCATGCACTTCAGCCACGCTCTGAGCTATATTTCTGAAGGGCGGTCTGAGCTATTTTTAAAAAGGCTTTAAGGAACTCTCCTCAGAGAAGCAGGCATCTCATCCAAGCTTTATATAGAAACGGTAATGGCTAATGGCAAAGACGTGTGAGAATGCAGGGGAGCGCATATTTCCTCTAGAAAATGGTTCATTAGAAAAAAGTATCTCTGAATTTTTGTCTAAACATTGTGTCAGAATTTCCTTCCGCTCAATGGCATTTGGTGCATTTAAAGGTAAATGTGTCACCTTACACAACCCTGGTAAGGACACCAGAGGTTTTCTTTGCTCAATTCAATCAGTTCAGAGAAAAAAACTTTGAAATGACTCAGAACGATTCTTTTCAGCTTCTTAAAGGATGAGATCCTTAAGAAGTGATAAAGCTCATTCAAGCTAAAAGTGCTAGATTGTATCTAGGTACTTCCAGCTGAAGTTCATAGGTGTGTTGCTATCTTATAGACAGGCACTGCAAGCTTGAGTTGATGCTGAAAAATGAGGAGGAAGAAGTTTTATTTATCTAAAAGCTCATGTGTGAGTAACATACCAATATATATGCATAAAAAGGGAGCATTTACTTTATCCCTTTCATCTGTTACTCTAGTGTGTGTGTGTGTGTGTGTGTGTGTGTATGTGTGTGTGTGTATGATTTATAACATACACACACATATAGGATTATATTTTTTAAAAACATCATTGAGATGTCAATTTTTCCCATTTAGTTTTAAGTTCTCATTGCTATCACTTCACTCATTCATAGATCAAAATAAAGTGGGCATTTAGAAAATAAGCATAAATACTTCATTATACTTTATCTTCAGGTTACCTTTATATATTTTGCTAGTACTTGAACTGCATATTTTTGCTATGTCAGTAAGAATTTATTTCATTTGTTGAGGTCACCGCATTATCATAAATGAATAGTAACTGATTGTCTGCCAAGTCAATATTACTGGACTAGACAGAACACAGTTAAGTAGGACAAAGCAAATGTATGAAGAGAATTTAAAGGACATTGTCATTTGGGGGACCAAACTTTGATTTAGGTAAAATTATTTTCTTCCACACAAGTACTTGAAGTCTGTGTGGTCAAGATATATATGTCTTTTAATATTAACTATGGTTTTATTTTAAAATGCTACTTTGAAAGTTCTTTAATCTTAATTATGGTTTCATTTTAAAATGCTACTTTGAAGGTGAAAACATTTATAATATTTTCTTTTAGAAAATTGTATGGTCCTATGCAAAAAGTGGGTACTGAGAGCAGACCCCTCCTCTTCAAGAAATCCAATAAGCTCCTCACAGGATGTTGGAGCCCACAGAGAAAAAGTCCAGCGTTTCCTGTCTGTATGCTAACCATGGCTTCTTCCTTGTGATTCCCCACTTACTCTCTGTGGAGGGTTTAATGGCAGATTGAAAACGAAATCTTAGGAAGAACTAAAATATAAACACAAATATCAAACTCTGTTCCTTGGTACATTGACAATGTCTCTTTAACTCCTAACACTTTACACTCTCTGTTGTCCGTGTGTCTAGAAACTAATGAGCTGTCATCATCACACAGTCCAATGGCTGTGCTTTCTAAGTCATGGGAGATTAAATCATGATTTACCTTGGGAGTATATTTTTGTTTTTATAATCTTGAGAAAAATTGTAATTTATTACATGTAGGAGATGTCATTTCCTTAACAAGATTTTTTTTTGACTAAAACATCATAATCTTCAAGTATGTTGGATAACAGAGTTTTTACAGTATTTGGGAAATTATTGAAAAATTCAAACTTCTTACACCCTCCTGACTACATTCTCACCTCCAAGACAAAGCACAGTACACCATCTTTTTAAAAATTCACATAACACTCATTTTGACTCTTAACATGTTAAATGGGGGATACAGTTGAGAAATAATTTAAGACTTACGTGTTTGAAGAATGATAGAGCCTGTGACATTTGTGTTGATTAACACTATTGTTCTGTTATCTGTTATTTGCTCATGGAATCAAAGGTATAGTTCAACTGAGCAATTCAGTTTCCAAAGATCATCAATTAAAAGGTGTATTGGAAACAATAAAGCTAATAACTCATGGTTCTGCATAAAAGTGGAGAGTTTGTCAATGTAATCATTTTTTTCCTTTTACAGTGGGAGTAGAATGTTTTCACCAATTGCTGACAAGAGGGGTATTTTCCTGGGCCTTTACTGGTGACTAGGCAATCTTTTCACTTCCAATCAAAAGATCATTGTTTTTTTAGTGAAAATCTTGCTTGGAGGATCAAATCATAGCAGAATAGGAAAGTATGTCTGCGGATAAAAATCATCTACTTTTAAATGTTGCTTTAGGGCTTGTACCAAAAGAAGCCCTATGTTGAGTGCTCTATCATTTCCTGTGGATGTCATCATGGGGACAGCAGTCTCTGTACGGCACACCCATTACAGGGGGTGGCTATAGACCTTGACTATTTTAAACTAATTGGACAGTCCCAATAACTGGGTAGTGAAGTTAAACTGTTTTTCTTTTTTATTTAGAGACTTGACTAATATGTCAGTTGGGTTGATATAAACTAGGGAAGGAAATTTAAGACATCTTCCACTGTGGTCAGATTTGTCATAATGGATGGATGAAAGTAACCATTTACATCTTTGATTTCCTGGGAAACAATGGCCAGTCTTGACAAGCCCTTTCTAGTTAAGCTGATTCTCTCTTCACCTGATATCCTGACAGCACCCCTGACCAGGTTCCTGGGGACACAGACATGGCACAGTCGGGTGATTATGCAAAAGGCAAGTGTTCTCAATCTGCCAAGGCAGACTGATGGAATTTGTGGACCAGTTTCTGACATCCCAAGTAATTGTGATGCTTAGAGTATTTTAAACAGTTCCAGGTCTATAAAAAAGTGATAATGCCTATATGTATACCCTATATTTCTTTATTACAAAAATATTGAAATAATTCATGAGTTATTCCACTCTGCACCAACTATAAAAAAAATACTATCAAAGTTTGACTGGCACTTTTAATGCAACAAAAAGCACCATGACCGAGGACACTGGGAACAGAAAATGGGGAACGCTTACTTGCTGTACGGAGGTATTTAAAACCAGAAGCTTGTTGTAAGAGTACAACTTTACAAATGATTCAAATGCAAATCTTAGCTGGATCTAGTGATAAGCCCTCAATCAGTTCAGAAGGGTTTTCCCCAAGCATATTCACTGCATTTGTCTGCTCATACTTACTAAAAAGTGTCCCAAGGCCTCTAAAAGACACATCACTTTGACCTTGAATTGGTGGTGGTGGTGGGGGAGTCTGTACACAGTGGAGAACTTGAATGTTCATTCTAGTTTCCGCTTCTGTGGGGCTCATGCCGCTCCATCTCAGTTATCCAGGGCTTCCAGGTGAATCCTGGGATTGGACGGTGTTTGGCACTAGAAAGATGGGGCGTGTTCTGGAATCATGCCTACCTGAGCTCAGGCAGAGCCACGCCTTCTGAGATCTGACACATCCAGTTCCAACCCGGTCCTCTCTTGCCAATCTGCTCTTACGTTCCAATGTGCGCTGCACAGGCCAGGAAATCAGACGCTCATTTTGCCTTTTTTCCCACTTTCTCTTCTGGTATTTATTAAATTTTTGCAATTGAATACTGAATCACGATTACCATTTACTTTATGTCACTAAGTTAGCGAGCTCCTTGGTCTTACCAAACGCCATACATGTGCTGCATAGGATTTCTGTCATTAAAGATATTCTCAACTGGAAACTTAAGATTAAAAAACCAATCCTGAAATGTGTTGAAAACGAACCATTCCTTCACTTCTAATACACGTGTAAACACACTTGAGTTTGCTGTCCACTGGACAGGCTTTTCACACATGGTATGTATTGGTTTCCAAATGAGCATGGTTTATGAATTCTTTTCTAAGCAGTACTACTTTTTTTTCTGGAGTCTTGAGGGATATATTCTCTCCCGGTTTTAATATTCCTGTGAGAATCAGAGCTTTTCATCAAGAAAAATCACCTAAGCTATTTTGACAGAGGACTGGTGTTGTGTGTGTGTTAGTGTATGTGTGTGCACGTATGTGTGTTATGACACTATATTTTTATGCAGAGATCAGTTCATGTCATCAAAACACCCTAGGGATCAGAGGCAACATTTTCCATATTCATAGGACCCTCGGGTGGATGCGCTGAAAGACAGTGTAGGACAAGTTGGTAGCAACCAGGAGTCCTCCCAGTGGCAGGAGACTGTCGGGGCTGCTGTTTGAAAGGCGACCAGCAGCAGGCAGTCAGCTGATGGAGGGTCAGACAGTAACCATGACGACGGTCAGACTACAAGCATGACAGCTCATTTCCCTACTCTAGGATGGAGTTTCATTATTGCCACAGGCCTGCCACCACCCTTTCCCTGGCAGCTGTGGCTCCTCCCGGTCTTTTTGTTTTTATAAAGTGGTTTCATACTCCAACCGCTCCTGAATAAGGGCATCGTCTTTGTACTGCAGCCTTGGAGGAGACGGTGAACACTCAAAGGCTAAAATGGCCTTTCGGAGGCTTCGGTCCAAAACGTGTCTCTCCCACGCTGGGTACCTATTCCTGAACAGGTCAATTTTAATGACAGACTCTTCAATCCGTGGTGGGCGCGATGATGGGGTGGATGGGGCTGTGGGTCTCACCTGAAAGACAGGTACACACCCATCCCGCTCTGCAAATTTCTGGTCGCGGTCACTGACAACACTGCGGTTGTTGGAGATGGACCGCAGCGTGCTCGTGGCCACTTCTGGAGGCAGGGTGAAGGCAGCGACGGGGTCCTCACAAGCACAACTTGGTGACTGCCCGAATCTGGGTCCATTGGGGTGAAAGAAGGCATAATACATCAGCATAAAAACCACGCCCGTTAAAAAGCTGCTGAACACCACACACAGCGCCGGGATGGCAAATGCATCTGCAATCTGGGGAGCCTTGTAGAGGTACCAGAGGGCACTCAAGGCTGTATTTTCCAAAAGGATCACAAAATAGTAAATGAAGAGCCTGCAGCGTGTCCTGCCTTCCTTGACGTTGAACCAGCTGAAGATGTAGATGATCCCCACCACCATGTCGAACACGATCTCTTCCCATTTGGTGATACAGAATTCTGTCTCACAGTGGACGATCCAGAAGGTCATGATGCACCAGTGAAGGACGATGAAGATCCCAAAGTACAGCTGGAAAACCGAGGCAAAGAGGGCAAAGGTGATGACCCTGGCAGCGATGGTGAAGAAGTGCCAGCAGAACTGGATGACAACAGCCATGTAGCTGATGGGCTTCTTGTCATCTCGGGAGTCCCGGAGGGCCTTCTGGTATGAGGCCAAGGCCCAAGCCAGAGATACCAGGGAGGCTGCCGCTGTGAAACCTACAAAGGCAAACAGGAAGACATGCTGTCAAGAGTGAGACGCAGTGTTGTCTCCGGGAAATAGTCATGCGGGCTGGGGGCTTGAGACAGGCTAGCTTTGACCTCAGCAAAGATTGTAATTTCTCTGAGTTTTAGCTGGGCCTAACACTCAGAGGGGGCTCCTTGTTATCTGTCCTCGATGGGACCCAACCACATGGAGAAGTCATGAACTAATCATGGAATGTAGGATCTGGAAATGGAGTGGGGTTTAACTTCCATGTGTTTGGTGTACATAGACTCAGGAGGTAGTTTTGTGTAGTGGGAATAGAGCCGTGGGTTGGAGGTTAACAACATTGGGTTGCTGTTTCAACTTTGCCACTTATTACCTGGCATGACTTTGGACAATTGTTTAAAGTGGTGTCCTCCTTTATAAAGTAGATGATCTCCAAGGCTCCCTGGCAGCTTTGAGACTCTGTGATCTAAAAGCATGAACAGTCCCAGGAAACTCGAGGGGCTAGCCCAGCCGTGGGCAAACTACGGCCCGCAGGCCGGAGCCGGCCCGTTTGAAATGAATAAAACTAAAAAAAAAAAAAAGACCGTACCCTTTTATGTAATGATGTTTACTTTGAATTTATATTAGTTCACACAAACACTCCATCCATGCTTTTGTTCCGGCCCTCCGGTCCAGTTTAAGAACACATTGTGGCCCTCGAGTCAAAAAGTTTGCCCACCCCTGGGCTAGCTGGTTTCCCATTCTGCGTCTGAACAAGAAAGTTGACTTAAGAATAAGAAAAGGAGCCCTAGCCAGTTTGGCTCAGTGGATAGAGCATTGGCCTGCGGACTGAAGGGTCCCAGGTTCGATTCCGGTCAAGGGCATACGCCTAGGTTGAGGACTCCATCCCCAGTGGGGGGCGTGCAGGAGGCAGCCAATCTATGGTTCTCTTCATTGATATTTCTATCTCTCTCTCCCTCTTCCTTCCTCTCTGAAATCAATAAAAATATGTTTTTAAAAAATAAGAAAAGGAGTCCATAGAACCTTATTGGCAGTGTTTTGTGTGATACCTGCTGTGCAGTTTGTTCCTCATATAATCTGACACTTGCTACTACAGCTTTTGTATATTCCTTACTGTCTTTCCCTTAGAAGAAATGTCTGCTCACTCTCATCTCTGAATACTTCATAAATTAAAGATTATACAGAAATCACTCCTCAACCACTTCTCTTATTGTTTGATGAGCCCCATTTGGTTAGTATTCTTTCTCAAAGTATGTTTCCAAAATTTAAAAATCATTTGTGTTGCTTCCTTTCACTGTTGCTCCATTTACCTTGTCTGAAACATCACCTTGATGGTCCAGATGTCCATAGGGCTCACTATAAACACACACTGGCCTCTTCTAGGAGCGAGATGGTTTGGGAATTCCACTTTGTCACTGAAACGTTATATCAATTTGCATTGCAGCTGGTGTACTTATTGAGTTGTACCAAGACTTACCAAGACTACAAATGGTTTTGTGTTCTAAAGTCCTGCTGGCTTTGCTTCACCAAATTCTCTTACTCATCATAACCAGGCCACCTTATAGTCTTCTTCTGCTATGGAAGTAATAGGAGGGGATTGCCAAGAACTTGTAATGGGACAGGTACTTTCCTTTTTTATATTTCAATAGAGAAGAGCTGTTGTCTCTGGTTCTTGAAAATGAATTTAAAAAATGACTCTTCTGGAAGGGAGCCACATTAATTGATAGAAAAAACATTCAACCTCAATAGTTATTTCTTACTTATTCTCCTTGAGTAAGATGAACTCCAAAGAATAATTATCAATAAAGAAAGTGTTTTCCAACATCCACGTCTCATATCTATTCCTAATAAAGTCTGTATAATGCCTCATCCTACACTGGACCTTCGGTTTTTCTCTGGCCAGCACAAAAATCTTTTATTACTGTAACTCTCAGGAGTTATGGCAATATTTTTAGGGCAGCTGGAGACCAGTACACAAAGGAGTTTATGTTAATGTAATTTCTACACGGTGGAAACATATTCACCAATGATACATCAATTACAAAGCAAATTCGTAAGTGAAAAGAGAGGAAAGGAGAAAATCTTTACAAAAGAAGAAAGAAGGTTAGGGGATGGGAAATAAAAGGTGATGGAATAATGACTGTGAATTATATACTTATTATAGTTTAGGATATAAGAACAGAAGTTGTGCAATTTTAATTTCAACACTGTGTGTTGCATAGAAGCCACTCATGACCTCGCTCTTTGCCAGTACCATTAGCAACGGTACTAACTGCTTCTTGAATAGGCTGTTCTCTTTATGCTTTTAAGCTGTGAATGGATTGCAGCTTCTCCACAGGTACA
This sequence comes from Myotis daubentonii, assembly GCF_963259705.1. Classification (NCBI taxonomy): domain Eukaryota; kingdom Metazoa; phylum Chordata; class Mammalia; order Chiroptera; family Vespertilionidae; genus Myotis; species Myotis daubentonii. Next base: position 26,042,382 of record NC_081856.1, read on the forward strand.
GCTTCCTTTTATTACCAGCCCACATCCTGTAGGACAGTGTTTAAACACAGCGCCACCTTCAGGAAGATCCAGCATGGTCCCTCAGGCTTGAGCAAAACAGTGGAGTGGACTAAATCAGGATTGTCAGATCAGGGTACCAGTTTGCACAAGAAAAATGTTATTAAAGGCTGTTTGTCAAAGCAGTGAAAAAGAGTAAAACAGCATCATAAAATTATCCGTTGTCAGATTTAAAAGAATTAGAAAATTAGCTTAGTTCAAATTCTTTTGTAATTTTTATACCTTTTATTAATTCCACCTGCTTTGACACTCAAGGAACTTGTTAAGACTATTCTGGCAGTAGAAAATGAAGATTTTTCTATCAGTCTTTCTTTCTGTGTATCTTACAATTTAAGACATACTCACCAATGATACATGTGATAAGGTGTTAATTTCCAAAATATATAAAAAACTCATACAACTCTACAGGAGGAAGACAAACGGTCCAATTAAAAAATGGGCAAAGGACCTGAATAGACACTTCTCCAATGAGGACATACAATGCCAAGAGACATATGAAAAAGTGCTCAATGTCACTAATGATCAGAGAGATGCAAATTAAGACCACAAGGAGGTATCACATCACACCTGCTAGAATGGCTACTATCAATAAATCAACAAATGACAAGTGCTGGTGAGGAGGTGGAGAAAAGGGAACCCTAGTGCACTGCTGGTGGGAATGCAGACTGGTGTAGCCACTGTGAAAAACAGTATGGAGTTTCCTCAGAAAATTAAAAATGGAATTGCTGTTTGACCTAGTGATCCCACTTGGAACTATATCCTAAGAATCCCAAAACACCAATCAGAAAAAAATATATGCATTTCTATGTTCATAGCAGCACAATGTACAATAGCTAAGATCTGGAAACAGCCAAGTGCCCTCAGAAGATGAGTGGATAAAAAAGCTGTGGTACGCCCTGGCCGGTTTGGCTCAGTGGATAGGGTGTCAGCCTGCGAACTCAAGGGTCCAGGGTTCGATTCCGGTCAAGGGCATGTACCTTGGTTGCGGGCACATCCCTGGTTGGGAGTGTGCAGGAAGCAGCTGATCGATGTTTCTCTCTCATCGATGTTTCTAACTCTCTGTCCCTCTCCCTTCCTATCTGTAAAAAAATCAATAAAATATATTTTTTAAAAAAGCTGTGGTGCATTTATATAATGGAATACAATGCAGCAGTAAAAAAGAAAGGATTTCTTACCCTTTGAGACAGCATGGATGGGCCTGGAGATTATTATGCTAAGTGAAATAAGCTAGTCAGAGAAAGACAATTATCACATGATCTCAGTTATATGTGGAATCTAATGAACAAAATAAACTGATGAACAAAATAGGACCATAGACATGGAAGAACAGAACAGACTGATAGATCTCAGAGGGAAGGGCGATGGGAAGAGATTAACCAAAGAATTTATATGCATATATGCATAGCCCATGGACACAGACAAGAGTGAGGTGAAGGTCTAAGGTGGGATGGGAGCCAGGTGGAGGGGGACCCAAGGAGGGAAAGTGGGGGACATCTGTAATACCCTCAATAATAAAAATAATTTTTAAAGAAGTGTGAATCATGACCAATTACTTTATAAATTCTCTGACTTAGCAACAATTAGAATTTCCCTTGTTCATTTGATTATGATCTTCTTTTTCATCTGTTTAGAAATTAGTTTTTAGAAGGTAAATATATTCCTGAACAGAAAATATAGGGCCATTTTAGAGTTACTCCTCATTACAAATTTATACCTGTCATGAAATGCTTAGTTCTCAGTTTTTACAAAACACTGTGAAATAAAATCTGTACACCTGTCATGTGGTTTGTTGCCTGGGTGTAAAGGAGAATTCCTGAAAATCCCCAGAGAACACTTTAGAGCAGCGGTTCTCAACCTGTGGGTCGTGACCCCTTTGGGGGTCGAACGACGCCTTCACAGGGGTCGCATAAGACCATCAGAAAACACATATATAATTACAAATTGCTTTTGTGATTAATCACTATGCTTTAATTATGTTCCATTTGTAACAATGAAATTGGGGATCACCACAACATGAGGAACTGTATTAAGGGGTCGCGGCATTAGGAAGGTTGAGAACCACTGCCTTAGAGGATTTAGGATTTACAGCCTACTTTTCTAAATGTATGGAGTTCGGGGAATTGAATCAAGTACTCTAATTCTATGATTTTTCAACAGACAGAATGAGTCCGTCTCTTTCCTTCCCCTGTTGTAGGGAATAACCACAGCCCTTGCCCCACAACAGGCCAGCCAACGATTACAGTCTCAGGGAACCACCTGGCCACTGACCCATCTTCACAACCAAACTGCAGCTGGTGAGAAGGAGCTCTTCCTTTTAGCTTAAAAAGTTATTATTATATAAAACTTCTGACATATACAAAAGCAGAGAGAATAATACAATAGCTATCCCCTTCTTGCCAATCAACTGAAGTCTTTTACTGAGTTCTAAACTCCATCTTAAGGGAAGAATAACTTTTGGCCACCCGGGGGACCCCTTTCGATGGAGCCCTGGATCCACTCCTTCGTGAATCTTCCCGCATATACCCTTTCCTGAATGCTCTTTTTTTTTCCGAACTGACAGACAGAACTGTGTTGAAAGCTGACTGGCTAAAAGCTGGCGTCTTATCGCACATCGTCGGCAGCCTGACCTGGTAACTCTCTGGGCCACCTGAACACCCCAGCTCATCTTGTGCCTCTCTGTGCTCCAGCCACATTGCCATCTCTCCATTCCTCCCGTGCTGAGTAAGACCACATTGTCTTCCCAGAGCCAGGAAATGCTGTGCTCTCCCTTGAAAAGTCACCTTTCAGTTTTTGGTTTAAGCATCATTCCTTTCCTTAGGGAAGCCTGTCCCAGCCCCTAATCTAAATCCAATCACCTCGTTGTAAGTGCCACAACACTGTGCTTGCTTGTCCCAGATGGCATACCTCAGCACAACCACTGTGGTCATCTACCTGTGCGGGTGCTGATGGGCATGTCTCCCCATTTTTGGCTGACCATTGTGTCCCCAGCACCTGTCACTCTGCTTGTGCATCAAGTTCTGAAATGAGTACATTTGTCATCCAGTTGCTGGATGTCATATTGTTTCCCTATCTGATCACCATTTTGATTGCAAACATGTTGACGTCCCTTCCTTTCTCCCCATTTCTCTATCCTGTCTGTCAATTTCAATATTTTTGGGAGAAGTTTAAAGTATGATTTCACCAATAGTTTGGGACCAAATGATTTACAAGACAACCCTCTTTGTCTATGGAGGTGAAACTATGCTATGACCATTCATAACATATTCAGTCTGTTCATCACAAACATAATTTTCCCCCTAATAGTACAGTCCCTGAACAAAAAACAAACCAACCACTGAATTTTAGATGACAACATAATATTGGTTTCTTATAGTCAAAGAACTTTATGATTTCCTTAATGAATTTGAAGCTCAGAATCACAGACAAAAGAACGAACAAGCATTTGCTGGGTCCTTGTTTTGTGCAGCGATGTGCTTGGTACCTACATCCTATTATCAATTTAAATTTCATGATAACACTTGTAGGAAAGCACTGTTTTGTACTCAGGAAGAGAGATTAAATGACTTGCCCAAGGTCATATAATTAGCAAGGAGGGCAGGCATCCAATTGCATAGATTCATAACCCTGAACACCACAATAATAAACTGGTATGGTTATCTGTACCAATAAGTGGGAAGGTGAGTTCTCGAATCTCCCACAATCTAAACTCATGAGATAACAACATGGAGGGATGTCGATGACCCTGTAATAATGCCATCTCTTTAGCGTCTGACCCCCCAATCTCCAAGCATCTGACTCCTAAGAGTCTCCTATCACACCTGCTCCTTCAGGCTCAGAGCAACCACATTTGTCCCCAGGCCAACGGATCCCATTTTGGATTAACTTCACAAAATGGATCAGAAGCACAAGATCCTGGGAGGAAAACCACGCTATTCATTTCTTCATATTTTCTGAACTAAAACAACTCTTTTAGTTTCCCTGGATTTTCACCTAAAGAAAAATACTGCCGGATTTGAGCTGATCTAAGAGTAGCAGGTCATAAAATGAATACTGGGAAACAGAATGGTTTTCTATTTCTTCGGCATGCAGAGCTTGTCTCTTAGGTAGATATAAGAGGCAGTAGCTCCACGTGGCTGGGCTCCTATTGAATACACCCAGATGAAAGAATGTAACAATTGGAAAAAAAAGTAAAGCCTTGTGCGCTCTCATCCTTGTTTTCAGTGCAGGGGAAGGTAAGGAAAGAAAAGACAAGATCCACTGGGTCTAAGGGGTTCTAAATCTTCTTGCACGGAAACCATTTATCTCTGGTTTAAACCTTGTAATAGTTCTTACTAAAAATATTCAAATTTTAATATATTTAGTTTGGGCAGGGATATGCATTCTTTTTGTAAGCCATTCTGAGGATTTCAAGTTCTTTGCAAAGCAAATTGTAAGGCTGTGAAAGGGTTGATAAGGGAAACATGGAATTGAAATTTAAGAAATGTTTCATATGGAAGTAGTTGAAAAAAGTTGTTGGAAGAGACAAAGTGTTTCTTCTTCTTCTTCTCCTCCTCTTCCTTCTTCTTTTTATGTTTATTTTTTATTGTTGACGTTACTATAAATGTTTCCTATTTTTCCCGCACTTTCCCCACCCAGCTCCTGCCCCACTCTAGACCTTCACCAAACCACTGTCTGTGTCCTTGGGTTGTGCATCTATGAATATAAGTTCCCCTCAACCCCCTCCTCTCTGAGATTTTTCAGTCTGATCCATGCACCCATGCTTCTAGACCTATTTGTTCATCAGTTTACTTTGTTCATTAGATTCGACATATAGGTGAGGTCATGTGATATTTGTTTTGCCCTGACTAGCTTATTTCACTTAGCATAATGGTTTCCAGTTCCATCCATGCTGTTGCAAAGAGTAAGAAATCCTTCTTTTTTTATAGCTGCACTAGTGGCTCGGCGCACGAAATTCGTGCAGGGGTGTGTGTGTGTGTGTGTGTGTGTGTGTGTGTGTGTGTCCCTCAGCCTGGCCTGCACCCTCTCCCTGCACCCTCTCGCAATCTGGCACTGCTGGCTCCTAACCGTTCACCTGCCTGCCTGCTGATCACTCCTAACCACTTTGCCTGCTGGCCTGCTCACCCCCAACTGCCCCCCCTCACTGGCCTCCTTGCCCCCAACTGCCCCGCCCCCCCGCCAGCCTGCTCGCCTCCAACTGCCCCCCCGCTGCCGGCCTGCTCACCTCCAATTGCCCCCCTACCGTCCTGCTTGCCCCCAAATGCCCCTCCCCGCCGGCCTGATCACCCCCAACTGCCCTCCCCTCCTTGCTTGATTGCCCCTAACCACCTCTGCCTCAGCCCTGCCACCATGACTTTGTCCAGAAGGACGTCTGGAAGGTCCCCTGGAAGGTCTCCTGGTCTAATTAGCATATTACCCTTTTATTAGTATAGATAGTATTCCATTGTATAGATGTACCATAGACATTTTATCTACTCATCTACTGATGGGCACTTGGGCTGTTTCCAGATCTTAGCTACTGTCAATAATGCTGCTATGAACGTAGGGGTACATACATTCTTTTGGATTGGTGTTTCAGGGTTCTTGTGATATATTCCCAAAAGTGAAGTGAAGGGCAGGAGGGCTCATGGGTGCAGGCTGGTCTCCTGCAGGCTTTGATCTGTCTCTGATGGTGGAGGGCCAGCCCCTGTCCCTGGCAGGGCATCTGAGACAGATCTTTCATTGTTTCTCCTTCCCTATGCCCCCAAGGTGCCCTTGCAGTCTGCCATGCATAGGAATTTGATGGGCCATGTGCCATAAATCACCTGTTAGCGTCACCGGTCTTGACAGTTACTGGCCTATTTAGGGGGATCTGTAATTCAGGGCATCCCTGGGACAGTGACAGAGTCTGGGTCCCCAGGGTTTATAATCAAGCGCTCACTCTAATGAGGACTGCTTGCAGTCACCCACATTCAGAGTTATCCATGCTTAGAGGACTTGGAAACGAGCCCAGAAGATGAGAAATGGGGCCCAACTGTGCCCTGGGTAAATAAAACTAAGGTGAGTGAGGCATGCTTGGGGCGGGGGGGTGGCATGGGATGGAGGCAGAGCCAAGGATCTGGGGCGGTGCTGGCGTGTGATGTCTGTGATGACATGAAATGGCCTAAGCATTTGTGCTTACGGACAGTGGCAGCCGAAGCTCCTTTCTGGTGGGGGAGAGAGTTGAGAGTCTGCTTCAGTGGGGCTCTGCCTACCTTGGAGAGAGGAAGAATGAAAGAACAGCCATGATGGGAGTGTTTCCAAAGGAGAAACCACAGAGGGAATGCATGGCTGCACCCGTTTGTGCAGATGTGAGGTTGGCAGCATCCTCCAGTGACCAGGGGTTTGTATCTAAGGCTCAGCCTCAGGTCCTCCCCGCCTTCCCTGCTTCCCTTGTCCCTCCTTCAGTTCCTTCCTCCTGCAAGCATTTCTGGAACACCTATGAAGTGCCAGGCGCCAAGGCACTGGAGACGGGCCTGTCTCTGAGAGATGGGCATTTATGTGCAGCACGCAGATGCAGATTTCCAACCTGGAGGGGGAAGTGCAGAGGAGAGAGAGAAAGGCTTTGTCCTGAGGTTCTGTCTAGGAGGGGAAGGCAGCTCAGGAAGAGACAGCAGGTGCCAAGCTTGCATGTGTGGCTGAGGCCAGAGTGGGGTGTTTGAGGAGGAGCAGGAAGCTGGCCAGAGGACATGGACATGATCTACCAGAACAGGACTTGGACTTGGGCCTCATCACGGAGGCGATGGCACCTATGGTAGCCTCAGGGCAAGATGTGTGAACCCTGAGGTGGCAGGTGACAGCGGGGGGCACTCCAGGCAGTTTGGGAGGCTTTGCAATACATCCAGGGAGCATAGCACTGAGGAGCAGGGGACTTCAGACCTACCAGCTGTGTGACTCTGGGAAAGTCACTTGGCTTTACCTACTCCTCACAGGTTTGAGGGAGAATTAATGAAAGAGTGTCTATTGAAGTGTTTTGTATCACCTCTTGGTCTTTCGGCTAAGATCAAGTGCAAAGTGTTTTCTGAGAAATACTTTATATATAAATAGAAAGAAAACTTTCTATATAAATATTAGTCATTGCAAACCCTAGCTTTCTTCTAAATTTTCCCTCTTCTGCCTCCCTCCCCCACTCCAGCTCTTTCATGCCTGGATTTAAAGGAAGTGTTACCTGAGAATGTTGGCTTTAATAGAATAAGGACAGAGAAAGCATAGAATGAGTGGTACAGATATTAAAGACATTTTCTTCACAGGTATTAAAGAAATCCTTTTGACAGGATACTATTTCTAACACTTCAAAGTTGGAGGAAAAATAGGTGGCATTATTTATGTAGATGGACTATGTACTTCATTTTATTTGGGTTAAAGTCTGATAAAAAAGAGGCCACTCAGTTGGAAAGAAGGAGAGGATGTGGGGGAACGGTTTCAGGGTTTGCAGGAAAGGATGAGGCAGGTTTTGAAGCCGGTTTTGGGAAATCCCAGGTGACAGGGACAGTATTAGTTCATAGGAAGGTTCATGAGGAGGGCATGGCTCTGATCTCCAGGCCCCAGATGGGTCCCTCCTAGGGCTGGGAAGAAGGCGATGGACAGGGAAGGGTATAGGAGAAAGGAGGCTGGTTGGAGAAGGACAGCGAGGGAGAGGGAATGGCTGCCCTCCAACCATGATGAGGTCCTTGGGAAGGGCAACAGACACTTCAGCTACCTGCTTATGATTTGCTTACTTTTCCCGGTTTTATTCCTCAAACAATTTCTGGCAGGAATGGATACCCATTGAAAATATCTTGCTTTTCCTAAGATGTAGCTTTCTTTAAGGAAGAGGCCTCTTTTGAGGGGTATGGGCTGGGACCCCCAGCTCCTGCCTGATTTCCCAGTGCCTTGCCCTTTGGGTTGCCTCATTGTTACTCTGTCAATGAAAAGAATATAGCTGGCTGCTGGGACCGTTTAATAATGCAGCAAAAAATTGTGCTCTCAAGCCCAGCAATGCCTTTCTAGGTGATTTACAAAAAAATAAAAAAAAATGACAATACCCAGAGGACACGGATATTTGTAGCATTACCTGTTCCTGCTTGGACTGGCTCAGAGAACTCGCACAATGCAAGGAGGACCTCAGGGCTCACAGATGGCCCAAAGTCACAGAACCAGGGTCGGCCTTCTCAGCCACCCCTTCCTCACTCTCTCCGCCCCCCTGCTGGACCCGAGTCCTTTCCCCTCTCCTCTTTAGGGGTCCCTTGGCAAACTCCTACATGACTGCCTCTGTGCTTTTGAGAAAGGAAAGCCCGAGAGGAAAGGCTGTGAGAGCATCGGATAATATGACGATCGCCTTGCAGAGGAGAGGACCTAGCTGCTCTCTTCCCAGGAGCCACGTCCTTTGGGAAACCTATCCTGCCCTCTTCTCACTGTCACCCAGAATCTGCTCCCCGTGCTCCCTTAGCACCTCATGTGCGCCTTAATTTTAACTTTCGAGCTACTTATTAGCCTTCCTCTTTCTGTGGAATCCATGCAAGTACGGCCGGAGCTCTGTTCTTGCTATACTCCCAAAGACTCAAAAAAGGCCTAGCACACTTGATAATTACTTGACAAATTGCACTGAAATGAACTGAACTGAATTTGGAGATGTTTTAAATTGAAGTATTGTTCAGATGCCATTCTTGCCTATAATAAAGAGGCACCAATGACCTGAATCTGGGACTATTTATTAGCGGCACGGGGCTGCGCCAGCCCTCGGGGACAGAGTGTATAACTCACAAATCACCAAGATTCCAATGTGCGTTCCTTCCCTGACCACGACATGCTCCTAATAGGATAGAAGCAAATTAAATGCATGCCATTACCAGGTGCAAAGGTTTTTCAATTAGGATTTTGTATCTTAGGAAAGTAAAAGAACAGTAATTTCTCAAGACAGATTCCTTTAAATGGAAATGACCAACTCCAGATTCAAGGCTCCCTCCAAATCTCCTAAAATTGACCAGGATAAATTATTTTAAGCTTTCTAAATACAAAGATGTGTGACTTTTTAGAATTGTATTAAGGGAAATTTAAATCTAAGTAAAAAAAAAATCCTGGCATTACATCACATGTCTCAGAATTTTTCGATTAGTATAATGCAAGGAACAGTACAATTTGGAAAGGCTGATAAACAAGTAACCCAATACCCATTACATAATTGCTCTAAAGCCAATAGTCACCATTCAGTTTATTCTGGATGATAAAGTTGTAACAAAGACTTGAAGCAGATAATTATCAAATAAACATAACTAAGTCAATGATTAATAGAGAATAACTAAGAAAGAGTAACACCACACCTAGGCTAATATTATTATTCTAATAGAATACTGAAATTATGAACTCACAAGATGCTAAAGTTAATTGAATACATAAATAAGTTAAATAAACAAGTAAAATAATTCACACTGTGGGATAAAAGCAAGCAGTACTTGTCCCAGTAGAATGTTGTAAAAGTAGTGAGCCAGCACAATCATTGCACTTTTCATGGGGTAGGTGCTGGGTCCACAGACTATTGTTTCCATAAACTGGTCTAAGCCAGTTTATATACACAGTAGGTCTGAATGCATGTAGTTGTCTTCTCAGAAATGAGACATAAGAAGGGCAGGATGGACCTAAAATCAGCATCAAGGATGGCATGAAACCAGCTTTTGTTTATTAATAGGGAAAGGGGATGTCAAGCATGAACAGACAAGGAACTGGTGTGCATGTAAGGTGGTCTCTACGTTGCAAAAAAGATCAGATCTAACCCAAATCAGTGTTCTCTGCAAGGTGGAAGATTGGGAATTGGCCTTCCTGGGGTTCAACAGTTCTTTATCAGACACTGAGAGAAAGCAGGCGGATATGAAGACACTGCTATTGCTAAGTAGTGAATGACACTTTGAAGGACAGGACTATTGTGCCTATCTGACATGCAGCGGCTCCTTCTCTCGGTGGTCTTGAGTGGGGGCACTTGGGCCTAGTGTGTGATTTCTACTGGGAGCCCTCCAACCCCATCTATTTGATCTTCAGGTGGTAGAGATCTCAGACTGACTCAGGGGTCCTTCCTCTCCATCACTCCCTTTCCGAAGCCCTCCTGTGGGCTGAGTTGCATCTGCATTTTATGCATTCATGGGAGAGAGGGCACAACAAAACCTTTATCAGAATACAGGCGATATATTCGGAGAAGAACCACATTCTGCCTTTTCATCTTCCCAGGGCTGTGAAATAGTGGCTACTGCTCTGCTAAAAGCAAATCCAATTCACAAATCCATATCCTGCATGAACACATATGAAAAAAGTTGCTTCAAATATATGTATTTTGATAGAGGAAGATTATTTTACATGTGGTGGACATGGCCTAATTTGGAACAGTATCTAAAATATGTTGGTGTCTTCTTTAGCTTACTACAATTTTTTAAATCAGGTGCTGAATAACCAGAAAGAAGACAAGTAAGGAAATAGAGGACTTGAACAACAGTATGTAGTGATTAGACCTAATAGATATATACAGAATATTCTACCCAATAATGTCTCAGAATATACATTTTTTTCTCAAGTGCATGTGAAGCATTCTCCAGGATAGACCCCATGTTAGGCCATGAAACAAATCTTCTTCTTTTTTTTTTTTTATGAAACAAATCTTAATAAATTTTAAAGTGTTAAAATTATTCAAAGTATCTTTTTGCTACAATGAAATGAAAGCAGAAATCAATAGTAAAGGAAAACTAGAAAATTCAAATATGTGAAAATTAAACAATACACTCTTAATGAATCAATGTGTCAAAGAAGAAACCACAAGGGAAATTAGAAAATATCTTGAAACAAATAAAAACAAAAACACAACGCACCAACAGTTATGACTACACAGAGCAAAGAGGAAAATTTATAGGTGTAAATACTTATATTATAAAAGAAAGATCTCAAGTAAAAAAAATCTAACATCACACCTTAAGAAACTAGAAAAATAAGAACAAACTAAACCCAAAGCTAGCAAAAGGAAATAAAAAATTAGAGCAGAGATGAATAAAATAGAAAAACAATACAGAAAAGTCAGTGAAACCAAAAGTTGTTTTTTTAAAAAAATCAACAAAATTGACAAACCTTTAGCTAAGATTGACTAAAAAAAAAAAAAGAAAAAGAAAACTTAAATGATTAAAGATGGGACTATAAATATAAAGCACATAGCATGTGCCTATCGGGTATCAGTGGTTCAGAAAATGTTGGTTTCCTTCTTCTCTTTGTCTCCATAAGTGATCAGTCTTCCTTTGAAAGGGAATGGTGACTCTTATACACTTTTCATAGATCAGTGTGGGAGAGGATGGGAAGAGTGGTTTTGTGGTTTGCATAAGGGTCTCCTGTGAAGAGCTAAACTGTAACATCCCAGAGAGCAAGGAATGATTGCCTTTGTCTTTTATCTATAGGTCCAACATGCTGCTTAATAAGTGTGTGGAGAATATGATTGAATTTTGTCAACATGGTAAAATAACCACGAAAATGGCATTCACCTAGTTTTGATGACAATCTGCAGGGGAAAAAAATAGGTCATTCTGACCTTTGGGAATAGAATATGGCTTTCAATCCTGGTAAAGCTAATACCTTATGCTTGCAGAAATCTGGAGAATAATTAAAACTAGAATAGAGGGGATGCAGGGATTATGAGCTTAGTATTCATTCTTTCCTTCTTCCTGCAATGTTCTCGTTTCTCTACATTTTGGGGGAACAATTTGCAGGAGCAGTTGCTTTTCAGCACTTCTGACCAACTTGCTCCTAAAACTGCCCCTCCTCCCCATAGCACAGAGCATTCCGGGGGACACATTTCGGGTGGTAACAGCCCTTCCTCTCACCGTTACTCAAAACTCTAGAGAAGTGGGATGGAAGAAATGAAAGAAGACAATGAATGTTATCAAATTGCTGATACTGGCTATTATTTCCCTTCCCTCTTACTTTTCAAGAGATATGCACACTCTGGTTCATACAAGAAGGAGGAAGGCACACTTAAGGATTAACGCATTCATAAAATGAAGGAAAATCTCTAGGCTCCTTCCTGAATTCCAGCGGTAGCCCAAACAAAACAAAACAAAATCAGACAGGAGAATTGTGAGCTAAAGACAGAGCAACAGCTGGTCTGGATACATAACCGAACACTGAGTAAATAAATAGTTAGAGACCAAATTAGTATTATTAGTGCACGATGGCTTTCCTTGCCAAACTGCTGCAATCAGTTGCTTTGAATTCACCCCATCATCCTTGCAAGTTTCAGCTCCATGGCCTGATGGGTCCCAGGAGCCGTCTCACAATAGGTCACTGCAGATGTGGAGAGCAAGCTCTCTCTGCTTGTTAACTGACCACACTTCTGGGACACTTTTCAAGTCCTTAACCTGTAAATTTGCCAAAATATTACCAGAAAAGATACTTTACCAGTCATTGTCTTTGCCAAAGATGGAGCCCTCTAGAGCTGAAACACTGTTCCCCGGGGCCCAAGGATTAACGCATGTGTGTCACATGGGAGGTGGGAAATGCTTTTCAAAAGGCAGGAAGAGTGATATTGAGGGGAAGTTGCTTTAATCTTTTTACATGCTTATCTGTAGGTCTTCTTTGGTGAGGTGTCTGATAAGGTCTTTTGCCTATTTTTAAAAATCGGGTTGTTTGTTTGCTATTATTGAGTTTTGCGTTCTTTATGTATTTTGGGTAACAGTTCTTTATCACGTGTGTCTTTGCAGAGAGTTCTTTTAGGCTTTCGCTTCTCTTCTCATCCTCTTGACATTTTTTTTCATAGAGCAGACATTTTAAATTTTAATAAAGTCCAGCTTATCAATTATTTCTTTCATAGGCCGTGCCTTTGGTCTTGCTGACAGTTTTGAGAGAAAGAGGAATCCAATGATGTGCTTGTCAGATTTGAGTCCCGTTAGGTCATCTATGTGGATGTAGCGCACTGAGTTCAGGAGAAAGGTTTTGGCTAGTTCACCAGGGTCTCTTCCTTGCCTTCCTCCCCAGAACTCATACACCTGGACAGAAGCTCAGTTCCTCCTGAAGGCTCTGCCAGCCATGCCACTGTCTCACTGGGAGGCTCCCTCACACGGTCATTATGGCCTCCTTTTCAAAAATAGCAAGGCAGCCTTCAGAGACAGGGGAAAGCTTCTGTTCCATGGCTTTCTGGGACCAACTTTCAGTCTCTGCCATTCAGGACGTAAACACTTTCTACATGCACTGGTCTCAGGGGAGAGGCTTTTACGCTAAGTGATTCTTGGCTTTGGATTCCCAAGTAGGGCCTGGGAAATCTGCTTTTCAGCTGCAAGATGTGCGTGAGAGAGAAATGGTTTAATTTGCATTCTCAAGGGGCTTTGGCTCAGATACTCCTGTTGGGATGACCATAGATTTTAAACCACAAAAAAAAGGAAGATGCAGCATATGCGAAGGCAGCATAAATACCCTAGAAATCTGTAAGGTTTTAGTGCTTTGCTTTCTGCCTAAAATTTTGAGGCCAGACCACATCTCAGGCTAGCCACAGCGGAATTCACATGGCCATGAGGCGTCTAGGCCCTGGTTAGTGTTGGGAGTTCTTCAGCCGCTGCATGGGGGTTTGCCTGAGCCTCAGAAGCTGTCAGTAGAGGGACTCACTCAGGCTCCTGGTTTGGATCAATTCATAGCAAATGCTTAGAAATGAAGTGGAAAGAGATTCTGTCATTAACAATCTGAATAGGTGCCACTTTCCTGATACCTGGACAATAGTAGGTATTAAGCCTAGAAACTTAGATCACCTCCCGGGAGATTCCTGAATTTGATTTGATATTTATCTCAAATAGACCAAGTTGTAAAACGGGAAGAGCTGACTTGCCATGGAGTGGGATTAAGATTATTTTTTGTTTCCTTTTCTCCTTACCTTCCATGTAAACCAAAGCTCTTGAGCAAGTTAAGATGTGGAGAATGAAGTTCCATTCTGCACAACTGATGTGGAGTGCTGCAACTTCTGTACAAGTCCCTATGTCAATTCATGAAACTCTTTCTTTGGTTCCTAAAAGTCCATATTGTCCAATTACAGCACTCTTTCCATAACTTTGCTGCCAGGACATTCTGTTCAATATCAGCCCACCTCATTCTCTGACAGCATTTCTAGCCATTTCAATATCTATACTGGCCTTCTGTTACTGCCGTTAGCCTCATGATTGTTTGACCTCCTTGTCATGAAATCTCATGTCCTAATTGCAACCACAAAGCAATAACCTTATCATTGTTTTATCCTGCTCTGTTTTCAAATGCTTGGAATTGGCATGCTCCTCTCATTCTCTTTCCCTTTCTCTGCTCCTACTCCAGCCTTTAACTACTGGGAACCAACTAACTTACAGTTATCACTATTCTGCTCTCATTTATATCCCTATCGTATTCAGGTACCATGGTCAGATATTTTAACTTATCTTTATTAATATTCAAGGCCTTCTTAGCATCTTGCTGTGCCCAATTTGCTATCATTTCATATCATTTATTCTCATTTCTGCTCCTGGGCTGCAGATCATTGCCAAAGAAAATGCTGGAGTTTTGCCAACCTGATCTGCTACACGTCATGTTAACTTCAAATGGGCACGCATTTCTGCTCATCACTTTCATCACTCATGTCTTTTTGCTTCCTTAGAAGACCAGGATGGTCTTCTAAACAGGTGTATATCCTAAAATAATTTTGAAAATCTATCTATGTTCACACATTTTTAAGTGAACATGCGAAAGCTTTTAGCAAATTTTAATAGTTAAAATATGTACTTTCTGGAATATTGTAATATTGACATTTAAAAATAAAAGTGTTGCATCACTTCTAAAAACAAACCCCTGGCAACAGAAATACCTGGCATTATCTATTTAAAATGAGCAATCCATTTAAAAATCACACCAACAAAGACTTTTTTTAACAGACAGAGATTTCACATTATTCCTTTTATCTCTTGAATTCATAGTCCATTCTGCTTCCTCCAAATTTTATTCTAATGTACTTTTATGCTTAATGTCATTTATTCATCACTCTAACAGACTTTATGCAACTAAAGGCTTATGTACTTTATTTATTCATTTTTAATTACTATGACCACAGAACTCTATGCATTAACACATTTTTTTTTTTGCTGGATTAGGTTATCATGGAAGTAATTATGAGTATAGATTTGATCAAAACATCATAAATATATGGCAGAGTTTGAGAAATATTATTAAGCAAATATCTTAATCTCTGTATTAAGCATCTCTTCAATAGACTGATAGAAATGGGTATCTGGTTACTAATGAAAGGAACTGTTAAACTTTTTCTTTGTTTCCTACGCCTGAATTTTTATACTTGAGTAATGTATGGAATGGATGAGAGATCTGCCAACTTTTGAGGAAGTGAAGGAAGGGAGGTTGTGAGGGGAAGTGAACAGAGAACTGCAAGATGAGCCAACACATACGGGCTTTCTCCAGGAAGCCATGAGCAAGTAGAGGATCTGGAAATCAGTTTCCTTCAAGCACTCCGTGCCCTGTGCTCTCAGGGTTCCTGGCATCCCAATTTGAAGACCAATGTTCTGAACTCTCTCCTCTCCTCAAGCCCTAGTTCCCAGGCAGTGAGGACAGTGGTTGAATGAGATCTTCATTTTCTATCCCTGCTACTGCAAACAATCTAACTTTCCCCCTTTTTTCTCTTCTATCCCCCTTTTTGGAACATGTATCATTGCTTGTAAGGTTAATTTATTCCTTCTCACAAATGCTGTTTTTGCATGTTTTTTAAATTGTATCTTCTCTCCTACTATCATTTTCAATTTCTTTCTTGTTTCTTTTCCTTCTGCCAATAAATGTGCCAGTCTTTTCTATTTGTGTATTTCTGAAAAATTTAGCTAAAAAATTTCTTGATCTTTCTGCCTCCTCAATACTAAGCTATTTCCATTCTATCTATGGCTACATTTCTAGACTTGCGTATTCAACTCTAATATGTCTGATTCTCTCAATATTTTACCTTCAACGATCAACATACTCCATCCTAGATTTTCCCCACTCTACCCACACCAACAAAGACTTAAATACATTGATTTACATTTTTTAGATTTTCTATCTCTCAGACGTCAACTCATCTGTCTTATTTTCTTGTTTCTCCACGGGGTAGGCCCCAAGTATTCCCAGGCAGCTTCTCTTGCCAAGAGGTTTATCAAACCCTGCTCAATGTTGGGGTTCTCCTCTGACTCGGGACTTCTAACCTTCTCTGGAAGGCTGCCTTTTCTTCTGAAATTCATTTATCGAATTTTTAAAAATTTCCCTTGCGACTTCATCTTTGACACATTCTGAAGTGCATTGTTTACTTTCCAGATGTTTTCACTTGGTGTTCACTGACAATGCAAGAGTAAGGGGATCAGCTTGGCTTTTAAATCCACAGTTTGGCTCAATTTATTTTAGAACCCCATTTCCCATTAATACTTGCAACAGAAGCCCTAGTTCCAGCATAACTTAATGTTCCAAACCACGTCTGAATATTACTTTGGGCCTTTCTCACTTTAAATTTTTGCTTATACTTACGATTCTTTTATAATCAGGTTTTCTTTTAGTTTTCCAAATAATGGTTGCAAAGTCATCTTAAGATTATTCTATTTCTTAATTTAGAAAAACATTGCAGTTGAAATTATGGAAAGGTAATAAGAAATGATGATTCTGAGGAAACAGAAATAGCCTAAAGCAGTGGTTCTCAACCTTCCTAATGCCGTGACCCTTTAATACAGTTCCTCATGTTGTGGTGACCCCCAACCATAAAATTATTTTCGTTGCTACTTTATAACTGTAATTTTGCTACTGTTATGAATTGTCATGTAAATATCTGATATGCAGGATGTATTTTCATTGTTACAAATTGAACACAATTAAAGCATAGTGATTAATCACAAAAACAGTAAGTAATTATATATGTGTTTTCTGATGGTCTTAGGTAACCCCTGTGAAAGGGTCATTCGACCCCCAAAAGGGTCGCGACCCACAGGTTGAGAACCGCTGGCCTAAGGAGTGATCATATTAGTGCCCAGAGTTTGGGTTCCTAACCATATACCCAATTTGTTCCCACACAATACAGAATACATGATTTAAGAATGTCTGATGAATGAATGTTGCCATTTGAATGAATGACTCTATTGTCAATTCCCACTTGTATTAATTTGCCCTGAAAATTTGAGTAAATTCCTCATGTTTTCTGAGTTTCTTTTGAACAGGGCTAATAATGATTAATTTGCAAAATGTCTGGGGTAAAACTATCTCATAGCTGCAAAGGATTTTAAAAGTATATATATATTTAATAATAGCATAACACGAGGTTTCATAGAATATTATTATAGTGTTTAATCTCAGAGAACAAGTACATATAATTGAGGCCTGTTAAATAATGGAATATACAAATTATTTTTGAAAATCCAAAATACATTCAATAAAAATTATTAGGTAGCAAACTTAATGCAAACAATCCCATTTTATTGTATCTCTTTGAATTTATATTATACTTCTTTCTCAGTTCAGAGAATTTAATTAAATAATTTTTAACAAAATCAACATATAATCATCCAGTAAAACCTACTGGTTAGTAAATGAATCATAGATGCATACTTTTCTATGTAGGTATGGACATGTGTTGATAATTTCTTACATGAGATTGCACCAGTTAAAATGCTGTTTCTTGCTCTGAGTGGCATTTTGACCTTTAGAGAGATCATTCTAGAAGCCTTCCCTTCCTGCATACTGCTGAGTAATGGCGGTTGAGAACACTGTGAGCCCTGTTACTGATTTCCCTCTTATGTCCCAATGGGCTGGTCTGGAGTGAGCACCATTGGCAGTGGGTCTCACACTAGAGTTTTTTTAAACTCATTCTTTCCTTGGGAGACTCATGAAAATGCAGACTCCAAGGCTCCACCCTCAGCCATAGAACTAGAATATACAAACGTCACCCCAAAATCAGCTTCCTTTTTTTTTTAAAGTATTCTAAGTACAATCAGACCTTGTTAAAATTTATAAATCACTGGTCTGAAACAAGACAATCCATATTCTCAGGTATGGAATTTCTCTCTACATGGCAGAATTTGGCTCACCTGCCCACATCCCTGGGGCATTAGATATAGTGTGGTCTATTTAATATTGCTTTCTGTGGCCTGGCCGGTGTGGTTCAGTGGATGAGCATGGACCCATGAACTAATAGGTCACAGTTAGATTCCTGGTGAGGGCACATGCCCAGGTTTCAGACTTGGTCCCCAGTGTGGGGCATGCAGGAGGTAGCCAATCAATGATTCTCTGTCATCATTGATGTTTCTCTCTCTCCCTCTCCATTCATCTCTGAAATCAGTAAAAATATTTAAAAATATTGCTTTCTGTGTCTGACTGACAGTTTACATTACTTTTACATCAGCTGGTGGGAACAGAGGTTACTACTTAATTCTTTATTCCATCACTAGTTGCTATCCTCACCTACTGCCTTGGTATCTGTGTATTGTTGAGTATCATTGATGACATACTATACTCTTCTTTATATGTCTTTATAGGTTCTTAGGTTATTGTTTTTAGTTGCAAAAATTGTGTATATTTTGTCTCCCTGACCAGATTTTAAGCTCCCTGAAGACAAAGAGGATGACCTATTTCTTTAATATTCTGCACCAGTGCCTTGCTCAGAACTTTGAGGCCAATAATTCATTAAATGCATTTTAACAGACTGCTTTTCTGCATACACATATTCAATTTTAGAAGAACTAGTATGCTCTGAGCTCTATGGTGATACTGTGCCTGGATATCCATGTATAGGTTACCTAACGGGATACTGGATACAGCATTAGGTGCTTGGTTCATTTGGTACTTCAGGAGAGGGAAGGTGCCATTTTGGTATAGTCTTATTAACAGCCAGGAGGGATTTGTGATTAATTAAAAATGTTAGTGATCATCAGTGCCTGAGAGTCAGGGAAGATAGTTATTCAGCATCTGCTCTAATTATAACTGAAGTGCCCCCCAGATTGCCTATATTCTAGTCACCTCAAAGTACAGTTATTCTAGGAACATCTTAGAATAATAGATGACATTTTACTTAAGCTAATTAGCATTTTCTAAAAACCCAAGAATGTTTTAGTTTCTTCTTCTAAAAAGAACTTTATATTATTTTTTTAAATATTAAGATGACAATGTGCGGGGTGTGTGTGTGTGTGTGTGTGTGTGTGTGTGTGTGTGGTGTGTACATAAGATTGTGAACACTTAGAAATGCTACCTGATTTTCAGCTTTAATGAGGAGAGAGCATATTTCATTAATGTGTGCTGATCAGTGGGTAGCATTTATTCACAACGATGAAAATCGAGATACAGCCAAAGTAAGGTTTCATATCCTTGTGGTAGTTGCTCATCAAAGATCAGAAAATTAGTGTGTGTGTTTGTGTTGAAAAGTCAGTTTTTAATTTAATATTTAAGTGGAGCTTTACTGGAGGAAATTATTAGAAGCTGCCACATGAAATGTTTCACTACCCTTGTGCATAGAAAATGCCATTTGTGATGTGGATCTGAAGTTTCTTGTAGAACTTAGGCAAGGAGGTACTTGAGTTTCTCAGAGAAACTGGCACACATTTCTTTATGAAAATAGAAACTGTGTAATTGACAGTGTCTGCCTTTTTGGTTGGTTGCTAAAAAACTTAGAGCCAAATTTAAAGCTGAGCTCTGCCAATTATGTAGATTGAACAGCTGAGTATCTATGTTCTTTTACCATCTAATCTTGACACTCTGCTCTTGGTATTTTTCAGATGCCCCTACCTAGAATTCTTCATGGAGAAATATGGAATTATTATATTAATATAATAGATAAAATAAGGTAATTACTTTGTGATTTATAAGGAGGGTGATATTGGACAATTTTCAGCTGCAAAAATAAGCA
This sequence comes from Myotis daubentonii, assembly GCF_963259705.1. Taxonomy (NCBI): domain Eukaryota; kingdom Metazoa; phylum Chordata; class Mammalia; order Chiroptera; family Vespertilionidae; genus Myotis; species Myotis daubentonii. Next base: position 26,062,315 of record NC_081856.1, read on the forward strand.
CAATCGTATTTTCCTATCTACTTCACAGGATGGCTGTGAGGTTTAATTTAGGTCAGGTAAATTATAGGGAATAATACCAATGGTATTTTTTTTAGAGATGGTACAGCTTTAAAGTCTAAGCTATATTTACTCTGAGGATTCAGACACATCACTAGGGTTAATGGGGCAGGACAAGCAAGACTGTGCAGGATAAGAAGAATCCTAGAAACAAACCCATCCGAGGTAAAGATAGGGCAACGGTGAGCTCCATCATTGTTTAGGATCAATATCAGTGGGTAGAATGATTTTATTTATAAAGGGTGTCCCAAAATTCACGCAAGAAGTAATTTTGATAGAAAACACAGGTTTATAATTAAAAATTGTAAATATTTTATTGATCACACACAATACAGGATAGGGTTATGTATGGAATAGCATATTGGGTAAATGGCCTCCACGGCTTTGCTGGCACATATGCACTCTTTTGTTGAAATTTTCCATGACCGTTTTGCATAAATGTGGCTGAATTTCGATGAGGCTCATTTTCATCTTGATGGCTTGGTTAATCGACAAAATTGTCGCATTTGGGGTTCAGAAGATCCACGAGTGATTGTTGAGAAACAAATGCATCCACAGCATGTCACTGTTTGGTGCAGATTTGGGCTGCAGGCATCATCAGACCATTCTTCTTTGAAAATGCGGCTGCTCAGGCAATAACAAAAGACTGTGTATGTGCCAGCAAAGCCGTGGAGGCCATTTACCCTATATGCAATTCCATACATAACCCTATACTGTATACTTTATGAATCAATAAAAAATTTACAATTTTTAATTATAAACCTGTGTTTTCTATCAAAATTACTTCTTGCGTGAATTTTGGGACACCACCCTTTAGTATGCTGGTCTTTTCATGCTATACTTATGTCAGGCCCCTGGGGAGAGAAAGTATAACAGTTAAAAGAGTGGTTTCACTAAAATTTCTATAAGATACTGAGAATGTAAGGTGACTTTTATAACCAAAGAACAGTGCAAAGCATAAATCTACCCTTGCTGCCTCCATTTCCTCATCTTCTATTTTTTTTCCAACTACTTCAGTCTTCTTAGTTGATAGGTCAAAGCGACCCCCAGCTTCCCTATAGAAATGACTTTGATAAAGTTCAGCAATGAATGCTTAAGAGCAAAGCCCAAGGTCTCTCGTACTGGTCTCTCTGGAATATGGCAGTGTTCATCACTTCCTGTTGGAAATGCTCTTCTCTTGACTTCTGGGACACCATCCTCTTACCTCCTGACCATTTCTCCTCCCCTCCTGCTGGTCTCTCTGTTGCAGCCCACACTCCAGGATTGAGAGAAAGACAGTCAACTCTTCCACCTGTCTTCTTCTCACCATACATATTTTAAGATTCTGTGTATCCCATGTGAGAAGTTCTATGTACTAATAATACTCAGAATGACAATGTAGGTTATTTATGTACTTTAAAAAATAGAACATGTTCACATCTAACAGACCACATTTGCATTTTGAAATGACTTCTTGAATAGGAGAAAAAAAGAAACCAGCATGTGAGGGATTGCACTTAAATCTAAACAGAGCCCTCAGCATGTCCAGCACATATGTAAGTGTCATTTTTTGTGTGGAGGAAAAACATTGAGAGCCACCCATCCAATTTACCACCAAAAGTGTGATGACTCTAAATCTGTATTACATTCCAGAAGTTTGTCCTGCTTTCCAGACTAACACTTCCAATCGGTTTACAATACTTGAGTGCTCCTCAGGAACTTCAAGTCAAACTTGTCATTTCTCCTTGAGTATGTTTCTCCTCCTAGATTCATCAACCTACCTGAGGCTATCCAAGATTCACCCTGCCCCTGTACACAGCTGCTTGTATTTCCACGCCATTCTTTACAAACCTGTCCTTTCCTCTCAGTCAGTGGTCTTCACACTTCAGTAAGCATCTGCATCCCCTGCAGGGCTTGTACAACGTAGATGGCTGGGCCTTGTTCTCAGTTTCTGATTCAGTGTGTGTGGCATAGAGCCAAGAACTTGCCTTTTTAACAGGTTTCCAAGTGATCCGCTGCTGCTGATTGGGACGGGGTGGGGTAGGAGGGGGCAAATTACACTTGGGAAATCACTGGATTAAGTCTCTGTTATTATTATTATCTTAATTTTTTTTTCTCTAATCCTTTCTCACTTGTCTTAGGTAATGGTCCCCAATGCATCTCCTATACCAGTGTTGTCCCATGGAACTTCCTGTGATGATTGAAATGTTCATTCGGTGCTGTCCGATGGAGTAGCCATTAGTTATGTGTGGCTACTGAGCATTTGAAATGTGGCTACTGCGACTGAGGAACTGAGTTTTAAATTATTAAATTATTATTTAATTGTCAATGTAAGTAGTGGCTACTATATCGGATAGTGCGACTCCATACTGTTCCTAGACAAGAATTCATATTTCTTTGTTTAAAATGTTCTGATGGCTTCACATTGTTCACAGACTAAAGGTGGATTACAGTGTAATCCACGCTCAGCTTTCAAATCAGGTAAACCTGATTCAAATATTGGCTCCGCTACTTAATAGCTGTGTTGCTTTAGGCAAGTGAGTTAATCTTTGATTTTCAATTTCCTTGTCTGTTAATGATCAATAAGTAGAACCCATTATTTTATTGGGAAGCTCATAATCATTAATAAACATGATAGTAACAATAATAATTATTATTGCAAACCCCTTTTAAGGCATACAGATCCCTTCACAATGTGGAGCTTTCTTGCTTTCCAATTTTAATTTTGATAAGTTTTTGCTAAGTCTTGTGCCTTAACTTCCAGACTTTCTAAATTATTCACATTTTCCTCAAATATTGTCACCTAATTCATGCTCTTGTGCCTTTTCTTGGGTTTCTTTCTTGCTGCTCTACCCTGGTGAACACAACTTTTCTTTTTGTATTAAACCCAAGGGGCTACCTTATCTAAGAAATGCTTCTGCTTTCCCCGGTCACATTAGTTAGAGCTGACCACTCCCTCCTTTTTGTCTGAACAATGCACGATTCCTATCGCAGTATCTACCACCTTTTATTACATTTTTCTGCCCACATGTATCTCCTCCTCCTGGACTGTGTTTCTGGAGAGCAAGGCCATTTTTTTCATTTTTGTATTTCCAGGACCTCGCTCATCACCCATTACAGGCACGGAATACCTGTCTGTTCAGGGAATGATGGGCCAGGTCCTATGAAAATGTAGGCTTTGATAGTTCCTTGAGCTATAGAAGACTGTTCAAATCTTTGGTCCAGGATTTGTTCCTGAGCAGTTGTGTGACCTTAGTAAGCTGACTCACTTCTTTGGCTTTTTCCAGTGGGGCATTGAGGTACAGGCTCTTAAGAGCCTGTCCTTCTCTAACACCCTCAACCCTCAGCGTCTTTTACACAGACCTTTTATTGTAAAGTGCTGCTACATTCATTCATATGTAACATACTTTTGGTGCCAAGAAAAAGAAACATTGAGTTTTTTGAATGAGGATAAAGATTTAAAATGATTATTTATTGTTTTTTTCTTATTTTAGCTGAAGTATAATTTAAACACTGAAAATAAGAATTCAAAATCAAACAAAAAGGGCAAGAAAATAGCAAAATATAGAAATGTATTTAGAAAACAGCAAGTATGCTGGGTGACTCAGACACTGGGCATAGGTGGGAGGAGAAGACAAAGAAAGGCTTGCAAAACTAGGCTGGGCATATTGCAAAGGAGCTGCACTGTCAACAGACAAGAGAGAACTCCAAGAACATCAACACAGCACAGTGTTTTGAGTTAATCATATCAGGGAAGATAAAGATGACAAAGAATTTTCAACATTGAGTCCTGGAGTGACATACTAGGAGCCTGAACTAATATGTTGGTAAAGATTGAAATAAAGTTAAGAAAACAAATAGTGCAGTGAACAAATATTCTGACTGTGGAGACTGATTAAATATGGGGAGAGATAAAGATGATGAAAAGTGATCCCTTATTTCCATGTGTGCATACTGAGAATGAGAGAGGTACAAATCCCAGGAATCAGGAAGTTTGAGAGGGATGGCAAGAGTTTGGTTTTGGATACATTGACTTTGACATGATAATGGATTGTTTTTATAAGAATGCAGAGTAGAAATCTAAAAATTAAGAGGGACAACCTGAAGTTGAGTCTTAGGGCTGAGTGTTTGAAAAGGTCAATCAAAGAATTTAAGCAAAAAACCTCAAGTTGAACATTAAGAAGAATCAGAACAGAGTAGGACTTAAGGGATCAGCTAGTTTAATTTTCTCATTTACGAGCTAGACGTTACACAGATGAGCAGCTTTTGGTTTAATTAAATCAAATTCCTGTTCCATGGATTTGCCTGGATTTATTTTGATTGCAACGATCCTTCCAATCAGTGACTTATACCAGTAAAGAGAAATGTTTAGATTTTCAAGGCTAAGCTTTATTTTACACAAAATGGCTTCCAACTCATTGATTGTTCATTAGACAGACTGCATCTCAATCTCTGGCTAGAAGTCCAGATGTATGAGCACTTTATTGACTCACTCTTTTTTTTTTTTCCAGAGCGATGATTATTTTATATGAATAAAAACAAGTTTAATAAATCATCTGGTCATGCCAGACATATGAATAGAAACGTACAAAGCATAGAAGGGAAACCAATTTCTTCCAAACTAAAAATACACTGAAAAAAGAAAGTGCAAAATTGTACAAGCTTGACTATTCCTACTTTACTGTTCTTTTTAACATAATTGACAGGCGGCTTGCCTGCCAGGGAGCGTTGTAACCACAGCTGACTCAATCAGGAGTGAGGGTGGCTGCTTGGTGTTATCTAATATCCTACTCAGAGTATGTGACAGGCAGGCACCATTTACTGTGAGAGGTTAACGTTACCCTCCTTCAAAATGAATAGTTTAATAAACCAAGCATCAAAACAGAGTTAAGAAAGTCTCAAAGTCCCCAGTCTTAATTCTTATGCTAGAAAAAAACCACACAGATGGAAATGTAAGGAGTATATTGGCTGTCTCTTAAAATCCCACAGGTTAGAAAAGGTCTCAAGAAAAAAAAATATCTTGCCTGAATTTTATTGCAAGCTGCAAAATGACTGCTGGTGACGTGCAGTTTCTTTTCTGTAAAGGGAGGCCTGCCAGGTTGTCTTTTAGATAGTAGAGGATGGGTGTTATTTCAAGGATGGGTGTTATTTCAAGACACTCTCAATGAAAGAGTAATGATAATGGACTAAGACTGACATAGCAGTGAGAAATAGTGTAAAAAGACTTAACCAGGAAGGTCTTTGCCTTCACCCCCTGCTGTTAACCTGGTTCCTTCTTTTTTTCCTTGGCCAATCTTCTTAGAAAACTAGTCTGCGTTTGCTAATTTCGCTTCCTCCCCTCTCCACCCATGACAGGGGCACTGGGGGTAAGAGAACACCATTTATCTTCCATGATTTAAAACTTGGAATGATGCACAGAATTAGCTCCCACTGTGCATCTGATTTAGGTCATATCTTCGTTCAACTCTTGCCACATAAAACAGCTTCTAATATTCTCCTGTATTCCCTGGCTTTTTAACTATTAACACTTTCTTAGATGTCATTGTTATTGTCTCATAACTGGCAGAACGTACAGATCCTGTTCAGAAAAATGGTCCACACAGGTCTCCCTCCATCTGTACATGTTTATTGTTACGGGCTTTATTCTCTATTTCAACCTTTGCTATATTTTTTTCTCAATCAAATAGGCTATACCTATTAACAAATTGGGTGAGATATAAGACTAAGTCTCTTCTTGGAGGTTAATGAAAATTAGATATTTTCCTATCCAACTTTTCATGAAAGAAAGATTGAGGCATTTTTGAAAATAAGCATAGAAATGGGTGGTACAGTATACCTTTCTGTGAGGGTCTGCTCCTTGGAGACATTTTATTTTATTTATTCATTTTTTATTTTTTAAAAAAATGTGTTTTATTGATTTTTTACAGAGAGAAAGGGAGAAGGAAAGAGAGCTAGAAACATCGATCAGCTGCCTCCTGCACACCTCCTACTGGGGATGTGCCTGCAATCAAGGTATCTGCAGGCAGACACTCTATCCACTGAGCCAAACCGGTTAGGGCCCTTGGAGACATTTTAATCTTGTTTGCTTCTCTGCTCAGTGTCTCGGCTGAGCCATGCAAGTTCCCTATGCAAGATCAGTTCCTCCATTCCCACCCCCTCTCTGCTCTGATTTCCCATAGTTCTGGCTTTACATGGGGATCTCTGATTGGCCCTCTTCACTACTTGGGCTCATTAAAAATCAGGTTCTCTGCAACTGGAAATGAGCAGATGTCCTCGGACTAAACTCCGGCTTCATACTCACTGCTCTGGATTATGCTTTCCTGCTGTTTGTACCTCTCTTGTCCTTTTATTCCTGCCAACTCAGATACGCCTCAATATTTTAAAATACAGTTTTTCCAATATTTTATGAGTTTTTGACCAGAGGGGTTTTTTTATGCATATAATAGGACATAGTAGCTGGCATAGAAGACCACTGATTCCTTCTTTAAATTCATTTGGACAGACTCGTTTCTTGGTGCTTTCTTTGATAAGCTTCTCTTTTTTATCCTCCCTTTGTGTTTTGCCTCCTATTTCCATATTTTATTCACCTTTAGGCCAGTAAGGGACCTGTTCTGAGTCACTGTTCCCTAACCATGCATTTTGGTGCATTGCTTTAGGTGTTCCGCTTTGAACTGAGTTCAGTACTAAGTTAACTTTTAAAATCTGATAATAAGCCCCTAGCGTGCCACTCACCGAGTCATTGTGGATCCACTCTCTCTCCCTCTTCAGCTGCCAACTCTCACATCTTCTCTATGATTATACCCAGGGCCTTTTCAGTTTTAATCCATTCATTGTAGTTTCTTTAAAGGAGAACCCATGCTTCTTCACATTCCTGCTTCTTTGCTCTTTGTAACTCACTTAACATTTTCTTTTGAATACTTCTCATTCCTATTGTTGATGCATCTAAATCACCAGTGGGGCTTATCAGTGAACCACATGCAAAACAATGCTTAGTCAAAATTTTAGTAAACATAGACCTATTATTTGCTAAGTTGGTTTGGGTATTTTCTATGTGTTTTAATCACTGTACAGCATTATTTCATTTAATCCTCTTGGGATAGTTAACTATCCCAAGAAGTAGGCATTATTTAAAATCCCCAATTTTTAAATGAGAAATTTGAAGTGTACATAGATTAACTAACATGCTTACATCTTATTGTTATTGAATAGTTTAGGTGGACTTGACCTAGACAGTCTTCCAATAAATAAAACAATGTATGTATAGTAGCCAGCATTGTCTGGGTCACATTGTAGGCACTCAACAAGTGTTTGTTCCTCCTCCTTATATGATTCACATTCTCAGATCCATATGATTGTGGGGGACTAGATGGACTTCTTTACAATAAGGCTCTAAAATGACTATGTAGGTAGCTAGGAACCTAATTACAATAAAAGAAGCTTTGAACTCATGTTATAAACCCTCCAGATTAGATCAGAATCCTTAGACTATCAGCTGTATTGCAACCCTGATTCAAAGATCACACATAAACTTCTAAATTTGATTTGGGCTAGATACTTCCCTCCTTAATATAGCAGACTGAATAAGCTGCTTGCTAAAATCATTTCTTGATTCAGGTTGGCTATCAGAATCCTTCTATCAATACCTTCATGCACAACTTACTTCCTCTACAATTTTTTTTTTTTTTTTTTTTTACTGTGAAGTACACATATTCAATCTTCAATCTCTGTGTTGAATTCTGAGCAGAAACAGCAAATCCCATAACTTTGTAACATGGGTTTTTTCCCCCTTGTTTAGGAAACTAGGTATGGAAGGTATAGAAATGAGAGTAATGAAAAATTCTGAGCACAGAAGTGTGTGTCTGAGAACCCTTTCATAGCACACAGGCCTCAGATGATCTAGCAGCTGGACCTTCTATGGTATTTGGATCAATCAACTCTTGAAACTTGAAAGGTGCATAGAGATAATCAATCAAGCCCAACACCTTTACTTTGCAGAGAGGGAAATGGAGGCTCAGATAAGAGGATTTGCATGGTGATCGCCCCTGAACCCTGTGTCTGTTGTCATAGAGGCACGGGACTGAGCCATTTCTCTCTCCCCCCTGCCCCCCTTAAAATAGAGAACACTTCTTTGACTTAGTTGTTTTTATAATTAGCTTCGCAACTGAATGTGACAGCATAACAAACTGTGTATTACTTCTATTTGTTGCATGAAGCCCGTTTTTTCATTTTTTTTTTTTTAAATTTGTCCTGCAGGATGAAGACCTACAAGAAAGAAAGGATTTAGTCCAAAAAGTGGAGACTCAGCCGGCTAGTTTTCTGATGGTGTGATTGTGAATGATAACCTGCAAGATGCATGTGCCCAGTTGTCTGCAGCTCAGAAGGCGTAGAAGGAGCAAGAAACATGGATTTTCTCTGTTGCTGTCTTAATGAGGCCTCCTGCTTAATTCTAGAGTTTAAACAATGTTCCCCATTACAGAGATCTGCAGTATCTGACCCATTATAATGTACGCAACTTTAAAGGGCTGCAGTTTATTACATACTCTTATTTGCAAAAAAGTATTTATCTTATGATTACATAAAGTTGCCTATTTGGCTTTTAGGAAAAAAAATATCTTGCCTTACATCATACACAGCACTGGGAGGAATCTGAGCAATATTAAGGACCAGGCCTTTTCTGCTGCTATAAGCTTGGCGATAAATTCTGAATGTGTGGGGTTGGAGGTCAAAGGCCATGGAACAAAAGTCCTCTTTGAGTTATACATAAAAGAGAGCCAAATAAATGTCTTTCCAACTAATGGAAAAAGGACTTCTGAGGTCAAATTGGAGCACATCTCAGGAATTTTCCAGGATAAACTTCAACTTTTGTACAACACCATTCTAATTTGGTTGTGCTAAATATAGGCTTCTGATCAGCAACTTGTCAAATAGATTTATTTTTAAACCCCTCTTTACTTAAAAAGCACATCTGTGGAGTATTCTTAGCAGAGCTGTAAGACCAGTGACACACTCATTTCTTGACTGCAGCAATCAAGGGTTAATTTTTGGTTGGTTAAATAAATTCTGTTATTAAAATAGAAGCACTGTAAAGTAAGGCACCTAGGCATTCAGTGTAAATGAAGAACCTGCTATTTTGTCTTAATAAGAAAAATGTTTCTGATTGAATATGTTATATGGTTCATTAGAAACCCGATCCATAAAATGGCTTGTACATTAAAGATTAACATAGAGATAATAGGGTTGCATATGTAAGAAAAACTGTGTACTTGATAAATATGTACCATTTGACAAAAATATGCTGTAATGAAGAGTGATTTGTAACAGGGCAGCTTGTTTTGGGCAGCTCAGTGTGCAGATAATTCTGCAGGATGTTACGTGTTTTTTTATCCTCAAAACGAACACCTGCAGCTTTTTGAGGATGAGCTGGAAGGTTTCAGGGGCAGCTAACATCTCTAAGTATATATTCTAAGAGGATTAAAGAGTTAAGATGCCTTGTTTGCCTATACAGCTCCTAGGGCAAGGGAAACAAAAGAGAAAGTAAACAAATGGGGCTACATCAAAATAAAAAGCTTCTGCACAGCAAAAGAAACCATCAACAAAGTGAAAAGGGAGCCCACTGTATGGGAGAACATATTTGCCAATGATACATCTGATAAAGGGTTATATATGTAAAATATGTAAGGAACTCATACAACTTAACAAAAGGAAGACAAGCAATCCAATTAAAAAATGGGCAAAGGACCTAAATTGACACTTCTCCAAAGTGGACATACAGAAGGACAACAGACATATGAAAAAAATACTCAAGGTCATTAATTATCAGAGTGATGGAAATTAAAACCACAATGAGGTATCATCTTACACATGTCAAAATGGCCACCATCAACAAATCAACAAATGACAAGTGCTGGTGAGGATATGAAGAAAAGAGAACCCTAGTACACTGCTGGTGGGAATGCAGACTGGTGCAGCCATTATGGAAAACAGTATGGAGTTTCCTCAAAAAATTAAATATGGAATTGCCATTTGACCCAATGATATCCCACTTCTAGGAATATATACTAAGAATCTCAAAACACCAATCAGAAAAAATATATGCACCCCTATGTTCACAGCAGCACGATTTACAATAGCTAAGATCTGGAAACAGCCCAAGTGCCCATCAGTAGATGAATGGATAAAAAAAGCTGTGGTGCATTTATACAATGGAATACTATGCAGCAGTAAAAAAGAAGGATCTCTTACCCTTTGAAACAGCATGGAGGGATCTGGAGCATATTACACTAGGCAAAATAAGCCAGTCAGAGAAAGACAAGTATCACATAAATTCATTCATATGTGGAATCTAAAGAATAAATAAACTGATGAACAAAATAGTTTGAGAGACATAGAAGCATGGAATAGACGCTGAACCTCAGAAGGAAGGCAGGGATGGGTGGGTGGAAAGAGATTAACCAAAGAACTTATGTGCATATATATGCATAACCCATGGACACAGACAATAGTGTGGTGAAGGCCTGGGTGGGGGGCACGTGTGGGCTAGAAAGGGTCAATGGGGAATAAGGGGACATCTGTAATATTTTCAACAAGAAAGATTTAAAAAAGTTAGGATGCCCACTAGGTCTAGGCATTGGTAAAACTATGAAATGGGCAAAATTTGCTTTGGGAGTTCCTTTCCTTCTGTGGCAGTCATACGCTGGCATCTTTCTGCTTTCTGCACCCCACCTGTAGGGGACTCTCAGCGTTCAAGAAATGCCCTAAACTTCAAATGTGACTCCTCTCATTGTGGGTGCTTTCCTCTACTGTACTGCATTCTAAGGAAGGAGACCTCTCCTCTGTCTAGGGCACAATCCTATCTAATAATAGACAATCATGGTAATTGACCATACCTTTGCTACACCTCCCATTGGCTAATCAGCACGATATGCAAATTAACCACCAACAAAGATGGTGGCTGATTTGCATACTGCAGGCAGGGTGGGTCAGCGTGAGCCGCCATCCCCGTGTGCCGCCTAAGCCCCATCCCCCAGCCGGGACCCCCGTGTGCGGCCCTGGGTAGCAGCGTGAACAGGCCGCCTAAGCCCCGCCCCCAGCCAGGACTTGCAGGAATCCTCCTGCAAAAGGCTTCTAGTCTATAATAAAAGCGTAATATGCTAATTAGACTGGTTTGCCGACCACTGCTCTAGGGGAAATACAGACTCATAGAAACTCAAATTCTTCTTCAGTTATAAATGACCAATAGAACCAAAAGATGGGAGACTTCACTTAAATCAGTAGACTTAAAAATAAGATTATATAAAAGTAAATAAACTCAAATTAATGATTTGCTATTATTGCCTGTTCCTATTTTAATCATTGTTCAGTCATAGTTATAATAAAAGAACTCCTGGCCTGATTGGCATAGCTCAGCAGTTGAGCATCGACCTATGAACCGGGAGGCAGGTAATGGTTCAATTCCCAGTCAGGACACATGCCCAGGTTGTGGGCTTGATCCCCAGTGGGGGGCATGCAGGAGGCAGACAATCAATGATTCTCATCATTGCTGTTGCTCTATCTCTCTCCCTCTCCCTGAAATCAATAAAAATATATATTTTTAAAAAGAACTGGATTCTATAAGCAAAAACTGTGAAATAACTTCACTTAGTGTATTCTGCATGCATTCAGTATTATTGTATGCCATTAATGAAAAAATTAAATTCTTCTATAATGTATTATAATTCCAAGACAAAGTTTGTTAGTTAATTTATATTGAAGATATTATAAACCAATTGCATTTAGAGATGTTTAGCTCTTTTCCTCTGTGATATATTTTTGTCTCAATATTTTGAATGGATAAAATAATTCTTTGGTTGGGAAGAGGACAATGCTATTCTAAGAAAAGTACCATAGATAATTACAAAAGTAAATTTGTATTGTAAATATAAATTTTAAAATATGTTGTAAACTAAAAAGCAATACTTCTTTAAGAGCCAGTTTGTCTCCCTGAAGATTGCACGCAGAGGGTGGGCAGTGATCAGTGACTTAATGTTGATGAGGAAGGAGGGGAGGTGCATGAAGAATCTTTCTTGCTGTGAGAGGCTTGGGTGAATCACAGAGAGACCCATATGAAAACATGTTTTCCATGATCGTCTTTTTCTTTGTCCTTCTCTGATATTAGGAGGGGGATAAAGTCAAAGAGGAAAGGGGTTTAGATTTTAAAGGATTAAGTATGACCTTTTCATGGAAAAGTTGATGAAAATAAGGTCAAGGGAGTCATTTAGATTAGAAAGCTTTCTGGAAGAAATTGGAACAATAAAAATGCAATTAATGTAATTTCTCTGGTAAACGAAATTTTCTTAGAACTTCAGATTTCTCCCATAAATGGTTTCATATTCACAAAATAATATATAAATGTATGTATGTTCAACTACCCGCCAATTAGTTTACCCTAAACATTACTGCCAATATCCAGGCTCCAGAGCTAATGCTATTAAGTACTACACCATGCAAAGACAAGCTTCCTCCTGTCCTCACCACACACACACACACACACACACACACACACACACACACACACACATGTCAATGTTTAAATTGCAGTTCACCTCCTCCTGGATAAAATTTAGCCTTTATAATCATAGCGAGATGATACTTTAAATTATATAGATGACAATTATTCTACAGAGAGATTGTACTATTTTAAGTCTATAATATTATGTGGACATGATTGGATTAACCATCAATGATTTGCTCTTCCAGTCCATGAAGAATCAGATGCCAGAATAGTACAGTTGAGCAACTCCAAGAAATGCATCTCATAATAGTGAGTTTTCCTTGAGTAGTTCATTAGCTGCCCCAAGAATCCAGTTAGAAAATATCAAAGGAAATATATGATGATGAAGAAAGTTTACTATAAAAAATGTTTATGCCAGGAACTGAGAAGTACAATCTCAGATTACTGTAAGTGGCTATCGTACTAAAAAACTTTCACAAGGTTGAGAAGTTGCACACACAATCTATCCATCAGATGTTTTTGATAAATGCCAACAAAGGATTCACTTTGACAGTATAGACACAGGCATGCACACTTCACGTTCAAAATAATGGATACCAAGTGAAGAGTCCTCAAGCTAAAGATTCCTGAAATCTCAGGAGTCTAAGGCAATTGATCTTTAGTTGTGGTTCCTGATATTATTAAATACTGGCATTTAAGAGCATTTTGAGCTCTGATTCTGAATTCCTTTCAACTTGAAGTGAATTTGCATTCAATCTATATATAAAATTACAAACCCTAAAGATGTTTTGGGGATTAAAGAAATTCTGTCAAGTAAAATCACTAAATAAGAAAGCAAAGAGAGGCACTCGGATGTTCTTTCTCTCGTCTAATAGCATTTTGCTTTATCTCATGGAGAGGACTAAACTTCATTGTGAGTAACCCTAATTATTTCACCACTTAATAAATGTCCAGTTACTTTAACTACAATTTTTTTATTACTTAATCGAATACCTTTACAGGTACCTTTTAAAATTAAATGTTTTATTTTGAGCTAAGTGGAGGTTCACATGCAGCTGTAAAAAATAATACACAGAGAACGCGTATGCTCTTTCCTCAGTTTCCCCTAATGGTAACAGCTTACAGAACTATAGTACAAAATCATGATATTTGTACAATGAAGATGCACACTCGTTTCATTGACATATTTCCCTCATATTGTCTTTTTATAGTTATATCCTCTTCCCTCTGTCTCTACCCCCTCCTTGACCGCAGGCCACCACTAATCAATCTGTCCTACATTTGGGTGATCTTGGCCTTTACAGGATGTTATGTAAATGGAATTATATGTTTGTTTAGCCATTGACCTGTTGAAGGAAATCTGGGTTGTTTCCAGTTTTTGAATATGAAGAAGAAAGCTATTATAAACATTTATATCTAGCTTTTTATGTGAACATAGGTTTTTCTTCCTCTAGGATGAATGCCCAGGGGTGCAATTATGGGTTATGGAATTTACATAATTAGTTTTTTATTAAAGAAATTGCAAAACTGTTCTACAGAGAGATTGTACCATTTTAATTCCCACCAGCAATGTATGTGGGATCCAGTTTCTCGTTATTCTTACCAGCATTTGGTGTAATAGCTATTGTTTATTTTACCATTCTGATAGGCATATAGTAATATCTCATTGTGATTTTAATTTATATTTCCCTCATGGATAATGATGTTGAACTTTTCATGTGTTTATTTGCCATCTATATGTCTCTGGCAAAATGCTCTTCATGTCTTTGCTCATGACTTAGTTGGATTTTCTTTTTTTTTTTACTGTTGAGTTTTGAGAGATTGTTATGTTTACTAGATACTCTTTTGTGGTTTGCAAATATCTTCTCCCAGTTTCTAGCTTGTCTTTTTATCCCTTTAACAGGGTCTTTCATGGAGCAAAAGTTTTTAACTTTTATGAAGTCTAATTTATCAATATTTTTATGTATTTGCTTCTGGTATTAAGTCTAAAAATTCTTTGTCTAGCTCTAGATCACAAAGAATTTCATGCATATTTTTTTCTAAAGGTTTTATAGTTTTGCATTATACATTTAAGTCTGTGACCCATTGTGACTTAATTTTTGTATGATTTTTGACTGAAGTTGATTTTTCCCCTTAGTTGGTCATATCTGTGTGTCTATTTGGCATGAGTCTTATTGATCTATGTACCTATCCCTCCATCAATATCACACAGTCTTCTTTTTTTAATTGATTTCAGAGAGGAAGGAAGAGGGAGAGAGAGATAGAAACATAAATGATGACAATGAGTCATTGATTGGCTACTTCCTGCACTCCCCACACTGGGGATCGAGCCCACAACCCGGGCATGTGCTCTGACCAAGAATGGGACTATGACTACCTAGTTCATAGGTCAACGCTCAACCACTGAGCCATGCTGGCCGGGCATATCACACAGTCTTGATTACTCTAGTCACATAATACATCTTAAACTTCATAGACTGACTCCTCCCACTTTATTCTTTATTTTCAAAATTGTTTGAGCTATTCTAATTCCTTTGCTTTTCCATGAAAACTGTAGAATGACCCAGTCTATACCTACAAACAATCTTGCTGGGATTTTGATAGGAATTGCTTTAAAGCCATATATTATCAACTTGGGAAGAACTGATAGTTTTACAATGTTGAGTCTTAAAATAATGAACGTGGTATCTCTCTCCATTTATTTAGATTCTCTTTGCTTCTCTCATCAGTATTTTGTGATTTTTCGGTATCAAAGTCCTGTACATGTTTTGTTAGATTTTCACAGAAGGAGGAGGAATGCTGGGTGAAGGTGGAAGTCCAGTCTCCACATGTGGTCTCTGCTGACATGGAGAGGGGTTAAGATGATGGAACTGATCACTGCCTGGTGGGGAAGGAAGTCCAGGTTCCCTACTCATCTTCTCTAATGCCACTGTGGTGGGGTTTGGGCAACTTGTTACAATCTGATGAGGAGGGAAGTCTAGCTGGTGTAGACTACACTTAGCCTTGCTGGTGTAAGTAGCGTTGGGATGGGAGTATTATCTGTGGTGTTTGGCTGGAGTATAGCAGTTATTATCTAAAAGCTTTCTGTCTTGCTAGGATACCTCAATCTTGGTCTTTTAGCTAGAGATACCATTTCCAGGTTGCCATGCTTAAATTCTGGACTATATGGGGCACAAAGAAAACTCAGGAAACTCACTGCTGTGTTGTTCATTGTGTACCAAGGTCTCTACTAAGTCTCACTTATTCTCTATACCTTTCAGAGTCTTCTAATATTTACTTTATTTTGTATATAATTTCCAGAGTAATTGTATTTAGTGCAAATACAATATGTATCTTCCCAGAAGCAGAAGTCCTACAAATATTTTTTAAAATGTATTTTATTGATTTCATAAAGAAAGGTAGAAAGGTAGAGGGGAAAAAATGATAGAAACATCAATGATGAGAGAGAATCATTGATGGGCTCCCTCCTGCATGCTCCACACTGGGATGGAGCCCACAACCTGGGCATGTGCCCTGACTGGGAATTGAACTGTGACCTCCTGGTTCATAGATCAATTCTCAATTACCAAGCCACTCCAGCCAGGCCCTACAAATGTTTTAAAGGCACAGTAAGTCACACAAGCGTTATCCAGTTTTAATAGACTGAAAAAATTACACAACACTCTATTTGTCTCAATAAAATTCAGTTCACACAAATGATAATCTGCACTTAGAGACTTTCTATAGCAGCCCCATTATGAGGAACTGAGTATTGGTCTTTCAATTAGCTCATCTACAGAATTGAGATAATGATTCTAAGCTACAAGAGAAGGGACCATGCCTCTTTTTTTTACCATCATAAACTTGGAACACATACTAAGGGCTTAATAAACATTTATTGGAGGAGTAAACAAATGATATCTCTGGGAGGATATAACCATTAAATAGGTAGAGACTTTTGGATAAGACATTTGTTCAAGAACATTTGTTTGAGAAAGCCTATTATTTAGTTGGAAATAACTAGTCCTTCTAAAATTAAATACAGGCAATTCCAAAGAGCTTATTACACAGAGTGTGTATGAACAATAAACCTTTATATTTTATATAAATGGAATTTTCCCCCTTGTGCTATATATTGGCCTGTAACAAAAATTTTAACTTACAGTTACGAATAGATTTTAATTAATGACATAGAATATGTCAACTTTTTATATTTGCTCATATCCATATATACTTTAGAGTTAACACATCTTTTTATTTTTTTAGCCATTTTGGTAATAATCCTCTAATATACTTTTATTTTGAGCACATCTCTTCCAGTAATTGGATGTCTATTTTATATATGGTAGAGCATTGTTTACAGCTGTTTTAAGGTAAGTGCTGAACATCAAATTCAATAATGCTGCTATTATCTAAATATATGTTTATATGAACGCAAAATATAGTATTACAGTAATAATCTAAAAGACTGTTACTAACAATTACCATATTTTATATGTAGCACTGAGCTAATTTGGTTGTACTACCTGGAAATTCTGGTAAATGATTTACTGTGAATGGCAACTGTAGACGGTGGTAGGAAATTATTATTCCTCAAATGTTATTACATCATCTATGAATTTACAGAAAGTGAGTCAATATTAAAAAATCAATTTATCTGTGTAATAGAGGGACACTATTCTTTTGTCCAAGATACTAAGACTTTTGGACAAAAAGAAAGTGTATCCAACTGCTCAATTTTTTTTTTTTTTTAGCACAATTTGGGTTGGTTTCATGATTGGAGAGTGGTAAAAACATCATCTGATTTCACAATTACATTATCCTGTATCAAACTCTTTCTTAGTTTCTGATCCATGTTTTTAAGTTTTCTGGTGTCATTATTTGGTTTCTCATTCCTTCACTCACTCACTCATTCATTCAGTAGTTTTGCTTGCTTCTGGGGAATCGAAGAAGAATGATATACAGTTTTGCCTTTAAGCATGCACAAGTTTAGTAGGGGAGATATAAATGTAAAGAAGGTAATTAAAATATGATTTATTAAGTTCCCTGGTAAATGTATGGACAGGCTCTTAGGGGAACATACATTAAGAGCACCAAACTCAGCCTCTACATACATGTGTGTGAGGAAGAGAGACACACACAGGAAGGAGGCAGGGTGTGTGATGCTACAAATTAAGGAAAGCCTTCTGAGAGAAGTTACCTGAACAGAGTCTTGAACACCGAGAAAAAAGTGAGCCAGGCAAAGGCAAAAGGAAGAAAAGGAATTGAATTAGCATTACTGAAGCAAAATAAACTCTGCAATTATTCCTACCTGTATCTAACTTTGAAAAGTTATGTTCTTTTTGACTAAATAATAGACTTCTCTACTGCTGTTTATGAACAAATACCTTACAATAGTCTCTACCTATTTATGTTTATATCACCCTAGAGTTAGCTTCAGTCATTTATCTATTTGTTACCCGGGGAACTCAAAGTATTTTAGTGTTGCTGGGAAACCAAGAAGGACGTAAAATGTGAGGGGAATTCAGTCTGAAGGTGGGGTAGGGGTGGAGGGCTTCAAGCACTGAGAGCCTCTATGCTATATTGAAGGAAAAGGGAAAGTCACTATTGGTTTTAAGCAGCTGGGGTGACTCAATCACATTTGATTTTTAGCTTGACCACTCTGTTGTTTCTGTGCAGGGTGCCCTTGCAGAAGCCTTGGACAGCAGAATGGCTACTACAGAGGATTAGCTGAGAGCTATAAAGCTCAAACTAGGAAGCAGCCGAGTGGATGGTGAAGAGATAATGGCTTGAGAAATATTTAAGAGATATGATCATCAGGTCTCAGTGTTTCAATGAGGTGAGAAAAGAAGGGGAAAATCATCCCAGATTTCTGGTGCTGATGAGTAAGAGGATGGCACTGACACATATGGACTAGGAAGGAAGATGCACTTTCAGGTTTCGGCATGCTGAATTGGAGGCGTCTCCAAGACATGCCGGTGGAGATGTTAAAGGAAATAGAGGCTCAGGGCTAGAGGTCTCCATCTGATAATCATCAGTCTTAGGGCAGTAGTCGCAAGCCAGATAGTGAGAGAGTCTCGTAGAGAGTGACTAGACTGAAATGAACAATTGGGCAGACACAGATTCTAAGAAAGACTAAACTCTCAAAGGGTGAGAAATCAACCTCTAGGTAAGCATGTGAATTCCAAAATGGACATGGGTGCTACTTTCTGTGACTCTTTGAAATCATGGATGGCCTAACTTTAGGTCAGAATCTTAGTTAGCCGGGATCTGAGCTTACTGTATGCCTCCAGGGGCCAGGCAAGTAATATCAATCAGAGACTGCTTGGTTGTTAGAAAATAAATGGCTAGCGATTGAGGGCCTGTATGCTGATTTCAAGACAACGGGGCACCTCAGTTGTCTTCGTTACAGGATACAGGTAGAAGATGCCCACTCTTCCAGTTTTTCATGAGAATTAAGCCCAGATTTTTCTGTAAAATATTCCACTTTTTCAATCTGGGAAGTTAATTAAAATGTAAAACACAATGCAGGGACCAAGGGAGAATACAAATGCCTGTGGCCTACACTTTGTGCTCTCTGCAATAGGCAACTTGGAATGACTGAGAACAAGGCTGAGGGTCGGGGATTGGTGAAGGCCCATTCACAGGGAGTGCATTCCATCAACAAGTATTTAATTTGCACCTAACAAGTGCCAGTGTCGAAGGATTTAGTGGTGAATTAAAGTCACAAATTCTGAAAAACTAATTACATATTAGGAGCCTTCCCACCTTCTGTGGTTGGTTATTCTCTGTGATATTGACATGTGGTTGAAACAAACCTCAGTGTTTGTGGTAGAAGAACCAGGCCAGCACTTGGCTGCTGGTGTCAGACTAGTTCATATTTAACTCTGCCACTTATCTGATGCCACATATTCGACTCTGTTGAGGGCATCTATGCTGATTTAAAGACAATGGGGCACCTCAGCTGTCTTCATTACACAATACAGGTAAAGGATGCCTTAGAAAGGTCCTTGAGTCCTCTGTGCTTGTTTTCTGACCTGTAAAATGTACATAATGATAATACCAACTTACAGAACTGTCCTGACAATAAAGGGAGATGATGTCTATAAAGTGTTAAGCCCATGTTCTGGCTCACGTTATCTGCGAAAGAGGTTAGCTATAATAATGATTATGATGTCTGATTTGGCAACCTGCCCGTGTGTCTAAAACAAGTGATTTAATAACGCTTACAGAATGTAAATGTGACTTTTGCTCACGGAAGTGGGAGCAGCCATTTGAGAGGCAACCCTGTTTTTGAAAGCTGTACTTTAAGGAAATTGATTTCTGGATACAAGGCAATGCCCTGAAGTGATTCTAAGCAGGTGCAAAATCAAATTAATTGCCAATCAGTTGTATATGCTAATACAAATACGATCCCTCCTGCTGAGCTCCTAGAGGGCACAGATGTGTATTTTGGATCCTGTAGGAATTGGGGGTTGCTCTCAACAGTGGAACTGCTTGAGGGGAAAGAGGTTTGCTCTCATTATCACAACTGACACCTCTTGTCTTTCAAAGGAACTGAGTAATAAAAAATCTGTGCCTGACCCTCTGTGGTGAGGGGATACAGCTGACCGCATGAGACAGAACTTGTGGTTTTGATTGGATCTGACCAGAATTATGCATATTAAAAAGTCTCTCTTACACCATAAAGCATTTTTCCTTCAGTGAATGTTAATTCAACATTTCCTATGCACCAGGCGCTGAGCCAGGTGCTGGGTATGAGAACAAAATGGACAAATTCCCACTCTTCGTGGAGTTCATAGTCTAATGAAGAAGGCAGGCTATTCAGCAAGAAATAACACAAATTCAGGTTCATAGTACAGCACGTAGAAGGAGCACTTAACTTAATCCAAAGGATGAGCAATGGCTTCCCAAAGGAAGTCATGTCAAAACTGACATTTAAACTTCAGTAACAGAGTCAGCCAAACAAGGAAAAATGATGAAAAATTCAAGAAGAGCAGGAATAGTGTTTATTACAACATTAAGTAAACCATCTTCTGACTCTGCTGGTCACCGCTTCTTAATTATGTGTCAAGATTTAGTTTTAGGATAATTTTCAAATTGTTGTTGTTGATTTAATAGATTATATTATTAAAGTACACACTGACTTGGACATGGCCCTGGACTTACTGCCATTTTAAATTAGCATATTGCCTATCAATTTCATAGATCTCGAAGACATTTGCATGTGCATCAATGTTGCAGGTAGATAATCCATCCCCTTTGCATTGTCTCTTCCCCCCATTGCCACTTCCCATTTAGCTCTTGCTGCCTCTGACTGAATTACTGCTATATTGTCTTCACTGGTTTCCTTGTTTCATTTTTCCCCTTACTTTAGTTCCTTGTATGCTTTGCTGCATTCTATCATTTCTGTGCTTGCAGTTTCTCATGGAATCCTCACAGCCTGAGATGTTAGTAAATGAATCATTCACCTCGGCATTCAAAGCTTTTCACGTGATTCTGGCCTACCTTGTCAGCTGCTCTTGCATGACTCTGCAAATGAGTTTGTGGAGCGAGCTATGGCTCATACAGGTTAAGAAATGAGCAGAATAATTAAGAAGGGAAGCATGTAATTCATACCCACAACCAAAATATCTTTGAAAGAGATTCTGAAACTTCCTTTGTTAACCCAGAAGCTTCTTTTGCAAAAATCTACATGAAATGAATAAGAACCATCCTTTACATAGCCATAAGTTAGAAGCCTCCATAGCTTCATTTCTCTGGGCTTTTCTCATTGGCCCGATTTTCCAGCCTTTTAATCACTCTCAGTGCATTCCTCCAGAGAGGTCTCCTAATTCTACACATTCATTTAATGTGCAGGGTTCCAGACCAGGCCTTTAATTACAAATGTAAAAGTGATGGTGGGAGTGGAATCATAATAACCTCATATTGCTTAGTGTTATGCTTGCCCCTAAGGAAAACATGACTTTGTTTCTATTGTGTTAACTTTTAGGTTCATATTACTCTAAGCTGGTGATTTTTAATCTTTTCATCTTATGGCACACATAAACTAATTACTAAAATTCTGTGGCCCACCAAAAAATATGTTACATATTTTTGCCAATCTGACAAAAAATAGGTGTAATTTTGATTAATTCACATCAGATGGCTGTTGTCATTTTTCAATTTGACAATCTAAAGGAAAAGAGGTTGGTGTCCCTGATTAAATAGTCAGGCATTGCATGTTTTAAAAATTCTTGTGGCACACTGGTTAAAAATTGCTGCTCTACACCTTGAGGTTGTAATAATTTTTATCAGTGTGATTATTATTAATAATAATGATGGCTTCTATTTACTATATGGCTATTCTACTATATTTTACTATTTGCCAAGTTCTGCACTAGGGGATTTTCAAGAAGTAGAGCATTTATTTCTCACAACTCTAGGAATTTAAGCCTTCTGTCCAAGGTCACAGATTTTAACTTGCAGGTCCATGATCAAGCCTAGATCTCTCTGATGCCATAATGATGTGTATTCACTGCAAAACCACTTCCTTAAAACTGTTTTCTAATGAAGTTTTAATTATTTGAAAATTAGAAACTAAAAATGCTGTGGACCAGGAATTCTTCTGTAATGGTCCCCTTTGAAGGAGTCTAATGATTTCCAAATACAAAAGCAAGACATTGTTGATGGACATTCAGATTTGTTTTTCTTCTTCATCCACGGACCTAGCACCTGGCCCATAATCAAAACTCAATAAATACTTGCTGAATGCAAGGTAAGACCTAAGACTCTACTTTCTCACATGACATGAAGGTAACTCAGCTGTTATACATGTTGCTTCAGATGTAATCATGATTTTT
This sequence comes from Myotis daubentonii, assembly GCF_963259705.1. Classification (NCBI taxonomy): domain Eukaryota; kingdom Metazoa; phylum Chordata; class Mammalia; order Chiroptera; family Vespertilionidae; genus Myotis; species Myotis daubentonii. The sequence goes on from NC_081856.1 coordinate 26,084,662, forward strand.
GACAAATGCAGTTTTTGACAGATTAATACATTCTTTTTTTCCACTCTCCTTCCATGTGTAGGTCTGACCCTCCCCTGCCTCAGGGTGGTGCCCCTCAACCTCCCTGCCTCACACAAAGGTAACAGGACAATCAGAAATTCGGAAAGGTAAAAGTTTTCTCTTATACCTTATCTAAATAATCTAAAATGAAATCATAACTTTGAAAAGGAGGTACATAATGCTGTCTGGCATTTCTTTGTTAAGCTGTCTTTCAGATTCCAGTCCTTTCTTCAGTATGATCACAGACTCTTGTTAGCTACGCAAGGTGAGCTCTGCCTGTTTTGACAGAACTAAACATTCTGAACAGGAAACAAGAAGAGGAGCTGTGTAAAGCTATCACTTAAACACACTGCTTCCTAGCTCCTCGCTTGACATGGCTGGGGAAAAAAATATTATGATTCTTTGATACTATAGATGACTGGGCAAGAGGCATACAGCATGTTTCTCCCCTTGCCAGCATTCTTATTAAATTTTTTATTCAAGACAGCTTTGGAAAATTAAATGGGTAACTCCAGACAAAATAGTGGATCTCATTATCCTGAGTTAGCATTTAAATAAGAACTATAGTATATTTGTGGTCCACAACCTCTAAGACAGCCCTCAGTGAGCCCCACGTCCTGGTCTTCATGTGCTCATGTAAGGCCCTATCCTTGGGTGTGCGCTGGACTTAACGAATAGAATATAGCACATCCAAGATGAGGTTATAAAAAAACTGTGCCTTCTATCTTGGGTGCCCTCCCTTAGACCACATATGAGACTGTGGCCACAGCTGAAAGCTTGACCGTAAGCTCATGAGACACCTTGAGACAGAGGAACTCAGCTCAGCCATACCCTGACTCCTGTACTGCAGTAGCTGTGAGATAATAAATATTTGCTGTCATAAACCTCCAAGTTTTGGGATGATTTATTGAACAGCAATAAATAATTAATATAATATTAAAAATTCAAAAAGCTTTCCCTCTACTAAACTCCTCTGTGTTTTCTGTCCCTTGTCCTTTGTGATAAAATTCTCATGGCATGCACCAGATTTTAACCTATATTATAGATGTGTCATTTCTCCTGCTTGTCTATACACAGAATCTCATTGCTATTAATTTTTGAATTCCTCTTCTTTCCTCTAGTTCCTAGAAATGAGCCTCACATGTTGTAAATGCGGAATAAATATCTGACTACTAAATATGTGAATAAATCTTGCTTTTAAGGACCAAGATGCAGTTGGGTAATTTGACATTAGACAAGGCTTCTATTTGATCTGCTAATCATTTCCTGACTCCTCATACATCTTAATATAGTAATAATCGCCATTCAAGAATAATCTCTGCTGAGACTTCTACTGTAGAAGATCCAATTAAAGTTTGAATAAATGACGTGGCTTCATTATTTCTTTATGATATGGGGAGTTTATAACATGCAATCACAAATCGAAACATAATGTGTATTTCTACTATCCAACAGACATGTTTTTTTTGGAAAAATTAGTAATCACTTGAATGTATAAGAAAATGAGCTTGTCTCATTAGCAATTCATGGAACTATTACTAATAAGCAGCAAAGCAGTATATTCATGTAAAAATTTATGCTTATATTCTTGTCCCCTAGTAGTTTGTTATTGTTCTCTCTTAACATAAACATAACTAGTCCAGGAAGGGGAAGAGGGTCACCAAGCTCAGCCTGGGGAAGTGGGAACTGTGGGCCTGAAATAAACTGATGTTGCTTGTGTAACAGAGCATGCCATTCTGGTTATCATGCAAATCGTTAGGAATGATATTGAGTTTTGAAGGACTTAATCAGGATTTAAAATTTTTTTATATTAAAGGAAATTTAAAAGGTGGCCTTTTGCTGCCATCACAAAAGGAAGTAATAAGGAAAAGAATCTTTAATTAAGCCTATCAGAGGAAAGTGAAGATATATCATTGGCATATGATCAATATAGCAGTTGACTTCTCCATTTTCATTTCTTGTCACATAAAGTGGAAACAATCAGTAAAGCAGTCATATATATATATGATTTTTATACATATATATATATAAATCATATATATATGATTTTTATACAAATGTTACTAACTAAAGGAACTGGAAATGTCAATAAAATTATCTAGGGTGAATCTGGTTTATTTGTCTTTTGTCTCCCACCCTTCAGTGTAGACCATCACTGTCAATGACTTTGTTATCTGACTCAACAATGAGGATAGTTCTGCTGGTGGCTTTCATTACTTTCTCATCAAAGCCACATTGGGCAGTTTCAGAAGTTCAATCTTTCCTTCCTCCCTCCGTTGTTCCTCAGACATGGCAGAATGTCACTTGGTTTAGCTAACTTCAGTTAGGTTCCTCAAGAGCTGTGTGTGCATGGTGGGAATTGAAGTGCGAGGGCATTTTCCGAGTCTTCCCACATCCGTAACATGGTTGGCCTTTCCTGAACCAAGATTTTCCAGTTCAAATTACATTGACTAGCAAGAAGGTACTCCATGACTCTTAGGTTTCAATTATAATCATTTTATAAATAAAATTTTTGAGGGCTTAAAATGTCTCAATTATATGTGTCATATGGCCTCTTGAGACTGAAGGAAGGGGACAGCATACATTGGGTGAGCAAAGGGTACCTGGTATAAATGTTGTGCATAAATGAGTCAGGGCCATGGATGTTAGTCTTGGGTCTGCCATGATAACTTCATGGATTTTGCTTTTTTTTTTTTTTTTACAATAAAAGAAGTCATTATTTCACCTTTCCTTATCTGAGAACTGTGGACTGGGATCACAGTTTATAGGATGACAACTTAGGAGCTGGAAAGGACTTTGGAAATTGTGTAGTTGCCCCTTTCTACCTCAAATTTATAGAGAAGTGAATTCTCATTTTCACAGATGACCTGAGCTTGAGGGATGCCTGAGCTTGAGCTTTATAGAGAGCTCTTTCAGGACTCAGTCCATAACCCACCACACTTGCTTCTGTTTCGTTTCTACTTTCCCTTAGTGAATAGCCTAGAGATGTATACATAACACCACCTGAGTTAGCCTCTACGCTGCTGCCCTATTACAATTGTCAGCCATAGATTTCAGAGTCCTCTACAGTCTGGAGCCATACAAAAATTTTCAACTGCTTTAAAGAGATTATATTGTGATCCAATGTTTCCCTGAGTAGTCTCCCTATGATTCTGGGGAGGCTAAATGTGAATGTAGATGAGCATCTTCCAGGGAAGTGGGCTCTTCGTGGAAGCCATTTCTGTGTCCATGAGCTGACAGGATGTGTTGTCGCTGTCCTTCACAAATAAGTGCAGCCTGAGAGCTGTCAGGCATGTCTGGGCCTGGGGGCCCTGGGCACCCACTGTGATCGATCATGACTGCACCTGGGCCATTTACCTACGCTAGCAATGACAATATCAGACTCCATTTCACTTGGCTTAAAGACAGACACTGATGGTCAGGGAAAAGGAGGAGAATGCTGACCTACTTCACAAGGTTAACCCCATTCCCCCATGGTTAAGGGGCTTGGGTCCTCAACTTCTAGCCTGATTTTCCATGTTGTTTTTTGGGCATCAGTGTCACATAGGCAAGTGGGCAACTGACCAAGAACTAGCAGAAACATTACCACTGCACAACTTTCTGGGATTGTCTGCATGTGACCCTGAGTCCCTGGATTTAACTAATTTTTCTTGGAAGAATTCCACTTTGAAAACACACTGAGTGCTTTTTTGCTATTCTGAGTGCAAAACTGAGGAATAATAATAATAATAATAAAATCAAAGATCACACTTAAGGAACATGAATTATGTATCAGGCTCTGAGCTAAACACATGAAGTGGAATCAGGAAAGTGAAGGGAGAATAATCATGTGTCTTGCCCAACAATCCAGAGCTCATTAGTGGTAGACTCATATTTCAGGTCCCAGTGGTCCTTTTGCAAGGCCTACCCCCTTATTCACCACCTAGGACCCAAGAAACTTGTGGTCTCCTTGAGGGTGGCACTTCAGAAACTTCTAGCCTTCATAGACATGCAAATAACTAGCATTAGTATGAGACAAAATTAAATAATTATTAAATAGCGGTGAAAGCACTACTGATGTGGGAGTACAAGGTAAAAAAGCTGGATCTGACTCAGAATGCTGCTGACTGAGGCATGAGCAGGGGATGGAGCAAGGCGGGGGCGTGCTGTGTCTCAGCAAGGCCAGTGCTGGGCAGGCTAGGAGTGTGTGCTCCACGGAGACCTAAGGTGGGAGAAAAGCCTGGAATGCAGTTTGGAACAAAGTCATGATTGAGTTTGAATCCAGACAAGTTATGTGGATTTTATCCTGTAGACAATAGGTGCCAGCTTTAAATTTTAGAACAGAGTGTCATGAGCTGCCCTGTGTTCTGGGGAAGCAACTTTGATGTCAGTAGGTAGATTGAGGTTGGAGAGATGGGAGCCGGGAGGCCTGTCAGGGCCCAGGTAGGAGAGGTTGAGGTAGATCAGGGACAGGTGGGTGGGGGGATGTGAGAAGTAGAGACATGGCAGCGGAAGGCCTGGTGACAGCTTACACACATGGCGGGGAGGACATTGGTTACTAGCATGGGTGTTAGAAAGGCTGCAGGAGCCTCTGGGGAAGACAAGGTAGCCGGGAAGGACAGGCTGTGAGGCAGGTTTTTGAGCTAAGGATTGTAACCCCAGTGACAGACTCAGTTTGTGTGGGTGTGTGAGGGTCCTGCAGATCACCTATGTGAAAATTCCTAGGGGAACCCAAAGTAGAGCCCAGGGAGGGATCAGGGCTGGAGCCATTAGTGTAGAAATGCCTGGCGAAACACCCACAGTGGGTGGATGGTTGAGGGAGGTAGTGGAGAAGCAGACAAGAGGATGAAGGCAGGATCACAGGCACCTCCCTCAGGAACCAGAGGAGAGCTCCAGGTCAGGGGGCATCTGAAAGATGTGATAAGAAGCAGGGGATAAGAAGGAGGGTGATCCAAGAGATAGCAGGAGAGGCCTTTAAGCAACAGAGAGAACTTTCCCCATCTTCATTTCAAAGGTCTTACTAATTTTTTTTAAGGCAAATGCTGGAAATCAACTAGCCATGGCAAACAGAAATAAAGCAATTCTCCATCATCCCCCAGCTTCAGTCAGACTGTTCAACACAATTTATTTCAGATACATGAAGATGTGTTTCAATGTGCCTGGGAGCAGTCAATTAAAGAGATTAAAGGCAGAGAGCCACTAAGCCACTGCAGCAAAAGTATTTAAGTTGTAGTTCCTTCTGCAGCTGTGATTGCTCCACTTCTCAGCAATCAGAACTTCCTTATTCTCTGTTCTTTCTGGCTGTTGGAATCAAAGGGAAGCTATTTCTTTTCCTTCTATTTTTTTTTTTTTAAAGATCTTAGAATCATAGATTTCCATCATTTTCAGTACTTATCCTATATAATAAAAGGGTAATATGCAAATCAACCGAAGGGCAGAACAACTTGTAGCTATGATGCGCACTGACCATCAGGGGGCAGACACTCAACACAGGAGCTGCCCCCAGCCCTAATCGGGGCCTGTTGGCCAACCTCTCGGTCCCTTCCCCCAGCCCGAAGGCTCCGATCGCCTGATGGCAAACAGGAAACTTGGGGTGGGTGGCAGCAGGCGTGAGCTGCACCAGGCCAAGGCCCCCACCCTGCCAGTTGCCCCACACACAACAGGCGACCTGTGGTGGGGGGCGGGGCAGGCAAGCTGGTGGGAACGGCCAACCTCTTGGTCCCTCCCCCTGGCCTGCAGGCCCCGATCACCTAATGGGGAATGGGGAACCGGCGGTGGGTGGCAGCAGGGGGTGGGGCCAGCTGCTGGCAGCCAGGGAAGATGGCCCTGAATCCAGGCCAGGCCTAGGGACCATACATGTGCACAAATTTCGTGTGCCGGGCCTCTAGTATTATATATATCATCCAAGCATAGGAACACTTCATTTAGTTTAAATTACTTTAGCATGTCTAAAGAACTCATCCTTCTATTCCCCATTTATAGCTGAGCAATTCAAAGTCAAAGGTTTTCCTAAAATTAAGTATTGTAGGTTAGGCAGCTTAAAAAAGAAATCAAACCTTTGTTTTATTTCATTGACCTCTCCAGGCAAACCTCATGTCAGTATCTGTTCTTGTTGAGTTAGGAGACTTATAAACCTAGAGTCTTAAAACCTGAAACTTCTGTGCAAATCACCACATTCCACCTAGTCTTTTTACTGACCAATGCTCACTCTAGTTAATAACTTACCCAAAGTCCTGTGGCCAGAGATTTCTGGACCTCACCAGGAAAAGCCCACAGCTCCCATAGTTGCAGTATCTTTTCATTCTGCCCGCAGGCTCAGTCCCACCCCCCGAGGGTGAACATCACTTGGGCAGGAAGGATCTGAGGAACTCTAGTAGGCAGGTCACTTGAGTTGGCTGCCAGGCCTGAGATGTCTTTCGGATGCAGCTTTGACACATGGCTTCAACCTCATTCTTAAGAGCAGATCCCTGACAGCCCAGTTGTGCTAATTGGATGTCTGTGTTGTTTCTGTGCCTCAGTTTCTATCATGGTCTTATGTCTAGTATCTTAGTCCCTGCTGGACATCAGAATCTGATTTAGACCCACTCCTGATATCATGGCTATACAGCGGGGCCTTGACTTACGAGTTTAATTCGTTCCGAGACCGAGCTCGTTAAGGAGCTCGTTAACTCAAATTACTCTATCAACTCAATGCAAAAAATCGGCCGAGAGACAGGAGAGACAGCTGGCATCTCAAAAAACTCGTTAGTCGGGACACTCGTAAGTCAAGGCCCCACTGTATCTTTGAGCTAGAGCCAGAGTCTGGGGCCCTGTCACTTTCCCATGAGTCATGAGCTTGAACTTCTCATTTCCTGGCTGCCAAACTTTGCCCACCTGTGAGGAGACGTTGGCTCTCTCAGCACTATTGTGTCCAGAAATATTTCCACCTGAGGCTCTGGACTTCCGGCCCTTTTGTGGCTATGTTTGCTCCTTCAGAGCCTGTACCACCCCACTGGGAGAGGCTGCTCTTGGGTCCTGCCCCTACACCTAGGCTTCCTTATCCTGAGATTTGACACAGAATTAGTGAACAGCACAAAGCCTGGATTCCTAACTTCTGAGTCAGCATTTACCATCCTTTTTCTTTCATTTCCTGTAGAACTTGGGTCCACCACTTACTAGAGTGTAAATTTAGGCAAAAATTTCTACTTCTGTTGGCATCACTTTCATTAGATGAAATATCGAGATGATAATATTAACTCCCAAGTGTTGTTACAGGTTGAAATGAGATATAAGAATTTGTGGTATAGACAAAAAATGTTTGATTTCAGCTGAGGGCTAGGGCTTTTGGCACTCATCTTTTTACACTAATTACCTGCATTCTCCCTGTGCTAAATATTGTAACAGGAAGTCTACAGCAAGGCTAAGCACTACATTTGTGGATGTGCTTTGGTGCAGCAATATTGATCCAGCTCTAACGTGGCTTGTTACTGATTCATGCCTTCACTTACTGCACCATTAATCTGGGTAAGTGTGGACATGCTTTTGAATGTTGGTGTCATGTTCTCAGGTTAGCTACATTGGGGCATTGAAAAATATACCATGAGATGGAATCAGTTGGCTCTATTTTTAAGGTCCCACCCAAGCCTTTCTTGGCCTGTGTTTTATCTTTCATAAAATAATGGGCATGATGATACTTTTCTATGAAAGTGTAAAAGCAAAAATTCCATTTGGAACAAAACTGAAGAAGAATTTTTACCTGAAATATTTAGCAGACAAAAGCAGCCTGTACAGTGCTCGATCTCCCCAGGAACTTCTAGGACAGTGGTTCTCAACCTTCCTAATGCCGTGACCCTTTAATACAGTTCCTCATGTTGTGGTGATCCCCAACCATAAAATTATTTTCGTTGCTACTTCATAACTGTAATTTTGCTATTGTTATGAATTGTAATGTAATATCTGATATGCAGGATGGTCTTAGGCAACCCCTGTGAAAGGGTCATTCGACCGCCAAAGGGGTCGCGACCCACAGGTTGAGAACCGCTGTTTTAGAAGGTTCTCTAGCACCCAGCTCTCTACGTATGTTATCTTACTTAGATAAACCAAGGTCTAACCTTCCTATTAACATTCTCGATGTCTTTATAAGAGCACTAATTAAATAAATGTTACAAATCTTATTACTGTCAAATCACTTTTATCCAAAGGTCATGATTCCAACCAGCTGCCTGAGGAGGAAAAGAGACATCTCATTGCTGAGCCCAAGGTTAATGGATCAACTGCAAAGTAGTTAAAATTGCAAAATCTAGGTGTGTTTTAACGATGGTTCAGAATCCCACGGCCTTGATGATATTCACTGCTGGGTGGTTCAGACGCTGGCCAGTCCTGCGTGCAAACAGAAGACCTCACTTAGAAAGAAGGCCTCCTGCCTCAAAGTCATGAAGCCTATTTCCACTATCCATGTTCTCCCCTTAGCGTACCACTTAACTGGCAGCAGTAAATTCTTATTGTAGAACCACTTCCTCTTGGGTAAGTTGCACTGTGTTTGGATTGAGAGTGTACTTCTGAACCCACCTCCTTGTCTAGACGCCCTGGAAGTAGCCATATTCCCAAATTAAAGAAATTTGCGAATTGAAGAGCATTAAGAGTGTGAGTCAGCAATAGATTGTAGATGCCTCACTAGCTGATCGGGGCCTGCTGAGTCCTCTCAGAGGCACATGTCTTACAAGTCATGAGTTATAACGTCTTCCTTTCTTATATGTAACAGGATCTGGGAAGCAAAGAGGTGCTGCCTTGCTGGCTGTAAAAATGGTGGGATTTTTGAAGTGTCAGAAAGCAAATAATAAAGCCAACTAGCTATGCTTTCCTGATGCCAGTTGCCATCATATCTATAATTTAAGCTTTTTCAGGGAGCAAATCCCAATGTGGGTGGCGGGCGGGCTTTGCTGTCTGTTGCTATTAGATTTCCTTATCCTTCCTCTGGCCTCTCTCTTGGCCTGCCCATCCAAGCTGTCAGACCCAATTCTTCGTTACATGCGTCTAATCTGACCATTACAATACTGACGGCTTGACTTCAAAAGAGGAGGAGAAGGTTTCTTCTCTAGTCCAAAGAGTGTTAGGAGACCTAGGATATTATTAGTATTTCAAGCAAACAGCGCTTCATTCTCACCAAGCAGAGAAACACTTTAAAAGTGTTTCTCTAAACCACTCGGTATATTAAGGCATCACTTTCTCGCACCAATTGTAACAGGTATTGTTTTTCTTTATTTTTCGCCCCATCATGGAGAGACAGAGATTTGGGGAAGATGTCAAATCACATAAAGCCACAGCACATCACAGCATCAAACATGTAATCTGTGTTTGTCTCTTTGTGAGGCAGCAAGGCAAGTAGGCATTAATATACTTCTTGAGTGAAGTAGATCCAAACACAGTTTATGCCTCTGCCATGATGGGCAGGTGACTGCCTTGCCAGAGTTATCCTCCTTCTCTCTGCCCCTTAGATATCCACTTTCTTATTTCCTTCCACGAGGCAGCCAGCAGGACGGGCAGGAATCAAGAGCGTATATATTAAGAACTTTGGTCAAAGCCTTACTATTGAGCAATGAGATGGGCGTGGACTGAGCAGGCCCGGCATGTGAAATGTCCATCTTGTTATGCAATGGTTACAAACATTAAGATAACAGCAGGCTTAGGAAGATAAATGCACACAGGGCATTGCTGTAATTGGCATGGAAGTGAATGCTTGTTTACTTGATGTTTCTTCAGGCTGGAAGCTCCTAAGGAATGACTCTACCTCGGCTTCCAAACACACAAGGCACGAGGCAGCGGGGTTTGCTGCTCATCCTGGTGCTAAATGTGACTTCGGGTTAATTTTTCAGGTCCCTGATCATGCAGCAAAAGGATGGTGCTCTAAATATCTGTCTGCCTACCTTCTGTGTCTACACATACACACACATATGGTTTAGTATTCTTAATGTAAACAGATATCAAGAGGAACAGTGTTAATATTTTGAAATAATATAAGGATATTATAAAACAGAGTTTATAGTAATTTATATATCTACACACATGATACATATATACATATGTAGGTATACATGCCCACATATATTCACATACACTGTCTTTCAGAAACGGTAACTGGCACTACTCTGCTGTTCTCTTGTTCCAAGGTTGTATAGCAGGCTGGTCAAGGGCATTTAGGGGTCCCAGAAGAGTGATGTTGACATCAGCTGGAAGGGAGCAGCCAGGCGTGCCCTGAGCATGAACTTCTAAGAGGTGCTACTTGCCAGGTCTCAGCGGTGACACCAGAAAGCTTTCCACTGGGTAAAACCCAGAGTGTTTAACTACATGGAGGTTCTCACTAAATGTTTATTGAATGAATGAGGGAAAGAAAAACAGAGAGAAAAGAAAGCCGGTGGGGACCGGCTGGGTAGAAACTCTGACAGTCTGCTTTGATCCTTCAGGTAATTGGTAATGGTAACCTGTCTCAGACAGCATCTTCCTTTCCATGGTATTGCTTATACAGACTTGCCAGATTAATACATGGTGATGAGACAAATGGAAATGCAACCTTGTAATTACTTAATTGCTGGCCGGGAAGTGACGGCTGACTGCCAAAAAGCTAAGGCTTGTCTGCAATAGGATGGCATTTGGCTAAAGGGAAGTCTATTTTTCCACTGGTCCTTAGAGGCAGTTGTTCATAGTTTGAACAAGTCACTTCTAATTTACTTATCTTACTTTAATTATAAATTGTTCCCACATAAGCAGCCTTGCTATAAACTAAGAGAATGTGAAAGAGTTGGGAAAACTATTTAGAAGCCTAAGTAGTAGGTCACTTCCAACCTAAAGGCAACACTTGCAAATTTAATGGAAACTGTAGTTCAGAAGTGTATATAGAAACCTTCAAATGCTCAAAGCTGACATGAAACATTATTTTTTAAAATAAAAACAATTAACTACTGATAAAGTTGACTATAAGTACATTATATCCTCTTATTACAATGATGTCAGATAGATTCTGTAAGGATACCAGTGGCATCCGGTGGAGCAACCAGCGAACCAGGACCTCCGTATCCGGGAAGCCTGTCGCTGCCAACACAGGGTTTTAGGATGAAGGCCAAGCCCGGCCTGCCTTGTCTTTTCTGGTTCTGATTTGTGATGCGTCTGACCTTGAGCTGAGTTGGCCGGAGTCTGACTTGGAGCTGAGTTGGCCGGTGGCAGCCTGACTCTGGCTGGTGGGTCCGGTCTCCCTTCCCGTTGCTGCATTTCTCTGCTGGGTCATCTCCATTCATCTGGCTCCAGCTGATGAACCTGGAGCTGGACCCTGTTTGCTGCCCTTGCTTGAAACTTCAGTTGATGGTCATTATCTTGAATGTGGCCCTGACTCTGCAACCCACCGAAGGAGAAAAGCAGGCGGTGCTGGCCGTGTTGCCCCATGACGGATCAGAGTCCATATTTTCACAGTGAAATAAAAAGAGCAAGCACTTTGTAATGAACGCCTCTAACCATTTGAACACGAGCTGTGGAAACTGGTCCTCAGAAGACTGGGCTTCCTGCTGGGTCAGTCTGGTAGGGGAGGAGCTGTGGCTGCCTTCCAGGAAGTGGCTATCCCACCTCTTAAGAAGCATTGACCTGCAGGCACCATGCGAGTGACAAGGTTACTCTTGGGGGACCACACTGGCACATGAGAAACTAGCCTGTCCTTCGGGGAAGCTTCCGCCCTGAGATCCATGAAGTAATGTTTCTAAGACCTACGTGCACAGTGGTTCATGGTCTAAGTGACTGGCCTGCATTGGTGACGGGTTCCAGAGCACACACAACCAGGGACCTGCACAGGTCCGAGCCAACCTCCACTCTCCATGTCGGGTGTGGCCACAGGGCAGCGGTTCTCCAAGTGTGGCCTGGCAACCCCTGGGGTCCCCGACACTCTTGCAGGGGGGTGGGGGGTTTTTGAGGTAAATCATGTTTTCAAAGTACTACTTAGATATTTTTCACTCTCCTCATGAAGTTTTCTAGAAGCCACATGATGATATGACAACAGGCTGAATGCAGAACAAGATACAAGAATCTTCCATTAATCAGATATTAGAGAGACTTGCAGAAATGTAAAATAATGTCACTCATTATTTTGCTTAGTTTTGAACAATAAAGTTATTTTTCATAAGACAGACTATTTTTGTTAACATGTAATAATAATTTTAAATGAATTAATAAATGAATATTTAAAATATTCTCAGTTTTAATTTCTAAGGTGGTAATTATTCCATTTATGGCCAACACAAACAAAGGCCTTTTGGGGTCCTCAGTAACTCTAGAGACTGTGGAGGGCATCTGATCCCCAAAAGCTTGCAGACCGCTGTCCTAGTAGGAAATACGTGGGCCTTGGAGTGAAACTGACCCAGGCTTGAATCCTGACTTGTCTTGAAGTGCCTGCGCTTCAATTCACTCACCTAGTTTCCCTGCACTTCAGTTTACTCACCTATGAAGGACGATAATACTAAGCCCCAGGGAGCTGCAGGTGAGCTGAGATGCAGCATGGGGAGCCATGGTAGCTAGCAGGCACTCCATCGCCGGGCCCACGGCCGCCCATCAGGCCCTTAGCCACCGGCTGGGGAGGAGACTGACCTCATCTGTCCCTTTGTCCTCAGCCAGATGCAAGGAGGATGCTGCTTTCGATGAACTTCAAGGACCTAATTCACTCCTGCGGGCTCTTTCTCCTTTCCTCTTTATCTGTCCTCTCCTGAAGATTCATGATAATTAAAATGCCTCCTGCTCACTCTGTGCTTTGGGACACCAGATGGCAGGGGATGGGCCACTTCACTCACAAAGGGAGGCGCACGAGGACGGCCACCATCACCGCCAGCTCAGCTGCTGTGTCCTCTCCGGTTACAGGTGGCACAAGGGGAGCACGCAGCGTCTGACCACTATCTCCAATAAGTGGGGAGTCCACACAGACCATGTTTCTGTGTGTCTCCAGCTGGCGGCTGCCCCCAGGCTGCTCCTTGCAGATCCGTGCTTTCCCTGGGGCAGGCACCAGAACTGACCCAATCAAGTGCCATATGTGTATGGAAAGGCATGGGCAGCCATGAGCCTGCCGGCTGGGTGCTAGGTTTGTGAGCCCGAGTCTATGCATCACCTGCATGTGCTTTCTCCCACTGTATGTCTTTAAGGCTATGATCTTAAGGTCTTTCTCTGGGAGATTCCATGTGGTACTCAGGCCTTCACTTGTCATCTGGGGGACAGACACTTGCAACACTCTCACAAAGCCGGCACAGCATATACACAGGCAAACGTGGAACACAAGGTTGAGTAGGAAAAGCCAAGCACGATTACTCCAGATTTTGAAAGCCATATGTAAGTATGCCCAAATCTATGTCACTTAGGAAACCCATTGCTCACCTGGGTGGTAGAACTCAAGATCTTTCCATTCATGGTTGGGATGGAAACCTTTTGGGGAGGATTAGACTATGGATTGGGCAGCATGGGGAGAATCTGAGTTGGCTATGGATTCTCACGCTGTTTTACTGTCATCTGTCTGTCTGCCTCAACCTTGCTCTGACCCTCTCAGTCCCACCCCGCGGGGTTTCTTTCTCTGGCCTGGTCCTATGATCTCAAAGAGAAAATGATCCCACAGGGACTGTGTGTGCCTCATGGTCATTGAGACAACATTTCTCCAAGTGTATTTTAGTGATCGCATGCTTTCTTACTCCACACAGGCTCCATCAGGTGATCAGGGTGGGGAGATGGAAAAAGGAGCTGTATTCATAGGGCCCAAGGTGGTTCTTACAAAGCCCAAATTGAAGAACCATTGCATTATTATCATTACATATTTCAATCTTGTGACCTTGATTTAGAGAGCACACTTGCCTGAATCTAAGGTCGGGGTCTTATCTGATATTTTCACTGGATATTCCAGAAGACTGTATGGCTGCTATGCGGGAGTAGGAAGGAAGGAGTGGTTTTGGGGGTACAGTGAGTTGCAACTCAGTTATGAACAGGACACTGGAAACTGAAATTGGGGGAGGTGTGGGGAGTGTAGGTCTGAGATTCTTTTGGTATTTCCTAGAGAGACATATTTAGCAGATCCCTTTTAGGGAAGAGGAAGTAAGGTGGAAGTGGATGAATCTAAGGAGTGGGAGGAAAACGTGAGGCAGCCTGTTACGGGCTAGAGAATTTTAGGTCTAGTAAAGTTCTTTGCAATTCCAGTTGGCTTCCTTAGAATTCGAAACCTGTCATTTGAAAGGCTGACTTATATGTTGGCTGTGTTCTCTGAAATGATGTTTTCTTCATTGTGTATGGGTATTTGGGACTTCCCATCTGTCTGAGCTGTGCCACGAAGGCACCGATGAAGTCTATCTGTCCTAGAATGTGAGTTGTTAGGAGAGTAACAGATGCTTAGCATGTTGGGGACAGTGGACAAAACCCAAAGGGGTGGCAGCAAACTGGAGACATTGCAGCTCCTCGATGCCCCTCCCAGAGCCCTTGGCATGCTGGGCTGCCCTGTCTGGGTAGCTTGTCCTCTACAGCCTCCCTGTGTGTGTGTCTCTCTCTCTGTGGGGTTCTCTCGCTCTCTCTCCTGTTCTTGTCTTCACTTTGCCCAGGAAAAAGGCACAATCGCCTGTCTGACCCCTGCCTGTTAACCAGCCTGCTCTGCCCTCCCCAGGGGCTTGACTGGCAAGAGCACCCATGTCAGGAAACTGTGTGAACAGTGTCCCTTTCAAGGACAACCGGGATCACACATTTGGCTTCCTGCCTGTACTCTCATTTAAAATCTCAAGGCCTCTAGTACATTTCTACACATTTTGGGGGTGGGGGTGGGAACAGGGACATATATTTTAAATGACAGAAATAGCAAGAGAGGCTTAATGAAATCAGGTAACATTCAAGATGACACAGTCTCTTCTGCTGACACAGTGAACATGTAGCTTCTGAGCTGTCACTGGGAAGAAGTTAATTCACAAACCTATTGTTTAGCTACTGGCTTGTTCCAGAAACAGTGGCTATAAACGCCACTTGTACTTGAGGCTGAATTATCCCTTTTTTCTTTTGGTGCTTTCTGCTGCCTCCCAGGTTAGTCATCCCCCTTTTGTACATATGGACAGTAATAGCTATAGAAAGTGCTCGGTTGGAGAGCGTGACATGGCCGTACCATATGGTCCTGTCAAGACACATGTTGTGGGAAATGCAAATCCCTCTTATAAAGTCAGGGGCAGAAGGCAGGTTCCAATCCCATTCTGAATAAATCTCTTTCCTTGAGGTGGACCAATGCAATGCAATAGCTTACTCATTCTAGAAAACCTTTATTGGCGGTAGATGGAAAACAGGAAATACAGTGCTTTTGTGCACTAAAATATTGCCATGACGCATAATAAAATTTTGAATTTGAAATACTATAAAATTGGCAGGCAAGTAAACTTTTGTAGAACTCTTGCCATTTCTATAAAACCCTCCAATACACCAAAGCATTATTTTTTTCAGATCATAATATTTAAAGGCAACAAGAACCTTAAAAACTCTTTTGTGAAAGGGTTACCCTGGATGTCCAGGCAATAAACAAATGTTTTATTTGACTTTAAAATTTTAAAAGTCTTCAGATTTCCATCCAGCCCTATTTCCTTACAACCCTATCTTTTCATTCATTTCTAGTTCCTTCTTGTCTCCAGCTGATGGTTATGAATCTGATGCTGGATATGTTTTTCAGATCTTTATTTTGAAGATGAAGGCACAGAGAGGTAAAGTAATTTACTTAAGGTCACAGTGCCAATTAATGTCCAAGCAAAGATGAATACCCCATCCATCTCCCATCACTTCCACTGAGTGTTCTTTCATTGCAGGATGCTGCCTGGCCTCAATTTTGCAATCCAAACAACACATAACAAAACTTAACGACAACAACAACAACAAAAGCCCAGCCAGCTTGGCTCAGTGGTTGAATGTCAACCTATGAACCAGGAGGTCACGGTTCAATTCCTGGTCAGGGCACATGCCCAGGGTGAGGGCTCAATTCCCAGTGTGGGGTATGCAGGAGGCAGCCGATCAATGATTCTCTCCATCATTGATGTTTCTATCTCTCTCCTTCCCTCTCCCTTCCTCTCTGAAATGAATAAAAATATATTAAAAAATTCAATTATGATATATTTTTACATAGTATGCTATTTTGTCTGATATGGAAATTTGTAAAGGCATAAAATGATATCTCCAGAATGACAGCACAGACCAAATCTTAGCAATATCTAAACAAGGACCTTGAGCCACTGAGAAGCTTCCATTTGCACCCTAATTTGGCTGGGGGGTCTGTGGAGGTCATCGTCACCTCCCTTTCTGCAGCCGCCCTGGTGTGGGGTGACCAGCTGCACTGTGAGCAGGTATGGGGTCCCACAACTCCTGGGAACCCTTTTGGCTATAGGCAGCTCATTTTGGAGAGAAAGAGGGTTTCAAGGAGGGTGAGAAAGTTTTATTTCTCCCATCCTTTCAAAGTACACATACACCTGCTGGGATATCAAGAGCCTTTATATGTAAAAACTAGCTTTCTACCTGTAAAAAGACTACAGGGGTTGTAACTAAAACCGGGAGATAGTTTAGTTTGGCCTGATTTCCGATGATGTTTTAGGGTGTACATGGACCTCCCAAAGAGGAAGTCACCCCTGAGTGGTTAGATCAGAACCCCTCAGGAAAGTTCACACTCTCAGGGGGGTTTGAGATCTTTGGGAGGGGCCTGGGAGCAGGGCCCACTCATCCCACATAGAATCAGCTAAATTGGATCAGCTAACTGCGTCAGAATATTAAGGGGTGGGCCCAGGCAGCAAGGTTTTTCAAGATGTGCAATGAGACCTGGGGATTCGTTGGATATCAGCTGATTATGATAACGGGACTTAAAATGCACACCCTGCTTAGGAGTGTGTGTGCACGTGCGTGTGTTTGAGTGTGAGTATTGTGCATGCGTATAAGCGTGTGCATGTGTGTGCACATGTGTGTGGTGGGTGGAACAACAGGAAGGAGTTCGGAGGAGATAAAAAGAAAGTTGTGCTTCATTAACAGCCCAGCTCTGATAACGGCAAAGTCACAGCCCACTCACTGTATGGAATCGATCACAGTTGTTCCTGCCGGTGCCCCTCAACCACCTCTTACTTTCAGGTCACAGGTTCCAAACCCGCTAAGCCACCAGAGAGGCAACCGTTTCGGCTTCAGTGCGCCGCTCAGACAGGGGGTGGAGGTCTGTTGGGCACAGCGGAGGGGGGCTTTCTTTCCACTGTTTTCTGAAAACCTCTCCATCGAGGTTACACAATAGAGACTAATTATTGCGCCAAAAAAGTTTAAATTCGACTAACATGATCTGTGACATGCAGTGTCTGGTGAAGAATTTAAGCGAATGCCACATAATTCACCTCTTAAAAACGTTCAATTGCAATGAAGAGAATAATTGAGGTGAAAGTTAATTTTATTCTGAATTATCTAGAACATTGCCTTGTTTCTCACTTTACAAATACAGACAGAGAATTAGATGAACCAATTATAGGGAAATGGTGGGGGAACTCTCAGTCTTCAAACAAAAAGACAGAATTTGAAAATTTACCAACATTTCCTTTATCTAATATTGTTTTAGGGGTGTAATACACAAACTGCTCTCTGAAATACAAGGGTGGTTATAATTATTGTCAGATGTTGTAAAATATATTCAAGGAGATTTCACAGTAAATGTTGTACTTTTCTTATAAATGACATGAATATAACTCAGCCACTACAACAGTTGGAAGATCCAAAGTGCACTTTCTTTAAATCATAGTTTAGTTATCGAAGCATTGTTAACCTTCATCAATTTATTTTTTAAAAGCCCAAGGCTGGGTGGTAACATGAACAGAGAAATGTGCACTCAGGATATATTTATTCTTCTTCAAAGAAATCACAACCACATGTTGTCAGTTCTACTTCACTCTCTCATGCGAAAGTCAATATCCAATAGTGAGGAATGACGGAATGCAGCGGGAGGTGCTGGCCTGAAGTACAGCGGGCAAGTGGCTGAAAGCTTTGCCTTCCACTGCGTTGTCCTTGTTCTATCCACCCGCTCTGGGGCTCTGGTGACAGCACTGTCTTTCCTTCAACAGGTCATGCCCTCAAACTGACCCTCAGTTATCTTCTTTCTGTTTTTTTAAAAATATATTTTATTGATTTTTTACAGAGAGGAAGGGAGAAGGATAGAGAGGTAGAAACATCGATGAGAGAGAAACATCAATCAGCTGCCTCCTGCACACACCCTACTGGTGATGTGCCTGCAACCAAGGTACACGCCCTTGACCGGAATCGAACCTGGGACCCTTGAGTCCACAGGCCGACGCTCTATCCACTGAGCCAAACCAATTAGGGCAGACCCTCAGCTACCTTGAATGTTCCACGACACTGAGTTCAACCCCTGCAGTAGACCTTCCTCTGGCCTTTATCCCAGCGAAACTGTTGCAGGGTATCTGCCTACCCAAATGATAAGCCAGTGAGCAGAATATATAGATTTGTTGCTGGGATGTTCCCCAACCAAACAACACATGCATTTTCAAAAAAGGCCATGTGTCCCACAAGAATTGAGTGTATTGAGTAATAGAAAAACTGTCAGCAGTATTTTCAGTGGGAAAATAATTTGTGAAGGGCAGTTTTCTCTGCTGCCCTTAAATCGTATCTCTGGGATGATTACATTGCACCTAGTGAGGTTGCAGGATGGACCCAACTACTTACAACCCCTCCTCACCGGGTCTTTGTCCTCAGCTCTTGCTTGTCCAATGCATTCATCCTGCTCACTGTGCTGGGTGGCCACTTTTGAGCAGTGAGGTCCAGGCCACTCTCCCCTCAATAACCTTCCCTGGTTACCAATCACCAACCACACGAGCTCTGTTTTCTGGATGTCCTGTGGGCTGGGTCTGTCCTGCCTTCCTGGCCTCTTGTTTGGTTACACTCTGGCACGAATCCTGAGCTCTCATGGCATCACAGGGCAAGGCAGTGCTGTGGCTGCTTTGATCTGCCCAGCCCACCAAAGCTTCCTCCATATTAGCAATAAGGCGGTTTCGCTTTATCTTTCATGTGTTCACTGGAGTAGCACTTTTAATTTCCTCTAAGAATATGTTCTCTGCATTCACAACTGGCCAAGAGGACTAACTTTCAGCCTATCTCAGCTTTTGACCTGCCTTCCTCATTAAGCTTAATCATGTCTAGCTTTTGATTTAAAGTGAGAGACATGTGACTTCCTTTAATATGTGTGTGTGTGTGTGTGTGTGTGTGTGTGTATTTGTATTGATTCCAGAGAGGAAGGGAGAGGGATAGAAGATATAAACATCAATGATGAGAGAGAATCATCAATCGGCTGCCTCCTGTAAGTTCCCCACTGGGGAGAGAGCCTGCATCATAACCCGGGCATGTGCCCTGACTGGGAATCGAACTGCGACCTCCGGTTCATAGGTTGATGCTCTACCACTGCGCCACTCTGGCTGAGCATGACTCTTCCTTTTAGTTGGATATTTAGAGGTCATGGTAGAATTGGCCTAATGTCTATATTGTTGTGTCTCAGGAAATAGGGAAGCCCAAGGAGAGGGGGAGAGTCATGGGAATGGCTGGTAGTCAGAACACATACAATATTTATTCACTAAATTCACTATCATATATGGGCATGGTTTATGGTGCCTCCAAAATCCTACAACAGTAACATCAAAGATAACTGACCACAGTTCACCATAACAAATATGAGTAAAATGTTTGAAATATTGAGAAAAATATCAAAATGTGACACAGGGACACAAAGTGAGCAAATGCTGTTGGAAAATGGCACTGGCAGACTTTCTCCACACAAGGTGACCACATACCTGCAACTTGTGAAAAAAAACACACAGTATCTGTGAAGTGCAACAAAAGGAGGTGTGCCTGTATTTTGTTCTAGAAGCCCTAGCAGACTGAGATAGTCTGCTATCATTTTTAATCCTCACTGGGCCAGAAATGCATTGTTCTGCACACAAGACAGAAGAAGGTCAAGGTGATGACTAGGGAATTACTCAGGCAGATTCACAGGTACAATCTCAAGATTTGAGAAAAATCTAGTTCTCATTTTTCATTTCTTCTATTCCTTTTTAGTGGACATACGTGTGAAATATATATTTTTGAAAAAAATCATGAGCTCATACTGTTGTGTTAATATAAACTAGAAATAACAGCTTTTACTTATCTTCTTTCATTTTATACTTATAAACTTTTTCTTTCACACCAATAATCACGGTTCCTAACACCATTAATGTAATTACTTTTTTCATTTTCCATTTATTTACCTGGAAAAAAGGAGGCATCTCTAGTTTATGGTTTTAAGATAGAATTTCTTTGAAAAGAATGTTGATTATTACCAATCTCTTTAAAAGGAATGCTTTGAATATCTATTTGAAACTAGTGGGCAGCTTGCTGATGTCCAACCATGACTTCCTTGCCAGGGACAGTGCCATCTACAATGGGGTTGATGACAGTGGAGGGCAGAGCAAGCCAATGGCTCCACGGCTTCCATGTATCAGAAAACAAAAAGCAATTTCTGAATTTGTCATCAAGAAAAGTTTCAAACAAAACAAAAGTGGAAAGATTAATATGAGCCTGCGTATATTCATCACATAATTTCATCTGCTAGTCTGCCTTCCTTCCTGTCTTTTCATTTTTCCTTAAGAAGTATATTCCATGCATTTGTCACTCCAGCCTTACTTCAGAAGAAGAACAAGACCAGTTATGCTTTAGAAATCCCAGGTTTTAGAATTTCCTGCTTGATTCATTGTGGTGTTACGTAACTTGATTACATTTTTGTTCTTTTTGGGAGAGGAAGTGGAGCTATGTCCTTCATAATGCTTCATTTTAGGAGATATACAATATCTTGTCCCACTCTGTGATGCTACATTATGAAGCTTTCTATCAAGGTTCACCACCTGACTTTATCCGTTAATGGGAGTATTTTTAATTGGCAACTTTGGAGTAAAATGTTGAAATCTAAGTTATTTCTAAAGTGTTTAATAATCTTCCCCCCCCCCCTTTTGGGCTTTAAAAATATGTGAGTAACAATTCAAACATAGTTTTAAAATAGATTAATGCATTTCAATCAATTGTAGTCGTTATTCTAATTACAGTTGTTCCATCTGTGGCAATGAAAGTCCATTCATGTTGTCTTAGGTTTCCTTTTAATATGACCTATAACTCTTGGGTAGCATTTTTGCTTTCTGGGACAGTAAGATATTCCAGGTTCATATTGTATATTTCCTCCCCTGGGCGGGGCATCAGCCTTTCCTCCAAAGAATTCCCTTTCAGTAGCCAATGATATTTAGACTTGACAGTCAGGGCTCTTTGTGTAGTGACTGCAATTTTTCATTTCTTCTATTCCTTTTTAGTGGACATATGTGTGAAATATATATTTTTGGAAAAAATCGTGAGCTCATACTGTTGTGTTAAATATAAACTAGAAATAACAGCTTTTACTTATCTTCTTTCATTTTATACTTACAAACTTTTTCTTTCACACCAATAATCATGGTTCCTAACACCATTAATGTAATTACTTTTTTCATCATTGCACACCCTTTATAGGATAGTTTCAAATGATCAGCACTAATACTACACGGTAAGTTTGACTGCTTAAGGTTCAGATTTCTTTGCAGCTCTATTTTTCTTTAGAATATGATCACTAAGTTAGCTTAGCCAAAATACTGTTTTAAGGACATTTAAAGTAAGTCTTTTCTTTGAAGTTATGGTATTAACTTTGCCTACAGGTAGGTTCATTGATATACTTATTTTTATTTTTTGGCATTTTTATGTTACTTCCATAAAGGGGGAGACAAAAGTAGGTTTAAAGTTGTTTGTGTGAAAAATAACATAAAAATAAATAGATAATAATATAAGAATAAACTGTTTTACATACTAACAACTGTAAACTTACTTATACACTGTATATTACAAAGTATAGTTAGAGACGTATCCTTTCATTCCTGTCCCTCCCATCCTATTCGTTCCTATTGTCATTAATTTTGGTTTTCCCTTCTACTGTTTCTTTTTGCAAAAATGAGAGAAACACAGAGAACTTTCTCCTTACATAAAGGGCTACTATGAATACTTCTTTAAAAATTTAGTTTTGAGCAGTCTATCTTGAATATTGCTTCAAGTAGAACATATATTTCTTTCTCTTTTCTGTTTAAAGCTAAATTATGCTGCATTGTGTTGCTATATCCTACTTTATTCAACCAGTGTCTTATTGATGGACATTTGGGGCTGATTCTAATTTTTGTTATTATGATTTATGTTGTAATGAATAAACTTGTTAAATATTTCATATTTTGGAGCCATAACTTCTTGATAGATTCTATGAAGTGGGGTTGCTGGGTCAAGGACAAATGCAAGGGTAAACTTTGTTAGATATTGTTCAGCCACAGTTTGCAGAGTTGTATCATTGTCACCAACTGCCTGAGGGTTCCTGTTTCTCTACAGCTGCCCCAACACATAAAACTGTCACACATTTGATTTTGTCAATGTTATAAGATAGTAGTGGCATCTCAGCACAGTTGCTCTTACAGTCAGGGAGATGAACCATTTTTGCGTGTTTTATATGCCGACAGAGAATGTTGTCAAACTTATGGTTATTTTTAGAGTAAAGCACTTAATCAAACTCACCTTGTTTCCTGCCAATTTGAGAAGTCAAATTTATATTTAGGTTAAAAATTTGGTAACAGGGAAAGAAAAAGATGGAAATGACTTACAACTTTTTCCCCTATAATATCCTGGGGGGCTACCTCAGATAATTAAACCTCTCAGTGCAACAGGCAATGACAAAGGAGCCAACTTATTGTCATGGTCACTGCCATGGCCCTGGGGAAGCAACCAGCTCCAGATGGTTTAGGGTCAGAAGTTGGCAAATGGAGAATATAGAAGGAGAAAGCAAAATACCATTTTGCAAATTATCACAGGAGATAAAATCTAGCATTGATTTCCACCCCCTCACATGTATTGTGTATTTGTGTTCCTTCTTTACTACTTGCCTGTTGATTTATTCCATTTTCCTTTGAAATTTTATATTAAAATGTACTTCTTCCAATACATTTTCTGATGGATTCCATGAGACAAACAGCATAAATTAAACTGATTCAAACATGGCTTCTAATGTAAGGAGAAAGTTCCAAAGATTCAATGCTATAGGTGTTGATAACATCAGAATCTCCTCCATGTTAAGGAAAAGTTGATGTAAAGTATAGTGTATGTAGATGGGACAAAAATGCAGGGCTTTGTGAATTCTTGAATGTAACAGCAAATGACACAGGACAAAGATGAATTTCTTTTTGACATTAAACTTATATTTATTATTAAGGCTTTATATTGCTAACCATAAACTTTAGGTTAACATTGACAAATTATGCCAATAACCTAACTTCCTCTTTTTTGTGTATGTGTGCGTGACTTACAAAAACATCACTAGAAGCTTAAAGCCATGAAGGTAACTAAGGAAAGAAGTAGATTTTCTTTTTGTTTTTAAATATACCTCAGCCTGAAGCCTCTACATGCTCACAAATGAGTTGTTAAATTTATCTCGTGACCTATGGGCAACCTTACTGGAAACGGAGATAACTGTAGACCAGTTTCCATTTGTCAAAAATTGGTTCTTTCCCTTAGCATTTTCCCCTGGAATCAAGGGCTTCTCAGAGGTCCCTGTACAGCTTACACAAAACAATGAGAACATAGAAACCAGCCCTTGGCAGGGACTTTGACTGTGAGCCTTGGGTCAGAAAGAAACAAGAAGTATCAGATGTATGGGTTCTAGCAGGCACTGGGAACCTGAGGACATAGAAGTGTTTCCAAGTAACAGAAAATACAAGTAACTAAGCAGAGATGGGTGGTTTTCCAGGGATTTAAAGATAGGTTTACAACTTCACTTTATTTCAGCAGATATTTAATAAGTACCAGGACTAGAAGAGCCTGGCAAACTAGAGGCACTCAATAAATAAATATTTGTTAAATGAGTCAAGGATTGTGGAACTCTGGAGTAGATTCTATAGGAGATAAAATCTAGCACTGACTTTTTCCTCTCACATGTATGGTATATTTGTGCTCCTTCTTTACTATTTGCCAGGTGATTTATTCCATTTTCCCTTGAAATTTTATATTAAAATGCACTTCTTTCAATATATTTTTGATGGCTTCCATGAGACAAACAGTATCCATTAATCCCTATGTAGTTTTACTCTTATATTGCTCTTTATTTTAAATGGATTTTATATATATAGCCTAAGCGGCTGTCTGACCATTCAACCATCTGACCAGTAGCTATGACGTGCAGTGACCATCAGGGGGCAGACGCTCTGACTGGTAGCTATGACACACACTGACCACCAGGGGAACAGATGCTCAATGCAGGAGCTGCCGAGCTGCAGTGACTTGGCAGCTGAGGTTCTCAGGTGATGCACCTGGAACCAGAAAGGAGGGAGCCTGATTCCAAGGTGTGTCACCGGAGAACCACCCTCTTGCAATCCAGGACCCCTTGGGGGATATTGGAGAGCCAGTTTCGGCCGATCCCCACAGGCCAGGCCAAGGGACCCCACTGGTGCATGAATCCGTGCACCTGGCCTCTAGGTTTATAATAATCTTGGATGTTCTGAACATTATTTAAACTCTGAGTAAGTTACAATTACTTGGAGTGACACATCAGCTAACAAGAAATCATTTTCATCAGTATGAAGATTGTATTAGTCTGCTAGAGCTACATAACAAAGCACCACAAACCAAGCAGCTTAAACCACAGAAATTTATTGTCTCACAGTTCTGGAGAGTAGAATTCAGAGACTAAGGTGTCAGCGGTGCCATGCTCCCTCTGAAGGACCTATTCCAGGCCTCTCTCCCACCTTCTGCAAGTTCTCTGGCTTGTGGCACCAAAACTCCAATCTTTACCTGGTGTTCACTTTGTGTGTGTGTGTGTCTGTTTCCAAGTTGCTGCTTTTTAAAAGTAGACCAGTAATAATTGGATTAGGACCTATCTAGTGACCTCATCTTAACTAACTACATCTGCAAAGATCCTATTTTTAAAGAAGGTCACGTTCTGAGGTATTGGGGATTTGGACTTCAACATATGAATTTTTGGGTGTCACAATTCAACTCATAAGAGAGATCTTTGTGGTGAGATTATGAATGGAAATCAAGTAATTGCTATGAAATGCCTGAGTGCAATCCAAGGCTGAAAGGTCTTAACATGGGATTAATAAAACCCATTATGTTCCATTGTCTTATGAGGGGGATGTAGCCAAGGAAGCCTGTCAAATATGGAAAATTTAAGAGTAAAAAATTGCTCTTTTTTTCCCCCCCAGAAGAAGGTTTTTGAGAAAGTTCCAGTAAGAATGAGAGCTATATAACTGGCCTTAAAGCAAATTATCTTACTAAGATGCCTGAACACATATATTAAAATTTTGTAAAGCAACATAAGGGTTAATATTAAATGACAATCTTCTGACCCTACAATGCAAACAAGGTAAATAGATTGCATCATTGTGAGAATTTTTAAAAGTAAGGAGAGACTGACTCCTAATGGCAATGGTAGGAGCTCAGCACACCCTCCCTCCAGTGAAACAGCTTTTTAAATGCTAATAATTATTTTTTTAAAAACTTAAAGTCTCCAAAAATTGTCCTAAGGGACTACATCAAATGAGGAGGCATCTATTCAAGAAAATCTACTAAATCTCTGTGAAAACAGCAAGACACTATTATATTTGAGCCAGAATGTGCTCACATTCACTCCTCCCTTCCCCCAGCTCAGTGTGACAGAAGCTCTATTCTGGGTGGGTGTGGCCGAGAAGCTGTGGCTCCCTGTCCTATCTCTAGAGCTACAGTCTCACCCGAGGAGGGGTAGGCTGTTGGCATCACCCCCGGCTTCCAGGTCTGTGTTACAGAAGCTCTATTCCAGCTTGGTACAGCCATAAAAATGGGGCTTTCTTCCCCACTGACCCCCCACTTGCAAGGATGTGGCTGGCTAGGCCCTGATCTCCCTGCCCCATAGGACAGATGTTCTATGCTGGGAGGGGCAAGCTGAGAAGACTGGGGTCTACTATATCTAACCAGAACTCCAATATTAGAGCAGGGGTTTTGTTCTGAGAAAAGTGGGTTGCTGACTGTCGTCCCAGCTTGGTTCAGTGGCATAGAGACTATGCTTAGGGAGTGTGAAAAGGTGACATAAGTGGAACCATTTTAAAATGGAGCAAGAATAGCCATTACTCGGAAACTGCCTTGCATGTCTTGCTCTTGATCTGGGCAAAATAACCTTTAGACCGGGCCCTAGTAACATTGTCTTATAAACAATTGTTAAGTCAACAGGAAAAGCAGACATCCTCACCCCAGTTACTATTGATTATGGACAGTCTTTCATAGAATCAGTAACCAGTCATCTATAGCAAAAAAGTAATACAGCTTGTCAGTACCAATAGAAATTTCTTTCTTCTATTCATGTAATTATTCTCTTTCTATTCTCATAAAAACCCCTTGACTTCACCCTGTAATTAGGACACTATTTGGGTTTCTGCCTGAATCTGTGCTCCCCAAATTGCAATTCTTTTTTTATCTCAAATAAATGCTTGTTGCCTTTCATTTGGTCTTTTATTTTTAGATGAATAGGGGACAGATAGGACTTAAGAACAGTATGAGTACTCCAGTGTATTTGCCTAAAAGGGACCGATTTTATTTGAAACAGAGTATGCAGAAGTTCATGCTTAAGGGCATTGCCAAAAACCATGGAGAGGTAAATGGTGAGAAATTAAGAAGGTGATCTATGACACTTTATAGGAAGAGTGAAATGATAGAGCATCTACAAGTTGAACAGAGAGAACCAAGGAAAGAAACAGCAGAGAAGAGCCTTCCTGGGGTCAGAGCAGCCTCAGGATTGACAACGTCCTGTCCCTTCAAAAGGGTACAATTTTAATTAGGTCAGATCATGGACAATTTATGCCACTGAGTATTATCAGAAATGATAGAGCAATCAGTCAGTAATTAGTGGAGTCTAAAGGCCAGGTGTGATACCAACAGAGACAGACCAGGTAGAAGTCTAAGTGAAGATGAGGGAAAGAGACAGAGAGAATCCAGCAAAAACACTGGCAAATTAAGACCAAGATTTCAAGTTGCTGTAACTTCATATGATATTTCATGTGACGTATTATATTGTTAATAAGATATTTACTAAATGGTATGTGTTAAATCTGGATTTTTTTTTAGGAGGGAGGGACTAGAAAATATAATACATGTTATAATAAAGTTTAAGTTATTTTCTTAGAAAAGAATTGAAAAATTGTTTTAAAAAATAAAGTAAATGTGTTAGAAGAGCAAACCCCGTTGATTTAAAATAAGGTACATTAATTCCACTGGTTTGTACTTTCACTTCTCATTGTGAAATATAGGGTTCCAGAGGTTATTTTAAAAAGAATTATTATTAGTTCCATTCTTATCTCATTTTTGCTTCTACATCCCATGATATATTAAAGCTAAATTGCCATAGGGGCAGCATAAATGGAATCACCTTGACTTCCATTTTGGCACTAATGGGTGGGACTTCATCAGTACAGAAAACGTTTTATTGATCACAATTTAAAAAGTGGGCACACATATTGCAAAGATGTCAATCTGCCTGGCCATTATTTAAATGAATGCCTTTTTGTTCAGCTATATACAGACCATTAGAAGGATTTTTACAAAAATGCTTTAATCAGTTCTTTTGTGAGGTGTGCTAATTGGCTACTGGAGACAACCAGCCACGAGAAAAATCAGGGCCATAACTCCCTTCGGGGGTATTGTCAGGCGTCCCCGCATCATGTGTGAAGGTCATGCATGGAGTGGGCTCTCTGGGGCTGGCTCAGAGGAGGCCCAATGAACTTGAAACACAGTGATGCAATACATACCCTAATCCCAGGAAGTAGTCTCTATGGATTTGAACCTTACTAAATTTGGCATCCTCAATGCTTAAGTTGGTGATTATTTGTTCTTCTGTAGTCCTATCAAATGGATAAGCATTCTGATGTCTTGAAATTTCATTAGGCATGGGTGTATTCTATTTCAGATAGTAGTTTCTCTGATTTCAGAATCTCTTTAAATATGCGTTGGATAGCCCTGGCTGGTGTGGCTCAGTTGGTTGGACATCTGCAAGCCACAAAAGGTTGCTGTTTCTATTCCTGGTGAGGGCACATGCCCCAATTGTGAGCTTGATCCACGTTAGGGGACATGCAGGAGGCAGCTGATCGATGTTCCGCTCTCACATCGATGTTTCCCTTTCTCTCTCCCTCTCCCTTCCTCTCTCTGTAAAAATCAATAAAAATATTTTAAAAAAATATTCTTTAGATAAAGTGGTTTAAAAGAATTTTAAAACACTGTACATATGCAATATCTAAGCAACCGATAGAGGAAAACAATGGTAGCACACAGAATATGAAGGCATAATTATATCTTTGTTTCTATGACATTCATAGTTCTTTTTGGATTCTTTTTGTTAGTACAATGAAATGCTTCTCCTCTTGGTTCTTTCTAATGGGATAGACATACTGTGTACAGCAGTAAGGTTGTGTACTTTCTAAGCGGTCAAACTAAAAATGGACCATTACTTTTCAACAAATATGCCAAGGTATGCATCAAAGATAGACACTGATTTTTCAAACAATTTTCTAAGGAGGTTGTTCTATCTCCTCTCTTCTGTGATGCAACTTTGCTTAACATTTTCTGGAGTTGGCTTATTTTATTCACTTATTCAGCAAATATTTATTGTGTACTTATTATGTACTCTCTGGAAACTCCAGGTACAAAGACAAATGAAACATGATTCTTGACTTCAAGAGCATACAGCTTAGAGAGGAAGGGAAAAGAAAGGTAGACACCAGTGGATATGTGTTTCATGTTCTACTGAGGGTCAGAGAAAGCTTTACAGTGAAGAGATAATATCTGAACAAACTCTTAATGGATTTTGCCAGATTGAAATGGAAAGGGGTCAGGGTTCAGAGCTAGTAAATAGTAAATGAAAATCACATGGGCCTAGAGTATCTAAGCTTAGATTATTGAAATATTTTCTATCATTCAAGTAGAATATTATGGGAAATGCAGAAAGACTTGGCCAAACAGTAGGCAGAACTTCTAATAGAAGGAGTTTCAGTCAATAACACCTATCTTTTTCTTTATAATCACAATTTCTGGTTGACCCCACATTGTATTATAAATTTAGAGTATTCTTCTTTACTAGACATAATTCTGTAATATTTTCACATTTTCCAAAAATCTGTCAAATTAAAAAATTGTTGTATTAAGGACATTCAAAAATTGTTGTATTGAGGACATTCAAATTGTAATGAGGTCACCAGTGATGATAGTAATTCTCAAAAAGAAGTCCCTGGTGTATTTTAACCATGACTAAGCCATGAAATCTGTTTTGGAGGTGATGTAAATTATTCGAAATTTGTACATTAGGTGTATTTTCTACTGACTCAGACTTACTACCTTATAAACATACTTTGTGTGGGCTGATAGATGGTTTCATAGGCATTGCTCAGTCACTCTCTGCTACTGGCTTTGATTGGTTTTCTCAACAGCCTATATTTACTGTCATTATGCCTAATTCTCTGTTTACTAGTTTGTAGGTAAATGTTTCCATAGTATTTTGCTGCCTAAGTAGTTTTAGGGATTTTTTTCCCTCCAGTTAGAATAACCCTAATTCTTTTAGTCATTCTACCCAATGGTTCAGTTAAAAGCAA
Source organism: Myotis daubentonii (assembly GCF_963259705.1). Taxonomy (NCBI): domain Eukaryota; kingdom Metazoa; phylum Chordata; class Mammalia; order Chiroptera; family Vespertilionidae; genus Myotis; species Myotis daubentonii. Next base: position 26,114,394 of record NC_081856.1, read on the forward strand.
ACAAAGCAAAAAGCACAGAGCCTCATCTGCAATTGCCATTTCTCATCCTATCTTTTGGCTTTTATCTGCTCCCTCGGTAAAAGTATTTTATCAGTCAAATGGGAGTTGCAAGGCTACTACTTCTACAACTTTTGTGTTCTGACCCTGCAGCCATTCTTTCTCACTCTAATCAGGATCTGACAAGTTAGACACAATCAATAAGCTAATGTAAAATAAATAACAAACTTGATATCTTGCAGTTTTCCCAATGCACACTCACCTATCCTCCAGAAAAGTATTTTCCTTAAACATTTGTGCGCATGCCTTTTCTGCCCGAGGGAAGATCTGACTCGTACTTGCTTTTCCAAACTTAGCTCAAGACTTCCTAGCCTCAACGCCACTGGACACCTCCAGGCACGTCGCACAGTTTGTTATTCCTGAAACACGCCTCATGCCTTGTGCTTTGCCACGGGCTGTTTCCTCCTCTTGAAAAGTTCTCCCTCCCAATATTACATTTTCTAGTCACACTCTGCATGTCCAAAATAAGACAAAGACAATTTGCAGCAGAAACTTGTGGATTAGGACTCAGAAGTCTCACTTGACTCCTCCCATCAGTGATTGTATGTGATAATATAAGACAGAATGTGACATTTTATGGGGAAATATAGTGTGAAGTATAGTGGAGCAGGCACATGTGCTGTCTCTGCAACCAGACCGACTAAATTTGAATCCTGGTCCTGTCTTTCTCTCTTCCTAGTACCTTAGACATTATTTTCCGGCACCTGTTTCCTTTTTATTTATTTATTTTATTTAATTTTATTGTTTAAAGTATTACAGATAGTAGTACATATGTCTCCTTTTTTAAATTGACATTGGAATAATAAAGTGCTTACCCAATCTTCTCAGATAAAATTGGGATAACACTAGAACTTTAAAGGCCACTGGGAGGGTTAAATGAAATTAATAGGGCAACGATTAGGTCATTGTTCTAATTATTAGGAAAATGAAAATCATTTCAAAAATGTTAACTATTTAACACATATTATCTTAACAAATTCCAAGTTATAGCACCAATTACCTAAAAAATAAAAAAACTCAAACCAAAACTCTCTGCTCTTTCAAATCCTTAAAATGCCTAACCCGAGTGTCTCAGTGGTCCCCTTTACACTTGATTAACTGATTTACTCTCCTTCGTGTCCCTCTTCAGGCCCATAAGCAGGCCCTATAGCTCTCTGCTGTGTGTACTGAGGATCAGAAAATGTGGCAGAGACCTGAGATATGTAAAAAAATCCTCTTCTGGTCAGATTAGGTAGATCAAAGGCTGGGTGAATGCAATTGCTTGCGGTCTGTTTAGGCTTCAGCATTTGCCCTGTGGTGTATACATGTACTTATCTGACTTCCGCCACCATTCAGCCTGTCCACTGGAATATTTGGGGAATCAATGAGAACATGAACTTAAAATACTGAGTAAGCTTTGAGGAACCAGAAAAGAACTCACTATTGTACCTGGGAAAAAATAAAAATAAAATACTGAGAAGTAGAAAAATATGCTAAAAAGTATAGTGTTTATAAATGGAATTTCCTTGTAGAATATACACCGAGTGGCCAGATTATTATGACCACCCCATCAGTACAATGAAGTGAATTAGTTATGCAAATAATAATAATAATAAAACCTTGAGAGTATTTGTTTAGGAAGTTTTCAATATTCAGTATTTTTGCAAATGACAATGAAGTACTGATGGTGTGGTCATAATAATCTGGCCACTCAGTGTAAGCTAGCAGTTGGTATTAGTTGGGCAACCTTCTATAACAAAACAATTTTTTATAGACTAATTTTCTACTGTTGGGATGCTATAAGTGTCAATGGACTCAATACCTAACTGAAATTTTCAGAAGTGAAGTTCTGACCTTCCAAATGCCCTCTCTTTCTTCTTCCAAAGGCTTCGCTGCAGTACTCTTGGCAACATCAAGCATCACCTGATTACCTTTATTGTTATAAACTCTAAAGCAAACCACCTCAGCCGTATCAGCCAAAATATATCACCCCTCAGTAGCTCAGTATCATATTTTATTGTGCTTTTCAAAATCTAGAAGCTAGCATTTTATTCTTTAAGATATATTCACAACCACTTTTAAAAAGTGGTGATCTGAAAATAAATGCTGCCAATTTATGTAAGTGTCATGTTCAAAGTGATCTCGTTCCAGGTCAATGACTACTTCTATTCATTACTGCATGTTCCTGCTGGAATAGAGTTAAATACAGTCATTCTTTGAGTTCTACTAAAATATCAAACCTCAGCATTAGACACATAATAATTCCCTTTCTTTGTCATTTAGGATAAAGAAGTTGACAAAGAGCCAAAACCTCCTGTCTGGCTGGAGGATGCTCAGCAGTCCACCAATTTGAACTCATTTTACTTAACCTTGAAGTTAAATATTAACTTGGCCTCCCAAGAGTCCTTCCTCTGGCCTCAGGTTACTCAAGCCCTCCAGAGCCAATGCTCACTGCATTTTTTGGGCTCTTGTCTCTTACTAGTAAACTCACTGTTGTCCCAGAGGATTTTTAAACCTCAGAAATCTTCCAGCTAATGACACTTAGACTCTGCTCGGCTCACTGACCTATATTTTTAGTGCAAAGTACTTTCAGCCTTAATATTTTTTGAAAGTATGCATTTATGAGAAAAAAAAGTTAAGCATTTTTGTAAAATTTTTAAGCAAATTATCTTCATCCCATTAGACATCAAAAGTAATCTTTTTCTCACAAACTCATTAGTATTCATATCAGAAGTGCTGAGATACTTTATACCGTCTTAGGAAGGTATAGATAGGGTTTCTAAAATTGGTGGCCATCTCTTCTTCATTTTTACAAATACTAGTAGGCTTTGTTATTTAAAGCAATTTTAATTTAACAGCACAAATGACTGGAAGGTATGAAGAGTTCTCATATACTCTCTGCCTCCACACATGCCTCGCCTTCCACCAAGAGTCCACCACCAAATAAACTCACGGAATTCATTAGAAATACATCACTGTTTCTTCCCTCAAGAAAGAAAAGAAAGAAGGAAGGTGAAAAGCAAGGGATGGGGAAAACTCAACAGCCTGAAATATCACAAGTCAAAGATAAACTCCAGAACCAATGAGTTTATTGTGCCTGCATGCCCTGGTGTTGCCATAATTTTCCACTTCCTTGGTGCTTGGTGCAGACATCTATGTGCTGCACCTGCACCAGGTGGCGACATGAAACAAATATGAAACAGTAACCTGATATTATCAGACCCCAGAAAGGCATTAGTGGAAACACTAATTAGATTTTCTTCAGCCTTTTTTAATTTAGTGAGTTCTAAGAGAAGATCACACCTCTCCTAACACTTATAAAGAAAATTTGTGAGTGAGATTGTGTGTGAGTAGTACCTACTCGATGCTCAAAGCAACATGTTGCCATGGTACCAATCAGATATTGTCTTCATCAGGGAATAGAAATTACAACTGTCTTGTTTGTCCCCAGTAAACAGTTGTAATGCTTGGAGAGAGGAAAAGTCTGATTTTGTTGTTGTTACCTGGTTTTGAAACAATAGCACAATAAAATAAGTAGAATACGAAATAGTGCAATGAGGTTAGAGAAACAGAATCCCCAAAAGAAGCTCATTATTCTTATGAATTTACATTATCAAAAGATGTGGAAATGCATGAGTTCTTAATGGTCAGAAACAATGGTCTCATCTCAAGTCAAAGGGACTAATGGGTGCAAGTGCAAGATTGATCTGGAAGCCTAATTGGCTGTTTTTATGGCTTTAAAATTCTGACCTTATATGAGAGCTATAAAATATCCATTGTGCTTCAGGGAACACTTGTGCATTTGGCTCTCATAATACAAGAAATATTGCAAATCAGGAGAGGTAACCTGCTATGGAGAAAAACAAGAGAATGCTTAACCTAAAATTCAGGAAAGTGGTTGCCCATGGGGATGAGGTGGAGGGAGGGAAGGACTTCATAAACACTGGTAATGTTCAATTTCTTAAGTTGAAGAGTATTTTATTCTTCTTCTTGGAACTCCACGTAGACACTATGTATACTCACAATAAAATGTACATAAAGACATATATGGAGAGTAGAATATGGCAAGTAAATGGATTGGGGGCAGTGGATTCAAGTTGAGTCAACATGCAGAGATGTAATTCCATGCAAATAAAAATCACTCATCCTCCTGTCTGAGTCTCAAGAAATTCTTTTTCTCAAGTTATCGTAAGGACACCAGCCCCAGGACTCAGTGAGAGAAAGGGCTACCCTACTTCCACCGATAACATTACTACAGACGTGCCTGATGCTCTGGCTCCTCCTCCTCAGGGCCCTGCAGATCTGCCTCCCAAGCATTCCTACATCCAAACTCATTTCACTCATTCTTTAAGGTCCAATACTTCTTCCACAAAATTTCCTAGCATCGTTGAATTTGAAATAAATATCTCCTTCTGTGTCCGTAAAACATTTCAACATGAAATTTACTTTAGATAATTTTGGTAGCTGCTTCACTTTTTTATTTTGGTTTTTAAAATCTGTGCATTCATTTTCTGTCATTTAGTTCAAAAGCCTATGTTAAAAATATTTATTTCCTTTTTACATAATTGGGAATGTGTTTGAGATATTTTAAATTTGAATTTTAACTTCGTGTTTCAGCTAACAAAAATCTGGAAGTACCTGCCTTCATAGAAGCCTATACATGGCAAACTCCTACATTTCAATCCTTCCCTGAGAACTTCATACCCTATGAAATTGTCCAAGTGTTTGAATGGATAATACCGTGGATGTTTAGAAAGTTTTGGAGTTCTGGAGTCTTCTTAGTCTCACAGACTTTTTCTACAGCTGTTGGAAAGCTGTGAAAATTTAGGTTCACAATGAAAATGCTGACAAAACCTTAGGCAGGCAGTGTGCTCAGCAGGCTCTGTCCTTCAGCAATCAGCGGCTCATTGTGAGCTTTGAGGAATGAATCTCCATGTGGTTTTATTCCAAGGAACGTTTACATACCAATCGAATCAGTCTCTTTCCCCCCCTCCTGCTGACATCTGGCTCCCACAGTATGCAGGGCTCTAGATCTGTTGCATACATACACACTCCATGCATGAGCAATTATTAGGAAAAAAAGGCTTTCCTGAACCATTCAACAGGAAATGATCCCAGTTCTTTATTCCTGCTGAGTCATCAAGAAAACATTAGCTTATGTGTCTAAGGAATGCTTTAAAACTCAGTCTAACTCCAATCTGCCTAATAAATGCAAAATATATTTCTAGAACAAAAGGTACCCTTTAGGATGGCAAAGTTATCTATAAAGAACAGGTTTTGTAGTTTCATAGTGAAAACTATCTACATGGTTGTGGGAGCTTTGCTCATCTACTCACCCAACCAGAAAATCCTGATCACGTGACTATCTGTGGCTTCCTAGAAAAAAAGCTGGTTGGGGAACTAGCACAGTTAGCCATTTTTGAATTTTTTATTAAGTTGACCTCACCTTGTCCCTGCTCAGGGAGCATTTTGATTACTATTCACAGTAGTTATTCTTAGTGTTTAGAAATAATAGTCAAAGTATGTTGATATTTAGTCTAAGTAACCTGCTCTGAGTTTGGGATAAAGGTCAGGTGAATGGAAAATAAACGTGGCTTATTTCCTTGAAGGTGTGAAAGTGCTGAAAAACTACTCAAATATGAGGAGCTTGGAGGTTGGCAAAGAAAGAAGCCATGCTGAAACCGGTTTGGCTCAGTGGATAGAGCGTCGTCCTGCGGACTGAAGGGCCCCAGGTTCGATTCCGGTCAAGGGCATGTGCCTGGGTTGCGGGCATATCCCCAGTGGAAGATGTGCAGGAGGCAGCTGGTCGATGTTTCTCTCTCATTGATGTTTCTAACTCTCTATCTCTCTCCCTTCCTCTCTGTAAAAAATCAATAAAATATATTTAAAAAGAAAGAAAGAAAGAAAGAAGCCATGAGAAAGACAAAGGAACAGTGAGTGTCTGGGGACACTCCTCACTGCAGACAGTCCGTTATGTGTGTTTTGTTCTGAACAGGGTTGTACCAAAGTATCTGTTTCCTGTTTACATCATTGGAAACGTGTTTTAGATTTTTAAAATTTGAATTTTAACTTAGTGTTTTAGCTAATAAAAACCTTTCACCAGGTCTCTCTCCTCCATAGCCATGCATGTGCAATTAATTACACTATCTGTTCACTCACACACATGTTCCTATGTCTGAACATGCCTTTGAGCTCACTCACATCTCACAGGAAAGAAGAGCAAGGGAGAGAGAAGAAATAGTGAGTGGAAAAAATACCAAGATGTCTACTTGATTATTGGAGATAATTAAGTAGAACCTAAAAATAGGCCCTTATTTCATATTATGTTCAAAATGATTCAAATTCAAAACTATTCACAGCTGTGCTTAGGGCTGATCTACCATATAGAGTTGATTTCAAGCACTTGAATTAATCATAAGCAAATGAAGCTTCTCTCTGTTCTTCTTTTTTTTATGATCCTAACTGCGATATTTATTTATGACCTAATATTCATCTGTATGAAAATTTCCCTAGTTTTCTTCCCACATATCTTTTTTTTGTTCTTCTAAGTATAACTTGGGGTGGTATCATGACTCAGAGGCTATCGAATATGCAATGAAGAGATCAATATTATCATTACCCCATTACACTTCATTGTTTATTCTGCCAATACTTTTCAATATGGTAGAGCAATATGGCCAATACACCATGTCAGTTTTGTAAGTCTCTCCTTACAAAGTTGTTGAAAGTGATGAGTTTTTAAAACTCAACTTCATTAACATACTGATCAAGCAGACTGGTGGTTTACTATTTTACTGATTTATTAATTGATAATCCCATGTATTGAATAATACAAAACACAGGCTGGAAAGTAAGAAATACAGGAAAATAGATTGTGCTTTTTTAAAGAAGCATATGTGCAAGGATTTACCCTATTAGAGAGATCTTTCAAGTATGAGGAATATATCTTATTATGTGCTATAAATAACACAAATTATCCCGTTGTTTTGAGGACACTATTATCACAGGACTTCTGAACAGACTTAGATGTGGACCAAACCAATGGCCTCTTTTTGCTGGTTCTATGTTGCTCCTTTTCCTTACAGTACATGACAAAATGTTAGGCTTCATTGATGACACAGTCCTTAGGCTACCTTTTTCATGAAAACTTTCCCGATTTTCCAACATTCCCTGACATCCATCTCTTTCAAAATGCATGGCTTTTCTACTTTCTCTATATCATTTTCCATAAGAGATCATTCTGTGTCACCAAAGGGCCTTAACATGGCCAACATTAGAACATAACACAGTGAGTTATAATAAATATTTTTGGTCTTTTTTTCCCATTAGATTAAATTCTTTGAGAGCAAGAGCTATGCCATTTTTTTTTTTAAATCAATCACAACTAGCATAGCGATTTGTCACATAGCAGGCATTCATTCTTCTTTCATTTAACAACTATCCATTGGCTGCCTACTATGTGCCAAGTATGGTGGTTCCACACTATCAGGAAGGCATGTGTAATAGCCTTTGAGTGCTAGCATCATCACCAGCATGACTCTTGTTTGTGTGCCTTTACTACATTTGTGAGCACCTGGGAGGGAGGACAGGCTGTCTTTCTTGCATCCACCCAGGGCTTTGCACTGAAAGATATGGGCGGAATTTAACATATTTACAAAGCCCAAAGAAATCAAACTGTCCAATGGAGAGGCTGCTATTTCACATTGTGTGTGTGTGTGTGTGTGTGTGTGTGTGTGTGTGTGTGTGTGTGTGGTTTAGCTCCTTACAGGTTTTCTTTAGTCAGAATTTTGTCCTAAGTTTGAGGAATTTATTTCTGCTTTCCTTATATTTTGACTCAAATCAAAAGTCTCTGGTGAAGCTGTTCTTAACATTTTGTTTTATCAGTAATGATATACTGCTGCTTAATAGGCTAGATTTAATCAATTATGTAAAGGCAGATACAATGAAGTTACAAGGGAAGAAATTAGGACGCTTCTTGGAATTAAGCCCTTCATATTTGAATAGGTACCATTCAGAGTTCCTTCCCAAATCTCAAGAGATTTGCCCCAACCTCAGTCCTTGTCACATAATTGCCCTCACTGACCTCCTGTGCATTTGGACCAGAAATGTGAGGCATTGTAAGATGTTTCTTAAGAAATGTACTTTAAAATGGGCAGTTTGACATTATGGATCAAAAGCCTTCAAACCTGACTTGTCCCTGAATCTAGTAATTACACTTTTAGGTATTTACCTTTGAAAAGATAATTAAGGATATTTGCAAAGACTTAGTTCTTAATGTGTTTATCATAATATTATTTATTATAGAAAATATAGATGATAACTTATGATTTCAAAACCAGGGACTTAGTTGAAAGGAAAAGGATAATCCATACGTTGGTATACTATGGAGTGGTTAGAAATGATGTAGAATTATATATGTTGTTGTGGCATATGCTCATGATGTGCTGTCAAAAAAATTTTAATTCTATTTTAACATAATATATTAAAACATGAAAGAAGTTTTATAACTGCAAGCAATAAAATACATGTCATCCTTAATTACTCTTCAGTGGCAAGATTTTTATTATTTCTGAGTGGCAGGAAGGTGATTTTATTTTCTCTTTTTGCATACTTGTGTTTTCTATTTCTCTTCAAAAGCAGGTGTAATAGAGAATAAAAAGTTAATATTCAAATTATCCCAAATATGTAGAAGTGTTAAAAATACAATATTTTGGGGAGAACTTTTACCATCTGTGTTATCATGAGCTGCCTTCCCGGTGAGATGGTGGATCTGCGGTTGCATGTGGGTAGTGAAGGTGGAATTGATCAGAGACTCATGTGTCAGGTAGAGTGATGGGCTAGCTGCCCTTTATTGTCCCTTCCAACAGAGTCTGTGATTCAGTCAGAACTGCCCCATAATGAGCTGTTAAGCAAAGGCTGTGTGGCCCCTTCATGGAAGATGGTGAGCTAGATATGCTCTCAGGGTTCCTCTCATTTTAGACTATACCATGTAGAAAATGGAACAGCTCATTTTGGAACACACCAAGATAAATTAAGTGTTTCTAAATATGTTTTGTCACGTTGTTTAGTGTCAAATAAAGTTTTAAAAAGAAGTGAACTTTTTTAGGGCAAATTTTGCAGAGCTTCACACACCATCATGCACACAATAGACAGTCAATAAATGTGCTAATTGACTAATAAACATAGCAGCTGCAAAGCAGGCAGATCTAAAGGGACACCGTCCCACTCACAGACTGGCACTCCCCGTTTCCTCCCCAGCAGAAATCCAGAGGTGGACTCAGGCACATGCAGAGAGGGGGCAGAGGTGGAAGGTGGACGGACTCAGGCATATGCAGAGACGGGGCAGAAGTGGAAGGACTTGGGCTTGAAGGTAGCTGGGTTTCTTCTCTAACCTGAGGCAAGTAAAGGTAGCTGGGTGTGGCTCTACCTGCTTTACTACAAAGCTGAATAACTAAATCCAGTGATTTAGGTCTTGAAAGTCCTCCTCAGGATATGACAAATGAGATGGTTTTCTCACTTCAGGGGGTCTTAGTTACTCTCGTTAGCTGTACAGTGTCTGCCACATGTATGGGGACAGCCCCTTTAACTCTGACTTCCTCCGCAGTCTCACGGGATGCAAGGCAAGAATAGTCAGAAACTTCTTTCAGCCCTCTCTTCTCTCTCTTACACATTATTCACAATAAATTGTTGGCAAAAGGGGCAATACGCGGGTTTTTAGAATACGAAGAAATCAGAATAGAAGTAGGTGTAAGTGTGTTTTCCTTCTCAGCAAAGTCTTCCTGTGGGAAGGCATTTGTTCATAACTCACTCTACACATGACAGCGAAATACATTTAGAGTGCAGAATGAGATTTTCCAATGAGGGTAAGAAAGGGTGGAGATTGGAAATGAACTAGAGCTATCAGGGAAAAGTGGAAACATTTGGGCTGGTAGACTGGCAACCACTCGCATCTGGTAACGGTCTGATTTCTTTTGTGTTATCTAGATGGCTCCTCTACAAGGAAGGGTTATTTCTGCATGATGGGCATGCACACCTGTCTGTCAGAGCCAGGTGACTGTTAAATGCAACTTGGACTGTGGTTTGCACACACGCTTTGTGAAGGTTACATGGTATGCCCTGGTCCCGCACAGCATTTCCCAGGCTGCTCCGTGGAGAACGCTCATGGACCACATGGAGCATGGCCCTGCTATATTGCTAGGGAAAGCCTCCAAGCATGTCAAACTCACGGCCGGTGGGCCGCATGCCTTGTTTAAATAATGCAGCATGCAACCTGCCAGCCGCGAGTTTGACATGCTTGTGTGGGCTCTTGTTTGTAAATGAGTCAGTATCTTCTCTGTCAGCTATAGGACGCTGGGTCTACAAAATCAAAACTGAATGTTCAGAAAATACACTCACAAAACTAACAGTGACTTTAGAAGCCCTTTAGTCCAGCCTGCTCATTTTACAGATTCTCAGGGCTGTGCAAAGGCCAGGTAGGGTACCTGCTCTCTATAGAAGGTGGGCACGTATCTTCCTATCTTTGCTTTCACCATTTAGATAAAATCGAAGGTCCTAGATGGGGCTGAGATGTTGTTTGAAAATAGAAATGACAGGTCTTGGACCACATCTTCCTGGTGATGTGTCCTCTGCATGGAGACTAACGGGAGTTCCATTGCCCATCTCTGTTTACTAGGCAGTCTCCCCCCTCGCCCCCCGCCCCATTCTCTCTCTCACTCTCTCTATCTTTCTCCCTCCCTCCCTCCCTTGCTTTCACCGCTCCCCCTCCCCCCTTTCTGGTGGGAATATGGGATTGGATTAGAAAACCATAGCAAAGTATAAATTGGAAATTCTCTGATCACAGATGCTATACCAGGTGCTGTAACATCTACTGTGCCGTCTTAGCTGTGCATAGACTGTTGGACCTCCTTAAGTGTTCTTTATACTCAGAGTTGGATGTTCCTAGGGAAAATGCAGTTATGTCTAAGGGACAGTGTGGCATGAAAAAAATTGCATTCACATTCAAGGTTCCGCTCTTCCCTGATTGCTGGTCTCAGAACAGGAACCAATCTGTCCTTCCTGGAACAGTACAAACTGAGAAACAATTATACTTGAACAGTTCTCCACGGAACCTGTCAGCCTGCAGCACAAGGAGCTGTCTCTGATTTAATTATTCAATAAGTAAGGAGAGCGGAGAAAAGATTTTCACAGCTAACAGTATATTGCAGAGCTACATCAACTTCCATAAGAAGAATATAATTTTTAAAGAAAAGTTTTTAAATGTCATATTTCTTGTTTGATTTTCTTATTGGTTTTCAAAGAGTGTCCTTCAGCGAGTAGTAGATGGCTAAAGTCAGGTTAAAAAAGCAATTTTCTTTCTATCCTAAAAAATAATTTTAGGCATAGTCATATACGAAAATGACTTGCAGGCCTAGGACCACTCTCCATTTACTAAGTAAGAATATTTTAGAGATTTTAATTCAGAGCTATTTGCAAATTCTCCACAGGTGTCATGCCACTGATTACTGGTATTCACTACACAAGCTGTGTTTTTCCAAAAAATCTCAAGCATCTTTTGCCATAAAGATGTATGAAAATATAAATTAGACTAGGTTCCAACACATTAATTTTTTTTTCTGGAGGGGAAAAGTTCTGTTCTTATCATTCATATCAGTTTAATTTATAAGCTCGTTCCTTTGTCATCTATCAGAGGAGGATTATTGAATTTAGAAGCTCTTTCTGAAGACAGGTTTCTTTTCAAAATGGAGGAGGATTCCTATAGCCTGAGGTTATTTGCAGGAGGTTGTGTTGTTGTTGTTGTTCACTGTCAGGTATTTCCACTCTTTGTTTTTTTAAATACAACTTTCTGCCCACCTTCCTTGTTAAAAAATGGCAGCCGTAAGATTAACCTAGCGAGCTTGCTCTTCACCGTGTGCTTCATTACTGGCATTGCGCCTAGTGATCTTGGCATCAACCTGTCTGACCCCCACGGGAGTGGTATGGAACATAACTTCCCTATGACTTTCTGGTTTTGACATCAAGGCTTGCCTTGGCCAAGGATGAGGTCTGGTTCCCAAAGTCTATGGCAAACCTGATGCAAATGTGAGCTTAGCAGGTAAGTTGGGAATATGTGGTGTCAGGAAAGAGGCACAACTCCAAGCAACATACATTTTGATGCCTATGTTTTGGGTTAATAGTCTGATAAAAAACTAAAGATTATCTTTTTTCTATTTTTTTGTATAAAATTTTACATAAAACTCTCAAAATGAAAGATGATCTCATTTCCTTAGACCCTCTCTTGCCTTTCCTCCTCTATCTCCACCCTCTTTAGGATAAAAACGTCTTCATAATATTCTAAATCATTTAGACAATTAGCAGAGACACTCAGTACTCTTGGGCCACAAGAAGGTTGTTAGCAACCCTCCACATTGATGCTTGGGTTTTCCTTTTCCAGAGAGTTTTCACTGTGTAACTATACTAAGGAGTGGTCAAGTTGTTCTGGAGATGAGTGCTGGACTCTTTGACACAGATTTTGTTTGATGTTGCCTTTCAAGTTGTATGCTCATTTATAGATGGTTTTCTAATGCATGCCTGGCCCTATGAGTTTGTTGGGCATTTATTGATTCAAAGATGGAAAGAATGGTCTCCTAGTTTAGCTTGTGACCTTTACATTTGAGAAAGTGGGGCCCAGAGAGGTTAAGTGACTTGCACAAGATCTCACAGCAAGAAATGAGAAAACCAAAGCCAGATCCACCTTGTGCAGCTTTCACTGCTAAACATAGTCACTCACAACTAATTGATAGGCCTTGCCTTCTCCCACATTTTCTCTTCTATTTCTGTTCAAACACTCCACTTTCTCTTTCTTCCCATTTGCTTTCTGACATTTGAGAATCACACCCCATGGATCTTTTTGGAGTTTTCTTCAAACATCTTAGACCAAAGCTACTTCAGCGTGGAGCCAGGCTTGAACCAGGAATTCATAAATAAATGGGTCACTGGCTACAGGACACCCTTCATCTTCCTTTACCTATAACATGCCTCTCCCACTCCCTCCTTAAAGCCCTCAGCCTAAGCTAATGTGCTTCTAGTTATGAAAATTTATAACGCTATTGTAGAGATTCCCCAGACCAACCAGATCAAGTCTCAAGTTAGAGCATGGCCCAGACATGTGTGTGCAGAGAGGAAGTCTCAGCAAGCTCTGCTGAAATGGAAACAAAACGAGCATAGTGCGTGAACTGTTTAATAACATCTATCTAGTAACAGGATTATCACATTGCCAGGAAAATCTTTCTATAGAAAATGGCTACCTATTCATCACCCATCTACTTATTTATCCACCTGTCTACCACTGGTCTGTCTAATCTTTCTGCTTCTAGAAAGATTTGAGCAGCAGGCCCTCAGAAACATCAGAGCAAATCTGTCATAAATGGGAGAGTGCTACTGAGGAGATTATCAAACAACACAGCAAAACATGAAAATATTAATCTGATAATGAGATTCATTTGATAAAACTTAGTATAAACAATATATCGTTAAATATTGACATTTTTTTCCAGGTGTCCTTTTTAAAATACTAAGCTAATCCCTACCATTTTCTTTTAATGTCTGGTTCTTAAAGTCAAAAGAAAGTTGTAGAGATTACCCTAATATTCATATGTATAGATAGATGATATTAGAGAGAGAGAGAAAGAGCTATGACTCTTATTCAACTTGTAAAAGAAATATTACTCTAGCATACAAACCAGAAAGCCTTAGTTAACTGTATTTTCATAGTGGCTAAGTGCAAAATCATAAAATTCATTTTTCCTACACAGAGGGCAACTTGAAGGCCAAAACAAATGTCTTTCTATAAATTAGAGCTGACAAATGATGGCCAAGAACAGAATATGCATCATTCACAAATTCAGTGCCAAACAGCAGGCATATAACGGGAAGCACCATGGCCTGTATCAACAAAGGGTATTAGAACAGTTCCTTGGATGTGACAAAAGTAGCCAGTCTTTCCCCAAATTCAGAAACCAAATTGCAAGCCCTTACCTTGGAGGGCCTGTAAGCTATGAGTCTGTACGATAATGCAGAGCTGCAGGACCAGCTGTGGAGCACTTTCCAGAAAGGTGGCTAGCAAATGCAGCATACTCACATCTGCATACTCATACACCATTTTCCAGTAAAACCTCCATCTGTCATTCTCCCCACTCTGTCGGCTTCGAATACCTAAGTATATTGTGTGGAAATATCTAGAAAGAAAACATGGAGAACAAGAAAGAGATGAGTGATAATTTATAATTCAAACACCAAAGCTTTTTTTTTTTTTCTGCAAGCCACCATATGCCAGCACACACAAGAAACAATTACTCTAGGGGCTTATTTTCAGGCCCAAAGTTAACTGTTTGAGTTCCCTTATCCTTAAATGTTCACTCTGAGAAGTCACTGCAATTTTAATCCTCACTAAAAGCATTCCATTGAATTGCAATATGAGGAGTGAGGTGAAATGTGTTAGAAACTTGGGTGTAGAAGAGATTAATCAATAAAGAAAATAAAAATAAATTGAAAAAAGAGAGAGATTTGCTATTTTGAAAATCTACACACACACACTGGGGTCAGTTTCTCTATGTGCTCAGCAGTGTTCAGAAGATGGATTTCTTCTGGGGCACAATCAAGTCTAAGGACTAGAATGTATGGGCTTGTAAATACTCCTTATGTCTTTTAAAAACTTACCATTAAAAATTTCAAACATATGCCAAAGGAGAAAAAGCATAGCATATTGAATCCACTATACCTTTCGTCTAGATTAAGTAATGACCAATACATTCCCAAATTTTTTTCCTTTGTATTTTTACTCCCTGCCACCAGATTATTTTGGAGCAACTCCCCAGACATGTTATTTCATCTGTAAGTATTTTATTAAGATAATTTACAAACAAAAGGTTCAATACCATTATTATACTTACAATACAAGGACAGTTTTGATATTATTAAATACTCAGTGTTCATTTTTTCCCTATTATATTTGTTTACAGTTTATTTGAAATACAATTCAAACAAGGCCCACACATGATGAGTATTTGATATGTATCTTAAGTCTTTTTTACACCATGAATTCCCCTTCCATTTTTTTTCCATTTCTTGCATATTTTTTATTGTCTTGATTTTGATGATTGTATTTGTGTGGTGTGGTTAACGTTTCTGTTCTTTGTGTTTTCTTCATGTGGGTAGTATTAGAATTTTGATCAGATTCAAGTTTGGTTGTTTTTAGCAGGTGATGTTAAGGACTTCCTTGAGGGGTATTTTCTTGAGGAGGCACTAATGTTCTCTTTTATGGTGTCATTATCCACAAATGATCATATCCTCGGTCCACGCACTCTTTAGGGATTGAAAATACTGATATACTGAATCTACCACCCTTCTTTTTTATTGGCTAGACTACTTCTGCAGCCCTTATGTCAAAATCTTTACAGTATGTTTGGTTGTCTGAAGCTTATTCTCTAGTCGATCTTTTAAAAAGGTGCACAGGGACACTGTTCTCTGAGTTCTTGCATGTTTATAACAGCACATGGTTATCAATCTTGCCTTGGGTGAAGATAAGGTTTCTTTTGCTATGTAGACCCTAACGTCTCACAATTTCACTTGGAGGTTAGTGCCCATTTCTAGGATCTGTGAAAGAACTGAATCTACCCAATACAAAGGCTCTTGGATGCCAAGAGAGAAGAATAATAGTAGGGATACAGCAAGGAAGTGAGAAAGCAGAAAAGCCTGGGCAACTTTTTCATTGGAGGGTCCGGTTGGATAGCTGTAAAATCCATGCATATGCCGTGCAAAATCCAAAATCTGCAATTTATTTATTTGAGCATGTTAAATCTGTTACTTTATTGCATAAAGTGTTGTAGGAAAGTCTGATAAAAATCTTTTATTTGTAGTTTCAAGTTTTAATATGCAGTTTCAAGTGGTTTAGAGCTACAGTAACTATTTATTTATTTTTAAAGTATATTTTATTGATTTTTTACAGAGAGGAAAGGAAAGGGATAGAGAGTTACAAACATCGATGAGAGAGAAACATCGATCAGCTGTATCCTGCACGCCCCCTACTGGGGATGTGCCCACAACCAAGGTACATGCCCTTGACCAGAATCGAACCTGGGACCCTTCAGTCCGCAGGCCGATGCTCTATCTACTGAGCCAAACCAGTTAGGGCGACCTACAGTATTTAGTATTTCTTCTTAAATCCATTGCTTTGTTTCTTCTTTGGGGTCTCCTATTTATTTATGTTCTATCTTCTGTATCTCCTATATCTATTAGCTTCTCTGAATATTTTTAATCTCAAATTGATTTTCATATAAAATGTTTTCCTCCTTTCCATCTTTTATGAATTTTCAAATTATAGTGTTTGAATAGTGTCAAAATTTGAGTTGAATTTTCATTTCTGACCTAATTGTTTTTAAAAATGAGAATTCTATATTGAGTTATATCATTTTCTTAAATGTTAGCTTTTCTACTCATTTTTTTTTAAAAAAAATCCTCAACTGAGGATATGTTTATTATCGATTATTAGAGAGAAAGCAGAGAAAGAGAGAAAGAGAGAGAGAGAGAGAGAGAGAGAGAGAGAGAGAGAGAGAGAGAATCATTGATCAACTACCTTCCATATGCACCCCCACTGGAGATCGAACCTCGTTGGATTCTACTCATTTCTTTTCTGGCTTTTTCTAATTATGACTTATACAGTATTGTTCTTTAATGGCTTTTATAATTTTCTTAAATTATTCAAGGTCATTTTGAAATATTTGTTTTTATCTGTTTTCTACATGTGTTTTCCTGGTACACTTTCATTACCTGTAGAAAAATCACTATTTTTCTTATTCCCTTTTTTCTCATAATAATTTTGAAATTTTTCTTGTTGACAAGTTTTAAAAATTAGTTAATTCAAAAGTTAGTTAATTTAATTTTCATGTACTTTTGGGAGAGGTTAAGTGGGCTAGCACAGCTTTATTGATGTCAAAACTTCAGAGGCCTTCCTCCCTTGTTCTCATGAAGTGATAAAAACAACATCCCTTGTTAACTTTCTGAGATCAGCTGCCTCTGTTCCCCTTCTCCTTCTTTCTTTCATTGCTTGTGGATGTCCCTGTCTTGCTCAATTTGAAATCCATTCCTGCAGGTTCTCCCTAGTGTGGAGGCTTGTGGAAGGCTCTTCAGTTTGTTAGGGATGACTCAGCTTTAATAGCATAAACACTTATTGCCTTACAGTCCCCTTTGGCTCACTCTTGCATTGAATCATTGAGAGCACACTTCTAGTCTCTATTGCTCCTCTAATTTGGCCCAATGCACTTTCCAGTGAGTGCCTGTTGGGGATTTGGAGGTTCTCCTCATCTCAAAGCCTTCCCTCTGCCTCTCCCTGTGTAGTTGCTGATATCATGAGGCTCTTATAAGCTGTCATTAATTTGTTCCTGGGTAATTAAGGGCAAATCTCAGCACTAAATTTTATTATATACACTAGAGGCCTGGTACACGAAAATTTGTGCACTGGAGGGGGGCATCCCTCAGCCCAGCCTGCGCCCTCTCACAGTCCAGGAGTCCTCAGGGGATGTCCTATTGATGGCTTAGGCCCGCTTCCTAAGCTGCAGTCTGGCCTCCCTCTGCGGGAGGCGAGGACAGGGGATCAGAGGACAGCGCCGCCCCCATCACCCTGCTACTACGCTGCCACCGGGCCAATCAGGGGACGGCACCACCCCCATCACCCCACCATTACCACCTGGCCTCCCTCTGCGGGAGATGACCAGATAGGCCGATCAGGGGATGGTACCAGACCCCCCCCCCCTTCCGATTGCCCCTCTGCCACTGCTGGTCGCTGATAGTCGTTAACTCCTTGGCTGGCCTGGTGTCGCCTGCTCGCCGGCCCTGCCCTCTGCCGACTGGTCGTTTTGCCGTTTGGTCAATTTGCATATTACGCTTTTATTATATAGGATTGTCCATGATTCTTTAGTTTTGCTCTGATTATTTTAATGGGATAAATTTGGTAGATTCGAAAACTGCTGCCATTGCCACTATATTTACAGAACAGTAGCATTTTAAAACACAAAAGTGATTTAATCATTCTTCTGAGTCTTTGATTTCTCTCTATCAGTAGTTAGGAGTGTGCTACAGTGCAATTTACAGGAAAAAACCCATATTCCTGTACCACTCCACAGCTATAGCTTGTTGACCAGCCCAGAGCAAGCTGCTGGTGTTACCTTTCTTATAATTGTGTCTTTTCACAAGCTTGTTCTTTTCTTAGAATAGCCTAGGAATAGCCTTTCCGGCTTCTCTGACTGGCAAACTTGTTTTTGAACTGACAGTATTTGTTCAATCATTACCAATAATCATTCACTCTTCCATGCATTTACCTCTCTACCTGTTTCTATTAGTTTCCGAGGAGTGCTTTAACAAAGTACCACAAACTGGTAGCTTAAACAACAGAAATTTATTGCCCATCAATTCTGGAGGCTAGATGTCTGAGATCAAGGGTTGGCAGGGTTGCTTTCTTCTGAAAGCTGTGAAGGAGACTCTATTAGTGCCTCTCTCCTGGCTTCTGGTTTGCTGGCAAACTTGGCATTACTTAGATTGTAGATAACATCACCTTAATCTCAGCTTTTATCTTCATGTGGTGTTTTCTCTCTCTCTCTGTGTCAGTTTGTGTCCAAATTTCTCCTTTCTATAAACACAGTCATATTGGATTAAGACCCACCCTAACATCTCATTTTAACTTGATCATCTGCAAAGACCCTATTCTGTTTCCAAGTAAGATCCCATTCACAGGCACAGAGCATTAGGATTTCAACACCTTTGGGGAACACAATTCATTTGATAATACTCTTCTATCAACATTCGATCTTGTTAACCTATGACTTCTCCTTCTGTTTGGTGATTTCCAAATCTGTACCTCCCACTCCAATCCTCACCAGAGATCCAAAACTGTATGTCCATCTGCTTACACATATGTCCATCTGCTTTCCACATTCCCCACAGGTATATGAAAACAAAAATATTCAAAACACCTTATTGCCTCTAAATTTGTCCCATCTCCTATACTGATAATCCATACTACCATTCATTCAGGCATTTAAGCCAGAAGCTTAGGGATCATGCTAGTATCTTATCCCTCTCTTACCCCTTACATTTGATAAAGGACTATGTTCTGAAACTTTTATCTCCTTAATATGTTTTCTCCTCTTTCAAAAGTCTCAGGGTGATTTGGGAGGCATTATAGTATTTAAAGCCACAAGACAAGATGAGATCACCCTTTCAGTGAAATTGTGCCAACTTAATAGGCTTGGCATGTCATCTCATTGGGCATGAGTGTGATGCCCATCAAGAGAGGGGTTTTCCTTCCAAAGGCACCATACCTAAATATATGAGGTGACTCCAGGAGTGAATCCAACTTCTCTTGGGGAAGTGTGAATTCTTAGGAAGTCGGTCCCTTCCCAAGGCCTGGAGTGGGGAAGGAAGACTACCTAAGGGGGCCCAGGGTTGGCTGCCTAAGGTGCCAGGATTATTTCAAACTCCTAAGAAAAAGTTGAACCATCTTTTTCTCAGTGGCCATGCTGGCAAAAACCAGTTATATTCAGAAACTTCTTGCCTATAAAGTAGTCGGAAATGGCTGGGCTGCCCCTTAACTTGAAAGGAAGGAGAGTAAACACAGAGAATCTAAGGTACCTTCAGGGCGAGTGTGAGCCCATGGCCCCTTGTCATTCATGCTCTGGTACATGCTAAGGGTTTTCTCTCATATGCAGGGCAGCAAAGCTGAGGAGTTAATGTCCTGGGTCTGTCCTCTGGCAGGAACAAGGGGAAGTAGGAGGATAAATATCCTAGCTGCCTCACATTAAATAATCTGAAATGTGCTCTCTACTCCCTGGCAGGCTGGAGTCCCAGTTCCCACAGTGGTAACCTACTCAATAACATACACTCTTTGACTGCCTTACTTGCCCTGTCCCACTACCAGCACTTCCTAGAATTGCCTTCAAGTAAACTACTTACACTCAAACCCTCCCCCTAGTTACATCACAGGTTCACAGCAGCACTCCAATGGTGCACTTTGTTCCTCTGGACATAAAACCTCCAAAAATATCACTGGCATCATCTCAGTTTCATGCTCAATAACCCCCAAATGGCTCCCAATTTTTCTATTGTATTTTGATTCCTTTGCTCAGCTCTTGAGAGCAACTGCCAAAGCAACTTCAAATTGCTTCATGTGCTTTTTAATCTTGACTCTCATCTATATATATAAAAGCCTAAGCAACCGTTCAACCAGTACCTATGATGTGCAATGACTACCAGGGGGCAGACACTCAGCACACAAGCATGGAAACATGGAACAGACTGATGAATCTCAGAGGGTAGGGGGGAGGGGGAAGGTAGGAAGAGATTAACCAAAGATCCTATATGCATACTAGAGGCCCGATACATGGATTTGTGCACCAATGGGGTCCCTCGGCTTGGCCTGTGGGGATTAGGCTGAAACCAGCAGTCTGACATCCCCCGAGGAGTCCTGGATTGTGAGAGGGTGCAGGCCAGGCCGAGGGACCCCACTGGTGTACCAATCCGTGCACCGGGCCTCTAGTTAGATTATAATAGGCCAGTCAAGGTAGTTATTCTGTGGTACATATTTTCTCCCCTGCTTTGTGCCTATCTAACTCATCAGTCTAAATGTTGATTCATTAATCTATACTTAGAGTTGTCCATGTCATATATGTGAGTTTGAACCTCATTATTCATATATATAGTCAAGAACTAACATCCTTACCATGAACACACCATAGCAGCTAGACAGACTCAGCTGAAAATGCATCTTTGTTGGCTAACAATTGAGAATTATGCATGTAATTAAGTATTAAAAATTTTAATCCTTTGCTTGTTTTCAGTTGATCATTCTGCTACACAGATCTCTCTCTGGTGCCATAACATGTTTTATTATCAATGAGTACCTCTGAGCCAATTTTCTTTAAAATCGCAAAATAAATCAATAGAGAATTGGGCATGTACACTCATTCTTTCAGGATATAATTTGAGCTGTTCTTGTAATTTATGAACTAAATTATATGCTGTGTTTTAGACTCAATTCAGTAACATCAGTGGTCAGTGTGACTTGATTTTGTGTGTTTTAAAGATTTATCTTTATTGCTGAATGAATTACAGATGTTCCCTTTTTCCCAACCATTAACCCCAACACCACCACCACCCCACCCTGCTCCCTACCCCTGGCCTTCACTGCACTATGTCATAAAGGATAACCTAACTGATTTCATGCTTTATTTAGAGGATGGATTTGAAGAAAAATAATACTAGTAAAAATCTAACATGCTTTTATAGGCTTTTCCCAAACTTCTTTTGTGGTTTATTGAAATGTGTTCATGATGATGTATTAAATATTAAAAGCAATGTAAGATTTAATTGCAATTTATAGGGCAGCTTTTCTTAATTTATGGTTTACTGCATAATTTTTAGCATGTTTCGCGTAAATAACAGAAGACGACCTACATCCTTCTGTGGTTTTACCATTACCCAGAATTAAAAGTACCCTTGCCTGACATTTAAAAAAAAGTGCTGTCCCACCCAGACTCAAACTTCCAAACTGGTTTTGAATGGTAGCTGAGGGGCAGTCCATGAAACTAACCCCAGGAAGGTATACCAGTATATGTTAGCAGTTTCAAGGTTGGCTTCTGCCATTCAGTCCTGTGGAATGAATGCACATGATCAGAGAAAGGGAATTAATAACAACTTTCTACCTAAAATATACTGGTAGGGTTAAATGCTTTATATACTTTTTTTTTTTTTGGTCTTCCAAGACACTTTATAAAGGTAGTGTTATTCACACCCTTTAACATATGAAGAATCTTTGCCATAAGAGTCTTTGGTCAATTAGAAAGCTCACAGCTAGTGAGCAGTTGAGCTGATCATAGACACCATGTTTGTCAGCCTCCAAAATCCATGTTATCTAGAGATAGCAAGACCCACTTTCTAGCATCCTAAGTCATTAAACAACCTCGGGTTTCCAGTCCAGGATAAGATGTCAACTACCCATGACTGAATTGCCACTGTTCTTATATTAAAATGCTATTTGGGTTAGAACTAACTAGATCCCTTACTATGGTCTTGAACCTGATATACTGTGTAGTTGAGAGTAGCCTTTGAAGTATGAGTTTCTAGAAGGCAAGGCTGGGATTCCTAACACCAAGCTGCCTCCTTGTCAATCGCTCCATGAGATGGCTGAATTTATTTATTGATGAACTTCACATACAAACAAGCATGATCTTTCTTGAGCATTTGTACAATTTTCCCTATAAATCCAAAATATCAAAAGTCATGCCTGAAGGCTTGATATGGTTGAGAAGTGATCCTGCTTGACTCACCTCACTTCATTGTGTCCTGCCTCCCAGGCTCCAGTCCACCTTCACTCTAGCTCTTGCTGAGTCCATTGGCTTTGCACAACGGCAACCAAATAGCACTTGGCTGAAGCTGCAGTTTTTCCTCCTAATCACTGTCCCTGGACTATTTACCCATAGGATCACCCTTAACCAAGGAGGATCAGAGAGTCATTGAATTAAAGCTCTCTTCTTCCCCTTTCTAGGCCTGCCAGCTCCAGTTGTTCACAATGGGGACCAGATTGACAGAACACCCTGGGCGGGCAGGCCTTCCATTTTGTCTCCCATTCCTGCTCCCTGGGACCACATCCTCGAATAAACCACGTGCATAGTCCCTCTTGTACCAGGCTCTGGTTTTTGGTAGATTCAGGCTAAGATGTTTACCATAAGTGAATCTAAAGCTTGATTTTTCTCATCAAAGATTGTGTGGGAGGAGGGACTAGGTAAGTGACAGTTGCCCAGATTAAAGATGCAATTTTAAAAATAAAATTTAGGGGAGCAATTTTAAAAAATGGATTCTTTTTTATTTTTAAGATCAGCTCTCTCTCAAATCCATCCAACTTTCCATTTTCACCATGCCTGACAGAATTCTTACATTTTTAAAACTTACTGCTCAATTAATTTTGTCATACAGGGCAAGCCAAACCACCTGTTTCTGTAATCAGTTCATGTTTTCCAGCCGCTCAGGCAAGAGACAATACAGAAGACATGCTGTTCATAGCAAAAGGAAGACACTTCATGTTGAATGTGGCAGCAGGGTAATCAACATTACGTGTTTGACTTTCTTATAACACCATGAGGAAAATACCCTGCCTTTCTCGTCAAGAATATAAAAAACTACTTATCCTGTTCTCAGAAGAACCACAGGGTTCAGAGCTGAGAAAAGCTACCAAAGAGTCTCGCTTTAGGAAACCTTCATCCAAGGTATTTCAATAATGCTTTCAGACTACGTGAACTTTACAGAGCCATCCCCTTCATATCTACCTATTTATTTTACCATTGTCCCTTCCACCACCTACAAATTCTCTCTCTCATCCCTGTAAGGACAGAAATAAAAGGCCTTTCTTTTTCTTTGCTGTGGCCTTCTATAATTTATGAGAACCACCTAGTAATTAAACCCCAAGACTTTTAGCTCCTCTGATTCAAACAGCCCCTCTGTTCAAACTGCAAGATAAGCTACTCTCAAGACTACACTCTTGCATCCTCCTCCTCCCTGCAGTTTTAATAACTCTGGAAAAACACTCCCCAAAGAGTTTCATCCTTCCCAAAGAGTTTCTAGTTAGTAGAAAGTGCCCTTCCTCTCCCTTCCAAATCCAAACCTTCCCCTTTCGAACTCTTTGTAACTTTTGCTCTAAGCATGTTTTGCAGTGGTTCTCAACCTTCCTAATGCCGCGACCCTTTCATACAGTTCCTCATGTGGTGGTGACCCCCAATTTCATTGTTACAAACTGAACATAATTAAAGCATAGTGACTAATCACAAAAACAATATGTAATTATATATGTGTTTTCCGATGGTCTTAGGCGACCCCTGTGAAAGGGTCGTTCGACCCCCGAAGGGGTCGCGACCCACAAGTTGAGAACCGCTGTTTTATAGGCTTGGGAAAAATACTGATAAGACACCTCCCTAAGACATTTGCCGAACTCCTGGAAAGCAAACAAACTATAACTTTTCAGGACAACTCCCAGTATCTGCTCAACTTCAGCCCCAAATCCTCCTCCCTCCTTGTCACCTAGCAACAGCAGCCACAAAGCTTTAAAAGTGGAAGCCGCTTGCTGCTTTTTGTTCCAGCCCTGTACTGATTAGCAATGCACTGGCCCATTCCTCTCTTGAAACCTAAAAATAAACTTCCTTTTTGCATCTCTTCTTTTATCACCAGCCAAACCCTAACAATCCCCTCCCCTTTTCCTCCCTGCTTCCTACTAGCTTCCGTCTTTTCTCCACATTAATAGATAATATGATATGCCTGCCCAGATGTTTTCACTCTTCCCGCCCAAAACTGGCAATGATGTGTAAGAAAGTATGACCTGGTGAATTTCTGAACAGCTTTCATTACACACTTAAGGACAGTAATTACTAGTTGAGAAAAATGGCCTTGACTCATAAAATATCATAAAGGAATATTAAATTACATGCAAACCCTCTTAAGGTGAAAAAGGAGCATGAGGAAAGTGTAAGAACCAGTGAAACAAACAAACAAACAAAAAAAACCCACCACCCAGTATTTGATAAATGGGATATTCTAATTCAAGAGTGAGTCCAGCTTGGTTCCAGAAACCACATGCTGACATTTCTATGAACTATAATTTCTTTTCTGTTAAAAGACAAATCTTGGTGATAAGAGACACTAAGGGCCATCTCAGTGATGATACCATATTGGCTCCCCATTTGCTATTTCCCACCGAATTCATGAGTGGATGGGCAGTCACATCCACAGAGTTTGACATGATGTAACTGCATCACATAGAGATACATCAGACCTCATTGAAAAGTATGCATTTACAAAATGTCAACATTTCCATCCCCAAACACTTGCAAATTTAGGATTATTTGCTTTATGGAGTTCAACTATGAAATAGATATGTTCAGTAATTGTTATTTGTTTAATAGCAGAATGAATGAATGTTCATTGTCAACCTAATATACTGGGTGGGGCAAAAGTTGGTTTACAGATGTGAGCAACATGAAACCCCCTGTTTACACATCACTATGCTAGTCACTGAGGGATCCAGAAAAGACTAATAATTCATTCTTGACCTCATAGTGTTTATAATCTAGTAACAAAGAATTTCTTGGTAGTGTACCCCCAAGAAAATTACAAATCAAGGGTTTAAATATACTCTGAAATCTCTCTCTCCCTCTCCCTCTGGTCCCTTCATTCCTTTCTTCCCATAGGTAATCATTAAAATGTACTTAATATGCACTCTTTTAATAGGCACCTGTTCTTAAAAAAACTTTCCACGTAGAAATAATTTTAGACTCATATAGAAACGGAAGAAATAGAATGCTTCCCTCAATGATAACATCTTATTTAACCATAGTACAGTTATCAAACCAGGACACTGACATGGGTGCAATACTATTAACTAAGCTGAAGTCCTTATTTCCCCTTTCACCAGTTTTTTTCTCCCTCTTCGTGTGTGTATGTTTAGTTATTTTTTTTTATCATATGTGTAGATTTATCTAACTATCAGATTTCATAGCATGCATAGATTCATCTAACTGGAACCATAATCAGGATACAGATCACCCCAAATAAAGTTCTTTGTGCTAACCATGTATAGTTACACCCAACACCAACCTTAACCCTGGCAACCTCTGGTCTGTTCTCCATCACTATACTTTTGACATTTTGAGGATGTAATATAAAAGAGAGTAATGCAGTGTTTAATATTTGAGATTAGATTTTTTTTCTTTCGCATAACACCCTTGAGGCCCATCTATGTTATGGCATATATAAATCATTCATTCCTTTTCATTACCGAGTATCACAATTTGTTTATCCATTTACTCTTTGAAGGGAATTTGGGTTTTCTCTAGGTTTTAGTGATTATGAATATAACTCCTATCAATAATCAAATTTAGCATTTTGTGTGAATGTAAGTTTTCTTTCTCTAGAATAAATAGGCCACATGGTAAATATATGTGTAACATTCTGAGACACTGGCATTTATTCTGTTGGCATGCATTAGCTTACTAAATGGCATTGTGTTAAAAAAATTTTACTTTCTTTTTCACCCAGTGCCATGTTTTTATGATCCACAGATATTGCTAGATGTATATCTACTTCATATTAAGATTATTTCTTTAAACTGCTGCATAGTATTGCAAGGAAGCTCTTTACTTCAAAGAATCCTATAATCAATCATTTTATAAAGCAAAAAAATTCCTTAAAAAATGTATATACCCCATAAATAATTTGTTTAGTGAATTCAGTTTTCTACTTATTGGGGTTTCTTAATATAATGTGTATATTTATTGCTTCTGGGTTTGTCTCATGGTTTTACATGTTGATGAAAACATTATTAGGTGCTAAGACCCAGGTCATGCAGACAGTAAAGTCTCTATGTTGTCTAAGAACTTTTCAAAGTTCATAGCAACAGAGCTCATTACCCATGCACGGAGCAGCTCCATAGGCCCAGGCTATTTGTAGGTTGTTATCAAACTCTAAACATCTGACCTTGGCATTTATTGATCTCAGTCCCATGGCTGAATAACCCAGAAAGAGCATGAAGTAATTCAGGAGCAGTATCATCATTAGCAAAAGGGCCTGGAAAAATTAGCATCAGGCCTTAAGTACATGATTTTCACAGAAGACTAGAGGGCACATATCAAGTCCTTCAGATACACAAAGTTTTCTTTCCTTTTTTTTTTTTTTTTTGTGAAGCTTTCTTATATAGAAAAGGCTAACTCCAGGAAAAGCCCACAGGTTATCTATATATTTATACCTATATCCATCAACATTTCAGGCCATCAGGCCACCCACTGCTTTATTAAAAACTAGAGGGCTGGTGCACAGATTTGTGCACATGGAAAGGAAATTAACTAGAAGGTGGTCGGCGGGGCGGGACTGGGCAAGACAGGAGGACATGCCCTGGAGCCAACCTTCCATGGTCCTTCCCTGGGTGGCTGCACTTGGGGTGGTGCCGGGGCTCGAAGGGCATCTGTGGAATGAGTGGGTTCCCTCCAGCAGGTGAGGTCTCTCAGGCTGATCTGCAGGGATCGGACCGAAACTGACTCTTCGATATCCCCTGAGGGGTCCTGGAGTGCAAGAGGGCACTCTGCAAAGTTGCTGTCGCTGGGCAGTTCCTGCATTGAGCATCTGCACCCTGGTGGTCAGTGCGTGTCATAGCTACCGGTTGGATGGTCAGATGGTTGCTTAGGCTTTTATATAGATAGATAACTAAAAATTCTGGAAGTCACAGCTATAGGAGCCTGGTATTTTTGGTGATTCTGGAGAGTTGATATTGGAGAAAGGGCTTAGGAATATTCATTAGATCAAGTTTAAGTGTGCATAAGAATCACCTGGAATCTAGTTACAGTAAAACACAAAGTGCTGGGACCTTCCCCCAGAGTTTCTGATATGTCAGAGGCAGGAAAGAGGTATTTTCTGAAGCTGCTGGATGATGTTGAGCATCTCTCCTGCAGATGGAGTGGGACCAGGACCTAGCCCTAAGACCACAATTATGCTTGATTAATATGTACGCCTATGCCAGTCCTTCTGATTTAATTTGTATCCTCCAGACTCACAGAGGACCTCCATAAATGTATTTGTGAAATAATTGACCCCATATTTTCTTTCTGGCAGTGGCCACTTTTGTTCCCCTACACAGTTACTTCATAGCAATTACCAAACACTTGAGCTTCAACATTCCAGGCCATTTGCCCCTCTCAGCCAGCCATCTATTCTCAAGTAATGCTCTCTGTGCTCATATATTTGGGTTAAAAAGATTTTCTCCCTTTCTGTTTCTTTCTTTATTAAAATTGTACAATGACTGATGTCCGCAAGATGGCCATCTAAGAGGCCCTAGGTACTTGCTCCCTAAGGGAGCTATTAAATAAACAAGAGAGACTGGCTAAAATAACTTGAGAAGACCTCTGAAAATCAATCAAAGATCTATGACAACCAAGTGAACCCATAATCAAGAAAAAGCCATATTAAAAATGGTAGGAGATTTTGTGCAATTTTATTCACCCCTTTCTTACCCCTCTCCAGCACTATGCAGCATGGTGTAGGGGAAGCAGCATCCTGGTCGCCAGGGTCCTTCCACAAACCAGAGAGAACAGAGCAGACAAAATTTGCAATGCTTTAACCTGTTTGGGCGCAGCTGAGGGATTGGTCTCTGTGTCACTTAACACAGAACACAGAAAGCTAATAGCAGCACAGCTTTGATTTCAGGCTAGCAGAAGCCATGGATGGCAGTGGTCATGGCTCAAGGAAACTACAGACACACAGAAGCCTGCAGGAAGAAATTATTGTTTGAGGAATGCAATGAAACATCTAAATCCTTTAGAAGAAGCAGGGGTGAGACTCCTAGGGAAATTAAGACATTTAAACCCTGCTGGCATGGCTCAGAGGTTGAACATTGACCTATGAACCAGGAGATCACGGTTCGATCTCCGGTCAGGGCACATGCCCAGGTTGCTGGCTCAATCCCCAGTGTGGGGCATGCAGGAGGCAGCTGATCAATGATTCTCTCTCATCATTGATGTTTCTAACTCTCTCTCCCTCTCCCTTCCTCTCTGAAATCAATAAAAATGTATTTTAAAAAAGTTAAGACATTTAAAAGCAGTCATGTAAACAGGAGAATCATAACAAAGTGCTTACACACACAAACCCAGGGAAGATGCATATTGAGGAAAGGCCTGAGCTGACCTAAAGGCTTCCCACTGGGCTGATTAGTGAACATCTCAGATTAGTGGCTTTCACATGGAGCCAGTTTGCAAAAACCAGGAGAGGTGGTTGTTTTTTAAATGCCAAGCTTTCAGCAAAAATCACAAAGCATACAAAGAAGCAGAGGAGCATGCCCCATCCAAAATAAAATCTGTAGAAACACAGGTGTTGGACTGCATGTGTGGCGGGTAAAAATCGGGAGGGATATCTCAGCTGTGGAGGTCCCCCCTGAGGAGTGGGGAGTCCCAGCCCCACACCACGCTCCCAGCCCAGGGTCCAGTGCTGGTAAACGAAGTCACCATTACTTCTGGCTGTAAAATCTAGAGGGGGGTGAGGTTGAGTGAGACAGGGCTGCTGGAGCCCAGGCATTCCTCTTACGGGGCCTGCACACAGACTTACTCAGACCCACTCACTTGAGCTCCAGTGCTGGGGCAGAAGCTTGGAGAGCACCAGAGACATATGGGGAAGGACTGAGGTGTCAGGCATCAGGGTGAGATCTGTAGGGGCAGGTTTCTCTCACAGAGAAGGGCTGACAGAGGCCATTGTTCCTGGTCTGAGCCCTCCTCCCACAGAGCTGGCAGGTAGGAGCCATAGCAACCAGGCTAATTCTGTTTGCCCCACCCTGGTGATTCCCTGAGACCCAACCCCATCCAACTTGTAAGCCCACCCAAGCTGTTACAAGTGGCTTTTCCATACCAATGGCTTATCTTGGCTCAAGCTTCAGCCTTTCCTAAAATCTCTCAAACAAGGGCCATCTGGTCTCGGGGCCCCATACCTCTCCCTAAATGGCCTCATTCCCATGAACTAGCAGCAACCAGCCTTGGTTCACAGCTTGGCCTCTCCTGGGCACCTCCAAGCCCAGCACAAATAGCAGCCATCTTCAGGTTGCTCTGTAGCTCAAGCCAGGTGGCCCTGGGCAGAATATAGGCAATGGTTGATCTTGGCTTGCACCTCCTGACAGGCCCCAGAGCCACCTCCACAAGTGGCATACTCAAAGGGTAGACTCAGTGAGCACCAGAGCCCTGCTGAAGTAAGTTCTGCTCTATGGGGTTGGCCTCTGTACAGTTGATCCTCCACAGAGGTTGCAGCCAGTTCTCACAGCCAATCAGCCTGGGGGTAAATCCCTCTCAATGACATTCCAACAGCAATTAAGGTTCAACTGCAACAAAAGAATGTGCACAGCTCACACTGGGGGTGGGGGTGGGGTTACACCTGGAGTGCACATCTCAGGTAATCGGAGAGGCTGTTCCAGTGAACCGGACAGAACATCTACTGCACAAGGCCACTCTACCAAGCCCAGGAGACGTAGCAGCTCTAATACATAGGAACCAGCACTGGGAGCCTGCCAAAAGGAAGAGGCAAAGAAACATGTCCCAAATGAAAGAACTAAACAAAACTTCAGAAAAAAAACTAAACAAAGTGGAGACAGAGTGCAAAACACTGGTTAAAAGGATCCACCAAACCAGTATCACAAGAAATGTTAAAGGGTTTTCAAGAGGCAAGGGGGGCTGGAGGAATGGGTGAAAAAAGGTGAGAAGATTAGGAAGTAAAAATTGGTAGTTACGGAATAGGCACGGGGATGTAAGACACAGCATAGGGAATATAGTCAATAATATTATAATAACTATGCATGGCGTCAGATGGGTACTAGATTTATTGGGGTGATAACGCAGTAAGTCATATAATGTCTACTCACTGGTTTGTATACCTGAAACTAATATGTATGTTAATTGTAATTGAAAAACTAAAAAAGTAAAGTAAAAAAAATTCAGTTCATAGAAATTGGACTGTGAACTCTCCTAAGAGTTGCTTGGCACCATCAGCACACTTTACTAACATTTTTTTTTTCTTTACTGATTAAGGTATTACATATGTGTCCTTATCCCCCCAGAGGGCCCCCCCCACCCCACCCCATTCATGCCCTCACCTCCCTGGTGACTTTACTAACATTTGGATCATGAAGCTGTGGCTCGCTTTCTGCTGCTAGTGTTAACCATGTGAATTTGGCAACTGGCATCTTCTTGTGGCTGAAAGGTCAAGCAGACTTATTTCTGTCCATTTCAAATGTCACAAAAGTCAGTTATTCTAAGGAACATTTGTTTTTACTCCCGTATTTTGCTAACTTTTATGTCAAATATGGTTCTTTACGACTGAAGAATGTTAATGAAGTGTGGGGCAATCACTGAAAAGATGCAATGCTACATCTATGTTTATTAAAGGACACAAATACTATTGGATTGCAAGGTCTCATTCACAAATGGCTTTGGCAAAGTACAACTTTGAAATAATTTAATCCGATAATGACCTTAATGATCATGTAGTGGGGAGGCTTATTTCTAACTCCAGGTTGACCTCAGTGCCCTGCCCAGCAATGAATTAATATTGTTTGTTCAAAAAAAAAGGGTGGGGGGGGACTGCCTTAAATATAGCGCTTGGCAGGTTGTCTCCTTTACAGGCACTGATTTCCCTTCTTCCTCTTGACTTGGGGACAGTATAAAGAAGGCTTCAAAGCAAGAAATGGGTTTTGAGCACATAGTGTAAACATTACACTTTTCTAAATGGGGAAAAACATCTAGCAACTTCAGTGAAAGGGCCCTGACCTCAAGGTCACTTGTGGTCATTCTGTGCAATAAGTCAGGGTTCTTACCATTATCCTGCTCCCCTCATTTAGGTGCCTACTGACCTCATGCTCTGGTTTCTGGATAGCTAGTCAAAACCTTTGGGCCAGAAATGATCAGACATATTTCTTATGTGCTTTGGAATGAAAACTGGTGTGTGTTTCTTCTTGTGGGGTTACTAGCAACCTCGCTCTCGTCTTGCCTCTTGTGCAATGATTTCCAGCATGGAGGAGCAAGGGAATGGACTTCCTCGTTGTTCCTGAAGCCATCCCGTGCAACAGCCCCGCATTTAGCTGTTGGTCATGTTCATTTTCTGGCCTCTTTAGGCTTCCTGGTCCTTGAAAATGCAAATTAATAGGCTTAGGTGCATATATAGTTTTGCAGCCTATGTTCATAATCCTAATTCACCCAGCTTTCACAACTTTCAAAAACATTTGAGGATGACATTGTGTGGTACAGCTTAGGACCCAGAGAAAGTTGATCTATAAATCTCATTAAACAAATAATACAGCTCTCTTTGGTTATTGTGAGAACTGGGAGTAATGCGTGTTAAGCACCCATGACAGGGCCTGAAACAGAAAGTATTAAACAAATGGTGGTCATTATTATACCCAATATCCCCATCCCCTTCCTGCCTGGACAACTACAGTATGCCCCTAGCAGGTCTGCTAGCCTCTAGTTTTCTTCCCTCTACATTTATCATCAACTCACATCTGGTCATTCTGCAACTCAGACGTATTCAGTGATTCAGTGGTTTCTGTTGACTACAGGATCAAATCCAAAATATAGGGTGGGGCGAAAATAGACTTACAGTTGTGAGTATATGAAACACAGAGTTTATCCCTGTTTTATTATGTATTAATTATTGTATTTGTTCCATACAAACAACTATAAACCTAGTTTTGCCCACCCTGTATGTGGTTTGGCATTCAAAATCAAAAGCTACACATTCCACATTTCATCCTTATCTTTATTCTAATCACTATTACATTTATGATTATGATTTTAAATTTATCATATTCTACCTTGTATAATCGTTTTTCCCCTTGTGAATAAGCCTTATCGCTGAAACTGTATATGAATTTCTTAGAAAGGAATTACCATGACTCATTCTTCTTAAAAATTTTCCCATAGAATCTATTTGTATAGTGTCTCTTACATAGAAACTTTCTAAAAAATTGTTCCTGACAATGATAAGATTATGGGGCAAGAAGATAGGAATTATGAATACAATGATGAGGAAAGTGAGCAATATTTTAGTAACTAGTGCTTTTTTTATTCTGTCACGTCTTCTTGAATCCTTCTAGAATTAATTAGAAAAGAAAATGACATTTAAAATTGACATAAAGGACAGTTTACATAAAGTTTTTCTCATAAAGTCTTCAAAACTCTTTAGGTTTTAACACTATTTATACTCAAATTCAAAGGAGAAATTTTTTTCATCTTAAAACAAACAGAAGGTCCCACAGAATAATTTTATTTATTTATTCCTGCACAGTAAATCAGTGAGAGATTAGGGGTCAGAATCAGATCGTTCTACCTCACTATCTTTATACTCAAAATAGAGAGATTAATGGAAGTAATTCTTGAGGGCAGGAGGCCCTGGGAGCAGATTCAAAGGTTAGTTCAGTTTATATAATGAAACCTAATTCATCAAACTTGAAATAAATATTTAGGCAAGTGTACAGGAAACATATTCTTCTGTTTTTGTTTTCTGATATAGCATAGACATGCTAGCATCTTCCAAATGGACTACTTTTTGAGGCTGCTAGCCAAAACATATCTAAAATTATGCCTTATATTTTTTTCCTTTGACTGGGTTTCATTTAGATTTTTTTTTCCAAATCTCTTTAACATGCATTTATTTATCATCTATTTTGTGGCATCTAAATATGTGGTGACATATTTTGAGAGATACATAAAAGAAATAGAACATTCATTTTAGACTCTCAAGAATCTTTTATTCAAATTGAAGGCATAAGATATACAATTACCAATGGCCCTATAGGATCATATGCTGTGAAAGGTGGTAAAATATTTGTATAGGAGGCCAACTGAAAAGCTTTTAAAGTTTGTTATGGTAAGGGGAGGCTTTATAAGATTGTGTAAGGTAGCAGTAAAAGAACAGGTTTTTGTATTTGACCCTCTTGAGTTTGAATCCTTGTGCTGACTCTTACTAATTATTTGACCTTAGAAAAGTTATTTCCTATGCCCTAGTCTCAACTTCCTCCTATAATAATGCAAGAACAATGCTTTTGTTTTTATGTAGTAAAACTATTTAAAATTCACCAAAGTATCACACATTGCAAAATATGAATAATATCAAGTACAAACAGGACTATAGGTTTTACTTTTCTTTTGAATATTTCTGAGAAAAAATAAACAGAAAGAATAGGTAATATAAGAGTCTTTTTGATCTGACATGATAATAAAATTTTGCAGTGTATTTCTCTCTTTCCTCTCTCACTGTAACATAGGATGTCACAATGACCTTAAGAGTTTTTCATGGAAAAAAATTAGATGCAGAGAGAGCAGACTGCCACAAAGAGAAAAAAGTGAACAAAAGTCAGACAATTTACAATTTCCTGGGAGGCACTAATCTTCTGTTTTGACAATATGTATAGTACTAGCACGTCCTTATACTGCAATTTTAATATTGAAACCGAATTTTATTATTCCCAAATGCTCTTTCTTATTGTGGATCTATATTGCCCTATTTGTTACATCTGATAATAGAGAAACTTGTAATAACTGGTTTCCTGCAAAATGGGAGGCACTGTCTTGTACAAAATGCCGGTGTTGAGGTTAGGTGTCTGATGGGAGCAGACACCTAATGGTCTTTCTATAGGACTGTAACCTATTTCAAACCAA
The DNA here is from genome assembly GCF_963259705.1 of Myotis daubentonii. NCBI lineage: Eukaryota > Metazoa > Chordata > Mammalia > Chiroptera > Vespertilionidae > Myotis > Myotis daubentonii. The sequence continues at coordinate 26,148,677 of NC_081856.1, forward strand.
TAACCATCTGTATTCATATTTGCACCCCAAGAGTCCAGCACAATGTTCAACACATAGTAGGTTCTCAATAAATATTTCCAGATGGCAAGCATAAATTCCATTTCCCAATTCTGAGAATTCCCATTTCACAAAAAGGCAAAACTGCACTTTGCCTCCTCCCTAGTTTGGGGCCATGCAATGAAGATATCCTTGGTTTTTGTTTGAGGTTGGAACAAACTGCTAAAGAGCATAGAGGACAGACACCATATTTTGTTTATACCATCAGAGCCTCCTGCACTTTCCCCAGTTGATAGTAGGTGCTCACTAAACGTTTATTGATATGAATGGGAAAAATTCATTGGATTTTTATTTTACTCGAGAATAAACATTTACGATCAAGAAATGTAAAATGCTACTTTTGGCTTCAGTATTCTCAAGATTATCTGTTATTTCTGTACCCATTTGTCACGATTCAATAAGATGAAAGAAATGGGCCAATGATTCAGGCTAGCCAGGGTAGATTTTTAGCAAGATGTTTACAAAATAGATCACCGTGCCTGTCTCTTAGCTCTAAACCTAAAATGATTCATTACTAGAAGAGAGATGAACCCAAGCCAAATACTGATGCAACTTAGCATCAGGCCAACTTTGCACTGGTTGTAGTCTGACCCTGACCATTAATTCTAATAAATGGAATTATTACTTAGTCCCTGTGAATAAATTACATCTGGGCACTACATTTTCAGGAAATGGTTTCCTATCTGTTTTCTAATTTTTTTTTTCTGGTACTTCAATTGCTTCTAGATTGTAGACATCATCCTCGGGCTCAGGGTCCTGTTCCGAAGTCAGTTTGTGGGGCCAGGACTCTGCCCCTTCCTGTGGCCTCTTTGCCAGCAATCAAGTCTGGGTTGCTGGTGATTTCCAGAATGTTTTCCTGACATCATGCTTTTCTTGCCTACCTGCTGCTCAGGTTGTGCAGAGCAGTCTGTCACCCACAGCCGTGGAGTGACCTCCAGATATTGAGCCTTTTATCACTGCCTGGGCTGAGCATGCATGAGACCAAGGTCTGTCACAATCACTGGCTGGAAGGCGAGGGCTGACGTGAAATGAAATCTGAGCTGAAAACTCTTATCCACAGAGATATCAGAGCCAATATGAGTAGCTGACATGGAAACACTGTGTAATATGAATCCTGCTTTCTCAGATGTGATATATTTTTTTTCTAACAAAAAATAAATGGGAGAATATTTTAATTTACCAAAGCCTTGCTCATAGAAAGACCAAAATCCCAAACCCAAAGTGACACAATAAATCTGACATTATAAAAATGATGGCTAATTGGGAGAAAGGGCTTGAGTTTTTATTTGTTTATCGGTACTCAATGTTTCAGACACATTTCGATGCAAAACAGACGAATTCCATGCTACTTTAGATGTAATTGTTTTGAACACTCATCATCTAAGGTAGTATGCCAAGTAATTGAGATAAATATTTGAAATGACTGACTATAAAATCTTTCAGAAATGAGCAAGCTGAAAATGATCTGAGTTTTGTAACTTTCCAGAGCAGATGTCTTCATATACTCTTGCAAAAAAAGAGATTTTTGTTGTTTTAGGAGGTGGTAGGAATGCTGGGGTGCATGTGAATGGGGGGAAGGAAAATAGAATAGTGGGAGAGAAATGATTAAGACTAACTGGACCATTAAGAAAACAGCCAGTCTGAGAGTCTCTGGGAGGAGCTAGGCCTCCATGCTTGTAATAAAGCTGTATGATTCCAACTTCCCTTTGCCTTAACTTCCTCTTCCCATGGATAATTATCTCTCCATCTTGGCACACCAGGCAGAGTCATTGTGGCTTGCCAATGTCTGCACGCAGTGTGTTGCAATCCTTTATTTTTTCTGAATAAACCTTTTTGGTGACAAAACACCTAGTCATTATTAATTTTCAGTCGACAAAGTAAAAATTCAAGTTGAAACACAATGAATTGAGTTGCATTTATTCTCTTCTAGTATTGCCCCATTCTATTCTGCATATATAGGAACAATAACTATTTTAGGATGGGAGAATTTGGCACAACAAAGCCACAAATATTTTTCTAAGAATGATATTAGAAAGTTTATACAGGCAACCTTCTTACTTTGTAGATGAGATAAGTAAGAGCAAAGTGGCCTAGAATTAGAATTCAGATCCTCGGAGCTTCATGCAGATTCTCTGCCCATCGTGTTATTTAGACATTTACATATCCATACATTTGGATCCCTCTGTCTTTGGGGAATTATGCCAAGGTTTTTTTTGACAAAACACTAGTAAATCAAATGTTTACCATCCTGAACTCTGTGCAGGACACTCAGAGGGTGAAATGTCAAGAACAGCTTGTCTTATGGGGAAAAATGGCCCAGAAAAAGAAAGGACATAAACAGGAGAGGATGATGTAAAGTGATGTGAGCAAGGATAGGATGTAAGTGATTCTTTTGTTGTTGGTTTTGTTGAAGGATTTGGGTAATTTTTAAAGTTGAAAAAAATGTAATGTAATAAGCAGGTGCTTAAATGAATAAAATTCTGGAGAACTCTGATGAGCTATGTGCAGAGCACCGGCCACCACTAATTCAAGTCTTCCTGAAACAATTATTTCGTGGGAGGTATGGTTATAGATTTAATTGACCAAGTGCCTCTAACATGCCAGGAAAGAAAGAAGGGTTCTTGACTATTATAAGCAAATTTAATCAATCTCAGGCTATTTTTAACAAAGGCTACAGAGTCATCCCTACACTCTCCCTGCCCCTCTAGCGGTCTTATGTTTTAAGCCATAGAGAGTACATGTTTATTAAAAGCTTCCCAGCCAGCTATCCCTTTCAATTAGCAGTCCGCTGAAGATTCGATATCCTTCTGTTATTCCCTTGGGAGCCATTTTAGCTGCAATCTGCACTTAATATTGAATTTGTACCAGAGAAATTAATTAGATACAGTGAGTATAAGAATTTCTTTATGCTTTCATTCTTTCAATTTCATCCAAACCACTGTGCCTCTGAGTCACAGCAAATACGCTCGGGGGTTGAGGTAGAGAACAGGTGGAGTAGAGCAGGACCCGAGAACAGAACAGAGTACTGAAAGGGGAACTGGGTATTCAGATGGGTTAGCTGCCATACAGGGACCAGGTGGAGCAGGACCAGAGGAAGGGACCAAGAGAAGAGGGAGGACTGGGATATTATAAGCGGTTAGTGACAACACAGGGCAGCTGAGTTTTTGTAAACCGTCTTTCTTAACCAAAATCAATGTGATTTCTTTTCAAGTTCATCTACGAATGATACATCTGCTTAGCAGAGTTTCAGTTTTAGATTTGTGCTATAATCAACTTTGAAATAGAGGGTTATCTAGACAAGTTACAACTTTACTCCTGAATCAAAGGGATGCGCTATGTCGTAGTCACTACCACATATCAGGGCTTGAGAGCCCAGCAGTGTGAGGTGAACCTGGCAAAGCTGGGGCCTGTGTGTGACTATTCCCTTGCCCACAGCCTGAGATTTGGTGCTGCTGGTCATAAGGGCAAGAAGGGAAGATTTGGTGTTTGGGTGGGAACTTCCCTCAATAGACTTTTAAAACTTAAGGGAGGATGCATGTGAATCTGACTTCGATGTTGTGAAAAAGTAACAGATATCATTGTTATGATGAACGATCATAAAGTGATTTATCTGAAATCATACAGATCCTTATGTTTTAAAGATTCCACTTACTCAAATAACCAGTTTGAATGACACCTTTACATTCTAGCTGATTGTTTGGCTTTATATAGCCATGAACCAAAGTCTAAGATCCCAAGATGGCAGAGACTTCATGAAGCTCATCAATAAGTTTTCATGCCTTTAGTTCAAATCACCCCACACCTTGAGGGTCCATCCAATTTTTAGCATTTTCAGAGATGCTGTAGTGTTCCTGTGCTAAGGCTTTTACTCGAGGAAGAGTATTAAAAATATGGAAACTGCATTAAAAAAAACTCCAGTCTTTCTTTAAATTTCTAAAATCATGGGTAGCCACTTTCTTCTGTTCATAGAATATTTATTAAATACATCTTGGGGATTTTCTGGACAAAAGGCATCATGAAGTGGTTTTGTAGTATAAATAGTTCTCATTTGAATGGGTTCTAGGTCCTTCTTGGGAATGGCACAGCCCAAGGGTATGGTCACCAGCAGCAGATCTGTCCAGAAGGTCTCCTTCAACGAGCAGGTTCATTATCCTTGCAAAGCTCTGTTTATTTATTCTGCAATATTGCCCAGAAAATGGTCCTCCCTGACACTGACCATGTCTGGACAGAAGACTCAACCAGTTATTGCATTTCCAAAAATTCCATCAGAGCCATTAGACTTTAAACTCCTGACATGTAGCACCTGGTTCACTCATCTCATTGTCCTTGGAGTCCAGTAGAGTGTTGGGTGCACAGCAGCTAGTCCATGAATGAGTGCTAGCGCTGATTGCTAATGAAGTTAGTACCTGTGGTTTCAAATAGGTCTGCCCCATTCCACTCAGGTATCAAGGTGACATTGCTCTAACCTGGAATTGCTCTTTCACTAGAAGACTTCGAAAAAGTCTTAAAGATTGCTACTAAAGAAAACAATGCCGCATAATCAATCGCCTAGTTCAGGGGTGGCCAATGTATGGCATTTATGCGCTCACCCTCATCTTCTGTCCCTGTAGTCAACACTGATGGTCCATCAGGATGTTTCTCCAGGTGGGCCTTTGGACCTCAGAGCCTTCTCCACCCTGATCTGGCATTGCAGAAGCTGCCGCCTTCCCCTCTTGATCTATTCAGCCTTGCCATTTTATGGATGGAAAAACGGGTTCAGACTATTAGATGACTCTCTCAACAGTTAGGTAGGGGGAGAGGAGATCAGCTCCCAGACTTAGGCTAGCTGTTACTCTCTCTCACTTTTTCTGTCAAATCTTTTTTGTTGTTATGGTTACTGTTTGGGGGAGGGAGGGAAGAGTAGGAACATAAGGATAACAGAAAAGGAAAACTTTGCAAGAATATATTTCCTTATTTTTTTCTTCTCTAATCATGAGCGAAATGAGGGCCAACAGACTTAAAAATTATTGATAGGAAAAAATGGAAGCTTGACATTGTTTATTTTATTTTTAACCATGCCTTAATGTCACTTCATAAGGACCATCTTGGATGCACACTTGCTGTCATAAAAATACCTTTCTTTAACATATTGATGTGGAGAGATTCGACTATATATGAAATTTACTATGGTCACAGTATCTAAATAATAATAATTAATAATAATAAATAATTAGTAGTAGTAGGGTTTTAAAGGCAGATTTCTTAATGCTAAATATAAAATATTATGGTAAAAAAAAAGTCTGCTCCTTACAAACAAACAAACAAAAACATTTCCAGTTTAAGATCTGATCAGAAATATGAAGCAGTCCTCCAGTAATCTGTAATAAACACAGCAAAGGCAAATTTGGCCATCACGGGCGTTTTGTGAGATGGCAGCTTCCCAAGGACTTGAATGTCAGAACAAATAGTGCCTCCTGCTGTGCTTCAAGGTTAGTGCCCCAGAGACGTGGGCCCGGGTCAGGAAGGGCGTCCCAGGATATCTTTAGCCCAAAGAAGACCCATTAGAACGACCATGTCTCCTGGGGTCAGAATGTGCATGCCCGGGGCTGGGCTGTAATTGAATTACCTCTGATACAGGGAATAACATCCCTGACCTAAATTCAGGGTGTTTGTCTGCCAGCTTTTGGCACAAGGTTGGCTCATCATTTCACTCCCACTTAAAAATCTTAATTGCTGTAATAGCTGGGTCTGCCAAGTTTACCAGTCGGCCAAAGTCTTAGAAGAATTTTAACCAAAGGATAGACTTTCCATCTGGTGTTGACTAAATGCTGAAATTGCTGCCACTGCTACTGCTGCCGCTTCGCCTGGGCTTCATTTCTGTGGGGACCGACCACATCTGGAGCTCACCTATAAATCAGAAGCTACCGTCCTTGCTGGGGGCTCTCACTGACAAGGCTGAAAACTGCAGCGCCCAGCGTTTTAAGGACGAGGCCAGAATTACTCATAATTCTGAAGACAGAGTCTCACTTATATTCGTCACTCTGCATTGGTTGGTTTCCCAGAGGAATGCCGTTCTCAATCAGGAACTCCAAGTAATAGTGGGGAAGGGCATGTAATGAGAATAGAGCCACTGTTGTCTACTAATTATTCACCTCACTAACTATAGTTAAGAGACTTTCTTACAGACCCTGAGAAACTGGAGGATGAGGCAAGGCTGTAAAAAGATAAGCTGCCTCCATGGGCCCATTGCTCAGCAAAGAAATACATTTTGAGAACAGACCAAGGACAGGATGTGCTTTGATTTGGTTGCTGTGCCAAGACCCTGACCCCCTCTGGGAGTTTTTCTCGGGAACGCTGACCATTCTCCGGTCCCAGGAATGGGCTGAGCTGTTTGTAACATCATGAAAGACTAGCCATGTTGTTATCGGACATTGAGCTCCTGAAGGCCGGCCTGCAGGCTCTACCCTGCCCTTTCCATGTTACACTTGTGGCTTCCAGCTGCACGTAGCTATCTTCTCCCTCGTGTGTATATAACCAGCCAACTGGCAAGGGGGGTCAGAGCAGATTTTTGTGGATGCCCTGCTGCTCTCCCATACTGCCGGCATTATTGGAATAAACAATTATATAGGATTCAACCCTGTCTCTGCTTAATTGGCTCAAGAAGTGACAGTCAGCCTGGACCCCATGGTTGTCTGGTTACACAAGGATCAGAAGATCTAACTGGGGTCCTTCCCTAGTCAAATCATAGCAACAGCTGGTGGCCACAGCAGCCTTGAAGTTACTTATAATATTCAGCATATTTCCCTTTCTGTAATGCAGCAATTTTCAACCTTTTTCATTTCATGGCACATATAAACTAATTACTACAATTCTGTGGCACAATAAAAATATGTTTTTTGCCAATCTGACAAAAAAATAGGTATGATTTTGATTCATCCACACCAGGTGACTATTATTGTGTTGGCTGTCATTATTTTATTTGATAATCTAAGGGAAAAGAGGTCAATACCCCTGAATAAGTACTCAGGTACTGCATGTTTTAATAATTCTTGCGGCATAGTGGTTGAAGTTCACTGCTGTAGAGAAATGGCATTGGGGAATACGGAATTTACCCTCATATTTCTTTATTGCCAGCTGGCTTATGGGGTATTGACTAGATTGAATAAGTAGACACACCCAATCCATCAAGTGCAGTGATTTTCAACCTTTTCCATCCCATGGCACACAAATGAGATGACAAAAAACAGGTATAATTTGATTAATTTACAAAAGAAAAAAAGTAATTACCAACTCTTTTTGCTCTAAAGTGACTTTTTAAAAAAATCAAGTGCCTATACGTGTATATAAGGATTTCTGGTACCAAGAATTAACTGGTATCAGGAATCAGACACCAGTCATGCAACATGACCAATAAGATGCAACTCTATTATATGACCTGTATATTTATGGTTCAAGACAGGGCATTCACACTGGATGGCTATTGTTGTGCTGGCTGTTGTTATTTTTTAAATTTGACAGTCTAAGTCAGTGGTCAGCAAACTGCGGCTCGCGAGCCACATGCGGCTCTTTGGCCGCTTGAGTGTGGCTCTTCCACAAAATACCTATTTCTGCGCATAGGCCACGAAGTTTCAATCGCACTGTACATGCGCGCCCGCACGTGGTAATTTGTGGAAGAGCCACATTCAAGGGGCCAAAGAGCCGCATGTGGCTCACGAGCCGCAGTTTGCCGACCACTGGTCTAAGTGAAAGGCAGTCAGTGCGTTTGACAAAATAGTCAGGTATTTTGTGTTTTAAAATTTTTTGTGGCACATCGGTTGAAAATCATGGATCTAGTGGTTTTAATAGCACCCTGCTCTCTCTCAGCATCTTGGACCTTTTTCCCACCCAAATATCTTGCTGCTGCCATATAGCTTGTTTACTCTTTTCTACTGGAGCCAGAAACTGTTCAGAAGACTGACAAGGCTAGTGCTTCCAAAGCCCTAATACCACTTTAATCTTTCCCGAAATAAATTTTAGCAAATTGGTACTCCCTCCATTGCACCCATTACTCTAATAGCAACCTCAGATGGGCTGGACACTAAGCTTGTACAAATCAATGTTGTAGCTTCTTGCCAATTACTGTTTATCCTAACCTAAAGTATTCCTCCTACTCATGATAGTAATGTAAAAAGAATGCAATGTATATAGCAATTTTATTTTGAAGAATGAATTAGGCAATCTATCAAAGCACTAACAGACTAGGAAATGCATAATAACATTTTTTTACTTCCATGCATTCTATCCACCAAGAGAATTATGTATGCTTTATATAAAGCCAAGATTAAAACACAATTAAAATGCTATAAACCCAGAGAAAGAAAGGAGAATAATGTAACCAAATAACTGTGTCATGTGAAGTTCTTTAAGAAAAACTAATCAAATGATCTGTGTTGTTTAAGGCATCTAAATGCAAAACTATCCTAAGGGACTAGACAAAATGATTCTCATCTAACAGCCACCACATTCTGGGTCTTGTCTTTCTCCTCATCTTTATTTCATCAAGGAGTGATCTTAGACTGTAGCTGGCTTTGGATTCCAATGATTAGAGCTTTATCAGAAAGATTTAAATTAATTCCAAAACAGTAAAACAAAATGTACCTTCATTATAAAAAAGATACTCATGAAATTAGTGAAAAGTGAGTTTTTGTTGGGCATTAATTACATTAGTGATGGAACTCTTCCACCAAAACCCAACAGAAGGAATAGTGGTGTCCACAATAAATTCCAGCGATCATACCCTTAAGTCTGTGCAGTTTTGACTAAAGACTCACTGTTAAAATCCCACGAAAAGTGCTAAACTGTGATCCTAGTTTAGGGCAGGATATAATCACACTTTGGGGTTTGTATCAACTTGGGAAACATGCAGAGTAATTATAATGTTGTTGTAATTGCTCATATAAGTAAATGAAATAAACATCAAACTTATTACTCAGAAGCCTCGTGTAATGAACCTTGAAAAAGACAATAGTTTCATTGTCAGCTAACAAGGAATGAATTATTGGTCTTACCCTTAACTAACTTGAAATAGTTTAGTAATCTGTATCAACAGAAATATACGAAGTTGATGTCCTATTTTCAGATGGAAATCTCTAACTTTTCCCGTCAAAAGAAATACAAAACTCAGAGGGAACAGGCAAAATCTTTATTGTATCCACTCCTAAAAACCACAGAACAGGTTTAGAAGTGGGTACATTTGCAACAAAAAATCACAAAGAGGCTCACGGCTAAAAGCTTTTTGGAATAATTATCATTTGACCATGAAATTAAATTGTGCTAGAACAGGCTGTTTCAGAGCAAATCTAAACAAATAACCTGCAGATTTAATTCAGTAGGTAGCAGATTACTCTGGAGCACAAAATGAGGAAAATCCGTAACATTATTAACATAATCACCACGGAAATTCTTCTCATGTTTGTTTTTTTAAGCAAAATTAGAGAATTGGGGGGGGGGGGTTGTTTTAGGCTATACATACATTTTCTTTTGCCTTTCAGTATGCAGAGGATACAGAAAAATTTTAAACCTACCCATCTCAAGTCTTTGGAAATGATCATATATCCCTAATGACACCTTTCTCTATAATTCATAGATGTTAATGGGAAAAGAGGATCCATTCTACAGGCTATCATCTCACTGTAAATTAAGAAATTTGGTTCTTCTTCTCAGCTAATACTTGTCTCTACTCAAACTGAGAATGATCCTAAGCTTCCCATGAATGAACTCACCTGACTCACTTTAGCATCCAGCTACTCCTGCCCTCCAGCCTCACCATCAGCCATTCCTCCCTCCTTGGACTCGGTTACAGTAGTCCCCCTTACCTGCAGTTTTGCTTTCCATGGTTTCAGTTACCCACAGTCAACCACGATCCAAAAATGTTACATGGAAAGTTCTAGAAATGAACAACTCATAAGTATTAAACTGTGCACCATTTTGAGTGGTATGATGAAATCTCCCCCTGTCCGCTCTGTTCTGCTTGGGACGTGAATCATCCCTTTGTCTAGCATCTCCATGCTGTCCATGAACAATAAGACATTTTGAGATAGACCACATTCATGTAACTTTTAATACAGGATATTGTTATAATTGTTTATTTTATTATTAGTCATTGCTGTTAATCTCTTACTATACCTAATTTATACATTAAACTTTATCATAGGTATGTATGTAGAGGGGAAAAACAAACAGTATATTATTTAAAGTTTGTTATTATCTAGAGTTTCGGACATCCATGAAGGTCTTGAAACATATCTCCCAGGGATAAGGGGACTACTCGATACTGAGCTTATTTTAATTCCTTGTATACTATGTTCTCTTTAGCTAGTTGGATCATGCTTACTTCTCACCACCTTCCTATTTTGCTTATCTAATTCCGTCTCTTCCTTCATTTGCTCTGAAAGTCCTCCCTCAGCCCCTCTCTGCAACCAGAGGCTGACATTAAGGCTATCTCCTCTGTAGTCTTCAGCACCCTCTGTGTATCTACCCCTTTCGAATTGTGAAGCTGTTTGTCACTTTCCCCCACTCCATTATAAGTGCCATTAAGAGAGAGAAAAGCTCCACCCTGCAGATGCTGTCAATATTTCCCCTATGTCTCTTTGGATCCCTTTTTCCATTTCAGACACATCAGCTCCCAGGCGTGTTTTCTCTCCTCTAAAAGCCAGCATTTGCATCTTTTTGCCAAAGGGCTGCCCTCAGGCAGTCAGAATTGGCTTTGCTGCCTCTTGCACAGAGCAGGCAGTGCCTGGGAATTTACATGAGCGTGGACTGCATTCAATAATGACCAACTGGTATGGAGGTATAAATACCTCAGTTCTCTGGCCTCTGGTGGAGATGATGCTGGAGGTGATTTACATCATCTCTCGTGCCTTCTGCAGGACTGACCCTTGTGGGTCTTCACTTGACCTCTTTTCTTTTTTGTCCTACTTCTCCACCCACCTAAGTTTTTCCTGGATACTCTAGCATAAACTTTTTCTCATGAATCTCCTGCTCAAAGTTTGCCTCTGCGGAACTCAACCTAAGAGCCTAAGGGATTCCCCACGCATTCCTGTTGAGTGAATTAATGCACCTTGATAAGCAGACATAGAATCACCCCCAAATTCCAGTCTTAACCCTCTTCTTTTATGGATTGAGGCTCAAAGAGAGTGTGATATGTCCAAACTTACTCAGTGAGTTAATGGCAAAGCAAGTCTACCAACATCAGCATCCCTTCCACTAAATTATTCACCCCTTATTCTGTTATTTTGAAAAGTTCCTTTGAAAAGCATAATCAGAAACTTTAGTTCTTTCAGTTTTAACCTAACAACACTAACAAGAGCTAATACTTATTGAGTTTAGTCTGTTATCTATCATTTTGATTGTTTATTTGCCAAATAATTTTAACTCCCTTCCTTTATTGGTCTTTATAACACTTACACTCAACTGGTTCAGCTGAACTGCTTGCTTCACTTTTTACCTGAGTATAACATGTTCCTGGAAGTCACCCGATTAACAGGTTGATGTCTATGAATTCATGGCTCTGCAACCTCAGTGGGGCTATCAATACACTAGCAGTCCTACTGTGCTATCTAGTCACTCTCCATTCCATTTTTCAGGCAGACCTTAGTCTCTAAGGGATCTTCTCTAGTCCATAGTTTCAGTGACTATTTGTGAGTTGATGGTGCCTAAATCTATGTCTCTCTCAGAGTCCTGGAGAACAGCACTATCTGGATGTTCAACAGATGTCTCAAATGTACCATGTCTAAAGTGTATCTAGCCATTTCCTTCATTCCCAGTCTTAGTGGGTTATATACCACGTGACATTCAATGCACATAACAGAATTTTTAATTATCACACTGACCTTCCCTAGTCTTTATTCTTCATATTATATCTTAGATATTCTACCACATTTATTTCAATGTGCTCCATTTTTTTTCATCCCCATTTTACTAAGTCCAGATTACAATAATTTCCCCTCTTCAGCACTCTCAATAAGATCAATTCACTAAATTATCTTTAAGATATTACCTTTCTAAGAAACAAAAAATATGCCCTGGACTAAAGTCCTCCAATGATCTCCATTACCCTCCGAATCAAGCTCCCATCCTAAACCCCTCAGCACCTGACTCTGGATTATCTCTCTACTCTGTTTGCTTTTCTCTCGTGCTTTAACCCTAACCTGCATAATACACACATATTATCTGTATATGTACACACATGGAGGGTGAGGAGAAATAATAAAAAATGTATTGCTATATTAAATTTGGTGATTTTAGGGTAAAGAATACAGGAGAGCTGTGTATTATTATTGCAACTTTTGTGTAAGTTTGAAATTATTTACCAAAAAAGTTTAAAAGGAAGTTCTAAGAGTTTTGATTTTTAGTTTTATAACTGCTGTCAAGCAAAAGTGAGAGACTCTGTTCTCATCATTATTTTTGGTATATTAGAGCTAAAATTAAAAGGTGTTATAGAAATTCTTACAGTACAAAATGTTTTGTTAAAAAATTGCTGGGTAAAAGCCAGAAGAATAAATTGTAAGTATAATCAATCATGTGTAATATTTAGAAGAATTTTGAGTGTATATAAAATATTATCATTGGATAATGAAATTATTGACAAAATTTTACATGATTTTATTTTCCTTATTGTTTATATTTTCTAATTTAGTAAAGCAAATATCTATATAGTGGTTAATAAAATTGAAAATAAATCTAAGGGTGCTTTAACAATGAACAGAAAAAGGAAAAGAAAGCAAATCAGTTCCATCTCCATAGCCTTGGTTGATAGGGTCTGGGAGTAAAGCACATTTAGACAGCCTTCCTTGGGCGCATCTCAGGTTACTTGATATCCACACATCTAAGGAGTATATGTCCTCCTTAGAGAAAGAAGTATTTACAAAAAATGGTATAGGTTTAAAAATAATGACAATTTCTGAGCCTCTTTTCCTTAGTTTCAATCCTTTCCCAATAAAGCAACCCTGGCCTCTGCCCTGTAAGGATGTATTTTTGTATTGCTACAGTCATGACCCAGATTATACAACAGGCACTTCATGCCAAATCTCAAAAATCTTCCTAAAATTTGGATCCTATATGCTAATGTTACCTTGTAGGCTTTTTAAGAACAGGGACCCAGCCCATTTCAACCTTTGCACCATTCTAACTTATCTGGCCTAAACTGCACATTTTCTGTCCCTTCTAATTTGATTGTCAATTTTAATTTACTATTGGATCTTGGTTTTAATTAATAAAATTTTAGTTCAGTATTACTCATTTGTCAAATCTGGCAGTTCCAGTCTGAATTTGGAGCCCCTTCTAACAGTGTTTTCCAAGCACCTGCTACCTCTCCTTGTAACTGCATTTATTAGACCAGGGGTCCTCAAACTTTTTAAACAGGGGGCCAGTTCACTGTCCCTCAGACTATAGTTTAAAAAAAAACTATGAACAAATTCCTGTGCACACTGCACATATCTTATTTTGAAGTAAAAAAACAAAAAGGGAACAAATACAGTATTTGTATTTGCATGTGGCCCACGGGCCGTAGTTTGAGGACCCCTGGTCTAGACTGCATTGCAGTGGCCTGTTTACTAGTATTCAGCAAGCCCTAGGCCCAACCCAAAAGAACATAAGCTCCTTGAAGCATTTATTTTCATGTGTAGAATGCGGTGTGGCACAGAATAGGTTTTGAAAGAGTATTTTCCATTGTTGACAAATCAAATTTGACATTCTCATTTTAAGATGAAGAAATAGAGACTCTGGGCAGTTAAACATCTTGTTCAGGACTGCACAACTAAATATCTATGGACACTACCTGTTGCTCTTTCTTTTTAAATATAATTATGTTCTTTCTTTAATATAATTCTGTTTTTTAAAAAATATAATTCTTTTCACCTGCATATGTTCATAAACATATAAATGCTTTGATCTGAAACAAAAGCTGTAGTGAGTGTGAAAGTTGCATTTTATCTCAGCAGTCCTGCTTGAATTTCCCCAATCTTAAGGTCTTAGGCAGTTTCTCAATATCTAAATATCTAAAAAGGTTATGTCCATCTTCTGCTCTCAACAGGAGCTCAGCTATGACCTTTATGTATGCATAATTGGTTCATTATTATTTATTAACTTTCTAAATTTTCATTGAAATTTGATTCCAATGATGAGTTTTTGTATGGTATCTGCATTTGTTATCTGCAAAAGAAAAAAATAATAGTGATACTTTAGGCAAATGGATAAAGGAGCAAGAGGCCTTCATCAATGAAATGACATGTTTAAAATTTTAACAGATTATGACAGAAATCATTAGTCACTGCCCAATATCCAATCCACATTTTTATCTTAATAATAGGACGCCATATTTCAGCTGGTCAAATGGACATTCAGATAAAGACTCCCTAACAGCAGCAGCTGAGGGTGGCCATGGACCAATTTCTAAACAGTGGAATGAAAATGGAGTGATATGTACAATATCTGGTTCATTCCCTTAAAGAGAAATGCCCCCACTGTTCTCTCTTTTCCTTTCTGCTGTCTGTGACGCTGGTATGTTGGTGGTAGATGGGATGGATGATGTGTGACAGGATGTCAGAGCAGCAAGATATAAGGAGCCTGGATCCCTGACGATTGTCCAGGCCCATACCAGCCGTGGGCCATTTATCTTTGTTTTGTATGAAAGAGAAATAAACTTCTATCTTATCTATGTCACCATGATTTTGAATTTCTCTGATACAGCAAGCAAACTGATAGCCTAAGAAATATGATCTTCATTTAATGCTATTAAATCAAAGTCTTAATAGATCTGTGGAGTATGAAATAATAAAAATAGAATAATCATGAACTAAAACCACTTGAACATAAAGTGAATACATAGATCAATAAATGTATCTCATTTATAAACTATCAGGAATTGATAAGTTATTAGTATTTATACTCTATTGGACATTTTACTTATCTTTTTGGCAATAATCTTCAAAAATAAAATTCTAACCAAGAAGCTTTAAATCCAGTGAGTACCAAACAAACATACCCTGTAAATCATTAAGTAACTTCTTATCTCAATGATCCTATTATACACATACCCTTTTACTCCTTATTACCCCCCGCCACGCTTCACATAACCCACTGCTCCAGCTAAACTGAGTAATTTCAGTCTGACATAAGAATCACTTAATATTTTATTGTTGTTTCTTTGTTCGTGCTATTAGCACATAGTAGATTCTCAATTAATGCGCATGGAAAGAATGGTTAAACATTTTCTTTACCATCCAAGAGTCTATCTTATCAAACCTAAAGTATGAGCCTCAAATTAAATTTCCTCTGAGAAATAGTACTTGATGCCCATAGCTGGAAAAGACCTCTTTTTTTTTTTTTTAACTTCTCATAACACCTTTACCGTGTCTATATCATGTCATTTATTACTACCTTCTGTCAAATAAATTCGTAGTTCTCCTCTTCCCTCCTATGTGGATCTTGAAAGCAATGGAAGAAGAGAACACATGCCAGAATCACCTCTCCATTCCTTGCATGGCCAGCATTAGTAGTATTAACACATATATTAATACATGGTATGAACTACATATATTTTAAGTATGTTTTTATAATAAATTATCCAAGTGGCTTTGTTGATTAGGCATGGAGAGATAATAAACAAAGAAAATATGAAAGCTATGTTAATTTAATACTATTGTATTGACTTTTTAGGAAGCAAAGAGTTATGAAAGTAAATGAGGTTCACTATAGAAATGTGGTTGGGTTACATTTCAACTGGTTTCATATAAATCTCCTCCCTGGTATCTGGAGGGCTTCATTTTACCCCTATGGCATTAAGATAAAATCAGAAACAAAGGCTAAAATAGTCACCTATTAGCAACCAAAGTAGAATGCTAAGGAATACAAGAACAATAAAATTTCCAAATCCTTAGGCACTAGGTAAACAGATTGAATAGGCTTAGAGGCAAGGAGGTACAGGGATCAAGAATAAACCATTTCAAAGTTGTGGGGTGAAGAGTCAGCAATGAATTGCTGCTATTGAGAATTACCAATCACCAGATGTTATCCATCAGTTTTCTAGTTGGAGAGATGTTCGTTTATGTCCAAGGCTCTTCCCAGAGCCCCACACCCGCACAGCATCTAATCAGTCCAGGTAAAACCACCGCTCAAGAGCCAAGATGGAGAGGTTCGTGTATGTGTTAGGGAGGTGGAGGGGACATGAATATCTTGGAGTGATGATAACATGAAGGAAAACCACGCCCTTGACCAACACAGGAGTAGTTAGTTTGGAATTTATCATTAAGGCGGGATTGCAGAGAATGCCTTTCCCTGCTCAAGAGGGTCTTAGAGAAGATGAGTTTTAAATTAGGTCTATGAAGATAGTAGAGAAGGCCTGGAAGAGAATCCTAGACAGGGAAGCAAACTAGCAGAAAGGAGCAATTCATGAGTAATGGGGACTATTGATTGATATTGTAAAATAGTGTCCTGCCTACATGGTTCAGTGGTTGAGCTTCAACCTATGAACTAGGAGGTCATGGTTCAATTCCCGATCAGGGCACATGCCTGGGTTGTGGGCTCAATCCCCAGTGCGGACGTGCAGGAGGCAGTCAATCAATGATTCTCTCTCATCATTGATGTTTCTATCTCTCGCTTCCTCTCCCTTCCTCTCTGAAATCAATAAAAATATATTTAAAATAAATAAATAAAATAGTGATGATGGTGGATAATAAGAAATAAGATTGAAGATATATAAGGTAAGTTGATACAAGGCTTTGAAGATTCTATACGGGTCTAAATGTTCATATTCCTATTTCCCAGTGTCCTAGGTATGGAAAATTTTAATGACTTAATGTTTCAAAAAATCAAATTTAGATGTTGATGGGACATTCAAGTAGTTAATCGGATGATAGCTAAAATGGAGAGCTTAAATTCATATATTAAAAAACAAAACATGAAATGATTTTTTTTCCTGAGTATTTTATTTCCCAACTATTGGTCTAGGTTTGTCATATCAAGTTGATTATGAAAGAATGAGTCAAATTAGTATCCAAAGCTCAGATTTCTCATTCAACCTTATAAATGTCCATCTATACAAAGAATCAAACAAAAAATAGTTAACATTTAGTACATGAAAGGTTTTAGGAAAATAGGCTAAAATAGTATATTTAAAAAGGGATCATCTTTCCAGTTTCTTCCTAAGATGGAAATGAAAATCTGTGGCTTTACTAGAATACTCTAATTTTTAATAAACAAAACATAGAAGTATTTGTTTTAATAACATACAAACTGTTTCTCAGATTTTAAAATGATAAATCTTTTAAAATAAATATAGGAAATATTTAGAAAAACAGAGGAAATCTTCAGGGTCTAGGGCAGTGATGGCGAACCTTTTGAGCTCAGCGTGTCAGCATTTTGAAAAACCCTAACTTAACTCTGGTGCTGTGTCACATATAGAAATTTTTTGATATTTGCAACCATAGTAAAACAAAGATTTATATTTTTGATATTTATTTTATATATTTAAATACCATTTAACAAAGAAAAATCAACCAAAAAAATGAGTTCGTGTGTCACCTCTGACACGTGTGTCATAGGTTCGCCATCACTGGTCTAGGGCCAGGCAAAAGATTCATATATTTTATACCAAAAACATGATCTATAAAAGAAGATCAATGTGAAAATTAAAAACATTTACTCTGAAAAATACCTTATGAAGAGGATGAAAAGACAAGCTATGGTTTGAAAGAAAATATTTACAAACCACATATCCAACAAAGGACTAGTACCTAAAATACATAACAAACTTTCTAAACTTAGCAATATTAAAAGAAAACAATCTAATTGGAAGTTGGGCAAAATATAAGGAGACGTTTTGCCAATGAGAAAGTACCGATGACAAGCATGTAAAAGATTTTCAACATCCTTAGCCATTAGGGAAATGCAAAGTAAAACCACTATGAGACATCACTAAACACCTATCTGAATGGCTAAAATAAAAAAGAGCAGCAACACCAATGCCAGTGAGGGTGCAAAGAAACCACATCCGCCATATATTACAGGTGGGAATGTAAAATGCCATGGCCACTCTGGAAAATAATTTGACAGTTTTCTATAAAGTTTAACATACAACTTTCACATGACCCAGAAATTGCATTCTTGAAGGTTTAGTTCAGGGAAATGAAAAATTATGTTTATACAAATGCGTGTAAATGTTTCTAGCATCTTTACTCATAACAGTAAAAAACTGAAAACCACCCAGGTGTCTTTTAACAGGGAATGATACGCAAACTGTTGAGTACATCCGTGACTCGGCATACTAGTACTACTCAGCAATAAAAAAAGTACAAATCGTTACTACTTGGAGCAACTTAGATGAACATAACTGCACTCGCTGACAAAAAGCCAATGCTAAAAGGTTACATACTGTATGATTCCTTTTATGGAACATCCTTGAAAACAGAACAGATTAGTGGTTGCTAGGGTTTAAATTAGGGGTAGAAAGAAGTTCAGTGTGGCCATCGTTCCTATGTCAATGTTAATATCCTGGTTGTGATATTGTGTTCAAGTTTTGCAAGATGTACCATTGGGGGAACCTGGGGGAAGAAAGCACACACAGCAATATAAAATTAATTATTTGGTGCACTAGGAAGATGAAACTAAAATTACTCTTATGTGTGAATTATAATATCTCCTTTCGTTCCAGAAATCACCTCAGGATCCACTGTAGAAGCTACTATTTTGAAGTTCTTTAAGCATAAAATTGTTAAGTGTATTAAATTTTACATCCCTTCATTTTCTTGGCAACCCCTTTAGCCATTATTTTTTAATTAAGGCAAAGCAGCAAAACCTGAAATGAAGTCACCAGGCATAGTCGTCGTCACAAACAACAGGCTCTTTCCTGGGCTCCTGAAAGCAGAGCTGCGTCTTGGTGTGAGGCTGAGTGCAGAATGTTCCCCTGGTGGGGACACACTGCCCCACGCCTGATACAATTTCCCATAATCTTCTGAGATGAGAGTTGGAAAGGACAGCTTGTGCAGAGGAAATGCAGCCAGGTCCTAGCAGTAAGTCAGAGCTACTTTTTGTCCTACGAGTTCGGATGAGCAGTGCTCAGAGGAAGCCTCAACTTACATTTTAGTTGGCAGGTTTTTAGCAACAATACAGTTCTCTCCAACAGGGTTTCTAGTTCCCATAGGCAAAGCCCCTCGGGAATGGCCTTCTGTGTAAGGCCCTTGGGAAAGTGGGGATGGGAAAGGAGGGTGGCTTGGCTGTGCCCCTTGCTCACATGGCGAGCGATCTGCTGGTCTGCAGAGAGGCCTTCTGGGAGCCAGCTGTACCGGGCTGCGTTAGGACAGCTGCACCTGGTGAGCACACAGCACTTCTCTGCATCCATTTCCATGATGTCCCCTCTCTCATTAGGTAAAAGATTTTCTTTTGCTCTGGGTTCCCTGACGGGAATCCTTAAGGCCTCTTAGGAGAAGTTGAAGCATCTTGGATACTGAGAACTGGTTTTGGATATTGCGAAGGCCTATTCTCACCAGCACTTCAGGCTTGGAAGATGCGCCTGAGGTCTCTAGTATGCAAATGTACTTACATCTAAATTGGTTTTCTAAATACGGCCTGGGAACTCAACAGCCCAACTGCAAGGTTGCCCTTTGGAAATCTCCAGTGACCAGAGTCTGATCACTCAGTATGCAGATTGTATTCCAACTTTTAGCACTGCTAACTGACTATTTATTTTTCAAAAATATAAATTGGTTGAAAATGTTTGGTGATATGCTCTTGTATTTAAAAAAAAATAAAATAAATGCTTCCTGGGTGATTGGAGGGTTTTTCCCCCCAAGAAATATTTGAAATACCTCGATTGGACACTTGGATGTCCAACCTCAAAGTATAGCTTTCTTTTCTGTAATTTGATGCTCTACAAAAATTCAAAAACAGAGAGCCTCTAACCAACTAAATTGTGTTAGTTTTTATGTGTTACAGATATGGGAAGAACTAGAACTAATTTACCATAAAAAGAATTTGTAAAGCCTGGGGAGAAAAATAGAGACACTGAAAATGAAAAACAATGGGAATCAAGAAATATCACAAAACTATGTTGTATTTTTGGAAGTAAATAACCCCCTAGACTAAATAACTATGCTGACTAAAACAGTTTAAGGACACATTTCTTGGAGGGTATTCATTTGGTCCTAAGCAGGTCACTTCACGTGTCTTTCCTTGGGACACAGACCTTTAACATTGGACGGTAAATGTTTGAGAACTCTGATATTTTGAAGAAAGGCTGTCCTATCTGATGAGACATGGGTTCTGACAAGGAGGAAATTCTGAGATGTTCTGAATTAAATTACTACGGATGGAAAGTGAGGGAAAGAGACCGAACATTAGCCCTGAAGACTAACCCCAGTGGGTGTGGACCAGATAACAAAAGGCTGTTCACATTCCTTCCATGTCTGTTGGAAGTTCGATTGTCACGTGCCTATTTTCGCAGATTATTTTACTCAGGCCCCCTCCACTGCAGGAGCCTCTGCCTCTGTTTACGGGTGGGCTTTCCAGACTGCTGCCCACAGCCAATCCACAGGGCGGACATCTCTTTATTGGAATGCTGTGCTTATTTCAGAGCTGGCCCCGCTTCACCTTCCCCACCCCTTTGCCTGTAGCCAATGCAAATTCTTTCAGGCGGCTTGCATCTTCCTTCCCCTTCCTCCTACTTGGTGTATAAAAACACTTGCAGACTCTGAGACAATGGGCATGTCTTTCCTACCCAGGACAGGTGGCTGGTGGTTTATACTCCATGCCCCAAGGCTGTGTCTCCCCCTCCTCCTCCTCCCCCTCCTCTTCCTCCTTTCCCTCCTCCTCCTCCTCCTCCTCCTCCTCTCCCTCCTCCTCCTCCTCCTCCCCCTCCTCTTCCTCCTTCTTCTCCCCCTCCTCCTCCTCCTCCTCTCCCTCCTCCTCCTCCTCTACCTCCTCTCCCTCCCCTCCCTCCTCCTCCTCCTCCTCCTCCTCCTCCTCCTCCTCCTCCTCCTCCTCCTCCTCCTCCTCCTCCTCCTAGCAATGGCTTAACAAATCCTTTCTTTTAAAAAGACTTAGCCGTGGAAATTAGTTTTGTTGTTGTTTAACACTACTAATCTTATCTAAGGGAATAGGCTCTGTGGTCCCAGGAAAAGAGGACAGGGGCACAACGTCCCACATGTCATTGGCTTTCAGCTGAAGGCACATTGCCAGAAAGGCTTGCAGATCTGTTTCCTGGACAACACCAGCTGCTGGCCTCATGCCCAGGAACCCGTGCCAGTCCTGCAGCCGGAGGGCTCTTCCTTTCCAAGGATGCTCACTCCTGCCTCCCTGTGGGCACAACCCCATATCCCCAGGAAGCCAGGACCCATGGCTTCATACCCAGTGCTTCCAAAGCAAAGAGGCTGTTACTTGTCACGGTATCTTTGAAAGATGTCTATTCTGAGTATTCACAAAAAGGGCCTGGGAGAATAAAGCAGCCTAATGTCCAAGAGTAGCCCTGAAGACAACCCTTTCCCTGGGAGTAGCCCTGAAGACTAAACCCTTTCCCTGGGCTGTCCTCTCTCTCTTCCCATTTTCATAAATTCTATGTTTTCCTTCACAGCCAACTCCAGCCTCCCTGCCTTCTGATTTTGCCAACTTCACTGCGGCATGATCCCTTGTCCTTCCTCTGTCATTTTATGTTCAGAACCAGAACCACTCATTTCATAATTGTCATTTTGAAATAGGAGACCCTGGGGAAAATCTTCTTTATTTAGCATTGGGGCTCTTTGACAAAACCTATGACAATCCTTTTTACTTATGGGAAACAAAGGTGACTATTATTCTCAGGCCATGTACGCAGGGCTCCGTGCAGCCTCCTCAGAAGGTAGATTTATACATGCAATGGGTGAAGAATCAATAATGTTGGCAGTGTTCCTGCAAGCCTCCTCTTGTTTCTGTTAGGAAATAAACACATGCTCGCTCCTCAGTGTCCTGAATGAGGTAATGTCTTGAATAATGTAAGAAAGAGAGGTCTGATAGGCTAGGACATAAACCTAGTAATTTTGTCCCAAAATTAAGAATAACATTGATTTTTTTTTTTTAAGGAAAGTCATTGTCCAACTTGTCCAACTCCTAGAGAGAAAAACTAAACCCCCAAAAGGTTCTGTGATTTTCCCAGAAGCAAACCAGGATTTTATTTTTCCATTGGTCCCTGTTCTCTCATCTGAAACCTGAACCATTATAAGTCACTCTTCTTTTTTCCCAGATACAAAGCAGAAAATGGTAGGACATGTAATTCTTCCTCTAGTTCATTGTAATAACACTATGAATTCAAATTCAGAATAAAGTCTTCTCAGACCAATCTAGAACTATTAATTAGGAGAGTTTGCTTTAATGTTCAACAGAAAGAGAATGAATTTTCTTCTTTAAACCTATATGTAGTATAAAATTTTAATGTAAGGAATAGTCATTATTTAGTTTTGTTTTTCCAAACTTTTATTAATTTTAATAAAGTCATTAATATTATCATTAAATGGCCTCTGAATAATTTATTTTCATATCTTAAACCAAATATTTTCCCCAAAATCTCAAATATCTTACTAAAGTGATGCTTTAAAAATTTCACCGACAATCCCAGTTGGCACTTGCTTAATAGAATGAAGTTTTTCTACAAATTGAAATTAATGAAAGAATTTTAAAAACTATAATAACCAAACAAAAATTTCTATTTTAACAATACTATCTTTACAACAAAAATTTCATGAAGTTATAATAATATCTTCATAATGTATGCTAATACCTACATATTTAGTGATATTGCTGACATAACATTAAGAAAAATAATATTTTGGAATAAGTATATAACTATTTGTGAGTAATACATGCTGTATTTTATTATTTAGCAAGAGCTGCTGATCCATAGCCTAATACTTAGACTTATGCATTAATAATTTATCTTAATCAGCATTGTTATTTTGATGTCACATATAAGCAATATAAACAATATTTACAACTTTTTGATTTTGACATTTTAAAGGCATATTTATTAAGGTAGGAGGAGGAACACACTAGAAAATATTTCATTCAATTGTTGTTAAGATTGGTTTATTACTTTTAAATATTTAGACATGATATGTTGGCCGCAATCTGTGTTCTTACTGTAGAGCCTGAAAATGTCTCAGGAGATATGTGCATGTAAGTACCTATATACACTAACAAAATAGTTATCAAATAATATATTGGTGGATATACTTTTCTATTCCATTAGCAACACCTTAGCATCATGGATTTATAAATGATGTATAGTAAACGAATGATGGTATCTGAGAGATGGACATAATTGAACAGCAATCATTTGGAGGATCATATGGCCATAGCTCACACTGACCTCCATGGGAGCTGAGTGAGTGTGCTCAAGGGCAGGATCTGCACATAAATCCTGGGAGGCAGTCATTCGATCAAGCATTGCTTAATAATCCAACTTGGCTTATATCTGGCTTCTCCAAATGCTGTCAGCCTCAGCTATGCACAGAGGCAGCCGATAAAGTCTAGTCCTTCAGTTTAAACCCTCCATAAATAGTTACAAAAAACACACACAATGTTCCATGCTAATACTATAATTTACTTGGCTTTGCCTAAAACATAATTTATTTTCCTATTGTCTGACCGTATTTATTTTATTCTTTCCCTTTCCAGCTCAGATACTGGATGTTGATTTATCTCTGGAATTTGCAAAATAAATAAAGTCGCCCTATTAAAAAATTATTGCAAAATGGAATGACAGTTAATGATTTGTTTCTGTCTTGACATTTCAAAGTCAACAATTAATGTGTCCAATATTTACTTCAGTAGTATAAATCAAATTTATCTGTAATCACTTATTTAGAAGACAATTAAGAAAAATAGCTATTTTACATTAGAACTCCCAGAAATTGTGGGGTTCTAAGGAATGGATAGAAAAAAGAAATCACTTAAGATTTTATCTTTGCATCACTGTCTACAAATTAATGTGAAGAGCTGCACTATGGTTTCCTAGTGTTCAAGCTGTCTTCTGCCAAAAGGTGGAAGAGTAGGAGTGCTTATTGGTTTCCATAGGAAGGTGGGCACTGGGCGTCACTCTTGTTACATTTGCTATCTATGTTATGACTCTTTGCGCAAAGGGAATTCAAAAGACAAGCAACCTTCTTATGCATTTGTCAGACCATGGATATAATTTTGCCTCAAATCTGTTGTTTTGGAGAAAGTAAAATATATTACTGAGCAACTTTATTTCTCCAGGTAAAGGCACCTTTGGCTTTCCACTATTCGTCACCAAACTGGTGTATTCCAAGAAACCAAGCCGCCATTAAATTCAATATGAGAACCAGAAAAACACTGGCATTTTAAATGCTGTGTGAGGTGTGGTTCAATCATTAGGAGTTCACTGTGTGATTTTGGACTTTCTGGTAGAGCAGAATTCACATGTTAAACCCCTAACTCTCAGTATCTCAGAATGTGACCAAATTTGAAGCTAGGGCCATTAAAGAAGCGATGAAGTTAAAATGAGGTCTTCAGAGTGGGCCCTCATTTCATATGACTGGTGTCCTTCAAAGAAGAGGGAACACACGGAGGGAAGATCACATAAATACACAGGGAGAAGGCAGCCATCTGCAAGCCAAGGCGAGGCCTCAGAAGCAATCAACCCTGCTGACATACAACCTTGGCTTTGGGCTTTTGGCCTCCAGAACTGTGAGAAATGGACTAACAAAGGCATAATTAGTCAGCGAAGGCATGACAACTCTCTTTCTCTCTCTCTCTCTCTCTCTCTCTCTCTCTCTCTCTCTCTCTCTCACACACACACACACACACACACACCCTTTTACAGATACTGTATTACCTTCATTCTGTTTTGTTACACTTGGTGGAAAAATTAAGCTAGCAGATATTGTAATGCCTCCTCCCATTGAATGTGATTATATGTCACATCCCTTGGAGACAAGCTGGGGGCATTACAGGCATTTTTTTGTTGAGATTCAGTAAACTGGGCAAGACTGGGCAGTGGTATTATTTATCAGGAGTTTATGTCCATAATTTTGTTATCTCCAGAAATGATTAATTAGTAGAGGAAAGTAAATCATTCTACAGATAATTAAAATTTACTCCAAAACAGAATTCTTCGAATTCTTCCTTGAAGGACAGAATAGAGTGATCATCTATTCACCATAACACAGAGGTGTCATCTGCAGCCAGTTTAAAGGGAATGAGAATGTTTCAGTAAAACACATGCCTTGTTGGGTTCTCTGATTTAGCATCTTTGGGGTAGTAGAGCCAGAAACCAGGGAGAGGCAGTTTGACACCAGCTTATGCAGGTGCAGAAGACAGATTCAGTGAGAGATCCTGGGGGTATAGCTGAGCCTGGCAGATGGACAATTAGCAGAAATCTGGTATGAAGTGCAAAGACCCTGTCGAAGATGTTACAAATCTGCAATTCTAGGAAGTAGGCTTCGATCTAAAACCTGGACTGTCATAAGCTCTGCGGCAAATGGAGGGCCTCATCAATTCTGCTGGATGTCTTCCCCTTTGTCACCGCTCTTCTTAATGAGCTACCCCATTACACAGTGGCTTTCCCTGGCAGCATCTTCAAGGCACGACTCACACGGTCCTAAAGTTTATTTGCAATCCAATTGCTTGTTAATCTTGGATTACTAACTTACTCTCATTTTTTTTCAGATTAAAAGCTTTCAATTGTGTCCTTGCTCTAAGAGTGGTAGTACTTGACTATCCTTGTATGAAGATGCCTTTGCCATTTTACTAGCTGCTTCTCTTATGGAGAATGACATCATTTCTTATTCCCTGCTCTGCTAACACTTGTTTCTCTTAGGGTATGGCTCCACCTGAACACCTCTGTAACCAACTCTCCACCCCATTTTTTGCCACCACCATGCTTACAAAACAGCTAATTCTTAGTTCACATCTCTGTCTTCAGAGACAGAATATACAAATGGACAATGGCCAGATGCCATATATAAAAATAGAACTTTGACTCACAACCTGCAGCAACCTGCCCAGGAACCTAACCTCAGAGCTATAATAAACAACCCAGGAAGCCAGTGACTATAAGTCAGATTGCTATCTCTAGCAACAATCCAGGAAGCAAAACAATAACTTCTGTAATAACCAGCCCCAAATGGCCAGGACTTGATTAATAACTGACAGCCTCTCTAAATTCTGTCCCTGCTTCCAATTTAGGACCAACCAGAGAATGCCCAATCCACTCCCCTACCAATCCCTGACTGCACCAGTTCTATTTAGCACACTGACAGCTTCCCCACACCAACAGCCTTCATTCAGGGCAGGTGTACCAGAAACCTCCCTTTTTTGCACTATAAAGCTCTCCCGCTACTCAGCATGCCTTTGAGTCTCTGCCAAAATGCAAGTAACATGGCTGACCCCTCTGCTAGAGTGAGCTCAAAATACTTTTTGCTTTTCTCATTTAGATGGCTTCATTTATTTCTACAAAATTTTCCTTCTCTCTCTTTATTATTCCTTTTGGAGCCTTAAAACAAAAAAAGAAGCCATCAAACATATGTATACTTGGCTTTGGCATATTTCCATGGGTATATTTCTTTTTAGAGTCAAAATTTATACTTTCTTTAATAATAGTTGCGACTGCTTTCCATCTCCCTCATTCCCTTAGCTTTATATTTATTAATGATTAACTCTGAGGCATTATGTTCTCTTGAATTAAGAAGGACTCATTGGAGAAGGAAAGGAGACTTCACAGGTCAAGAATCTAGGACCCGGTCCCATGCAGGAGGATATACATATATGGGAGGGGTGAGAAAGGAGAGTTAGAAGTCAAAGATGACTGTGATGGATTGAAGCCCAATGATGAGGAATATGGCCATACTTTCAAAAGCAAAAAGTGGCAGTCTAGTAGAAGGGCTGTGTAGCAGAGGGTGCTAGCCATCCACCAAAATTCATGCTCTCCATTCTTCTTGAGCATGCAAATAGAAGAACCCAGGTCCTAACCTCCCTTGGAGGTTATGGCCAGAGGATAATGTCTGATTGATGGGATTGAGCAGAAGTGATGTGGTATACTTTAGGTCAGAACCTTTAAGGCCAAGGTATACTCCCTGTTCTTGGCCGAGACGGCTATGTGCAGAGTGACCTGGAAGTCACATGTTGAAGAAGAAATGAATGGCCCTGTGAAGAGAGCCGTCAGTAAAATGGAACACCTATCCTGACCTATTACCTGATTCACATTCTACCACTCAGAAAAATGGTGGACTTCTTAGTAAAGCAGTTTAGTCTACATTATAGAATGTATGTGAGCTTGAATAATATATTCTGAGAGGGGTGTGATTAAATTTAAACCATATCATGTGAGTACCTGTAATGCTGCAGATGTTACGTTAGACACCAGGAACATACACTGGAGTAATACATGGTGCCTCTTTCAAGAAGCGCACAGTGGGGATGATCACATGGGCAAACAATACAACATGACCAACACCTTGGCAGAGCTGGTCCAAAGCCCTGAGGATGTTCGTGGAGGAAACACCTACCTCTTCCTGTGAGCATGAAGAGGGCTCAAGATGAAAAACACTTGAGCTGCCACTTGAAGGATGACAAGAAGATTCCAAGTGGCCAAGATCTTAGCAGAGGCAATAATAGGAGGTAGGAATTAAGGTACAAATGGAATGAGTGATGAGCCACAGCATGGCAAGGCACAGAGTAGATGTTTGGCCAATTATTATAAACTAGAGGCCTAATGCACGAAATTTGTGCAGGAGTAGGCCTTCCTGCCCTAGCCGGCTTGGCTCAGTGGATAGAGCATCGGCCTGTGGACTGAAGGGTACCAGGTTCGATTCTGGCCAAGGGCACATGCCTGGGTTGCGGGCTCCATCCCCAGTGTGGGGTGTGCAGGAGGCAGCCAATCAATGATACTCTCTCATCATTGATGTTTCTATCTCTCTCCTCCCTTCCTCTCTGAAATCAATAAAGAAATATATATATATATATTTTAAAAAGAGTAGGCCTTCCTTCCCCAGGCTGCCAGCACCCACTTCCCTCTGGTACCCAGGACACAGGCTTCCCTCACAGCCCCGGCTTCGTCCAAAAGGTCATCCAGAAGGACGTCCGGTATAATTAGCATTTTACCCTTTTATTATTATAGATATCAGGTAAAGATGTCAGCAATGTCAGTGACTCCCAAAGTATACTTCCAAAAAAGCAGGAAATTTGTACTATCAACTTACCACAGTTACCCTCTTTACTAGTTTATTTGTTCAGAACTTACTTACTGATATTTCTATACTAGGGATGTCCAGTTTACTCATTTACCAACTTACATAGAATCCCTGCACACTGTTATATGAAAAAAAAACCCACAATAGACAGAGCATCCATTTCTATATTCCAAGAGTCTTTGGGGTTTTTGTCCACTCAGTCTGTGCTCTTGGGCAGGTGTAAAAAAATGGATTCTTGAAGGCTAATGGTAGCTCTGCACAGGTGCCGCCTTTATGAGGAAGGCCAGCCTCCCTCACCCTGCCGCAGAGCCTGTTATTTAGCAGACATGCCTTTGGGGGATATCTCTCATTCTAGTCCCTCTTATCACCGTCCTTTCTCTGTCCACAGACGTGCAGTATTCTGGGAAAGGAGAATTTACACACCTTCAACAACTCTGGTAACATCACGGATGTACGGAAGTACATTTTGTCATGTAAGCTGAAACCGAAGGCTTTCTGAACCATACCGATACTTCCAAATCAAATAATTGCTAAGGGTTGAGTGATCATAAAAGGAATTATCGAATGTAAAGTAATACTAATATTTTCTTCTTGTAAATTAAGCAATAGTATCTCAGATATGCCACAACCTGTTTAAATCACAGCTTAGAACAAAAAGAGACCAAAATACAAGCAAATAGCTAAAAGCTCTAAAGCCCCCAAAATACATACAATCTATTTCAAAAGTGTATTATTTTGTTTAGAGCCAGTCATCTGAACTTCAATGAGAGATCGTTTACTCTTATTTTATACATAATTCCAACTATTTTGGGTCCTGTCAGTCTGACACCACTCAGAATAGGGGCTGTAGCCAAAAAAGAACAAAATGAAACATCTGAAGTTCACTGTGAGTAATCTAAGCCATCAAGGAAAGATTTCTTGAATTCTTTTTTAGTGGAACGTGTGCTACATTCTTTAGTCCAAGTTCATCCAAAATGTTTAACACAAAGGTAGGGACTATGAATGTCTCTTTATTTATCTAGAAATTTATTTATGTAGAACTTCCTATTTTCTGACAAAGCTAAACACTCTGAGCCTCCATTTGGTCATCTATAAAATGGGAATAGAAATATGGCATACTTACAGGATTGTTGTGGGAATTAATGATTTAATGTTGGTAAAAACAATTATCACAGTTCCAGGCACATTGTAAGTGCTCAACAAATGTCGGTGTTGTTATTGTTATTATTAGATTGATTGTTGCATGTGTATTACTTTTATAATTAGATAGTTTCCTCTTTTTAAAGCAGGGCCTCTATAAGAAAAAAAAATCTTTTTATTTCCTAAACCACTCAGAACAGGACTTTGTTTTTGGTATGTATGTATGTAATAAATATTTATTGAATAAAAATATCAATTATATCATATAGCAATTGTCCATACTACCTATTACCGTATCTATGATAGCCCAATTAAAAGTATCAACATCAGTTGCAAACTGTCTTTCCTTTTTGGTGCTATTTCTTCAACATTTTACCTTGAGGCTATCATTGCTATTGTATTTATTTACTACTAAGATAAAAATAAATTCCTTTTAAAATTATTATCTTGTAAAGTTATCATTGCTAGATCTCAATTACAATGCTGAAAATATGACATGCTTCTCTTTCTCAAAATGAAAATGAATGATTCTAATTTATGGAGAATCTTGTTACTCCCTCCATTCATTTTAATCTCACAAAGGTAAGAGTATAATGAACTCATGATGGCAAAATCAATAGACTCCTGTACTGTTTCAACAATACCTTTTCATAAGCATATATTATCCATCAGTTGATGTAATGAACATCCAATATAGGGCAGACCAAACTGCATTGCTTTTTTTCCCTCCAATTAATCTTTCAGTCTCACATTTCCATTAATTTCCATAACATTTTTATTCCTTAGCCAGAATTTTTTTCTTCTAAGTTAACATCATTTTAAAAAGAAATAACGATGTCTCAGTTGACACATAACTATAAACTACTCAGCAGGTCAACCAACGTTTCATGAGACCACTCCCCTTCCTGTGGACACTTACAAGCGTGGTAAAGGAAATAGTGCCACATAAGCACAAGGACTCAAAGAGTCTATCCTCCCAAGTTCACAAAGTGGCAAAAAATTCATCTTTTGACTATTATAACATCATTGTAGTCATTATAAAAATAAGGAAATTCTATTACAAATATGGACAAAAAATAGATTAAAAAAATAAAATCCATAAGCCTACAACACTATCACAACCCTTGTAAAATGTTGGTTACCGTTTATTACTGAAATCTCTTAGTTATGGTCTAGCTAATTCTATCTGTCTATCTATCTATCTATCTATCTATCTATCTATCTATCTATCTATCTATCATCTACCACAAGAAATCTGTCTGTTTATTAAGCCACTTTGGGAATGGTTTCTTACAGTAGCTAGTGTGCAGCCCCCAAACTAATACAGGTTTCTGTCCTAGAGACTGGTGTTTGTTTTTCTGGGTCTCACTTCTTCAACTCCAGCTGAGGGTAATACCACACCATTCTACAGGGTTGCTGGGAAAGGCAAAATATACATTACACGTGGATGTGTTTCATCACCTGTGCAGTGTCACATAAATGTTGGTTATTAACATTGGTCTTCTTGTGTGATCCAATTTTATCTATTTTATTTGTAACACCTGAGAGACAAAAGAAGCATACTACATAGCAACCCACAAGCTATTATTTTCTAGTTTGAATAATCCTAATTGTATTTTATTTCTGTCTGAGCCTCTAAATTAGCCTACTGATCTTCAGCTTCTCTTCTTGTCTTCGCCCCTGCCCACCTGCTCTTCTAACGATCCTCATGTTCTCGTTATACTGAACCCTACAAAATGCTTCCCTCCCCGTCCCCATACCCATCCGCATCCCATCCCCATCCCCAAAGTTCTCCATCTTCCTTTGTTCCAGCAGTTATTAAAATATCAACTACTCTTTGAGACATTTATGTATGATGGGAGAAAATATAGCAAATGCAGTTTGACAATCATTGTTGTTGCATGCAGCTCCTATAATTCCTCTCTTGGCCAGTACTGAACACATAACACACAATTTATTCCATAGGCAGGTGATGCTAATGATTTTTAGGCATGATATTAACTGTTTAAAATCTGTGCTCTCTGCCTGGTTTGAATAAGAAAAGTTCAGAGAAAGAGGCCATGCATCTTTAAGAGGAGCAAATAGGTCCAGGGCAGTTAGGGTGGAGGTGGAGTGGGGTATAAGAATGTGGAGGGGTGGGGGGTGGCATGGAAAATAGATGGCTCTTCTGGTCATTGCTCTTGTAGAGAATCTCAGATTCCTGATCCTTTAATAACACTATATGGCCATGCCATATAAAAAGTCATAAAACCTTTCATTTCTGATCTTATACCTGAGCAAATTGCTTTTCCCTCTCTTTCTATGTATATGACAACCTGTATATGACACCGGTTGAAACTGACCTGGTCTTCAACTTTTCCAAGGTGTATTGAATTTATAACTTCTTTAGAAAGAACTGAACACGCCTCCTTTCTTGTTGTGCTGCCATTATTTTTCTGCTATTATTCTATTCATGGATGATACCTGTGACCACCCTGACTTTGGACCTTTAAGTTAGGACTGCCCAGTGACACATGACACACGGATGATTACAGGGATGGCTCAAGAATGCAGGCCAACTGGGCTTGCTCTGTCCCTTTCTTATACCTTCCCTTCTGACCATACTCATCTAGCTCCTGGTCAACTTTGCCTCATAACTGCTTCCGGGGTTGCCTATTAAGACCAGACCATCAGACTTGTAATTTTCCATTTCTTACTCTTAGCTTGAATATGGTCTTTATATGTTCTCTAATTATTTCCCCTCTTTCCTTCTCTGGGTCATCTCTTCGTCCTTCAAACCCAGCTCAGGACTTTGGGATCCCTCTGCTAAAGAACCAGCTGCCTGGATGGGTGGACTTACAGGCCAGCCATGAGGCCAGGTGGGCGTACTGGACCCCTGGAATAATTCGTAGCTGCCTCTAAGTAGCATACAAGCAAAGCCGAGTTTGGCCCTGAAATAGGCACGTGCATAATGCATGTTTTGAAGCAATGGAAGACCTCACATGACACAGTTTTCTAGTCCATATTTCCTGACACGTTAGCGAACACTCAGTGGAAATAGCAATCTGCCAATGGTCTGTGTGATGACGGATCTCTACATTCCGAATAGATTTCTTATATTGGTCACCGAACTGACAGGACCACCAGGAGTAAGCCTCTGGAATATAATCTATCTGTCAGTACTGAAGTCCTATTTGCTGGAGTCCCTCTGCTTGATGGACGAAGGGTAGAAACTGGCTGGCAGTAGAATGTGCACGTTTCCCTTGGTCAGTGCAAACTGAATGGTCAAAAAAAAAGCGCCATAATTTAAGATAATACAGATGGTTTGTGGATTTCTGGGAAACAGCTGCAGCAGATAGAGCCATCTGGAAGCTAGCAGAAGGGGCTTTTTTCTTCTTCTTCTTCTTCTTCTTTCTTTTTGGAGTTTGGGATTCTCACATATATTGCCAGGTCTTAAAATTATTCTTCAGAAGCAAATAACAATCATGTATATTATACATGTGTATGCATACTATAGACACACAGACACAGTACATGCATTATGTCTATATTCTTTATAGAAAGAATCAGACACTGAAGGGGAGTGATGAATAATGATCACATTCATGTGTCACAATTCACAGGCTACTTAATCATTTATGTAAGAGTTTCTGCCTTGATGACCACTTGCAGACCATGAAAATACCTTCCTTTTACATGGTTTCTATATAAAACTACAAATATCAAAGAAACTCAAACATAATTTCACATACTAAGTACCAATGTGTTTGAAAGCTTGACTTAAAAAGTATACCTTAAGAACAGTTAAATATAACAGTAAATATACTGATCTAATCACAGACATTAGCCAGAGGGCATTTGTTTACCTACTTATTTATTCATATGTCGAATACTTATTGAGGTCCTGTATGTTTTGGGCACATTTTTAGGCACAGAGTACACAACAGTGAAAAAATAGGCCACGTTCCTGCTCTCATGAGCTTGTATTATGGAAAGGAGGAAAAAAACAATAAATAACCATAAAATCTGCCAGTTGCTGATAAAAGCAGAGAAGAAATATAAAGTAGGATGAAGGGAATTAAGATGAGATAAGGATGCTATGTTGGACCCAGAAAAAGTGATGGAGTGAACTGGCATGACACCTGGGGGAAGCGTCTGCAGCCAGGAGAAGAGCAAGTTTAAAGGTCCTGAGGCCAGAACATGAATAGTTCGCTCTTGTAAGAGAAAAGGACCAGAGCAATAGGAGTGAGAGGAGCAAGGGGGACGGTGATAAAAGATGGCAAGTGAGGTCAGGAGGCAGGTCATGTAGAGTCCAGAAGTACTGTGCCTCAGCCATAGTGCGTGTTCTGGATGGCCAAGGCAGCATGCTGCTGTGAAAACAGCATGGAGCTGCCCTGCTCATCCACACACTGGTAAGTATTAGTTTCCTAATTTCAATCAAGAAAAGGAAAAGGGCCCTAACGTTTGGTACATTTCTGCACACCTGAGTGTGGCTTGATTATTGTACTGACTCAGGCGTTGGTCCCAGCTGAGCACTGCATTTCAGTCCCTTAATTCTTCCATGCCCACTAAAAACTACAGCACCAAAGGCATGGAGGACCACTGAGGATTTAGGCCCCTTTGAATGAAGGGTTGAGTCAGTGCATCTGAAAGAGAACTTCAACAAGCAAAAGACTCGGCTGAGGACAAAGGAGGCACAGAAAGGGCAATAGAGGAAGTTACACATGCCCAACTAGAAGAGACATTGACTCTCAAATGTGGCACCTGTGTTTGGTAGCTAGCTGCCTATGTCAGGTAACTCAACAAAATATCCAGTGATGGTTTGGAAGGTGAAAGGGAGAAAGAAATTCATGATTCGAAACAACATTTACAGAACAATTTGATGGAAAATGATGAGGATTACAGAGAAAATATTTATAAACTGCTTTGCTATCTTTAGGTGAAATATAAATAGCATGACAGTGATTATTTTAAATATGCATTATTTACATTTGCATACAATTTCAGGTTCAAAATGGTAAGTATCTATTTTTATATTTATGTCTGCCTTTATCCCTTGCAAAGCATGGCTGCTTCCTGGATCTGGCTGATCTTAAGGAGGAAGGCAGTGGAGGGACCGAGAAGGGTATGGGGTCATGCAAAGGAGACACGGGGACAGGGCACAGAGCGCCGCCCTCAGCATCACCTTGTGATGGGTTGTATTTTCCACAAAGATATTGGGGGGAACACTATTGCCCACCCCATGTGTTTCCTACAGAGGAACATGGCCACTCCCCCACTGCACCTTGTACCACTGATTGATTTAACCATACCAGACCGCTGTACCGATTTTTAGGTCATTTCCACACAAAGGTGGAATATTGGCGCTAGATGGAAGGTAGATGAAAGGTAGACCTATTTTCTACAATGTCTCCAAGTTCCATCTTATTCTAACCACTTGTTTGCATGTAACTAACATTTTTCTATATCATGTTGGTTTTTTCTCTTTAATGCTCAGGAGCCCAGGTATAGGGGACAGTTCGGTTCAGGGCCTCAGGTCTGGTAGACTTAAACAGGAAAGTAACATAAAAAAAAGTTTAGTTTTAAAGAGATCGTTCCAGAGCTAGGATGGACAGAAAGGGTAAGACTAAAGACAGAAAGACCAAGGAGGAGAAAAATTGCCAAATTAAGGCAGGAAGAACAGAGGTGACCAGAGAGATGGACTGGGAATCAGGTAAAGAGAGAGATGCTGTAGGGCTTAGAGGCTGATTCTGGGAGGGTACCGGTGGGGAAGGGGGAACCCTAGAAAGATATCGTCCACTTTCTAGGTTTCTACTTTGGTGAGAAAGGAGTTGATTTCCATTATACTCTAGCCCCTTGGACCACAGTGACCCAAAATCCTTTGGTGCATTCATCCCATAGATGCCCCCTGGCCCGTGGACAGCTTCCTTGATCCCAAATCCTTACCAGCATGGACTGTCAAATCTGTCAGGGTGAGGTTCTGATGGCAACTCCACCACTGTCTTAGTCAGCTCAGGCTGCTTCAAAAAATATGAGCGACTGGGCAGTTTAAACATCAATTTATTTCTATTGCTGTGAAGGGATTAAGAAGTACAAATTGCCAGCTATAAAAACAGTCATGGGAATATAAGGTACAGCATAGGAAATACAGTCAATAATATTGTAATGAAGATATATGGTGTCAGATGGGTACTACACTTATTGGGGTGATCATTTCATAAATTACATAAACATCTAACCACTATTTTGTATGCCTGAAACTAATACAATATTGTAGATCAACTGAAATAGAAAAAATTTTAAAATTAAAAATAAATATGGGCAAATGACACTGAGGGGACAAACGAACATATACAGCTATCCCGGGTGAAGGTCCTTTTTAAAAAGTTATGTGTATGTCTCTCTAATTAGAAGGGGAAAAACTTATCTCTTTGTGTCCCAGGGTGTTGTAAAGGGGTTTCTTCATGGGTAAAAACCATACCTAATTTTATATGAACAGACCATCTCGTCCCAGGAGAAGTAATGATAGTGGTCAGAGCATTGCTCTCCTGCTCCGAGTGTAGCCGGCAGCCTGTGGACCCTCAGCACCAGGAGTCAAGGCCTCTGGTGAGCACTGCCAACAGGGAGTTCCTGGTTCAGTGTGACCGAGTCTTCCTTCTCTGTCCCAAAATTTCAGTCTCACTGTAATGAAGACATTCGATTCACCATCTGGCCAAGGGAAGGCAGTTTTCTTAAATCTGAACAGATCTATATGCTATAAAACTATATGCTTCCCCATGGCTCCCTGTGGCTGCACTTTACCAGCCCAGCCAGTCTCTGATCTTTCAGGCTGTGGTTTACACAGGATAGCAAAGAACTGATTAGCACTCTAGAGGCCCCTTCCCCATAGGAGTGCAGGTTTGATCTTTAAAAATAATAATAAAAGAAAATGATCACGAAGGAGCTATTAAATTAAGATTTTTGTTGGTTAAATATACAATAAAACAAATTGGATTTACTGTGGATTTGACATTACGGAGACAGAGCTGTTAGGTGCCTTGCCAGAGGTCACCAGTTCAGGACCCAGCGCTGGGATTGGAACCAGGCCAGTCTGCTGTTCAGAGCTTGTGGCCTGATCCATTTCACTAACCATACCCACTCTGTGGTGATCCTGCTGGTGCCCACTGGTGGCAGGAAGAAGCCTCGTGGACAATGGAAGGGACACCCCAGAGGAGAGGACAGAGTTTGTGTCTGAGGAAACAAGTATGACCTGAGAAACATTTTGAAAGTCAGAGAGGCAGTGGAAGAAACAGAATGCAAAAAACCCTCTCTGTAAGCCCCTTCATTTGAGAGTGAGTAGTTACTATATCAGTTTAATATTAATAAAGTATCACATACCCTTTCAAGTTTAAAAGGGAAACCCATGGGTATTTGGGATATATATGTATATATAATATTGATCCTGTATATATTTGCATAATAGTTTAAGTTTTCCCACGTGAAGAAGAACAGGGCTGCTACAGGATTTTTATTACATTCTGCAGAGGAGTGGCCAGGAGTAGTTTCAAATTCTCATGAAAGGGAATTTGTTTTTCTCCTGTGATCCTGATCTCTCTCTCTCTTTCTCTCTCTCTCTCTCCTTTCCTCCTTTCCTCCCTCTCAGTTGCTCTTTATTCTCTCTTTACTCTACTCCCCTCTCTTCCTTTCTTTTTAAAGTGCCTTTCCCTCTCTTTCTCTTTAGAAATATTTTTTATATATTAAACTGTGAATATATATTTATTGAATAAGCTCTTTTGATGCTGTTCTTTATTTTAAAATTTGTGAGTTGACAACTTCTTCTTAGTTTCAAGAAAGCCCTAGGAAATTTAAAGTAGTGATAGGTAGGCTTTACTAATAATTGCCCCCATTTAGATCAATTTCTTACTTATTCTGTTGGTACTTTAATTGTTGCTGTAAACAGTAAAAATTGAATATGAAGGTTACCAAAAATGTGGGTTTCTCTACCATCTTCCAGGAAAACAACATGGTGTATGTTACCATTGCTTTGCATTTGGCTTCCGTGGATAGAAGTTCACTGCTAACTTTACTAACAGTGAACTGAGAATAGGATATTAACATAGGAAGGAAAAAAACATAGAATAGCAACTAAAATTTTCAGATCACCCAAATACTTCATCTTTTTGCAAATTGTTTCTGCACACAGAACTCTTCAACAAATAGTTTTCAGGCAGATTATTTGACCTGTGGTTTTGCCCCTACCTTATGCGTTCGTGTATCACACCCTACTTGCTCTGGTTTTAGGAAACCTAGAAACCAAATTAACTTTCTCCTTTCCATCCCCCACCTGAGCACAGGGCAGACTGGGGCCATGAACTCCAGGAATAGCCTGTGCTTATCTCATTTGGTCTCTCTGCGCTTTCTGATTCTGACTCATTCATTCTCTCCGTCTTCTGCCTTGGACCCTCTTGTCTGGACACAGAAATGAGCTAAACCCCAGCTCATTTATCATATCACCTCAGATACTTTGAGAGGTGTCTCTTCCATCCAAGAAGGCTTTCCCATACACCAGCTAATCAGTAATCAATAACCAATGCACTTTCTGGCATAAACAACACATGTTCTTACTTAATACATGGCCTTAGAGCAGCAGTTCTCAACCTTTGGGTCGTGACCTCTTTGGGGGTCAAAAGACCCTTTCACAGGGGTCGCCTAAGACCATCGGAAAACATATATATAATTACATATTGTTTTTGTGATTCATCACTATGCTTTAATTATGTTCAATTTGTAACAATGAAATTGGGGGTTACCACAACATGAGGAACTGTATTAAAGGGTCCTGG
Organism: Myotis daubentonii; assembly: GCF_963259705.1. Lineage (NCBI taxonomy): Eukaryota > Metazoa > Chordata > Mammalia > Chiroptera > Vespertilionidae > Myotis > Myotis daubentonii. The sequence goes on from NC_081856.1 coordinate 26,186,865, forward strand.
CATTAGGAAGGTTGAGAACCACTGCCTTAGAAGCAGCTCCTCCCGGGAATGGCCCAGTTTGGTGAGGGAAAATTCTCAACAGTTTATGCGCAGACTGATACAGCTTATGGATATCACATTATTATTTGCAGCACGTCCTGATTTTCCATCTGGGGCAAATTAATTCCCATTGTGCAGTCTCTCATGCTGTAGCCCTTCAGCAGACACTTAATATCTGCATGGTTCCAAGCTTAGGCAGTTATGATACAACTAGAGGCCCAGTGCCCGAATTCGTGCATGGGTGGGGTCCCTTGGCCTGGGAGGTTGGCCGGCCATGGAAGGTTGGCTGTGGGGGCCCACTGGCCACCAGAGGGCAGCTCATGCATTGAGTGTCTGCCCCCTGGTGGTCAGTGTGCAACATAGCAACCGGTCAACCAGTCATTCAATCATTCAGTCGCTTAGGCTTTTATATATAGAGATAATAAAACAAAAATAGTCCTGCCTTCTAGGGTGCATGGTTGAGATCCTTCAGTCTGGGGAAAAACAGGAGAATCAAAGGCAAATCATTTATACAGTTTTACATCTGCATTTTGTTTTTGAATAGGACATTTCAGCAGACTTCTCCAACTTGATGTAGAGAATCAAACAGAAAAAAATGAAGCCATGGACCAATTTGCTTTTCTGATGCTTAGTGTGCAGTCGCTGCTGCTCTGAACAGCTCTTTCTTAAACCACAGGATGTACTGAATTTAGTTGGGGAAGTTTTCTACAAATGCACACAATTTAAATCTGTTGGGGGAGAAATGACATTTTCACTAAGTTTTATCCATTCTATTCTAATGTGGGACAAATACAGATTTTATATCTGGGAGGAAACTGATACTTCTACAGATATACAAAGCCTCAGTACTCATGGGATTCCTAGTGAGAATAATATGCTGTGAAAGAAATGACTATCACAACTCATAATGGCAAACAGAACAAATATAAGATATAAAAACTGACCAGACATGGAAGCAAGGTGGGCTTAGGAATGAAAAGTGAATATATTTGTTTTAGAGACTGATAAACTATGCTGACATATTTTTTTACTGATAGCTCAAACCAAACATCTGTGAAGTCCCTAAAGGAAAAAAATGAATATTACCCTTGTTACTGTATTTAAAAAGAGGCATAAGGGGCAAAAGTACTAGAACAATGACTTCATGCTCACTCTGAACCTCCTAGGCTACTGTATTAAAGTCAAATATAGGATAATGGACTTCTTTCATGGTTTGGAGATTTAGATTTTGATATTTTTTTAATGTTGTGGAATTTTTATTTTTTTATTTTTTTTTACTTAAACCATTAACGAGAAACCATCGCTCACTATCTCCAAGGCGTATGGGTCTATACCCTGTTTTCTAGCTCCATATTTAATGATCTCATTCAATGATATTTATGTCTAAAAAAGTTAATAGATTGACAGTGGTAACAAAGATAATATTCCACATAAACCTTGAAGAATAGCCAGTTGCCACTTATATGCAATTTGAAATTCAACATCCATTTTAGGATTCAGTAGCTGAAAGCTGTATCAGACTCCATTTATCTTAACCCTAAATGGATGTATGTTATTGTCAGAGGTCTGGACAACAACAGAAAGTGATAACATTGATGAGAGCAGGTAACAAAGAAAGGAACTCATCTGTAATTATGCCTATACCTACAACTATATCTAGTTTTATTCTGAACCTGGGACCCTTCAGTCTACAGCTTTTTGAAGGTATATCTCATTCTGAGTTGGATCCTTAGCCATGCCACAGTACAGTCAATAAATATTGTGGAATCTGACTATATTGTTCTCCCAGAAATAAAGATGAATTATGATGACCACAGTTAGTGGCATAATACCAATTTGTTGTCAAACTGCATAATAACAAAGTTTGCATTTTTTTAAAGGTAAAGATCACTTATTATTTGAATTATTCAAAAAGAATTGCCTGGTATATACTAAGTTCGGTCTTCATTTCTATTTTAATTGAACATTCTAAAATTGGCATTTATTGTTGATATTACATTTTTTCCATTTCAAACAAGATGATCACAAGTCAGAGGATATATTAGATACTTGAAAGTGAAAATGCTGAAAGTATAACCTATTAAAATATTTTTAATTTAGAAGAATCCATAGCAAATTGGGCCAGATAGGATGCACTGAGATGATGGCTGGGTTGGGCCTCTGCCAGGTAATTCTAGATTCCCTCTCAGGAATTAGGGAACTCATGCAGTGCTCCTAGGGAAAAGTCTCTTTTGAAGCTCTAAATTAGACATCCAAACATACAGTACCAGCGCACGCAGAGCTAGAATGTGAAAAAGCAAATACATAAAGGAGACTCCGATGACCTGTTTTTGTAGACATTCCCCAGGCTCTATGGATTTCTTTATTATAATAAATAGTTCATTCTTCTTAAATATCCATAATAACTTTCTAGTTCAAACCATTGGAAACCCAAGATACTTTTTTTCTGAAAGAATTATGAAATTTAAAAATAACCTTGAAAAATGTACATTAGCAAATGCCATTAAGATATTAGTGGATGAAGAAAGGCTCATGTAACTTGTTTATGCTATAAAAAAGACACATTTAACTTTTCGGAATTTTCTCGAGGATATTTAAAAAGTATTAATAAATAGTTCACTAGTTATTGGAGTTTTTGTTTCCAGTCACATTTGTATATACTAGAATACAAATAAAATCATGCTATTTATTGATGTATAATTCTATATACAAATTAATTTAATCAACATGGATATAAAGTAAGAATGATAGGAGTAGACACATTATTTCTACAGAATACTATCCCTAAATAGGACACTTACTAGTAATTTGATGTGGCTACATCATTGGCTGGTTTTAAACAAAGCTTTTCTTTTTTTAATTTTTTTATTGATTTCAGCAATAAAGGGAGAGGGAGAGAGAGATAGAAACATCAAGTATGAGAGAGAATCATTGATCGGCTCCCTCCTGCACACCCCCTACTGGGGATCAAGCCTGCAACCTGGGCAAGTGCCCTGACCAGGAATTGAACCTAGGACCCTTCAGTCCACAGGCTGATGCTCTATTCACTGAGCCAAACCAACTAGGGCTAAACAAAGTTTTTCTATTTCACTTTTCTATAGGTCTTTGTGGACATTTTTTGGTGCGTCTTCAACTGATGCTTAGTACAATGAGATTCCAGACAGTTGGAAAGGACATTATTATTGATAGAAGTCCCCAGAACTTAAAACTCAAATGGCAATCTGAAGTTGCCAATGCATAAACCATGTGTGCAGCATTGTGCACTTGGTCCAGGAATGCCTACTGGGTGGACAGGGCTAAACATGAGAACTAGGAATTCAGAGATTCAACTGGGAGGTCACATGAAGTCAGACCCAGGCAACCATTTTGACCTTGTATAACCTTAGTCAACAAAGCCAGTCTACAGAGAGAACGATGTTGTGTGAACAAGAGAGACACAAGCCCGCAAGGCTCCACAAAAGGGACAATGTTATCTCCAGTGACTTCTACATTTCAGATCTACTTCTTCATGAGTACTATTATATTCATGCCTTAAATTGCATAACAGACATAACAAAATAAAACCATTAGCATGAATGGTTTTATTTTGTTATAATCAAACAATTGCTGACCAGAATATGAACTTCATGAAAGCAGGGACATGACCTGTTTTGACCGTGACTTAAGAACCATACTTAGCGATCACCAAAGATGGTTAAATGCATTGACTACACAGAGAGAAATATAAACTCCTCTAGAGGAATCTGGGAAGGAAAGATGGTGAGGATAAAGGGGGAGCAAGGCCTTGCATACTGGGTAGGACAGAAATGAGAAAAGAAGAGGAAGAAGTTGTAGGCTGATAGAGGCACCAGCAAAGTGTTTCAAAATTGTATTTGACCAACATTGATTGTGTGCCTACGCTCCAGAAATCATGGTAAGTAACTTCACAGACATAATTAACAGTGTAGGTTATGTCTCAATGCCTTAACCACACCTTAAAAACCCAGTCCTCCTTTCTTAATGTCTCCACTGAGACATGACAGTGAAGTGGAATATGGAAAAGAATTGCTCACAAGACAGTCTGAGATCAAATCGCTCTCAACCAGCTATTCTGAGACTCCAGTCTGCCTACCTTGCTCAATGTGGTCCTTTATAAAAATATCAAATTGATGGGGACAGAAGAGAATCTGGGAAAAGCAAAGGAAATAAAGATTCACTTGTGTAAAGGAATATTAAGTTTGAAAATATGCTGATACTTCTATCTGCTTGTATAAGAACATGTAAATTATTTACATGCAGATGCCTCTATGAAACATGCAAAAAAACTTAGGATAAGGGAGGCAGAGTGAATATATAAGCACTTTGAGCAGTAGAAAAGCTTTCTTGTGTTTACAAGGCACTATTATGATAATATATTATGTTGATATGCAATACGGCATTCATCACTAAAGGAAGGACACAGAGGGAAAAGCTGTGTGCAATGCAATTTGATTTTCAAAGTTGGCTGACATTTCTACTAATCCTGAGCTATGATGCTAGTAGAAGCAATCACATATATGTATGAATGTAAAATGACAGAAATTAAATTACAAAACAGAGGATGAATGCTCTTTGGGGGATGAATCAGCTATTTAGAAAGCAGATATAGCATTGTATGCCTACGAAAAGGCAAGACAAAAATATTGGAAACTTAAAGATTAAAAGTATTGGGCTTCAGAAGAAAGATGATCAATGTTCTAGGAGGAGGCTTGCAGGCTCTCTCCATTGGATCTTTGGTAGGGGTAAATAATAATTTAAAAAAATAATGTATTTCCATTCTGGTTACTTAAAGAGTAGCCCAGTAGAGCTGTGGGTAAAGCACTGTGCTTGTAATTGTGAATGCAGAGAAGAAATGAGATATTTACTCAGGAAGAAAATGCAAAGGGGATGAAAGCATAAAGGTGACAGGGAAGCTCTAGCACCATCTCCCTGAGTGTTTAGTAACATTTCTATGTTAAGAGAATATAGGATTTAGAATTAGAGGCCCCAGGTTTCCATCTGACTGTATCACTTTTGGCCATATGGGCTCAAAAAGCCATTTCCTTTCTGTAGTAAAATGATAATAATGGCTTTTGCTCTATGTAAGGAATATGTGAAAATCAAAAGAGCTAATGCTTGTAAAAGTACTTGCAAAATTGGTGTTATATAAAATTCATCATTTAAAAAAAAAAAACCCCTCTGAGGAGTCCCAGGGCAAGGTTGGGGTTGGGCAGTTTGGCAAGCAGTTTAAGCGGCAGGTTCTTAAGTTAGCTGCCTCTTCACACCGGGGGTGAGTCTGGGCATGTGCCCTGACCATATAATTCTAGGATAATGTCTATCTCATAGCCCCTTGATCTTCCCACTCACACTGCTGGAACCTCTGGCTTCTTTATTATTTGGAGGCACATTTTCACTTTCAGAAATCCCCTTGCTTTCATATTCAACCAATTCTTTATCTTTGGCTTAAATATATGAGAGGTGGAGAAAAGGGAGCAATATTTGGGATGATTTCCCATAGCTCTGTTCTCCAAGAATGCCCCTGCCTTTTCCTTATCTTTCTGGCTTGGATTTTATGTGACCCTTCTCCAGACATAAGATGTCTTATCTCTCTCTGCAGGTCAGCACTCAGCTCACCCCTAGAGATCTCCTCCCTGAAATCCCGAGCACAGTGAATACAAAGGAATCTCCATGATGCTCTGGGAGCTGGAAAATGAGGAAGGTTGGGGGCTAAATGGTTGTGATTGATTTAAACACCACTCCAAGTCATTGATGAAGCTGAAAATGGAATCCAAATCTCCTCAATCTGGACTCGAAATTCAATGATGTCATTCTTCTTGAAACCTCCCAGAATGCTCAATGCTCTCAATGGTTTTTGGGGGCATTTGCTTTACACATCTCAGATTGAAGAACAAAGGAAAATTTACATGCCCACTATTAACTATATCCTTGGTGGGTAGGAGAAATCCTTTCAAGGGATTAGCACGAAGAAATCTTTGGCTCCATAAGCCACAGTCAAAAGCTCATCAGTCTATTTGATTTTTCCACAGATACAACTGACCAGGATATTCTTTCATTTCTTTACCAAAATTATGTTCTGGCTGCTGACATTCTAAGGAAACCACAGCCATGTTCTCCTGTGATAAACTCTTCTCCTATTCCTCCCTACCGTCTGTGCTGCCCTAATGACCTGCCTCAGGTTGTGCCCATTGCTACTCAGACATCAAGCAACAGAAGATTCTCATTCAAACCAACCTTGCTTTGAATCCTCTCCCATTTATATTTATATTTATATTTATATTACTGATTTTAGAGAGGAAGGGAGAGGGAGAGAGAGATAGAAACATCAATGATAAGAGAGAACCATTGATCAGCTGCCTCCTCACACTGGGGATGAGTCTGGGCATGTGCCCTGACCAGGAATTGACCCGTGACCTCCTGGTTCATAGGTTGATGCTCAAACACTGAGTCATGCTGACTGGGCCTCTCCCATTTCTTTGATGCAGAATGTATGCCAGATACTGTTAGGTGCTAGAGTACTAGGAACATCGTGATGCACAAAGTAGTCACAATCCCCAAATCAAAATATAAAATAGAGGCTATCAAAGGGGGAAAAGGGAATAGGGATTGAAGTGGGTGTTGCGTGTGTATGTGTACGTATCTGTGTGTGTGAGCTCACTACTTTAGAGAGCGTGGTCAGGAATGATGAGAGTTGAATGGACATCAAAGAAAGTAAAGGAGTAAGCCATGTGAATAAGTAGAGTCAGAGCGTTCTAGCTGAGGGAGTAGTGAAAGTCAAACTCCTGCATTGCAAGCATGCTGGCGCCATAGAGAACAGGTGGTGGACAGTGAGGCTGAAGAGTGACAAGGGGGGATCAAATTGATGTGAATGCTCGAAGACTGGAGAGCCAGTAGATCATGTAAGGCACTAGGTACAAGCTGTGGAATGACTCTGAATTTCATTTGGAGTCAATATCAGATGGGAAGCATTGGGAGGAGTTTTAGCGCCCCTCCCCCCGCCCCCTCATTGAATGGCTTTGGGCAGGGAAGTGAAATGATCTGGCTTGAATAGAAATTCTGTAGTTGCAAGGTGGAGAAGTGACTACCTAATCAAGCGACTAGTTTTAGTGCAAATATTGCAGGTGAGAGATGACGATGACTCGATTTGGGTGTTCCAAGCAAAGATGGTGAGAAGTGGCTGGGTCGGGGTGGGTAGGCACATTTCTAAGATAGAGCAAACTGTTGCTGTGATGGGTGTAGAATGGGAGAGAGAGAGGAGTCAAGGAGGGCATAAAATGTCATGGCCTGGTCCAGACGGATCTTCAGTTCCTCATTGAAATGAGGAGACTCTTGGGGCGGCAAATGTCTACAGAAAAATTGAGAGTTCTGTCTTGGACTTGGTAAACTTGACGTCCAAGTAAAGATGCTAAATAGGCAATAAGATCAAGAGCAGGGGAAATGGGACCAGCCAAAAACATGCGCACACACAAACACACACAAAAACCAGACACAAAACAAACAAACAAAAACAACTAAGAGGCGCAATACGCAAGCTAAAGAACAAGCAATAGCCTGGATTGATTACCTGGGAGGCATGTAAGCCATTTATTTTAAATTGCTGTACCACACTGTAGGATCTCTTTTTCATATAAAAGGTTTTATATCCTTACTCCAAAAGAAATATAAGAAATTTTTTTGAAAAATGTAAAATAACCAAAAAAGAAAAATAAGAATCAGAATATTTAATATTCAGTTTATAGCCATTGCCAATTTTTCCTCAATGAGCATTCATGCACATACACATATAAGAATTATTATAATGCTCATTGAGAATTTATCAGGTGCATGGAAGACACTGTGTGTGCAATTACCTGCATTGTCTCACTAAATTTCCACCGCTGCGTGTCAGGTGTCAGGTGTCAGGGATCTCACAATCATCTTCATCCTAGAATTGTTCCCTTGGCAGAGCAGGGACTGAAACTTGGGTTTTTGGTGTGTGTTTTTTTAATTGATTTTTTAGAGAGAGCGGAAGAGAGAGAGAAACATCAATTTGTTGTTCCACTTATTTATGCATTCATTGGTTGCTTCTTGCATGTGCCCTGACTGGGGATCGAACCTGCAACCTTGGTGTACATATTAGGATGATGCTCTAACTGAGCTAATAGGCCAGGGCTGAAACTCAGGTTTTTTGATGCCAGAGCCTGTCTTTGCCTACTGCACCTGCCAGCCTTATAGAAATTAAAATACGCATACTGAGCAACAGGAACTCTTACTCATTGCTGGTGGGAAAGCAAAATGATACAGCCACTTTGGAAGTCTGTTGGGTGGTTTCAAGCAAAGCTAAGCATAGTCTTACCATATGATCCAGCCGTCAAGCTCCTCGGTATTTCCCCACAAGAACTGAGACGTTATTTCCATGCAAAAACCTGCTCAAGATGTTTATAGCTGCTTTATGCATAATTGCCAAATTTTGCAAGTAACCAAAAAAAAAAGATATGGAAAAAACTTAAATGTATTTTACTTGGGGGGAAAAAAATACAACCACCAAAAACTCCCAGGCAATCTGAAAAAGCCACAGACTGAATGATTGCAGCAATATGACAATGTGGGAAAAGCACAACTACAGAGACTGTAAGAGGTCAATGGTTGCCAGGGCTTTGGGGGGGGGGGGAGGGGAGAGGAATAAACAGGTGGAGAACTGGGAATTTTTAGGACAAAAAAATTTAACATTCGATACAGGTTACAACCTATAGAATGTACTGTACGTACAACATCAAGAGTAAATCTTAATGTAAGCCATGGACTCCAGATGATAATGATGTGTAAATGTGGGTTCATGGATTGTAACAATGAGAGAGTTTAGCAGAGAACTGTGGGGATGACGCTGCCCCCCCCCCCCCCGCCCCCCAGCAGGCCTGGAGGGCAAAGCATCAAACCAAAGAGGATTATTCTTGGGTTTTAAAATCTAATGGGCTTTGTCTTGCTAAGTTTTGGACTTGCATAGACCCATCACCCTCTACTTCTTTTCTTCTCCTTTTAGGAATGGGAATGTCTTTCCTATGCCTGTTCCATCATTATATTTTGGAAGCACATAGCTACTTGGTCTCACAGGTTCACAGCTGGAGAGAATTTTGCCTCAGGATGAACGTATCTTAAAGTCTCACCCATATCTGATTTAAGTGATACTTAGAGGAGGCTTTGGATTTTAGACTTTACCGTTGATGCCGGAATGAGTTAAGACTTTTGGGGCTGTTGGGATGGAATACATACATTTTGCATGCAAAGACATAAATTTGGGGGGTTTGGGGTAGACTGTTTAGGACTGAATGTTTGTGTTGTAAGCCACCTGATTTTGTTATGGCCTCCTACGGGTGCCATTATGGAATCTTATGGCTGATTGAAAAACAATTCAGATAGAAAAAAGTTGAAAAAAGTAAGAACAAAGCAAGTATTTAATAAGTGAATGCCCATAAAGTGCATTCATTTTGGCACTTTATAAATCATTTAGAATATAAAATAGTTTTATAATAATAATGCTTCTAGGAAAGATAATAACTAAAAGTTTAGTACTTTCATACTTATAAATACATATATAGCCATATTATTGTCAACACTGTTGTTGCACATAGCTAACAACTATGTGTAGCAACAACATAAAAAGACTGGCTGCTTGGTCTCTGCTGGCTAAAGACGGTCTGATTAGTAGGGTGAGATAGTCTGTTATAAGAGGGCCAGGTAGCCTGCTGCAGGGTTTGTAGAATGGCTTACCTTTCCTATAAATCAGAACATAGCACTGAAAATGAGAAAATTCTCTCAAGTTGGAATTGTTTTCATCACAATTGGCTTCCAGATTGACTTTTCTCCTGGGTTCAGTTTCCCTGTAGGGAACATTAGAGTTTATTTTTCTCCTCTCACCCTTTTTAGTGTGATGAGTGAGGCTCAAATAATTCTTGGCCACCTACAGTTTTAATCTTTTATTCCATTTAATCATGTTCTCTCTCACTCTTTAACCTCTATTTTTCTCCCCTGCCCTAGGCTTACCCTTAATACAAACAGCCTCCCAACTTCTGGTGCCTTTCTCATCCGTCTAGCTCATCCCTGTTTTCCATTTAACTTCTCATTTTGTTAAGACTTTGTTTTTATAGAGAAGTTTTAGGTTCACAGCAAAACTGAGGGGCAGGTACAGAGATTTCTCTTATGTCCCCTGCCCCCAGATATGCATAGCCTCCCCCATCAACAATATCCCCCACCAAATGGTACATTTGTTACAAATGATGAACATATGTTGACATATTGGGGTATTATAATTACCCCAATTCCCTAGTTTACTTAGAGCCCACTCTTGATGGTATGTAGTATATGAGTTTGGACAAATGTATAATGACATATGTCCATTATTATAGTATCATACAGAATATTTTTACTGCCCTACAATCCTCTGTGCTTTGCCTATTCATTCCTCCCCTTCTCCTTAACCCCTGGCAACCAGTGGTCTTTTTCCTAAGTCCATAGTTTTGCTTTTGAAGAATGTCAGGTAGATAGAATTATACAATGTATATATAGCCTTTTGGACTAGCTTTATTCACTTAGTAATACACATTTAAGTTTCCTCCCTGCCTCTTCATGGCTTGATAATTCCTTTTTTTTTTTTTTTTTTTGGTGCTGAATAATATCCCATGGTCTGGAGGTACCACAGTTTATTTATTCATTCATGTACTGAAGGACTTTTGATAGTTTCCAAGTTTTGACAATTATGAATAAAGTTGCTATAAAGATCTGTGCAAATCTTTTTCTGAAATATATTTTTATTGATTTCAGAGAGGAAAGGAGAGGGAGAGAGAGATAGAAACATCAATGATGAGAGAGAATCATTGATCAGCTGCCTCCTGCATGCTCCCTACTGGGGTTCGAACCCACAACCCGGGCATGTGCCCTTGACCGGAATCGAACCTGGGACCCTTTAGTCCGAAGGCCAACGCTCTATCCATTGAGCCAAACCAGCTGGGGCTATATGCAAATTTTTATGTGGATATGTTTTCAACTCTGGGTAAATAGCAGAGTTCCATTGCTGGATCACATGGTTAGCATGTTTAGTTTTGTCTTTTGTTAAAACACACACCACCAAGCTGTCCTCCAAAGTGGCTGTACCACCTTGCATTCTTACCAGCAATAAATGAGTTCTCATTGCTCCACATCCTCATCAGCATTTGGGATTTTCAGTGTCTAGATTTCAGCCTTTCTAATACAGGCATAGCTAGGAGATACAGCAGGTGCTGTTCTGACCACTGCAGTAAGGTGAGTCATCATCTTTTTCTGGTGGAGGGTCTTGTCTTCAATTTGTAAAAAATACATCTGTCGAGCACAATAAAGCAAAGTGCGATCAAACAAGCTATGCCTCCCCTATTTGGCTCAGTTGTTGGAGCATCGACCCTCAGACTGAAAGGCCTAGGGTTCAATTCCAGTCAAGGGCATGTACCTCAGTTGCAGGCTTGATGATCCTGATCCTGACCCAATAGGGGAGAGTGCAGGAGGCAACCAATCAATGTTTCTCTCTGTCTCTCCCCCCTCTTTCCACTGCCTAAAAATCAATAGAAAAAATACCCTGGGGTGAAGATCAAAAACAACAAAAACAAGGTATGCCTATAGGTGTATAATTGAATCTCATTGTTAATTCAACTTGCCCTATGGACACATATGTGAAGCATCTTTTCATATGCTTATTTGTCATCTATATTTTTTCTTTGGTGAGATGTCTGTTAGGGTCTTTGGCCCCATTTTGGTTGGGTTGTTCGTTTTTACTTTTGAGGTTTCAGAGTTCTTTGTATGTTTTAAGCTGTGTGTTTACACTTTAAAAAAAATCTTCATGACCCTTACTACTGGGGGTATTAATAAATGTGATCTTACTGGCCAACTATGAAAAAATAAATGGAAGAATAGGATCTGTTTACTTCAGCTCAAAGTTGTGTGCACAGAGACTGTGTGCCAGGCCCTGCACCACATGTTGGAAACGGGAGCACAAACCTGCCTTAAGGGTCTCTCAGCTTAGAGAGGAGGCAAAAACACATGCAAGCTCAGCGAGACGTTGTAAGTGCAACAATAGAGATGAAGCAAGATCTGTGGGCTCGCAGAATGAGGGAATTTCGTTATCTTGGTGGTGTCAGAGGGGGCTGAGAAATGGGGAGAGAGCATTAGCTCAAGTGTGAATAGGAAGCATTTGGGGGAAATGGTTTGCGAGAGTCATTGCTTTTGGGAGATTCTGTGAAGTGCCAACTACCAAGCAATCTGTTTGAAGGAGGCCACTTTTGAAAGGCACAGGGTGGAATGGGAACTTGGATAGAAAAATTAGAGTGGGGATATGAGGAAATAATTATAATATGCCAGGAGGGGTCATGGCTAGACATACAAATTTGGTCATTTCCCTAATTGTTGAAGAAACGGGGATGAATGGGTTTTTAAAGGAGAACACCCAGCCTAAGGGAGTCCAGGGCAGAACGTTAGAAGAGTGTGCACATGTAAAGGCCAAAGAAGGAAGAGCAGCACAACGATGGCATGGACACTGGGCGGAGGAGCAGGGCAGAGCACACAGAGGCATGACGGCATGGACACTGGGCGGAGGAGCAGGGCAGAGCACACAGAGGCATGACGGCATGGACACTGGGCGGAGGAGCAGGGCAGAGCACACAGAAGGCATGACGGCATGGGCACTGGGAGCAGGAGCAGGGCAGAGCACACAGAAGGCATGACGGCATGGGCACTGGGAGCAGGAGCAGGGCAGAGCACACAGAAGGCATGACGGCATGGGCACTGGGAGCAGGAGCAGGGCAGAGCACACAGACGGCATGACGGCATGGGCACTGGGCGGAGGAGCAGGGCAGAGCACACAGAGGCATGACGGCATGGGCACTGGGCGGAGGAGCAGGGCAGAGCACACAGACGGCATGACGGCATGGGCACAGGGCGGAGGAGCAGGGCAGAGCACACAGACGGCATGACGGCATGGGCACTGGGCGGAGGAGCAGGGCAGAGCACACAGACGGCATGACGGCATGGGCACTGGGCGGAGGAGCAGGGCAGAGCACACAGAAGGCATGACGGCATGGTCACTGGGAGCAGGAGCAGGGCAGAGCACACAGAAGGCATGACGGCATGGGCACAGGGCGGAGGAGCAGGGCAGAGCACACAGAGGCATGAGGGCATGGGCACTGGGCGGAGGAGCAGGGCCGAGCACACAGAAGGCATGAGGGCATGGTCACTGGGAGCAGGAGCAGGGCAGAGCACACAGAAGGCATGAGGGCATGGGCACTGGGCGGAGGAGCAGGGCCGAGCACACAGACGGCATGAGGGCATGGGCACTGGGCGGAGGAGCAGGGCCGAGCACACAGAAGGCGAGGAAAGTGTAGGAAGCACCGTGCACAGAGACACGCTCCAATTCTCAGGGGCTGGACGTCAGTGCAAAGATGCTGCTTGGTTTTCAAGGAGCAAGAGGCATTTCTAAATTGCTCTGGGCTGCAGGCAGTATGTCTTTTGCATATAAAAAGCATCATATGGTAGAGCCTAGAGTTTATGGATATCGATCTGTTGCCTTCTTTTTCTATCTGAACACAATTTGAGCTATCACCCATGACCAAACAAGGTACTTTACGTATAAAGTGACATGAATTCATGACGTTTCTACCTAACATGGAGCAGTGAAGCTAATAGGCTTTTCAAGCTTCATGTCCTAAGAATCTATGGATATTTCAAACATCACTGTAAAAATAAATTTTACAATTGCGAACGACAAAGGCCATTAAAACAGACCCTCAAATGATCACATTTTTCACATGGGTTAATATAAAAAATAAAACATGAGATTTAACCATTGAAACTGAAGTAAATCTTAAAATGTATTCACTCAAATGCATCAATAACTAGTAGAGTAGAGGACAAATGTATAGATTTGAAGTCAGATTTAGGACTGAGTCTGAACTCCATTTATTTGCTTACTCTCTATATGAAAGGAGATAAATTATTCATGTTCCCTAAACCGCATTTATTCACCCTTAAAGTGCAATCAGGATAGCTTTGTCGCCAACATAACTGGACAATATTTAAGGTTGTAATTTATGTTTTTGTTTTCTCTTGTATGTGACAGACAGCTGACTAGGCTCCAGCACTAATTCTCTCCTTCCTCTTCTAATGACAGACCCGCCTCTTCCACCAGGTTTCTGGCTGAGCTCATGGCAACCAGCTCCTGACCATGTCTTCCCTATCTTGCCTCTAGGTGTGGCCATCTTTAGTTCAGGTCAAAGTGAGTGAGCAGAAGTGATGTGAGGAACTCCAGGTCACCACCTTAGCGGTGCTTGCTCCGGAATCTGCTTCCTGCTCCCCGCTGGCGGGAAGATGGAGCACTTTTCAGTGCACACCAGGTGTGATGCCCACACTGGCTAAGCAGGCCAGGAGGGAGACAAGCCTTGGGGTTTGAAATAGTCAGACCACAACTTTATGCCAAGAGGCCTGAGCCGGCTCACCACAGAGCCAAACTCAATATGAAAAATCATAGCCCGGAGCTCAGTCAGAAGCAATTTAATTAAAGTGAGTTGGTTATCTAGGCTCAATTTGTAACTTGGCAACCAGCAGCAAAATGCTTTTTTTTTTTTTTGACGGATTCTTTGTCCTCTGTCACCCAGGATCCGGCTGTGGATTGGTTTGGCTTTCTTTTCCCTTTTTATTACTGTGGCAGCATTTTGTGCCAAGTTTTGCTTTCAGGTCCTTTTTTAAAAAAAAAAACAAAAAAACAAAACAGCAACACATGGACAGTTTGTGTGTAAAGGAGAAGGGAGGTAGGGAGGTAGTGATGTTGTGGGGAAAGGTGATGTACCTATAAATGTACCTGCAAGTGACTCTACGACAAATAAAAATGAATTTACGTTTATTAAGTGTGACCTTTTCACTTATTACAGTAAGGAATAGCTAAAACATATATGCTCTGCTTGCCACATACGAAGCACTGTTCTAAGCACCCTATTTTCAATACCTGATATATCATAACAACCTATGAGGCCAACAGTCTTAGTGTCCACATCTTGCAATGGAGGCAACTATAATGGGTTAAAGAGTGACCACCTTCCCCCCAAAATTCATGTCCCAGGAACTTCAGGCTGTAACCTTATTTGGAAATAGGATCTTTGAAGATATAATTAAAGTAAGAATTGAGATGAGAGCCTACTGGATTTGAGTAGCTCCTAAATCTAATGATGGGTAACATTATAAGAAGAGGCCACACAGAGATATGAAGGAGAGGTCACGTGACGATAGAGGCAGAGATGAGAGTGATGCATCTACAAGCCAAGGAGCCCCAAGAACTGCCGGCCACACCAGAAACTAGGAGAGAAGCATGAAACAGATTCTCCCTCAGAGCCTCCAGGGAGAACCAAAACAACCCTGCCAACACCTTAATTTCAGACTTCCAGCCTCTTGGACTATGTGAGGATAAATTTCAGTTGTCTTAAGCCACTCAGTTTGTATAATTTGTTATGGAAGCCACAGGAAACTAATACAGAAACAAAGCCCTTGCCCAAGGACACATGGTGGTAAGTACAGAGTCCCTGTTCCTCATCACCTGGCTGTGCTGCTTCCACAGTCAAAGGGGTTTGTGGGTCCTGAAAGGTTCCCTAGCCATCATACCTGGCTTTCCCTGTGCCTTCAATGCATATGATTATTGTATTTTCGAGGATAAGCCATTCAGTATCGCCATTTGCTATATAATATCCCTGTGTTTGCTTCACTGGCTGCCAGATTACAATGCCTGTTAAAATAAATATGCTCCAATTACCTTAAAATCACTCAACATTGCCAGTGTTCCTACTGATATAAAACTACTAGGGTGATACAAATTTTAACAAGAGTTTGAATTTGGAAGTAATAAGGTTTTGTGATATGTGTAATGTGGAGTGATTTCAGGACAAGACATTAAGACATGTCTGGTCCAGGCTGAAAACATGGAAGTTCAGAGGCAGACTGAGACTCGGCCCTCAATGGTATTTTATTTGGGGTGACCCCAAAATCTGTACTTCCTGTTTTTACCATTTTAGTTCAAAAATATGTGTTTGCTTTTTGGAAAAGTACTTTAGAGGTAGTTATAAATGAATAAGAATGGAAAACAAAGCATTTTTCTAAAAATGTGATCGCTTTCAATGTAATAAGAACAATTTATTTTTTGTTTAGAAGAATATTCAAATCTATAGGTTGGGTAGAAGCTTGACAGATTTTCAGGTCTGAGGAGCTCCCAGCTGTTAAAATTATGCCAGTGTGAAATTGAAAGCTTCATCTATGTGGTAATGAAGGTTTCTCCATTCTGGTCCATGGGAATTACATTTCGCTCATATCTTTCTTGGCCACAATTTCCTAAATCTTGGGTGATATTAATTTGGACTTCAGAGGATTGATAATGGTCTTGACTGTGGTACTTAGCCATCAGCTCCCTCTAGCTCTAATACACATTTTCTGGGTTTCCCATTTAGGACAAAATTTTTCTTATCTAAGTTCTGTCTTTCATCTCTATATTCACAAATGCAATAATCCCAACCTCTGAAATACTGTATTCTGCTCCCGCATTTTCCAGAGTATTTGCAGTGGGTATACTCTTGTTATATTTTCTAAACCCAATATTAAAGGACAGTGTTTTGATGGAGTTAAGGAGACAAGAAGCTAAAGCAAATGTGGGAAAAGCTCAACTTCACAATTTTGCTGCTTTCTCTTAAAGTCAGAGTTCAGGCATTTGCACACTTTGGGGATATTTCTCCCCCACAAAGAAGCTCTATGATTGGGAAATCATGTCTACTTTGCTGTGGCAGGAGTCATGGCTCTTGGCCATGCAATTCGATGTGTTCTGCATAGGTGGCATGCCCACACCTTCTCAAAGAATCCACTTCCTTCCAGAGCCTGTGGAGTGAGTGCAGGCATGAGGGCACACCCTTCTCCAGCATAACTCACTGAATTAAGTGCAGTTCTGACCTGAAAGGGTGCCAAGTACCTTTGGACTGATAGAAAAAAAGGTGGGCTGAATCAGACTTCACTATGGGGAATTAGGAATGTGGTAAGAGATTAAGTTAGTAGCAAGACAGAAACCAGTAAACATGAAGGAAAATAGATGACTTTCATTCATGGCAGAACACTAAAGTAAAAGTCCATGAACTGAGATCAATGAGCATGCTCTGCTTCCTGCCCATTCTGAGGCCAAGTCTGTGAGACATCTCTGTGTCCTTAAAAAGCATTTCCCTTTCCCATTGAGTGACTTTAACTAATTCCAATCAATTGCTTAGATTAGAATTCAGAGTGAAAAGTGACCAACAAAGAGAACTTTCCCCAAATCAGTCTGTCCAGCCCTCCATATACCACTTTTTCTACCATTAATGCACTGTCCCTCCTTCCTGTCCAGGCTCCACTCAGAGTAGGCAAAGAAGACATAGATAGACACAGCCTGAAAAGAATGCAGGCATAGAAAGGGCTGCAAGGGACAAAAAATCCTGCAGAGCCAAGGCGCACACCACAGATGCTCTCATTGTTATTGTTATCTGCTCATTGTTGACTGTCAACTATCCTGCACCCACCTAAGAAGAAGAAGTATGTGTCTACCATTTTACGTTTCATCCAATCCCAGAGGCTTCGTCCCCGCCCTCCCTTTGTTTTCTCCAGCCTACCTAATCTATCACCAATGAAGTTCATGTAACCCATTTACATCTCCTCTTTTGATTATAATGTATAAAACATGTTGAAAGACCACCATTCTCTGGAGAATTGCCTCAATAAGTTAAGATTCTGTTTTCCAGCCCTGGCTGGTTTGGCTCAGTGGATAGAGTGTAGGACTGCGGACTGAAGGGCCCCAGGTTCGATTCCGGTCAAGGGCATATACCTTGGTTGCGGGCACATCCCCAGTGGGGAGTGTGCAGGAGGCAGCTAAATCGATGTTTCTCTCTCATCAATGTTTCTAGCTCTCTGTCCCTCTCCCTTTCTCTCCGTAAAAAATCAATAAAATATATTTAAAAAAAAAAAAGATTCTGTTTTCCAGCAATTGTCCACAGTTTGGCTCACATAAACTCACTAAATTCTTTACAGATGTGAATGTTTCTTACATTAACACTCCTAATTAAAACCCTATTATGAGAAAATTCCATGCTTCTACATGATTCTCTATCCTATATAATAAAAACTTAATATGCTAAGTGTCCAGTCATCTGGTCATCCATTCAACCAATCAAAGCATAATATGCTAATGATATGCTAAGGCCGCTCAACCACTTGCTATGATGTGCACTGAACACCAGGGGGTAGACACTCTGACCGGTAGGTTAGCTTGCTACTGGGGTCCAGCCAATTGGGACTGAGTGAGACAGGCCAGACACCTGCTGGAGCCCTCCCATGGTCCCTCCCTGGCTGGCCAACCTCCCGCATCCCTCCCCGGTCCTGATCATACACCAGTGGGGTCCCTCAGCCTGGCCTGTGCCCTCTCACAATCCAGGACCTCTCAGGGGATGTCAGAGAGCCAGTTTTTGCCCGATCCCGATCCCGCAGGCCGGGCTGAGGGACCCCACTGGTGCATGAATTTGTGCACTGGGCCTCTAGTGTGTTCATAAAGATAAAAAAGCTTGGTCATTCATCTGGCATTTCCATGCAAACTCCACATATACCAAATGTATGGGGACTGACCACAATTTTCCTTTCTTTTTTATATCTAGGGATAAAGTATTAATATAATGGTGGTGCATGATTCATCTTTACATGCTTTGCAAACCATCTGCAGATACTGAGAGAAGCACAGTTTCAAGGCTGTGAACATATAGCACACTCCACATTTCAAACCTTGGCTGGCAGCTGGGCCCTAATGGGCTCTTCCCAGCGGTGCTCCCAGCTAATGGCCTCTTCCTGGCTCTCAGACAAGATTACCGAAGACCAGCACATTGCCTGTGCACACCAAAAGTGAGAATTCCACTTTTATATTTGAAGAGAGCTATCCAGGGGTCCCTCCATTTGGCCATGACTTTTAAGAGGCAAGATGTGATCTGTGGTGAGAAGGGATTCAATTTTGAACCAATAAGAGTCTTCTCCGGAAGACATAAAACTGGAAAGGAAAAAACATCTTTGTTTTATGAGCCCATCCATCTGTTTGATACTGATGTCAATACCAAAGAAGTATTTTTGAAACCTCCAGGTACACTAAAAGGATCTGAGATGATAATTTCCACCCCCCTCTCAGCCCCAGGGTTGGAAATCCACATATGAATATACCCCAGCTAAGTATCTTTAGCTCTCTCCGCCCAGTGTTCCTCACTACACTGACTGGTGGGGAATCTTTCAAATTAGATGGATCAGAGTAGAATGTATAGGGATAAGTACTTGTGCTCTGTGGGTGGGGTTCCCCACTGTAGACCCTGTGTTCATGTCCTGCACTCATTTTTCACTCAGCTCTTTCAGGACAGCATAGAAGACCACAACACAGGCTCATGAGATCACACCCATAGGCCAAGATTAGGGATCACAAACCTTATAATTCCTTTGCCAAAAAGTACTAATTGCTATGTTTGATTGATCACCCTTCTCTCTTTTTTATGTTTTGTTTTGTTTTGTTTTGGATAGCTCAACTTGAACTCTACTTTGGTCAGAAAGGGAAGGATGGGGGTGGGGGGTGGAGGTAAACAAAGCAAAATCAAAGTGACTAAAAACAACAGTATAAGTTAAATCAGTGGTTCCTTCAAGGCTAAATGAAATGGGAGGGAAGATAGACTCTTACGACAATTAGTGATGGATTCCACCCCCCTCCCAGGCCCACATACACTAAAATGATGTTTATATGAAATGAGTATTTCATCATCCTGTTCCCCTTCACTCATGATATTCTCTGCTTTCCCAATTTACAGATGGCCAGTTAAGCAGGAGTGAATAAAGAATGGTTTCAACTTAATACTCTGGCTTTTCCCTCATCCTTTGATGAGAAAATCATTGCCTATAATCTTATGTATTCTGAGTTTATGTAATAGAAAACTAGATTTAAGTGAATATAATTATCACCTTTGATTAGGTAAATCAATAAACATTACAATCTTTTATAAAAATTATTGATTGATCTTGGAGAGAAAGGAAGATAGAGGAGGAAAAATGCATATGTTGTTCCAGTTATTTGTGCATTCATTGTTGATTCGTGTATGTGCCTGGACCGGAGATGGAACCTGCAACTTTGGCATATCAAGATGATGCTCTGCCTGGCTGCTGTCGCTTGGTGGTTGAGCACTGACCCATGAACCAGGAGATCACAGTTCGATTCCCTGTTGGGGCACATACCCGGGTTGTGGGCTTGATCAGTCCCCAGTAGGGAGTGTGCAGGAGCCAGATGATCAATGATTCTCTCTCATCATTGATGTTTCTATCTCCCACTTTCTCTCTCTTCCTCTCTCTGAAATTAAAAAAACATATTTTTTTTAAAAAATATATTTTATTGACTTTTTACAGAGAGGAAGAGAGAGAGATAGAGAGTTAGAAACATCGATGAGAGAGAAACATCGATCAGCTGCCTCCTGCACATCCCCCACCGGGGAAGTGCCCACAACCCAGGTACATGCCCTTGACCGGGATCGAACCCGGGACCCTTCAGTCCGCAGGCCGACGCTCTATCCACTGAGCCAAACCGGTTTCGGCAGAAAAAACATATTTTTTTTTTTTTTAAAAAAAGAGACAATGCTCAACGCACTGAGCAACCCGGCCAGGGCAACAATACAATCTTTGGAACTAGAAGAAACCTCAGCATCATTAATTTCAAAGTGTTCATTTCAAGGAGGAGGAAACTGAGGCCTAAAGAGGTCAAGGCAACATGTCATCTGTCTCTTTTTTAAATTTTTCTTATTAATTTTTATTGAATGTGTTGGGGTGACATTGATTAATAAAATTATATAGGTTTCAGGTGTACAATTCTATAACACATCATCTGTATATTGTGCTGTGTATTCACCAACCTGAGCCAAGTCTCCTTCCATCATCATCTATCTGCCTCTTAAGTAAAATCACCAGGTGTCAGAGGTAATCAGACGGGGCTGCGTCAGGAGGAGAGATAGACTAAGAAGAAACTGAGAGAGCCCCTCGAGGCTCAATGCGGCTGGACAGTGCGTGTTGCTGCAGGGACATCATCGCCAGTCCAAGGAACAAGGCGATAAAGGTGAGCTTTTCATAAAAGCATTGTTTCCCATTTAAAAGGCTGTCTTCTATTCTGAGTTTGTCATGGTTACTTTTTAGATTAAAATGTCTTTCCCTAAACGTAATAATGGCTACCATAGATGGCAATTTTAAAAACGTTTTCTAGGAAAATAAAATAAGTGATTTCTCTAATTTTTTTCCAGTGTTTTTTTTTTTTCTAATTGCTCTATTTACTGCTCTGTCATATCTAAAATTCTGGGAAACCACTGCCTTGAGCCATAACGACTCACTGGAGATTTCTAAATCAGAGAATAGAATGAACAGAGAAGTAATTTGGGAAAATTAATTGTTCTTCAGTGGATAGTATCAACTTTAGTGAGAAAGAAAATGGAGTCAGGAAGCCTGCCTAGAAAACAATTACATCGCAGTCAGCATAGAGTAAGAAGAATGAGCTGGGGGAGGGGGAAACAGCAAAGGCTGAAACAAAGGAGAGGCATGAGGCATAGATGACTAGGGCATTTCACACTCAGGCACCCAAAGGGCAATAATCTACGCAGGGACCAGGAAAACCTATAGAAGTTAGCAAAATAAAAAATAAACCTGATTACTTCGGTGATTGCTATATTTGGTTTGAGGATATGGTAGATGCATAATAGAGAATATCCAATGAAGAAATGTGGCCAAGCAGAACTAAGATTCTGTAGGGAGGCCAAGGGAATACTAAGGGAAAGCCACAAAAATGTAGTAGCCACAAGAATGGAGAGAAGAGAGACACACAGAGGACCAAGGGCTGGAGAGGGTAATATGTGCCCTTAGAGAGGGAAGGACACAGAAGATCATCAGCCCAATAGAGAGAAGAAACTCTGGAAGAAAGGAAAGTTTTAATATGAAGAAAATTGTGTTCAATTCCTTCCTTGCTTGCTTTCTCCTTCTATCTCCCTGTTGCCATCCTTCTTCTCATCTACCCATCCCTTCATCCATCTAACTACTTATTGAGCATTTACTATGTTCCAGACTCAGAATGTGGCTCTGGATAAGGTGAATCCTGCAGTCTAGGTTTGGAGAAGAAAACTATCAGGTTCCAGTGAAGAGTGGAGTGCAAGGTGAGGATGTACCTTCCCTCTGCCAGCTCAGGGTCCCCCAGCTCCATCCCTCTCTCCCCAGGCTCTTTTGCCTCACACTCTGGTCCTGCTCAGAAGCATCCATCAGAGTGCAGAGCCAAAAAGAAAAGATGTGGACTGTGAATGCTGTCAACTCTTTCAGAGAGCAGGGCAGGCTCCCATCACTGCCTATGTTCCAGGCAGAGTAAATCTAGGCAAAGACCATTAGGATCCTTATCCAGGGCAGGTCAGCTTGGTTTGGGAACCCCCATGGATCCCTGACAGCATGCATCCAGCTGGGAACAGCAGCTGCTGCTCTGCTCCTTTGCCAAGACTTTATTCAGTTCTGCAGAAAGAAAACGTCTTTAATGGCAAGATAGAGACATTTCTGACTGAAGTGGAAAGCGATTCTTTCTGAACCAAACAGCAGTCATATAGAAGAGCCCTAACGACCAGGTTGTTTAAACAACCCTTACTTTTAATAAGTTCTCGGATCCAGAATCACAGTTTAGAGACAGAAATAACACACACACACACACACACACACACACACACACACACACACACACACACAGTTTGTACATAAGTGCATAATTACATTTCAACAAATATTTATGAAACAAAATAAAAACAAATAAAATAATTACAACATGGTAAGCCATGAAGAACACAGATATGGTGCTCCTATAGAAGGACCAACAAGAGAAGTCCTGCATTTAGTTAGATCTAATTTCCTCACTTTGTAGATGAGGGTGAAGGCCTTATTAAATTCTTCAACTTGTTACACATTTTAAGCAATTTCTTTAATTAAACTGTAAACAATAACATACTGATTTTTTTCCTTTGTGGGGATTTTAACTATTGAATTTAATTATTCCATTTCTATTTCATACCTGTACCCAAGGCTGCTGAGAAATGAGAGCTCTGGCAATAAGTCAGATAAATAATACATGATAAATAAAAGATATTCTGAAACGACGACTTTCCTTAGAGGTTACCATTTCCTATAGGTTCCACCTCGTTAGATGAAGAGTAGTTACTTTTTAAGTGTTGTTTTTTGTTTGTTTTTTTTCTGACACCTGGTATTTATAGCAAGTTGAATTTCATGGCTATGTTGTAAAATTTGCTTTACTCAAATATACACATGCCTTCTGTCTCCTATCTTCACTATCTCAGTTCCTACAAGACAGGCATGCTAAAAACAGTAATGGTATCCTGTGATATAAATGAATGTAAAGACTACACATACATATCCAGTAGGAGCCAGGGGAAGGTAGTGCTGGGAGCTTCGTAGAAAGTAGGACAGGTCACACTGGATGATTTTACTGGGCATCAGGGATTCCAATGAAGAGGGAAGAATCTAGAAAGAATCTTTAAAAAATGAATCAGGAAGATGTATTTTCTTTTTTTATCTACAGGATTTGTCTCATTCCAACACTGCTCCCATTCTTGTGAGCAGACACTCATTTCACAGGTCACAGACTATGTGAAGTCCTTCTTTATCATTCTTTTAATTTCACACTTAACAAAATTTCTCCTTCAGTCTAATTTATATGCTCAGTCACCCTACTGGCTGTGCATTTTCTCTCCTCAGTGAATTAATTCAAATTCCTGTACATCTGAGAAAAGAATTATATTCCTACCTTAATTTTGAAACTTCTTTTTTTATATAATTGTCCTTCATGTTATTGTGCTTCACAGTTGTGGTTTTTACAAATTGAAGGTAAGACCTTCCACCAGCAAACAGATTAGGACTCACTTTGGTGCATTATTTGCTTTATTGTGGTGGTCTGGAACTGAACCCGCAGTATCTCTGAGGTATGCTTGTATAATTTATATAAAGATATGATTATATGTATATGTATATTTTTAATTTATCTTTATTGTTGAAATTTCTTAAATCACATGTCCTGCTTTTTCTGTCTCCTTTCATAAATCCTTAAATCAACTATATTTTGTTAATCTTTATATATAGAAATCCTATCGACCTACCCTCATTAGGGAATGTTGAGGTTCTTGGTTATATTTTGAAGGACTTTTTAAATGCTGCTTCATGGATAGTTTTGGCCCAGGCATCCATGTGGATGGACCATGGTCGCTGGTGGATGTGGAGGGGGTGGCCATGGTAGAGGGCAGTGATCTGGTCCACAGAGAAACATGGGTCCTAAGACTTTGGCCATTTTCCACTTTGTCAACTCTGGTCACTAAATGCTTCCTCTATTGCTTCACCTCTTACAAAAGAAAACAAACTTCCTGACTTTAAAAAAGCTTAAAATAAACTAAGACCCTTGAGACATTATAAACATACAGTTGATGTGGAGTATCTAGTTTTACTTGCTGGTTGGTACCTGTTTCCAATATTCTCTAGAAAACAACAAAAACTATCAGCACCACACAGTGCAATATCATTCATTCAAAACAACCAGTTACACTTTGATGTACACATGATGCTGTGGGCATTTGCTAAGAACATAATGGTTTCATGCTTAATTCAGCTTTTGGCTCTGGAGTCTACTAGCTAGCATTATGGGTCACTGCTAAACCTACCATCTGTCTCCACAGGAAGAGAACAGTCCCATCTACCTTTCCAGGCACAGCATATCATTAATATAACCATTTGGCACAGCACCATGATGGAGCCAATGATAACAATGATCCTATTACACAACCATTTAGGCTGTAGGAAATGCAAAGAGGCTAACAGGCAAAGAACACCAAATAGCTCATTTTATAATCTATGCCTCTGTGGAGCTTTCACTTAAGGAGACAGAAATAAGTACATAAACAAAAGGATAAAATACATGCAGATTGTGATTATTGTATGAAGGGAATTAACAAAGTTCTATGATCTACTGTAGACTGAGTGTTCAGAGAAGGCTCTGTGAGATGCGCAAAAGCATCCTCACTAGCACTAATGTAGAGTGTAGTCTATGCAAGGCACTGTATTAACTACTTTACATTTAGTTTTCACAACAGTCCTGTAAATTAATATCCTTATTTTAAACCTTATGATTAAAGAATAAAATTGAGTTTAAGTAACTAGCTCCTGATCAATTAGTTAGTAAGTGGTAAAGCTAGAGCCAGATATTGGAAGTAGAGGATAGAGAAAAGAGATGGTAAAACCTACAGGACAGAGAGCCCAAACAAAACTGGCTGAGGTTTAGGAGTGCAGTTCAGTGGAAGACTCTGATTGGGGGCGTGGGGGGGGGGAACGTGGGTCCATGAAGCTTTGCCCAGTCACATCATAATCTTCCCCACCTCCCCAAGAGCTGGGCTTGATGGGTATTAGTTCAGGAACTGCAGATTTCAGTATATAAAGCTACCTGGTGCTGGAGCCACAGACACTGTTACATCTTTTTAAAATGTGTTTTTTATCCCAAGAAAATTAATCATCTCATTATTTAATGTCCACGAAGACTCACAAGCTTTCCTTCCCTTGTGGCATTCAACTATTTCCAGAATACTGCCTTTGTTATACTTAATCACTCGTTTATTCTATTCATCTGATTATACAAGCCAAGATTCGAAATCTATAGTTTTTAATACCACAACTTTTTGATCTAACAAATGAAGAATCCAGTCATCTGGAGAGAAAGATAGATGTCGAATTGAGGCACAAATTTTTTCCTAGGACTTTCTGTTTAAGCAATACATTTGCTATGGGCACATACTCTAGCATTTTATGGGAGGACATGTTTCAACTTCTTGAGATTTCTTTATTTTAGCAACATCTGTTTATCACTTGCATGTTTAACAGCCTAGTTTCTATAATTATCAGGAACTTTACAAGGACATACTTTAAAGTGTTGCCATATAAGGCTCAAGGAGGTAATGCATCAGTTCATTACGCTTGTACTAAGTGCCAATGTACTAAGTGCCAATCATGTGCTAGCCATGGGGCAATGTGAGGAGAATATTAAGAAGAAAATATGTTCTCAGCCTTTGAAAGCTCATGGTCTAAAGTAAACACCTGTAAAAATGCATAGGAGAGCCCTGGCCGGTGTGGCTCAATTGGTTGGAGCATCATCCCGTGCACCGAAAAGTTGCTAGTTTGATTCCTGGGCACATACCTGATAGTGGTTTTGGTCCCTGGTGGAGGTGCATGTGGGAGGCAACCAATTGATGTTTCTCTCTCACATCGATGTTTCTTTCTCTCTCTTTCTCTAAAACACATCTTCTGGTGAGGATTAAAAGAATGCATAGGAAGAAACAAAAAAGGAACTTCCAATTCTTCTCTTTCCTTAAAGCTCCCCTAGGCCCTAACCGGTTTGGCTCAGTGGATAGAGCATCAACCAGTGCACTGAAGGGTCCCGGGTTCGATTCCAGTCAAGGGCATATACCTTGGTTGCAGGCTCAATCTCCAGTAGGGGTTGTGCAGGAGGCAGCTGATCGATGTTTCTCCCTTCCTCTCTGTAAAAATCAACCTATAATAATAAAAGTGTAATATGCTAATTAGACCAGACGTCCTTCTGGATGTCCTTCCCGGACAAAGCCGGGGCTGCAGCCTTGGGATTGAGGCAGCTGCCTGCGGCTGTGAGGAAGGGATCCAGGCAGCCGCCACAGCTGCAAAAGCCTACTCTTGCACGAATTTTGTGCATCGGGCCTCTAGTAAAATATATTTTTTAAAAAACCTCCCTAGAACAGAACATGTATATACATATACATCATATTTTAACTCTATTTCTATACTCTTGTCATCAAAGCATAAGAATTACAAAGGTTATAAGAAAGCAAGCGCTTATGGAATAGCTTACCTATCTATAAATCTGAGGTTTGGCGTCTTAAAAATAATATTTATTTCAGTGGGAATGAATGCACTGTTTAGCTCTGAAAAAGGGCAAAGAGAGGTTGTTGGTTTGCAAGGCCTGAGGTTTGGGTACCTTCCTGACTTATCAGAAATTGACTAAAGAGAGAGTATCATTCATTATGCAGAGACATGCATACTTCCTTTTCAGAGTTTAGCAAAAATAACTGTGATATTTTAGTTTCCAGAGCCTCTTGGTAAGCAGATCCATTTTGAGAAACCACTAAGGCACTTCCATCACTGCACCTCAGCCAGCACCTGAGCCTGCGTGCTCACCGCAGGGCAGTTACACTGGAGCTGTGTGATCCAAGCTGTGTGAGCCTTTGCCAAGAACGAACTGCTACTCTCAGCAGGAGCTACAAACATCCAGGGAAAAGTGGGAAGCACTATTCTGAATGGGAGAGGAACAAAGGTCCATGGCAGGACCATGAATGAAGCAGCCATCATTTACTATCCAAGGGCCTGGCAAACAACACTGCATTAGACAGGTACCTGAAGCATTACCGCCATTTCCTGTCATCCCTTAGCGAGGAAGGGAACTGAGCACCTGATTGCTTGGGAATGGCTTTTGAAGTCCAAACTCTGGCAGGGTTCATGGCAGAATAAAGGTCTTTGTCAAAAGGAAAAAGAGTGCTTCTAGAATGTGGTGTGAGGTGGATCTTACTGAACTTTGGAGGTGCCTGCAGTGCCTGCTCCTGTGTGTGCCTCAGATGTGAGAACAATTCCTGCAGAATGCTAACTTCTCAATAAACCAAATAACAATTCTGAATGGGTGAGAGGAATGCTCCTTTTTGCAGAAATGTAACAACATCATGAAAATTGTGGCACCATTATCTTTGCTTGTTCAAATCGATGCCTACTTCAAAGAATATGCTAACTTGTGACTAAAAACTGAAATATTCTGTATGAAGGCTTATGTCACAAAGGCAAACAAGACCTATGGGCCCCCAAATATTGGAACTACTTTAAAACCAGGTTTCAAAAGAGATGTAAAATCTCTCTATTCTTATAACTGAAAAGGAATTGGTGGCAATCATTTTAATACCAGTTTTCACTGTTTAAATTTAACTCTGCTGAGGGTTTTTATTTATTTTTATCACTTAAAATCTATGCAGAATAAATACACATGAGATGGTGTCTCAGGCTCTTCTCCTATGTGGATACTCCCACTTAAATTTTAGGTTATCTTCCCTCACATTATGTTGCACAAAGAGTTTAGTTTTTTGACAAAAGCAAACTGAAAGTCCCCCTTTTCCTACAGAAAACATCCTTTGGTTTTAAAGGATAATAACCACATGTCACATGACATAATTGAATCACTTGTTACAAAAATTAGCTTTCATAACACAAATGTGAATGCAAAACTTAGCTCTGCCATTTTAGAGCTATGTGATTTTGTGTGGATAATTACACTTTCTTGGCTTTGGTTTTCTTATCTCTAGAGTCAGTAACATAATAAGTAGCTTACTGATTCTTGTGAGGTGTAAATGAGAACATTTGTTAAGTGCTGCCCCACAGTCCCTGTTCTCCATCTCCTATTACCTTTTGAGAGAGACAATTTTGAAAACATCTAGGAAAAAATGAAGGCAGAGAGGCATGGGAAGAGTTAGAAAACATCATTTACTATTATTTTCATTTTGTTTTTCTTTCTTTTTTTAAATGTATTTTTATGGGTTTCAGAGAGGAAGGGAGAAAGAAAGAGAGGTAGAACCATCAATGGTGAGAGAGAATCATTGATCGGCTGCCTCCTGCATGCCCCCTACTGAGGATCAAGCCCACAACCCAGGCATGTGTCCTTAACCAGAATCGAACCCAGGACCCTTCAGTCAGCAGGCCAATGCTCTATCCATTGAATCAAACCAGCTAGGGTTCATTTTGTTTTTCTCATTCAAATACTGAATAGAACAGAGTTTTCGTGTGTTTATCTCTGCTTCTGTCACTTTTCCCTTCACCAGAGGGTAATTACTAACCTAAGATTTGTGTTTATAATTTTATTGTCTTTGCAAAACAGTCTTCTGAGAATATATTACATATATTTAGGTCTATCATCTATCTAGCCATCCATCCTTCCTAATTTAGCTTTGTGTGCTTTTAACCTCTATTAAAAAACAAACAAACCCACAATAATAGTGTTGCCAGTTTGGCCCAGTGGATAGAGCATTGGCCTGCAGATTGGAAGTTTCCAGGTTCGATTCTAGTCAAGGGCACATGCCCAGGTTGTGGGCTCAATCCGAGGGGCGTGCAGGAGGCAGCCAATCAATGATTCTCTCTCATCATTGATGTCTCTATCTCTCTCTCTCCCTCCCCCTTGCTTAAATCAATGAAAATAAATTTTTTAAAAAAACACAGTATTGCTTCTATATAGATTGTATCTACAACTCATTTGTTTATGGCTATACATAATTCATTTTTATTTCTGAGCAATATTCCATCATTTGAATATACCCCAAAAAGGCAAAGGTATTTCCAGGTTATAGACTCAGGAAAGAAATGGTGAGGCTAGAGAGCATTCATGTGTTCAATTTTACAAGGTGATGCCAAGTTACTTTCTAATATGGTAGCACCAGTTTAATGCCCACTGGCAGTATTATAGCAGATCTTATGGCTTCAGTCTCCTCCAGTGCTTGGTATTACCAGATTTCTTAAATTTTATGAATATAGAGGATACAAAATGGTATCACTTGGTAGATTTCATTTGGATTTTTCATATTACTAATGTGATTTAGCATGTTTTCATGTGCTTATGAGTCATTCACTTATCTGTTCTGTGAAAGTTCTATCCATGTTATTCGTGCATAGCCTTTTGAACTTTTTTTTGCCAAAGATATTTATTTATTTGCAGTTTTAATGCTTTCTTGCTTGCATGTATGGGACATATATCTTATTTCAGATTGAGGCTTGTTCTTCCCTTTATGGTAATTTTATTAACAAACATTTTTTATTTTAATGTTGTTGAACTCATTAACATTTTATGATTACCACTTTTTTATGCTTTGTTTAAAACTCATCACCTTTTTATGACTAAAAATTTTTATTGTCTTGTTTAAAAATATCATTCCCTACCCTGAGTAATTAACAATATTGCCCTATATAGACTTCTAAAGTACTGCTTTTAATATTTGTCTTTAATCCATGTGGAATTTATTTTTTGTATGGTGTGAAGTAAGATCCAACTTCCACTTTCCCATATTAATAAACAATCAACTCAGCACCATTTGTTGAATGGTTAGTTCTCTCCAGTTATTCTACCTGGATTATAATTGATTTAATCCCAAAATCAAATATGGGGGGGGGGCAGTCAAATTTTCCTCTTCTTTGAAATAAATCTTTGAACAAATATATCTTTGAAATAGATATATATAAATAACAAAACGGTAATACTTAAAGTTTCAGAAAAAAGATATATATACTGTGAATGATGTTTAGATGTTTTAAGACTTCCTTAATAACGTTGTCTCTGACCAATTAACAAGTTAAGAACCCAATTTGAAACCCACAAGAATTCCCAGTTTTCCTTCTTCTTATAATTACTTACAAACCTGCCACTTTATTCATGAGACAGATTAAAAATATGCAAAAGCTCTAACAATTGTCATAGAGAATAACTTAAGCTCACATTAGTTCATTTTGATCACACTTATGTGTGCCAGATTTGCCAAAGAAATGTCAACTCCAAGACCACAGCGAAAGAACTGACCATGTGGAGACATAAGACTCAAACAGATGATATCTGTGTTTCTTGACCTGGTCTCCAATATGAGTTCATAGTTCAACCTTTGCACACATCACTGGATCTTTTCATAACTAGGTCTTGAAAAAACAAGTGCTCTTTAAAAAATATGTTCTTGACCTAGCCGGTTTGGCTCAGTGGATAGAGCGTCAGCCTGCGTACTCAAGGGTCCCCAATTCGATTCTGGTCAAGGGCATGTACCTTGGTTGCAGGCACATCCCCAGTAGAGGGTGTGCAGGAGGCAGCTAATCGATGCTTCTCTCTCATCGATGTTTCTAACTCTCTATCCCTCTCCCTTCCTCTCTGTAAAAAATCAATAAAACATAAAAAATATGTTATTAATTTTAGAGAGAGAGGAAGGAAGAGGGAAGAGAAAGATCGATGTGAGAGACACATCAAGTGATTGCCTTCCTTACATGCCCCAACCAAGGACCAGATGGCAATCTGGGCATGTGCCCTGCCTAGGAATCGAACTGATGACCTTTCAGTGCGTGGGACAATGCTCAACCAATGGAGCCAATCAGCGAGGGCAAAAAACAAAACAAACAAGCAAAAAAAGCAAGTACTCTTGCATCTTACTGGATGGGAGAGGAACAAATTCTTGTACTAATGTCTGGGGTGGCAGAGGGAGGGGAATGTGGACTTGAATCAGAAAAAGGCGTGGGTTCTAGCACTGGGTCTCCCATTTAAATCTTTCTTGGTAGGTCTAGCAGGAACCTAAGCCATATGCAGGCTTCTCTGGGAAGGGATCTGCTATGGCTGATGGGTGTCCCTGGGAGGGCTGTGTGTTGTGAGGTGACGACAGGAGGAGATGCTCCAGACCTACAGAGCAGAACAGCTGCATCCAGAAAGACCCACCTGGGGGTGTAGCCAGGTCACCACCAAAGCCATATGCAGGACTTTGGGCCACCCTGGACCTTGAGATGAACTTGGTTTCCCCATCGACATGCCTGCTGAGCACAACATAGCAAGTGTGTGAAAGAATTTTGCAAACTTTACAGTCAGGATTGCTGGTCCCTCACTCTACCTCCCTGGACAACTGGTGTTTTCACAGGGTCAGGTAGAGGCTGCACAGGGTAGTTTCCAACGTTTTTTATTTTTTCAATGACAGTTCACATTCAATATCATTTTGTACTAGTTTCAGATGCACAGCACAGTAGTCAATAACCACACACTCCACAGCGTGCACCCACCTATTTATAATCAGGGTCTGGGTCCCACAGAAGTCTGACCAGGCACATTCACTTTATAGAACTGCCTAACAGTAGAGCTGGCGTTCACTGGAGTGGGTTGACTTTCCAGAGATTCCCCACTGGGCACTGCATGGCCTTGACTGGGAACCTGCTGCCTGGGAGCAGATAGTACTTTTTTGGGGAAGATATTAACTTACAACATGAGAAAAAAGAGGAAAAAAAGGAAAGAACAAGGAAGCCAATGGCAGTGCCAGTAGGCTATGAGTACAGCAGAACTCTCTTTCTTCACCCTCTGCATCCACTGTGCTGGGTGTCTGTCCACCAGAAGGATCTTGTACATAATAGGTGGGGATTGGCTACAGAACAGCATGTCTACTCATTGTATCAGCACAGGCCAGGCTTGTGGGCGTGGAGTGAGGGATCCCCACTCAGTAGGGATTCCTTTCATAGAACAAAACAAACCACAGCAATGAGTAACTGCTCCACTTAATCACCATCCTCAAAATAGCACAATTGGAAATTCCTTTAGCATAGTTTCATGAGTGGTTAAGAGGTGTATTGGGAGGGAAAACTGAACATGAGGAACTTTCATGATATCTCTACAGTGACGTGTGTCCTAGTACAATCTGGTCTGGTGCCATAAACTTGAGTTTCTTCAACTAAAAAACAGCAGTTGGACTAGAGTATCTCCATCGTTCTGCTAAAGAGGGGAGGTAGCAGGAAGCCTGCAGGTCTATCAGTGAACGTATGAACTCTTCCCACAGCAGCTTTATTCGGGGAGCTGAGGAGGAGGAGAGAGGGCCAGGGGAACTCGGGGCCTGAGAAGGACGAGGGTAGAGGTAAGATCTAGACATCACCATTGACCTCACTGGCTTACTTTGATCTAATCACGCTGCAGATGTGAAATTGGTTTGTTTTTCCTTCTTCTTCTTCCTCTACCTAGCTTCCTTTATTGTGTGGCCTGACACACTTTGTAAGAAGATAAACAGGGATTACGTTCCCATGTACTAGGCATTCCATAGGGACAAGAGACATTGTGTGTGTGTGTGTGTGTGTGTGTGTGTGTGTGTGTGTGTGTGTGTGTGTGTAGGGTAGGTAAAGTAGTGTTTGCAGGGGAATGAAGAAAGCAATTGAGGAAGGAGTGGGGACGAGGACAATGATGACAAGATAATAATGATACCTGCTATGGCAGAACTTAAAATGTAGTGGAGTTTATAAAAATGTCAAACATAAAAGAAACCCTAGTACAAGCACAATCCATCCCGGGGAAGAGACTTCATGGGATAATTAGGGCCAGGGAGACCACTGAGAAAAGGTCTGGAGACAGAGAGTGTGAGATGTACACAGCATCCCAAAGAAGCACAGGCTCACATCAGGGACGGGAGGGCTGGGTCGTCTCCATTTGTGCAGAGGTCAGTGCACAAATGGCCCACCAGTGGGAGCAGCAGGGGTGTTGGGCAAGCCACTGGGCTGAGGTCAAGTCCACAGCCTCTGCCTATCCCACCCTGAGCCAGGCCCCCAGGACCCGTGCATGCTAGATGTTAAATTGTAACTAAAAACTCAAATTATAACTGGAAAAAATAAAGCTGTCCTCACGGCTGAGGCAGGGACACTTGAGAACGTGGCGGGGCAAAGTATCAAGTTATTTATAGCTTTGCCTCCCCTCCTCTGCTCGGGGCACCTTCAGAAAAGAATGACAAACTTCAACACGGTTTTGGAATGTGGAGAGTGTGAAATTTTTCTTTCAAGCCTCTATTTCTAGTTGAAATGCCATGAGGTTCACAGGACTCAGACTGTTCCTGTGGGGCTGAATGGCATCCTAATGTGCGCTGGTTACTCTGATGAACAAGACGGACTCCAGTCGCCTCCTTGCAGAAATGGTCTGTCATGCTAAGCCTTGGTATCTGTAGCATAATTTACCTCCTTTCTTTCTGTGATAATTATGTGGAATTTCCTTCACCACTTCCAAGCTACATCTTTACGCCTGACCGTGAAAAAAAAAAAAAAAAAAGCAGTCTCCAAAACTGTATTTCTCATCAGAAATGGGCCTCTTTCCAAATTCACAAATACGTCAAAAATCAAATACATGCCAAGTGAATGATGCAGCTCCTTTTGCAACAATATTTGCAGTTTATCCAGCAGTTTCTTTCTCAAAGGCTGGGATTTTCTTCATTATAGTTGTAGGCTTGCCCTACTCTCATCTCTGGCTCATAGCAGACACTCAGTAAATGCATATGAACAGAAAAGCCCACACCACTATGGTGTGTTGTGGATAAAGGAAACTTCATAGCCCTAGCCAGTCTGGCTCAGTGGGTAGAGCATTGGCCTGCAGGCTGAAGGGTCCCAGGTTTGATTCTGGTCAAAGGCACACACCCTGGTTGTGGACTTGATCCCCAATAGGGGCCGTGCAGGAGGCAGCCAATCAATGATTCTCTCTCATTATTGATGTTTCTATCTCTCACCCCCTCTCCCTTCCTCTCTGAAATCAATTAAAAATAAATAAATAAATAAATAAATAAATAAATAAATAAATAAATAAATAAAAGGAAACTTCATAGACTCCATACACTATTTTTAGGGCCATAAGAAGACAAGCCACATGAAGTTCTCATCATGAGGTCTTCACAGACAAAGCATTTACTTGAACTTTTGCATCTGATGTTTTATCAAACATAGACCTTTCGTTGTGGATTCACAACTTCCTTAGCTTGTTAAAGAAACTGTTTTACGAAAGAATAGAAATTAAACAGTGTTGAATTCTCTTGGTCAAATTTGTCACTAAGAATTAACTTTTCAAAAGAAATTAGAAGACACATTCTTTGCCCAAGGAGATAACCCTGTGCTTCTTTTTCTGAATTGGCTATTTCCGAGTGCTGACATCAAGTACATTTTGCCCACTTATTCCACAAGCCTTTATTGAGCCTTTCAGCATGAAACTAGAAGAAACATTCCCTACTTCTGAATTTGAATCTAATGTATAACAACAAGTGTGTGCCAAGCAATTTAAGTACAAAATAACGTATCTGGAAATGCAGTGAGTATGTGGTATGACAGTAAAATTTTAAAATGTGATCAACTAGGCAGGAAAGCATTTTTGCACCTTAAAAAACAAAGCACAATTTTTTTTTTTTTTAAAAAAGTAGGGCTGTCATTTTCTTTATTCCAAATACTTTTTTTTTCTCTTTATGTTTTAGAAAATATAAGAAAGCACAGAATCGGGAGCTCCAGTGGTGCAATCGGTTAGCGTGCGGTACTTATAAGCACAGAATCAAACGTGCGTCTCTTACTTTCAAAGTTGTGCTGGTCGTCCAGCTGGTGTGACTCAGTGGTTGGGCGTCGACCTATGAACCAGGTGAACCAACAAGTCAGAGTTCAATTTCCAGTCAGGGCACATACCTTGGTTGTGGGCTCAATCCCCAGTGGGGAAGGGGTGTGTGCAAGAGGCAGCTGATCAATGATTCTCTCTCATCATTGATGTTTCTATCTCTCTCCCTCTTCCTTCCTCCCTGAAATAAATAATAAAAAATATTAAAAAAAAAAAACTGTGCTAGTATTAATCAGAACACTCTGGAAAGTCTAGAAAGTCTTCACAGCTAGTAGGGCAGCAACTAGAAAAGCGAGTCACACGCCCCACACTTGCTGCCTAACTAGGCCCCCAGTGTCCCCCCCAGCCCAGCCTTTCAGCCCATCTCCAACGAGGCCCTGGTGGGGAGTTTCTCCAAGGTTTTTTATTTACCTGTGAAAGCATTAAATGTGTCAGTGACATGTCTGGTTAACTGCCATTGTGTCCTCTCTGTGACTTCTAGAAGCCAAGTGTGGAAAAATGCACGTTTACATTTTTATCAAGTATTCCCAGCGGCGAGAAGGTGCACACACGAAATTCCAGCTCAAAATACAATTTCCAGGAACCACCCTCCTCACCCCACTTCACATTCTGATCTCTCGCTGCAATCTGTGCCCCAGAGATTGATATTATTCAGCTTCTAATACCTCTTCACACCGTGGTTTGCTGTTCAAGAACAGTGTGTTTATTTCATGTATATCTCCCTTCCAGTGACTCAAGCCTCCCGAAAGGCAGGTAACTTCCTGTTCCTTAAAATAAGGCCACACATGTTCACATGTTCACAGTGCCTGGTCAAGTGCTCTGTACACAACTGTCAAATGAGTGCTTGTGAGGACATAGATTTTCACAACAGCTAGGAAGGAACCTTTGATGCATCATTCCCTCCAGCTCAGTGGTCCTCAGTCTTGGCTACACATTCAAGTTAACTGGGGAGCTTAAACACTACAGATGCCTGGGTCTCCCTATCAAAGATGTGAGTTAACGAGTATGGGTATGGCCTGAACAGTGGAGCTTTCTAGGGGTTCTATCTCCAGCCAAAGCTGAGAATCACAGCTCCAGCTGCATTCTTCCTCAGACTGCCCTGTGAAGAATAACCTGGAAGGGTAGAACCTATGCAGATTACCAAGGCCATCCTATAGACTTCATTCAGTGGGTGTGCGATGCAGTCGCTCATATACAATCTAAACACCCACCCGCAGTAATTTTTGTCATCAGGATGTTTGAAGAAGGAATTTTAAAATGGCTCACAGCTCCCCTGAAAGGAATGAGGTGCACTGTTGCCAACTCACGTTCATTAGCGCCATGCTATTTTCATCCCAACTTCCAAGTCCCTTTTCCCCAGTGAATGCAGACATGAGGTGTGCTGAGGTATGATTTGGGTACCAGGGGAAGCAGAGGAGGGGGAGGACAGCATGGCACAATAACCCAAACCAAGTTACAGCTTTTGGAAGCAGGGCAACTGTTGGCCGGTGTTCACATCTGCTTATTACCACAGACAATGAATCACAGCTGGTGCCAACTGTGATGTGCATGCTACACGCCTGTCATTTTATCAAGCGCCCTGGTAGGCATTCTATGCCAAGCTCTGAACTTTGCTCCACATGGACCAAGCACTCAGTGACGTGTTCTCACCCGCCATCTCAAATGCCTGCACCTTTGGGAATAACCCTCCAACTGCGGCTGGATTCAAAGGCAGTTGGACTGGGAATGTGGGTGGGCTGAGCTGCTCTGTAGACTTTGAAAATCGCCATCTCTAAGGGCTGCTTTCTCGGAACTTGTAAAAAAAAAACCACAGCATTTGCATCTGACTTTCAAAATGGTCTCATTTGTTGCTTCAAGTCTTCATCCGTGATGATTACGTTTAAGTCTGCCTGGCCTTGGCTGAGAAGCAAAATTAATCTTACCCAACAGAAGGCACTCTTACACCTCAAAAGGGTCACAGGTGTGCAGAGGTCCTTGGGCAGGGCCTTGGAGCAGCTGAAGTCCCCAGACCAGTGGCCTTGAGCTATAAGTGCTGATCACTTCTAGGTCAGCAGTGATGACAATAAGTTGGGAAGCACTGTCTAAGTAACTGATAAGTAAAATGCTAAGCAGTAACCAAATGTGTTTGAGAAGCATAAAGATTATATCTTTGGTAAACCTTGAAATGTTAGTTATTGGTCTGGAATTGTTTTGAAGGCACGGCAGATGAATTCAAAATCTGAGAAGGGTCCCTGTGGGGTGGGCCTCCTTTCAGGGCACCACCCCAGTCTAGAAAGTACATTGTTTAGTCCTTTCCTATCAACCTCCTAAGGCAACGCCCAACCTCCCTTGGTAGCCATGCCACTCTGGTTCTATAAATCATTTCTCTTCTCGTAAGGCCTCGAGCCAACTGGCTGTAACGACATATCGAACTTCTGGTCCCTCATGCCCCTGCCTGATTAGATATTCACTAGCTTTTAAAAGGCAAGTCCAAGCTGTTGAGTATCCTTCAAATTTTGGAACCAATTCCCTTGTTAGGGTTTTGTCCTTCTGAGAAACTGAATAGTTGTTGGCACCGGTTCCTTCCTCTTCACACTATTGGCCTCAGTCAGAAAAATTCTTGAGCAATGACTTCTTCACTGTAGGAAATACTGAGAAATGCTAATATCAAAGCTTCCTTTTTGTACATAAAGAAAGACATTTTGTCTCAGTTTTAGCAAGCAAAGAATGATGCTCCTTTTTAATATTAAGAGTGAATCTGATTTAATAACACATTTCCCAAACGACATAAATAGAGCCCTTGTTTGGACAACAGGATATTGATTGGAAGCTGTCTCTCCCTATAAATGTTCAACTATGAAGACAACAAGATGCTGTGCAAACTTAATGGGAATCCACGGGCAATTTCAGTGCCTCTGCAGAGCCATCAGAATGTTGGCTTTCATTCTGGCCATGCAGTAGTCACCTCTCATTTCACAGAACACTGAAAAATTCCAGAATCAGGTCTGAAGCTCCATCCTTACATCTCATAATTACAAAGCTCGCTCTCTCTCTCTCTCTCTCTCTCTCTCTCTCTCTCTCTCTCTCTCTCTTGCCAGTTCTACAGACAGGGTAAGAGGTGAAGCTGGAGGGAGGAGAAGGCTGCTCGCTGCACAGTTGTGCAATCTCTGGTGAATTATACAAATTCTTTTGGTCGCAGTTTTCCCAGAAACACTATGAGAAAATGACATGTTTTAAATTACTCTGGAGTCTAGAGAAGACAGGAATATGTAAATGTACCATAGTATTCTCCTTACTTTTCAGGTTAAACTAAGTTTGCATTATAACAGCATGGGCTCAGTCACCACACAAATCATTGGCACAGAAATGTTCCGGTGACATGACAATTCTGCCGATGTATTGTCTTCTCAATCTGCAGCCACAAATACCTGTGAGTCCCTTTTATTTGCCTGTACTGTATCCAAGGCTCTGTAGATACATATTGATAAGACAGAGAAAGTACTGTTTAATCTTGATTTCTTCAAGAATTTCAACTAGGAGATATAAAGTCAGCTTTATGTACTTGATTTACTTTCAGATTCACATTTGTTTCATTATCTGGGCTGGAACCAATACTTATCCTTAAAAAAAACAACACAGTAATAGCAACAATAAAATCCCTGAAGAGATTCACATGATGTTCTGCTAAAAGGAAATGCTACTTAAATAAGTAATAGTTCATTATACCTAATACAAACTAAAATATTTTAGTGAGACTCAGCTGGTCTATACTGTTAACTAGGATTCAATGCTGGTATAGCTTAAAGCAACTGTGTATAAACATTTAGTTTGTCTTGGTTTGTTACCTTACATTGAAGCTGTTCAGCAGTTATTAAAACATGAAAAACATTATTGTTCCTGCTGACATTTGCCCCGGAATTCAAGGAAGGACGGACTGGTGCTCAAGCTACCAATGCTTCCCTTACAACTTTCACAAACAAGGCTTTCTTACATAGTAAAAAAAAAAACAGGCTAAATCATACTTCTGTGTCAACATATTACTGCAAATGTGAATTAGAGAATGACCAGATTTACTGGATAAATACAGTGATTTTTAACTAACTTCTAAAATGATTGGGAACCCTTTGATCACTTCTATTTCCAATAACATTTCACTGATATCATTTTTACAATTAACTTTCTTGGCAAATAGATGAAACATAAGTGTTGGATTGCCTACAAGATCTACCAAAAGTTCTGAATATTTCATTGTAATTGTAATAATTTTCCTGGCTACCTTTGTCCTCACCATCTCTGATTGGAACTATAGGTGGGGTGCAGACTTAGCCACATGGTCTCTTAGCCACATGAAGTGAACTGATGCAGTGAAGCAGTTAGGAGTTTGGGTTCTGGACTCTGTCAGTATGTTTCATAGCTTCCCCAATTTGCCAGCTCCATGACCTCAGGAAAGTAACTTAATCTTTTTAAGCCTGAGTTTCTTCATCTAAAAAATGGCTGGGGAGAGGCAGGAGTGGGATAGAGAAGGTCAGTGGGGGGAAAAAGAGGGACATCTGTAATACTTTCAACAATAACGATATATTAAAAATAAACTGAAAAATGGAGATGATAGCACCTACCTCAGAAAGATATTGAGAGGATTAAAGGACAATGCAGGTAAAGTGCTTAGTTCAATCATTGTCACACAGTAAGCTTGGGGAAAACATTAGAGGTTAATATTGTGTAGCTATTTTATATATATAATTCAACATTAAATCAGCCATTGAATAATTAGGGGATTGTATTTTCTGTTTGTCTATTTTCTCCAAGGTTAGTGGTATATAGCTATGGTCAGGAGAGCTGGCAAACTGGAGAGGCCATCGAATTTAGAGTGCAAAGATTTTGTGCGTTAATCTTGTAATTAACTCTGAAACTACAGGGATGGGCAAAAGTAGGTTTACAGTTGTGAGTGCATGAAACTCAGAGTTTATTCTTGTATTATTTATTTATAATTATTGGATTATTATTAACCTACTTTTGCCCACCATTGAATATACAGGTCATTAATGTTCCTGAGCCTTTGTTCCCTATCTACACAATAGGAAATAACCTACAGGAAGGTTGGTCATGAATATGTAATAAAATAACCATATGTAAAAATATTTTTTAAATTATAGAGCACATATGATATCTAAGCAATTATTAATGGGTAGGAAATAATGATGAATCGATGATAACTAACAATTATCCAGTGTTCAACATGAGGCAGACACAGTGCTAAGCGCTTTAGACGCATTATCTCCTGTCCCTACGTGTAATCTGATATTATGTAAAGGCAATTTTGCTGATTTTAACCTCTCTTCCTTTACCTTACTATTATTTTTTAAAGCCCAACCCAGTCTATCATAGTTTGGAAATGCCTTTGACCTTTTGTCATTATGCTATTATTACCTCTAGCTTTGTAACGGACCACTTTATAATACTACATTAATATGTAAGAAATAGAGCTGCAACCACATCTATTGCCTTAATCTTGATGCCTACATTAAGATAAGTTTTTAATAGCTTCTTTGTATGTGAAATGAATACTTTCTTCACTTTTACAATCACTTTATATATCCTTTCTAACTGCAGGAAACTGAAGTGTTTTTAGCTGGCTCAAAGGCTAGACTAACAATTTGCTAAATTTATGGTCAAATTATATTTTCTGTAGACATAGGATATATACACTTTCACCATGAAGCAGAGAGGGTTGAGATATGTTTGTTATATTTGTCCTAATGTTATTATAGGACTCTGGGCCACCACCTATACTTATTCACATTGTAATAATTATTTATTTACTAGAGGCCTGGTGCACAAAAATTTGTGCACTCGGTGGGGGGGGGTCCCTCAGCCCGGCCTATGCCCTCTTGCAGTCTGGGACCCCTTGGGGGATGTTCACCTGCTGGCTTAGGCCCACTCCCCGGGGGATCGGGCCTAAGCTGGCAGTCAGACATCCCTCTGGCAGCCCGGGAGCTCTTGGGGGATGTTCACTTGCCAGCGGGGAGCAGACCTAAGCTGCAGTCGGACATCCTTAGTGCTGCTGAGGAGGCAGGAGAGGCTCCCACCACCACCGCTGTGCTGGCAGCTGGCAGCCTGGCTTGTGCTTGAGCAGACCTCCCCAGTGGCAGCACACTGACCACCAGGGGGCAGCTCCTGTATTGAACGTCTGTCCCCTGGTGGTCAGTGTGTGTCATAGTGACCAGTCATTCCCAGTTGTGCTGCTGTTAGGGTCAATTTGCATATTACCCTTTTATTATATAGGATTGTGAAAAATGACTGACATATATGAGTATATTTTTTCTGACAGTTTTAAAGATGAGTACAATTTTTCTAACAAAAATCAGTGTTTTGCAACAATTTTCTAACTGATGACAAGTGTATATTCAAAAGTAAAGCCTACTTCTTAATTTTTAAAGGTACTCATATGGGTTACGTCTTATGGGTTATGTCTATATAAATGTGCATATTTATATAACATATATTTATATATAATAAAAATATTTATATACTTTGAAGGTTATATTTATAACTATTGGTGACTTAAACATTCAACAATTTAATCCTCATCACTTTTAAGTTTTTTAAAAATTATTTTGAGTGATTTTTTTAAATCATCTGTAATATATTCTGTAAAATAGGTTACTGATGTTCAGGAAGCTGTGTTTTAGATTTTGCATCAAACTAAGTTATTGATGTAGAGTAGATGAAAGTTAACCTTATGACCAGTCATTACTTCGATAAAATCACTATCAGGATAGCAGATATATGTCCATCCACAGAGGCCCACCTAGCTGATATGTGCAGCCAGAGAACTTCTGCTCTTTCTATTTTGGCTGCTATATTGGGATCAAGGGCAGCCATGATAGTGATATTCGAATATTTCCTGAAGAACAGAGGAGCACTAGGGGCTGATCCCGCCAATTAGGCAAGACCTTTGATTTTCAAAAAAAAACAACAACAACACTGTTTTGGCTCCTGTAGATACGTTTAGGTTTTTCTGACAGTCTCAAAATATTAGGCAAAGCTTTACTGAAAATTTTTTAATATACTTTCAAATAGGGGTCTTAGTTATAAAACTTCATTTCTCAGAATTTTGTTGAAGCCAGTGCTTTGGTGTTGGACAAATTCCATTTTAAAGTTTGAAATATAAAGCTCATAAGGAGCTTATTTTTTCCATTTATTGAATCACATTACAATTTTCACAAAGTGAATGCCTATTGTCCATAAAATACCAAAAATCTAATTTTTACAAGAAGCTCATGAACAATTGTTGTGGCTAAAGATACTTCTTAACAAATGTTATTTATACACTAGCAATGCATTACCTAATATGAAGGTGAATGGAAGGACCTTGAAACATGTCGTTGGTATTTTAATAGGGATTGCCT
This sequence comes from Myotis daubentonii, assembly GCF_963259705.1. Taxonomy (NCBI): domain Eukaryota; kingdom Metazoa; phylum Chordata; class Mammalia; order Chiroptera; family Vespertilionidae; genus Myotis; species Myotis daubentonii. The sequence continues at coordinate 26,229,600 of NC_081856.1, forward strand.
TGAATCTATAGATTGCTTTGGTTAGTATAGACCTTTTAATGATGTTAATTTTTCCAATTCATGACCAGCATTTTAAACAGTAGTCTTCATATATTTGCTTGTATACTCAAAAGAATTATAAAACTAGACACCTCCTCTGATATTTGAAAGCAAAAAATCTAAACTTTTTTATTATAAGTTTTAAAAATTGCAAGATTTATGCCATTGTAAATTTTTAACTGTTATATCATCCCTTTAAATGTTTGCAATGGAGTCTACATATCTGAGCACCTAGGAAGTGTGTAAGCTCTAGCACTATGAACCACATTAGGGTTGCACATGGATATGACTTTTTCTCCTAAAGTTGAAAAAGCCTGATTGTGAAAGGAATAATAGAAAGGGGGAGAGGTGTGTAGATTAATTTTAGGAAAATGCATAGGGAAACAGATGATCTGAGAACTCTTTGAGGCCATGTACCTGCTCAAAACCACCATGTTTCTCCAAAGGTATATTTATGCCCTTACAAGGACTTGCCTTAAAGTCTGCTGAGATTCTCTAAAACAGACTGGTGCCCATGGGGTGTATAAGAAAAGAATGGTGTCAGACAGCCGTGATATATGGGCCAAAGGTGCCCAACCCTGAATCTCCTGTGGGGAGAAGGGACACTCACTCACCTTGTTTGTGAGGTCCTCGAAGTAGGTCAGCCCTAAGACTCGCCATAGCACCCAAGTTGCTCCTCAGGAAGAAAGATTTATCTGGAGCAGCCAGAGAGATTGGACTGGCACCCCACAGTCATCAAGGTTTACGGGGAGCTGACTATAAATATTCCAGGCACTGCAGGGTTGGATGACCTGTCATTTCAGCGGCTGCTGGGGGCACCAATCTGTCAGGGCGTTCAGTTGCAGAACAGCCAGATCATTCAAGGGGGATTAACCTGGCATTTAGTTACTCAGTTACTCTGAAGGAAGGCCGCAGCTGACCCAGAGACAGGTGGGTGCTGCAGGGTATCTAGAGCACAGACTGAAAGGTAAAGGGGGGGGGGAGGGGGAACCTGATCAGGGAGGTCTGTGACCTGGGGCTCAATGTGAGGGGAGGCCATGGCAGGCGCCCTGGGGAAGGGGAAGAGGATGCAAGGCCAGCAAGGAGCCTGCAGAGACCTCATATTATCAGAGTTGTTGTTTGATTTGGGACAGTGGTCAGGCAGGTGGCCTAAGTTCCTGCATCTGTCCTTCAGTGATCTCATACCCAGAGCCCCCAAACGCAGCAGGGGCAGCAGCAGGAGCAGCAGCAGGGGCACGGCTCAGCAGCAGCTGGGTGGCTGGGGCTCAGGTGGCCTGAGGGCGCCTGCCCTGAGCTTCTGAGAAAATCCCACTGAGAGCGCCAGTCTTTCCCTGGAGGCTTGGGCTCTGCATTGCTTCAGGTCTTTCCTAGCCTGGGGACTCCTGCTTCCGCAGACAAGCAGGTCTGTTGCTCACTACAGGAAAGAACAAGAGTTAGACGCTCCTGAGGGCATGGTCAGGAAGGGGAACACAAGTGCATGGACCCCAGAAATGCTAATGAGGGGCCCACAGTGGAACCCTGGGCCACCCCAGACTGTGCCTCGATAAGAGAATCAAGTCTCAGGTGGGTGAAGGTTAGGCCGCAGTAGGATTGTCATGTGTGGAAAGTGTCTTAGGAGTTGTCAAAGTAGGAGAACGGGAGAAAAAGCCCACCTATAAAGACCATCACCTTTGAGGGCTAGATTTTCAAAATATGAATTTGGGGTGGGGGAGGAAACGCAAACATTCAGATCATAGCAACTATGTTTCTGAGCTCCATCACTACCAACAGCAGGTATTTTTATCTTTTGTTCCTGGACACAGAGCTCCTCCCACTGGACAAGAGACCCTGCGTGTCATGACCCTGGGATGCGATGCCAGGCAGTCTAGGTTCCTGCCAAGAAACACTGCAAGGAAATGATTCAAATTCATGTTGTAGAGTAGTTACAGGAAGCCACTGTGCTAGCCACTAGCCACTAGGTTGAAACTGAGGATGTCAAATTCACAAATGCCAAGGGTTCCTGTATTAAATTGTGCATAACAGATACATATTCTGTCACACCTAAGAAAACAATCTCTGTGGATTAGGGACTGGGTTATGTAAATGCCAGTCTTAAAAAACAACAAAACAAAAACATAACTAAGAGTGGTTTATCTCTCATCATAATTACTTCTTTAGTAATCACAGCTCATATAATTGCTTGTTCCCTAGATACTGGCCACTTATTTGATGACTACATAATTACTGATAACAAATATAACGGTCTATTATTTCATTATTACTATTATTTTAATCTAGGGAGCATACTTTCCTTCAAGAAATGCAAGACATATTATAAAGCACATTTGAGGTTGAAAAAAAATATACACTCTGTTTAAAAATTCAGTTGATAATCTCAGATGGACCACTCCTACTTGGACTTTTTTAAATCTTGTTTTAAAATCCTTACTAATTTTGTAATCTCTTTGACTTGCTTAAGTGCTTTGTTAACACAAATGGAGTCCAGGTATCTGCAGGAATTTGAAGAGAAAACTTAAATCTAAACTATTATATCCCTGCCCTTTCAGAAGAACATCAATTAGTAATTTTGCTATGTGGATCAAGCTTGGGCTTATCCTGATATTTCACACTATTTTGAGAGGTGAAACAGTCCATTGCCAACAAGGGTGGGAACATTAAATCACTGAGATGGCAGTTTTCTTTTATTACACTCTTTGGGGGCACATTGAATGTCTGGAACCTTAGAGAGACCCTTCACTGATGTAAATATGAAACTCTTCCCCCCAAAACATAAATAATTTACAAGTTACCAACCATTTTTGATGAGTAATTTCATGCTTTGGTTCCATTAACAACCCCATTGGCTTTTTTGAGCGTAAGAAGTTCACAGGAACTTGGCAATGACCTGACTGTATTAAGGCCTTGGCTGGGCAAAGATGGCAGGGCCTTTACAGTCAATTAGCCTCCCTAGGTGGTTTTACTCTCTTCTGGGAAATTTTTACTGTATATTAATAAGTTAATAGTCTGCAATTTCAACTAAAGCCATGATGCATGTAGTTCTCCACAGAAGTACATATTTTATCCAGACATTTTTTTGCCTAACCACAGAAAGTGATGGCAAACCCTTCAGAGTCCAGAGTTTTTGCACTCCACATAATGCTTAAATATTGACCACTGATTCTCAACAAAAAGTTCCATTCTTATTACTCTAGTTATTACACTAATGGGTATGCTAGCCAGAAGGCCTTTCATTAATTTCTGAATTGTCTTACAATTACTAAAAGGTCACTCAAATTGTGGTTATTTTCTGTTTGTGTCCATCAGAAAACCCAGCAGATATCAAAAATAGACTCATGAAAGGGAGTACATGTGCATTGGACGTATAAAGGAGACAAGGGAAGAATAAAGCAATAGAAGGTGACCTTTCAACAGGAATTATTGCCTCAATGCCACTAGGTAGGCATGGGATTTCTAAACTCAAACATATCAATACTGGAAACAATTAGTCTAGGTCATTTACATAGTGATAGATGGGCTTTGGTTTGAAATGGTTTTGCTAATGAGGCTGCCTCAAGCAGTAAAAATAGAATCCCCATATTTCTCTAACACCTTTTCATCAAGCCAAGCTATTAAAATATAAACTTGCTTTGTGTCACTGCTTAACAATACAATGTCTTGGGGTCAGTGCATATGCAAAAATTATTGCTTTTGGGTTGTTTTTATAATTTTAAATGGACTCTCAAGCAGTATAAGATTATAAGATTAAATATACTATAACTAAAAATTGGCATTCACTGTTAAATATTAATGTAATTGGTATTTATGCCTTTTCAGAGTTAATTCTACAGTTGCATATTATTATGCAGTCACTAATAATGAGTTAGCCCTAAAAAATGAAAAATGAAAATATTCCTAAGAAGAATGATTTTTATTATCTGAACACAACACATATCCTGATTAGAAGACAGAAAGGCTAAGGTTAATGCTAGAGAAAATTAGCTTTAAAGACTACAAAAAAAGTGATGTTTACCACAGACAGTGCTGAGATCATTACCATCCTTAGTTAACAGGTACCCAAGAGTGAGCCAGTCTGGCACAGACTTACAAGGAGTTTGTTTCTTAAAAAGCACCAATGTAGCTGTATAGACACACAGGACAGATACACATGAATATGGAAGAGAACAGCAGGAAAATACAGAATTTTTATTGTGAAAAGTCAGTGCTTGTAAGTGTCTAGAAATAAGTAAGTAATATTCTGCCAGTAGAGAGCTTCAAGAGACCATGATTCCTACAAACAGAGAAGCCCAAGGGCAAAACAGCACAAATGGTTACCAGTGAAGTGTGGCAACAACAACGACAGATTTTCAATTCAAATATTCGTGGGGCATCTAGTTTCAGCTTAGGGACGTTGAGAGCATCGTTCCCACTCTTACAAGAAAAAGACTCGACAAAAGCAAATTAACTTTCCTTAAGCCTAGGAGCAAACTGTGGCTGGAGAGCAACCAACGACGATGAACTCTGGGAAAAGAAAGACGTCTACAGGGGGCAACAGAACCCAAGCACCTGTTTACCTGGAGCAACTCTGCTGGACACCATATGAGCTGGTGAGAGGAGTCAACTAAAAATATGTTTACCAAATTGCTAAAGACCAAACGTGGGCCGTAAAAAGGGTAAGTCCCTGGAGATGCAGAAGAGGAGGACTCACACTCTCTTCCAGGATTCCTCTCCATGAACCGAAATGAAATGCCAGAATGAACCCTGTGATGCTGAATTAGAGTTTAATCTATCAGTATGAACTCATTTTTATTTTAACAGATAGATGATAGATGGTAGATGATAGATAGATAGATAGATAGATAGATAGATAGATAGATAGATAAATAGATATACCTGTAGATAGATGATAGAGGTAGAAATATAGATAAATGTATATACATGCCCTAGTATATGTACATGTATTTCCTAACTATCTAGTGAAAAGGACAAGAAGCAGTAACCCCAAGTAGCAAACAACACATCTAGTGCCTAGACTAGATCTTAGATTCTAAACCCGTTCTCCAGAAAAAAGAATTGGGTTCCTGGAAGAAACTGTTGATTATGGGGATAGGGAAAATACTAGATGAGCCTGGAGCCTCTTGCTGTGCTAAAAAGTAAGAAAGTGCATAACCACCCCTTTCCCCATAAGTTAGTCATGCGCCAAATGAAAAAGGCACAGCGGCTAATCGAAAAAAGCTCCCAAAGGCCAAAACTGGAAAAATTTTAGCAATAAAAAATATAATGGTAGTTCTGCATTCTAACACAAAAAGTAAAATAAATACCCATGCCATGCAAATATAAATAAGTGTTCAAATAAATAAACAAATGGGGGAGAAGCCACAAGTCTTCCATATAGAAGCATTATAATCAGCAAATGTATAAAAATTAGAGAAACAAAATAAATCACTATTATATCACTATGGCATTAATTGCTACAGGCAAAAATTCACTGATGAATGCTAAAATTACTGAGTGCAACTCTGAGGAACAACAGAATATTTGCATAGCCTTAAAGTACCTCCTCCAAAATATTTACTATTATGGTCATTTTAACATCTACCCACAAATTCTTTGACATTCCTCCCTCCAGGAGGCAGAGCTTAAGTTCCCTTCTCTTGAGAATGGGCTGGACTTAGTGACTTGCTTACAAAGAATATAGTTTGTAAAGGGAAAATGGTAACTTACAATGGAGGAAAATACCTGGCAATAGTTCAAAAGTATTAAGATTATAAAACTAAAAGAATGACTCCCAGATTCCTTTGGCCACATTGACCCCCCTGAACAATGACAGCACAAGTGATGCCTGGGGAATGAGGTACCTCTTAAGTAAGGTAGACAGTTAGCTTTCATTAGAGCTATGAAATTTACATATTCATTTTTCTTGCCAAAGACTGATACACTAGCTTCTAATTCATACTCATTCACGCAAGATGCATTCACACACCATTCTATGCAGCTGTGCCAATCCAGGTAATCTCTGATCGATTAATGGTCAACAAATGCTGAAACATGTGATGCCATCAATGGTCTTTATTAAATGCCTTTTGTTTGTGAATCTTTTCAACTATCCAAACTAAGATGGTTTAGTTCACTTGAACCAGTATTTAATTCCAATAGAAAGGTTTATAATCCATGTGTTGACATAAATATGTAGCTCATTATGTGTATAATTGTAGTAATATTGTGCTTCAACATCGCTGCACAAAACGAATGACTTTAATCAAAGTCTTCTAGGAGCCTACTGGATCATTCTAGTTTCTGCTAGAAGGGGAAGAAACTCTTCTATAAAGGCTTCTCAGACATTTCCAATTTTCAGTGAAATGAAAATCTAATTATATTTAGGTTACTTGTAATTTTTATTTTAATAAGGATATTAATGGAAATAGCACAAAAGACAAATAAAAAAGGGTAGAGCTGAGAGATTCCTACTATATTCCATTACACCAGCCACACTTTGCTTTTTATTACAATCCATTCTGTACTATTGTGGTGCATCCAAGAAGCCCAAACAAAGCTGTATTATTACCTAGGCAATAAAAATAGAATTGCACATTTTCTGGTTACAAATGTAGAGAATAAATACCCTATTTAGAGTTAGCTATGCCTTTGGCATTTGCCAGTCTGAATACAAAGCTGAAACTTCCATAATCTATATAAAAAGTTGATTAATACACCATATTTTTAAAAACCAATCATTTTTTTAAGCTATAGATTATTTTCTAATGATCAGAAGCACAGCAGAAAAGCAATTACTTGGCAGAAATCTATAAATGAACTGCAATTTGAAAATGTGAAAGATTACCTATTTGGGGGCAAAACAATATCTCTCTTAATAACATTGGAGAATTTTAGAACTGAAATGGATTTGGCGAAGTCTTGCATATCAACACTGTCCTACAGCAGGCACACACTCAGGGCAGGATGAGTGAGTGATGAATAGGTCGAGTGTCTGCCTGGAGATGTGGCTTAGTGGTTGAGCGTCGACCTATGAACCAGGATTCGATTCCCAGTCAGGCCTATGTATGGGTTGCGGGCTCAATCCCTAGTGTGGGGCGTGCAGGAGGCAGCCAATCAATGACTCTCTCATCGTTGATATTTCTCTCTCTCTCTCCCCCTCCCTTCCTCTCTGAAATCAATAAAAATATTTAAAGAAAAAATAGGTCGAGTGGCCTCATGCTCCTGCCACTGAACAGAGCAGTACTTTAATCATCTCAGGAAAATTAACCTATTTTAAAGTTTCTGAGGCAGATATTCCAAATACTGTTTGGTAATTGAATTCATGGTTATTATTATTGGGATTTTTCCTACTAACAAATTCTAATATTCTATTACTCTACACCAATCTCCGATTCCACAAATTCTCACTGACCCTGCTGCATAAAAGCTTACTTCCTCTTGTCTACTTTTTAGAGGGGGGAATAAAACAGGTTCTTATACCCCTATTAATCCAGTGCTCAGATAAATCCACTTTGCCTCACCACATTCCAGTAACAAAAGGAAAAAACAACAATAACATATTCTGAATTCTTAGAAGAGTAGGATTGGATTATTCTGCGAGGGAAGCTGAGGCAGTTGGAGCCATGGTAACACCCAATTTCCTGACGCAAGAGTGAGCAGTTGGAATGGCTATTTTCATATTTGTAAACCAAGAACTGTTAGACATGACATAGTTCTCTAGGGTTTTATATTTCCTAGTCTTCATGCTGTATATGATAAAATGAAGGTCAAAACAAGTATTGATTTTTCTAAGGTCACCTGACTAGTAGTGTCCAACCGGAGCTAGAAACCAGGTTTTCTGATGGTCAGCAGGGCTCTGTCCTTTCCCACAGTACACACACCTAGATAAAATATTTTACCAGGAGAAGACCTGATGGAATGGTAGAAGAAGCCCTCTGCTGGCTAGGGTCAGCAGATCTGCTTTAGTAATAATTATCAAACCGAGAACACTTTAAAGTATGACAGGCATCCACTAAGTGCTTGATGTTCAATATCATTTTTAACCTTCACAACAATTTAATGAATTAGGTGATATCACCATTTCCGTTTTGCAAATGTGGACACTGAGGCACTGAGTTTAAGTTGTTAGCTCAACATCACATGGTAATTGGCATAGCTTGTCCTTGAAATTCACCTAACTAGATCATTTAACGTTTCTCAGCTATTACTCAGTCAAGACAACAAAGGGATGGAACTCTTAGGCCATATAGTTTATGAAATAAATGAAAGGAATAACCTCTGCTTTGCTGAAATTTTCCCAAAGGGCCCCCAATAACTCTTACCTCTATGCCCCTTATATACCCACAAGCACAAGAATGTGTTAAAATCAGACAACAATGCAGAAATTGATGACAGTGAGATCTGCTTTAATCCTATATAATAAAAGGCTAATATGCATATCAACCAAATGGGGGAACAACCAGTCGCTATGATGCATACTGACCACCAGGGGGCAGACGCTCAATGCAGGAGCTGCCCCCTGGTGGTCAGTGCGCTTTCACGGGGGGGGGGGGGAGTTCTGCTCAGGCAGAAGCCCTGAGCTGGGCTCACAGCTGGCAAGCACAGCAGCAGTGGCGGGAGCCTCTCCTGCCTCTGCGGCAGAGCGAAGGATGTCTGACTGCTGGCTTAGACCCGCTCCCCCCGGGAGCCAGCAGTCAGACATCCCCCAAGGACTCCTGAACTGCGAGAGGGCACAGGCTGGGCTGAGGGACCCCCACGAGTGCACAAATTTTGTGCACCGGGCCTCTAGTCCTTGATAAGACAAATTCCAGAGGCCCTCTATAGGGCAGTGTGTGTCTGTGGGTGAGCCAATGCTGGTCGTTGGCTGCCTATGTAGCTCTGGCCAGTGGGCTAAGGGGAAGGGACTAGAGTTAAACAGGGAATCTGTGGACATCACTTTTTAAAAAAAATCTGCTTTTGCCCTAACTGGCTTGGCTCAGTGGATAGAGCGTCGGTCTGTGGACTGAAGGGTCCCAGGTTCGATTCCGGTCAAGGGCATGTACCTTGGTAGCAGGCACATCCCCAGTAGGGGGTGTACAGGAGGCACTAATCGCTGTTTCTCTCTCATCATGTTTCTAACTCTCTATCTCTCTCCCTTCCTCTCTATAAAAAATCAATAAAATATATTTTTAAAAAATCTGCTTTCAAGAGATAAAGAACAATATGAGAAATGCAAAACAAATCAGAACCATCTTAAAGTTCACAGCAGCCACACTATGAAACCAAACCCTCTTGGAAAGACGCAATGTGACATTTGTAACTTCAGAACAATGACATCTCTTCCGATGGTGTCAGTGAATGCTATGTGTAAGGAATGACAAAGAGGACATATCTTTTTCCCACAGGAGGGAAGCTTCCAGGACTCATAGACCAGCTCACTGAGACCCTCAGAGCTAACTCAAGTCAGGGAGAATACCTTTCAAAGCTAATAGGAGTGTAGGCATGAGGAGCATGTCTAGTAAAAAGGAGATTCAGAGGTGAGCACAGATCCTCTGCTGATATTTTTGTACTCTGCCACGCTCAGTTTCTCCCTGAAAAATGGGCTATGCTAGAATTGAGATGGCCCTTGGGTGGGAGCCCAACATGTAACTGTGATTAGGTATCCTTACAAATATAAGGGTCAATCAAGGAGAAGTATATTGTGTTATATAGTTTAAAAGGGTACACCACTGACATTTATGAATTTAACACTTCTGCATGTACTTATTTGAAAATTATTATTAGGTAATTACATCTGTTACTTTGTAATTTGTCGGTGCACAGATTTGCCTTGTGCACAGTGAGATCAACGTTGGCATGTAGAAGTGAGTTTGCCAGGGAGTGAGATAACTGATCCACCCTTCCAAGGCTCAGCCCACCACCCTCATCCTTGGCACATGATTCCAGTGAAATCATCAGACTATCATTTACTTGCAAAAATAGAAAAGAAGAAAGAAAACGGCCATCCAGTGGGAGAAATTTTTAATAAATGTGAAAAGTATACCAAGGTGTGCCATGAGGCTTATGAACAGGAAACAGGATTCTCGACAGAAATGGGTCAGATCAAAATCAGAAGCTAGGCCACATTTGAAAATTTAGACATTTACAAAGGTGCAGAGGGAAAACCCTTGTGAATGCCTGGTGCCTACCAAAAAGGGAATAGATTGCTTTCAGAGAGCATGGCTTCCTGCAGTGCTCCCAACCCTGACACACAATAAGAATGAACTGGGAGGCTTTCCCACATACGCACATGCACATGCCCTCACACAGCAGCCCCTAGCCCACGCGTGGAGTCTCTGAGCGCATGATGGAGTAGGGGGCTCTGCCTTTAGATGTCTCTTCTAGAGGCAGGGGCTGAGCACAGGATGCAGAGATGGGTTCATTTTGAGCCCTTTGGGTCATGAAGGGACCTAACGTATGTTGTGATGTTAATCCCTAAATCAGGATGCTATATTTATAGACTATGTACTTCTGAGCTCCTTGAAAAATGATGAAATGTAAGTTTTATTTGTATTAGTTGCTGTGCACAATTTGTTCTTTTGTTCTGTCGATGCAGATCTGCATTTTGTCACAGACCACCTGCATCCTCTGTGATTTGCTTTATTAGGTAACTTAGAGGATGTGTGCTTATCTCGAGCTTTAGAAGGGAGTTTCAACTTCATATCTATCGAGCACAGACAGAAAAAGAATCTCACATTTTTACGTATATTAGAAATTCCATTCCATAGAGTGTGAAGTGCCTATTAAGTGACTTAACCTATTTCCCCTAAGTACAGTAACTAGTAGAAAGGGGTCCGACACCCTCACGCATCTAAATATGCACCTTCCCTAAAACTTATGGACCAGTCACATATTGATACATGTATATTTTTATACATTGGTATATTCTTTTTCATTTATAAGTGAGTCAAAGGCAGGTCACTTTTTATAAAGAGACCCTAAAATAAAGCTCAATCAAGAATAGTGTGTTATTTCTAATTTGACACTGGTGATGTTCTTTGCTGCCTCTATCGGCATGACATGGGTCTAGCTATTAGGAAAGCTGAAATCCTGAATAGGATGCTTTCTTCATGGACCTAGTGTCCTGACAGAACTCTGAACATAGTAAAGAGCTTATGGAAGACTTCTTGAGCCACTGAATAACAAAGCACAAATCTTGATTATTTCAGCAGGGAGCTTTAATTATCAAACTGGACATTAAAAAAATTAATCAACATTCATTGGTCAAGTAGTTGTAGCACTTAGCTATGATTCCAGACCTTTAGAAAGCCAGACCTTATATTATTCTTATATTATTTATAATCTACTTACATTTACTACATAGCAACCAAAATGTTGGCTAGCAAACTGCTTTTTGACAAAGGCAATTTTTACTACAGCTTTGTGCTATAAAACCTAAACTTCTCATTAAAATGTCTTGAAAGCCTCTTCAACAATCAGGTGAAAATTTGGCTTTAAAATCTAATTATTCACCATCTCCTGGGTTTCCTGAAAAATCTTATATAGATGATAATAATGTTCAAAATGCTACCTTTGGGTATATTCGGCACCAAATGTAACAGCATTTTATTCCTTGTTATTTTTTAAGTATATTATTTAACATCAATGTGTTTGTGCATACAAAATCCTGGTCTACTGAAAAAATTACCTCCTTCCAGATTACCACTGAGAGATATATTGTCTTGGTCACATCTCCCTGATTGTCTTCTCATCTGGGGAGGAACTTAAGACTCCAAATGGGGTTGTGGAGAACAACCTCAGATAAAGAGGCCATGACATGAGGTAGTTGATGGGGACAATCCCAGAGGCCACGTCTGTGGAAGATGTTTCTGGCTGCCGAAGGAGCTCCATTTCAAACCTTGCAGGGGATAAACCATCCCTGGATTATCTTTAACTGCTATGGCATTATCCTGTCAACGGGGAGAGACTAGTGACATTTACTACTTCAAACATCTGCTAAACAGTTGAAAGGTCAACGCTCCAAGCCATCCGACCTTTCCCTATGTGCTGCCCAACACGTATGACAAGGAGCCATTCAGTCATGGATGGAGGGTAATAGAAATGAACATAAACCCACACACAGCATGGTTGCTTTATCTTTTTCTGGAAAACAACAACAAAGACAAACAAACAAAAAACCAACAACGTTCAATTAGATATTCAGCAAGCATTACTAAATGTGTACACCAAGCACTGCGCAATGCACTGGACACTGAAAAAATATAGAAGGTGTGGTTTCCATTTTTTTTGCTAGAGCACAAGCAATAAATACCCTTTTGTTCTTTGGAAGGAGTTCAATGCAGGATGCAGAGACTGGCTCTACCCTTCTTTTAGGCGGATGTGAGATCCATTTATGCTGTTTATGCTGTTAATAAAAATTGACCTCTAAAAGCCAGGTGATTTGGCATCTTATGATGAAGAGTTTATGCAAGAAATCTAGAAGACATTTTTTCAGACCTTTTTCTGACATAAAAACTGAAAACTGTCATTGGATCAAACATCCTCCTCTTAATGGGTGGTATTACCTCACATGCCACGCATGTCTGGGCAAAGCTATTGTGCCGGCCCCATAACCATCCATTGGTTCAACAAGCATTGTTTCTACAATGTGCCTGGCCCTGTGCTAGGCAATGGGTTGCAGAGATGAGGGAACTGGAATAAAAAGCAGCTCCTCCAGGAGGACACCAGAAAGAGTGTTGGAAGAACTGGGGAGAAGGGCAGTCCAAGAAGAGAGGGCAGCATAATTAGAGGCATAAGGCATGAAACAATGTCCTGTTTTAAAGCCATACATACTTCTATACTGATGGGGCATGACATATAAGACAATGGAGGAAGGGGAATATTTCGACATTAGGCTAGAGAAGTAAGGAGGGGTGGGTCATACTAATAGTAACAGCAACACTGTGCCCATGTGACAGGCCGGGGATTGATGTTGGTGTGCAGCGTTAACCCATCTAATTCTCACCACACTGCTGGAGGGACACTGCCAGTGGAGTGCACTGGGGAAGCAGAGCAGGACACTGCAGTGGTTGAGCATTTATCTGTGATACTTCAAAGCCGAAGGTCTAGTACATTGTGACGGGAGCACCCACAGTAACCCAGCTGCAAACGGTGTGGAAGCAACACTGACAGCTTCCCTGATGCCATGATGAAGGCATGCCTTTCACAGTCAGAGGAAAACAATCACACTGTACTACGAAACCAAACCAACCAAAAATCAATCAAACAGCAACAGCAACAAACACGGGGTCAACACATCTAGCTCTAGTTCCCCAAGCAAATGAAACCTTGAACGGTTTCCATAAAATTGCTGATAGCTGAAGAGAAGCCATTCTATCCCTGGCTTTTCCATTGCTGATGCCTGAAAATGTGTCACAGACTTTGTGGATATGCTAATCATGTGAGAAAATGACTGTTTTTTCTTTATGAACAGACTAACTGTAAACTTGATAAGTTTGTTTAAAACACTGTATGTGTGTTTTAAATACCTGTGCTATTTTAAATTCGGTTTGCTCCCTTGCATTCCTACACAAATTAGATGCTTTCTTTTTCTAAGTCTTTCGACTCTGAGTTGTTTTATTTTTTAGTGTAAAAGAGGGGACATTTTAAAAGTTTTATATATATTTATATGTGTGTGTATGTGTGTGCATACATCAATTTTATTTTTATTAAAGAACATGAAAAAAATGCATAATATAAAATTCATTGCCCGCTTGCAGCAAAGGAGCAACTTTTGGGTGGGGCAAGTGCAGGAGTAAGATTTTTCACATGTGTTTGATTTTTATACCATGGAAATATATTACCTATTTTAAATACAGTAAAATCCTAAAATCCTATAAGGTTATATACCATTATTATTTCCATTTTTAGAGATGAGAAAGCTGAGGCAGAGAAAAAGTGAGGAACTGTTGAAAGCCCTTATCCTGTACATGAAGGAAACTATCAAAGAATTTTAACAACTGGACATGTGCATTTTACAAGATCTCTGTTAGGACAGAGGGAAGGACAAAATGGCAGAGCTGGACATGGAGACGAGGGGAGCCAGGAGGCAATGGCAGTAGTTCAGGTGAGGGATGGTGAGGGCCTGATCTCAGGAAGTCCCGGGGATGGAGCTCAGGGATATTAGAAGGAGACATAAACTGAACCTGTTACCCAATTGGCAGCTGAAGCAACAAAAGAATGTGGTGCAATTCATGGTCTGTAGCTTAAAGTCAATGGATTACAATGTTCCCCACTGAGATGGGGAAGGAAAAAGAAAAAACCATGAAATTCAGGTGGAGATCTCATGGATACAGAGGGGAGTAGTTTAGGGGACTGGGTGAAAAAGATGAAAGGATTGAGAAGTATGAATTGGTGGTTACAAAATAGTCATGGGGATTTAAAGTACAGCATAGGCAATAGAGTCAATACGTGGACGGTGCTGGTGAGTACTGGAAATATCAGGGGGGATGCTTTATAAATTATATGATTGTCTAACCACCATGCTGTATACCTGAAAGTACACAAAAGTAATATTAAATATAACCTGTAATTGAACAATAAAAAATAAAAGCTATGCACTGTGTGTGTGTGTGTGTGTGTATGTGTGTATTTTTTTCAGTCATATTAGGCAACTGTGCAGTGGTGCAAGTCAGAGCTAGAAAAAAAGAATCGGGAGACTTAACATGATGACTAGGTAAAATGTCAGTGACCCTGATAAGTAGATAAAAGGACACAATAAATCTGTGAAGTAAGACCTATGTTGTCCCATTTTTTAGGTAGACTCATGAAGACGCTGGGCTTTTTAAGAGACTTTCAAAGGGTATATGGCTAAGTATGAGATGTGGGATTCGAACCCAGGTTTCTCAGCCCCAAGCCCCATTTTCTTCCCTTCTTCCCACTCTGCCTTCCTTCAGATGTTGTGACTGAAGCTTGTAAGAACGCATTTTCTATCAGATGCCTCACAAATAAAATTTTGCATTATCACTTCATAAACGTTCTTTATTCAGAATTGCATTTTTATTTTTCTGTCATAAATACTGAAAATCATCTTCATTATTCCCTGAGCTCTTTTTATTGTATAGTGTATAGATATACATCTAAGTATTTAGATCCATTTTCCGCCCTTCTGAAATAAATATACTATTTTCAGTAAATATGAATTTCTAGGAAGTATATAATAATGTGGCACCAAAAAGTACCACAGAAAAACTGACTGATTATTGGATAACAGTGCCAGGAGGCAGAAAGGTGACTGCTTAGGAAGGAAGGGTTGACAAGACACTTGGCCTCTCTGACCCTAGGTTTTCTCATCTGTAAACTGTGGAATAATAATATCTATCTTATACACTTGTGAGGAGATTGTATGGAAAGAAAAGAAAAGAAGGAGGTGTTGAGAGACTTTGACCTTCTGCGGGCTGACAGGGAAACTATGAGCTGGGTGTGTCACCCTTTGCCAGATACCATGCACTTGCTAATACCCAGAAAGTCAGACTGTGGCGGGAAACACTGCTACCCTGAGTGCCCTGTTTCCTGTTGACTGACTGCACAGAACCCCTGATCGTGGTCTCTTTGCCTTCCGGATTCAAATGAGTGCAACCAGCAGATATGGAAGATGATTAATGCATGTGTCTCTAGTAATTTCTTATTGCTACTGCAACAAACTGCACACATGTAGTGGCTTAAAACAACACAACCTTATTTTCTTACGGTTCTATGTGCCGGAAGTCTGAAGCAGGTCTCCCTGGGCTCAAATCCAGGTGGCGGCAGGGCTGTGTTCCTTCTGGAGGCTCTAGGGGAGATTGTTTCCTGGTCTTGAACCCTGAATCTCTCTGGTCCTTGTCTGTGTCGCATCTCGCTCTGACTCTCTTTGTGTGCCTCCCTCTTCTGCTTCTAATCATTCTGTGATTACACTGTGTGCACCTGGCTACTCTGGAATAATCACCCTACTTTAACGTCAGCTGACGACATCATTGGGGGGCCAATATTCTGCCTAGCACGGCATCCTACATACCTTCCTAGTTCGTCATTTGTAATCCAACAGTGGTATGTTTGGAATATGCTGTAAACTTTTGTTGAAGTAAGTAAATATGAAGAATATGAATATGTGTTTAGAGGAGGACCACTACTGTCTGTTTTGTTATAGTATAACATGATAAGTTACTTTCATAACTCGGCATACATGGCAGATTATAAAATGGCAGATAAATAACAGCTAAACTAGGGGCAAGTAGATATTAGCTCACACTGATTATCCTTACAAGGATCAATATTGGTTTCGTAAGAGAGTAAGAACTCCTTACATCCAATGTCCCCTCTTTATTTGGGATTTATTTGCAATATATATATAACATTATCCAAGATCCCAAACTTAATTTCTGACTAGTAGATATGTCCATTGTGGCTATACCATGTTGCCTTTATTTAATTCAGGAAACAACTTAATATCATTTTATCTGAGATCAGTAAAGTTTAGTTTGATGGAAAAGAGAAAACAATGAATAATTTTGCGCACTAGTATTTCTGAGGACACAGTAGGGAGGATGCCTCGGTCCTGAGTGCCCCTTCAGTCATTATAGTTTTGCGAAAGGACCAACCCTGATGCTGGCTTCTTATCCACCTGGTATTAGGTAGGAATGGGGCATAAGACACAGAGGGCCTAGAGAAAGCAACAAGTCAGTGCCCCTGTGTAACCCTAAACTGAAGATTTTCATATTGGCTTTGGCATTTACTGTTCAAATTCCATCTTCGCAAAGAGATGAAACCACTGATGAGCACTACTGCCATTTTACCTGCCCTCCCGTCTTCTTCCTTGCAACTTAGGTCCAGACAGGCTGATTAGAAACCACCACTGGCAGAAAGGCTCAAAGAGCTGCGGAGCCTTCCCAGGGCCAGGGTCATGGGAGATAAGATGAGTTTTAGCTTTTGAACTGTACATAAGACATTAGCGAATGCACCAGGTACAATACCTTTGAAGCATGTATTTCAAAAAGCACATGTTAAAAACCTGACTGCTTACTCTTCAGAATTCAAAATGCAACATGTGTCTTAAAAGAATAAAAACTGGATCAAAAATAGTTTAAAAGGAACATGACTTGAAAAGCTGCACTTGTTTCTGAAATGCTCATTAGGAGGCAGTCCATCAAATGTGAAGTGGATTTTCCGTCGGCCTGCAGTCTGCTAACACTGTTCCACAGGACCAGAGTCATTCAGTTAAATAGATCCAAACAGACCAGTAGGCTCACAGAATTCCGTGTATATACTCCAGACTTAATTGCCATGTCCTGATTTGTAAAACAAAGGTAAAGTTCTTGGAATCTCTTACTTACATAAATGAAGACAATATAAACACCAATGAAAAGCTGAGAATGTGGTTTGGGAAGTCTCCAAAAATATAAGAATGATCTGAATGGGTTTTTACCATAATTTTAATAGAAGATACATTGAATAGAGCAAACAAAGACACAGGGTGTGTAGACAACAGGGCATCTGTTCTGCTCAGAGTGAGGATCAGTGCCATTCATTTTAATTACCTCACAGAGCAATATTTCCAGATTGATTTTTCTGACTCTACAAAATAAAGCACAGGAAAGAGGGAAAGCTTGCAAAAGTGGGAAAATGGATGCATTTAAAAACTATTACAAAGTAATAACCCAGCAGCTTCTCATGTAATTTAGAATGCAACAAAACAGGATAAAGAATTCGATATGTCACTCATCTCCCACTTCCCAATTGAAAGCATTTATCCTTTCCTCTGTATCCTGGATGAAAAATAACATCACAAAGCAAAAAAGTAATGAAAACAACTCAGATCCGTTCCGGCCAGTTTACCATTTCTAGCCCAGTCTAAGCTTCCTTAAAATTGGCAAAAACTTTAAACTTCTACCCTTGCCTTTTACAATCTGTTCTCAACACTTAGTCTAAATGATCCCTTTAAAATGTAAATCTGATCATGACCACTCAAAACCCTCTAATGCAGTGGTTCTCAACCTTCCTAATGCCGTGATCCTTTAATAAAGTTCCTCATGTTGTGGTGACCCCCAACCATAAAATTATTTTCGTTGCTACTTCATAACTGTAATGTTGCTGCTGTTATAAATCGTAATGTAAATATCTGATATGCAGGATGTATTTTCATTGTTACAAATTGGACATAATTAAAGCATAGTGATTAATCACAAAAACAATATGTAATTATATATGTGTTTTCCGATGGTCTTAGGCGACCCCTGTGAAAGGGTCGTTCGACCCCCCAAAGGGGTCGGGACCCACAGGTTGAGAACCGCTGCTCTAATGTCTCCATTCCTCACTCAAAGCAAAAGACCATCTTTGCTCAGGTCCAAGAGATGGTACTGAATTCGGACCCTTTTATTCAGGCATAAATAGGCAGAGACTTGGTTATTTGTTTTTGTTCCTGTATCCACAAAACAGGGATATTATTGGACATATAGTAGGTACTTAAGACATGTTTTAAAATTAATAAATGAAACATTTATCTTTAAATGCTCTGGCTAGATAGATGCCTGCTCCAATGCCAACTAGCCAGTGCCCTCATGCTCCACCGGCAGCATGACAGTGCTGAGACTTCTCTATAGATTGAGGGTGCAGTGTCCCTAAGTATTGCCACAATGCCATGTGTCATGGCAAAAGAAAATGATAACTTCTCTGGTTAAACAGTTGGGTTGATTGATTATTGCCAATGCAACAGTTTTTGGACCACAATCTGGGCAACACTAACACCATTACTTCCTCCTTCCCCAACTCATTTGCTTGATAAAGACAGCTAACTCCACTGACTTTGTAGCACACACAATGGTTTTCTTGTTCCCCATTAATTTTGTTCAAAGTTGTTCCCAGAGTCATTCCTGAATAGATCACACTTGACCCTGAGTGGGAAAGATATACAAAGAGCAAAAGTAAAAAGTATCCCCACTCATTTTATTTGCACTTTGGTTATTTTCTCTCAGGACATATAAGCATTGACATCCTATTTTTCCAAAAGTTTCTTTGATTCTCAACTACCTTTTAGATGAAGAGATAAAGATTAAAGTCACTTTGATTTTAAATACCTCTTTGCTGAGATTGTTTATGACACCAAAATTAATTATAGAAATTTAGCAAAGGTTTTATAGATTATTTTCAAATTTAAAAAAAAATAAACAAACATACTTCATGATATTTGCAAGTTTAGTACTGCCAAAGTTTTATAGAAAACTACTCAGGCAAATGAGTGGGGTGGGGGGGGGGAGCAATGGGGCGATAAGGACACATATGTAATACCTTAATCAATAAAGAACAAAAATATCTTATTGCTGGGACTAATGATTAATGTTTTACGACATTGAGAAAATTAAAAATATATAATTGTCATGAATACTAATGGTGCATAATATATATGAAGGTCATTACATGGTCAAGGAAAGGCCTTAAAATAGCTGGCATTTTGATTAGCCCTGATTCCTCTTTTGTCTTCCTGTACATGGATTCATTAATACACCTCTAAGATGTCATTAGTCTCACAATGAGAGGTTCATAGAAATCAGCACTCTAATTTTAAATAAAGACCAGTTAAGCAACTTTGTCTCTTCATCCAAAAAGGAACTTTTGGGAAAAAACAAGAATATTGAATTCTCATGGTCTCACCTTCTATGGGACCTGACCATCCTTCTTCCTCTGTGCTACAAAGCCATAATTTTACAGATTTTGCCTTCTGC
This sequence comes from Myotis daubentonii, assembly GCF_963259705.1. Lineage (NCBI taxonomy): Eukaryota > Metazoa > Chordata > Mammalia > Chiroptera > Vespertilionidae > Myotis > Myotis daubentonii. Next base: position 26,249,321 of record NC_081856.1, read on the forward strand.
CAAAAAATGATCACCCTGCCTCCATGTGAATTCAAAGAACTGATCCTGAACAATCAGTCCTGAAGGACAATGGAGAGGTAAGAGCAAGTCGGGAAATTGTCTCCGGGAATTGAAAAGCAGAATACACCACTTTTTAGTACAAAAAAAAAAGGCACTTATTTTCAACGTGAGCACTGAGGAATATATACCAACTTTTGTGGTTCTCAACCTTCCTAATGCTGCGACCCTTTCCCTTTAATACAGTTCCTCATGTTGTGGTGACCCCCAACCATAAAATTATTTTCGTTGCTACTTCATAACTGTAATTTTGCTACTGTTATGAATCGTAATGTAAATATCTGATATGCAGGATGTATTTTCGGGAGTCGTGACCCACAGGTTGAGAACCACTGTTAGGAGTATTGGGATAAAACACAAAATAATTTTAAAGATTGGTAATGTTGCTTATCCATGGATCAGATTTGACTTGGTCTTAGCCTCTCATTTTCCCTTTCTCTGTAATCCTATAAATTAAAAGGGTAATATGCAAATTGACCCTAATGGCAGAACGACTGGTCGCTATGATACACACTGACCACCAGGGGGCAGACGCTTAACACAGGAGCTGCCCCCTGGTGATCAGTGCGCTCCCACAGGGGGAGTTCCGCTCAGCCCCAAGCCGGGCTGAAGGTTGCAAGCGCAGCAGAATGGTGGGAGCCTCTCCTGCCTCCTCGGCAGCACTAAGAATGTCCAACTGACAGCTTAGGCCCACTCCCCGGGTTAGTTGGACATCACCCGAGGGCTCCCGGGCTGCCAGAGGGATGTCTGACTGCCAGCTTAAGTCAGCAGGTGGGCATCCTCCAAGGGATCCCAAACTGCGAGAGGGCGCAGGCCAAGCTGATGGGGCCCTCCTCCCCCCAACCCCTCCCTCACCCGAGTGCATGAATTTTCATGCACTGGGCCTCTAGTCTTTAAATAAAAATGTGTGTTAGAAGATCACGCATGCTCTCCTTCCCGCTTTCTTCTGGCACAACCATCGCGGGGGCTGGTCCTGTGGGTATCTGTTTTGCCCATATGACTACCTAAACAGTTCCTGAAGACTAGTATGTTCAGGGCATTGTAGCTGTGGAGAATTCCCAGATGAAAAGCTTTCATCTCTGTCCTCAAAGTACTTACATTTTACTTTTTACCTCTGTCCTCAAGGTACTTATACTTTACTTTTCACAAAATGTTAGCTTGTTCAAGGCTAAATCTCTGAACATATGGCTGAAAGAGGGGTAGGTCCCAATGCCTATGGAATGTAGGAAGAGCACTGAGGAGCAGTGGGGGCTGGGGAGGATGCCTGTGTGCCTACCAGTGATGCTTAGTGTTCAGTATGAGCTCCTATGGAGCTGGGTCATAGAAGAGAATGGAGGTCTTGACGTGGGTCACAGAAAAGGGCAAAGCAGTGTGTGAAGTGTGCGTACATATGCCCGCACTCACACTCAAATATGCATGCACGCAGTAGTGAGCTGGACACTTCTTAGTTGACTTTGTCACTCTATTTTAAAGAGCATTTATATAGTATTTATAATAATGCTAATTACTTAAAAGGGTTACCTGAGTTATGGAATCAGAAGACACAGAATCTATAGGGATAAATTAAGAATATTTAGAATTGTACTAGTACGTTGACATGAAATTCTATTTGGACCTGTGCAGGTCACCTACAAAACCTGAGCTGTCTCTTTGCCATTTACTTGCTCCTGTATTTCCCCCCTCAGGGCCACAAGATCTCCACTGTGTAGACCTGAAGCCTCTACTTAAACACAACCCATTTTAATGGAGCTGAATGTACTGACACTTAAATGCAAAGGATTATACATTACATGTTTGTATAATATGTATATCATACTACTTTAGAGTACTCTATTTTTTTTTAATTCTTCAAAGGCACATATTATTAAGTCCAGATATTCTGCCAAGTTTAGCTCAGAATAACCATTTCATATGGACAGAGATAATATAGTTTTATTACTAGGAAAAAAAACCTCTTAGTGTAGATTTTAGACTGGCAGTTAGAATATTAACAGGGCACAAGTAGTCCAATTTCACATAGTAATGCCCTAAACTATACTCTTGAGACTCATTGATGAATGTGCTTTTGTACATCTAACTTGCTTCCAACGAGGGACTTCGGGTGGTAGTGGAAAGAATGATGATTCTGGAATCAGACTCAGGTTTGAATACTAGCTTTGAAAATAATGACCATAACAATAATATTATTTATTCAGTGATTTCTATGCAGCAATCATTGAGTAGCACATTTATATACATTGTTTTATTTAACCCTTACAATATTTCTACAGAAAAGATATTACCAACCTTTGCTCAAAAGGTATCTTTTAATAGTATTAATGTGCTCCCCTAAACCTCCTCATACTCTTCTCTTTTTTCTATTATTAAAACATATGCTTCCTTATAACATAAAATATGTGTTTGTGTCCATCTATTTATCATCTAATTTTGTTTATTATTTGTCTTTTCTCTTCCCCATTAGAATATACACTCTATGAGGGCAGGGATCTTTGTTTTATTCACTGATAAATCTCCAGTGTTTTGAAGTGTATGATATATAGTAGACATTTAATACATGTTCATGGACCAAAAATGTTTTGAGGTATATATGTTTTTCTCATATTTTAGGAAGATAGCATAACATTAGAGTTGAAATAATGTTCTAAGTTACCAAAAGAGAACACATTTCATCTTGCCTTCTTTAAATGACACTGCATTCCTGTATCATTTCTTTAAATCAAAGATAAAACAATTCCTTCAATGCAAGAATATTACTACAAAAGTTATATACTTGTATTGTTCTCTAAGTAAACTACCATGTCTATTCATAAACATCCCCAAAAAGTGATTTTAGAACTATATAGACCAAGTCAGGAAAGTACATTATAAGGGTTAGTTTAGCTCAGAACTTAGCTGTAAAAGCTAAAGCATGTAAAGCAATATAGGGGTCAGCAAAAGTAGGTTTACAGTTGTTAGTATGCAAAGAGGAGTTTATTCTTTTATTATTTATTTAGTTATTATTGTATTATTAATATAACTGCAAACCTACTTTTGCCCACACTTGTATATTCCAGCTACTCTAGTAAACAAAGTTGAACACAAATCTTCCACATAATGGTTATATGAGTTATTATAATGCCATACAACTGCATATTGAACAGACATTGAAAATATTTACTAAAGAGCATATAAAATAATTGAGGAAATGCTTATTATGATGAGTGAAAAATACAAGGATGCAAAGCACTATGCACAGTGGGATCAGAATCATCCAATAAATGCAAAAAAAAAAAAAAGAGAGAGAGAGAATTTGGCTTTATGTAGTATAACTATAGATGATTTAAAAATTTTAGTTTTACTTTTCTTTATTCTTAAATTTGCCAATAATAAGTGTACAATAAATTTAAAATAGGAAAGAGGTATATTTTAGGTTTTTTAAAAAATATTTCTCTAAATTTGATGTGACTTTCATGCCATTTAGAGGCAATTTAACAATGTTCCTTCCTCTCATGCAGCCAACAGCTAAGCATTCTCAGCAGCCTCTTGCATAAGCACTTACAGAAAGGGTAATCGGAAGGGTCATTTCTGGGACTCTGGTGCTCTCTGTCAACTAAGCAGTATTCACAGAAAACTTCAGGTCAGATTAGGGCCAGGTTTATATATACCCTGTGATATGTGAAGCTTCTTCCTCCCCTACCGCCACTAAGCTCTGTTGACATGGTGAGTTTGGCCCCTCTGAGAAAGTCAGAAGAGGAATGGCTGTTAAATAGATTTGAAGCAGTCAAAGGGGGTGCCTTTGCCCAGCCCTGTTCTCCCAGAGGTCTCAGCGGTCCATGGTTACACCTGGATTTACTCTGCTATTATCAAATGTGAGTGATTAGAACAGTGACGCTAAGGAGACTTTTTTTTTCATGATGTAAGTCCAACTTGGTACTCTTATAATGAGCTCTGCCTGTGGGACCCCTAACAAGTCTCTCTCTTGACAGGCAGAGTCACATGGCAGCCATTCTAGGTGATGACTGCGGTCCTTCTAGCTGAGAGGCCTTGGCATAGGACCAGGAGTGGCATCAGATTCAAAAGCTGTAGGTATCCTGGCGGCTGACAGGAAAGAGAAAAAAGAAAAGGTACCAACTATGAGTTGGTAAATTCACATTCAGACAGAGCTGTCTGAAATATCTAAATCTCAGCTGAATAAAAGCAAGAAATGTTAAGAATTTCCCAATTATCCTTCTCTTTTGTCTGAATCATACTAACTTTCTAAAGTATTCTAATTTCACGACTGCATAAGTTTCCCTTGTAAGTTTCTACTACTTCTACTTTTATTTCTTTTAAATATATTTTATTGATTTTTTACAGAGAGGAAGGGAGAGGGATAGAGAGTTAGAAACATCGATGAGAGAGAAACATCAACCAGCTGCCTCCTGCACACTCCCCACTGGGGATGTGCCCGCAACCAAGGTACATGCCCTTGACTGGAATCAAACCCGGGACCCTTGAGTCTGCAGGCCGACGCTCTATCTACTGAGCCAATCTAGTCAGGGCTACTTCTACTTTTAAACCATCAATAAATATCTCTATAAATAATATAAGACAAGGATCAATGTTTGGTCAACAGATAAAACAAAAATGTTCACAACTTGCCCAAAGTCACACAATGTAGATGGTGGTTTGTTCTAGAATCCCATAGGATGACTAGGCTATGAAAAGTTACTGTAGAAGCTATAGGAGCAGATAATAATAGCCAGAGTGAGTTGGGATAAGTGGTCAGTGATGGAATGATCAACACAAATGTGGTTGGAATAGCATTAACTAAGAGCAAATAGGGGGCCAAAAGCTGGAGTGAGAGAGGTACCTCAGGGTGCAGACTGCAGGAGAGGTAATTTAGTATCCTAATAAGTCAGCATAAATCTGGATGTTGTCAATAAAGAAAAGCATCAGTACAGCACCAAGTGGAATGAGACAGTCCAAGAGTAAGAATCAAGTTGTCATGGTGGATAAGGTAGTCAATTACCTTAATTCTTCTTGTTTTTATTTCTCTGAAAATTGGGCAGAATCCAGACCTTAAGTGGCACGTATCTGAAGGCTTTCTAGGAAAGACCACTGGATTTAGAAAAGACCAAATTGGGGAAAGAACTTAGGAAGTGGATTTTGCACCATATTCTGACATGCTGGAAGTTCAGTCAGAGCCAGCACAAAAACGAAAACCTTCCATTTTCAGAGCAGTGAATAGCCAAGAGATCACTTGGCTAAATAGCAAGGGATGATTTCATTTTTTAGGTCCCTACACAGTGGGGAGTTAAGACAACAGAACAATGAACTATCTGCAGGAACAGCATGCACCTTAGAACACAATGAAAAATGATTATATATATATATTTTTTTTCACTGAGTCCCAATTTAGAACATGATGTAATGGACCCTGTGAAAACCTGCTTTATATTTTACTAGAGGCCCAGTGCACAGATTTGTGCACCCGTGGGGTCCTTCAGCCTGGCCTGAGCCCTCTCGCAATCCGGGACCCCTCGGGAGATGTCGGATTGCAGGTTTCGGCCTGGTCCCCACAGGCCAGGCCTCTAGTAAGCATATAAGATCTTTAGTTAATCTCTTCCTGCCCTTCCTGCTCCCCGCTTCCCTCTGAGATTCACCAGTCTGTTCCGTGTTTCCATGCCTTGTGCATTGAGCATCTGCCCCCTCATGGTCGGTGCGCATCGAACAGTTGAATAGTCGCTTAGGCTTTTATATATATATAGATGATCTGATACTACATTTGGAATTCGAGATATTCAGTTCAGCTCCCTGGCTAGCAATCTTCTTAGGGGCTGGTTTACCTCAAAAGATTCTGGAGACATTCTGTTAGTGTAGCCCTTAGCCCTATACACCATGATGTGGGTCTTCCTATGGAAGTAACAAGATTTTGACTCCCTGAACATTTATGGTATGCATTCCTTTTCCCGTCTCTTCATTCCTTTAAGGATTTTAAAATGTTTATTAAAGTTTAAAACCTATATTATTATTATTATTATTATTATTATTATTATTAATTATTATTATCATCATCATCATCATCATCATCATCATCATCATCTTAAAAGTCAAATAGTATTTAGGGCTACCCATGCTCTATTCTTTTTTAGCTTCGATGCCCAATCCCATACCCCAAATACTTTCAACTCTTTTAGGTTATTTTTACAAGCATTTATCTACTATCTTATGTTTCTATTTGTTGCTTTTAGACATGTTTACAGAATGAACTACCTATTAAGATAAAGCTTAAACTCATATCCCACTCACTTTTGCCTCTCGTTACTGTCTCATATGACAATGTGATGTAAGCAACATCTGCTGTTCAATGCACTTGATTGCATACCCCTACTCACAAATACTTGTATTTCTTTAAATTAAAAACTGTCTCTTTTTATGTGTGTTTTCTTATATATTAACTGGAGGCCCGGTGCACAAAAATGCCCCTCAGCCCAGCCCAGCCCAGCCTGTGCCCTCTCACAGTCTGGGACCCCTCGGGAGATAATGCCCTGCTGGCTTAGGCCTGCTCCCGAGGTGCAGCCCCTGGTTGGGCTCAGAGCAGGGCCGATTGGGGAGTTGGGGCACCACCCCCTGTCATGCACAGAGCAGGGCGGATCGGGAGTTTGCTATGCCACCCTCAGTCACGCTCAGGGTAGGGCCGATTGGGGGGTTGGGGCACCGCCCCCTGTCAAACTCAAGGCAGGGTCGATGGGGAGGTTGCGGCGCCACCCCCTGTCATGCACAGAGCAGGGCCCATCAGGGGGGTTGGGGCGCTGCCCCCGTCATGCACAGAGCAGGGTCGATTAGGGGGTTGGGGAGCTCCCCCCTGTCACGCACAGAGCAGGGCCCATCAGGGGGTTGGGGAGCTTCCCCCTGTCACACACAGAGCAGGGCCTATCAGGGGATTGAGGAGCTCCCCCGCCCCCCGTCACTCACAGAGTAGGGCCGATAGGGGAGTTGGGGCACCGCCCCGTCACACACAGAGCAGGGCAGATCAGGGGGTTGGGGCGCCGCCCTCTATCACCCACAGAGCAGGGCTGATCAGGGGGTTGGGGCGCCGCCACTGTCACACTCAGGGCAGGGCCAATGGGGAGGTTATGGCTCTACCCCATCACACACAGAGCAGGGCCCGTGGAGGGGGGGGGGTTGGGGCGCCGCCCTCTATCACCCACAGAGCAGGGCCGATCAGGGGGTTGGGGCACCGCCACTCTCACACTCAGGGCAGGGCTGATGGGGAGGTTATGGCTCTACCCTGTCACACACAGAGCAGGGCCCGTGGGGGGGGGGGGGCGGGGGGGTTGGGTCACCGCACCCTGTCACACACAGAGCAGGGCCGATCAGGGGGTTGGGGCACCGTACCCTATCACACACAGAGCCGCAGGGCGATCAGGGGCTTGGGGAGCTCCCCCGTATCAGGCACAGAGCAGGGCTGATCAGGAGGTTGGGGCGCCTTCCCCTATCACGAACAGAGCAGGGCGGATAGGGAGGTTGTGGCCCCGCCCCCTGTCACACACAGAGCTGCAGGGCGATCAGGGGGTTTGGGCGCTGCCCCCTGTCACACTGATCCCGGTGCCGGGAGGCCTCGCGGCTCTGCTGATCCCGGTGCTGGGAGGCATATTACCCTTTTACTATATAGGATAGAGGCCTGGTGCATGGGTGGGGCTGGCTGGTTTGCCCTGAAGGGTGTCCTGGATCAGGGTGGGGGTCCCCACTGGGGTGCCTGGCCAGCCTGGGTGAGGGGATGATGGCTGTTTGCAGCTGGTCACACACCCTTCAGGGTGGGGGTCCCCACTGGGGTGCGTGGCCAGTCTGGGTGAGGGGCTGAGGGCTGTTTTCAGGCTGGCGGGTGACTGAAGCTCCCAACTGCTCCTTTTTTTCTTTTTTTTCTTTTTTATTCTGGGCCAGCTTTAACTCTGACTCTAGCTCTGAGGCCTCTGCTGCTGAAAGCAGGTATCTGGTTTGTTTGGGTTCTATAATCGAAACAATGTGTAACTCCAGCTCTGAGATCCCGGCCGGCTGAAAGCAGGTTTCTGGGGTTTTGTTTAGCTTCTATATTTGTTACAATGTTTCAAACTGCAAGCTCAGAGGCTGGCAAGGCAGGCGGGGAACGTTGGAGTCCTCCGTCACTGAAGCAAGCAAGCCTCATGTTCGCTTCCACCTGTCTGGCTGCCGGCCAGGCAGTTAATTTGCATATCGCCCTGATTAGCCAATGGGAAGGGTAGCGGTCGTACGCTAATTACCATGTTTCTCTTTTATTGGATAGGATGAAATATCTTATCTTTTAAAACATATTATTTTGAATTTTTTCTTCTGCTCCTGTATTGTTTCCTCCAAGAACTCTTTTAAACAAATGCTGGTGAGAAAATGAAAAAAAGGAACCCTAATGTACCATTGGTGGGAATGTAAATTGGTACAGCCTCCATAGAAAACAGTATAGAGGTTCATCAAAAAATTAAAAATACAACCAAAAAACCAGCAATCCCACTTCTGAGTATAAATCCAAAAACTAAAAATAAAAACACTAACTCTTAAAAAGATATCTACTCCCCCATGTTTATTGCTGCATTAATTATAACAGCCAATATATGGAAGCAGCCTAAGTATCCATTGACAAATAAATAGATAAAGAAAATGTGATATACACACACACACACCACAATGAAATACTATAAAACAGAGGGAAATCCTGCCATTTGTGATAATATAAGTCTCACTTATATGTGGAATCTAAACAAACTCACTGAAAAAGAGATCAGATTACTTGCTGTTGCCAGAGACGGGGGGGGGGGGGGGGGTAAGGGAATTGGATAAAGGTGGTAAAATAAGTGTTATAAAATAAATAAGTTCTGGGGTGTTATAACAACATGATAATTATAATTAACACTTGTGCATATTTATAATTGAGTTTAGAGAGAGAGGGAGAGGGAGAGAGAGAAACATTGATTGGCTGATTGGGGACCTAACCTGTAACTTGGGTATGTGCCCTGACTGGGAATCAAACCACAACCATAAGGTGCATGAGACAATGCTCCAACCAACTGACCCATACTGACCAGGGCTGCATGGTATATATGCAAGTTGCTAAGAGAGAGTATATCCTAATAGTTCTCACTGCAGGAAAATATATGTATGTAAAGTCATCTGTGCACCTTAAAGCTAGACAGTATGTATGTCAACTACATATCAATAAAACTGGGGGAAAGACAACTCTTATTTTAAAAGTTTTTGGTCTCAGTTTTTCACTGGGAATGTTCTAATGTCTGGTGAGCTTTGGTATCTGCTCATATTGAGATATTTGTGATTTCGTTTTCTCTAAAGTGGTTCACTTTCTTCCAAGAATACTGAGGAGTAGACTGCTAGTTACAGGCTGTCTGGGGCCAGAGTCGGGTGGTGGCTGGGGATCTCATAGAATAGCAGCAGCACTATATTCATTCTCTGTTTTCATTCTTACATCTCAAACCCTAGTTCCACTGGACCTGTTGACCCAAGTCAAGGCTCTCTTAATTGATTTCTCTAGGAAATCAATTTCTGGTCTGCAGAAATGGTGAGAAAGAAAAGTCATCTTTATGCCTAAAGTAGAGAAGGGAGCTCCTTGAACTGCTCAGACACCCATGTGTTTAATCTGCCATGTGCATACAGAAGTCTTCTTCCTTAGTCCTCACACTGTATACCGGTGCTATTTTCTGACTGTGAATATAAATTTTATAATGATCCTTCCCAGTTAATATGTACCCCCAAATCTTCATTTAATTAACCTATTTGCACCTCAATAAATAAGTTGCTTTTAATTAATTATAACTACTTTCTACTAAAGCTGTTTAAGTGAGTAGAGGTAATAAACAGCTGCTAATAACCTAATAATGAACATGAGGTTCTTATTTCTATTAAAGTACAGTGTCCTGATGAACAGACCTTTGGCCCCAGTATATATCCAGTAAAAGTTTTCAAGATGATTTTGCCCAGTATCATGAATATGGAAAGGATGCTATGAGGTCTGAAGCCTAAGGTAAGCCAAAGAAAGCGAGTTAACCAGTTCCTACCAACATTTTACATAGCTTGGTGGAATCTATTATCTGATGTCACTGATATTAAGCACATTTTCTATATAATCTTTAATTTTTTAATAAAGAAAGGTGCCTAAATTTTTAGAAATATCAACTTTTGCCGAGTTTTTTTAAAATATATTTTTATTGATTTTAGAGAGAAAGGGAGAGGGAGAGAGAGAGACAAACATCCATGATGAGAGAGAATCATGGATCAGCCGCCTCCTGCACACCCTCCACTGGGGATTGAGCCCACAACCTGGGCACATGCCCCGACCAGGAATCAAACCATGACCTCCTGGTTCAGAGGTCAACACTCAACCACAGAGCCACGCCAGCAGGGAATCAACTTTTGCTGAGTTTTAAGATCGTAATACATATATGGTACACACACACACAAATCACAAGAATAATATAAACCTTTCCATACAACTTTCTCAAAATTTTGTTAATATAGATTCAAATACCATGATTTGAATGATCATATTCAAAATATTATTAAATTCTTTTAAGAATTACAGTAAAACCACCTCTTTAAATAATTACTGAATTAGTAACACAATCCAAAAATAGATTTACAAATTCAAAAGTGTGTGTTAAGACCAAAAATGAAATGCTCCTAACCTTCCCTGTGTTTACAGGGAGAGGAATTCCATCTTCTTTCCTGTCATTAAGAGGCCTAAACGCAATCAATGGGCCATATATGCTCTAATCTGTGCCTAGAGCTATAAGAAATGTCAATAGAATCCGTGTTGGAAGATCAAGGACAATGAGTTTATCAATGTGTTTACCCTTCCTGGGAATACACTGGCGTCAAAAGTACACTCTAAGCCAAGATGCTTTGTCAATTCCCCAATACCTTTGAATTGTCTGTATGCCTGATACCTTCATGAATTAGCAAGCCTGACTTTCCTTCTCCAAGTAGATTTGCACAGACTGAAGCACTGAATTTATCAGTTAGTAACAGAGGAAATATTTGATCCGTCTGCACCAAGGACTTGATCTCCATTTTCATGCTCAGAAGCTCAACAGAACTGGGCACTTAAAAGTAAGTTAACATTTGGAATCAAAACAAGCCATTCTCAAAGAGTGGTAAACTTGCCGAAACCGGTTTGGCTCAGTGGATAGAGTGTCGGCCTGCGGACTGAAAGGTCCCAGGTTCGATTCCGGTCAAGGGCATGTACCTGGGTTGCGGGCATATCCCCAGTAGGAGATGTGCAGGAGGCAGCTGATGGATGTTTCTCGCTCATCGATGTTTCTAACTTTCTATCTCTCTCCCTTCCTCTCTGTAAAAAATCAACAAAATATATTTAAAAAAAAAAAAAAAGAGTGGTAAACTTATTAATCTGAGCAGGTTGCCTTTGTATTGGAACTCAAGGAATGTTCTCAGGGTTTGCCATCTACAGTTAAGTGTGAAGAAACAAGAAATCCAACCTGACCCACTTGTCATGTGTTTTGTTTTTGTCATTAAGTGGGTATACGTCAGTGAAGGCAGCTCTCCTGCAACAGCAGTGCTAACTTCCTCCTGGTCTTCTCTCTGGAAGGCTGAGGTGTTGGTGTATATGCTCTCTGAAGGTCCACAGGTCACAGAATAGTCTTTGACTATTTCTCCCATTAAAGGTCCAATGTTTTGAGATATAACTGGATCTTTCTCCCTTATATCTTCCCTTGCAAGAAAACTAGAAGATAAAAGCTCTGAAATGTCATTTTTTTAAAGTTTGTTCCAGGAAAAGGTTTTCTATAGCTCACTTGGACCAAGAGTTGTATATAAGCTGAGTAAACACAAATAACCCAACCCTTTTAAAACGTAGAGACCTTTGAAAAGCCAATATTATACAATTTATGTGGCAATTAAAGCAACTAAGGTCAACTCCAGTGTGGAACTTGAGTCTTAATCGACCAAACAAGTACACTAAACTCAACCCAGTGTGAGCTGGGGGAGCACCTGAACACTATGGGTCATAAGACATGGCCTGAAATAGGAGCTATTACCTCTAGCTCTTCACCATGTCAATCCCAAAGCCTTGGGTTATAACGAAAATGTACCATATCAAGTTAGGGCCTCCCGTAACATTGCATCATTCAATTCTCACACTTCAGAAGTAAGGAATCAAGGCTCATAACAATGAACTCACTTGCCTAGGGTGAATCTAGTTAAGAGATGAGTTGGAATTAAATCTCAGTGTCTCAGTCCACAATGTCATGTGATTCATTCAGTTCTCTGATAAATACCGCTTCTCATTTGGATCCAATTGCTGAATTGACTGCACTTAACAGCAACATAAATCAGTTGACTTTCTCCTTCACTTTGTAATCAATAATCTAATTGTTTCCAACTTTATAAATCACTGGTATTAATAACATTTTTTTCAGTTTTTGTTTGGTCGAATACCAGTGCTAGATTTAGTATATAATTTAAATTACATGGAAGTTGGAATCAATTAAAAAATGCTTTACACTTTATAAATATTAAGAATTTAAGAATCTAAATGACTGACCATTATTTTATCATTCCTTAAAGACAAAATAGGTTTCTCATAGCTAATGCAATATTTTCTTAATTTTTGCCTTATTAAATGTTCTTTATAAAGCCTGCTACTTTTCTGTGAGGATAAATGACACATATTGAACATCTTATGTGTATTTAGAGGTATAAAAGATAAGAAAATTATCAAAGCTATTGCTTTATTAACCCTCGGTGAAACTGACCTTTAGGATCCTCTTTCATAAAAATAGATCATGTCGAAAGCACCTTATTCTGTTAATATTCCCCTTTTCAGGAAGTTTTCTAGCTAAGGTTAATTCAAAACTGCTTTTTTCTCCATTGTAAGGGTGGAAATTATTTTCATTTAAGTAGACTTTGCTACTATTAGAAGACATATGAGATAAAATAGACAATTTGCCATCATACCAGGAACCTTAAAAATCTTCATATTTTGATCCACCAATTATATTCTGGTAATTGAATTTAAACAAGGAAAGATGCACACACAAAATTACTCCAAATATTCTTCATTGTATTTAACAGTAAAAATATTAGGGAAATGGTAAAATATATTATGATAAATTCACATATTGAAAGTTAATATGCCATTAAAGTCATATTTTTGAGAATCATTTAATGATGAGGAAATACATGCTCCTAATGAAATGTTAGGTGGAAATAGGATTCAAAAACATTCATATCTTGATTCCAATTTTATCTGTGCATAGCTCTGTCTTTGTAGTTCAACCAAAATACATGAAAATATTTGTAGTGAGTGCAGAGCATAAAGTGATAAATTTCTAATTTTATTTTTATAACTTTTAAACACATAAGAAAATATTTTATTTTGATATTTACAAAAAAAATAACTAAATGTTTAAGTGTACTTTAAATGATAATTATAGATTTCTTGTCATATAGGTAGATACCTGTATTAGAAAAAGCAGCATGATGCCTGACATTTTATGTGTGGCTTGCTCACTGATCATTTTATGGTTACATCATGTGTTAGACAAGGAGAGACACGAATTTGTGGTGTGCTTGGCCACATGTCTTTTGTGTAGTTCATGTCATTTTTCCCTCAGTCTCAGGTTCTTTTACTGTCAGATCTGGTATTAGACAGGTCAGACATTTCCTTTTCAATATGTTGTGAATTTTAATTTGCAAACTACAAATTTAGGTATAACTTCTAAATATAATAAGACATATGTCTATTATCATACATATGGATCAAAATATGAAGATTTTTAAGGTTCCTGGTATGATGGCAAATTGTCTATTTTATCTCATATGTCTTCTAATAGACATATGTCTTCTTCTTTTTTAAAATACATTTTATTGATTTTTTTACAGAGAGGAAGGGAGAGGGATATACAGCTAGAAACACTGATGAGAGAAACATCGATCAGCTGCCTCTTGCACACTCCCCACTAGGGTTGTGCTTGCAACCAAGGTACATGCCCTTGACCGGAATCGAATCTGGGACCCTTGAGTCCACAGGCCGACTCTCTATCCACTGAGCCAAACCGGTTAGGGCGACAGTACTATTCTTGTTCATTAAATATTAACATGGTGCTATGTGAGATAGGCTCTGATAGGCAGTCTGAGTGAGATGTGGGTATTACCCATAACTTGAGGGATGATAATCCTATATAATAAAAGCTTAATATGCAAATCGACCGAACAGTGGAACAACCAGCGCAATAACTGGTTACTACGACCGGGGGCAGATGCTCAACACAAGAGCTGCCCCCAGCCCACAGGCCCCAGGCCAGCCAAGGTTGGTGCCAGTGCCACCCCACCCCCCGCCCCAATCACTCTGCCAGTCACCCCACAGAGAGAGGTGACTGGGGGTGGGGGGTGGGGCCAGCGAGAAGGCAGCGCCAGGCCAGCCAAGGCAGGTGCCAGGGGGGCCCCCCACAATCGCCCTGCTGGTCACCCCACAGATTAGCCCTGATCACCGGCAAGACCTAGGGACCCTACCGTGCACAAATTTTGTACACCAGGCCTCTAGTAACCAATTATATTTTGGCAAAGCATCTGTTCGGTAAAGAACTGAAGTGGGATGGGGAGGGAAATATTAGCTCTCTCTTACTGATGTAAACTTAGACAAAGCATCCACTCATTCTCCATTCATTCATCTGCTCTCTTAATCTTTCTAACATTGATTTTTGGCACTTACTTTGCACAAGACTTTGTGGAACTCTCTATAAAGACACCATCCTTTTCCTATGGATCTCACAGTTTACTAGAGTATAAAAACACACAAGTAGTAGTGATGTATGATAAGATTCTTACAAAGGGCTATGCAAGTCCAGAAGATAAAACATTTAATTGTCTGATAACATCTGAACTGGCATTTCCAGGATGAGAAGTTTGCTGAGCAGAAAAGGTGAAGAGGGAGAGAGTGCATTCTACACAGCATGTGGAGTGTAGGGCTCAGCAGCAAGAAGACACGTGGCCAGCTCATGGACCAGCGAGCATCGTGGTGACACTATGGTACAGAGGTACTGGCAGGGGCAGCGTGTATTAGGTTTAGAAATGGGAGAGTTATGAAGGATCATGCATGACTTGCTAAGTATGAGTGATATCTTTATATAGATCATTTCATAATTGTTGGATAGTCAAATTACATTGGATCAACGTAGTTAGAATAGCTAAATCTGCCCCTCTATTAACAACTCTCTCCCTCACAATTCCTTCTTCAGCAACTTGTAAAACATACCAGTGTTAGTTTGCAATAAGTCTGCATTGTTTAATTTATAAGCACAGATTTGGATGTAAACTCAACCAAAATAAGAAAAAATGCAGTTGCAATTGCAATGAGTTACCCAATGTATTTGGGTACAGTTATAAAAAAGTGCTTGATGGTGAAACTATTGCTTTGTTTTTTTTGTTTTTTTTTTTTTTGTAACAAATAAGACAATTTTATTGATGATGTAAAATGTTAGGAAAACTTACTCATTTGGAGGATGGGTCTTTTTTTTTTTTTTTTAATCTTTATTGTTCAGATTATTACATTTGTTCCTCTTTTTCCCCCCCCATAACTCCCCTCCTCTCAGTTCCCGCCCCACCCTCCGCCCTCACTCCCCACCCACTGTCCTCATCCATAGGTGCACGATTTTTGTCCAGTCTCTTCCCGAATCTACCACACCCCTTTCCCCCCCAAGAATAGTCAGTCCATTCCCTTTCTATGTTCCTGATTCTATTATAATCAACAGTTCATTCTGTTCATCAGATTATTTATTCACTTGATTCTTAGATTCACTTGTTGATAGATGCATATTTGTTGTTCATAATTTGTATCTTTACCTTTTTCTTCCTCTTCCTCTTCTTAAAGGATACCTTTCAGCATTTCATATAATCCTGGTTTGGTGGTGATGAACTCCTTTAGCTTTTCCTTATCTGTGAAGCTCTTTATCTGACCTTCAATTCTGAATGATAGCTTTGCTGGATAAAGTAATCGTGGTTGTAGGTTCTTGGTATTCATCACTTTGAATATTTCTTGCCATTCCCTTCTGGCCTGCAAAGTTTCTGTTGAGAAATCAGCTGACAGTCGTATGGGTATTCCCTTGTAGGTAACTGGGTTTCTTTCTCTTGCTGCTTTTAAGATTCTCTCTTTGTCTTTTGCTCTTGGCATTTTAATTATGATGTGTCTTGGTGTGGTCCTCTTTGGATTCCTTTTGTTTGGGGTTCTCCGCGCTTCTTGGACCTGTAAGTCCATTTCTTTCACCAGGTGGGGGAAGTTTTCTGTCATTATTTCTTCAAATAGGTTTTCAATATCTTGGTCTCTCTCATCTTCTGGCACCCCTATAATTCTGATGTTGGTATGCTTGAAGCTGTCCCAGAGGCTCCTTACACTATTCTCGCATTTTTGGATTCTTTTTTCATTTTGCTTTTCCCATTGGGTGTTTTTTGCTTCCTCGCATTTCAAATCATTGACTTGATTCTTGCGCTCCTCTGGTCTGCTGTCGGGAGTCTGTATAATATTCGTTATTTCAGTCCGTGTATGCTTAATTTCTAGTTGGTTCCCCAATATAACATCGAGGGTCTCATTAGATTTCTTGAGGATCTCACAACATTTATCGGCGGTCTCACCAGTCTTTTCGAGGGCCTTACTAAGTTTATCGGCAGCTTCTAGACAGTTCTTAAGAGACCTTAAAAGTGTGGTTCTGAACTCAATATCCTCCATTGACAGTTTTGTCCTGTTTCTTTGTCTCCGCATTTTTTATGCTTTCTTGGTACACCCCCTAGTGGTCTTTGTGTGCAGTCTTGTTGCCTTTAAGCCTTGATTGATGTCGGCAATACCGGGGGTGAGTTGACCTCCAGGCCAACTGGCTATGAGAGTCCGCTGGGTCTGCAGTGGGAGGGCTTCTGTGCTGGATCTCTAAGGCGGTGCTAATCTAGCCTTTGCCTGAGGCTATCCGGCAAATGGTTCTGCGCAGGGCTTGGGCGGGGCGGGTCCCAGGGGATCTACAGGGCTGGCCGGAGCGAGCAGTTATGGCTGCTCTCAGTTCCTTCCCCAGGGGCTCTGCCTCTCAGAGTCCCAGCAATGGCTGCAAACCTCGGAGAGAAAGCTGCCTTCGAGTTCCGACCGAAGCCAGACAGTCCCGCTTCTCCCGTTTGAGTCTTGCTCCCCAGAGACTCGCCCGGATCTGGAGCTCAGAGTCTGAAACTCCCTCCCGATTGAAAACAACAACCGCGCCCTCCGCCACCAGCCCGCTCCGCGCACGCACTCCGCACCTGAGTATTTCACTTCAGCACTGCGCCTCCTCTGAGTCTGGGTATGATATTCTCTTTCCTCCTAGTTGTAGAATTTCCACTCAGCCAGCCTTCCTGTGGTTTTGGATGATGTCCATTCTGTCCTTTAGTTATATCTCTGAAGTGGTTGTTCGAGGCAGCGATCTCCTGCGTTAACCTACGCCGCCATCTTGGTTTCTCCGAAACTATTGCTTTGATTAATTTCAAGACTCAGTTATAAAAAGCAATGACAATTTTAGTAAATAACCCTTGAAATGCTATTTATGTTATCTTAGAGATGTAAAGCACCATAAGGGTCATATTTTTCTACATTTTTACAGATAGAAAAAACTGAGGCTTTATGTTGCCTTGTCCAGCCAGGGGTAGAACAGCTAGTACTGGGTTTGAATCCCAAGTTCTTCCTAGTGCACCACGGTACACCAATGAAAGGCAGGCATTTCCAAGATAAATAACAGATCAATATGGTTTTGCCTTGTATGGGATTATTACCAATAAATACCTAAGGTTCCCAGTATGGATTTTGATAGGCAAGCCTCCCTAGACCTAAACCCTCATGCTGCTATGAAAGGTTCCCATAAATTGCACCATAGGTAGAATCTGTTTCTGCAATAGGTTACAACGAACGAGGCTCCACTACAACAGCCAGTTCTTTCCTAAGTCCAGTCTTCTGGCTGCTGCCGGGCTGTGGCCTCAGCCAAAGCTATAACTACTCCAAAAGGCAGAGCTTGTGGCTTCTTCTGAAATGCTCTTTCCATGTGATGACCATGATGAGAATAATCATCCTGTTAGTTATCAAAAACGATCCCCACGTTGCTGAGAAATCCTAAGGAGCATTATGTAATGTTTAAAGTTAAACTCTGTCTCAATTCCAAAGGCTCCCCAGCATCCCATCCAGGCCCACTTCTTTTCTGCCTTTCTCTCATTGGCCTGCTTGTGTTGGCGTTAAACTTTTCAAATGCATCATCATCTCTGTGCTCCTGCCCCCATTCCTGCCCCCCTGCATTTTCTCCTTCTTCACAGGCTTAGGCCAGCTCTTTCTGACAATATGACAAATTTTCCTCTCGGGAGCACTTCAACAAAGGGAGTCCAATTGAAAAAAAAGAACTAGTTGACTGTTGACTAAGTGCAGGGAACAATTAAGTAGATGATTCAGTGGGCAATTTGAACACTTGGATGGGTCAAGCATGCAATGAAGCAGTCATAGAAGCTTGAATGGTATCATAGACACAGCAAATTCTCCCTGCTTGAGATCCAGAGCATGATACACTGTCCATTAAACAAATACAATAATTATTAACTTGTCACTAGCCAAAAACCTAAATTGGACTATGTCTTAAAAGAAAAAAAAAAAGTTAGCATGTTTTTGGAGCAATATTTTGAGTGTCTTCGAATTAGGGATGGGGAAATTTGTTTAATTTGTACTAGTGTCTTCAATACTGTATTATATTTATTCTCAGACTTTAAGAATTAATAGTAGGAAAGAAAATCATTAGGAAGGAAAGCTCGTTCTCTGTTAAGGACTCTTTCTGTGATACAGCAAAAAATTTAATAACCCAATTTTGAGAAATAAATCACCAAATTTAATGTAACTGTACATAATTTTAATTTCCCCTTAAGCTATCTAACCACTTCATGATCTGGGTTTGAGTCTTAATTGTGAAAGGAAATCAAGAACAAAAAAAATATGTAATTATCTCAAGGAAAAATAATAAATTATGATCCTCTGGATAATTAAATTGGATAAAATTCAATGTTGTTTGTTGGGGTAAGGAAGGAAAAAGGCCAGAATTTAAATACTTTACAGTGTCATGCATTTTACATTCTTTGACCTGATGATTAACAATGACTTATAGTGTCATGCATTTTACATTCTTTGACCCGATGATTAACAATGACTTAACAGAGAAAGCTCTGTATGTCATCCCAGGCCTAACCATGTGACACAATTCTCACCAAGGACACAGAGATGGATCATCCATTCCTGGTCAACCTAAGCCATGGCAAGTCTTAATAAAAGCAAGCTATATACATCTATGAAGTGTTTCCTTCTTAGAAACAAGCCTCTTAAAATGTGTATATTAGAAAGTTCATATTTCTGGAAACATTTGACCCTTCAGTGTTCATGCATTAATGCTGTTACATAGACCGGTGTGCCTATAACGCAACCCTCGCACCTCTCTTTTTTAAACAGGTGAAAGAAATTAGGAATATGAGTCCAAGGCAACCAGTAGTCTCAGCCCTTTTCTACCAACAGTCCCATCCTCCAAAGTCAAAGACAGCTACAACTCCGCAAAGACAAAAGTCTTGGCTCACAAATGTAGAAGCTTTAGTTTTCTCAGTTTTTGTAATTTATCTGGTTATATATTTCCTTCTGGGCACAATCTCTTATTTATGACAGGAAATTATAATATATACAACATAGGACCAAAGTACCAAAGCCTTGAAAGACTTGTGGTTTTACATTTTGCTCATCCATGGTAATTTACCAACCTGCTATCCACATATTTCCAAAGATTCTTGCAAGAGTCTTGATGTCAATGCTCTAATAAACACTACAATCTAAGCCCATTGCATGGGTTAGAAGAATGGGAAAGGGACAAGTCAACAAGCTTCCTGCCTCTTTCGAACAGGAGTTTCACAGCAATGAGCAAAGTCCCTCCATCCTAAATTACCGCATCCAAGACTTAAATAAGCCACATGTTCTGCTCTTGATGGATTGGAAATAATTGAGTTTGTCATTTAAGAATTTGTTGAATCTGTAAAGCATGTAAATTAGGATCTGAATTATGAGGTTCAGCATAAAATAGGATGTTCCTCATAATTAAAAGATGAACGAGGTTATTAGATCTCTTCTCTGCAGGTCTTTAAAAATAGGAGAGCTATTTCTCTCTTTCAGTGTTCTCGGCTCATTCTTGAAGCTGGTCTAGCTAACCTCTCCAGAGTTTTCCCAATCTCTTACTTATAGTTATTGTTTTATTTTATTGGTCCCTTCATTTTGTTATTTTATGATCAGTGATTTTCCAAATAAAGCTTCAGTTTCTCCTTTGGAAATGAAAACAGATGTTAATTGAAGTCATACAATATAAAATGAAGCATATGTGAATGGATTTTCTTATATACCTGCTTCTTACATTTCCTGGAACACGTGCTAAAAGATAGATGGTTGACTTTCTCAGAACCTACTTAAATAATAAGCATGAATATGTTTACTACTGTGTCCTCGCAAATCATATTGCCCTGGACTTTAATGACGTACCCAAGTTATTTTCAAAACCAGAATTTCGCCCAGCCAGAGTGACTGGAGGAAAGTATTGACAAGGTATGGGCAGCTATGCACCTGCTCAGCTCCCTCCTCAGCTGACTTCCCTGTATAAGACGCCCCTTGGTTTTCAGTCTAACAGTTTTAGAAAAAAATAGCATTTTATACACGGAGAAAATAGCATTTTATACACGGAAAAATATGGTAAAGTTAAAATTTGATTTTCTCAGTCACAATTGCTACCTTTCAAGTGCTCAATAGCCACATATTGGACAGCACAGATGCAGAATATTTCCATAATCACAGGAAGTTCTACAAGGAAACATGCTACTCTAGAAAATACAGTACTTTGTAATAGAATGGTATTTGTCATATTGGAAGCTAATTTGCACCTCAATGTAATTATTACATGCTATTAACACAGTTTCAGAAAGTTAGCTTCATCAACTTCTTGGAAACCTGAAGCTTGTATTTCTCACCCCCACTGCCAGATGTGCTTCCTGTCTATTGTCTCCGTGAAGTTTATAGCAGCTATTTAGGAGGGCTCCTGGGAGAGTCTTGGCTTTTCCTGGGAATTCCAATCTTGTTATGGGAGTAGGTAAGGAATGCATATGCCAGACCTCGTGGAACACAAGTAGTGGAGTCACTTTGCAGAACATAAAAGGTATAACAAAAACAGTGTAGTCTTAGATCACATTTCATGCTCTGTGGTAACTCAGGTTACAATGTCATTTCATTGTTCATTTCCAAAGCACTAGCTTTACTTCACAGCTTACCCAACCAGTAAAAATAAACCTAAGATAATATCTATATCATCAAGGGAACTTAAAATAATTTTTCTAAATATAAATGAGTAACAATATTTTTATTTCACAAATAGATCTGCTTCCAATAATAAAACACTTCAAATCTCATGAGACTACTGTACTCAACTGACCAACCAACAGGTATTCATGTTGTATTTATTGTACAAAAAATTTATGTGATGGAAAGCTATATATAGATGACCCTGTTCTTATGGATTTCACCAGGGAAACGCACCTTGATGAGCATTTCAATAATTAAATGAATTTAATTCAAAAGTCCAGACTATTAAAATGTTTTAGGTAACTAAATAGCAAACAAAACATTTTGAGTTAAATAAAGTATGTGTGCATAGCAACTAACTGAATAGTTGCTAAAATATTTTGACGAGCTATCGATGCCATCTCACATTTTATATAATCAATCAGCCAAACAAAAGAGTTATTGGACATTCTATACATGCCACAAGTTATGCCAAATATTGCTGGGAGGAGGGGTGCAACAAAAATGGATCCAAACATGAGAGCAAATAATCCTATTAGGAAAATTATTTTTTTTAGAATTAAAAATATACTGATATTAAATCTATTCTGTTCAGAAAAAGGAAAACACAATGTATCCTGAAGTATGAAGAATGACTTCATGGACAAATTAGGATGTTAGGAGAACTTAAAGAAGAAGAAGAAGTGGGATGGATGAGTGAATTAAAATGCAAAAATTGCCTGGGGGATGGCAACAGGAATGAGTGGACTTGTTCTGTGAAAATAGGGGAGGGGCCAATCTAACTAAAACTAAGCACGTGTGTTGGAGAGAATGGGAAATAATGTTAATTGGAAGGGGAGCCTAGCGACCGAGGGTCAGAACTGCTTAGATGATGTAAATGCATATAATTTATCTGATGCAGGGCAGAACTCACAAATAGCTTAGGAACCACACTTCACATACAGAACTTTTTCCCCCTATTGTTTTGCTTTTGACTTACAAGTTTTTCCCAAAATCTAAATATACAGAGATTTAACAGAAAAATCTGGCTTTTCCAGGTCATTTGAAAAATGGAAAGATCTAAAAACACTAGGCCAAAATCCGTCATGACAATGATTGCCTAAAGCTGAATAGCTGCAGACATCTCTCTTTAAATGGGCGTTTCCACCACTGTTTCCAGTTGGTCTTGTGCTGTTGCTATTGGTTTTCTTACTGTAGGATTAAAAGGGAGGTAATTTTTTTTCTTTTGATGTGGTCTTTATTAAATCAGAGAAATGAAACCAAGGCCAAGAGGTGCTTGGTTTAAAAAAAAAAAAAAAAGGAACAAAGAAGAATTCTCTATGTACTTAAAAAATATTACTAGATACATAACATGCAAAGACCATTATTTGGCCTCCTTTACTCATTTGCATTACCTGGCCCCATAGGCATTTGGGTGTATAATTGCTGTTGAAGAGTACTGACCAGAAGAAATGCAAAATGAATGTGTTATTTTGTAAAGACTAATTCAATCAGTAATATGCTGAAATATATTAGAGGTGAAAGGAAATCCAGATAAGGAAGCCAGCTAAGAGGTTGTTGCAATAATTCAGTCCTAGAGCAATGAGGATCCGAATTAGGGAAAAAAGTAATAAAAAGGTAAAGGAAAAGGGTCACTCTGGTATAAATGACAGGTTAGCTAATTGAGATAAATGTCAGGCAAGAGTCAAAAATCACTGCAGCAATGCCCTGGCAGGTGTGGCTCAGTCAGTTGGAGCATAGTCCCTTTGTTTCCAATTAGTGCACATACCCAGCAGGTTGTGGGTTCGATTCCTGGTCACTGTGCATGCAAGGGGCAACTGATGTCTCTATTTATTTATCTACCTACCTACCTACCTATCTCTCCCTTTCTTTCTCTAAAATCATTTTTTTGAAATCACTCCAGCAAAAATACTGTAGAGATTTTCTTTTCCACGCAGGCTTAAGCTCCTACACCACAATGCTTTTTTTTTCTTTCTGCCTTTATTAGAAATTCCCACGATGTTTAGTGTACTTACCAGAGGAGGATGCCAAACTTGTCTGTAGAACTGAATTATAATAAAAAGAACATGGATCATACACATAAAAGACTTGAAGGCAAGATCTGCCCTGCCACTCTTCCATGGTATGACTATGTAGTCATAGGGTATTTCCGAACCCTGGGGGATGTGTTTAATATCTGGAAATGCCCTAGATGACTTCTATGATCTTTTAATTGAAAAAATCTATTGTGCTATTTCCTTCTTTGATTAATGGTTCCTACTGTTTCAGAAGTGAACAAAATGCAGTTTTTACATCTCAAAGATATTAGCTCTTTTGAGAAAAATTAAAAATTCATCAAATGTTAAATGATTTTTTTTACAATTTTGAATCATCCTCAAGAGGTAGAACAGCTTTGTAGACTACTGTGCAGTGCCTATTAAAGCCAAACATATACATGCCTTATGACTCAGCAATTCCACTCCCATTCATATGCCCAAGAGAAATGTTCACATATGTTCACCAAAAGGCACGCATAAGAATGATCACAGTAGCACTTTCTGTAATAGCCCAAACTCAAATAAGTTCCCAAACATCCAGCAATAATTGAATGATGTGGTAAATTTGCAAGATGAAGTACTTCGCAGCAAGGGGGAGAAATGAACCATAACAACACACAACAAGAATAAATCTCCTCAGTTTAATGCTGAGTGAAAGAAGTCAGATAAAAATGAACATATGTTATAGGATTCCATTTATGTGGCCTTAATAAACAGGCAAAACTATACCCTGGCTGGTGTGGCTCAGGTGGTTGGGCATCCTCCCGTGGATGGAAGGGTTGCTGGCTCAATTTTTTTAAAAAAGAAAGTTATATTTAATTAGATGCAACATCTTTGCTTTGGTGGAGCTTAGCATCAATTCTCAGACACCATGTTTTAGAAATATCCAGGTACTCTTTAGCTGTTGTTATAATTTTAATATATTTCTAGAGCATCTAAGCAAGACTTTGTTTTTATCTAATATGTCTTTTTTTTTTCCTAGAAGACTCTCTGAATATTTTCCTGTGAGTTGACATTAAGCACTTTTCTCACTGCTCCATGTTGCACAGACTCTTTCTCCTCCTCATCCTCCTCTTGGGCATACACTCTTGGCTACCCACTGATGGATGGCAAAAACAGAATGAGGTTCCTCTTTTTTCTTTTTATTTAGTATGTTTTGTATTGATTTGAGAGAGAGAGGAAGGGAAAGGGAGAAAGGAACATAGATCACCTGCTTCCTGCACGATCCTCGAACCTGCAACCTGGGCATGTGCTCTGACCAGGAATCAAACTGGTGATTTTTTGGGATGCCAGATGATGTCCAACTAACTGAGCCACACCATCACACCTTTTTAAAAAATATATTTTATTGATTTCAGAGAGGAAGGGAGATGGGGAGAGAGATAGAAACATTGATGATGAGAGAGAATCATTGATTGGCTGCCTCCTGCCTCCCCACACTGGGAACTGAACCCCCAGCCTGGGCACGCACCCTAACTAGAAATCAAATCCTGACAACTACTAAGCCACACCAGCCAGGCACCATCATATCTTTTTAACTAACTTATTAACAGCTAATAAACTGGCCTAAATAAGCTAAATGTCAATAAAGGAATCACTGATGAGGCACCCCTAAAACAAAAAAGGCATCCTTTGCACTGATGAGACATAAATAGAAACTGTCTTTGGAACTAGCCCCCCCCCCCCCCCCTTTGTAGCCATTTTAGGATAACAAAGTAATGGCAGGGTTCAAAGAGTTAAGAGCCAGCCTCTCTCCTGTCTTTTTAAACATAGAAATCTAAGCCCCATCCCTTCCCCTCCCCCAGAAAAAAACCCTTGGCTTTAAGTATTAGACCTTCCTTAGCTATGGGAGGTTATAAATTAAACATGCAAAAACATTCTTTCAGAATACCAAAACCTACTTCTTAGTACAAATAATACCATTATGTGTGCCCTCTCTACCAGATATTTTAAATACTCTATTCAAAGTATTGTCTCATTCCAAGGTTGGTTCTTCCCTCTTCTATAATTTTCTGTGAAGTGTCCATGTCTCATCATTTTTGGCTTTGGTTATTAGTTGTTTGGATTATTTCAGCTATTTTTATATTTTATTTCTCCAATTACATAACTCTTAAAGGGTTCGAGAAAACCTGCTATTCTTTAGATTCCTCTCTAACTTAACCAAATGCCTTGATCAGCGTGGGTGCTCAAAATATAATTTGATTGGAGAACAATGGTAACTGAAGTGATCCCCGTAACTGTAAATTTACCACATAATTCAATTATTGCTGAATGTTTGGTATAAGAAGTGGTCCTACAATTGAGTATAATTTATGGTGACATGTAAACAAGTAAATATGATGTGGTTATTCTGCCATTTGTTTTTGTCCCATCAGAATTAAGTGCAAACTGTAGTTTTAGGGTCTAAGAAAATGGTGGAAATCGTATCTCTTGCTCACTCTTACTCCAGAAGACAAAATAAGAATGGGACCACCGGAGTAATAACTCATGGCTGTCACCAGGGCGCCCCAGGGGACCTTCCTTGTGGGATGCACCCTGCAGGAATGTAATATGCAAAGACAGGTTTCTGCCGCTGCTTCTGGAAAGGGCAGCAAATCAGCAAGACAAAAGCTTCTATTTTTAAGCGCCAGGTTCATCTTGGGTTTGGGAACCCAAGAAGGTACACAGTTTTCTCTAAGAATCAGCAGCCGCTCTTACGATGTCCTTAAAGGGAACTGACAGGCCAACTTAGGTGACCCAGTGTCTTTGCAAGCCAGAGACTCTGAAGTCCTGTGGCCTGTGCCCTGGGGTCAATGTCAGTCCTGACTCTGCTGGCCCTCTGGCCTGAGACCAACCACAATACTCAACAGAAAGGGCACCAGGCATGCTACCAGGCGATGTCCCGGGAATCATGTTTTTTTAATCCATGGATTAAATTCACAAGTAAAATGGAACATATAGAAATCAGAAATTTACCCAAGCCTTTCATTATAAAGAAAATCAAGTCCTCTAATAATCTGCTGATTTTCTTTTCGTTCATTTCATCGAAAAATATCTATTAAGTGATAACAATGTGCCAGACACCATATTATGCTGGGGACACTGCAGTGAACAAATCAAAGTTTCTGCCTTCACAGAAGGCACATTCCAGAAAGGACCAGAATTTACTAATGAAAGTAACTAGTGTGAGTCTGATAAAACCACCATGTATCAGTCTGAATAACTATATTCTAAACAAGCAAAAGATATTATTGAAGACATGGACACCAGTATATAAATATCTTCTAAATGGCCTCCCAAAGGTGTTCCTTTTATTTTTTTAATCCTCACCTGAAGATATTTTTCCATTGATTTCTAGAGAGAGTGGAAGGGAGGGGAGAAACAGAGAGAGAGAGAAACATGGATGTGAGAGAGACACATGGATTGGTTGCCTCCTGCACGCGCCCCAACCAGGGCCGAGGTACCTGCTCTTGACCGGAATCAAACCCCGGACCCTTCAGTCGGCACAATCCACTGAGCCAAACAGGTTAGGGCCCAAAGGTCTTCCTATACACACCTGATCCACAGGCTGCCTAGCCTCTTCTCGCCTCCTTCCAGTGCACTTCCTCTCATTTCCCTAAGAGGCCCTCACATGACCACACGAGAAGCTTCCAGTGACTGCGGTTTAACGAACTCTTTCTTACACAGAAGAAAAGAAAGAGGGCACTTTACTGCAAGTCACAGCATTTAGACCAGAGTTCATGGGAACCATATTTCTTTTCCTAACATTATTGTTAATTTGATGGATTTCAGAGCTTTCATGTCTATAGATGACTTAAATGTGGCTCTTCCTTTCAAGCACATGAACAGTGGTTCTTCCGCATTTCTGTTAATTCACCCCAAAAGTGCCAACAGACTGCCCACTCGCAAATCATCCCGATCACATCAACAGACTTAGGTTTACAGAGAAGCACAGTCGTAACCCCTCTCAGCGCTAAGAATTCTGTCTCAACCAGATAAAATGACTGACTTTATTTAATGAACTAAGTTTTAGTGTCCTTCCCAGCCTTTACTAGAATTGTCGTTACACATCATGTATCAATTTCAGCTTCACAAGTATTTGGATACGATTTTAAAATCCCAAAAATTGGAGATATGGAGACAAATCTGGGAACATATATTAAAATGAATATTTATGCATAATGCAAAGACACTGGACACTGCCACCCAAGTTGTTTGCATGTAGTACAGAGGAAATAAGGAAATTATCAGATTACCTAACTTAGGCTAAAAAGTATCCATGTGCATCTCCTTTGTTGCTTTAGTTGAACAGATGAGAAAAAAATTTTAATTCATTATCTGCTTTTAAAAATTGCAAAAATAATTCAGATCAATCTTAGCTAATACCGTAACAATTCAAAAAAAAAAAAATTCTGACGAGGCCTTTTAAAAAGTAGAGAAACCAATTTTCCACCATTCAATTGTATGCAGTTTCCCTTCAAGCCCATGGGCTGCAAAGCAAAAGCTGAGCAGAAGTGAGTGAATCCGGCTGCAGCCAACCCTGGGCAATTAATTGTTCACATCTCTGGAAGAAATCCAGAATTTCAGAAGGTGTGTGCATGTGTCTGTGTGTGTGTGCATGAGCACCTGGGGTGTGTCATGCATTTTCCCCCTGAAAAACAGAAGTATTTACCTCATGGTTAGATTTTAAAAAAATAATTATTGAGCAAGTTTAGAAATCCATGAAAATCACTCATTCCAAAGGTAACATTTAAAGAGACTAATCTTATTCCAATAGTTTTTCTTTCATCCATGTGAAACTAGAGAGCTGGTTCCAGAAATCAATGTCTAGATGTCTAGCAGAATAATTTCATAAAATGACTTAAATTCATCACTGGAATAATTATAGTATTTTACTGTAATTTAAATTTTTATTATTTTATCCATTTCTGATTTAAGAATAATTATATGATTTGTACTCTGCAGCACAGATTCTAACCAGTAAAACACTCCAAAATTTTAGTGTGTCTGTAACTTGGACAAATTCATGGTGTCTTAACTATTTCTAGAATAACATTTTGCATCCCGGTTCACTACCTTTGTACCCTCGAATGGGGGCATTTGGCGTATGAAATTGTACAGCCACTTTTAAAGACAGTTTGGAAGTTTCTTATAAAACTAAACATACTCTTCTTATAAGATCCAGCAATCATGTTCCTTGGTATTTACCCAAATGAGCTGAAAACTTACATCCACAGAAAACCTGCACACAAATGTTTGCAGCAGCATTTTTCATACTTGTCAAAACTTGGAGGCAACCAAGAGGTCCTTCAATAAGTAGGTGAACAGATAACTGTGGTGCATCCGGCACTGGAGTATTATTCAGTGCTAAGTAGAAATGAGCTACCAAGCCACAAAACATATGAAGGAACCCTACATGCATATTGCTAAGTGAAAGAAGCCAATCTGAAAAGGTTACACACTGTCAGCTTCCAAGCACATGACATGCTGGAAAAGGCAAAACTAAGGATGGGCAAAAAGATCAGTGGTTACCAGAGGGGAGGAAGGAATGAATTAAGTGGAAAACAGGGGCTTTTCAGTGAAACTGTGTGGGATCTATGATCTGTAATAATAGATAAATGTCATTATACATTTGTCAAAATCCATAGAATTCACAACACAAAGAGTAAACTCTAATGTAAAGTACGGACATTAGTTAATGATAATGTATCAGTATCAGGCTATCAGTTATATCAAAAGCACCACACTAATATATATATAAGTGGAATAACAATAATCAGTAACAGGGGAAAGTGGAGGTGAGAGGATGTATATGAGAATTCTGTATATTCCATTCAATTGTTCTGTAAACCTAAAACAGCTCCAAAAATATAGTAAAGTCTACTATTTTAAAAATTGAAAACATTTGAAAGTTGTTAAGTGAAGATGTACTGAAATAAAAGAGGTTAACTCAAAAGTACCTCTCTCTGAGGATTGTTTACTGAGCTAAGTATCAAAGGAGCATTTGCCACATCCTAAAGTCTTGAAGGGCCCTGTAAATTCAAGGAATGCTCCCTCACCTACAGAAATCTTTTCCAGGTTGAAGTTCACCTACCTACAAAGAGAACGGAAATTCACTTCCTAATGCAAGAAAGGCAAATCCCACTGAGAACTAAAAAACCATCCAGAGGCAAGGGAATTGAGGACAGGGAGCATCATATTTACAACCAAACTTCTTTTAGCCTCAACAAGAAGCCCAGGAGTCCAGCGGGTGTTGTCCAGTGGTTGAGCGTTGACCTATGAGCCAGGAGGGTAAGGCTCGATTCCCAATCAGGGCACATGCCCAGGTTGCAAGATCTGTCCCCAGTAGCTGTGCAGGAGCAGCCTATCAATGATTCTCTCTCATCATTGATGTTTCTAACTCTCCCTCTCCCTTCCTCTCTGAAATCAATAAAAATACATATTTAAAAAAAAAGAAATCTATGAATGAATAGCAGTCAGTCACCTTTGGCTTGGGAGGTTAATCAGCTGGCTCATTACCAGGAATCCCAAAGTAACTTTTCTGAAGGATTTCCCAGCTAAGCGGTGTTGACTGTAAAAACAAACCCTCCTTCTGAGGAGCACATATGTTTATGCACTATTGTAAAAGTTCAGGGTAGTTATTATTGAGTTGTCACAGGCCCATTAATTATCCACTACACTGTATTTAGCTTTACTCCAGTAAATCTTTTTTAATTACCCAGCCTGCATTTACAGAGCATCTTTATTTAACATGCTCCCAACTCTGTTTATGTTTATGCCTTTTCCAATAGCTCATTAAATAAGAGTTCTTAACCAGGACTATCAGAACCTTCAGTGCGAACCAGCCAAGCCCACTGAAAGGGCTTTTATTTCACTCCCTCATAACAGAGCAGTTTAAAGTTCCCAATATTGTTCTAGTCCAATTCTCACCTGTTCTTGTCCCTGCCTCTGAAGAGTACAAGAGACATCCTCCTCCGTTACTTCCAGACTGCCAGTCAGCCTTCCCCACTGCTACAAGGCAACTGAGAATGCATTTCTGAAAGTGTTCCCTGAGCCTCTATTCACGAACAGAATCAAGGCCAGATACTGAGGAAAGCACCCCAGTCCCTGGTTAGTTTGGCCCCAAACTCAACCCACCTGCTCACGTTCTTCCCCTCACAACTTCCACTTCAGTCCTTTACAGAACACAGCACGTAGTGTCTCTTCCCTTCTTTCCTTTCTGTTCGGAAGTCTCGTAGGTCCCACTGATACGTTACTCCCTCCTGAAACCTTCCAGACAGAAGTCCCCCTGTTGGCCCTACCCTCCCAAGCAATTCGGTTCCTGCCATTGTTGATGCTTGATGCCCTGAGGTATAAGCAGGTGGAAGTGAGACAGGGAGTGCATTTCATGGACCTTGGTGTGCTCAGAACCTGCCCACAGTGAATGATTGGTAACTGTATTACATGAATGAATGAAGGCATTTTCACTCCAGGCTATTTGAGTTTAATGACATTTTTACATTCTCTGTGTTTTCCAGCATATCCTAACCTACATAACCACATGATCAGCTGAATACATAGAGGAAAATCATTAGAAAAATAACAGTAATGTAGATACACATGTTTCTTAAAGCATATTACTTGGGATTAAAAAAAATCTAGTCAATCAGAACCCATTGCATGTCATGAACATTAAAAATATTTGGAGTCCTGGCCAATGTGGCACAGTTGGCTGGAGCATCATTCCATGCACCTAAGGATCTCGGGTTCAATTCCTGGTCAGGACACATACCCAGGTTGTGGGTTTGTTCCCAGGTCAGGGTGCATGTAGGAGGCAACCGATCGATGTTCCTCTCAGATTGATGTTTCTCTTTCTCCCTCCCTCTCCCTTCTTCTTGTTCTAAAATCAATTAAAAAGAAAACATTTGGAAATCACTCAATCTCTTGGAAACATTATACTTTGCAAAGATGCCATTGATCTAAAAGAAAAAAATACATTTTTCATGAAATGCCACCCCAAAATAAGTTATAATAAGACTGCAGTTGGAAAGCCCTTTCTAAGCAACTCATATCCACTTTGGGGGAGCATCTTTTAAATAGGAAGAAGGGGATTCTTTTGATCTTTAGAGATGAACATTTAGAATTGCTTTTATAAAGATCCTGATTCTAAAGATTTAAATTGTGTGCATTTGAGAATGAATTTTTTAGTTGTGACTGCTTCTGAAAATGTTGAATTGTGTGCATTCGAGAATGAATTTTCTAGCACTTACATATGCTAGGCTATTATAGAGTTGGTCCTCTGAGATAGGTCTTAGAGAGTTGAATTTGAAGTTATGTCACGTAGATGTAAATCCTGTTGGTCTCAGAGGGAGAGACGTGACTGAAAGAGGGGCTCTGCCTTGCATGCCTGTGGCTGAATTTCTAATTCATAAACAGATGTGGGGTAGAATGATAGTATATGCAAAGCATGACTGCATGCAAACTGAGGATTTAAATATAGGTTAATTACACACTATTCACACTGGACTGGAGCCTACTTAATATTCTTTAGTGTCACAATTTCCCAATGGCAATAACATGTATTTTACCAGTAGGTATCAAAAGAAACTGACACATTTTGGATAAAATTGATCCATAATATCTGTGTTTGAAATTTGGTATAAAATATCAATCCCCTGAATAGTATATTAGAAATCTAGCCTGGGTTAATAAAATATGAATATCGTTCCCCAAATGGATATGCAATTAGGTGTATAATATGCTCCATTTACATACCACATTTCATAGAATCATAGATATGGAAGAGTCTTTAGAAATTATTTGAAGTCTCCTACCCATCATTTTATAGTTGAGAAGCTATAGCAGAGTCAAGAATCAAATCTGACCTCCCTTAATCAGGTGTGTCCCTCCCTTTCCTGGTAGTCAGAGGAGAATCCCGTCATTGGTCTTAACTAATTCCCACTGGTGTCAATAAAATTTAACTCATTGCAGTTTTCAGCACAGTTGCCATCAGAAAGGTCAGGAAATGCTGCTCCAGGTGATTCTCTTGGATTAATCGTGGAGTGGGAAGGTAGGGGAAAGCATAGATTTGGAAGCTGAAGTCATGAATGTGAGTGCAGACACTTGCTGCTTAGTAGCTGTGTCCACTTGGGCAAGTCTCCTACCTTCTCTGAACCTCAGTCAGTTCATCTTAAATGACAAGAATTATAATATCTACCTGGAGAGGCTGATGAGAAGACTGGATGGTTGAATATGAGTGAATGTGCTTGGCAAACTACAGCGGCGCTTTCGAAGGTTTAGTCTTTATTGTTATCACTAGGGGCCCGGTGCACGAAATTCGTGCACTGGGTGTGTGTGGGGGGAGTGTCCCTCAGCCCAGCCTGCCCCCTCTCACATACTGGGAGCCCTCAGGCGTTGACCCCCATCACCCTCCGATCGCCTGATCGGCACCTTGCCCAGGCCTGACGACTCCGCCAGAGGTGTCAGGCTTGGACAGGGAACCCCCATATCCCCCTGATCACTGGCTCTGGCCCCCGCCCAGGCCTGAGGCCTCTGACCCAGGCTTTAGGCCTGGGCAAGGGGACCATCATATCCCCCCAATCCCCGGCTCCGCCCCCCACCCAGGCCTGATGCCTCGGCCAGAGGAGTTGACCCTCATCACCCTCCGATCACCAATCACCGGATCGGCCCCTTGACCAGGCCTGAGGTCTCTGGCCTAGGTGTCCGGCCCGGGCAGCGGGGACCTGCAGCTGCAGCGGCCCCGCGATCGTGGGCTCCGCTTTAGGCCCAGGCAAGGGACCCCTAGCTCCCGGGACTGCCAGCTTCGACCGTGTCCAGCTCCCATCGCTGGCTCCACCCCTACTTCCTGCTATCACTGGCCAGGGCGGCAAAGGTGCCTGATTCTCCGATCATGGCTGGGGGGCAGGGCAAAGGCGGCCCCAGGGCCGCCTTTGCCCTGCCCCCCAGCTCTTAGCTCCCCCCTGGGTTTCCGATCACTGTCAGTGGCAGGGGGCTTCTTCCTGCTTTCCCTTTCTCCTCCCTGCATTGTGCCTACATATGCAAATTAGCTGCCATCTTGTTGGCAGTTAACTGCCAATCTTAGTTGGCAGTTAACTGTCAATCATAGTTGGCAGTTAATTTGCATATAGCCCTGATTAGCCAATGAAAAGGGTATCGTCGTACGCCAATTACCATTTTTCTCTTTTATTAGATAGGATTAAATACTATTAAACCACCATATAAGCTCAGCATGTCCTTAGGCCCTCAGCAAGGCAGGGAGCAGGGAAGACATTGAGAGTTTTATCTCCCAGAGAGTCTGTCTTTCCCAGTAGGTAATCTTATTCGCAAAATCCATTAAGTCAACTTGCCCCAACAGTGAAACCACTCCCTGTGCATTCCCTGGTAACTTGTAGCAAAGTCTTATTCTTAGTATTTTGAAACAATTCACTTTGGATTTCCCCTCTTCTCACTTCTCAGGAACTGAGCTCTAACATTATCTAGAGCAGCTCTGCCCAATAGAAAAATAATGCAAGCCACCCATGTAATTTTAATTTTCTGGTAGTCACATTTAACAAGTAAAAAAACAAAAAATTCCCTGGGTATCTGACACTCACAACACACTTTGATTGTAAACAGACCTACTTCCAGTGCTCACCTGCCATGTGTAGCTAGTAGCTACCATATTGAAAAGCCATGCAGGTCGAGAGCCTGGCAGGATGACCATGCCTACCGATAAAGCCGACAGAGAAAAATTAACTTAGTAACTCTCCACAGAAACACTGAAGGACCCTAAAGGAAACAATCACATCCCAGCACATAGACGGGGAAAGAGCCCTGGCAACAAAAGTGACAGTATAGCAACACCAGCTGTTGTATGAAAGGGAAATTAGAAAACTATTACTCTGAAAAGAAGCACTTCTGGGAAGGTCATCCTTTTCTATTTTGTTTAATGTGAAAAAGGGAAATTTGTGTAGCTATAGCTACACAAATATACATTTTATAAGGCACCATTCTCGTTATCTCGTTATTCTACAATACAAACAGTGCCGTGTTTTGTCATATTGTCGAATGTTGTATTTCTCACTTGGGAGGATAAACAGTAAAGTATGAAATCAGGCTGAACCATCTTATTTTTTCCCATGGGATAGCCTGCCTTGTGGGCCTTATGGGTGACTGTGAGGAGGTGAACTGCAGGGAGCAGGTGGATTGACAATCCTTCCTTATTATTACCTAAAAATACCCTGGGAACTCCTGGCCAGCGCCTGCGCTTGCAGGCCTCGATGCCTAGCTCCATCTTCTTCTATTCCTCCCTTGGTTCCTCTTTCCCAGTGTAGACACACAGACTAAAGGCAAGGGTGAGAGATGCCTGGCTACCTGCTCCACTTGACATCTATTGGCGGAAGGGCCTTTATTCACCCTCATGGCCGCTTCTCTCTCACAAAAGTGTGAATAAGAATGCACAGCCAGCCCAGCTCCACCTCTCTGAGCAAAGACTACAATCCTATGTCTTGGCAAAAGGTGCCAGCCCTACATTCCTCTCCTCATTCTCTATCCTTGCGGTCTGGTTACTCTAAACCCAATACTTTCCTTAGTGGCCACCTACATTAAGAAGGTCTGGTCTTTCTCTCACTACCCAATGTCTACCCCATCCCAAATGAGAGCATGGCACAAGGTCAGAGTACAGTGTAAAGCTGTGTGAGGTGGGCAGTCAACGTGCTGAATTATTTTCCTAAAGATCAGCTGTGAACAATAAAACTACCATGTGATAGATTTTTAATAAAAATTCACTAAAATTTTTCACTTTCTATACCAATGGAAGATGTCATAGTTTTCTTTCTTATATAAGAAGGTTCCTTTGGCCCTAGCTGGTTTGGCTCAGTGGATAGAGCGTCAGCCTGTGAACTGAAGGGTCCCAGGTTCGATTCCAGTCAAGGGCACATGCCCAGGCTGTGGGCTTGATCCCCAGTAGGGGGCATGCAGGAGGCAGCCAATCAATGATTCTCTCTCATCAATGATGTTTCTATCTCTCTCTTCCTCTCCCTTCCTCTCTGAAATCAATAAAAATATTTTTTTAAAAAGAAGGCTCCTTTGTCTGTGTATGTGTCTACCCATTACAATTTCTAAGCACCAACCCTCACTATCATACTGGGTGAGCTAACTTTGGTGACAAAGCAAGTTAACATGTCAGGATCAACCATAATGTCCAGCCCCATTAGCTTACCCTCACCATTGCATCTGAAAGGGATTCTCCTTCTTCTATAGCAGCGTAGATGCCTCTCTGCTTCTCAAGCTTTTATGTGTGTACTAATCTGTACTAATCCCTTGGGGATCTTCAAATTCAATTTGTGATTAAACAGGTTTTGGGTGAGCCTGAGAAGCTGCATTTCTGAGATACCTCCAAGAGAGACTGATACTGCGGCTGCAGATCTTACATTGAGTTGCAAGGCAATAGCTCTACTCTTAGCATGTATCAGACAGATTTCAGGGGTATGAACATGACTGGCCTCCTTTCTTAAACAGTGACAGCATATCCTTTTTAATATAAGTTCCTTGCTGTGGTTTTAAGCTGATGTGTTGTGGAATCCCTAAAAGTGTATAATCTCAGAGGGAAGGCGGGGTAGGTGGGTGGGTGGGTGGGAAGAGATTAACCAAAGAACTTGTATGCATATATGCATAACCCATGCACACAGACAATAGTGTGATGAAGGCCTGGGGCAGGGGGCAGGTGTGAACTAGAAGGGGTCAATGGGAAAGAAAAGGGGACATCTGTAATACTTTCAACCATAAAGATTTTTTTAAAAACTTATCATTAGCCACTTATTTCTTTGTCATGCTATTCTCAGCAACTGATTAGAATGCCCAAGTAGTAATTAGTCAATGAGCTATTGATGAATTTGCACATATCAATAGTGATTGAGTAAGCACCTGCCTTTAATCACAGCTCTCTGCCATTCCTGCAGTGGAATGAGAACTTGGTCTCTATTCTTTGGTCTTACTCTCAATATCTGACCAGGCAGAAATTATATAACAAGAACATCAATGAAAGAAATTTCCTTCTAGTTTTACATTTTGAAGCATGAAAACCATGATTGGCATTTGTGAAGCCCTTGAATTCAGATTCTTACCTACATTGACTGTTAGCAAGTCTGTTTCCAGCCTCGCTTGGATTCCCATTTGTGATGACATGCCTTGCTTGGCCTTCGCCCTCTGGCCATTGACCTCTTGCCCATATCTGATGTGTGTGATAACAGGGCTCTCAGGTCAAATACCTTCAGATTGTAGATCGCTCTGGTGCCCTAATATCAAACTGATCCCATAAACGTAACCATTGTTATCACAACTTCAGATCCTCCACTTACTCATTTGATTCAAAACTTATTTTAAAGTAGATAGTGTGTCTGTAAGTAATTGTAACTCTTATTGATTACCTTTCAGAAGTATGAACACAGCTAATATGTATGCTTTCACTAGGATGGTATTATGTTACCTGTTTCTATCTAGAACTCAATTTGTCAAACCCGACCATCACTAAATTAGGAAAATTCCCAAAGGACGTCTGCAGCTGCTACTCTTAATAGTAGTACATCCCCTAGAAATACGAAATCCTATGGTACATACTTCCTAATTTCTGTTATAACAATAGACCCAAGTATTGTAAATCGCTTTGGGGCATCTTCTGGAACTGACCTACATTTAAAAAAAAGAAGATTGTTATTAATTTTACTTTTGTAAAACAGGAAATTAATTGAGAAGCTGAAAGTTTATCAAAACAAAAGAAGCCTTTACAGATCCTTTCCCCTGCCTTCCTGAAGGACTTTTTCTTCATTGTTATGTTATATTGATACCATGATTATGCCATGTGAACTAATGATGGAAATTATGGGGAATCATTTTGCTACATTGGCTACCTTTGTTTTAGTTATTGACACTCTGCTACTGAAAAAAAGACCTGAAAAGTAAAGAATTCAGCCCAAAACTAGTATCATTATTCATAACTATTACCTGAGCTACAGAAAGAGAAATCCAAACTGCTTTTGACATGGTTGAAATCTCCAGATGGGTGGTTCATAAAGGTGATTTTGTCCATCTTAAATAGAGTGTGCTTGATGGGGAGTCAAATCAAAGTCATTTCATAGACCAGTGGTTCTCAACCTTCCTAATGCCGCGACCCTTTAATACAGTTCCTCATGTTGTGGTGACCCCCAATTTCATTGTTACAAATTGAACACAATTAAAGCATAGTGATTAATCACAAAAACAATATGTAATTATATATGTGTTTTCCGATGGTCTTAGGCGACCCCTGTGAAAGGGTCGTTCGACCCCCAAAGGGGTCGTGACCCACAGGTTGAGAACCGCTGCTATAAACCCTAACTTTTCTATATATTCGTGATTTTCTGTTTGATTAATCCTCACCCACCTCCCACACTGCCCACTGCTTTGTTTACCTCAAGGATTCCCTTGACAGGAAAATAGGGCATATGCATAAATTAAACAAAGTAGGACTGGTTCAAACAGCCTACTTATGAGTCATGAAGATGAGCATGCCTCAGATGATTTTAAAACAAGTACTTTTCTTGTAATTTAAAAATCTGAAATGCTGTCATGTCATGGGATTGAAATTGTCCAGCTCCACAACAAATCCCTAATACCCAAGGGATCCAGTCAATGCCCATGAGTGAAGGTTAATGCTTCCTCCTCTTCTTGGAGCTGAGTGTAACATACCCCTATTCTTTAACGAGTACAGCCCTGGACACAGAATCGCTGTATAGGGTTTAAACTCGATTTCCAGCACATGAGATCAGTGACAGTGTAGCCTAGGTCAAGCTTTTCACTTCAAAGCAAACCTGGCTCTGACAACAGCTTTCTCATTGACATAACAGGTAGCTCCTTTTAAGCCTGTGAAACATTGCTCCTATTGACTAATCACTGCACTCCAGCTGTGCATCCCTTACTACATGAACTGTAGATGCCAACTTTAGTTTCCCAATCTATATGGTATATATCTTTTAATTTGTTATAAGTTAACACTTTTACCATCAGCTCCAAATATTTAGATATGTTTTTGTGAAAATAGCTTCATTAGATTATAACTAAAATTCAGAAATGAAACAAATAAGTTACATCATACAAATAAGCTTAAGATTGTCTTTTCATGTATAAACATCAGTTCCTAGGGATTAGACAACAATATTACCAAATCTTGGAAATCCTCTGTAGAGTCCCCTTTGACTTATATAAACAGAGAAACGGTGTAACAATGGCCTTAGAAGAATAAATTCAGAAGTTCTGGTGCCTATACTCTGGGCACTGGGCAAACAAGTAATTTACAATAAGATCAAGATCAGAATTTTAGACGAGAAAAAACACTTGGGTTTTTTTATTTTTTTTTATTTATTTATTTTTACCAATCACTTCATACAGATAGAAACATGACACTCAGGAGAAAGAAACTGAAAGAAGATCTAAACTGTGTGGGACCCCAAAGTCTGTGCTACCTCATCTACCATGTTGCTACAGGTAAGTGAGAGCACTTAGGTGACCTGTCTGGGGTCTGAACTATGGAGCTGCCAAATCATCTCTCTGACCCTTCACTGAGTCTAATTCCCCAGAGGACAGCTGCCTCTCTAAACAAGATCATCACTGGTATTCTAACTGATGCTTTATCTCATCTTAGAGTTAGGAAAGATCGAATGGTATCATACAGACCACTTCCTGCCTCTAGGGAATTTCTATCTCCATTTTAACTCTTCCTTAATTTCCCTTGCAATCAGTAGTAATCTGTACCAGTTCTATCCATGTACTAGGTGGTGGTAGAAATACTAGTGGGAGCTACAAACTTTGAGTAGATAAACAGGAATACCCAAAATACCAAATATCACTCTGTACATAAGGATATTCTCAAGCAATCAAGTGTAGGTAAGAATTAAGGGGAAAATATCTATCCCAAATCTTCCCCAGTCTGGCTTTTCTATCAACAAGAACAGGAATGCCAAATTAGGATTCTAAATGAATCTTTCTCAGAGGATAACTGGCATTTTGTAAAATGTAGCCCCATTTCCCTAATGATGGTAATCTAAATGATTTGTCATATCCTTTCTAGGTAACAGTGCACTTTTTCAGATTCATTGTACCATTAGAAACTCAAGAAGCCACCAAGCAGCAAGTTCACTACATTCTCATAAAGAAGAAAGAATAATGTCTGGGCCTCATTCACAGATCAGTAAATATTCATTGGGCATATATTCCTCCACATGGAAGCCCCACACCCACGAGAATAACTTGTTAAGGACTTGCGCACCAGCCATGCCAACAGTTACAAAGACACCATCATATAGCTGGAGGGAAGTCAGAATGATGCAATGCCATTCAAAATTATATTTCCTGTTGAGAATTATTAAATGTGTTGTCCCCGAAATCCATCTATGTATTACAACTATGTTATGAGATTACCGCTGGTAAATATTGTCTCAGGACTAGCACCACACTGCACCTTATATTTGATAATTCCTGGTCTTGCTTCTAGAGGCCTAGTTAGTGTGCCATGCAAATTCTAAAGCAAGTCCAAGAACTGTGCTAGTCAGATCAGCCAGCAAGTCTATGCAAAGGGAATCATTCTATTTATCTGTTTCTCAGTAACTAGTGCAATTTAAATTCATAGGTAGACTATTTCATTCAAACTGTAAAATTTGAAACCTGTTTAAGAGCAAGTTGTGTACTTGAATATTCAGACATTAAGGAATTTTTATAAGTGACTGAGCAAAGACTTTCAAAGCTACTGACTCAAGGATTTGTAGATGCTGTTCAAAAATGATAGCATACATTTGTATAGATATAACTTTCAGCTGCTCTGTGGAGTTAGTCTGCAATTTCATTGTGAAGCAAACAGTGTATTATTCAAAGAAATGGAAAAAATTACAAACTTTGCACTTGTTATTGCAAAGGTATTAAAACTTACCGCATGAATTTATGCATAAATTATTCCAACTCATACCAAAACCCAAGTCAGTTCTCAGGAAACTGTCTGACTGTATGTGGATTTACATGGTAGGTAAGTCAGAGATTTAAATACCAAGCCCAGGACTCAAGGACATTGCATGGATTTTTTTGATGCTCCACTGGAGATACCGGGTTCATAAAGCAATGAATAGATTTCAAAGTGACACAACTCCAGTATTTCAAGCAAACTCCTTCTTTGTCATCCACAAAAAAGCAAAGGTTAGTCCACTATGTTTAGAGCAGCATGTAATGATGGAAACTGTCAAAATCTCAGGGCTGGAAGATAATCTTGTTTAATCCTCTGTATAATAGTTAACGTCTCTTCTTCTGCAACTCTGCTTAAAATTTTCCGAACAATCCTTAGACACTTCAGTGACAGGGAACTCACCGCTTCTAAGGAATCTTAAATGACCTTAAGATCCCTTTCACCACTTAAATAATTCATCTTTACATAAAATTCCACTGCCTCTTCTAGGTTAAAATATTTTAGTGCTTTCTAGCGAGCTCTCAAGTTTTTAGGCTCCTCTTCTACCAAATCATCTTCAATCTCATTAACCATATTTCATGTTGCTTTTTCCCCCTCCCATGTAAATTTTGAATTCTAGCATAGAATGTAATGTAAAGAGAAAAATATGAAAAATTCTCCAAGTTTCCACATATGTAAAATGAAAGTGCTTCTTCACAGATTATTCTGAGAATCAAATAAGATAAAAGATATGGAAGCACTCTGAAAATTAAAGTGTGATAAAAATATAAGGAATAAGTTTTTAAAGACCAGGAAACCTAAATTTCAATAAGGTGAAGACCACAGTAGCCTTAGAACAAAGAAATCTTCAAAAAATAACAAAATAAATATTTGTCAAGAATCTACCTTAGTATAAATACAATTTAAAATGGCAACAATCTATTTTTTTGGAAGAAACTTTTGCACCATGTTGGGCCTATTATATGCCCCAGTTATATCTAATATCAATCTCTTTAAAATCAATACATTTCCATGAATTAAAGAAATATGACTGAGTTGGAGGGGAATTGATTGCATGTCCTCTGAAACTCAACATTTTGCCGTTCCTCTGGGTAAGACCTATTAACACTTTATAACAATCCCTTCCCCTTATAATCCTTCAATGGTTTCTCAATGCCTTCAGAATAAAATCTAATTGTCCAGCCCAACTAATTCTCTAGTCTCATTTGTAGCTACTACCTCTCACTCACTCTATTCCAAACACACACTTAACCTGTCTTGTTCTTTCTTGCCCCTCCGCCTTCACAATAATCATATCCAAGGCTTTACAGCCAATGCCCCACTTTTTTCAGATAGCAGATTTCCTCATCATTCAAACCTTTGTTCCAACATTCACTGCTCTAGAGTCTTACCTGAATGGCTTAGGTGGTTTGAATTTCCTGTTTCTATTATGGTGCTCACTTATTTCCTTGTGTTAAAATTATTTATCTACTTTTCTATCTTCCTTGTCAGACAGTAGATTCCTTGAAAAAAGATCTGTATTTTATTCATCTTGGGATAATTAGTAACTAGCACAGCACCTTGCATAGACTTGGTGCTCAATATATGATGACTGAATAAACTAATGAATATGCAGTAGAGGGAACACAAATATACAGAAAATGACCACTCAAATTCAGAAAAGGGCACCAATCTTGCCTGACCTATATCAGAATTCAGAACCAACTCAGAATCAATAAAGATCTTTTTCAATAGCCAAAGGGGTAATCTATATGTTCTCTATTTTCGTACCCATTCCTTGTCTCTAGAACCTTTTTATCATTTGCAAAGAACTTACAATTCTTCACATACATTATACCATTTAATCATTAATGCTACTACAAGATCATGTTACTCAGCTGGGATTTAATACAACAACCTCAACATGTCCAAATGATATAGTAAGAGCACTGGACGTAAGAGTCTGGCAATCTGAGCTTAAGTCTATGTTCTTCCATTTAACTACTGGAGTGTTATTAGAAAGATCTCCTAACTTATCCAAACTGCAACTCCCATTTGCCATCCTTGGTCAAAGTAAATTGTCATTTTTATTTATTATTGTCCTTATTATCCAAGTTGGCATTTGGAGGCAGCTAACTGAGCCAGAAGGAACATACACTTGAGGGTAAACAGGCCGG
The DNA here is from genome assembly GCF_963259705.1 of Myotis daubentonii. Lineage (NCBI taxonomy): Eukaryota > Metazoa > Chordata > Mammalia > Chiroptera > Vespertilionidae > Myotis > Myotis daubentonii. The sequence continues at coordinate 26,291,867 of NC_081856.1, forward strand.
TTTTGGGTCCTAGCCACATTGCATAAAAGTTGAGTGATCTTGTGCCAGTTGCTTAATCTCTCTGAGCCATTTTCTCATATAGAGAGATACTAATGCTTTCCTCTTAGGCTACTGTAAAACTTAGATAAAATAAGGAATATAAGAACATATGTAGATTTTTAAGTGCCATATAAAATTGTTATTATAGTTCCTTTTTGGCCAGGTTTAAGAATGGCATAGAACAATGTTCCTCAAAGTGCTCTGTGTGCCACATTAAGTACAAGTTATTGACAACTGCACATTAGCCTATTAAAGGCTCTAAGAAGTCCTGCTGTAGAGACATCTGTTTAACCTGTCATTTTCCCAATATATTTGAATATGAAACACATGCTAATACCTTGTAAAACATCAAGTATGAGAAGAGCAGAAAAGCTATTTTTTCACCCCTGTGACTCTCATGATAGATGTTCAGAAACAAAATCCAAACTAGTAAAAAATAGTAAATACTCCCCCACTTTACTATAAAAGTGAGGGAGTATTTGCTAAAATAACAAATAAACAAAAACATTCAGGTAGAATTTTAAGAATAAGTCACAAATTCTGAAGGAAGAAGACATCTAGAAATAATTGATCAGGGGTATAAAGACTAAAGACTGTACTGATTGAGCATTTATGATTCCCACTGGCTGAACTATACTCCTAGCAACTTCTGGAATTATGTGAAAAAACAAGAAAGAAAAATACTTTCTCATTCATTCACAGGCACTGTTCCTTAAAAGGCATAATTGCTCTTTTCACATGGTAGCAAAAGTTCACTTCATTATTTCAAATGGCTCTTTCCAAGAATAAACTCCTGTGACTTTAAAAGTTGCCATTAATTTCCCAGTAGTAAATTTTAATTAAAATGAATATGTATCATTGCTTTCAGCAGTTGCCTTTGTAATAAATGTATAAATACATGTGAATCTGCCCAAAATATTTAGAATAGAAATTTCTGAACAAGCAAACACTTTGATGTTATTTCACAAGATTTTATCTACCACAAGCTTTTAGAATCTGGCCCTTACCTAAAGTAACTAGAATTTCATGGATATACAATGAGCAGTTACCAACTTGACTAAAATTTATTCTATTGATCTTAGAAAGCAGCATGTTAAAACATGAATAATGACCTCTGAGCTTTGAACCATTCAGTACTCTTGTGTTTCTGCAATATTTGTGTACTATTCATTAAAAAGAAAAGTTAGAAGAGGCAGAGGGATGTTCTAATTTAAGAAATCATAGTGGTCTAGTACAATAATCTTAGATTAGTTGCATTTCACTGGTTTGTTATCAAAGATGCATCTATCCCTTAAATTTCCATTCAAATATTCTACATTTAAAGAAGATGAAACTATTTAAGATGCATCTGAGTGTTAAATTCAATGAACTTTCTGAACCACTTTCAAGTCAGGTTAAAGTTTTAAGAAAATGAGGCTGTCTCAGATCATGCTTCGAACCCAGTTATCCCACCATCCCCCAAATATCTGAACCAGAATCCAGGAACAGTTATATTAGATAATTCAGATTTACATATTAAACACATTATTCTGAAATGTGGATAAATATCTAAAAATATTTCCAACAATACTTCCTCCCAGGTGACCATGCATTAGCAGAAGAAACTTTAGAGCAGTGGTTCTCAACCTTCCTAATGCCGTGACCCTTTAATACAGTTCCTCATGTTGTGGTGACCACCAACCATAAAATTATTTTCGTTGCTACTTCATAACTGTAATGTTGCTACTGTTATGAATCATAATGTAAATATCTGATATGCAGGATGTATTTTCATTGTTACAAATTGGACATAATTAAAGCATAGTGATTAATCACAAAAACAATATGTAATTATATATGTGTTTTCGGATGGTCTTAGGCGACCCCTGTGAAAGGGTCGTTCGACCCCCCCAAAGGGGTCGCGACCCACAGGTTGAGAACCGCTGCTTTAGAGCCTCTCAGGAAAACACTGTAGAAATGCTTAACAAAAGGGTGTCATTTGTGAACATGTTTCTCCAAGGGCTGGATCAGTTAACGCATTTGTCTGACAGCCTGTGGTTTTCCTTCTGCCTTCAGCCTTACCCTTCTTTTCCTCCTCCCCTTTGACAGCTTATCTGTATGACCAGTTGACCCAGTGTCTGTGGTCTTATTGAGATGTGTTTAGGCCCTTTTCTTACTTATTTCCCACTTCCCACATTTTATGTCTTGAAATAATAAACATCATTTCTAATTGGGAAAATGTTTGATGTAGAAGGAGTGGTAAATATAACTGCAATTAAAACAACTTCCTCAGTTCACAGAATTTGATAGCAATTTCCCATCCAGTATCCATCAGTAGGAAACATGGATAATTATTCAGTTAATAGACTGAGAAGGGTTTGCATTATATATATAATTTTAAAGGTGATTAAAAGTGATTTCCAAATTGTGCATAAAGTTTGCAAAAGTTACCAAATGCAATGCTAAGCAGATTAAAACTGCTAATCATATGCATTCTAGCCACTAAACAATTTCAGTAATTAAATCAAGCATTAGAGTTTTTCATCAAACTTGAAGAAGAGCACTAAGCTGTACGTCTTCACAGCAGTCACATTTAACTGACATTTTATAAAGTCCTTTGAGTCCAAGATGTGGAGGTCTCCGAGGTCAATTTGTCTGACTGCATATTATATACCACTTTTCTAGAAAGTATCTGCTTAAAAATAAAAGTTTCACAATCTCAAAGGTCACTGTCTATGGCAATGCTTACCCTGATTTACAAAGCAATAGTCCCAGGAAAGGTTGCAAAATAAATCACTGAACTTGCTCTTTTCAATAAAACACTATTGTTCATCACAAACAAGCATAAGTTTTTGGTTCTGTTCTACAAATGATTATTAACTTATCACAAAGTTCATCTTATCACCTAGCACAAAAATAACTATACATGAAATTGAAAAGGACACTGACATAGCAGAATGTAGCCCGGTACACTTGCTAGGATTTTTCATCATTTTACTTAGAGTAAGTCAATTTAAACCGAAAAGCTCTGGGATGTAAGATACAAAGAATTTTTGTAGATGTAAAATACTGCTTCAAAAGCTTTTAAAAACATATAAAAGTCCTAGGAACACATTCCTGAGTATACTGTTCCATTATATACCTAAATCCAGGCAGTGACTCCTCAAATGATGGTTCCCTCTGCCTGACAAGTTCAGCCTCATATGCCAGTTTGAAAGTGGAAGTGATACCCGTGTAAGGAGACTTGGTAGGGAAGATGACAAGTAGCAAAGAAGATGCCAAGAATGATTAAAGTTTACAAGATGCACCACCCCTTTTCCAAGTGTTCTTAGTTATATGAGCAATTAAATAAGGGTGATATTGCAAGATAACCATAAAGTGCCATCAGAAAAGTAAAGTCTGGGTCCCGTAAAGTGTACTAACTCATTTTTGGAGATACAGAGATATTAGATATTCTCAAAAAAAAGGCAAGCCGTGGCCCTACTAAGCTTTTTACTGGGAGCACAGTACTCCTCTAGCAGTGATAATTAAAATGTGGGTACTTTTCAGCAGCAACAACTCCCACCTAACTAGAATTAGCAGTTTTTCTCAGGGAACAAAAGAAGCCATCCAAATTGCAACATACACCTCAAATTCAACATAATAAAAAAGGATTTTCACATGATGTGACAAGGATTCTCTCCTACTCACTGAAACAGTGAGGGGGAAGGGTTGTAGCATATAAAGAGAGATACCAGTGAGGCAGAGTGGGGAGACAGAGGGATGAGGTGAGCAAAACCACTTTGCTGCCTTTCCCTCCTCACTTCCCTCCCACCCTAGGTTGTGATCACAAATTTTAAAAATGCAGGACCCAGTTTAAAAAAAAAACAACTGAGAGAGTATGACTAGGGTTACTACCACAGCAACCCTAAACGATTTTCGTGCAAAAGCAAAGCAGTGGGGATGTAGTAGCAGCAGCAAATCTCCCTCTTCCCCTACCCCTGATACGGTACCTCCAGATTTGCCCGAGCTGCAAGATGTGGATGAGTGACTGCAGGAGCCAGATGCAGAAGGAGCAGGAGGCAGACCTGTGTTTGCCGCTGGCCCCGCTGCTGTTGCTGCCAGTGTTGGGAGCGGCGATGTTGCTCTTGCTGGCGTTGGATGCTTGCCTTTGAGGCGTGGAAGGACGAACCTCTCCTTCCGCGGCTGCAGATCCACTTCTAACCAGCGTCTTGCAATCGGCTCCTGGCTGCGAGCAGCTGGAGGCGGCAGCGGCGGCGCTGTCCTCGGTGCTGAAATCGTGCACAAACCAGCGGAAGCTGAACACTTGCACTGAGAGCGAGCCAAGCACCACGAAGAAGAGCGTGAGTCCGAACCACCAGCGCTGGCCGCGCAAGTAGTAGTCCACGGCAAGCCAGATGTCCGTGCCCACGTCCGCAAAGTACACGGCCACGGCGGCCAGGATCCAGAGGCAGTCCCACAGCGAGTAGCGCCGTTGCTCCCCGCCCAGGCGCAGGCACAGCGCCGCCGAGCTTGCCCCGCCGCCGGGGCCACCAACGCTGCCGCCCGGGCCGCCGGAGCCCCCGGAGCCGCCGCCCGAGCCACCGCTGCCCGAGCAACAGCAGCAGCAGTGCGAACAGCCGCCGCCGTCCGGGCAGCAGCCGCCCCCAGCCGCCTCCTCGTCCTCGGCTCCCGACCCCGACGGCAAGCCCGGAGCCAATCCCTGCACCGAACCCGAGTGGTCCGAGTTCTGCAGCGGGGTGAACGCCACGTCGCTGCTCTTCTTCATTTTCAGCCTCCCGTCTGACTTAGCGGCCATGATGCCTCCAAACCGGAGGAGAACCCTCCTTTATCTGACACCTTTCCCCGCTGTCTCCTCCTCCCGCCACCTCCTCGCCTCGCCTCGGCTTCCCTCCCTGGCGTCGCGGCTCCCCCTCCTCCTGCTCCTGCGCCGGCTCGCCCGCCGCCTGCCGCCTGCCACCGCCCGCCGTACTGGGCGCTGGGCCGGGCTAGCGGCGCGCCCGGGGCCGGCAGGAGCGCCGCCTGGCTGCCTGCGCGGAGCCAAGCTGCTGGCGGCGCCCCACGCGCGCCCCTGCCTGCCGCCCGCGCTCTTGGCCGTCCCGGCCCCGCCGCTGCCGCCCGAGTCGCCGCCGCCGCCAGCAGCTGGAGCAGCAGCGGCCACCCCGGCGCTCCTCGGACAGGCACATTCCTCTCCTCCCCTCGCGCGCGCTCCCTCCTCCCTCTTCCTCTCCTCCACCAGCTGACTCCGAGGGAGAGGATGACCTCATCCCTTCTCTTCCAGCTGCCGCCGCTCCCACCCCGGCTCGGGAGGGGCGAGGGAAGAGGAGGGCCCCGGAGGAGGGGCCGGGACCTAGCCGAGCCGCCGAGTGAGGGTGGTGGGCTTGGCTGTCCCTGGGGTCGGGAGGAGCGGCCGCGGGGTTGCAGAGGAGACAGATCCCGGGGTTTCGGAGAACACTGGGTGAATTCGAGTCTTAGACCGACCATGGTGGGCGGGGCAGGAGGGTGCGAGAGGAAGGGTCCCGGCGGGTGTGGCGGTGGCCAGGCTAGGGAGGCGCCGGCCTCTTTGTATTCGTTCTGTTCTGCGGGTACCTGAGAAGGGCTGGGGCCGGAGAGGGTTGAGAGACTGGGTTTAACTGGTAGTCGCAGTGGGTGTGCCCAGCCGTGGAGAGCTGAGCTGGGAGACGGTGTGCAGAGCCCCTAAAGGCGCAGAGCGGAGCGCACTGCCTTGGGCCGTGGCGGCAGCGCAGGGTGGGCGGGTCTGCCGGAAACCAGGAGCCCGGAGCCCGCCCCTCGGGGGGTAGGAGCGGACAGCCAAAAGGCTCCCGGCTTCTCCGGTAGGCCCGGCACCTGGCTCAGTGGAGTGAGGAGGCAGCTCGAGCGCCCTCCGCGGCCCAGGCCCGCGCCGCCCGGCCGGTACTCCCCACGCGCTCTCCGCGGCCCAGAAGCGTCCAAGCCCGGAGGAGTGGCGGGCGGGCGGCCCTGGGCCCCACCTCCCGCTGGTGGGGTGCTGTGCTGCTCGCAGAGCCGCGGCTCCGAGCGCTGCTAGGCGGCGGGGCGGGGCGGGGCCAGCGGCCGCGGGAAAGTACCTGCCCGAAGGCTGAGCCTGTGGCGGAGATCTCCTGGAAGCTGGGAATGCCACGTCCATCCTCCAAAACCAGAATTACCTTCTCGTAATGCTATAGGAGTTGCAGACTTGATGTATGGTCCCATGACTCCCGAAACGACTCGAATAAATTACACCTGTGATCAGAGTGGTTCACCAAATTAGATACAAAGAGAATATAAAATAGTTTGCTGCTTGAAAAAGATTGTTAAAAACTCAATGCATATAAGATCCTCATGTCTTTTTCAAAAAATAAGAAAATTTAGCCCTGAACGGTTTGGTTCAGTGGATAGAGCGTCAGCCTGCGGACTGAGGGGCCCCGGGTTCGAGTCCAGGCAAGGGCATGTACCTTGGTTGGGGGCACATCCCCAGTGAGGAGTGTGCAAGAGTCAGCTGATCAATGTTTCTCTCTCATCGATGTTTCTAGCTCTCTATCCCTCTCCCTTCCTCTCTGTAAAAAATCAATAAAATATATTTTTGAAAAAATAAGAAAATTTAGGTTTTTTTATAATTTGTCTTACCGAACTCTTGCAATGGGAGAGTAAGGGAGTGCAGTTCTTAAATTATACTGTGAGTCACATGTTTTAAGACCAGAGGGAAGTGAGGCGACGCGTGTTACACTATGGTCTTCCAAATCTGGAGGCAAAACATAACACCCTCCTCCTTCCCTGTCGTAGACACCAGGCTCAGCTCGAACTAGTGTTATGTGCCATTCTTAATCAGTAGCATTCTGAAGTAGGAGTGCACAAATGTCTCTGCATGTAGAAATAGCCATCCCAGACATTTTGTGCTCCAGCTCATCCAACCTGGACAAAGTGGAATTTGCCCCACCCCTGGAGGCATCATTCTTTATTCCTAGACTGGTGCCCTGAGCACTGCCTTACTTGGCATGTACAAGTCCAGTTTTTCTAGAAAAAGGCATGATCAGGTGGTGAATGAGGGTAAATGCAGTACCATCCAGCCAGGCAGAGTCTATGTTCAAATCTAGCTTTAAAATTGGACCCTGTTGGAGTAGGAAAATCCTTTTGGGGAAAACACTCTGGTTCTATTTCCCCAAGGTCCAAATCTAAGATTCCATCTCCAAGGCACTACAACTGAACTTATTCTGTGCCAAACCAATGGGGAGAGAAATGATCTCTTAGGCAACTGGGTCCTAAGGGATACAGTATATGGTAGGTCGAATGCAGTGCCGTAAAGTTTCAACCAGGTGTGAAAGGTTCTGCAGAGTATCTGAGGTTCAGAAGGCCTGAGCTCACTCAAGTTTTGTTTCTTATTTTATCACATATTCTGCACTAAGCATAGAGCTTGCACAGACTATTTGCTCAATAAATTGCAGTTGAGTGAACGCATGAATTTATAGAAAGAACATTGCACAACAGTAAGAATGCTACATTCTGTACTAGTGTTCCCGTGGAAACATAGGAATTACGAAACTTATCCTGTTAGGTTCTAAGAAAGAAATAACTAATAATGGTTTCCTTATTAACATTTATTCAAAACTGGCTGGACTCTTTAAAGTATCTGTCTGAACCATCCCTAGAAGTTAGTGGAAGGAAGCAGGAGGTCGGAGGAGCATTCACCTCCAAGCTCTGCTACTTGCCCCACCACGACCTGGGCAAATTGCCTAATACACAGGGTTAATATGAGGATTAAATGAGATAATGCATATTACTAGGCTTTGCAAACAATGTTCATCTCAAGAGTCTTTAATCCCATTAGTCTATATTCACATCTCAGAATGTAGATTTTAATATCACCTGTTCTATCACAACCAGTACACCTGACATAATGGGTAAGAGTTCAGAGTTCAGACTCAGCCAGAGGTGTCCTTGGGCATGTTATTTAACCTTCCTGGCCCTCGTGTTTAACATTTGTAAAATAGAGATAATAACAGTCTCTAGCAACTGATGCAGTTGCCAGGAATAAATAAAATGTGGCATGTAAACTGTTTAACATCGTGTCCAGCACATTTAAACACACGATAAACAATATCTGTTAATATTCCTCCTCTTCCTGGGACTTCACTTATAACACACCAATTGAAGGTTAAAAGATGGCAACTGCAGCATATTCAAAGCTTGAGGTCCTTCTAAGCATGGAGCCCAGTCCTACACAAGTCACACACACACCCATGAAGCCAGCCCTGACTGATTTATCCAACATCTTGTCATCTTGCACCGGATAAGAAGGAAAGTTTTCATATTGGCGTGCAAGGCCCTATGCGATCTGATTCCCGAGCAACCAGTTTCCCTCTGACCCTAGTTCCTACCATTTAGTCTCTCCTTCCTTCTGCTCCAGCTACACTGCATGCTTTCTCAAACACACCAGGGGCTTTGCATGGATGTGCTCTTCCTTCTTTCTGCGATGCTCTTCTCCACGTAGCCAGAGGGCTTGTTCCATTTTCTTCAAGTCTTCACTTCAAATCTTCCTTCCTGTGACCCTTTACCGCCAGCTTAGTCATCTTCATTTGAGTAGAGACCCTCTCTTCCCCTTACTTACACACTTTGTTCAGTCCAAGAGAAAGAGGCCTGATTCTTTTGTCTGTCTACTAAAGGCTGCTACTCAATTTTTCCATTCAAGGTTCTACCTTGCTCTGTGGCTAACCTGGGGAACAGGATAACCTCCCCGTTCTGCAGAGAGCTCACACACTTCCTACTAGACTCTTACCTTATCCAGCCGGCTCCAACACAGAAGCAGCATCCTAATATACGCTAAATGTTAACATGTGCCAAAAAGATTCACATCCAGTGAGTTTAGAGGAGGGAAAGCAGAGTTTGTTAGGGCTCACCTAGGGTTGTTTTTATTTTCTTATAATCCAAGTTTAAGGAGGAAATATATGGACTCAGGAGAAGTAGGTAGTACAAAAAAGTCAATATTAAATATTTTGTGTCACTTGATTTGACCCTGAAAAGGTGGAGGTGAAATAAAGGATTAAGGATTCTACTTGTGGTGTGTTATGGACTGAATCTCTGTGTCCTCCTAGTCTATGGTATTTTGTTATAGCAATTATGTTGTACCCGATGTTTTTCTGAAACAATTGCCATATTAAGACCTCATGACATGTTTGTGAAAGAACCCAAACAGATATCCTATCACAATATCAAAAAAGAGAGGGAGAGTCAAATAAGACTTCAAGATTTAAAAAACTCAAAACACAATTCCTGTGAGATAAGTTAATTCCCCCCCCCCCGCCCCCCTCTGCCAAAGCTGTAGTGCAGCGGTTCTCAACCTGTGGGTCGCGACCCCTTTGGGGGTTGAACAACCCTTTCACAGGGGTCGCCTAAATACATCCTGCATATCAGATATTTACATTACGATTCATAACAGTAGCAAAATTACAGTTATGAAGTGGCAACAAAAATAATTTTATGGTTGGGGGTCACCACAACATGAGGAACTGTATTAAAGGGTCGCGGCATTAGGAAAGTTGAGAACCACTGCTGTAGAGAATCTTAAAGCATCCTATATAATAAAAGGCTAATATGCAAATTATCCCCTCGACCAGGAGTTCAACTAGGGGGCGGGGCCGACTGGCCAACCGCCCAAGACCCCTCCTCCTGGCCGGCCCAGCCCAATCACCCTGATCTGGGTGGGTTGGTCAGACCCACCCATGCACAAATTTGTGCATTAGGCCTCTAGTTTAAAATAAAAGAGTGACATGACTATTTTTTATTTTAGGCTGACCATTCTTGTAAGGGAGTGGAGAATTATAGGGAAATCTTATATTAATCTCTTTATAATTTTTGATATTCCATCAATCCTCCATGTATATGAAATAGGACTTTTAGGGGGATATAGGCAGTTTTAGGGAATTTTTAGAATTGGGGGTCCATAAAAAAACAACACAGGCTACAGACTGGGAGAAGCTACATTTCCAAAACACAAGGTAGCCAGGCACTTAAGACTTAAGACAAGGGAGACTGGGAGAAGTTACATTTCCATAAGACAAGAAAGCAGCAACAACAACAAAAAAAAAAAAAAAAAGAAAAAAGAAAGCAGCAACAGTTACATTTGCATAAGATAAGGGAACTGGGAGTAACAAAAGGTCTATATTTACAAAATAAAGGAGGAAGAAAGCCCAGAAGGCATAGAAGAACAATGAGGGAGGAGGGCATCACTTGTCCCATGTGATGCTTGACCTTTGAACTCAGGAGTTACTATAGTAACCAATTCAAAAGGGAATATTGACCAATCAGAGGGGATATCAGGACACAGGCACTGCAGTCTTTATAAACTAGGGAAACAGGAAATCCATGGGAGTCTGTGCTGTGAGAGTCTTTCCCCTTACCCACACGGGCGTCTGTACTTACTCTTCAATAAATTTCCACCTTTGCTATACCATCTTCAGTCCATGGATCATTCTTCGACTCAGATGAACAAAGAATCCGGGGAACACTACATGTTCCAGTCCAAAAATCACATATCATATACACTCTATACTCAGAGCCTAAAACAATCTCTGGCATATTAACAGGTATTTGATAAATATTCTGGAAAAACATTTCTCAGATGAATAATCTGCACCTCTTCTGAGAACAATTAGAACTATAACAGTGGCTTTCGAAGGGCTAAAGCTCCCAAAACAGAGACTTCTGAAATGAAAACAAACAAACAAACAAACAAAAACAAAAAAAAACAACACTAATAGCCATTAAACAAAATTTAGAGTAATATAAGAAATTTAAAGTTTGGAAATAATTAGGGAAGGAATAGATGAATGCTAAGGGATACAAGTACCAAAAACAATCATTAGTGGAATTTGGAGGGTTGAATTACCCCAATTAATTTAATTTCCAAATTGGTATAGCAACACAAGCAGAGTAAAAGAAAAGAAAATAGGATGCAATTTAGGGTCTAAAATAAAGTGACTACCAAAGGTTCCTATTCAATTCTGGGAACACAGGTTTTGATTTGATGTAGTAAAAGAGGGAGCCCTGGGTTTCTTTCTGTATTTCATAATAGCCATCAACAGCTAAGTGCGTTTTGTTTCTGAAGTATATTAGTGAGTTATTTAGGTCTTCAAATGCATTTTTCTGTAAGAAAAGAAAACGTTCAATGGTGATTAAGTCCCCAAGTCAGTCAGTTAAAACCTGTTTAACCCTGACATAATTGGAATGTTCATTTGCAATAAAAAGCAGAATACGCATCACTTCCATATGAGGACTTAGAAAAATTTTAAAATTACTACAGTATTGAATAAGAAAGAGTTTTATTTATATTAGATGCTGGTACTTGAGAGGGAAGTAAGAGAATTAAAAAGCATTCGAACCCCTTCAGAAGAAGGAGCTTAGTGTCTCCCCTAACCCAATACCTTGAGTGTGACCTGCACTTTAATAACTCCCGGCTGAAGAATAGAGTTTGAGGAGGGAGGGGGAGTAAAGAAATGTTCCAGTGGAGAAACTGGAAAACATTTCCTTGGCTGGGTAATGTAGTCAACGTTGACTGTGATAAATCACGTTGATAGCAGGTATCCCTAAAAAAAATGGGATGAAGACAATTCTCTGTGATCTCCCGCTATTCCCCCCAAAATACCACCTACGACCCTAGTCTCAAGTACCAGGAGTGGTCTGAATTTTTAAAATCGATCACTTCATTAATTCAATAAATACTGATTGCACACTTCCTAGCATCTGAAACTGTGATCTAGATAGCCGCCCGCAGGAAGTGAGCATAGTGGTGCCTCAAGTGAGCCTGGACTTTGACATCCAACTGGCCACACTGTCATCCTGGACTGGAATGCTTACCTTTGGAAAAGTGATTTCTTTGAACAGCATTCTCTGAGCTTCACTCTTCTCAACTAGAGCTATATTTGAGATATTATTTTTCTTTTCTGTGATGGCTGTGAAAATGCTTTTAAAATTAGAGACAATGTCAACAATATGGACAGTAAGTTGATATATATATTATACAGTAATCCTGGCACCTGGAAGATGAGCAGAAAAAGTAGAGAAGATATGAATTATTTTTTTCAAAAGCTTTTAGTCCAGTCCAGGCAAACAGGTACAAATACTAGTAATATAGTATGAAAACATATTAGCAATATGTATAAAAGATAGAATAAGAACTCACGGTCAAGTATAATTAAACCGCTGGAATCAGAGATGCCTTTGCAGGGAGATAATGTTGGGTGAGGGTTCCTAAAGAATTAGCAGAGCAAGTAGAATTTCTAAGAATAAAGAGGCATAAAAGACATAGCATATTTACTAAACTATCTAAAATTAAATTTCACAAAAAGGTAAAGACAAGATAACTTTCGAAACCATGAATCTAAATGGAATATACTCAAGATGGTTACTGAAAAAATAAGTCCACTGAAATCCTTTAAAAAAAAATGTGTTGTTTATCTTAAACTCATACCTACCTCTAACCCTAATTCTAACTTTCTTCCTAATTCCAACTCTAATCTTAACACAATTAATCATAACACTAATACTAACACTAAACCTAAACATAACCCAAACCTACCCTGACCCCTAGTCCCTAATCCTAACCCTACACTAACCTAAAATATAACCCTAATTTGAGCCATCACCAAAATCTTGTGTTGTAACATAAAAGTTTCTGGTATTGACATGGGCAAATTCTTCCCAGAACCTTTGACCCTCTACCTTTAATCCTCCTCTAGATTGGCTCCCTGGGCTTTAAAGAATCACAGAGAGCAGATCCTTAAGTGCTCACCTCCCATCTCCTCCTCTGAATCTTCTGGCAGCAGGAGGGCCCTTTGAAGTCTCAGGGAGAACTGGGCTGGGCCTCCATCCAGAGGCTGCTGAATTCTTCTTCCTAATTAAGCTCCCAGGTTCCTTGAGGAAGAGTATGATAGCAAATTGAGGTGATTCACACATGCATATACTTCAGAAAATACGAAAGCAGGGAAGGCAGTGGAAATGGAAATTCCCTCGTTTGTCTAATGAAACTGGAGGTAACTGAAAAACCCAGTGGCTTTACATTTCGACTTTGCTTCTTCATAATTTAGATGTAGATTTAAAGTGTTTTTAATTATTCTGATAAAAAGATATGACTAAACAAAAATTAAAATGACTAATGATGGAATAATTCTCTTTTCTCCCATATTTTCTCTCATATGGCACTTAAAAAAAAAAAAAAGCAAAGCAAAGAAAAACACCCAGCAACACTCAGCCAGAATTATAATAGATATTTAATGTTTTAGTGCTTCTGCTGCTTCCAAAATGTATGTTATAGATAAATTGTGGAAACATAATAAACCACTTGTCAGGAAGAATAAAAATATGATAGTCTTTTACCTAAACAATCTCAGGAGAATTTGAATTCAATTGAACTAAATTAAATCATGACACAATTTTTAAGGTGATAATAAACAGATATTAGTAAAGCATCCACCAAAATATATAGATGTTATTTTGAACAATGGGAAAATCTTAAGGAATTGTATAAATACATTAAAAATGTACAGAGGATGAAAGTGAATAAATTAAATAGCATAAAAAGCCTAGCAAAATAATTTCTCTACTCAAAAGCAGTTTTTATTTTCTAAATTTACAAAGGTTACATCTGATTGTCTGCTACACATAGGGAAAAGAATAGAGAGAATTGGGAAAGAATTTTCAGAAGGCAGATTCAAATGAGAAATTTGGTTCACTTAGACTTGCAAGGAATACATAGTGAATATTGTGTGAACTGCCCACCCATTACAGCCTCCCCAAGAATTTGAAATTCCCTGGAGTTAATTACTGAGTAGATGTCACAACATGTATTCAACACAAAAATGTTATTTAATAGACAAGTTATAACCAAAATTGGCATGTGCTTCATTCACAGAGACTCTCATTCTGGTTGGGCCCTGGGTATCATTAAGTCCAAGGACACTGAGGTCAGTTGGACTTTGTTCTTCGCTTTCAAAACTTGGAGGAAGTAGACTGGGTTCTCTGAATCAAGAAAATGGGTGTCTACAGCTTTTTTCATAGTTCTGGTCCAAGAGGCACTTCATGGTGAAAAAGAGGATCTGGCCAGGGTTGGGATGAGGAAAGTCAAGACTTGTTACTGCTATGGTTTTAGCATCAACAGAGGGAAGAGGGACATAGCTTTAGACTCCTGAATCTTGTGTTGAACTTGAATCCTGAAAATAATCTTGTTGATAATAAAAATTAGTTGAAGCCCTGGAGCTGGCTGGTAGACCAAAGTGTTGTTGCCCAGTCATCAGTGCGGATAGTTATGCTTCCAACGGTGTTGAAAACATCAGTATGAAGACCTATAAGAGATGAGGAATGTGGAAAAGAACACATGACCTCCACTCAGAAACACTGGATCAATAACCATGCAGCTAGCTGCTAATCAGAGTTCCCTGGGGCATCAGGGTAGGACTTCCTACTCTTGGCCACCCATGAAAGGGCATGGCAAATCTTAAAATGGGATCTGTCTATGGTTGTGCTTTTCAAAGATGTACATAAGTCAGGTAAAACCAATGAGTGAAATAAATTTGTATTTTGAGGCTTTAAAAACAAAAATTGAGGTGCATAACTTAGCTTGTTGTTCTGACACACATTGTAAGAAATCATTGAAGTTTCCCACACCATAGAATTTTATTCACATAAGTTCACCATAAAGAAACCTTGTGTAGTGTTCATTTTTTGTTATAGTAATAAAAACTGTTACGTGTCCAAAATGAATATATTCAAATATATATTGTTGGAAAAGACTCAAATGAACAAAATTCAATACCTTGTGGCATCCTACCCATCATCTAAATGTGATAAACAACAATGATAGCAACTTTCTTGCAGAGTAACGGTTAAATGATAGGATCAAAGTTGTTAGATTAACTCAATAAATACTTGCCATTCCAAAAATACTTTTATTCCTCTACAGATTTTTTTACCCTAATAAATCTTAAAATCTCCTGACTAATGGTTTCCTGAATAGATGACATTTTAGAGTGATTTATTTACTAATAATGCCTCATAGTTAAATATATACAGACAAATGTGAGTATCTATATACCTACCTACTTATTCAGAGTCAAATATATTAAATATCTATATGAAGTGCAGAAATTGTAAGTACAGAAAGAGAAGGGGCCTTTTTCTTTGTTAAAAAGTGGATAACCCATTCTTCTATATGTGCCTCTTCTTTCCTTTTCAAATAAATCATTTCTAGTTATTCATTCAGTTGATGTCCCCAACATTCTACTAGTCAACACTAATAAAAGAGAAAAATGGTAATTGGCGTACGAGCTACCCTTTTCATTGGCTAATCAGGGCTATATGCAAATTAACTGCCAACTAAGATTGGCAGTTAACTGCCAACAAGATGGCGGTTAATTTGCATATGTAGGCACAATGCAGGGAGGAGAAAGGGAAAGCAGGAAGAAGCCCCCTGCCACTGACAGTGATCGGAAACCCAGGGGGGAGCTAAGAGCTGGGGGGCAGGGCAAAGGCGGCCCTGGGGCCGCCTTTGCCCTGCCCCCCAGCCATGATCGGAGAATCAGGTGCCTTTTCCGCCCTGGCCAGTGATAGCAGAAAGTAGGGGTGGAGCCAGCGATGGGAACTGGACACGGTCGAAGCTGGCAGTCCCGGAGTTAGGGGTCCCTTGCCTGGGCCTAAAGCGAAGCCCACGATCGTGGGGCCGCTGCAGCTGCGGATCCCCGCTGCCCGGGCCGGATGCCTAGGCCAGAGGCATCAGGCCTGGGCAAGGGGCCGATCCTGCGATTGGAGGGTGATGGGGGTCAACGCCTGAGGGCTCCCAGTATGTGAGAGGGGGCAGGCTGGGCTGAGGGACACTCCCCCCCACACACACACCCAGTGCACGAATTTCGTGCACCGGGCCCCTAGTATTCATATAAACAACTTGGAAAATACTCTCCTTCTTGATGGCCTGGAACTATAATCTCCAAGGAATATCTCTAAAATTAGAGATGGAAGTTGCCACCCTCACTCCTTGATCAAAATAAAAACAATATATCAGAATGTGTTTTAAGGTCAAAATGCAGCTATTCTGCATGTTGTAGAACCATAATAGATGAGCACACTGATTAGACAGACAAGTGTGGTAAGGGCCAGCTCCTTTGCCCCAAGAAACAATATAGTTACTAAAGGAAAGCATCTTTATCCATAATGGAAAAATAAGATTAGTCAGGGTTTATTTACACATGAAAATTAAATATGGTAAGAAGAGAATTAACATTACATACAATGAATGAAAGCATCATAATGCGGCCAAGCACACAGCTAGTCACAACAAAGTGGTTTATCTAATGAGTACTGATACTAAGTAATGACACTATACTCTTAGGATCAGAGATAAGATATGTACCAGGCCCTACAGAAATTATATTTCTGAAGAACTAATAGTATGCCATTATTTGTCTTAGATCCTCCAAGAAACCACTTGAATTGTAACTTATTAGGGCACACACAAAAAAGGAGAGGCACTTCCAGGAAGAACTGGTGACTTTCTGTTGGGAAAAAGGATATAGCTATAGATGGTCCAGTCAGTAATGATTCCTGAGTGTGCATGAACAAAAAGCTTTCATCTTAATTCTTAAATTAGTGTTGTCACACATAAACTTTGTATTAAGCAAATGACTCCTGTGAACACAGAACAAATCAGGACAAACATTTGGTCTACAGGGGAAAATCAAGAGAACTTGGGTAATATCAGGATCTGGGTCTGATATTTGAAAATTCCCATGTGTATGTAGAACACTGCAGGTTTATTTTTCTAGTCAATTTTCTGAAACCTCTACAATTCTTATTTCTGATCATAGCAAGAAGCAGATGCCAAATCTTATGAGAAAGGCTGTTCACAGGGTATTTCTAGCCTGTCTGAAAATAGGAAGTGCTAGAAATTTCATAGGAAAGTCAGTTCTTGTTAGCTTTCAAATTCAATTTCTGCAGACCAAAGTGATCTGGATAATTAAAACCTGAGAAAAACAATAATATCATAATTATTTTTAAAAATGGTAATAATCAAAGTGAGGAAGCAGTAAAAATATAATGAAATGCCACTAGAAAGTAGGTCAGAAAACCAGAAATTTCTTTCTAATCCTTAAATTTACTGTGAGACCTTGGACAAATTATTTAACTTTTTTAGACTCAAATTTATAATCTTTAAGATGAGAAGGTTATGCTAAATCAGTAGTTCATATATTTAACTGCCTAGTAGTTTCTTCAAAATAAATATTCTGTGGATGTTAAATAGCAAAATCATTAAAATGGAGATGCTATTTTTGAAGAGGGTGGTTGTCACATAGCACAGGTTCAATGAACACTTGTTGAATGATAGACTCTCAAACTCTGTAAGAGGCAGCTGAAGATCCTCAAAAAACTAAAAATGGAACTCCCATTTGACCCCGTGATCCCACTTCTAGGAATATATTCCAAGAAAACAGAAACACCAATCAGAAAGGATATATGCACCCCTATGTTCATAGCAGCACAATTCACCATAGCTGAGATCTGGAAACAGCCTAAGTGCCCATCAGTAGATGAACGGATTAGAAAACTGTGGTACATCTACACAATGGAATGCTGCTGTAAAAAAGAAGGAATTCTTACCATTTGCAACAGCATGGATGGAACTGGAGAGCATAATGCTAAGTGAAATAAGCCAGTCAATGAAGGAAAAATACCACATGATCTCACTCATTTATGGATAATAAAGACCATTATAAATTTATGAACAAAAATAGATACAGAGGCAGAGCAGCCTCGAACAGACTGTCAAACTATAGCAGGAAGGCCGGGGAGGGTTGGGGGGCAGGAAGGGGGTGGTAAGAGACCAACCGAAGGACTTATATGCATGCATATAAGCATAACCAATGGACATAAGACACTGGGGGGTAGGGGAGGCCAGGGGATTGTCAAGGGCGAGGAGGAAAAAAAAGGAGATATATGTAATACTCTTTGTAGCACTTTAAGCAATAAAACAATTTAAAAAAAAAAGAGGCAGCTGAAGAACTCCACAGTATATTTGCCTAAATTATTTTTAAAAATTTGAATAAAGAGTAAAGACCTTTTCTGACATAGAAAGATCCAAAGAGAGCTTTAGGAAAACTACAACTAAAATGAAATAGATGTATGACTCTTCCTTAGATATCTGGGAGGTTGCATTCATTAGCATGCTTTGGTTGCCAAAAGCAGAAAGCATGATGCAAGCTGGTATGAGCAAACCTGGCAATATGTTGATTAATGTAATAAATCATGGTAGAGCCCTGGCCGGTGTGATTCAGTAGTTAGTGTTGGCCCACACACTGAAGGGTTGTGGGTTTGATTCCCGGTCAAGGGTATGTACCTGAGTTGCAGGTTCGATCCCCAGCCTCAGTCAGGGTGTGTGTGGTGGTAACCAATTGATGTGTCTCTGTCACATTGATGTTTCTCTCTCTCTCTCTCTCTCTCTCTCTCTCTCTCTCTCTCTCTCTCTCTCTCCTTCCTCCCTCTATTCCACTCTCTCTGAAAATCAGTGGAAAAAATACCCTGGGGTAAGGATTAAAACAACAACAATAAAATCATAATAGACCTAGCTTCAGGAGAGGCTTGATCCAGAGGTACCAGGTTGCTAAGCTCAGGCTTTCTTTGAAGTTCTCTCTGCATTGGCTTCCTCTCTGTGTGTTCATCTCCAGGCCCACTCCCCTCCTGATAGTATCGAAGCTGCAGCAGTTCAGACCTTAAACCCATACCATGCTATGCAGAGAAAGAAACTCTCTCTTTTCTGATAGCACCCCCAAAAGAAAGAGGCTGCTTCTTTTCCAGAGGCCCCACAGTGAGCATCGCAGTCTCATTGGCCCAAATTGCAACACGTGTTCATCCATAACCAATCCTGGATGAATGGAGCATGATTGAGCCAGCCAAGGCTGACTTCTTCCCTGGGGCATAAGGGCAATCCTATGCAAATGACACAGCTGAGAATTTATGGAAAGAAGAGGAGGAGAGGCCTCCCAACAAATGTCCAGTTCAGCTATTAACATTATTAATTTAATGCATTGCTCTATTTATCTATATAGATATAGCAAAGAATTTTTGGAGGAAAAAAAAGTGTGTGCACATATGGTCATTACTCATCTCATCTTATTAGAAGCTACATGGATCATCAGCTTCTAGGTATAAGGACAAAGTCTTAGATAAAAAAGTTAAGTATGCGCTAGCTTGAGTTTATCAAAAATATACACAGACAACAAACTCACAGCATGACTCTCCATTTGTTCTTTACTTACACATCAGTCTAGTGAAGTACTTAATATTGCCCATGAATGGGTTACATATTAAAGAGCTTTAGACTCTACCATGTTATTAACGTGTTGTTTTGACATTCTTCATAAGTAATTATGATACCCTTATAATTCACCTGAAGAATCTGGGAAATAAAATGAGAATTTACTTGAAAAAAGAGAAGCACACTGAGAATAAGTGCGGACAAAATAAAAGCAGATTCGCTGGTAGAGCTTCATAACAAGGAAGCGTCATACTCCATTAATCATCTGTGTGGGGGAGAAAAAAATCCAAACGTGCTTGCCTTGGGTATAGCCCAACGAATTCAAGAGGCAGTTAGCAAATATGCTCACTAATTGCAAGAATGAATCCCCACTTCACCTGAAACCCAACCATCCTGCTCATGCCCTGAAGATGAACTAAATTGCTATTTCTGGTATTCATCCTACACACCAGGAAAAAAATCATTGCCTGCTAAGACTTTCTCCAAGCCACACAGGCAATAGATACCCCCTGAAAACACACTTTTTGCTCCCAGCTGTATTAGCTGTCATGAGAAGAGAAGGGAAAGATTTAGGATTCTTGTGGAGAACTTTTAAATTTAATTTTATTTTATACAAATATTTGTTTGGTCTATAATTCTACAGCAGGCATAAATATCTGGCTCTTTGAAGATATCAGTTGGCTTGTGAATGGCAGGTACTAACTGAGGAATAATGAAAATAGCTGTTAAAAATGCAGGGGAAATAGACACTTTCTTCGAAATGTAGTTCAGAATAGTGAGAAAGGAAGCTGAGGTTTGAACTGCATGGCTGCAGAATGGCCAATGTACATGCAAAAGCATTCTGCCAAGGACAGGGAAAGCGGCCCCTAGCTGGAGAACGTTAGCATCCCTGGAGGAGCCAAAATGTGCTCACAAGGGTTGAGTACACCTCAGTGATAACTAGGGCTGAAGCAGTGGGCCTGATGAAGTTCCCACAACAATCTCATTACATTCATTTTTGTAATTGATATCAAGGGGGAAGGGAGAGGGAGAGAGAGGTGGAAACATCAATGATGAGAGAGAATCATTGATTGGCTGCCTCCTGCACATCCCTACTGGGAATCCAGCCAGTATCTTGGGCATATGTCCTGGCCAGAATTGAACCGTGACCTCGTGATTCATAGGTCAACTCTCAACCACTGAGCCACACTGGCTGGCTCCATTTTTATGTGAGTATGTTGGCGTTCTGACCTGCGAGGAAATTTAAAGCTTTGCTAAGGCTTGTTAAGAGTCAACCTATTTCAAGTGACTAAAATCCTGCAGATTTCAATGCTATGGTTCGTGGGGAGCAGTGTGGGTAACATCTATGCTGACACATGAGACCCTGGCTTCTCAGCGGGCTCTGTGACTTACCAGTGAGTGAGTTCTGACAATCCATTGAATCTCTCTGAGCCTCAGTTTTCCCATCTGTGTAGTAGAGATAGTTACACAGTCTCAAGGGCTTTTGTCGCCTTTCAAGAAAATGTGTATCAATTGTCTGATGCACTATCTGGTGCAAGAGTGTTTGGAAACTGCTCAGTCCCTTCCCTTTCCTCCTATGTCATTCAAATACAGATTATTTTCTGATTTTGAGCAAGTTGTGCCAGGATGAGATGAAGATAAAAGCAAAGCAAAGAGCCCAGGTGTGAGATTCATTTCGTTTTTTGGATGGATTATGTGGACATTTCAGGACAAGAGAAAACCCCTGCTTTATGTTTCCTATAAATGAGCTAGTTCTTGAACTACTGGCTTTCTTTCTGGTTCATAAACCTCTTGGATGGCAGTTGAGAGAGGTAGTCTGTGAGGATTTGAGGGCCACACTGAGCAAGGAGAAGAGCTGAAGAGGAACATTTGGGGTTTGAACAGCACTTTATTATTTTGTTCATGTAGCAAGCACTGCTAGAAAAAATGAAATTACGCAACATTATTAATAAGATCCCTTTCGGTGTTGGAGTCTCAACTTATTCCCAACTCTGCCTTCTTAAGTGCCAGGTCCCTCTGAAGTTCACAGACACTTATCAGGCAGGCCATCTTCCTAAAGCCAACCATTCTAATCTTTATATTAATTGTGTTTCTTATTTTATTTGGATTGGCCTGTGTTAAGGACTGAATGTGTGTGTCTTTGCAAAATTCATGTCAATATGTCCATCCCAGAGCCCCCAATGTGACAGACAATATTTGAAGATGGGGTTTTGGGAGGTAATTAGGTTTAGATGAGCTCATGAGGGTAGGGTCCTGGTTTAGTGCCCTTATAAGAAGAAACACCAGATGTCTCTCTCTCTCTCTCTCTCTCTCTCCCTTTCTTCTTCCCCTCTCTCCATGCACAGGGATTGAAGAAAGACCATGTGAGAACACAGTGAGAGGGCATCCATCTACAAACCTGAAGAAAGCCCTCATCTGTAATTGCATCAGCTAGCCCCCAATCTTGGGCTTCCCAGCCTCCAGAGCTGTGAAAAATAAATGTCTGTTGTTTTAACCAATAGTTTGTGATATTTTGTTATAGCAGCTCAAGAAGACTGATACAGCCTATATAATTTGAGATGTTAAAGTAATAGAAACTCTCACTTTCTAAAATGTGTGTTACAAATTTGAATCTTTCTGCTTCTTGGAAATTTATTACCGCATGAGGTGTATTGTATCCAAAGTCCTCAGCCTGACACTAGAGGCCCTCCATGATCTTATTTCCAATGAATTTCCAGCCCAATTTCTTCCTCTTTGTCCCTGTGTTCCAGGCAAGCCAGGCTGCTCCCTCTTGCCTTTCTGTTGTGTATCCATTTGCTCACAGTATTCCCTCTACCAGCAATGCCTTTTTCTCATGCCTGGTAATCCCAAGGTTACCTTCTCTCAAATGCTCTTTCCCCATATCCCTTTCCACTCTAAAGTAAAACCGTCTCAAATGCAAAATACCAGAAACACAGACAATAGTGCAGTGATAGCCTGAGGAAAGGTGGGGTAGGTGGAGGCGGACAAAGGGGGGGGGGGGAATGGGGAAGGAAAAAGACTGCTTGGGGTGATGGGTGCGTGATGCAGTGCAGGTGATGTTTTCTTGAGTTGCGCACTTGAAACCTGTATGGTTTTGCTAACCAATGTCACCCCAATAAATTGAATAAGAAAGAATTTGTTATAAGAAAAGCAATATGTATGCCAATACCTCCTCTCCCCACTTATATCTATTGCCCCACTTCAGAGATAATATATATAAGCCTTGCATTCTCTTTTCAGCACAATATTATTGGATGAAATGAATGACTGAAAGCTATATAACATTATTTTTGTTCTCTCATTTATATTCTCTGGGTTTTGCCTGTGTACGTAGGGAAGAAGGTGACTAAAAATAAAAAAATAAAAAACTAATAAATTTTTAAAAGAGCGCAGATGACAGGTTTGTGATTTCCTCTCATAGATGTAGCTGTTGACATTTTTCAAAGCTCATGTGTGTACTGTATGTCTCAGCTGTATGTCTTTTCTGTTCTCTTCAAGAGATTGTCAAGACATTCCCTAAAAGAAGATAGGAATATCAGAAAACTACGAGAATTCAAAATTTGGGTTTAGAGTAATAATTAAGAATTAAATCCCGGTGTCAATATTAAATAAAGAATGTTTTATAAGGTGAAATTGTGAGTAATAAGATCTATAAGTTAAAATTTAGGGATTTTGTATGGGAAGGGGAATAAACTAAATAACAGTAAATGAAATTATCAAAATAAATTTGAATTTATAGGAATCCCTAAGAATATCATTTTCTGAAGTTTAAAAATATGAAATATTCAGAGAGAAAACTTAATTCAAGTTGCTCTTAAAATGACATTATCACTTCTCCTTTCTTAGACTTTCTAACTAATCATTGTCGTCTTTGGGCAGGAATAAATTATTTTCTTTCATCAGAAGGTGGAATAAGTTTAATCAGGCAGACTTTAGTTGTCCTCACCCAACCTTCATCATTTTCTTTCTTTCACTCAGCTTCTCTTTTTTTAAAAACAAACAAAACAAAAACGTTTCTCTTCTCTTTTCTCTCCAACAGGTCACAGCTTGCCAGCTATTATCACCTTCTGAGACAATCCCTGGCAAAATGTTAAAAATCTTGGTGAGCTAATGAGAATTCTCAGGGTCTCCTCAGGCCACTGCTCTTACCCATTATGCCATCTGATTAGCAAGGCCATATTGAGGCACATGCCGGGTTCTCAGAAAAATAGGTCTTATAATTAATAGAGAACAGAATCTGGACTCGAAAACCTACATCTGAATCCCATCTCTGTGACGACCAGTTGTGTCACCTGATACATTCACAATCCCACTGACCTTCACCTCCCTCGCCGGAAAACTGGGTATTAACAACCTCGACTCAGAGGGGGCTCTGAAGACTGAATGAGAAAATACAAAGCTCTGTATGAGAGAGCGTTGTGTGCTTATTCAACCATGTATATACCAATGTAACATCGGGCTCTTGATTCAAGAGGCTTCCACATTCTAAATTGCTACGGTTCATTCACAGCTTGAGAAGTGAGGTAGGAAAATAACAACAACAAAAACAATATCCTTGATAATAATGCTGACTGCTGCTTATTAAAAGCTTACTTATCAACACTTTTATTCACATGCTTTACGGGTATCATTTCAATAAATCTTCACAGTAACCCAATGAGTAGAAACTGAGGTTCAGGAAAGTCCGGGTCACAAAGTCACTGAATTGTCAAGCTGGGATTTGAACCTTTATTCTCTCTCTCTCTCTCTCTCTCTCTCTCTCTCTCTCTCTCTCTCTCTTTCTCTCTCTCAATGTGTTTTATTGATTTTTTTTACAGAGAGGAAGGGAGAGGGATAGAGTGTTAGAAGCATCCATCAGCTGCTTTCTGCACACCCCCTACTGGGGATATGCCCACAACCAGGGTACATGCCCTTGACCAAAATCAAACCTGGGACCCTTCAGTCCACAGGCCGACGCTCTATCCACTGAGCCAAATCAGTTAGGGCCTTTATCTTCTCTTACACCAAAGCCTGCGCTCTAGTAATGATGTGATCTGTTTATTGATAGCCATTCTGTCTGATCCACACCTCAGAGGTCTACTTCGGTCCCTGGGCAGGAAAGCTGGACCCACCCTTACTCATGGCGGAGAGGAAGGCTCATGCAAAGGACAATGGCTATGAGCACCCCTGAGGCTGCAGAAGTAGTGGTATTTTCTCAGTCATCAGTAGGACCAAATCATGCCTTTTTTGAGTCATGTATCTTGCCTTTAAGTTATCCCTGCTGAAAAGCTAAAGCCAAGCACGACAAACCATAGTAGCTATCATTTTGGGCTTGACTAGCATAATCTCCCACCCCCTTTCCTTCTGTTTATAGCACCCCCTCTGTTTGCCGAACTCCTTCCCATCCCTCAAGTTCTGATGGAGCTATCACATACTGTGTCCCAATCTCAATCTCTAGCTGAAGGGTGGGCATGTGACCCAGGCTGGGCCTATAACAGTAACCCATCTCTTAGGCAACAGTTATTAATCTTCGGTTGGGGAGCTGACTCAGGAAGGTCAATCAGAGTCCATTCCCTGGAATGACATTAGGACTGGGAAGAGATGAAGTCTCTTTATTCAAATGATGCTAAGTAGAGATGTTGGAAAATTGTAAACCTATGGTTCTGTCTTGCCTTCTATGCTGGCAAAATAGAGAAAGCACATCTTCAATAGGAAATAATCAGAAGAAATTATGAGAAAGCTGAGAGAGGGAGAAAGAGAGAAAACCTGATCATATTACTTTTATTCCTAGAGCCAGCCTTGCCCAAGGCCAAATCCACCTCTAGGTTTCCTAGGAACCCAAACAAAAATATTTCCTTTTTTGAGTTTTGAGTTGAGCTCATTTTAATTGAGAGTCTATCTATCTCTTGCAATCAAAAGAATCTTTAGCATAGTGAAGAAAACTAGAAAGCTTAGAGGTTGAGATGGAAATATATCAATAGATAGAATATTTTATGAGCTATTTCCATTATTATAAACAATTTACAAGATAGTTCCACTCCAAGACAAAATACAAATTTGTGTACAGACCTATTGCAAAGATGGAACTGTGTTTTCTCCCTGAACATTCCTCTAATTTCTACTTTAAAAAAGAAAACAGTCATAAGCTATTGGGGAAAAATACTCAAGTGACAAAACATTTTGATATGCTAAACATTCAGATATAAAGATTCTCTGTGTTTTTATTCTTACTGCTGGCCTGAGGCTTGTAGAAAAACACTGCTGGGGAGGGATTTATTACTATCTCCATACCCTGCACCAAAAACCATAACATAAAGCTTTCAAGTCATTTTAGAAAGTTATTCATAGGTGATAGTGGGCATCTTGAGGACAATTCTCAAAACTCTAAAGGTGAGTTTTGATCTCAGTTAAAGTACAGTCTAAACAGCAGTTTACTGAATCCCACTAAATTAACAATGTGAAGCAATAGAAGACCAATTTCTACATTTTAGATTTTGCTTCTTCTCCCAGTGTGAAATGCTATTAAAGAATGTTTCTATAACCTAATGATATAGATCTTGATGCTCTGGCTAGGTAAACAGGCAGTCATGTGAGATTTTATGTTTTTCTGAAAAAACAAAAAGCCCAAAACTAAAAAACAGATTTCTGAGTAAATCAGACTTAATGAAGATAATTTACTTCATCATTTTTAAGCTTGGGACTGTATTTACTCACTGAATATATTAGAGATTTTGGTAAATACATACCAGTACCAGATTTCAATTTTGAATCCTTCGAACTAGTTATTTGAGGGCTACTTTCTGACTTAAGCCATGCAATGTGAAGGTCAGTGAACTGGGTCAAAAGCTTTGTGATCTTCACCTTTTTGGATGTTAGGTACTTTATAGATAAAATTATAAGATTGTTGTAAGTTGTCTATGCAGTCCTTCTAATCTATAACTTCCTATGAATATAAACCCCAATACTAATCCCAACATATAGTGTTGTAGCATTTCTTTCGCTTGTCCAAAATCAGCTCATTCTTATTTATTTCAGAGTTCTGGCATTTAATAAACATGAGTGTTGTGTGTGTGTGTGTGTGTGTGTGTGTGTGTGTGTGTGTGTGTGTGTGTTTTATCTAAGTGATCATAACAGTCTAGTTGATTTATGTTCATAAAATATAAGGAACATACTTTTCTACCACCATTCCAAGGAGAAATGCTGACATGTAATTCATTGATTTGACTTATGACAAAGCACACGAAGAAAATAGTAGACTCAAGCGTATTTAAAAATGCTCACTGAAATTTGATTAAAATGTATGGCTTTCTGCATGCTAGTATTTTAGTAAAGACTATTGTACTATAGAAACTGATTCAAAAAGTTAGACAGTCTGCCTCTAATAATTTAAATAATTGGTAGAAGGGGAGGCCTAAATATTCTACATATTTTGTCCCATGACCTTTAAATTGCCAAAGAAAGATAAGGCTTTCAAATCCTTATTATGATTGCAAGAAAGAAGAGAGGATCATAAAAAAACTGTCTAAACAATTCATTTGTCAACTCTCCAGTGATGGCAAGATCCGGGCCAATTAAAACATTCTATAAACTACGGATTTTATCAATTTTATAGATTTTATAAGTGATACACAAAATTGTTTATATGAATGAGAATTTCCCATAGCTTCATTAACTTACATATGTCCATATAGTTTGCACATATAGGAAATCATTTATTTGTCATAGCAACCCTATGATGTAACTACTACTATTACCCTTAACTTACATATGTTAGTACAGTTTGCACATATAGGAAATCATTTATTTGTCATAGCAACCCTAGGATGTAACTACTACTATTACCCTTAACTTACATATGTTAGTACAGTTTGCACATATAGGAAATCATTTATTTGTCATAGCAACCCTAGGATGTAACTACTACTATTCCCCTGATTGTACGGATAATTTAGCTGAAGATGAGAGAAGGTGCATCGCTTCCACAGGACACAAGCTCACAAGGGCCAAGCCCAGTGAGGAAGTCCAGCACCATGCTTCTCACCATGAGGAGGAGAAGAACCAAGATTGACTTTGGAGGATCTTCTGTGTTCCCATCAGCTAGACCTTGGACAGTTTATAAACCGTATAATGGTTTCTATTGAGTCCTGTTTAGAGGGAAATATTAGAGAGTTCTTATTTTACCTGAGGATGTCCCTGATAGATGAGAAGAACATTGAAGCTGTATGTGAAGGTCACAGCAGGGAGCAGTTGAGCTGCCTAGCTAATGGGTAATGGACTCCAATGAACAAAGTACTCTAGTGATACAGGAGGACCTGGTGGGTAGGAGTATATGGCCTTTAATGTCAGTGAATGTAGGCCAGAGGCATAAATGTCTAGAGCCTGGAGGATTTTGCAAGACATTGCATTCTGTTGATCACTCATGCAATAAGGGAGAGTAACCCGATGGGAAATAGATGTTATGTGTCCATCTACATCAGCGGTTCTCAACCTATGAGTCGTGACCCCTTTAGCGATCGAACGACCCTTTCACAGGGGTCACCTAAGACTATCCTGCATATCAGATATTTACATTACGATTCATAACAGTAGCAACATTACAGTGATGAAGTAGCAACGAAAATAATTTTATGGTTGGGTCACAACATGAGGAACTGTATTTAAAGGGCCAGAAGGTTGAGAACCACTGATCTACATAAAGTCAGAGATTTCCTTCACCAATTAAGATCCCGAAGGAGTATTCAAACTGTGTTCCCGGGAGTCAAGACGTGCAATAAGCAGATGACTGACACCAATAAAGATGGTGGCCATGCGGGCAGAGGGGCTGTGATGACGTGAGGAGTTAAGCAGCACAAGGTCTAAGTGCTGACAGGTGCCGGGGTTTAAATCCCTGCGGCTGAGAGGTTTGCATCCATTTCAGACTTCACATGCATCATTTAGGGCGGCTTCACCAGTGTTACCCAGGAGCCAATACCCATGAATAAACTGCTAGATGGGAACAAAAAAATCAAAACCAAAAATGAGGCCTTGGAATTCAGCCAATGAACCCACTCTCCTGAAACACTGTTTGCAACTTCTTTGCTGCTGTGCGTGTGATGCTAATGTGCAACTGTGGATTCCATAAGCAGCAACTGCAAAAGATTGGACTGAAAATAGGGAACACAAAACATAGGAGTATCGGCTGAGTACAGTTCAAGCCCAGGGAAGGTGCACAGAGAGCAGCTAGACAGGGGCTTACCAGAGATGGTGTGACTTTTCCTTCTTTTTTTTTTTTCTTTTCTTTTTGAAGAAGAAGAATCAAAAATAGCAACAAGCTCAGCAAACAGCCTCTACAGCTGCTCAGGAAAGAACAGCCTTCATTCAAATGCACTGCAGAAAATACAGCTGGTCACATTGGTCTTTTCAGCCTTCCTCGTGCACAGATTTAGCAACATAGTCAGCGGCGGTATCTTGAATATAAAAGGCACTGATAGCTATCTGGGATAACTCCAACTCAGTTAAGTTCTTCTTAAGGAGAACTTAACCAGTCCTTTTCCATTACGCCCAAATTCAGTCCTCTCTGCCTGTCCCAGATTCTTTGTTTTAACATGGCATGTCTCCACCTTTAAAATAGAAAGGTGTGGGGCCAAAGTAGGTTTACAGTTGTGAGTAGATAAAACAGAGTTCATTTTTGTATTATTATTTATTAATTATTGTATCATTTTCCGTACAAACAATGGTAACCCTTTTGCCCCAACCTGTATAGAGAAGTCAGAGCATTAGAAGGTGAGATTTGGGCTGGTCCAGGTTTGTGACTGTCCCAAGGAGATGGATAACATGATGTTTCCTGTATTTGTTCTGGGTCAATATTCTCTTTTTTAAATGTACTTTTCAAGTTATCAACTGACAATTCTTAACTTTGAAGTGGAGTACATAGAGGGATGAGGTCCCCATTCTGTTACAATTTGAGAAATGGACTCAGCAGACAGGCCTTTAGTGTCACCAAAGCTAAGCAGCCTACAGTAGTGGGGCCTGCTGAGGACACCAGATAATGAAGACGCCTGCCTTTCCTCTGGGAAGATGTCTACACTCAGACATAGGCAGAGCTGGTGCACAAATAATTTACAATACAGGGCAGAACAATTACATAGAAGAAAACGTAGGCACTAAACTCCTGGGCCTGGTCTTAGAGAAGATTTTATGAATTTGATCCCAAAGGTAAGGGAAGTAAAGGCAAAAATAAATGAATGGGATTATATTCACACTAAAAAAAACTTCTGCACAGCCAACAAAACCACCAACAAAACAAAAAGGCAACCTACCGAATGGGAGATGGTATTTGCAAAGAACAGTTCTGACAAAGGGCCTGCAACTGAGGTATGTGCCCTTGGCAGGAATCCCAGGACCCTTCAGTCTGAGGTCCGATGCTCTATCCACTGAGCATAACCAGCTAGGGCTAAAAATAATTTTTTAAGGGAAATGAATGAAATGCACACGTGCACACACAGACATATGTGCACACGCGCACGCGCACGCACACACCCCTGCACATTTTCTAAGCGAATAGAAAGAGGGAGCGTTTACACCAACGAGAAGGAATCAAGAAGTGTGTAGGACATGGACCTGAAAGAATTAGCAGATGTTGATGGATGACTTTGAAATAGGATGGTGGGAGGAGTAAACTTGAGAAACCATGAAGTCACTTAGTTCAGATATAAAAGAAAAAGCCAGAAGGGAAAGCTGAGCCATATGGAAGGTTTTTGAGCAGGAGAGTGGCATGGTTAGGGCTGCTGTTTCAGAAAATATCCTACATACTCAGATATTTTACTTTTTATTATTGCTGCCCTCTGAATGCAGGAAGACCAGTGAGGGAATTATACAGAATAAGTTTGGAAATGTTAGACTTTTTCTCATAACCTCTTAGTAAAAAGATAGAATAAATTTCAAATTAAAATATTTATTCTAGACAGACAAGAAACATACAGACCAAAAAAAGGGATTATGATTGCAAAGACTAATAATGGTCCCAATGCATTCAATGGTTCAACTAACCATTAGAATATTATTAATGCATTCTGACAAAATGGGGAAGGTTTCTATTATTGTCATTTTCAGAATGGGAAGCTCAGGATTTGCCTTCGGTGTCAGATCCTGGTCCTGTACCACCACGGTCATGATCCTCTGTGGCCTCCCACTAAGCCCCCTCGTATTTCTTCCTGGCTTCCTTCTCTAGCAGTGTGTCCCTTGTGTTTTGACATTTAAAAATATCTTCAGTAAAAGCATCAAACAGCCCATCAATCCTCAGAGGGAAGGCAAGGGAGGGTTGGGGGAGGGGGTAAAAGATCAACCAAAGGACTTGCATGCATGCATATACTAGTAAGCATAACCAATGGACACAGACACTAGGGGTGGTGGGAGCATGTGCTGGGGGGTGGGGGTGGCCAATGGGGGGAAAAGGAGCATGTGTAATACTGTGTGTAATACTTTAAACAATAAAGAATTAAAAATAAATAAATTAAATAAAATATCTTCAGCTGGGTAAGAAGTCCTTTACTACCCTTTATCTTTCTGTTTTCCTTCTTCATAAATCTATTTTGGGAGGCATAGCCTGCAAATGTAGTTGTCAAGGTAAACATTTCTTGTTAGGGAAGAAAAATCTTGAAGGATTTTGGAACTGATTAGCAATATAATGTGGAAGGGAGACCAAGAAAACAGCACAGAAAACTCCCACAGATCTGTGTGACTATCAGAGGAACAGCATAGGAATTATGGACAGAACTAGGCTGGTGCAGCTAGAGCAGACATTAAAAGAGAGTTTAGCCCAGTCGGCATGGCTCAGTGGTTGAGCCTCGACCTAAGAACCAGGAGGTCACAGTTTGATTGCCAATCAGGGCACAGGCCTGGGTTGTGGGCTGGATCCCCAGTGTGGGGCATGCAGGAGGCAGCCAATCAATGATTCTCTCTCATCATTGATGTTTCTTTTTCTCCCTCTTCCTTCTTCTCTGAAATCAATTATATATATATATATATATATATATATATATATATATATATATATACATATATATATATATACACACATATATATATATATATATATATATATATATATATATATATATTTAATTTATTTTTTTAAAAGAGAGAGAGAGTTTAACTCTGAGGAACCCAGAAAAACACTCACCAATCAGCACAATATCCTAACTTGAAAGTCAAAGCCTCACAGTTGTTACTCAGGCTACTCCTTTACCTACACTCACATAGGTTAATTCAGTGGCCAATCCTCTGAGTTTTAAAATAGGAAAAATGTAGCTGACATATATATCAAGTTTTACAAAGATTTCCTTTACATCAGAAAATGTAGAGAATAATAATGGTGTCTGTGTGAGGTATGCTCATTTATTTAATCGGACAAACTTATCAAAAACTCACCTTTCCTCTCCCAAAAGGTCTGAATGGTCCTGAGACTAAGGAGTTGCAGAGTTTAAGATGAGGTCTTTTTTTCCAGCCTGCCATGTGGACATCTGCACTGCTTCCTGTACCCTTATTATCATCTTTACGCACCTTAATCAGATACTCAGTCATACTGTGGCCAGGCCTTTTGCTTTCAGGAATTAAGAATAATTTCAGCCCCAGTAAGTGCTGGTATTTTTTAAAAATCAATAATGGAAGAGACATTCCTGGCCAGCATGACTCAGTGGTTGAGCGTCAACTTATGAACCAGGAGGTCACAGTTCGATTCCGGTTCAAGGTACATGCCTGGGCTATGGTCTCAATCCCCAGTGTGGAGCTACCAGTAGCCAATGATTCTTCTCATCATTGATGTTTCTATCTCTCTCTCTCCCTCTCCTTTCCTCTCTGAAAGCAATAAAAATATATTTTTAAAAATAATGAAAGAGATTTTTTTCCTTGAATTTCAAGCTTATCAGGGTTAATAATGAACTTCCTGCCAAGTAAATCAATATGAAAATAAGATTTGTTAGCACTTTAGTTGGAAAGCATCAGAAAAAAAAGATTAAACTTGGGGAATAAGCTTGGAAATTTGCCTTTTGAAGTTCCTTGTTTTTCTAGAACTAAGCACTCCCCATCAGGAGGAAGGAGAGCTCAAACCTAGGCCTAGACTGAGAGAACCAGGAGTCATCTTTACCTTATGCTGATCCAGCTTCATCTAAGAAAGGAATAGGTGCTTGCTCCTGGGTGTGAGGGGGAATCTGTGCCTGAGCGGTAAAGTCCACCTTTCTTCTTCCTCCTTCGGAGACACTCTCCTTTCCAAGCAGGTAGCTTGTGACCTCTTCAAGCTGAGGTCACTTACGCCAGAGAAAATCACCTGCCAGACAGGACAATGCTAAGGTAGGAGTGAGAGAGGGAGCTTGTTTTTTTCCGGGAGATGTTGATTTTAAAAATGCCCAGTGAAGTAATGATTTCTCCAAAACCATGAATCTTTGACTGTAGAGTTCCAAGCACCTGGGTATGGGGGTAGAGTTGAGTGGGTGTTATGGGAGGGTCCCTCGGGAGCCCCAAGCTGCAGAGGCAGCTGCACAGCTAATTGACATGCTTTTAGTCAAGAGAGGCAAGCCTTGGGAGAGAGCCTGGTTCACAGGTAGGTCCTGGCAGGTACCTCAAGCTGCAAACACAGCTGCAGCTTGGTGACCATGGCAAGCTACATCCCATCTGGTTAGGGGAGGGAGGGCGGCCCCGCTGGGCCGAGCAGGCTTGCCTCGGAATAAGCAGAGACCCCGAGAAGTGGCTTCGGTTGGGCCTTTTGGACACCAGTGAATGGAACGTTTGCTTTTCCTTTCTCCCTCTTTTCCCAGGAAATGCAAAGCCATGGGCGAGGCTTGCAGAGCTTTCTGTTACAAATGTTCACAGGGAGAAAGACTGGGCTAGACCAGCAGCCTTATGCAATTCAGGATTAAGGTATCAGGGGTACCTTATAGGAATGCAGACACTAAAGAGAAAGGTTTAAAAAAAGGTGTTGTTTAAATATTTATTAAGTATGCTAAAGAAAACAAGAAGGCCCTGGGAAGACCCGAGGGCTAGAGTTGCCTGCAGCTAAAGTTTCTAAAGTGAGTCAGAAAAAAAACAGTGTTTCTGAAGACATTCTGCGTGGAGGAGGCAGTCTGCATAGTTTTGGTAATATTTTTATAGTTAACCTACTTATCGGAAACTTCCCCCCAAAGCATTTTAAATTCACTGTTGATAGAGTTTTGATAATTGGTGTGAACCAAAATTACAATGCCTTTCCCCCTCTTTCTCCTCCCTTTTCTCTATCTATGTCTTTCCTCCTACAGGCACTATCTCTGTTCTTCTTTACAGATAATAATAGCATCCAGGTCTAGAGGGCAGCATGGTTTGGCTTCTGCTTGCTGGGGAGACAATTATTGTATAAAGTTCTTTTATGCACTGTGGTGTTAGCCTCTGGAATTTAACACTTTTAACATCTTATAGATGTGGGATGGTGGCTATAATTCACTGCATTGTTCACTTAGCTCCTGAAATGGCAACAATGGAAATATAATAATGTTAGTGATACCATTGTAATTAGTCCTTGCCCAGAACCTTTTATAATAGAGGCCTTATCTAATCCACCACGTTTGACCATGAACTTTAACAGGTGACTGATCTGGATCTCTACTGCATGAGAAGTGAGATTTATTTGATTGAGATTTCTAAAGCAGTTGGACTCCTGATATTTCACCAGGAAATCTTGGTAAAATAGCACTAGAGTAGGAGTCAGACCTGGCTACTAAGAGCTATATGGTCTTGGGCAAGTTATTTCCTTCCTGGGTTTCATTACCTTTTAAAAAAAAGGTTGAATCAGATGATTTGTCATGTCTAGTTATTAATAGAAAAGAAGCAAAGGGAAGGCCAGACATAATAAGCATGTCATTTGGGCAGCTTCACCAGGAAGCTGCAACTTTGCACTCCCCGAGGGAACCACTGGCCTACTCCCTACAAAACACTGGGGGAGGGGACCCAACAAAGGGAAGATAGATGCATTACCTGTAAAGCTGTGGTGACATTGGGAAGGTACTTGCCTATCAGTAAAGCCTGGGGAGCCATGGATCGGCCAGAGTAGGCATGGACACTGTAAGTGCGCAAAAATTGGAGAATACATAATCTTCTGAACAGAGGAATTTTCTCTCTTGTTGCTCTTGATGTGCCTGGCTCATGACTCCTGTGAGGCTCTCTTACATCTGCCCATATGGTCCTCAGACATGTGGACCCTACAAGCAATGGACTAATAATGGGTTTCAATGAGGACACACAAACTTAACTAGTCTGATGCTGGACTGGACCTGGCTCCTACATGGAAAGGAAACTCTGGACACTGCCTCTGATTTTAGCTCTACTAAAGCCCCAGCTATACTTCTTTGATGACTGGACTAAGGGAAATGGGACATTGGAAACTCAGGGATTTAAAGCCACATATAAAAATCACTCAATCTCCAGTGCAAGTCTCAGAAAATTCTTTTTTTCTCCGGATATTGCAAGAAATCCACCCCAACTAGCTACCAGGGGAGACAAGGCCCTCTCCCCTCTGTTAACATTAGCATTGGCTTATTTCATCTTTGAAGGTGTATAATTATTTCCAGTGGAAGGTGACTCAAACTTCAGCCATTGAGCCAGATACCCCAGACCACATCAGGAATTAGGGTGGGACCCATTGGCCAGAGCTGAGCAAAAGGAAAATATGAGAGGGGAAAAGCTTTGTATGTATCTTGCAAGTTTTATTTCTCTAAATTATCAGATAATAGAAAATTTAAGCAACTTATACTAATATTATTCTAGTTTATGGAGAGTGTTCAGTTGGACTTTGTTGTTTGATGCAGTTGAACATAACTTAAGGTAATAAGATAAGGGTGATTTTCTGTCCTAGTGATTAAAGGGTATTTTTTTTTCTTTTTCCTTAATTTTAGCACAGTGAAATATAAATATCTCAATGAGTTTTGACAAATGTATGTAATGCACATCCTGATTGAGATATAGATCATTGTGAGATTATAGAAAATACATATATATTGATCTCTGCCCTCTGTTTTGTTTTGTTTTGGCATAGGACTCCTAAAACCCTTATAAATTCCTAAGTGATAAGAGACATAGGAGCATCTTTTGCTCTAATGTAGCAACTCTGGTGGCTCCTAGATGAGGGCTGGTCACCAGAAAGACCAAGCCATGATTAGAAGCTTTGAATTTTCAGCCCCCCCTCCCAACACCCATTCTCCAGAGAAGGGAGGGGGGCTGGAAGTGGAGTTAATAATTGATCATGCATATGTAAGGAAGCCTCCATAAAAATCTCCAAAGTAAGGGGTTTGGAAAGCTTCCAGGTGGGTGAATAAACCCACACATGGAGGGTGGTACACAGGAACAGACGCTCCGGGACTTGGATGTGTGTCCCCCTGGATTCCATGAGCTGCTCTAGCAAATTAATCAAACCTGAGGCGGTGTGGGGGGAATCTTCATTCTATAGCAGGCCGGTCAGAAGCAAAGGTGATTACCTGGGCTTGTGACTGGTGTCTGGAGTGTGTACCTGCGCTAGCAGGTGGGGCAGTCTTGTGGGACTGAGCCCTTGGGATCTGACACCATCTCCAGGTAAATAAATCCCTATGTAGATAGTGTCAGAATTTAATTAAATTGTAGGACACCCAGCTGGTGTCACAGAGAATTGCTTAGTGTGGAAAAAATCTCCGCACATTTAATGATCAGAAGTGAACTATGAAATGTGAGCAGTAAAAGGGACTTGTAGGAGAAAAACACACAGGTGGAACTGGGTTTTTCCCTATGTAGGAATTCCATTCATGATACAAGCTTTTAACAAACTAAAAAGCAGAGATTTCCTCGTTTAGATAATGGGCATGATAAAACTCCACAGCTAACATTATACCCAATGGTAAAGACTGCATCTTGCTCTTTTTGGGTGGAGTGTTCCATATATGTCAACTAGGTTAAGATAATTGATGGTTTTGCTCAAACCTTTATTCTCACAGGTTTTAGTCTAATGGTTCTATCAATTATTGAAAGAGAAGTGTTAAAATATTTAACTATAAGTGAATTCAACTATATTTCTCCTTTTATTTGTCTCAACTTTTAATACATTTATTTTGAAGCTCTATTTTACTTAAAAACACAGTTAGGATTACTATGTCTTCCTAGTGAATTGACCTCTTTATCTTTATGAAATGTCTGTCTTATCTCTGATAATATTCCTTGTCTTGAATTATACTTTGTATGATTTTAATATGATCACATTAATTTCTTATGCTCACTATGGTCAGTACTTTCTATCTTATATCAGCTCCATGTTTTCACTTTCAGCTTCTCTTTATATTTAAAACTTATAAACAATATGTAGTTTGTCTGCTATGTTTTTATTTAGTCTGAAAAATCTCTGATCTTTAATGAGAGCATTTAGTTTACTTATATTTATTTTTTAAAAGGTTTTGTTTATGTCTCTCTTTTCATTGTTTTCTAATTATCCACTCTACTCTTTGTTCCTTTGTTTCACTTTTCCTGACTTTAAAAAATATTATTTGAGTAATTTTAATCTACCTTGAGGTAATATTTTACTACTTCTTATAAAATATGTAGTGGTATACTTTGAGCCCCACTCCTTCTGTTTTTGTATTGCTATAATTATATTTTTCCACACATGTTATAAACTCACTGATACAGCATTTTTGTGTATTTTGATTTAAAAGTATTGAGTCATTTAATGTAAATATAAGAAAAGAAAAGTTGTCTTGTTTTATATACACACATTACATGCATATATTTTTTCCCATAGAGTCAAGATTGTTTATGGTATCATTTATTTCCATCCAAAATACTTTCTTTAGCCTTTCTTAAAGTGAAAGTATACTGGTAAAAAATTCTCAGAGCTTTCATTTATTTAAAAATGTTGTTATTGTACTTTAATATTTAAAGAATATTTTTCCTGAATGATAGAATTATATTGTTAATTACTTTTTTCTTTAACACTTTAAAGATGTTGTTTTAGCCCTGGCTGGTGTTTCTCAGTGGTTAGAGCATTAGCCTGCACACAGAAGGGTTGCAGGTTCAATCCCCTACCCGGTCAGGGCACATGGGAGGCAACCAACCAATGGGTCTCTTTCACATCAATGTCTCTCTCTCGCTCCTCCTCCTCCTCCTCCTCTTCCTCCTCTTCCTCCTTTCCTCCTTTCTACTCTCTCTAAAAATATCAATGGAAAAAATGTCCTCAGTAAAGGATTAACCAAAAACAATTTCTTAAAAAGATGTCATTTTATTACCCTCTGATGTACATTATTTCTGATTAGAAATCTGCTATAATTTTATTGTTGTTTGTTTCTATGTAATGTGTCATTTCTTCTTGTTACTTTAAAGTGTTGGATTTTTTTTTTTTTGGCTGTATTTCAGCAAACTGCATAGATCTGTCTCTTGTAATTATTCTACTTATTTATTTTAATTTATTGGGTCTAGAATTCTTATCAAAAATTGGAAAATGTCTCTTTTTTTAGTTCTGTGTGACATCTAACTGGGTCGCAGTTTTTTCTTTTATTGAGACATAATTGACATGTAACATAATGGTTTCAGGTGCACAACATAATGATTTGATATTTGTATATATTGTGAAATGATCATGATAAGGCTATTTAACATACGTACTTGCTATTATTATTGCCACTGTGGTCTAAGGCTCAGCTAATTTTTCCTCATTTCTGAAATGCATCTCTATCTATAGTTAACCAACTTCTCTGGTCTGGCTATACCTATATTTGATACCTGGCCTCATTTATGTAAGTTGCTACTGTTTCTGGATCTATTAAGAGCTAATTTCTTCCTGTGATTCAGGGTTCACTTGTATCCACCATTCCTTGCTAGCCCTGTAGAAAACATGCTCAGCATTTTATCTGGGTTTTTCTTATTGCTTTTGAGAATATAAAGATTTCTTATCTTTTTCAAAATCCTAAATATAGCACACCTTTCAGAGGTGGACTGGGGCAATGTCAAATTGGTACAACATCAATATAAACAAAGCTAAGACAAATTTGGAAAACTGGTCTCAGAAGGACACAGAGAAGACTTTTTCTGATAATTTGGTTCCTCTTTCTTGGGTGGGACATTGGCATGATTAAGATTCTCCATGGGTATGAAGGGCAAAACCACCTTCCTCTTCCCACTTGTGTTGGGGATAATTGGTGAGCTCAATCACCAGCAGTGACTAGGGGGCACAGATGGTAGAGGTGAGGTAGAGATTTGGGACAGTTCTTGCTTTTCGTGGTACTGCTGACTCTGGATTATTTCTTTCTTTCTTGGTCTTGTTTAGACTCTGTATTTCCATTTTGGAATGTTTTTGCCTCTTATAACTCCTCTTCCTTGCATTTGGTGACCTAAGATTTATCCATGGCCTCCTCACACTTAGAAACCGATGACTCTACCTTTACATGATCAAGTGAGAACAAGGATTAGGTTAGGGAAAAGGGGTTAAGAAAAAAGACAGTAGGTTTATCTTTGGTCCAGTCTTATTCACCAGATTAAGAGATCACAAGCTTTGCATAGACTTAGAGTCTTTCTTTGCCTGGAGAATTCTGTGAGGTCACCACCTTTAAAATATGTGGTGACTATAGACAGCTAAGCAAAAAGTCCTTGATTTGGGAGTTTAGCCAAATGCTTCTCTCTTATAGTGCTTGACATTTATTCCCTAGTATTGTTGTGAGAAGCAGATGAGCTTCTATATAGAAGAGGACTTATCAATCTATAAAGTCCTCTATGAATAATAACTACTTATTTTTATTATTATAACCTATATTTTTGTAAAGAGAGAGGTTAGCTGGATCAACCCATTTGGAGATGGACTTCCAAGTCATAATAAATTATAGTTGGGCATCCAACATCTCTCTTAGGTGTGGAAAAAAACAAAACACAACACAGAACTGAACTTCCAGGCAGGAGATGACTTGCAGCTCCAATTTTTTTTTTTTTTTTTTTAAATTACAAACAATGTTTTGCTTTGGGCTGCACTATCTTTCCATTTCGGAGCTGGGTGATGCTGCCTGTCACTAGGTGGCCCTTGCCTGGGCTGGGAGATGGGGGTATGTCTTTTCCTAGTTTACACTTTTCCTGAAGAGTGTAAACTAGGTGCTGTGGGCCCCAAATAGCAGAGTTGAGTTCCATATGGTAATCAGCTTTCTATTCCATTGTATGCGAATAAAACCTTATTCAGGGGACTACCAAGGATTTGCAGGGTCTATAATCACTGAAACGTCTGCCTATGTCCTGACAATGTGCTCTATGAGAGCAGTCACAGGGGGCGTTGAAGACAACCCATAGTCAGGGGGCTAGAGGTGAGCATCTTTAAAAGTCTTACTCTTTGTTATGCCCACGTAGTGTGGGAGATAGCTGTGTGGAAACATCTGGCCCCTTCATGTGACGGTGTGCTTTCCTCACGTGTGGGGAGACTTAGAAGTCCGCATCTTCGCCGAAAGTGCTTCCCCCACACTCCCTACACACCAGGTTGCCTGGTGAGTTTTAAGGATCAAACTTATTTACTCACTTCAAAAACATAAATGAGCTCTCTTCTGTGAGTTTCTTCAGAGGCAGTGCTTTAATATCTAATTTACAGCCAAGAAAAAGAAAGTAAAGTAGCATTTACTTGGAAAGGTTATCCACATTCCTTCTCTGAATGCTGGCTCTCAGCAGATACTTAGTGTTCCCAGGCCATCTCAGTATAATGCAAGGGTCCATGTTCTGACTATTTTACGCTCCCCCAAACAAACTATTATTAGTGATACTGTTGTAATAACCAGGTGATTAATAACTGGAAAGAAGCAAAGGGAAGCTGCCATTTAGATGCATGCCCAGTAAGGTCTGGGTGATATGGGAAGATGCTTACCTGTCAGTCACACCTGGGAACAAGTCAGTGGCCAGAATAGACGTGGCCACTGCAAGGGCCTGAAATCTGAGATACTTAACTCCTGAACAAAGGAAGTTCTTTCTCTTGCTACTCAGGCCTGACTCCTGGCTTGCAGGGCTCTTACTCTCTGCACTCCTCCATGTGGCTCACAGCCACGTGGACTCCACACAATGGACTAATGGACTTTAACTAGCCTGGTGCTACATCAGACCCAGCTCCGTCATGGAACAGAAACTCTGGACACTGGCTTTGCTTCTAGCTCCACTAAAGATCCAGCTGCACCTTTCCTATGACTGGCTTAAGGGACATAGGACTTTGCAGACTGAGGGATGTAACTCTCCGCAAATAAAAATCACTCATTCTCCTGTGAGAGTCTTAGAAAATTCTTGAGAAAGATATCACAAGTACCCCACAACCACTAGGGCGGAAAAACTCCACCAGTGCAATTCTCTGGCAACATTGTTAGTCCTCTGAATACTATGAGAAACACACTGCATTATCCCCATTTGATAGAAGTATCAATGAAAGTGGGACAACTTCCCCAAGATTACATGACTGCTAAGCGATAGAGATGAAATTCAAAATTCAAATCACTTCACCACTATGCGTGCTGTCTCCCAGCCTCCCAGGAAGTAATTTTCCAGAGATTACCCAGCACATGAGTAATGGAACCAGGATTCAAATTAAGGTCTTTCTAATTCTCCAGCCTCACTCTTTTCACTTCTGACTCATCCTTTTTCATATATATATATGTATTAGGAGCCCAGGGTGCAATTCGAAATCACATGACGCCGCCCACTCTCCCGTCTGGCCCTGCCTCCCTCTCCAGCCCTTGAAGCAGCTGCGGCCACTGCTGATCAGGCCCTCCCCCAGCACAGGCACGCAGAGACCCCTGCCACCCCACCCACAACGCTGAGTGTGCAACCTCCTATCCTACCGACCCGTTATGGTGTCCCGGTTAATTAGCTTATTTCTCTCTCTCTCTCTCTCTCTCTCTGTATATATATATATATATATATATATATATATATATATATATATATATATATATATATATATATTTGTACTGATTTTTGAGAGGAAAGGAGAGGGAGA
Source organism: Myotis daubentonii (assembly GCF_963259705.1). Lineage (NCBI taxonomy): Eukaryota > Metazoa > Chordata > Mammalia > Chiroptera > Vespertilionidae > Myotis > Myotis daubentonii. The sequence goes on from NC_081856.1 coordinate 26,333,116, forward strand.
GAGAAATAGAAACATCAAAGATGAGAGAGAATCACTGATCAGCTGCTTCCTGCACGTCCCCCACTGGGAATTGAGCCTGCAACCTGGGCATGTGCCCTTGACCAGAATCGAACCCTGGACTCTCAGTCCACAGACCAACACTCTATCCACTAAGCCAAACCAGGTAGGGCTGCCTCATTCTTTTTCATGATCCACTGAGGAGATAATAGGCAGCCTTCAGAGTGCTAAGAGGCAGAAAACTCTGCATAAATTAACTCCTCTCCCAGAAAGTGGAAGATAAGATAGTTAACATTTGTTTCACACTTTACATGTACAAAACACTTTAAAATGTTCAAGGCTTTCAATGCTCACAATAACCCTGAGAAACAAGAATTCTTATTTCCATTTCCATTTGAGGAAGCCATAGCCAAAGACACAGGCATTTGCTCAAAGTCATAGTATTCAACTCTAAGCCCCCCATCGGACTTCCGGCTCTTTGGTGTTCCCAGTGTACAATTTTGCATAAACATCTCACCCTTTAGGAGGTTGAATTCTTAGTTTCCTTTGAAATGAATCAAAGAGTTATGGTCCCTTTCGTGAATGTAAAATTTGCACGAGATAAGCAGTTTTTCAACTTCAGCATGGGCATTTGGATGTTCTTGCCAAAGTAGAACTTAGAACCTTACCTAGGGTTACCTCGTTATACTCAACATAGTAGGGGCTATGTAATGATATATAAGACATAGTATCTGCTAATAATAACTAGTTTCCTTCCTTTTCTTATCCAAATTCTCCCTTTGCTAGGACTGCTGTACACTCTGCTTCCCAGGGCCTTTCACTGATGGTGGAGAAATGAATCCAGCAAGTGTGTCCTTCTGTGGCCAGTAGTTAGGCAGATGTGAGATAGCAAGAAGGTTAGGCCAGGTACAGCAGGTCACCGGGACAGAAAGTAAATCCCAGGTGACTTGGGAAAACAAGGCCCTCGCCCCCAGGGTCACCTTCCCTCCCCAGCACATCGCTGGGCAGGCGGTATAGACCCCCTGACACTTCATATCACTGGTCATTTAGTTTGGACCCTCCCCTGACCTTTTCTCCCCTACCCTTTCTCCCCTGGCATGTTGCTAGGCATGTGGGAAACAAACAAGGGGGCCTGAGAATAGCCCTTAAGCATTAAGTCCCCAGGACAATGAGATTCTGACCTGCCTCAGTTGTGTTTCAGTTCCAGGCCCAGTAAAGCAGCAAAACAGGGCAAGTGACACCAAGGCTGTCCTCAGGGCCAGCTGCATTGACTAATGACTGCCTGCCCGGGTGCCTACCAATCAGTGGAGACCACAACCCTGAAAGAACACACCTGAGAAGCTGATGAATATTCTATTGAGATCCTCCTCCTGGGACCGCCCCTAAAATCCCTGCCCTTAAAAGCCCTTAGGAAAGAGTACCCTCGATGCCTGCGCCTTTCCTCTCCCCACCCCCACCCCAGCACATTTTGCTTACCTCTCTTTCTTCTAGGCTCCAAAGGCCCTCCTTTTGCCTCTATAATTTGTTTCCCACGCCCATTTCTTTTGTGGGTCACTTCTTCCATCTCTGTGACTTTTTTGTTTTGTTTTGTTAATCCTCATCCCAGGCTATTTTTCCATTGATTTTTAGGGAGAGTGCAAGAGAGAGGGAAAGACAAAGAGAAACGTCGATTTGAGAGAAACACATTGACTGGTTGCCTCCTGCACAAGCCTGCGCAGATTGGGGAGGAGCCTGCAACCAAGGTACATGCCCTTCATCTGAATCGAATCCCGGACCCTTTGGTCCACAGGCTGATACTCTCTCCACCAAGACAAACTGGCTTAGGCTATCTCTGTGACTTTTGAAATAAACTTTCTCTTATAGTTTGAGTCTTGGCTCTGAAGTCTTTTCTACCCAGAATTCAAGTACCGAGGCAGCTCAACTGAGGTCAGGTCAGACCCTACGAGTGTAACACCTGGTGTATTTTTTCACGAGACAACGCCTCCTGCCACGGGCATGCGCAGTAGTGAAGGCCTATCCCCACTGTACCCTGGGCTTTCTGGGGTGAGCAGAAGTAGAATCCCGGTACACTTCAGCCTCCTGCCTGAGCTCTGATTTCCCTGCCTGACATGATGTCTACTCATGTCCCCAAGTGATCTGTGTTGGATCCATTTGCTTTCAACTTTGCTAGCTTACTTACAGGATGCATTTGACTTGCTAATATGGAAGGTAATGTGATGCAGTTTTCTCAGTTCAACACAGGACAAAAAACCCTGGCAAGAACAACAGCAAAAAACATCCAGGACTGTGATTAAGCCATTGAAATGAGAGTAGAGAAAACAGAAAATGAAAAGTAGAACATCTTTCTGCCTTTTTGAGGACATGCTTCTGGTTAGAGAGAAGGTCTCTGTTTCTACTACTTCTGAAGATGAAAATTTTAAGGTGAACTCAAGTTCCTGAGTCAGGAGCAGGAGTAGAAGTCAGTGTCACCTGCCACATGCTGCCCTGTGGTAAGAAAACCACATTCTAAAAACGGCTATGCTCTAAATATAACCTAGAAACTTGCTTTTAAATGATGGCATCATCTTTTCATTTAAAAGGAACACACCCAAATAAAAGTTAAAACACCGGGGGGTGGGGGGGGGGTGGGGGAGGCCAGGGGAAGGTCATTGAGGGGAAAAAAGGAAGCATATGTACTACTATCTGTAGTACTTTAAACAATAAATTAAAATTTAAAAAAAGTTAAAACAATTTTTATTAAAAACTTACATTGAGTTCCAAATTTTTACTACAACTGTAATGGTTGTAATAACAATGACAAACTAAATGTTTTATTTCAAAGATCTATAACATGGCTTCACATACACCATCAGTAATGTGTGTGTATATATATATATACACATATATATATATAAATCTGTATAATATATTAGATTCTATAAGTATATGGATAACTTTTTTCAGTAAAATATATATTGATTTGAAGCTTTTCAGAACAGCACATTTAAGAGAAGGTAAACTCTGAGAAATAATATCAGCTAAAAGTTTGCAAACACTATTCAACAAGTCTATATGGTATAGATATTATGTGTATTACTTCAGTTATTAAGTATTTACTGACCTTAAACATTATGCCATATACTATATTTGGTGCTAAGAATACAGAGATAGTAGATTAAACCATAATTGCTGTTTTTATAAATTAAAAACAGTTAATAGCAATTTAAACAGCAATTTAACGTGACATAAACTAAGTCAAACATGATCCTTGTCCTTTTGGGCTTAGTCTGGTAAGGAAGACAGGCTTATAAACTGATATGTGCAAGTGTAGGGTGAATAATTAGAGCAGATTTTAAAGGGCAAGTTATATTTTTCAAAAAGTAGGAGCAGAATGGGTGGTACAGCAACAGATGGACTCGGCTACAGTGTATTAGAACACTGAAAACAAGTTGAAGACTGGAGAAAGGAAATGCAATACATCATTTCTAAAAGTTTGGCTGAGAAGCTGAGCGCATCATTGTGTCTGGATATGGGTGTGGTTTGGGACATACATGTTTGCTTTTCTTTTAAGAGGGAAGAAGGATGTTTATGTGCTGAAGGGAGCAAGGGGTCAGGAGGAAGGTTGTGGAGAGTGACCCTGAAGAGGCCAGAGGAGAGAGCATCGGTCATGGAATGTTTGAGTCCTGGGATAACATGGACTGTGCCCAAGATTTAGCAAGCAGGAAGCATGCAACAAATGTTTCTTGAACTGAAATAAAAGCAATGCTAGATTTTTCTATCTAATTTTTGATAGTACATTGTTCTCCAAGGAAAATAGTGGCTGAGAATCAGTTCTGGGGAAGTCTTGAGATTTTATTTCTAACTTTTTTAAAGTAAATAATGTCATAAGGAAAGAAAAATAAAAAAAAGAAGGGAAACAAATATTTAAAAGATTTTTGAACAGAGCCCAAAGCTTAGTAAAAGAACAGTTTGGGGTAGAAGCAAGAAAGAGAGCAACCTCCAATGCAAAGAGGATAGCCATGTAGTGGAAGGATGAATGAATGAAGACTGATAAGATAAAGACGTTAGATGAAAAAAATCATGAAAATGATGGGCTTTTGAGGCTTAGAGTATAGTATTCTAGAAGAGGCAGCAAGAAAACTATTAGTCCCATTTGACAGAAAGAATGTTGTTATTAATTACTTTGTGTGATATAATGGCTGTCCCTTTGTCTGACTGAAAGCTAATCCATAGAGTGTGTGAGTCAGTGAATGGACAATTAAAAGATGGTTACAGTGCTCTGTCAGAATCAGGATGGCTGCTAGAGTAAAATAATCCCACTTTCTAAATTAACAGGAGGGGGCGGGAGGGGGGGGGAGCAAAGCAGTCAAGGAATATAAATCTAAAATTCTGAAGTTAAAGTAAAATAAATGAGAAAATTTTCAAATATTTCAGGCCAACTCAACTCCTATTTCAAAGCTCTTGCCCCACAGAGTACTTTCTTGAAAGGACAAAGCTTATATATCACCTCCATGGTGTAAAGACAAACAGAGCTGCTCTGCTGGCGGCGGTTGGGGACCCAGAGCACCATTATTTCAGTTCTCCCTCCTCCTCGGCCTGTCCCTTTCTAACCTGCCCCTTTCCCCAGCCTCCTGCCTGTTAAGACATCTCCATGGATCTCAATGTGAAAACTATTCTGTAATCTATTTAGTCTTTTTAAAATGATCGTTGTTTTTGGAAATTTTATTCAAGTGATCAAGGGTCAACATAACTCTCCGAATCCCAAGTCCCACCCCCACCCTCTTCCTCCCACCCCCCAGAACTCACTACTGCTGGCTTCCCTGGAGGCTGGCACTACACCAGTGATGGCGAACCTATGACACTCATTTTTTGGTTGATTTTTCTTTGTTAAATGGCATTTAAATATATAAAATCAATATCAAAAATATGTCTTTGTTTTACTATGGTTACAAATATCAAAAAATTTCTATATGTGACACGACACCAGAGTTAAGTTAGGGTTTTTCAAAATGCTGACACACCGAGCTCAAAAGGTTCGCCATCACTGCACTAGACCGTAAGTGGCCCAGAATCACCAGTTAGTGGGCTGGGTTCCAGGTGGTGCCAAATATGTGTCTGGATTATGTGTGTTTGTTACTACTTCACAGAGGGGCTGTGCTTTGTGGCACCCACTCCTCCCCCATGTCCTTCACCTTTGTCACCATGGGGAAGACAACTGATATTACTAAGAGTTGGAAGCCTCAGACTGCTAACTCTTTGTCTGACACCCCAGGAGTCAAAGAGAGAGAGCAGATCAAGTAAATTGGAGATATTCTTTAAGCAAAGTACTGACGTTTTTAAGAGCGTGGACTTCACCTCAGAGGGATCTAGCTTCAACTCCTGATAATAGGCATTACCTGCCAAGAGAGTCTAGCTGAGTGACTTTACCTTTCTGAGTCTCAGTTTCACCAAATGTACAAAGAAGATAGTCGTCTCTATGAATAGTTTTGATTTTTAGAAAGGATATAGGTAAAATTCCTAGCACCATTCCTGGCTCAGGGAAACCACTCAGTAAGTAATAATTATTAGTATTGTTTTTATATGGTCTATTTTTTTTTCCTCAACTTTTCTAGAACCTTATGATGAAATGGCTTTTTACCTACAATGCATCAGGGTTGGGATAATGTATACACCAGAGCCGCCTGCTTAAGGTGGATCGATACTGCTAGCACCAATACTTCCCCGTCATAACATTCCACTTAAACAATCAATAGACAAATAGAAAGACCTTAATGATTTAGCATATCATTAGCATAATGCAGTGTCTGCTTGGAAGGCAACCTGAGCTACAATGGGAGATTTGAAGTAAGTGATTTTTTAAAAGGCCATTCTGCTTTTTTGGCAACTCTCCATTGACAGCATGTTACTTTTGCTTTCTTTGTCAAGCACAGAAAAACAGGAAGCACAAAATCAATTCTGACGGGGGTGGGGAGGGAGAGCTGGCAGAGACACAAGCTGTTTTGCACCGTAGGGTCTGATCCACATTTTGCAACAAGAGATGGCTATGAACTTGGCCAGGGTCTCCCGCTAGGCTGCTAGCACCTTTGAGCATTTTTGGACACACAGAGAAATTCTTCTGTACATGTGGGGTTTGTGATTCTCTCCCCAGGACCTGGCTTTTTTTATTATTATTTTTTTTTATGCCTGCTGGGTGTGCAGGGCCGTGGAGTAAGTGGGGGATGAGAAGACTGAGACATGGACGTAGACACAGCTTTGCAATGTATTAGCTATGGGACCTCGATGAAATATCTTAAAAACTTATGACGTCTGTTTTTTCTCCTATGAGAGCACTAGACAAAGAGGACGAGTTTCACACTCAAATCCCAAGTAAGGCAGGTTCTGTGGGAGAGCAGTGGAGGTGACCTGGAGAGGCTGGTTTGGGCTGTGGGCAACCAGATATCTGGTGCCCAACCCAAGGCATTAAAATTCAATAAAAAAAAAAATAGTTATGTTTCAAGAGAGAACACTTGTTGGCTGTCCTTTTGAGTTCTCTGGACCTGGTTATGTGTAAGGTCCTTTTTGGTTTTATGATTTGGGCTATGCTGGCACCAGAAGTAGCACCAAAGGATCTTGAAGAATGTGAAACTAGAGCCACTTACCAAATAACACTTAGCTACTCATTGTAAGAAAAGTTTCATAATGAACAACATAAACTGATGAATAAAAACAGATCCAGAGACAGAGAAGCATTGATCAGACCATCAAACCTCAGAGGGAAGGTGGGGGGGGGGGGCCGGTAAGGGAGAGAGATCAACCAAAGGACTTGTATGCATGCATATAAGCCTAACCAATGGACACAGACACCAGGGGGTGAAGGCATAAGTGGGGGTGGCTGGGGGGGGGAGCCTCTGGGAAGATAAGGACACATATGTAATACCTTAATCAATAAACAAAAAAGAAATTAATTAAAAATAAAGAAATTTTAAAAATTTTAAAAAGAGAAAAGTTTCAAGTGTGTAAAAAACAAGCTTGCTCTAGTTATACTAATTCTAAAACTAAATGAATTCCAGTTTAATGAGAATGAAATCTAGGATTCATAGCTAGCTTTTCAGGAATTTTTAAGCGTACCAAAAATGTAGTACTTTGAGGAAAATCTATTAGATGATATTAGCTCCAGAATCAATTATCATCTTCCATGCAACTAGATACATACCTAGCAGACCGTGCTTCCCTTAATGGCCACTCAGCAGGGACTCAATCCATCTGTCTCCAGTAAAAGAAAGAGGAAGTGTTTTATTTATAGAACCACTAAAATATCCACTGTTGCTTTATTCTGCGTTTTAAAATAATGAAGAAAACTCTTCAGCCCAAGCAGGACTTTATTGATCAACTCCCAAGTCCAAAGAGTAAGAACCTAGAAGGCAATGACCCAGACTATCACGAGCTAGACAAGCATCTCAATTTATATACTTTAAAGAGCTCCTGATTCTGCAACACACCACGTCTTATAGGTAGTGAGCTCCATGGAACATCAGAGCCAGATTAGGATTAAAAAACACGCACATGCTTTGTTTTGAAATAATTACTCTGTATGCGTTCATAGGAAATTGCAATGACAGCACAGGAAAGACCAGAGTACCTTCACCCAGTTTCCCTCTGCTGGTTACTCTTGAGTACACTCTCAAAACTAGGAAACTTGACATTGGGATAAAGCATGTGGATGGTTCTGTCATTGTATGGGCAGATTTGTGCACCCACCACCAGAATCGAGATACACAACTATTTCATTGTCACAAAGTTCTCCATGTGGTAGCCTTTCGCAGTCGCCCTCATCTTCCTACTCCCAACCATCCCTGATACCTGGTATTAACTTGCTCTCCATCTCTATAATAATTGTGTCATTGTGAGAATGTTATACAATGGAATCATATGGGAAATTATAAAGTGACTTTTTTTATACTGGATTTTTTTCACCTGGCATAATGTCCTAGAATGTATGCAAGTTGTTCCATTCCTTCCTATTTTTGTGCATTCTTTTTATTACAGAACTAGGGGCCCAGTGCACGAATTCATGCACATTGAAAAGAACCGTGGGCCGCAAGGCTGCAGTGGGCACAGGGGCGTGTCTTGACCCATCCTCCGTGCCCCCACCCGGCCCCTTCCCACCGCGACCCCTGGACCTCTGTATGCCAGCAGTGGGTGCAAGGAGGGGGAGGTGGAGAAGTCCTGAGGGGTGATCAAGGCCCGCTGGCAGCCCCCACCCTGCTCCCTCAGCACCTGGGAGCAGCGGCCCTACCCTAGCTGCCACCACTGCTGGTCGCTGTCTTTGGGATGATTGGGGTGCGCCAGCAGCGGGTGCGAACACCGGGCAGGACCACGGTACATGGGGCCAACACCCACCATGTTCCACACGTGCCCCCTAGTGGTCAGCACACGTCATAGCGAGCGGCCAAACTCCCAGTCAAGCATCTGCCTGACAGGACAATTTGCATATTTGGCTTTTATATAGTATATAGATAATTGCCGGGAGCCTGTCCATCCTTGCTGTTTCAAGGGACCTGGCATATATGGCATACTGTTCTTAATATGTTTGCTCACCTTCTTGGCACTATGTGTTTTAACCAAGGCCACCTCTCTGAGAAAGGTTGTTTCCCCAGGTAGGGATTTTCCCCAGAAGTTAGGGAGGGAATAAAACCCCTTAACTAAGTGCCAGGCGGGTAATTAATCACTTTAACTACAAACAATCATGCTTAAGCTACATAATCTTTACTCCCTGGAATGGAGATAAGAAACGCCCTAACCTTTGTAATAGAGATTGATAGGATTGGAATCAACTGGTATAAATACAGATGTAACAAGACAACAGGACACAGAACCTACACAGAACCTAGACACAGAACCTACACAGAACCTAGAGACAGAAGAACTTCGCTGGAGAGAACATGGAAAAAGATCCTGGATAGAACCTGGTTACAGAACTTGGTTGGAGAACCTAGCCAGAACCTGGCTGAAGAACCTGGCTACAGAATCTGGTGACCGAACCTGGCTGGGGAACCTGGGGAACTTGGCTGGAGAACCTAGCAAGAGAACATGGACACAGAACCTGGCTGGAGATCCTAACCAGAACTTCGCTGGAGATCCTGACCAGAACTTGGCTAGAGATCCTGGCTAGGCTGCTGATCAACTGAACGCTGTCTCCATGTCATTCCTTCTTCACCAACTCCGTCCACACCTTTGGGGACCCCTGGACCTGCTGGGGTTGGACCCCAGCAGATAATATTCTATGCCATGGTTTGTTTAACTGTTCACCTATTATAGGACAGTTGTTGTTTCTAGTTTAAGGCTTTTTAAAACAAAGTTGCTATAAACAATCACATATGCTTTTTTGGTAGACATAGATTTTTTAAAAAAATGTATTGTTGACAATATTACAGAAGTTCCCCCATTTTCACCCTGTTTGTACCCATCTACCCATCCCTAACCCCAACCCAGGTCTTTACCTCACAATTGCCTGTGTCAATGGGCTATGCATATATGCATACATGTTCTTTGGTTAATCTCTTCCCATCCACCCAACCCCCTCCCCCTCTGAGATCTATGGGTCTGTTCCATGAATACATGCCTCTGGACCTATTTATTTCCTCAGTTTATTTGAAAATGAAATGTATTTTAATAAACACTGCCTTTATAATTATTCAAAGTATATGTATACATTTTGGGGGAACTCCCTATATATGTTATGTTTTCTTATCCATTCAGCTATCCTATGTCTTTTGATTGAAGCATTTGATCCATTTACATTTAAGGTTAATGTTACATACTTATTTATTGCCCTTTTTATTTCTTTATACATATGTTTCTCTTCTTAAATCTGTCCCTTTAATATTTCTTGCAATGGTGGTAGTGGTAATGTACTCCTTTAGCTTTTTTTTTTTTTTTTTTTTTTTTTTGGTCTGGGAAGCTCTATATTTTGTTTTAAATTTTAAATGATAGCTTTGCTGGATAGAGCAGTCATGGGTTCAGGTCCTTGCTTTTCATTACTTTCAATACTTCATGCCAATCCCTTCTGGCCTGGCATGTTTCTGTTGAGAAATCAGCTGACAGCCTAATGGGAACTCCCTTGTAGGTAACTCTCTGTCTCTCTCTTGCTGCCTTTAATATTCCTTCTTTGTCTTTCAGGTTTGTCATTTTAATTATGATGTGTCTTGGTGTGAGGTTCCTTGGGTTCATCTTGACTAGGACTCTGTGCTTCCTGAACTTGTGTGGCTTTTTCCTTCACCAGGTTAGGGAAGTTTTCTGTCATTATTTCTTTAAGAGGTTGCCAACCCCTGTCCTTCATTTGATGCATTTATACCATTTACATTTAGAAGTCCAATGTGCTACCTATTGTACCAGGAAGCCACCTAGTAGATTATTTACATTTAATGTGGTATTGACATTATAGGGCTTACATGCCATTTTACTTTTTGTCTTGTTTATTCTGTTATTTGTTTTTCTGTTGCCTTTTCCTACCTTCCTTTAGGTTAGTTAAACATTTTATTTCAGAATTCTAGTTTTGATTTATCAGTAGCATTTTTTAGTATATTTCTTTATATAGCTTCTGCTACAAAGATTTTTAGTGGTTTATTTAGGCATTCTATTATATATGCATCACTTATAGAAGCCTTTTGATTCTTCTAGCTTAAGTGAAGTTTAGAGGCTTTTCCTTTTTTTTAACCAGACCCACTTATAATTATATGTGTATATATATTTCCTCTCCATACTTTGAGAATCACATCAGTAAATGTTATAATATTTGTTTCAACTTAGAAAATTCAAGAGAAGAACATGGATATTTAGTCATATTTTACCCCTTTAACTTGGTCTTTTATCTGCCCTAATGTTTCAAGGATCCTTCTCTTATCATTTTCTTTCTTTTTAGACAACCTCTTTTTGTCATTCTTCTAAGGTAGGTCAGCCGACAACAAATTATCTTATTTTTTCCTCATCTCAGAATGTCTTGCTTGATTTTCCCTGTATTTCTAAAAGATATAGAATTCTGGTTGGCACTTTTAAAATTTTAGCACTTGAGAACATTGTGCCACTTCTTTCTGGCCTCTTAAGGTTTCTGATGAGAATTCCACTGTCATTCAAGTTGTTTTTCATCTATGAGTAAGATTTTCTTTCTTACTGCTTTCAAGATATTTGTTTCCTTTCTGTTTTTATTTTATTTTATTTGTGAATCTTCACCTGAGGACATTTTTTCCATTGTATTTCAGAGAGAGGGAGGAGGAGCAAGAAAGAGGACAGAAAGAAACACTGATGTGAGAGAGACACATCGATTGGTTGCCTCCTGCTCGCACCCCGACTGGAGCCAGGATTGGAGCTTGCAACCCAGGTACATGCCCTTGACTGGGAATTAAACCTTCAGTGTGCAGGCTGACGCTCTAACCACTGAGAAACACCAGCCAGGGCTGTTTTCTGTTTGTTTGTTTAGTTTTTAAACAAGTTTGACAATGATGTGTCTTTGCATGCATTTCTTTGGATTTATCCTGTTTGGAATTTAGTTTCTTGAGTCTTTAGTTTTAAATCTTTTACCAAATTTCAGGAAATTTTATCCATTATTTCTTGAAATACTTTTAGCTTCTTTATTTTAGTGACTCTAATAACATAAATATTAGATCTTAATTCTTATAGTACCCCATATCCCTCAGGTTGTATTGATCCCCACTCTGTCCACCCATCTATTTTCTGTCTGCTGTTAAGATGGGCAATCTCTCCTGTTATATCTTCAGGTTCACTGATTCTTTTCTCTGCTACCTCCATTTTGTTCTTACATTCTGATTCTACCCATTGAGTTTTTACTTTGGCTACTGTATTTTGTCAGTGATTTTTAAAATTGAAATCTAAACACTTTGGATATTTTTTAAATAAGACTCTGGATCCTACTTGAACCTTTTGTTTTATGTGGTTTATTCTAACACCACTCTAGCAAAAGGAGAGCTTACTGTCTCATTACTGCCCAGTAGGAGGCAAAAGTACCTTTTCTCCTCTTGTTCTGCATTTACACTAGAGCTAATGTGTTCCTTGTTATTGCTGGGTGGGTGGAATATTGTACCACTTCTTTCTGGCCTCTTAAGCTTTCTGATGTGCATTCCCCCCACTAGGCCTTCATTGATACCATCCTGACTAAGAGTGGCAGGAGTGTCTTATTACTGCTCCGCAAGTGATCTCCACTCACATGATGGGGCTGGGGTGGCTATGTTATTCCTGTGTGGTGGTGAAAATTCTGACTCTGTATGAATGCTCTGATATCACTTCATGGAGGAGGTGAAAGAGCAATTGATAGCTACCAGATCAAACGGAAATTCAGGTCTTAATTGACATCTCATGAAAGCAGGGGGCTCAGTACCATCCAGCAGGGTGAAAGTTTTGTACTTCCTACACAGTCTTTGATATCACCCTGTCCAGGAGGTTGGGGCACCTTATTCTAATCCAGTGATGGCGAACCTATGACACGCGTGTCAGAGGTGACACGCGAACTCATTTTTTTGGTTGATTTTTCTTTGTTAAATGGCATTTAAATATATAAAATAAATATCAAAAATATAAGTCTTTGTTTTACTATGGTTGCAAATATCAAAAAATTTCTATATGTGACACGGCACCAAAGTTAGGGTTTTTCAAAATGCTGACATGCCGAGCTCAAAAGGTTCGCCATCACTGTCCTAGACTAGCCGTAAGAGGGTAAGCATCTAGGCTCTCCACTCCATCTCTGGCGGCAGGGGTGGAAAAGCAGCCACAATTTTCTGTCATGTTTGGCTAGAGCAGGGTGATTATTGCCTAAAAGATTTTCTGTGTTTCTAGACTGCTCCTTCCCTGGTCATTAGACTACAGAGAGAAACATTTTATTGGGGCTTTGTGGTTGGTTTGTTTTTGTGTGTGCCCATTGACATTTCCAGGTTGCAAATTTGTTTAGTATTCAGTCTGAGATATAAAAAACAAGAAGAAAACTCAGGGGATGCATCACCATTGTGTTTGTGGGGCTCGAGGTCCCTAGTCAGTCTTCCTCTTCTCTCACTTAGAGTCTCCTTATGTTTGTTATACATAAAATGTCCAGGGCTTTTAGTTGTACTGAGTGGCAACTAAATATAAGAAGGTATTTCTACTCCGTTAATCCAGAAGCAGATATTTCCCCAAATCAAATGTATTTGGCCCAGATTATTTCCATTCTTGTACTGGTTTTTTATTAAACCTTTAGCTATATTTTCCATGTACTTTCTGACCCAGTTATAGAAGGATATAATAAATGTAAGATAAAATTGTTTTAATTTTAAAAACTGGGATAGCCAAAAAAAAAAAAAATCAGGAAAACGAAATGCATTTTCACTTTTTTTAACCAAGCATTCATTTATCTGAGCAGAACAGAACCCAACAATGTGTTCTTTCCGTGGCTTATATTGCTTCTACTTTAAAGCAGAAAGCAAGGCATTTAGGAGAACTGAGCTGTTTTAGAAATTGTATATGTTTCTTTGGGGGATAAATTTATACCAGACAGTAATTTAAGAACCAAAAAGAAATTGCCCTAGTAAATAAAAATGTGTATTATGACTGGATAGTATACTCTAAACATAACTCTATTTTTGAGTACCACAATGAAAATGTAAAAAGACTTTTCTGCAAAGGTAATCCTCACATAGGTATTAGCAGCTGACGTATGACTAGATTTAAGCTGACTGGCACAATATTGGTGGCAGTGGCATATGTCTCACCTGATTTCCAATATTGGTGTCTTACTGGCAAAGGCATTACTTTTCTGCTTTCCTGGATTCCAATTGAAAAGGAAATTGAAATTCAAATTAATGTTTTGGCAAAACAGTATGTAAATGATAATGAGCATATGTATTTATTTGTGATGAGGCAGTTGAGTATCATTTAGATTAAGATTAAACTGGGAAGTCTACAATGTGATTTTCTACTTAACTTTATCCTACTAGACACTGTTCTGCATAATGAACTGGTTCTTAAACACATACAGTATTTTTATTTTTAATCCTCACCTGATTAAAAATGAGAATATGTTTTCATTGATTTTAGAGAGAGTGGAAAAGAGAAGGAAAGAAAAAGAGAAACATTGATGGGAGAAAGAAACATCAATCGGTTGCCTCCTGCTTGCACCCCAACCAGGAATTGAACATGCAACCTGGGTATGTGCCCGAACCCATGACATTTTCGTGTACGGGATGATGCTCTAAAACAACAGTCATATTGGCCAGGGTACACACACAGTATTTTGAAAAACTTTAGAACTACCAGTATACACAATTTTTCATTTTTTTATGCTTCATTGACATACTCAGTATTTTCACTGGTTTGGATATATCTGAATTAATCAGATACTTCTACTATCAAATTAATTACTTAAGACCTAATACAATACAAAAGTAAGCAATAAAATGCAACTTTTCTTCTGATTTTGTAATAAAGTCAGTGCAAGCCCTTTATATTCCTGAAATTCGCAAAATACTTTATAACAATGTTTTCAATATCTATTGTTCTTCAGAAATATTTGTTAAATTACCAGAAGTTATTCAAGATTTTTAATAGCACATTGTCTATAACTTAATTTTCTAAAAGCAGATAACAATGATTCACTTTCTTTAAAAAAGATAATAAAATTAAGGCTAGGTTATTAACAATTAGGTAACCTGTGGAAATAATGCAGAGTTAAGTAACAAAATATTTTCTTTTATCTCTTTAATAGAAATAAATTATAAAATACATGAAAGATAAGCATTTTGCTGTTTGCAATTGTATCACACCAGGATCTTTTGAGAACAGTATTAAATGAATCTAATACATTTCCAGACTTCACCTTGTAATTGCATTTCCTAATTTAATAAGACAAGATGCAAGAATGGTCAGTACTACTCATGATGTTGGGTTTTGTGATAACTTTTACATGCCCAGATCATCCAATTAAGTATCACAATCCCTCTCAGTTACTGTAACTCAGAGAATCTAAGTTTTGTTGTTGTAGGAGTGAATTTATTATTAGCTTTTTTCAAGTTCTACCAATAAGTGAGCTCAAAAATGGGAATAAAATCAAGTTCTGCTGACTTCAGCATTGCCTGTTATTCTGAATCTAATCCAAACTCTTATATTTGCCATAAAATAGAAACAGTTTTAATGCTCCCTAACAACATCAACAAAAATGCTTGGCTATATCAATTCTCTTCCAATACTATTTTAGAAAGTTATTAGCAGGAAGTCCAAAGACACTTTATCAATTTGAAACATTTTTACTGTGGTGGCTCCTCATTTCATTAAAAAACTCCTAAACTAAGTGTGGGTCCTTGAGCAGCTACTTTTATCCCAAGGGGCCTGTCTGTGCTTGCTGAGAACGCTACCAGGTGAATCAGAGGTCTCTTCATGACAATCAAGCCTAATGGCAGTTTATCCTTGAGCACAGAAAACTAAACAGTAGATATAAGAAGTAATGGCTAAATAGAAGAGTATGCACATGTATATATTACATGTAATTATTTAGGCCTCATAAAATACAAATTAATAAATGTCTTCTATACATATTAATTTATTTTAATTGAATTTATTGGGGTGTCATTGGTGAATAAAATTATATAGGTTTCAGGTGTACAATTCTATAATACATCATCTATATATTGTATTGTCTGTTCACCACCCAAGGTCAAGTGTCCTTCCATCACCATTTATCACCCCTTTACCACCCTCTTCTACCTCCCCCCCCCCCCGACAAACCCCTTTTCTTCTTGTAATCATCATACTCTTGTCTGTGTCTATGTTTTTTTCCCCTTTGCTTAATGCCTCAAAGCGAGCGGGAGAGAAATAAAGAGAGAAGAGCAGCCCAGTTGGTATGGCTCAGTGGTTGAGTGTTACCTATGAACCAGAAGGTCACGGTTCAATTCCTGGTCATGGTACCTGCCCAGGCTGCAGCTCTATCCCCAGTGTGGGACGTGGAGGAGACAGCCGATCAATGATTCTCTCTCATCACTGATGTTTCTATCTCTCTCTCCCCCTCTCCCTTCCTGACTGAAATCAATAAAAATATATTTTAAAGAGAGAGAGGGAGAGAGAGAGAGAAGAGATGGGTGCCACAGACGCAGCCCAGAGCTCACTCTGGGTCTCAGAGAGGGGAGGAATCATATTGCCACCTGCACTCTCTGCAGCCTGGTAAAGTAAATAAATACAGTGAGCATTCCTGCCTGAGTGTTTGATATGCACTGTGGCTAAGCCCAGAGGTGGACACAGAGCACAGAGGTGTAGCTGTGACTGTCCAGCAGCTGCCATTGCCAGGCAGAAAACAAGGCCATGGAGCCTGCCCCCCTCCCACTTCCCCCTTCCAGAGCTAGTAGCAGACCCCAGAAGAAGCTGTAACAGTGAGTGCTGGGCTACAGATTACATTATCTGCAGCACTGAGAACTGAAGAGGTAGAATCATTTTCCCCTGAGTGGCATACGCACACATGCTGCAGCTTAATCCCAGTGATAGGGGTGGAGATACATGGTGAGGCAGCTGAAGTCTCTACTATAACACATCAGCAAACCTCTCCCAGCTCACCCTGACCCTACCCATTGTGGCTGAGCCCAGCCAGGGTGCCTGGCACTCCTGTGGCAGTGAGGGCAGCATCTGGTTGCAGGGGACAGAGATGGGATTTCACAGGCTCAGAAGCCATTACCCACCACATTCCCCCATGAGGATGGTGCCCTGAAATGAAGGCGACCTGGTCACAGAGGAGATGCCCCCAACTCAGGAAATACAGGGTA
This sequence comes from Myotis daubentonii, assembly GCF_963259705.1. Lineage (NCBI taxonomy): Eukaryota > Metazoa > Chordata > Mammalia > Chiroptera > Vespertilionidae > Myotis > Myotis daubentonii. The sequence continues at coordinate 26,349,855 of NC_081856.1, forward strand.
TTTCCCACTGACCTGAAGAGATGCTGGAAGCCAGAGCATTGCAAGAGAAACTGAAAAACTGCACTTCAGCACCACCTACTGGAAACCAAAAGAAAGACTTATCAACCTACAAAACAGAGAAGTGCTTGCTATTCTTAAATAAAAAGCAGATGTCATTCCCATAGATACCTAGGCAGAGAGGAATCCATCAAATGAGGCAGCTCAGATAAAAAGATGAAAAATCTCCAGGTACTGAAATATGCGATTTAAATGATAGAGAATTCAAAATTGCACTTCTGATAAAACTCAACAAGAAAACCCAGATAGGCAGTTTAATGAACTCAGAAATAAAATTAATGAACAAAAGGAGTACTTTACCAAAGACATTGAAACTTTAAAAATGAACCAATTGAAATTCTGGCAATGAAGAACTCCATAAAGGAAATGAAGAATGAACTAGCACATTTAGAAAATAGAGCTGATAAATGGAGGAAAGAGTTAGTAATATTGAAGATGGAAATCTAGAAATGATGCAGATGGAAGAAAAAGAGACTAGAGGAAAGAAAGAAAGAAAGAAGGAAAGGAAAGGAAGAAAGAAAGAAAGAAAGAAAGAAAGAAAGAAAGAAAGAAAGAAAGAAAGAAAAGTAAGAAAGAACTCTACAAGAATTATCTGACTTCATCGGAGAGAACAATAAAGAATAATGGGTATACCGGAAAAAGGAAGGGAGAAGGGAACAGAGAGCATAATCAAACAAATAGTTGACTAGAACTTCCCAAACACATGGAAAGAAGTAGATCTTCAGATCCAAGAAGCAAACAGAACACCCAATTATGTTAATCCAAATAGGTCTATTTAAGGCACATTGTATTAAAGTTGTCAAAAATGAATAACAAAGAAAAATTCTAAAGGCAGTCAGGGAAAAGAAGACAGTAAACTACAAAGGAAATCCCATTAGATTATCATCAGATTTTTTAGCAGAAATCCACAAGCTAGGAGGAAACTATTGAAAGAGAAAAATTACCAGCTGAGAATAATATATCCAGCAAAGTTATCCTTTAGATATGAAGGAGAAATAAAGACTTTTTCAGATATACAGAAGCTGGGGGAATTTACCGCCACAAGACCTCCTAAACAGAAAATACTGTAGGGGGTTACTCTACCTGAAACAAAATACAAAATAATACGAAATTATAAGTAAGGTGACTAACACATAGACAGAAGCAGGGTATCGCAACCCTTTTCCAGAATAGGGTATTTATATGCTTAAATATAACTTAAAGATTAAAGGAGGTAAAAACATTAAAAATAGAGAGAAGAAGAAGATAATATCCACTGCAATTTGGAAATGAACTCACAGCATAAATAGGGGTAATTGTGACAACAAAAACATAAAAGGGGAGGAAATAAAGGTCTGAATTTGCAAAGGGAAATGGAGATAAGTTGCATTCAGAAGAGAAAAGACTACTGTATATATAAAACTTCCTTTTGCATAAGCATAATGGTAACCACACCAAAAAAAAATATCCAAACATCAGAGATATAACATTTAAAAAGAGAAAACAGCCCTGGCCAATGTGGCTTGGTTGGTTAGAGGGTAGTCTTATCCTGTGCACTAAAGAGTCATGGGTTCGATTCCCAGTCAGGGCACATACCCAGGTTGCAGGTTTGATCCACAGTTGGGGCACATATGGGAGACAACTGATTGAAATTTCTCTCTCACATTGATGTTTCTCTCTCCTCTCCTCTCCTCTCCTCTCCTCTCCTCTCCTCTCCTCTCCTCTCCTCTTCTCTTCTCTTCTCTTCTCTTCTCTTCTCTTCTCTTCTCTCTCTCTCTCTCTCTCTCTCTCTCTCTCTCTCTCTCTCTCTCTCTCTCCCCACCATCCTCTCTTTCTATTATCAATGAGAAACATATCCTCAGGTGAGGATTAAAAAAAAGAGGAAACAGAGGAATAAATCATAGAATATGACCATTAAAACAACAAACAGAAACACAAGAGGAAAGAAACAATGGAGACACGGAGCTACCAGAAAACAAACATAAAACACCTGTAGGAAATCTTCATATAGCAATAATCACGCTAAATGTGAATTAACTGAACTCACCAATAAAAAAGGCACAGAAGAGCAGATTTGATCAAAAACAAAACCCAACCATATGCTGCCTTCAGGAGACACATCTCTTAGCAGCAAGGACAAATATAGACTAAAAATGAAAGAGGAGAAAATGATCCTCGAAGCAAATGGCATCCAGAGAAAAGTGGGTGTGGCCACACTTATATCTGACAAAATAGACTTCAAGATAAAAAAGGTAACAGGGGACAAAGATGGTCATTTTATAGTGACAAAGGGGACAATGTACCAAGAAGACATAACCTTCCTCAATTTATATGCACCCAATCAGGGAGCACCAAAATATATAAAGCAACCACTAATGGAACAAAACGGAGAAACTGACAAAAACACAATTATAGTAGGGGACCTATGTACCCATTGTACAGGCTCTGGTCTACTTCCAATTCATTCTACACACTTCAGCCAGAGTGACTTTATTCAAAACTTTGATGTATGTTTTACCAATCCTCTAAGTCCCTACACTCTCCCCAGCCTTAGCATGTGCTTTCAAACCATTCTTCTCCATGCTGACTGCTCTCCAATCACAGTGGACTTCTTTTGTTCTCCCAAGTGCTCCAGGCAGCTTCTCTGTGTGATGTATTCCTCTGTCTGGAAGGCTGTGCCCCTCTGCCCGTCTCTCTCTACCTTCTCATCTCCCTTGTCCACTGATCAGTGTTATGACGTCTTGACAGACGCTCTTCCTGCTACTAGGCCAGAAGCTACTGTCTAATGCTCCCCAAATACCTGAGTACTAATCTCACTTTGTAATGATACACTCATTTGTGTAATTTTTTTAAATTAGTATTTGAGAAAATGAGCTATATTTGAGGAAATGGGCTATATTTGTATACCTATCACAATGTTTGGCACATAGTAGGCTATTGTTTTTCATGTAGACTAGAAAATGTAGCTTGGGAATGTGGGGGTTGAAAAGGGCAAGAGAGAAGGTCACTAATCAGAGTAGGATAGGAGGTTCAACAACACAGTGTGGAGAAGTTGGTACTTAGGGATGGTCTATAATGGACCAGGCCAATAGTCTTTTGGAGCAGTGATACCTGGGCGATTTTTCGTTGTTGTTCTTTTGAAATGCCCTTATGACACAGATTTCCAGCAAGTTAGTTAACTAGTACAGTCAAGTTTTCCTTATTTTCTGGGAAATAAAGGTAAGATTTCATATAGGGGACTAACTAGATCAGCAAGAGATAAAACAATATATTGAGACAGTAGTTAGATGGCAAGAAGTGATTAGAAAGGGAGTCCTAATAGCAGTAGTTTGAAGTGAGAGATGATAAATGATGACCTGGAGCAGAAATCTTTGAGAAATGAAGGAATGTCTTATACTCACACCACATGGAAGCCATAAAGTATTTTATTTGGATATTAAGAGAAAATTATGATCCAAGAAGATCTTAAAAGAACAGGATAATCAGTTTACACAAAGAGAAAGAATAGTTCAAGATTCAAACACTGATAGTGCTGGTTTGCTTAGGCAAAAGACTCAGGAAATTATTCCATTGGCAAAATAATCACACTATGAAGATAAATTCATCAAGCTACCTTAGTCTGATGCCATTAAATATTCAAATCACTTATTGATTTCCCCTTGATATGAATCTATGCTTACCCAGCAAACTTCTGGTTTTATCCATCTTCCCACATAAAACTAACCAAGAGACATCGCCCTTCAGTGTTTATGACGGTTCATTTCTCACTGTGAGTTAATAAATTGATGTTCTGATTTTATTCATCGACCTCATCATGCATGTGTTTATCTTAAAAATGAAAACACTCTCCATTTGCTGTTGGAGTCAATTTTCAAAGTTAACAAGGCTAAGTGCCAACCTCTGGACTGAAATTCTGCCACCCTTCGGGGTCCTGTCTGAGTGGGATCCTTTTCCAAATGATTCCCCTCATTCTCACTTGAGCATTTTCTCTGTTCGTCTACCCTACATACAAGGATGTTTGTGAAAAAAATATTCATAATGAAAATAAGTATAAATCTGATCCCTAAAAATTTTGAGTTTATAGCCTATTTAGGAAGAAGAAACATCTTTATAAATACCTTAATTTATTCAAAATATTTATTGATTGAATAGTACTATATGTCAATGATATAGAAAATAAGAACCAGCATAAAATTATTTTAAAGACAAATTAAAATAACTGCATTTAAGATTTTTTAAATTAAGTCAACTCCAGTTAGAGAAATTAAAGAAAAGCTACAGATAGGTGGGGAACATTGAATTAGACTTGAAGGATGCGAGAGATTTGGGTAGGAAGAGATTTTAGGAAAGAAGAAAGAACAAAAGAGTAGAGGGATTAAGGTGTGTTCAAATTCTACAAGTAAAACAATACCATTTGTTGCCGAAACCGGTTTGGCTCAGTGGATAGAGCGTCGGCCTGCGGACTGAAAGGTCCCAGGTTCAATTCCGGTCAAGGGCATGTACCTGGGTTGCGGGCACATCCCCGGTGGGGGATGTGCAGGAGGCGGCTGATCAATGTTTCTTTCTCATTGATGTTTCTGACTCTCTGTCTCTCTCTCTTCCTCTCTGTAAAAAATCAATAAAATATATTAAAAAAAACAATAGCATTTGTTGAGTTGATTTCCCCCTTCCTACCCTCCCCCCAATTCATATGTTGAAGTTCTACCTTCAGGACCTCAAAATATAACCTTATTTGGAAATAGTGTTGTTGAAGACATAAGTACTTAAGATGATATCATTAGGATGGATTCTAATGCAATATAATTGGTTTCCTTATTTTTAAAATAAAAAAGGAGACATTTGGACATAGAGATACACATGGGAGAATGTTATGTGAATATGAGAACAGCCTTCAACTAACCAAGGCAAGAGGACTGGAGCAGATCGTTTCCTCACAGCTCTTAGAAAGAGCCAGCAGGCACCTTGACCTGGGACATTTGGCCTCCAGAACCATGGGTCCAAAAAATTTAGGTGTTTAAACCCCCCTCCCTGGTGTGTGATGCGAGAAAATTATACCATTGTTGTAATAGGAGTTTCAGACATGAAAGTCATAGGAAATGAACTAGATAGGTGCTTGAGAGGTTTATTTCTTCAAGAGTCATAAACAATTCAATGTTTTATCTTAAAGAGGATAGAAAGAGGCAGCACAATAATTATTTACCAATCCCCTACCAGTTAATAAGTATCATTAAGCAACTTTATCTCACTTATTTCTCACAGAAAACCCTAGGGAATGTGCTATTAACATAGCTATAAACTGGACACCAGCGATCAGAACCAATCTACTCTGGCACTCAATGTGGTGAGTGAATGAACAAATAATGGGACTGCCTTGCTTGGGCTCAACCACTCAAAAGTGTTAGTGCAGTGATTTCTGCTTGGTAGGTTTTTCATAGTATGTCTTGAGTACGTTCCCAAATGTCCTGGCTCTCTCCACAGTGCCTACTAAATGTCAGACATAATAAATTTTACCTCTATTTTAAGGGTCAGTACCTCACAGAGGAAAAGTAATTTTCTTCTTTTTAATAGCAAGATCATATGAAACAAAACGAATTATATTTTAACCTGAAAATGTATTTTCACAACTATAACTTCATATGTTCACGACCTACATACCATACCCTCTTTTTAAAGAAAATTAATTCTCTGGTTTCTAGTTCCTAGTCATCACTAGGACATGGAGAATATGCCAGCATGACTGGTCCAGGGAAATGCTTGTCTTTGGTACCGTCTTCCTGTTTCTATGCATTCTGCTCCTTTCTTTCTTCAAGTATTTGTGATCAGATTAAGTAAAAGTTAGAAGGGTCAAAAAAGACCCTTTATTTTGCCAGTAAAATCATATTTTCTAAGACTCCTTTATGCTTCATAAGCCTGATCAAGTAGAGAGAGTAATAATGTAGAACTGCCCAGGTCATTATAAATTCTGCTATAATGAAATAAGAGAAAGTCCTCACGCCCAGGAAATAAAAACTACTGATTTTCTATCCCTTTTCCAGAAGCATTATAAAATGCTGTGGCTCAGTCCACATGGCTCACCCAAATCATGTGCACTTCTGTTGGTGTTCAAAATGGATGAAAATGTAAATTCTCCTAAATAAAAAACAGACTCAGACCCAAGCTGAGTTCCTTCTCATACTGAGGCCTCTCTGTAGCTGTGAAGACTGGTAGGGAGACCACACATGGGAAACTGAGAACCTCATGGAAAAAAAAGAAAGAATTCACCTCAAGGGACTGGAAAGTTGATGTGCTCCAAGCTAAGGATTATGGAGAATGAAGGATAATTTTAAGCCAGACATGTTGCTTATTACTCGGGTTGACTTCAGGTGTGGCCTCCAAATGTCCTAAGTCCTAGGAAAAGAAGACCACTATGCAATAAAGAATAAAGAGCTTTTCTATAATCATCGTGGCAGCCCCAAAGTGGCTGAGGGCAGTCTGGGTGCCTGTGGACAGGAGATAAAAGCCACACGGGAAGCATGGCAGTCACGGGAGGGTCTCGAAAGCCACAGTGCAGTTCTCGACCAACCAGTGCTTCCCTGTTACTCAGCAGGGGACACGACTCTTGAGCTGGACATTGAAGGACACAGTGCCTCACTGAGCTTCTGCCCCAGCGCCGGTGAGCTGGAGCTCTCAAGAATGAAGGAAAACAATGTTCCTTGATGGTAGACATGTGCTCTTCCTTTTGGCTCCCAGGAGACATGGCTTCCTGGGATCTCCTAGACCCATTTGAGGATGCCTGAAGGCGTGAATGCTTCCGCAAGGTGTGCAGGTGATAGATTAGACAAACACAGTTTTAACGTTGCCTGGCGCTCTCTACTCTCCCGCCACAATGGACTTATTTGACTCTGGAATATGGCAGGGTCATTCTCTTTGCTGTGCCCTTGCTCTGCTGACTGCTGAAAATGCTTTCTCCTCTTGGGTGGCTAGCCTTCCCTCACTGAAGTCTCAACTCAAATGTCAGCCTTTCAAAGCAGCCCTCCCTGAGTTCTCCATCCATCTTGAAACCAGCCTCAAAGTGTGAAACCTGCCTGGTTGGTAGTTTTCACATCACTTAAAAGTACAGCATTTAAAAATAAATGTCTAGCCCTAACCGGTTTGGCTCAGTGGATAGATATTAGCCTGTGGACTGAAGGGTCCCAGGTTCAATTCCAGTCAAGGGCATATACCTTGGTTGTGGGCACATCCCCGGTAGGGGGTGTGCAGGAGGCGGCTGATCAATGTTTCTCTCTCATCGATGTTTCTAACTCTCTATCCCTCTTCTTCCTCTCTGTAAAAAATCAATAAAATATATTTTAAAAAAATAAAAATAAATGTCTACTATATATGCACTATTGTTACGTACTATTTTATTTTATCGTGTGTCTCTCCTAGTGAATTGAAGGTCTGAGAAGATAAGGATCCTACCTTGCATTTCCCTTCTCCATCTCTAGTGTCTAAAATAGTACTGGGCAAAAGGCAAGTTCTTAATAGGAACTGTTTAACTGCATGAGCCCTAACCATGCAATAAGTGTGCAGGAAGAGGTTGGGATACAAAGGAGTAACCTTATGTTATCCATATCTTACTATAAAGTGAGCATCTAGAATAATCTGGGGCTTAAGGTGAATAGGATTTTTTTAAGGTAAAGGCATCATTATAGGGGCCCAGGGAGTGGCCTGGATTCAGGTGAGGGTCCCAAAGCTCATTTGCATGCCTCCTTCAGCCACCTCTTGGACTTCAGAGATATGGGGTGACAGTGGTGCTCAGATGGCCTGCTTCCCCTGTTGCAAGAGTGAAGAACAGCCAGGCATGCAGCCTTGGCCAGGCAGTATCTTTAATCTCGCTGGAGTGGCACTAAGTAAGTACCTCCTGAGAGCATGCATGAGCCTCTCTTGCTCACATTTCTTTGTTCAGCAGTTGCCATGGCACCGACCTGCCTGGTTGACGTCTAAATATAGTGATAAAAGATTTCATCTGCTTTCAACAACTAAAAGACAAATTTGAGGAGCAAAGAAAAATAAATGTTCTTGTACCAATTTTTGAGGGGGGGGGCAGGATACTTTTTAATCTATTATTTTTCAGATGTAAGAGAGTGATTTATAGCTTTCATTTATATTTCAGATAATTTTTGCATTATCATATTGATGCTGTATTGAAGTTTGATTTTTTTTAAAGATCATAAGCTTTTTTGGTGGTGGGGTGGTGAAGAACAAATAACTATGTTTTAGAATGACCATTTTAGTAATTCTCAAGGAGGTGTTATATACATGAAAATAACCCAGAAGAAATTCCCTGAGATCGCTCAGAACAATCTAGGTTAAAAAGAGAAAATATATATTGAGAGAAAAAAAGGGGGAGGGGTAGAATTTGTCTATCCAAAACCATAACCCAAAGAGAAATGAGACCCTGCATTGCTTTGTGGCCACATATTGCAGAACTCTTCAGTTTAGGAACAGCCAAGCTGACAGCCCATTAAAATGTTCATATTTATTAAAAGGGCAATAAAAGAATTTGTTCCTTCTCATTTCCAAAATATTGAGCAACAACTTGAACTATGATAGAACTCGCAACATGTGAGGCACTGAGAAACAAAAGATAGTGTATTAAATCTCTTGAACCCTCACCTTTGTTCAATATGTGGACCACAGCACAGGTAGGATGAGGTAAAGATGTACACAAATCCTGAACCCCATTAACTCCTCCTTTGAGTACTTCACTTAAGGTGTGGCACCCTCACAGGAAGTTCTCATTGTTACTTTGAACCATTGCCTATGCCATTTCCTCATCTAAACCACCTCACCCCGCCAGTTTTGTTATATCTATTCAGGCTTAATTCCACTCAAAACCTTCCCCTAAAAACTCCACTTCAGATCACTCATTTTCCTTAACTGCCATAATGTTTACAATATAGTCAGAGAATAATTGATATTTCTTCTTTTATATAATTCCCTGGTTTATGTTTATAGTTTTGTCTCTACTCCCCCCCCTCTGCCCCATGCCTTCCAATGTCTTTGAAGTGAGTGGTCATTTCTTCATTTAACAAGCACACACCCTAAATTGTTCATTGACCTGATCAAGTGGGAAAAAAGGCACTGAACAAAAAACGTATGTACAAATATGATAAATTGTGACAAGTGAAAAGAAAAAGAACCAAATATTATGAGCAAAAAAACACTGACTGAAGCTTAGTGATAGAGGAGGAGAGTGAAAGCAGATGATGTAGCACAACTTGTCAGAAAGGCCCTTATGGGTCTCACAAGTCACTATGAAGGGTCCAAGATGTTAATCTGAGAAAAAAGGAGGCCAATGAAAGGATTTAAGCAAGAGAGCGACATAATATGTTATATATTCCATCACATAATTCTATCAAGCAACCAGCCTAACTTTAGGTATAAAGTTTATTATTGAGCCCATGAAGAAAAGAACAGAGAGTAATGGTAAATTAATTGACTCAGCACTGAAATACCTTTAGCTAGACATGCTCAGTAGTGACCCTGTACTATTATAAGGGAACAAACTCTGGGGGAGACCACAACATGCTATATATTGTTCTTTCTCCCCTTTCTATAGGAAATTTGATCAACTTAAATAAATTGGTCAATTTACATAGATGGCTAGAGTTACAAAATTTAGAGTTCAATCACTATTCCTAAGCAAATTTTACTTTGAAGAGAAATTTTTTATCAAAAAGAAATTTTAACATGTTTAGACTCTTTATTGAGGTGAAATAACTTATTTCTCTGTCAGTTGGGAAAAAACCAAACATTTAAAAAGTGTATTATCCTCTCCATATGCTCTGAAAGAGGCAGCTTAGCTCAAATGATATGATATAGCTCATCAATATCTTGAAGTCTCCCTCCAGACCTATTCAAACATACAGATCAGCTGTGATAGTTTAGTTCATGCCTTTAACCAACAAGTAGGTATTAAACACCTATGTGATTCACAAGGACCTATTCTAAATGTTTTTGAAGCAAAATTCTGGAGATGGACAATATTATGGAAATGCATTTTTCTATTATCTCCTTGCCTTATTTGCCTGTCCTATTTGTGGATCTGGAATTTTATGTCCATTGTTACTATCTTTGAATAGAAAATTAAATGTGAAATTTAATTTCCATTGACCTTACAGCTGGTGTTTGGCTCACAAGGGGGAAAAGTCTATCATTTTTTAAATGAGCTTTCAGTTCATGGCAAATCCATTTCAATATTGATGTTTTCCATCCTCCTTTGTACATTGCCAACTTTAGAATGCAACAGACCTAATATTTGTGTCCTCGGTAGCTGGGTTGTTGTATAACTAATTTAATATTTTGACAGCACTTTATTTCAATGATAAAATATAGTTGCTATTTACTAGAATCTTTGAGGCAAGATAAAGTCTTACAGATAAATCTTACAAGAAAAGAGTATTTTGTAAGAATGCCAATGCAACTAAAAATGAAAAATCCCATTTCTGGTATCCTTAAAATGTTTTTATAGTCTAGTCCTAATGGAGCATTTTTCTACATTAAAACTATATGGAACTTAGGCATAATTGGAAACTACACCTTTTAACTACCTTCTTTAACTCACTAGCCCAAAGCCATAATATGTGACCATTCACTAAATTTATCAATCTAGTTAATAAAATTATCTTATTTTTCACAAGATAATAATTTCTATACATTTTGTTTTGTTTTGAATGATTTCATTAGTCCCCAGATAATATTGATGAACATGTAATAGTTCATAATAGCATAGTAATTAAGAGTTAGCTATAGCTAAGATTTGGAAATAGCCTAAGCACCCATCAGCAGATGAGTGGATTAAAAATCTATGGTACATCTACACAATGGAATACTATGCTGCAGTAAAAAAGAAGGAATCCTTACCATTTGCAACAGCATGGATGGAACTAGAGAGCATTATGCTAAGCGAAATAAGCTAGTCAGAGAAAGTTAAATATCACATGCTCTCACTCATTTGTGGAATATAATGAACTACATAAACTGATGAACAAAAACAGATCCAGAGGCAGAGAAGCATCGATCAGACTGTCAAACCTCAGAGGGAAGGTAGGGGAGGGGAGGGGTAAGGGGGAGAGATCAACCAAAGGACTTATATGCATGCATATAAGCCTAACCAATGGACAGAGACACCAGGGGGTGAGGGCATGAGTGGGGGGTGGAGGAGTCAATGGGGGGATAAGGACACTTATGTAATACCTTAATCAATAGAGAGAAAAAAAGAGTTAGTTTTCTGTAGACAGTAGGTTAGGATTAAGATTGTGTTTAGATTTAGGCTTAGGGTTAGAGTTATAGTTGGGGTTAGGGTTAGATTTACTGTCAGAATTCAAACTTTGGGAATTTTACATTCTAGTCATATTTTAGTATCCAGAGCAAGGTATTTAACTTGATTATACCTGAGCTTGGTCATTACAAAAGGGGATATTAATAGTGATTGAATTATGTATTTATTTTACAGGTTTTATTTTTTAAATTTTATTTTTAAAATATTTTTATTGATTTCAGAGAGAAAAGGAGAGAGAGAGGTTGAGAGAGAGAGAAAGAGAGAGAGAGAGAGAGAGAGAGAGAGAGAGAGAGAGAGAGAGGTGAGAGAGAGAGAGAGAGAACACCACAGGAATGTTGTCAAATCTTTCCTGGCTAGAGACTCCCTATTCTGACAGTGCCCTCTGGGTCCTGTAGTGTCTTTTAATTGACCTTCTAGGGTTTGGGAATGATTTGCGTTTATTATCTACACCTATGGTTCTCACACAGGGGTGGGAGGGCAGGGCTTCTGGGAATAAACTAAGTCACTTCTGGGAAGGGAGACAATGGTGTCTGTCAAGATAGGGAAAGGAGAAGAAAATAACGTTTATGCCCTACACAGTTTTATCTAACAAATTGGGGTAAGCTGGTCAGTCTACTATTCATTGTGCATTCTTTAGCTGTCCTTGATGCCATCTAGTTCTATTTTTGTTTGTATTTTTGTTAATCCTCACCTGAGGATATTTTTTCCATTGATTTTTTTTTTTAGAGAGAGTGGAAGGAAGGGAGAAAGGGTGAGAGAGAGAGAGAACAGAATATCCATGTGAGAGAGACACATCAATTTGTGGGGATTGAACCTATACCCCTGGTATGTGCCCTTGACCAGAAATCAAACCCGGACCCTTTGATGCTTGGGCCAGTGCTCTAACCACTTAGAAACACCAGCCAGGGGGAAGTCAACTAATTCTAATCAATGATAATATACCTGGAAAGGCACTGTGCTCCGAAGTGCAAATGGTCTTTTTCAGAGGCAACATATCATCTTCAAGAGAGAAGTTCCTTTTTGAATTTGGAAGTATCAGTGGCCCTCAGGACAGGGTGATCATTTGCTTCAAGGAAGTTTCCTTTTAGGACTTGGACATGCTTCTAAGGAGCCCAAGGTCATTTTAAAATATTATCCCAGGAATCAGGGAGGAAGACAATTACCTTTTTAAGAAGTATGGTCTCACTTAAGCCAGTGAAGTTCTATTTCAATTAATGGAGCAGTGAACTATTTCCTAAAGAATGTGGCAGTGTTGAAGAATTCATTCACCTTCTGAAGGTGAAGAGGATGTAAGTTGGTGCAGCTCAAGCACTCAGAATAGCTCCTGATGTAGGTAGTAATTATCGGCTTTATATTTCAAACTAGAGGCCTAGTGCATGAAAATTCATGCACTTGGAGTGTGGGGGTCCCTCAGCCCAGCCTGTGCCCTCTCGCAGTCCAGGGCCCCTCAGGGGATGTCCAACTGACGGCTTATGCCCGCTCCCTGGGGGACCGAGCCTAAGCTGGCAGTGAGACATCCCTCTGGCAGCCTGGGAGCCCTCTGGGGATGTCCAACTAATGGCTTAGGGCCCGTCCCATTAGATGGACATCCTTACCGCTGCCACAGAGGTGGGAGAGGCTCCTGCCACTGCCACTGCACTGGCCAGCCATGAGTTGGCTTCTGGCTGAGTGGCGCTGCCCCTGTGGAAGTGCACTGACCACCAGGGGGCAGCTCCTGCATTGAGCGTCTGCCCCTGGTGGTCAGAGCACATCATAGCGACTGGTTGTTCCTGGTCGTTCTACTGTTAGGATCAAGTTGCATGATTCTGTGTTAGTGTTCAGGGTAGTCTCTGACTCTTACCTTGAGCACAGATGTGACTGAGGGCAGTGATCATGACAACCAGCCCTGCTAAATGCTGGATATTGTCCTAAGTGTCTTCCAAGGTGTATTTTCACAAAAACCCTAGGGGGTTGGTGCCATTTTCATGTTTGTTTTATAAATTTAAAAAAAAAAAAGGTGGCATAGAGTGGTTCAGTGTGGAGGAGCTAGGACTAGAAGTAAGGCAACCTCTCCATGAAACCCGTGTTCCTAAGTGCTGCTCCTGCCCCAAACCAAGAGACGGAACTGCAATGACTGGCCAGTAAGTGAGCAGGGAAGGAAAGGAGAGGACGAGAGAACCCTCAGCAGATGGCATATAAGAGGGAGGGTCAGAGGAAGACTGATGCTTTCAACCAGGAAAGAGAAGGGTCTGTGGGGCGCACACTGAGTGCGAGTTGGAAGAGGTAAGGTCTGGAAACAACACTGTCTTCCTAAGGCAAGATACCGGTTGACTTTACCAAGTCACAGTCATCAAAACCTATAAAGTCTGGGAAAGACAAATACCACATGTTTTCAATGTTTTCACTTAAATGTGGAACATAGAGAACAAAATAAATGAACAACAGCATGCCCCGCTGGCATGGCTCAGTGGTTGAGCCATGAGCCAGGAGGTCACCTTGCAATTCCTGATCAGGGCACATGCCCGGGTTTTGGGTTTGATCCCTAGTATGGGGCATGCAGGAGGCAGCTGATCAATGATACTCTCCCACAACTGATGCTTCTGTCTCTCTCTCCCTCTCCCTTTCTCTCTGAAATCAATAAAAATATATTTAAAAAACAACAACAGAACAGACTCATAGATACAGAGAACAAACTGATGGCTGCTAGTTAGGAGGGGGCTTGGTTAAAAAGGTGAAGAAATTAAGAAATACAAATTGGTACTTACAACGTAATCACAGAGTTGTAAAGTACAGCATGGAAATATAGTCAATAATATTGTAATAACTATGTATGGTACCAGGTGAGTACTAGACTTACTGAGGGGATCACTTTTTAAATTATATAAATGCCTAACCACTATGATGTATACCTGAAACTATTATAAACTAATATTGAATGTAAAAAATATATGGAGTTATGTTAAATGGCTGAAAAGAACCTAAAGTGAATGTAAAAGATACTGGAGAAGACAGAGCCCAAATAAGCAAGAATACGGTTTATAGGGGATATCTAAACATAAATAAGGTAAACATCACCAGAACACCATTTTGAAAACGTTGAAAGAACACTCGCATCAAATCAGAATTCTATACCCCCCCCAAAAAAAAACATATGTAGTCTGTGCTGAAAAAAAATATCAAAAGGAGGAAAATGAACTGATTCCTTGAAAAAATATGTTGCCTAAGATACTACATTTAAATGTCCATAAAAATGTAACCACAATTCAGAAGAAAGGAAATAGAATCAAAAGTCAGGGAATCTGAAAAGGGACCACTCACTTGCCTCTTGCTGAGCCTCTTTCCCATGTCTGTTGAGGACCCTGAAGCACCCCAGGTGTGTCTGCCACAGGCCCACCCGGGGTGGCCGGTAACCATGGAAGGAACGGCTTCTCTCCCTGAAGCAGAGGCACTCGTTATCATAAGCTAAGAACACTCTTGATTGGTGCACACCTAAACTGAGTTTCATGCGACCTCTTGACCTGGTTTATTTTCATTTTAAGCGAAAGATTGAGCTACAGCAAACGAGGACCTTGACATAATCATCAATTTTACCATGTGATTTGATGACGCATGAAGTTCTTTGGTCCACAACTTTGGGGTTAAATCTTACTGAAGGCTACAGCACTCACATTAGCTATAAGATTGCAAATGGGGATGATCTATGTTGTAAAGATGTCATGTTTCCAGCTGCGTCCAGAGGTGACGCCTCCACGGGGGTCCTAACCCTGTGTGTAAGCGTCCGACTGCCAGAGGTGATAAGTGTGCAGTGTTCCATAGTCTGGCAAACATATGGTTAAAGAAAGGAAAGAAATACGGTCCTTTTGAGTAGAACAAGTGTGGTCAATAAAACCTGAGAAGGGAAATCTGGGTCATTTTCAATAAAAAGCCAACTTTTTTCCCCATCACAAAGGTAACCTTTCTGTGAGTTTTACTAAAGCAGCTTCCTGGTATTTACTTTGCACTTCTATTAAAAAAAGTAAACCTGAGAGAGGCTGAGCTGAGATTATCCACTTTGCTGTAAAACAGACTTGGGTTCCCTTTCTCTCCGCACCACTCACTATCTGTGTGTCTCTATGTAAGTTATTTAAAGTCCCTCGACCTCAGTTACCTTATAGATAAGAGGTAATAGTCATGTCTCTCACAGTGTCTCTGTGAGCAGAACAAAAGAAATATAAGCAGGAAAAAAGAGAGTGCTTGCAAAATGCTGACAAAACTCCAGTATCTAATTTTTTAGTATATGTGCTGCCGAAGGGAGCACACCCCAGCATCTAGTTCAGATGCTCACAATGATCCTGTAATTATTCACACCATCTGAGATTTCTGGCTCTTGAACATTCCTCCATCATTTTTTGTTCAGGGGACAAGTGTTCACTAAGTGGCCCATTTGGAGTGATCTACAATTAGAAACAGAGCAACGAAGAGCATTGTTCAAGGTTTTCAAAGAGATAAAGCAATTTCTTAAGGGTCACCTTTTTTAATTTGAATGAAAATGTATTTAGCAAATTAAATCCTGCTCTAAGGTGCACCGCATTGTAGTTGGTGGTAGACACAGCATAGCATTTGGAGTGACCTTGTGCCTGCCAACCTACTATTCAGAGAATACATCTGTAAATGATCAATAAGTAATACAACTTAAATAATTGTTATTTTCACTAGAGCAGTTTTTGGATATATTGTGACATCAGTTGTAGAATTTTAGAAATGAAAAGAAGAGACCATTTGTTTAACTCATTCTTTTGACAGATGAGGAAACAGATTTAGAAAGGTCTAATGCCCCCCAATATAGACTTTGCATTTGACATTTAAGTAAAAGTACTAAAAGTACTAGCAGTACATTCCTAAGCAGCAAGAGCTCATTGGGTGGCATGTACCTATTTAAGTAATTTAAGGTATTATCAACCCCAAACATTGGTTGACTTTTTGGTATTTTGTCTCAAAAGCATGATGAGTGTGTTTGGGAGGGATAGCTGGCCTTAAACCTGCACCCTCAGCCACTGGGCCTCCTTCTGCACTGGTGACGAGCTTCAGAAAACGAAACTCTAGGCCAGTGATGGCGAACCTATGACACGCGTGTCAGAGGTGACTCGCGAACTCATTTTTTTGGTTGATTTTTCTTTGTTAAATGGCATTTAAATATGTAAAATAAATATCAAAAATATAAGTCTTTGTTTTACTATGGTTGCAAATATCAAAAAATTTCTATATGTGACACGGCACCAGAGTTAAGTTAGGGTTTTTCAAAATGCTAACACGCTGAGCTCAAAAGGCTCGCCATCACTGCCCTAGGCTCACTGACTTGCCCAGCGCTGAAGTTTCACTGAGTAGACCAAATGGAAAGTAATTTCCATCACAAGTTGTTACACTGGGCCCATGCTACTCTAAGTAGCAAGTAGTTACATGGTCCTCAAAACATTGTATTATTTTAAGATTAAAGCCAGAATCAATCGGGGGTGTGGGGGGGGGGGGAATGCTCTGATTGACAAGGCATCTAAGGATTTTCTCCATCACTGAAATTCTAAGAATAAGATCCTACTCCTTGGAGAAGTCATTCTGTGACTCAAGGGGAAAAAAACACATTGTGCTCTTGGCTTAATCTGGTGTTGCAACACCACTTTTTTTTGTACTAACTCTTTCCATGGCCCACCTTTTGCTCTGAATAACAACCCTCATAACAAATGAAGGAAATGATTTTTTAAGACTCCTTGGATATCTGGGAACCTAATAGGAGAATTTGCTAAACTGATAATCCTGGGTGGTGTTGTTTCTTTTCTGGGTGTGTTTTTTTTTTTTTTTTCACATTAATTCTACAGGCCAAATTTTTAGAGCAGAGAGAACCCTAACTGGAATAGCAGGATAATGCTAAGTGCTCAAAGAAAGGAGTAGTCAAACCAGTGAATCTGGTTTTAAAATGGTTCTTCTATAAATATAAATGCAAAGAATAGACTTTTAAAAAATATTTTGCACCCACCAGAAGTTACTCTCAGTCTTTGATGAGCATATCGAAGACTGAGAAATCTCTCCTGTATTTATTTTATTTTTGGTTTTATGTAGTGGTTGTCAGTGTCACTATTTCTCATTTACTGTCCACATGTACATATAATATTCTTCTGGTTGAGAGGGCAGAAAACATAATGTCCTTCAACTCAAGGCACTTGTTTTTGCTTTTGCCATTAATTAATTGACTAGCATAGATGTCAAGTTTAATATAATCACCATCATCTGGCTGCTCACATACCTTGAAAACCATTTCACTGATGTGCCAAGTCTACTCATCTAATGAAGCAATTGGGTTCCTTAGTAAGAAATCTTTACCAGAATGAAGTGCCTCAGTGATGGTATCTTGACCTAATCAAACTAAATTAAAGCTTAAATCCACACAGATTTGCTTCAAAGGATGACAACCCAATTGGACCTAGACCAGGATTTTTAACAAGGATGTATGAATTTTAAAAGGCATAACCAAGTAGGTCATACAGAAATGCCACTTCACTCTCCAGCAACGTCAGACTCCCTGTATGTACGACACTCTCCTCCCTCTCCTATCTTATTATGGCCTCCAACTCTCTAAGCCTTCCCCTTCCCCTTCCCATTCTTTTTAGCTGGATAAGCCTTAGTTATGTTTTTTAAACCTAGCTCAATTATAATTTACTTTTAATAGCCTTCTCTGCTCACCCCCAATTTTACCTCTAAGTCCTATTGATTCTTCTTAGTGCTTCTGTAATTCCCAGCTGCCTCTGCATACCTCTGTCAGAGATCTTCCTGCATGTATCATAGTTACAGCTTAGTATAGTTTACTCACTCACTGGAGTTATAAGTCTCAGTGTATGGTCCATAAATGAGAGCATAATAATTACCTAATTATCCTCAGATGGGCTAGGACCTGAACTAGGTCAGAGTCTAGATATAATAAAATATATTTTATGTATATATGATCTAGCAATATTCATTTTCAAGTAAGTTTCCAAGCAGACACTTGTTTGCACTAAACTCTGAGAAGGATGTAGAAGACAGCTTACTCCATGAGGGCAAAAAGTATGAGTTCTTTATCTATATTCCCAGAACCTTAGCATAGATGGAATAAATGAGTGCAAAGATGAGTGAGACCAAACAATAAAAAGCAACAAAACCAAAAGTTTTTTCTTTGAATAGATAAACAGGATTGACACAATTTTAGCTAGGTTAAGTGGGTGGCTTAAAACCTCTTAATTATTAAGAAATATGTATTTCTCACAGTTCTGGAGGCTAGAAGTTCAAGATCAATAAGATCAGTGTCCTTACAAAAAGAGATATCAGAGAGCTTGCTCCCTTTCTTTGCATGCTCAGTGAGTGAGAAAAGCCCATATGAGAACACAGGTAGAAGGTGATTATATACAAGCCAGGAGGAGAGCTCTCACCAGGAGTCAATTCAGCCTTTACCTTGATCTTAGTCTTCCAACCTTTAGAATTGTGAGAAAATAAATTTCTGCTGTTTAAGTTACCCAGCCTGTGGTATTTTGTTATGGTAGCCTGAACAGCCCAATCCACCAAACAAAAATGACAGAACACTTAAATTACTAAAATTGGGAATAAAAAAGAAATTATTTTATATAAACTAAAATGGTTTTGAAGAAGTACTAAGAACAACAACAAAAGAAGAATTACTGAGGACAGCTGTATGCCAACAAAGAACAGGACTAAGAGAACAGGACTGGAAAAGATAACATAGTTGCTTAATAGCTAAGACATCAATTGCCGTCCTAGCCAGTTTGGCTCACTGGATAGAGCATCAGCCTGGGGACCAACTGGTCCCGGGTTTGATTCCAGTCAAGGGCACATACCCTGGTTGCAGGCTCCTCCCTGGCCCAGACCCTGGTCAGGGCTTGAGCAGGAGGCAACCAGTCGATGTGTTTCTTTCACATTGATGTTTCTCTCTGTCTTTTCCTCTCTCTTCCCCTCTCCCTAAAAATTAATGGAAAAATATCCTCAGGTGAGAATTAACAACAACAACAACAGCAAGACACAAACTGCCTTTATGACTGTCCAATGGTACGCCTGGAAGCATTGGAATGCCTCCGTCAAGAACCCTGTGGCTATAGTCTCCTTCTCCGCTTGGTCCTTTGCTTTTCATAACACTAGTGTTCCCAGATGGGCATATTCTATTTTGGAGGCAATGAAATGCTGTAGCTGAAGCAACTCTGAACATATCCTCCATTCTAGAATGTCACTGGAGCAACACAAACCATTAGGATATGGTCCCCAGAGAGGTGCAAGTCAATATTGGGCCAGGTCACATTGGGCTTCCTGACATTTGTGGTTTAATAGTGTCCTCTTTGTGGACACACTGATATAACCCTCAGTTTAAATGCTCTTGTTTCATTTTCTCTGTGGCCCTGTTGCAATGTGTGCTACACAGTAGGTTGGGAACCAGGAAATCCCATGCAAGTCCCCTGCACAACTTCCCAACCACGTTGAGCAAATGCCTGGGTGTCTCCAGACCCCCTCCAGATAATCATCTAGATCAGTGGTTCTCAACCTTCCTACTGCCGCGACCCTTTAATACAGTTCCTCATGTTGTGGTGACCCCCAACCATAAAATTATTGTCGTTGCTACTTCATAACTGTAATTTTGCTACTGTTATGAATAAATATCTGATATGCAGGATGTATTTTCATTGTTACAAATTGGACATAATTAAAGCATAGTGATTAATCACAAAAACAATATGTAACTATATATGTGTTTTCCGATGGTCTTAGGCAACCCCTGTGAAAGGGTCATTCAACCCCCAAAGGGGTCGCGACCCACAGGTTAGCGACCCACAGGTTGAGAACCGCTGATCTAGATTATCCTACTTTTTTTTTTTTTTTTAAATGTCAGAGGAAGATCAAATCAGCAAGGGCATATTCGCAAAACACAACTGCTAAAAATGGTGATTTTTGTTGGAAATTATAGTATCAATAATGTCACTTTGAAGACAAGAGCCCCTTGTGTAAATTAGTTGAGGAGACAAAAAGCAAACAAACACACAAACAAACAAAAAAAACTGAAAAGAAATCTTTTGTTGGCGTGAGGGAATGATCATATACCTAAATATATATGCATACATCTACATTAGTTGATGCCTGGTATTATTAGGCTGATATTGAATATTCCTGACATTCCATCACATTGAAGCCTGTACTTTGAAATTCTGACTCTGAGCGTATTCGCTGCAAAGGGCTTTCCTGATAATTAGCTGTAGCTCCTGTGGGGCAGGCACAGAACCCGGAGTGTGATTATTAGTAAACTCTTCAGACCTGAATGAGCCGTGCAGGGAGGCCCTCTCTCTGTTTGTCATGAGAAATTCCAACGTACTTAATAGCTCAGGAGACCAGCAATGCCAAATTGACACGCCAGCTGTGCGAACCTTCAGGGTTGAATTATTATTATTACTCCAGTAGCTCTCTCTTAATGTAGCTTTGAATCATCACTGAGGGTCCTGTGCCAGCAGCTAATTACAAAGTTCTAACCCTGAGTGTCTGCCTGCTATGGAGATCCACCAGCCAGTGAGTGCATTCTTTAAAATCACTTTCAAATTAATTTACCAACTGGCCCACCACTTACATCCCTCACAGGAAGATGACGGTGAAATTGGTAGGCGGGCCTGCCGATTAATGTTTGCTGTTTGTTTCATGATCCTACCAGCTTCAACACTTAACAAAAGATAAAGAGATTTTCTTTCTGTTCTTACAAAGAAAAACAACAAGATATTCTTAGGTGCGGGCAAGTAAACCTTTAAGGAGAGTTTTCCCCTTGTTTTTTTCTTTATTGCCAGGACAAATGAATCAGGATCTAATCTGCTTACAGCTGAGGGATTTGCACAGAGATTTTGATGTGACCAGAGGATTATCTTCAGCATCTCAGATACTTAAACTATTCTTTTCATTTTTAGCAGGTCAACCAAAGTGACAGATACTTTTGTCAAAAAGCATTTCCAGAAACTCAGTTTATTACCTTTTGGGGATTATATGTTCCGAACACATAACAGCAAATTTGGAACAATAGTAATGATCTCTTGCATGCTCACAATGGTGAAAAAATGGGTTGATATGGGATGACTTTGAAGCTTGATTTCCATAGGCAACCTGCTGTTCTCCTCCAATTATAAACAATTCTGCAATTTACAGATAATCTAATAAAAACCACAAGAGGTATATTTCCCAACACATATAAAACCTTTAATGCTGTAACTTAGCAATTAAAATATTTTAAAAAAATAAGAACCTTGCATGGTAGCACATGTCATTAACACAATTGTAAAAGAGCAAGCCAAATCACGCTAAAAGTTTTATCATTGAAAAGGATCTGGCCTTGGCTGGAGTGTTGGCCTGTGACTGAAGGGCCCCGGGTTCAATTCCGATCAAGGGCACATGCCCAGGTTGTGGGCTCAATCCCCAGTGAGGCGGCAGGGGGAGCGGGGGGGGGTACGTATGGGAGGCAGCAGATCAATGATTCTCTCACATTATTGGTGTTTCCCTCTCCCTCGCTCCCTTTCTCTCTGAAAAAGACCTGTCAAATTCCTGCCCATATGGAACCTGGGCTCGGCCCTTATATATTTTCTGTTCTCCAAAATAGATAAGGAAAAGTGAAGCACAAACACTAGAGAATGCAAATGATTTGAATTTTTACTTGATGGCAGTCTCAGCTTTCTCCATCTGCGGCGTCACTGCTGTGCGGACCCACTTTGTTTATGGCGGCTCCTTTCCTCCCAGCTGTTCACACTGCTCTCTCATACACCTGTGCTCTCTGAAGAGAGGCTTTGAGGACCAACCCAGAGCACAAAGACTGATCACAGCCAATGACAAAGGTCAGCTAGAGGCTCAGGTTTTGGTAGGACCATCATTGTGATTTCCCAACTTAAAAAAAATAGTTGCACCCATGACCTTTGATACATACTGCGCTTGCTCCAGGAAATATAAAGATGAGCATAACCTCTGTTTTCACGCATCTATAATCATTCTTCAGAAATTACCTGAAAAGAGAATAATGGTACTGAGATGCTGCTTCTGCTTCTAATACTGCTATAGAATACTTAACAATGCTTTTCTATCAAAATGGAAGGTGTGCTACATATGCAGTTTTAATTTTCTAGTAGCCCCGTTAAAAAGGTAAAAGAGCCCTGGCTGGTGGTGCACTGTAGTTAGAGTTGCAGGTTCAATCCCCTGCCCTGGGCATGCGGGAGGCATCCAATCCATGTCTCTCTCTCACATCAATGTTTCTCTCTCTCTCTCTCTCTCTCTCTCTCTCTCTCTCTCTCTCTCTGCCTCTCTCTCTCTCTCTCTCTCTCTCTCTCTCTCTCTGCCTCTCTCTCTCTGTCTCTCTCTCTCTCTCTTCCCCTCCCTCCTTTCCTTCCTTCCACTCTCTAAAAATCAATGGGAAAAATATCCTTGGGTGAGGAGTAACAAAAAAATAAAAGGTACAAGAAAAAAGTGAAATTCTAACAATACGTTTTATACAATACTACTCTAAAATATCATTCAGCTTGTAATCAATAAAAAAATATTACTTCTTTGTACTAAGTGCTTGAAATCTGTGGCATGTGTTACAAGTAGAGCACCTCTCAATTTGCACTAGCCATGTTTCAAGAGTTTGTCACTAGTAGCTATTATACTGTACAGGGCAGGTCTAGATTGCAAAATGTAAATTGTGGACTTCTGTTGATGCAGGTGATGAATTTGATCACATGTATTTTATGTATTATTGGTCCCAGTGTTACTATTTTTATTTTTGACTACATTTGTTTAAGTTTTTGCTTCCTCATGGGTGTTTTTTTTGGGGGGAGGGGGTGATAGTTGGAATTTTATCAACTGTTTGTTGCCTTCTTCATAAGAGGTGACATACTCTAATTGAAACAGTCCTAATTAAATAAAAGCTGTGACTTTCCTAAAAGACACCCGAAGATGCTGTTTGCTTGGGGACATGAAGACATAAAAAACTTAATTAAGATTTAGGTCTGAAACAAAAATATACAGTTCAGCACAAACTTCTAATTCAAATCCCGCAGAATACAGTCCTAGGTCCCATCTGTGCCTTTCATCTGCCGAACTCTGCCCTCTGTTCCAGCTTCCTTGCTTTCCAGGCCCCTGAACACACTCCAAGATCTAGTCATACTGAATTATTTACCCTTCCCCTAACGTGATCATACACACGCCAAAAGGCAGGTATTTTTACCACTCCGTCACAGGTAAAGAATGTAAAGTTCAATGCGGGTAAATGACTTGCCCAAGCTCACGCACATACTAAGTGGTGAAGCTGGGAAATGGATCTTTTGACACTTGCAGTGATCCTGCCCGTCTCTATAGGAGGCAAGTAGTCCTGGCTCTGCAGCCCCTTTGGGAAGAGCATTCTTGGTTGCTCAAATGATATAATGCAAGTAGCCAGACCCAGCTTCCTGACTGTTCACTTTTAACTTGCTGCTCTGCATGAGACAAACACAAGCATTTGACTTGTATTTTGCAGTGGAACCAAGCATGTCAAACTCACAGCCCACCAGCCGCATGCCTCGTTTATTTGGCCCGTGTTAGCCTTTGAATTTGACATGCATGCTGTACACATTTATAAAATACAAAGAGGCAAGGAATTAATGGTTTTGTTTCCGTTTCAAACCATACTAAGTATTTAACTTCTGTTATGTCAAAGGCAGATCAGTCTAAGAGCTTGACAAGGTAATTTGAGGGAACATTACAAATGATGCCTTTGAAATTACTGTTGTGGCTTTGGGTTTTTCCCCTGTTGTTTCTAACAACCTACTATTTTACAGGGGTGAATAAAAAGTTGTTTTCACTTAGGAAATTGCTGGTATTACAGGAATGAGTTTGTGGGTTAGCAAATATTTTAAAGGTGAACACACGTTTTTGGAAATGAGACTTAATACCTGGCAACTGCTATAGTGGTCCTAGAAGCCTGGAAAAGATGTCAGCCAATGCCAAGCAAAGCAGAAATGCCTGAGGTGCCTTGTCAGTGGTGGAGGAAGGAATGGAAAACCTTAGGGAGGTGGGTGAGCTGGAATGAATATTTTCTGCGCAGCCAGAAGACACACCAGGGGATTACATTCCATGAGAGGGTCCAGGCAGGGGTCCTCAAACTACAGCCCGCGGGCCACATGCAAATACAAATATTGTATTTGTTCCCGTTTTGTTTTTTTACTTCAAAATAAGATATGTGCAGTGTGCATAGGGATTTGTTCATAGTTTTTTTTTTTAAACTATAGTCTGGCCCTCCAACGGTCTGAGGGACAGTGAACTGGCCCCCTGTTTAAAAAGTTTGAGGACCCCTGGTCCAGAGGATACATCATTCACCAAAGCCATGCTGGTGAGGGGGGCACCCACATTACTAAGTAGATCAGTGGTGGCTCCTCTGCAGCCAGGCTGACCAAAAGAGAGGCAGTCCCAGACTGGGCTCATTATGCCATTATAGTCTCCAAAGTTATAAAGGCCTGGGGGTAGCACTGGACCCCCAGAAGCCAGCAGGCCACAATTACTATGACTAGGATGGTGAGAGGGGCATCCAGTGGGGCTTGGCCCACGAGGAGCTATAGACCTGCTTCACGGAGAATGATACACCTATGATCAAAAAATAGGAGAGCCACCAAGCATGCTACTTGGCATCTATAGTCAGAAAAAGTAAGAAGACTGAGGGCAGTTATCCCCGATAAAATGTCACAATCCCCTGTGTATTTCTAAGACCTGAGCAGGCTTTCAGATTTGGAATCATTGATTAAAGAAGAGTCCAGGTTCCTAGGAAGAAGGACCCCAGAAGACCACAAAAGTACATACTCCAATGATTCTCCCACTCTGTCCCAAAGAGACGCAGGGCCATTTAGTTGGGTGATATATACTGAGGAAAGGTGAACACCCAAGTATTTTGAGTACTACTTGACAAAGGGTCTTAATTGATGTTATAACTGAGACCTTACATGTCATCATGGTTCCTCTTTAAGGTGGGGATGTAGGAGTGAAATTAATAAAGTCCTGACAGTCTGCAATAAAGTTCAGCCCACAGAGTCCCAGTCATCCTTTCCCCAGATCCCAAATGTATGATTAAAATTGATGTAATTAGCAGTTTTATATTTCTTATATTTTTTTCTCAATATTAACAAGTATTTTCACATGAAGTTTTATTTAATTCTCAATTTTTCTATATATATGCTTTTTAAAGAATTTTGGATTTTATTTTTATATCAGCACATCTATATGTTTTTACTTTTTTCCCCATTGTGAATTTTGTATTGCATTAAGATATACTGTCTACTGTATTTTAAGTTGTTGACCTAATTTTTCAAAGAGAATAACTGTGGCCCTGACCGGTTTGGTTCAGTGGATAGAGCGTCGGCCTGAGGACTGAAGGGTTCTGGGTTCGATTCCAGTCAAGGGCATGTACCTTGGTTGCGGGCACTTCCCCAGTAGAGGGTATGCAGGAGGCAGCTAATTGATGTTTCTCTCTCATCGATGTTTCTAACTATCCCTCTCCCTTCCTCTCTGTTAAATAAATAAATAAATAAAATATATTAAAAAAAAACAGAAAGAGAAATAACTGTGATTACAAGTACTTCATGTAGTTAGTAATGTTTTAAGACCTGGCATTTCAGTAAAGCAACATACACTTTATAGGTTTACTACAACGTCAGTCCCAATATTAATATTTAGGAACCATTAACAAAGAAATGAAAAAAAGAAAAACCCTACCAATTTTTAAAATCTTCACTTAAAATATTAATGAAATACATGTAAAGACTTATTTTTTTCAAGTCACTCTTCTGTACATATTAAAATACTAGAGGCCTGGTGCATGAATTCGTACACTGGTGGGGTCCCTCAGGCTGGCCTGCGTCCTCTCGCAATCCTGGGCCCCCTGGAGGATGTTGGATAGCTGGTTTTGGCCCAATCCCCGCAGGCGCAATCTAAACAGGAGGGAGCCCAATCCTGTGCATTGAGCATCTGTCCTCTGGTGGTCAGTGCTTAGGCTTTCATATATATAGATAGTTTCAAGTAAATTTTTAAAATTGCCTTTGTTAAATAAATTACATGCTAAGTATGCTGGGACATGAGAATTTACATTTGCAGTAACTGCCTTCTGGGATATCTACTAACCTCTCCTTTTCCAAAATGTACTTCTATGTTGCAAAACTTGAGTTTTTATTTTACAGGAAGGATCCTATTTCTCGAATAGGCAGGGAAGATGTCTTTATCTGTTCCAGATGCTCACTGCACCCCTGTATGGCCACTGGCCAAGTAAAGCAGAATGTCACATAAGAACTTAGAGCAATAAACTGAACGAGAAACAACGTCACGGTCATTACTAGTGTAAATACTAAGAAAGAAGCCTTATTCACAGATGTGTATTATTTCCTGGATCCAGAATTTGTATTGGGAAGTATTTTATTAAGGTTATTTTTCCTTGAAATAGGACAAGTCCATCTTGTTTGCTTCCCCTAAATGGTGGAATCTTTATTGAGAGGATTTATGAACTAAGTTACTTCATTAAGTATTTCTTTTATGACTGTACATACTGTCATTTTTTTCTGAATCTTCCCAAGACCCAAATTGGAATATTAATATGCTAATACAGCCCTGACTGGGTGGCTCAGTTGGTTGGAGTGTCATCCCATACACCAAAATGTTGCAGGTTGTGGGTTTGATTCCAGTCATTTTAAAATCACAGGCTATTTGCTGAATGTCAAGATTTGGAACACCATAGAAATGTTATTTCATGTTAGTTATATTTTGTTCACTGTCATAAATTTTTACATTGATCAATATCTTATATTTTTCAAAACCAATGTTTTCCTATTCATAACTGAGAAAGATACTCCACAAAACTATATGTAAATCCAAAGGGAGGAAGTGCATCATTGTTTGCACTTCCTGGATTTTAATAATTACTCTTCAGTGCCATTTTTCTGCTGCAAAAGTTTTGTTGTTGAAATTCAGGTAGTAATTATGTCAATCAGTTGTTCTTGAGAACTAACAGGGAAGGTGTTCACTTTATATTTTAACAATAGAATTAATATTTATGGAAACTATTCATTTGGAGTCTTTTTAGTGGTTAGAAAATGCTGTTTCCAAATGTTTAGGTCTATAGTCACAAATATTTTTATAGGTAGCACATACATACAGTCCCCAACTTACAATGGTTCAACTTAGGATTTTTTGACTTTACTAAAAAAAGTGCAAAAGTGATATGCATTTAGTAGAAACTCCACTTCACATTTTGAATATTGGTCTTTTCCTGGGCAAGCAACAGGCAGTACATTCTCTCTCGTGATTCTGGGACCAGCAGCGGGCGGCAGCTCCCAACCAGGCTTGTGATCATGAGGGTGAACAATGGCTACTCCACAGTGCATTGCATTGCCAGCAGTTTTTTGGATATTGTGTTCTGAGCATATTTAAGGCAGGCGAGGATAAGCTGTGATGTTCTGTAAGTTAGGTGTATTAAATGCATTTTTTACTTACAGTATTTTCAACTTATGATCATTTATCTAGGTGTAACCCCCATCATCAGTCAAGGACTATCACTATATTGTTATCACTATAATGGGGATTTATTTCCAGGTAGCCATTTTCAAAATTGTCTTTAATGACACAGATTTATTTTTAAAAGTAATAACATTTTATACATTTTTAAAAGTCACTTTAATCTTTAGAGAGCAATTAAATGCATTAATTTTTTAAAAGTTTATGTTGGGTAGCATAATAATTTCTAATAGTAACAATAACATAGAAAATGTCTACAAATTTTGAATTTAATTTTTTTTTTGGTTAATCCTCATCCGAGGATATTTTTCCATTGATTTTTAGTGAGTGCAAGAGAGAGGGAAAGTCAGAGAGAAACATCGATGTGAGAGAAACACACTGATCGGTTGCCTCCTGCACAAGCCCTGACCAGGGCCTGGGCCAGGGAGGAGACTGCAACAAAGGTACGTGCTCCTGACCGGAATCGAACCCAGGACCCTTTGGTCCACAGGCCAATGCTCTATCTACTGAGCCAAATGAGCTAGAGCAGAATTTCATTTTTTATAAAAGAAAAAAGTAATTCCTTAAGTTGAATAACTTTTTAGTACTTTGCCATTAAATAAGTAAATTGTGTGTTTAAAATATTTAGTGATCACTCCATGTTTCATTACAAAATGTTATAAATATTCTACCATGTTTTAAAGACCATATTTTGTAATTTACCTATACACATATAGATACAGATGTTGTCTTGTAGGACTTTGTATATTCCTGGTTTCAGCTTCTTTGCTACAATGAATAATTCAGTGAATATTATGAGAGGTTCTTGCTCTGTACCTTATCCTGATATTTTTTTAATCCGGTCAAAACAACTTTTCATTAGTGGTTACACTTACACATCTTTTCCACAAAATACAATTTTTATTAATAATATATTCACTTTGTATATCTTCTCTGCTCCCTCTTTCCTTTAGTGATCCACAAAAAAAGTGGTATTTCTTGCATTTCATAATTGCTTTGCTGGCTATTGAATAAAACTGCTATAACATGTTAGAAACATTTGCATACTTTCATCTAATGATATAGTTAGCATTTGTTCAAAGCTGTGTAATTTATTCTAATATGTTTTTTCCCCATTTTAACCACTATTTTCTATGTGTATTCCAGTAACAGGAGTATTTGCTCACAAAAGAATACATTTCAGTTTGTCTTCATGTTGTCCATTTGTTGCCTTAGCCTCTTTTAGTTGCTACAATAGGAAAAGCGAATGGTTCTCCAACACTCTGTGCCTTTTTGTCTTCTGCTATTAGTGAAAAACCTCAGACTTT
Organism: Myotis daubentonii; assembly: GCF_963259705.1. Lineage (NCBI taxonomy): Eukaryota > Metazoa > Chordata > Mammalia > Chiroptera > Vespertilionidae > Myotis > Myotis daubentonii. The sequence continues at coordinate 26,379,012 of NC_081856.1, forward strand.
AAACCTTTAGCATAACATTTGATGAAGTTTTATAAAATAGGAATCATGCATTAAATAATTTAAACTTGGTAAAAACATGTAGGCTTTTAAAAATAAAATATTTGTTAATTTTTAAATACCTTGCACATCTTTATGCCATGGCTACATGCTACTTTTTGCTAATAGCTGAAGGTATTATACATGATTCAAGAAAAATTTTATTGTTAAAGATGGTAGTGAGTGCAAATTTATATTATGAGAAGTCTTCTTGATAATTTTGTGTGTGTGTGTGTGTGTGTTTAGTTTTGCATGACTTCTTGGCAAATTTCCATTTGTTTTTAACTATAACATGGTCAGGAAACACCAGGTGCAGGAGGACTGCCAACACAGCTATTTCTCACTGTGCCTGCTCTCCCTATCTTGAAGTCCTTGGTTTCTTGGCAGGATCTTTTTTAGGGGCCTGTCCATTTTGTGCAAGTTCATTTAATTGAAAGTACATAATAAAATGCCTAATTTCTTCGATCCTTGTATATTTTCTGAAACACAGATACAAAATATCCCTTTCCTAATTTTTACACTAAAAACAAGAAAGAGAAATAGAGGTTCTAATATTTTCTTCTCGCAACCCATTGGATCATGTTACAAACCTTTGGTTGTGTATATCCTTCCTTAAAGCCTTACTGGTATTTCTGGCAAATACGATAACAGGACTTTCAAACGTTTTGTTTTTTTTTACTATGACAACAATAAGAATCCATTTTATATTGCAATCCTACTCACACACACCCATCAATGAACAAAGTTTGTATAAAATAATACTATGGGTGATGCACTCTGTTATTTCATTTCATTACAGGGGCTTTGAACTGAAGTTTGGAAAAGATGGGGGGGAAATTATGTAATGTAGCAGCAAAAACAAGTTGCTCTATGTATGATACAGACAGACAACAAACAGCATGGTGGTTACCAGATGCAAGGGAGGCGGGTGAGTTAAGGGTAAGGGGCTAAACGTGTGGTGGCAGAAGATGATTTGACTTTGAGTGGTGGGCACACAATGCAATATATATATTATTTACATAGAAATGTACACCTGAAACCTATATGACCCCATGAACCAATGTCACCCCAACTATAAATTAATTACAAAGATTATTCCAATGTAAGAAATGCAATTTGCTACATTGTTTAGATTTTTAACCCCTAACCTGATCATGAGTTTCATTTACATGAAGATCTATTACACTAAGTAGAGAAATTACCTTCATTTCACTGTCCATAAGAAATATAGAAGAGCGAAATGCACAGTGTTAAAGACTTTGATCTATTAGTTAGATGCTACATGTATCCATTCAAATGTAATAATTGATATGCAATACTGAGCAGTACCTTGTTTAGCTTCATTTCTCTCTTCAAACATAGGCCAGGTCACAGAAAAGGAACTTGAATTATAGCACTATGCCCTCAACATGAAACTATAAAATGACAAAAACAATTGGGGGGGGGGGAGGCATTATAAACAAGAATCCTTTCATAATAGAATTCAAAGCATATTTGGTTATTGACATTTTTCTAAAGTAGGGTGGCATCTGAGCAGTTTTGCTTCCTGTCAACACTGGTGCATGTAACATCACCAAGCCCAGCCTTTGGAAAATGATGTCGAGCAGCTAGACTGAAATTTCAAGGCGTCTGCCAAGACTCTCTGGCATTTGGGATTTGGCAGAATGTTGCAAAATAAATTTTCTTAGACAATTCTGGTCTTTGCCGCATACCCAAATGTCTGAGAAGTGATTCCAAACGTTCCTCTGATCACATTTTCCTCCACATCTCTTGCTTTTGTTACTTTTTATCTGCCTGGGTTAAGATAGCAAGTCACACCCGCTTGGGATGAAATCTGAGGCCATGCTTCTTTACCCTGTTTCACGCAACCCTTCCAAACTCCCTTCAAAAAGCTACTGTGATTAAAATTAGTACTTTTAAAGGTAAACATACCAAATTCAGGTCATTATTTTAAAGACTTTTTTTAAAAAAAATATATTTTATTGATTTTTTACAGAGAGGAAGGGAGAGAGATAGAGAGTTAGAAACATCGATGAGAGAGAAACATCAATCAGCTGCCTCCTGCACATCTCCCACTGGGGATGTGCCCGCAACCCAGGTACATGCCCTTGACCGGAATCGAACCCAGGACCCTTCAGTCCGCAGGCTGACGCTCTATCCACTGAGCCAAACCGGTTTCGGCTAAAGACTTTTTTAATAGCAGTTTTAATATCGTAGGAAAATGGAGAGTAAGGTACAGAGATGTCCCATATACTCCCTCCCTTCACACATAAACTGTCTCTCCCAGGATCGACATCCCCCACCAGATGGTTACGTGTGTCACAACTGATGAACTTACATTGACATATCATCACCCAAAGTCCATAGTTTACATTAGGGTTAACTCCTGGTGTTTTATAGGGTTAACTATAGGGTTAACTATAGGGTTAACTAGGGTTAACTCTTGGATATAGACAAATGTATAATGACATCTAAGCAGCAATGTAGTATAACAGAGTAATTTCATTGCCCTGAAAATCCTCTGTGTTCTGTCGATTCATCCCTTCCTCTTTCTTAATGCCTGGTAATCACTGATCTTTTCTGTGTCTTCATAGACTTGAAACCGACTTTTGTGAAATGTCATATAGTTGGAATCATATAGTATATAGCCTTTCAGATTAATAGTATGAATTGCCAATTAATAATAAGGCTTCACTTAGTAATATACATTGAAGTTTCCTCTTTGTCTTTTTATGGTTTGATAATTCATTTCTTTTTAGTGCTGAATAATATTCCACTGTCTAGATGTACCAGTTTGTTTATTAATTCACCTACTGAAGAACATCTTGGTTGCTTCCAAGTTTTGGCAATTACAAATAAAGCTTCCATAAACATCCACGTGTAGGTTTTTGTATGGATGTCAGTTTTCAACTCCTTTGGTTGACCGTCAGGGCCGCGATGGCTGGATTGCGTGGTAAGCGTGTTTCGTTCTGTAAGAAACTGCCAACTGCCTTCCAAAGTGGCTGCGCCATTTAGCATTCCCACCAGCAATGGGAGCTCACATCTCCTCCTGCATCTGGTCTTGTTAGTGTTTGTTCATTCTAATAGGTGGATAGTGGTATCTTATTGTTTTCATTTGCGTTTGCCTGATTACATAAGACTCGGAGCATCGTTTCATGTATCTATCAGCGATCTGTATGTCTTCTCTAGTGAGGTGTCTGTTAAAGTCGTTGGCCCATTTTTTAAGTGAGTGAACCTCACAAGTGTTTCTTAGTTGTCCTCTCATCCCTTTAGGTGGGACAGGATGGCAGCACTGACTACTAGGAACTTCCCTTTCTGTCAGGTCAGAGAGGTTCCAATAAAACCCAACAGGTAGGCTCTGGTTAGAGTTTCTCCCGAGGGTCGGCCTTGCTAAGAAGAACAGAGTGCTCTGGCATATTGCAAAAATGACTCCTTCCCCTCTTCCTAGTGCAGTTAAGAGAACCCCCCACCACAACCCCGACAATATCTACTGTGAGAACCGGTAGAACTCCTAGAGGTAAAACTCACAGAAGTGTGGGGCTCCTAATGACCGGGTCCCCTTGAAGTTTTTAACTATCAAACTTGTCTACTCTGGGCCTCCAGCAATTCATCCGTTACAGTTTAACACTTCCTACCCTGGCCTGGGTTCCCGTGAAGATTTCAGCTCCCGACTTTATGCTCTAGGAAGTTGCAATTCTCTGATTTTGCTTGTTGGTTTCTAATTTGGGGGGCAGCTCTTTGTCTTATGACCTTACTTCTCTTACAGATCTAAGACATATTATTTATTGTGCAGTTTGTTCAGTAACTTTTTACTTGTTATGAGAAAATGGTGACTTCCAAGCTCCTTACACGTGGAAGCAGAAACTGGAATTCCTGGGTCATTTGTCAGATTTCTAATATCCTATGCAGCAGACTTCCCTCTGGTTCCAACACAGTCGCACTGTTCGAGCAGGCAGAAAGAAAGATATGAGTTGGGAGAGGCTGGAGAGGCAGCTGGGGCTTGGAGGAAGTAAGTGTGAGACGTGACAAACTGAAAATAGACAATGGAGGCATCAGGCTCTATGCAGGCAAGAAAGATTCAGAGCCTCTGGGACGTGATCTGATGGCAAAATACCTAGATGAAGGAGCCTTATAAATTAAAGACACTTTTTGTTCCTTTAGAAATAAGGAAGGGGGAGACTTACTGAGGAGCACTCCAGTCTAGGATATAAATGTCCCAAACCCCACCCAAGCGGGGCACTCGGTTTGGCCAGCTGAGTTGCCTGCTCAGATCCTATCTGAGTGTATTTCTTTTCTACAAAGAAACCCTCACTTGTTTTTGCTGACATTTGTAGTCTATTGTATGAATTCATTCCTACAAGCGAGACAAGAACTGGGGTCACAGAGTACTGTCTCTAGACAGAGACCCCCTTGACCACCGCTGACAACACCATTGTGGGACCCATCACTCGCAGAAGGATGTGTTGACCCCTCCCCCGACTTTCTCTTTCCTCTTCTTTTATTAAAGCAAGATAACCATTTCCTCCTAATCTTTGAAATAATCATTATTCACATCTGTAAATATTGTTTATACTATATTTAGGCAATGCAGAGAGAAAATAATTTTGTGGAATAGGGTTTTCTCCTTCATATTGCATTACATGGTATTTGCTAGGCTCAGAGCACTTTGTAACTCACAATAAAATCCAGTGTCTCTCTCACATTGATGTTTCTCCCCCTGTGTCTCCCCCTCCCTCCCTTCTACTCTTTCTAAAAATCAGTGGAAAAAATATCCTCAAGTGAGGATTAGCAACAACAAAAAAAGAAAAAAATTATATATTGATAAAAAGACTAAAAGCTTGACTTAAAAGCTATTTTTAAATATAAGATGGTATTATATTATAAATATATGCATCATTACAAATCTGAAAGAAGCCAGACAAAAGAAACACAAGTTATAAAAGTGAAAATATGTAAGAAGGCAGAGTTTATGTGGCTTTACTAAGAACTCTGTGGGATTTACCATAAAGTCAAATGGCAGTAAGTGTCTATCACTGTCCCCATTTGATAGAAATCCGAGTAGGGAAAATAACTCTTTACATTAGGTGGTAAACAAGGCTTTGATTTACAAACTATGCATGATCAGAGAAAGAAAAGATCTCTTCTTTTGATAGAAAATAACATTCTTTGCCAAAATCCTGACAGTGAATGCCAAGAACTAGATGAGTCAAACATTTGCTGGCAAAAATAAATGCAAAAGTTTCAAAATTTATCACATTTATGAAAAATGCTTGTGATATGTCTTTACTGCTTGTGATCCCTAGGGGCGTGACTGTATTATTGAAGCCAAGAGTCACACAGTGACCCTGAAATATAAAGCTAGATCTAAAAGCTGGGAAGCATGCTCATCTCAATAGTTCAGCCGGGATTCATAGTGGGACATGTTGCTCGCATGGGATAGCACCCCACCCTGCTTGGTAACCAACATATACAGACTGACTGGCAAGAAATCACCTTCTCAGGAGACAGAAACTGACCTACATTCTTTGTGAATAAGCAGCTTAAAAAGTGTACTTGGATTACAATAGAAGGCTCATTTGCTGACTTTTACCCTCGTATCACTTTCCTCTTCCATGTTCTTGGACTTTTGCATTAGTACAATACTGCCTCAAAGTCCTCCCAACTATGGAATCGATCCTTTGTCGAAACACCTTCTTACAGTAATATGCAATATGCAAACCAGAACTAAAGCAGAGGAGCTCTGTACTGAAGATACAGAGTTAGAGGAGGAGAGGAAAACACCCCATGTCATAGCCACAAAAAGTCCCAGCTGGAGTTTACTTGGCTGTTATATGTGAAGTGATGGAAAGGCAATCCGCTGGGAAAATAAGATTCTATTTCCCCTGTATTCCTCACCTTTGGATGCATATTAGCATGCATGATGAGAGAGTGGGTGAGGATTCATTCCCACAACAAGCTTCTAGAATGCTAGAATCAAGACACTATGGGGGATACAAAGTATGTTTCTCACTCATGGTGTGCTCCAATTCTGTTGGATTTTTTTTTAATTGTCATTTCATTATATATTGACTTTAATATTCTAATTAGATGATTCAAATATCACATCCATGCATTTTAGAATTAAACATTTCAAAAAATAACTTGGAAAATTAACTCAATTTCTCAGTCTTCTATTTTTTCCCCTAAACATTATTTAATTCACTGTTGGTTTTTGATTTTAGACAAATTGGATTTTTTTTCTAAATACTATTAAGCAGGTTCAAAAAGTATTTTTATTCATGTTTTATAATATTCCAGCAAACTGAAGCAAAGAGTATATTTTAAAGTCACACAAAGTGAATGTCTTGAAGTAGTGGCATGGGTCAAGGTGATAAACCAGTTACATGTGGACTCGCATCTTACCAATCTAAGCCGCCTCTAAGCTGAAATAAAAACAAATACATGGAAATGACGTTTTCTTTTATATCTTGAAATTTAAAATGTGGGCAGACTCAAGTGAAAGATTCTGGACAGTATAACAAACAGGTTGAAAATTGCAGCTATTTTCTCTCTGATTCTCCCTTCCTAATTTGTTACTAAAAATGAACTCTATGTATGTCTGTTATCTTTTCTTCATTGAACATGGATACTTTCTGATAAGAAAGGCCATTGAGAATTGCCATGTTTGAAAATCTATCACCAACTAAGAGTATAACCCAAAACCCCTAAATTACTTGATCCCTGGAAATCTATGCACTCTTGGGACTACATTCCCTAACACTTGCTTTAAGAAACAGGAATACAGTATAATAAACTTAAATAATCTATATATATAAAAGTCTAAGCGACTGACTGTTCAACCATTTAACCATTTGACTGGTAGCTATGATGTGCACTGACCACCAGGGTGTAGACGCTCAATGCACAGGCATGGAAACATGGAAGAGAATGATGAATCTCAAAGGGAAGGCGGGAGGGAGATGGTGGGAAGCAATTAACCAAAGATCTTATATGCACAGTAGAGGCCTGGTGCACGGATTCGTGCACTGGTGGGGTCCCTCAGCCTGGCCTGCGAGGATCAGTCCAAAACCGACAATCCAACATCCCCTGAGGGGTCTCGGATTGTGAGAGGATGCAGGCCAGGCCGAGTGACCCCACCGGTGCATGAATCCATTCACCGGGCCTCTAGTACAACATAAAAACAGTAAACGTAGCATTTTTAATTTTTTCAAAGTGAAGGACTTTTTAAAATTTTTCAATAATAATAATGCTTAGACACTTATAGATTACATTGTAGCAATGCAGTTCTATTAAAATGTGTTGTTTTTATTATTTTAGAGAGAGAATTATATTCCACTTTGAAAATTACTGCATGTGTTACTACTTAAGGACAATATGTAATTAATCTAAAATAATGAAAGACGTTAAAATAGTAATGCTTCATTAAATGTCCCTAAGCATATTTAAAATATCACAAAGTGGTATGGTCAGCTTAGCGGTAATTATTTTCGATTCCAAACACTGTACCTTTATAAAAACTCTTGGGATTCAACGTAACCTGCGACAGCCTGAGGAATGCTCTGCTCCACCTGTAATTAAAGGACAAGCACCGTGAGGACGCTGAAGGGAAGACGGACATTGTAGGCACCAACTGACTTAAAATATGTCTTCCCTTCTCTGTTTTGGCACCTTGTGAATATTTTTGTGTGTATTTAACTTGTGTTGATATCCTTATCTCCTTAAAAATATAACATCAACACAGTTCAAATAACCCTATTATATTCGTGGCTTTTAAGAATCTTTTCTAGGTAAAAACAAAACAAAAACTATCTAAAGTGCAGTGACTCTGAGTTGCCCATGGGAACGGAGTTGGCTAAGGCAAGCCAGAACTGGAACTCAGGTACCGTGAGGCTTGGTCGGGTACCCTGAGTTCTACTAGTATTAAAATAATTAGGAATTTTAAGCACTGCCAATGTCAATGATATACAGTGTTTCCAGAAGCTTCCATGCTCTGTTTAAAGTTCCACTAAGCATATCATTGCTTGTCAGCTGTTGGGACATACGTAGCTAAGATGACACATGATCGCTTGTACAGGAAGACAGGCAGTGCATCTTAAAGGAGAACCAGAAGCCCCATCAATTATTACAGCCTCTGAATACTCAGCAGTCAGCCTGCAGGAGCTCATGGGGCCACACAGAGTGGTTAAGAATTGAGTTTAAGTCTCAGGAGCTGAAAACAAGCATGCAAAGGGCACAGGAGGAAACCAACACTTGGGTCACTGCTTAATCTTACCATGAACAAGATATAGAGAAGGGGAGAAAGGTGAACTTTTCCTGGAGGTATTTTTCTTCAGAAGCAACAAATCTGAAACGAACAAACAACAAACACACAGTGGAATATCAATTATTAGTAATCCAGCAGTTCATAGAGGATGAAGAGAAAATGTGTGAAAATCCACTAACCTTAGGGTAAGAGCTATTGAATTACTACCAATATTCTATAGACAGGCTGATACTTCTACATTATTTTTTTGTTCTTAAGGCCAATAGAATGCTAATTTGTCTTAATTCCGTTTCTTTGTTGTTTAAACTTAGAGGTCAATACAAAAGGACAAATGTGCATAAGTCCATCTGCAAAAGGCCAAGATTTTATATTCATGTTTTTTATTACTAGTGCACAGGTTTTTATACCTATCAGCCTAATTGAACTGTTCTGGATTTTTAAAAAATGGTAATAAGCACCATTGTCTTTATCCTAAAACCCTTCTCTCATTCTAGCAATTTCAATCTTCAATGGATCCATCTACAACCCTTGACCTTCTTTAGCCAGTCATCTTCATTACCCTCCACTTAACCACAGTTTGGTGGACAAACTCTGGGTTTAGTCATTATCAGAGTTCTCAATCCTTTGAAATCTTCAACAGTAAAAGTTCATTCTCTCATTACAGGCCAGACACAGCCAGCTGCTTATTTCTTCCCTCTCCATCTGCTCACTCACACCACTAATCTTCTTAACACTTTTTCTTTCAATAAACCATTAACCAGTTCTGCTGGTCTGACTTTACCCCCCAGCTAACTTGAATTATAATGGCAGTGACGTGAATATTTATTTTCCATCACCTCATTTTCCTTTCTCAGTTTTCATTCGGCCCCACCTATTTTGCCAATTTCCTATTAAAACTAAAACATAACTTATTTGTACCTATACTTGGCTTTCCATTGTTGTGAATTACCTGTGTATACTCTTTAACCATTGACCTATCACGGGATTTTGTCTCTCTGATCTGGATGCTAATACTTATTTGCTATAGGAGTTGTGTAAGTTTAATCTTCACATTAATATTTTATTTGTAGAAATTGCAGATATGTTCTCTCAGGGCTTATATTTTAGTTCAAGAATGATATATTTTATTTCATAGAAATTTTAAATTTTCAGTTATAATTGACATATAACATTGTATTCATTTTAGGTGTACAACATAGTGATTTGACCTATGAATATATTGTGATATGATAGCCACAATAAGTTTAGTTAACACCCATCTCCTCATAGAGTTACAAGTATTTTTTCTTGTGTTAAGAACTTTTAAGATCTACTTCTAATCAACATTCAAATATACAGTGAAGTATTTTTAGCTAGTCTCCATATTGTACATAACATCCTCAGAACTCTTTTCTTATAACTGGAATTTGTTACCTCTTAAGGACCTTCACCCATTCCCCCGACCCTCACCCCTGTCTCTGTCAACCACCAATCTGTTCTATTTCTATGAATTCCATTTTAAGGATTACACATATAAGTGAGATCATACAGTATTTGTCTTTCTCTGTCTGACTTATTTTACTTAGCATAATGCCCTCAAGGTCCATCCATTTTGTCACATGGATATATAGCCAATTTTATAGTATTTAAGTGACAATAAGTATATAGTTTAAATAATCACATCATTATAAAGGTAATTTTAAAAATTTAAAGTGGACACTGGGCAAAATACTGTAACTTATTTCACACAAAAAGTTGATGCCCGGCCAGTGTGGCTCAGTGGTTGAGCACTGACCCATACACCAACAGGTCACTGGTTTGATTCCTGGTGAGGGCACATGCCCAGGTTTTGGGCTTGTTTCCCAGTGTGGGGCATGCAGGAGGCAGCCAATCAATATTGAAGTTTCTCTCTCATTGATATTTCTCTCTCTCTCGTCCTCTTGCTTCCTCTCTCTCTAATGTCAATAAAAACATATTTTTTAAAAAACGTTATAACATAAACATATGGAGTATCTGAAAATAGAGTAAAAGTTGTTATTGTTAAATGGGCTGAAAAATGATTGTATCATTTAAAATCTGAAAATGGTTCCCTATGAAAAGATTCTCAGCCTCACTTATAATAAAAAATATAGATCAAAACCACATGGAGATATTTTCATTATAAAATTACTTTTCAAAAAATGTATTATGTTAACAAAAGAGTCCATCTCTTATCTTCCAAAAGATTAGGCCAACACAGAAGACAGAGCAATGTTTTATATGTCTTATATAATTCAATAGCATCTTAATAAGTATCAAGGTAATAATTAGGAGCTAATACTGTGGATGTTACTAAGGATAATTTGTCACTCTTCAAGTTGCCAATGCCCTCAGAACTAGAAAAAGGCAATAGATTGAGGAGTGCCAGTGGGGGAAAAAAATCACTGTTATTTTCCCTGCCTTAAGGTGATTCTGTTGCTTCAGAACAGTACATTCAGTAATCTTCCTGTCTGGGTACAATTTGAAAAAAGTGGCAATCACTATTGGGGGGGAAAAAACCAGTGGCAAGTCTATTTTGAGGTTTTTATTCTTTTTTTGGCTTAATTTGGTACATTAAGAAAAAGCATTTTGAATCACAGGACAATGTACTTAATTCACCGCATTACATCCACTTTTAGGTTAGTAAAGATCACAAAATAATTTTTAATCAATCCAGTCAAAACAAAGGTTTAAAACAAAACACGTTTTAAATCAGATAGATGCAACACCTGTGAGAGAATGGTGGCTGACTGGGGCACTTAGTCTGATTGAGGATGTTGGTAAATTGAGGAGGGGGAAGAGCTAAGGAAAAACAAGATGCCCTAAGTTATTTTGATTCACAGGGGATAGGAAAGATGTCTTGAAGATATTTATTTTTAAACATCTTGCAGCTCTTTTCATAAGCTTTTCACATTGGATGATATAATGAAAGGGGTCAATTCCAAATATTATGACATTTTATGCAGTCATTATTTAAAATACTTTTAAAAATGCCAAAAGAGCATAATGCTAATGAGAAGAAGGCAATTTTGCATAGTCTTGTCAGAATTAGAATTAAAAAAATACTCCCTATTGGGAGCGGAAGCTAAATCCAGAATTAATATACTTAATAAAGGTATAATACTTGGAAGGATATAAATCCATAAGAGAAAAAACAATGTTCTAACTTTTTATGAATTGTAAAGTGAACAAAACCCATAAAAGGGGGAAAAAAATTTTAGTGTCACTAAAAAAACTTCTTTTGGTACAAACGTTAAATATGCATTGAGTTTAAACTATGAACATAATATTTAAAAACAAACAAACACCAACCCATAGATTTTTAGAGCTATAGTCAACAATTAGAGGTACTTAAACATATTTTCTTAGTAGAGGACTACAGTTACCCCCTCATAAATATAGCTTTAGAATTGAGTTAAATATTCCTCCCTTAGGTCATTTAGTTTTTCTGGTGTTTGTTGTTAGTTTCAATATCTTGTGTGACTAGCAATCTGACATACAGAGAAAGCAATAGCAGTCGACATGATAACCTTGGTAGGTTGAGTTCAGAACACCAGGTCCCTTTATACCAAATTTTCTACAACGGCAAACTTCACTGAAAGAATCTATCTGTGAACGCCAGAAACTTTTGAGTGCCAAAGAGCGGAGTCCTTGATGTCTCATTTTTGGTTGCATTAAGAAGAAGCTTGTTCATCCCTGGCTAATGGCTCAATTGGCTGGAGCTTCCTCCCACATACGAAAAGGTAGTGGTTTGATTCCCTGTCTGGGTGTGTGTGGGAGGGTTCTGGTTTGGATCCCAGGTGGGAGACAGCTGATCAATGTTTCTCTCTCACATTGATATTTCTCTCCCTTCCTCCCCCCCCTCTCTCTCCCTCCCTCCCTTCCTCCCTCCTTCCCTCCCTCCCTCTCTTTCTCTCTCTCAAATTATATAATCATGTCACTAGATGCAGAAAAATCATTTGACAAAATTCAGTATTATTTCATGATACAGACTCTCAACAAATTAGTATAGAAGGAATGTAACTCAACATAATGAACTCTAGAAACCTGAGACTTAATGATTGATCCTACAAAAGACAATATAGTAATTTCTTAATGGTTTCATTAATTCCCAATTAACAAAAATATATATTAATTGATTAGTAGAACTTTAAATTAAATTAATAATACTGAATGTGTATACACTTAATTAAAATTTAAAAAGCACTTGATGTATTACAATTTTTCTTATGTTATAAAAAAAGTTATTTCTAAAAACAAATGAACTCCTCAGATTTAAACATGAGAATTTCTGATTGTTTTTGCTTTAAAATTGCCAGGTAGCACAGGAAAAGAAAGTCAGAACAGACTCTATTAATTTAAAGTTGATATCAAAAGGCATGCCCAGTAGTTCCAAGAAAAACTGTGTAGAAGAACTGCATTTGTATAAAAAATGCAGATTCTAGGATGTAGGGACCAGTGATCTATATTTTACCAAGAACCCCTAGTAATTCTTTTGCAGTCTAGTTGATGAAAACCTTTTAAAGTAAAAAGGAAAAAAAAAGTATAAACGACCATAAGTATCACCAATGGCTGCCTGCTTTTCCACAAAATTGGCAAAGAGTACATTTGTAATTCAATTGCTTAAATTATAAACCCAAACACTGTTCCATAAACAGTATTTAATAGACTTCACAATGCAGGTAATTCTGGACACATTACTTAGTGATGTAAAATAAATTCTGGTCCTCAATGTTCAGAGCACAAAGGAATCTGTTTACCTGTAAAAAAAAAAAAAAATCAATGATCTTTGAAGAACTCTAATTGCTGGTCAATACAAGAAGAACACAAGATCAATATATCAGTGATTACAGACAAACGTAGGAGATATTGTGGGTTTGGTTCCAGAGCACTACAATAAAGTGAACATCTTATTAAAACAAGTCACACAATTTTTTTCCCCAAGGGCATATAAATGTCATGTTTACAGTATACTGTAAGTACAATAGCATGATGTCTAAAAAAATCAATATACATATCTTAATTAAAAATATTTTATTGCTAAAAAGTGCTTTTAAAAAGGCTCATCATCTGAGCCTTTAGCAAGTCATCATCTTTTTGTTGATGGAGGGTCTTATCTCAGTCTTGACGGCTGCTGACCAATCAGGGTGGTGGCTGCTGAAGGTTAAGGTGGCTGTGGCAATTTCTTAAATAAGACAATAAAGTTTGCCACATCGATTGACTTTCCATGAGCAATTTTCTGTGGCATGCAATACTGTTTAATAGCATTTTATTATTGCACGGTAAAAACTCATTTCAAAATTAGAATCAATCTCAAACCCTGCTGCTGCTTTATCAACTAAGTTTATGGGGTATTCTAAATCCTTTGCCGTCATTTCAACGGTCTTCGCAGCATCTTCACCAGCAGTAGAAGCCATCTCCAGAAACAACTGTATTTGCTCATCCATACAAAGCGCTTCCTCATCATGAGATTGTGGCAGTTCAGTCACATCTTCAGGCTCTTCTTCTAATCCAAGTTCTGCTATTTCCACCACCTCTGTGGTTACTTCCTTCACTGAACTGTTGAACCTTTCAAAGTCATCAATGAGGGTGGGAATCAACTCCTTCTAAACTCCTGTGAATGTTGATATGTTGACCTTTTCCCACCTATCACAAATATTATTAATGGCACCTGGAATGATGAATCATTTCCAAAAGATTTTCAATTGACTTTGCCCAGATCCAGCAGAGGCATCAGTATCTATGGAAGTTACAGCCTTCTGAAATGTATTTCTTAAATAATAAGACTTGAAAGTGAATTACTCTTTGACACAACTTCAGAATGGAGGTTGAGTTAGCAGACATGAGAAGAACACTAATTCTGTACATCTCTATCACAGGTCTTGGATAACAAGGGTACATTATAAATGAGTGGTAATATTTTGAAATAAATATTTTTTCTGATCAATAGGTTTCATCAGTGGGCTTTTATATGTTGTAAACAAATGTGCTCTCATCTAGGCTTTGTTCTCCCACTTATAAAGCACAGGCAGAGTAAATTTAGCAAAATTCTTAAGAGTCCTAGGATTTTCAAGGAGCTCTCTACCTATGAAAGTCCTAGATGGCATTTTCATCCAACATAAGGATGTTTTAACCTACATTGAAACCTGTTGCTGAATGTAGCAGAGGAGGCAGAGGAAGCAGAGGAGGAGGAGGAGGAGGAGGAGGAGGAGGAGGAGGAGGAGGAGGAGGAGGAGGAGGAGGAGGAGGAGGAGGAGGAGGAGGAGGAGGAGGAGAGGAAGGAGAGGGAGGAGAGAGTGGAACAGAACAAGAAGAAGTAGAAAAAGAAGAAATAATATGTGTACTCCAGATATAGGCTGATCTTGGTCAGGTGTTGACTGGTACTTCTCTCAACTATTGCAGTTTTTCAAAGCAATAATTGTGTCTAGCACAAAGTGATCCTCCCAAGGGTTTGCTCCAGCACAAGGAAAGGGAAAAAATATTATTAGAGTCAGATCAATAGTTTTTTGAAGCCACAAAACAGCGACAGACCCAAGCTGGCCCTTTCACAAGGCCATAGATCCAATCTCTCCTACTGCACAGTAGCTACTTTCTGCAAGCAGTTCCCATTCAGTCTTGCCATCATCTTGGTACTCATCTAGCCATCTGCTGGGGAAAGAGGGAAGACAATTAAAATAAAAGAACATTAAAAGAAGGCACATTACTTAGAACAAAAAAAAATTAAATACTTAAAGGATTTAAAGGGGCTTTCAGAGAGGGGCTCAGAAATTTAAAAATCAGTTAAGATTTCAAGCCACATCCAATGATCTTCAGGAATTCAACTTCAGCAAACCTTTGTCCTACACTCAAGTTATATTGATACATCCTAAAATGTCAGTTTTTAGAAACATTCTATGATAACTTTACAAATATTCTAATATATCTTAAAATCAGTAAAAATTTCTTATTTGGACTTTCCTTAGTGGAAATCTTTATTTCTCTCCTTTCATGTAACTGGTGTTTAGTTGCTAAGGCAGGCTCTACAACAGCAATCTTTCAGAGATATATAACACAAGGCACATATATTTTTTAAAAAGTAAAAAAGAGTAAAGATTAAATTAATTTAAATATTTTTATTTTAATAAATTCAAAAGATGATATTTCAACATGTAATCAATATAAAAATTATTGAGCTATATTACTGCAGTGGTCTGAATGTTTGTGTCCTCCTACCCCCAGAATTCATATGTGGAAATCCTTTGAAAGATGCTTAAGTCATGAGAGGAGATCCTTCATGAATGGAATTAGTGGCTTTAAGAAAAAAAGATTCTGGGGCCATGGAACAGACTAACATAGCTTGATTATATTTACACCATGTTAGAATAATGCTTTAGCATTCACAGTTCATACACATAACTTTGTTTGATGTTAATTCATATGAACGAATAAAAACAGGTATTCCCATGATACTTACACATGAGGAAACTGAACCTCAGAGAAGTCGATAATAGTACCCACATTCCAAAATTAGCAGGGAGCAGAACAAGTGTTTGAGGAACAGAATCAAGAGCCTGTTTTCTAAATCCTACTCCAGTTTTCTTTCCATTTCAGCATGCTTATTGCAGAAGAGAAAATTATTAAATATTCCAAATAAAGAGAAAATGTCTAATGCTGATAAAGAACAGCCTCCTGAGGAGAGAAGGCCTTCAATTCTGGTCTCAAAGGAGGGAGTAATGCAGCCAGAGGGAAGGCAGGAGGTATGCTGATGACACAGCTGGAATGAACTGGACAAAGGGGAGTATAACCAGGTAGTAAGTTACCACACACCTGTTGCATGGAAACAGCACCTCTTGATTGCCATTATACCAGTGGAGAAATGAAAACATGAGTAATGACGTAATAACTCAGAGCAGTAGAAGCAGAGGAAAAAACAAGATTCTGTATTAGGGACACAAAATCTAATAATTCGGGGGGAGGGCGGGGGGGAAGGACTTAAAGACCAACGATAAAGAGAGAAGTAAATTCACATGAATGTGTGTCAATACATTATTTATAGAATACTGATATGTTTAAATAATAATGTAAAGTCACAATCAATCATCATTCTTAATGGCGAAAATTTAGAGGTAACCACTGATGAATGCACTTGTCGATGTGATTAAATAAAGGGAAAAAAGGAAAGGAAAGAAGAAAGAGAATGAAAAGCAATGTGGTGGGAAAGAGAAAACAGAACTTGCATTATTCACAAATAATGTGACTTTCTAAATTAAAAACCTAAAGAAATTTCAGAAAATAGTGGAATTAAAAGAGGTGAAAAAATGGTAAATATGTACTAAATATATACAAATTAATTACATTCCTATTGACTAGAAAGGAAGAGTTAAGAAGCATAATTCAATGAAACTTACAGTATTGAATTGCTGTAAAAATTTAAGAATGTATTGGTAAATCTAAAGACAGATGTAGTATAATTCGTAGAAAAATTTTTAAATTTAAGAAATGACATAAACAAAGAGCTATCCCATATTTGTAAGTACAAAAAAATTATAGAGATATATTTCGCTCAAACCAATCTAAAACTTTAGTGTAATTAAATCAAATTCACCACAGGGTTTTACAAGAATATTTACGAGCAGATGATAAAATGTATGTGGATGAATGAAGCCCAAGAATGTCAGAGCCACTACTGACCAGAGTAAGGTAAGAGATTCAGACTAATGGTTATCAAAATGCATTATAAATCTATGCTATTACCACAAGGCAGAATTGTTGTTGGCGTAGATCAGGTGACTGATGGAACGGAAAAAAGAATTCAGGATTGATCTACACATTCACACAAATGTGATACAGGCAGTCCTGGCTTTGTGCAGTGGTGCAGAACCACATGAAAGACTGCATGCCGGAGCTCCAGTGGCGCAATCGGTTAGCGCGCGGTACTTATAAGACTGCATGCTGAAGCCCTGCCAAGCCATCTTACTAACCAATGGGGAAAATTACGAATGTTCATTGTGAAACATGTTTGCTGAAACATCAAAAACTCTCTTACTGCTAGTTATAAAGATAAAAGAAAATAAAAATATCAACATGAATATTTAGTATACCGCAATTTAAAACAGAAACATTGAGAATTACAAGGTCTAATTCTTTGTAAATTAAAAAAAAAAAAAGCCTTTCCAAAAGTATTTGATGAACAAGAAAGGATCCAGAGACAAATGGCCGGGCGGGGGGGGGGGGGGAGGGGGGGAGGGGGAGAGGGGGCTGTAGAGATTTATCAGCATAACCAATGGACACTGACACTGGGGTGGTGGGGCCTTGCCCGGGGTGGGAATGGCTGGGGGGTGGGAGGTGGTCAAGGGGGTAAGGGGGTGGGAAGGGGGAGGCAATATATGTAAAACTTTAGACAATAAATTAAAAAAATGCAAAAAAGAAAATAAAGTATTTTGAATGGTACTTGCCTTCTTTATAATGTACAGTAAAGAGCAAGTATCTTTTCTATTCCAAATTGTGGTACCCCTTTCTAAGTTACAATCAGCTTCCAACATTTTATCACTCTGTGCTGTTAATGTTGTACAATACCTCTGAGAGTTCCTTCAAGGTAAGGTTTTTACCAACATTACTTCCTCTGGGACATATTCATTCTTTTTGTCACAACCACTTTTCTCACTTATGGTCAAAAGCTCGCTTCACTAAGTTTCTCTGCTGCTTAGAAAGTCTCCCAAACGGTGGCAGTGGCAGCATTCCCACAGTCACATTTTTCTCCAGTCATCCCATTTTTGTTTGATTTGAACTTCAGCATTATCACTTTCTATTATTTTTTTTGTCGTGCTTTCATCTTTGAAGTATACATTTTTGTAAAATGTCACATGGGTTGGTCACTGGGAGACATGGAGTCAATACAATGACCTACTTTGCTGTCTGTGCATGAACTGGTAACACATGGGTAGGAACACATCACCAAAGGACTGTGAAAGAAGTAAAGTGACTGGTTGCAGATCAGAAGGTGCATCAATTATTTATGTAGTGATTGGTGGACTGAAGAACTAGCAGTGAAGTTTATACTTTATACAATAACAACAATAAACGGTGGTACCTGACATTTGAACCATGTTGTCGGTGGACTTGTGCTAATTAACTAAAGAATTGTAATTGAAATTTGTGCATACAGAAACCATGCAAAGCAAGGACTGCCTGAATTTGATAAAGATGACTTTGTAGAGCACTAAGGAAAAGATGGAGTAGGTCATGAACAGTGGTGGTACAACTGATTACCCATACAGGAAAAAAATGAAAGTGGATTCCATCTTCATGTCATACACAAATATCAACTACAGATCCAGATACAACTTAATATTTTATACATGTGTGCATATGTATGAACTGTTTATACATGCACATACAAATATATGAACATTTATTTCTAGAACACCCTAGGGTAGACTTCTTAAAATACAAAACATGCTGAGCATTAGAAAAAATACCACATTGTTAAATTCAACTACATTAAAGTTAATAATTTAAGTTCATTAAAATATATCACAAACTGGACAAAATATTGTGGTAGTAACTGCTAGTTGTTTTCCCCTTCTTCAATCACTGCAGTGTTAGAGCCCACATTTCCCAAGAGTCTTTGCAGCTATGTATAACATATGACTAATTTCTCAGCAAGAAAACATGAAGAGAAGTAGTGTGTGCAGTTTCCACCTCACTGGCTTTGAAATGACTTTTGCCTTCACCCTAAATATTATAGACAAGAACATGTATTTCCACAGAAGAAGAAATTCAAAAAAATGAAAGAATGCTGAATCTTCTTAGAAATCAGAAAAATGCAAATTAAGACCACGATGGGATACCATTTTATACCCATTTAGAGAAGGCAAGTATTAAGTGTTCCAGGTGTTTGAGGGGATATTGCACAACAGAAATTCTTGTTCACTGCAGGTAAGAGTAAAACAGTACAATAACTTTTGGGGGGAAAGTGCTTGAGCTTATAAAGCTGAATATAATCATATTCGTTGGCCCAGCAATTTAATTCTATGCATTTACCCTGTTTCTAAGCCTCAGTATTATTGACATTTGGCTTAACAATTCTTTGTTGTGGAGACTGCGGTGTGCATTATAGGCTGTTTAGCAGCAACCAGGCCTCTACCCACTAGATACTGGTAGCACCCCCAATCCAATGTAATAACCTAAAAAACCTTCAGACATTGCCAAATGTCCCCGAAAAAGACAAAATCACTTCCATTGGGAACCCCTATCTTAGCGGAACTCTTGTTTTTATACACTAGGCAGTGGTTCTCAACCTTCCTAATGCCACGACCCTTTAATACAGTTCCTCATGTTGTGGTGACCCCCAATTTCATTGTTACAAATTGAACATAATTAAAGCATAGTGATTATTCACAAAAACAATATGTAATTATATATGTGTTTTCCGATGGTTTTAGGTGACCCCTGTGAAAGGGTCGTTCGACCCCCAAAGGGATCGCGACCCACAGGTTGAGAACCGCTGCACTAGGAGCTGTGCACAGCCTATTCAGTTTGTTTGAGACAGTCAAACTAGAAAAAACACATTTTATTAACAAGAGATAAAAATTTAATTATGTGAATCATGCAATAGAATATTCGATAGACATGAAAATAAATTATCTATAGCATCACATAAGAAAATGAGTGAATCTTAGAAGCATAATCTTGAGTAGAAAAATAAGTGGAAGGCTTCAAACAGCATATCTTGATTTTTACAAAACACAAAAACTGTCAAAAGTATTTTCAAGGATACCTGCATAATTAGTAAAGCCTTTTTTTTTTAAAAGCAAGGATTAAAAAACATCAAGAAATGATAAACCAAAAATTCAGAATAGCTACTTTGGTGGAGAGGATAGGAATAGCGAATACAGGTAGAAGCACTGGTATTGGTAATTTTCTAGGCTCAAAGTGGGGGGTGGGTTATCAGACCTTATATAATACAAATTTTGAAACACATAGCCTAGCTTTTCTATTATGGTAATTTTCTTTTCTTTTAGTGAAAAATATGCAGAATGTAGGAAGGAGAGTTTAGTTAAAGACTTTTAAAACTATGCTCTAGAGCCCTGGCTGAGTAGCTCAGTTGGTTAGAGGATCATCCGCCAAGGTTGTGGGTTCAGTTCCCAGTCAGGGCACATATAAGACTCAACTGATGAATGTAAAAATAATTGGAACAACAAATCAGTGTTTCTCTCTGCCTTTCTCTCTCTGTCAAATCAATATTTTTTTTTAAATTAAAAAGAAAATTATGCTATCATAATTACTTTCAACTTTTCTTAACTGAGGTCAAATTGCCTTACCCTATCAGAGAAACCCATCAAAATTCTAAACTATCCTGCCAAAATCTAGCTCTCACCTTCAGCCTGCCTATCATGTTGTTTGTGTATTGTTTTTTTAAATGCCTATCATGTTTTCATCGTTTCTTGGAGGAGAGCTTCATATTCTTCTGGACGAGGCGAGGTCCCCTTGCCATGTGGTACAATAATAACACTGTGTGTGTCACTTTAACACTGTGTGTCACGCTTTATTATACTTGCTTATTTCCTCTGTGTCTGCTCCCACTAGGCCCTGCCTTGTTCACATTTGAATGCCCAACCTGTGGCAAAGGGCCGGGCATAGCAGGTCCTCCACAAAGCACTCTGACATCAGAAGGCAGTGCTTTTCAACAATGGTCTGAGGACCACATGAATCAGAATCCCCTCAGGTGCTCGTAAAAAACAAGCAAACAAACAAAAAACCAGACAGCACATTTCTGATGATTCAATAACTATGAATCAGAATATCTGGGTGTAGGCCCAAGAGGCTATTGTGTTTGTTTTAAGACATTCGGGTATTTCCTAAATATCGTGAGGCTTTGCTAAGTTTGCTGTAAATGTGAGGCTTTACTGAGGCTGTCTCTTTATTCTATTTGAGATAAAACTTTGTTCAAGTTAAAAGAATAATGTTGGGGGAGGTGCATGGGAGAGGGCAATGGGGGGAAAAGGGACATATGTAATAGTTTCAACAGTAAAGATTTATAAAAAAGAAGAAAAAGAATAATGTTAAGTAGCTTCTCTTTTTAACAATGGGAAGGAAAATTAAAGGTTTGCAAGTTTCGCTGAAGTGTTTCCTATACCTGCACAGATTTTGTTAATCAGTGTTTCACTGAAAAACAAACTAGTATTAAGACGTTTGTTGCTTTTAGCTCTTTAAACATTAAAAATCATAACGTTTCTTTCCTTTTTCCTTTTATCATTTTTATTTTGTTGAATCAACCCACCTGGTAATAACACCCTACCCTACAAATGTCCAGCCTGCTCCTTCAAACAAACCCCTAACTCTTCCTCCTTTGACCTGCGGAGTCCCTGGTGATCGCCCTGTAGGTGCTGTTGCTATTGTTGCCACAGTGCCTCAACATCGTCTCTTTCAGCATTTGGGGTTAGATCTTCTGTTTCTCACAACCAAGAGGAGTCTCAAAATGATTTTTAAAAACTAGAGCCTGGTTAAGCCAGGAATTCCTATTAGCTGTTCTGTTTGATTCATGCCCAAGTCTACCGTCTTGACTCTCATCAGCTCTTCTGCAAATCCATGCACGATTTCCAGGGAGACTTTGGATAAAAGCTAAATCTCAATAGAAGTTTCCATCCTTCATGACACCATGCATAGAAGACAGTATATTATGTCTTTCCTTCCTCTATGTAATATCTTATTTCTGCCTCTTTCTAATAATTTCCTCTATCTAGTCCTCAACTCATGTTATCATGCATCTATTTTCTTCCTATACAATGTGGCCTTCCCTTTTCTTCTTCCTTTCTCTTTGGGTTGTACCTAGAACACCCATGCTTCTTTCTGGTAAAGGCCATTTTTAAGCTCTAAGCACTATACTTGGTACGAGGAGAATAAAGTTGAATAATATGTTATACCATACATCAAAAAACTAAAAGTCTAGCAAAAGGGAAAAAAGTATAGAAATAAATGTAATAAATGGTTACTAAAATATGTGGTTGCATTTTAGCAGTGAAGAATGGAGGTTCCAGAGTCAAACAAACTTACGTTTGAATTTAATATGTCTAAGGAAAATAAGGGAGATATTTAAATATTAGAATTGACTGGACTAGTTAATAGGTGTGGGAGGGGTAGAAGGTGAGGAAAGAAAGGATCAGGATGATTTCCAAGTTACTGGTTTGCTAAAAGAGTGTGGGGTAGGGAACCCAGCAGAAACACATCTGTAGGGAAACATGACAGATGCATTTTTTAGTATTACCTAGTAGATCTGGGTACTTTATGCGCGCGTGTGCACGCACACACACACACACACACATACATACATACATACACACACGTGGAAATTTTCCTAGGAAATTTTCTTCATAATAAGGTACCAGTGAGCTTTTTAAGTCCTATAATAAATATAATCTAACAACACTTCATTTAACTCTAATTTCTTAAAAGAAAATTTTCTCATTTCAATTTTACATGAATTGTACATCCATCGTTTGTTTCACCTGCCTTTTATGAGACTTTTGATAAATATTCAAAACAAACTTCTTACCAAGAAAGCAAATCTTACCGGGACCTGTGCCATCATGACCAATCAGAACTTTCTTCAATTTTCCAAGGGACACTGCCTCAATGGAAAAAATATCAACCTGTAAAAGAAACGGAGTGACTGTTAGGACATTCCCTTTATCTAGAAAAAAAGCATTGCAATCAGTACATTATTAGTAACTACAGTACAATATTACTATATTGCTATATATTACTACTGTATCATTATTACTACCACTATAAGAATCACCATTTACTATGTTATGCACAAAGCCTACACTATGCCTTATGGAAAATATACAAACATGTAATATAATTCTTCCCCTCCTCAATCATACAGCCTAATAAAAATATTTTAAAAATTTAATCACAACATTTATTCAAAGTCTACTACTGCTAATTTCTTATTCATTTTCTTACTTTATTTTTAAAAAATGTATTTTATTGCCCTAGCTGGTTTTGCTCAGTGAATAGAGCATTGGCCTGCGGCCTGAAAGCTCCCAGGTTCAATTCCAGTCAAGGGCACATGCCTGGTTTGCGGGCTCACTCCCCAGTAGGGGCCATGCAGGAGGCAGCTGATCAATGATTCTCTCTTACCATTGATGTTTCTATCTCTCTCTCCCTCTCCCTTCCTCTCTGAAATTAATAAAAATATATTTTTAAAATATATTTTAAAAAACAATTCCAACCTAGGCATGTAAATATTCCTTTCTAAATTGAGTAAATTGGTTGCCAAGAAGAAGATGGAAAAAGAATAAATAAATAAAACTTGATGCTGAGGTCCTAGAGGGACCTAGTCCCTGCTGCAAACAGCAGTGGCATCGAGAATACACATCTTGATTATATTGTCTCCAGCTCTCTCCTTCTCTGCATTTCTTCTCTGTGCTTCCTGGGTCGCCTCCTGCCCAGGATCTGCCCTAGGCTGTGTTTTGGGAGAATTCACCTGAAGGTCTCACTTTCCAAGTGGGAGTTTACGACAGCCTATCTTTACTGCAGGGCCCAGACTGAATCCCAGCCTGATGAGCCCTCTTAAGCCTCCACAGGGCATCACCGGTTCACTGTCATTTCCTGATTGGCTTCTTGCTGCTAAGCTGCCACTTACAAATGGCTGAAAGCTATGGTAAATACCAGCTACTCCTTTGGACGTTCTTCTTTCCAGAATCTTGGGCCCTTAAGCCTTGTCTTCCTTGGCAGCTCTCCAATGCCTTTAAAACATATTTAAAAGATGCTTACCACCCTAGCCAGTTTGGCTCAGTGGATAGAGCATTAGCCTGTGGACTGAAGGGCCCCAGGTTTGATTCTGGTCAAGGGCAGGTCCCCTGGCTTTGGTTGGGGTTTGTGTGGAAGGCAACCAATTGATGTGTCTCTCTCACATTGATGTTTCTCTCTCTCCCTCCCTACCACTCTCTCTAAAAAAAAATCAATGGAAAAATATCCTCGGGTGAGGATTAACAAAAATAAATAAATAAAAGATGTTCATCAAACATTTCTAATTCTCAGCAGGATGGCCATTTTGTTACAAGTTAGACTGCCCTAGCTGGAAGTAGAACCTTGATTGTTTTATTTTTGTTTTTGTTTTATTTATTTTTAATAGGAGAAACTGGGACTTACTATGGTTGCATTGTTCTGGTTCAGCCCCACCTCAACTCAACTCCAGAGCAATAAGATGCACACCAAGAAGTGACCTCACCTCTCTCCTTTCTATTTGGTACCAAATGACTATTCAGGAATTTTCCGAGTGTGTGTCTTTTTAGATAAAGAAATTACAGGAAGTATGTGGGGTAACAGTTTATAAGGATCTTTCTGTTACCTGTCCCTATTGAAACTTGACTTTGTTATTTTTGGACTGGTGAAGACTTCGATTCGCCGAGTCCCCCTGGAGCCGATGAGGCTGATAAATACATTAGACTCTGTCCCGGTACCTGGCCTCCTGCCAGTGTAGACCTCATAAACCACCACTGAAATGTCAGAAATCTCATATTATTTTTCTCATTTCTATTTTCTCTTTGAATTTATTAGATACCCTGGAGAAAAATCTGACTGTTCTTTAATCTAGTTGACACAACTTTCTCTATGGTACTTGGGCCCACTCCTTCTTATGTGTACCCCTATTCAAGCATACTCTCCACCACTTCATGTTTATCTCATTCATACAGACGCTCAGCCATTCCCACAACTACTGTTTCAAAATAATTATTGTTAAGAATTATGCACTTCCATTAACCACTACACTTTCACAGTTATTATAAGAGGTTGTACTTAAAACACACACACACACACACACACACACACACACACACACACACACCTCTTCTCTCTCTTAATTAGATGAAAGTGGCATTTCCCCCCCACCCCCTGAAGTTGGCCTATTCTAATCACAGCTGGTCACTCATGCTGCTCCTTCATGGCGATTATTATTCTGTGAGGATTTTTAATAATCTTGATAGAGAAGAAATACAAAGACCCTAGAGAATTGCAAATTTAAATATAATTCTAAAGAAAGAGCTCAGTGAGGTACCAGCAAATTTTAATCCACCATATTTGACCTTAGAATTAAGGTGATTTTCAAGACACTGGTAAAAGTCACTAAAATTTAAAAAAGAGACTTTTCTAGCTGGTACTATTAATATGAATAATATCTTGGACACAATGAGTACTTGTTATTTCGAGTTCTAGAATTCTTTGTAAGTCATACTCTGTGCAATTGAACAACTGCATTTATAGAAATCCACATTAACATTTTCGAAAAAACTCAGACATAAAAATCCAACAAGAAAACAAGGTACGTGAGAAACATTGCCTGTTTCCATCATGCCTGACCTTTAGAAAGACAAATGTGGTATATTGGGAAATGGTGTAAGCAGAGGAGATAAATCAGCTTCTTGTGCAGTCTCACATATTCTAAAATACCCCAGAGTGAAAGCCAGCTGAGCCGAAGCAAAAAATTTAGAACACTTCTCATGAATTTAGGACAATGAAGAAATCTTTTAAACTACCTATAAAGGAGATCTGGTCTCACAACCTGTGCAACTACCTGAGCTGAACTGGCTGAAACTGACACTGGAATGCTTCATGAAAACAAGTATGTGGACAAGCATGATTAGAAGTCGTTACAGGGAGACCATGATTTTGTTTACTGGAATTTTTTCTTCATTTCAGGTGATAAGTGAACTTGTTTACAACTTAAAAAAATAAAAAAATAAGGACATTAAAAATATTAAAACAGTCCAGCTGTGGTGGCTCAGTGGTTGAGAGTTGCCCTATGAACCAGGAGGTCACGGTTCAATTCTGGTTAGAGCACATGCCCTGGTTGCAGGCTGGATCCTCAGTAGGAGGTGTGCAGGAGGCAGCCAATCAATGATTCTCTCTCATCATTAACGTTTCTATCTCTCTTCTTCTCCCTTCCCTCTCTGAAGTCAATAAAAAATATATTTTTAAAAAAATATTAAAACACAAAGTTAAACAAACTAATTGTTCATGGTTTAAAAAGTATACACCAAAAATTATTTAGAACAGAGACCATATATTTGTAGCACAAAATGCAGCACTCAGCCCTCCCTCAAGCATTGAACCTGCCCCATGATCAATTCATGCCCCTTTCCTGCTATCTGCACACACCTCAAATACTTCTCAACACTGTGTTCCCAGGAACAAGTTTAATACAGATAATTGGACCAGAAAAATTTCCTCCTAGATTTAGGCAGCTATTGCCAGAGAAATGTCCTAAAGGGAAGCCATCTTCACAATTTAGGATGATTTTGGATAAATTATGAAAGAATGTTAAGTAATTCTGTTCTTAATGTCACCAGAATTATCAATGATATATCAAAAAGCAATGGCCGTGTTCACAGGATTGTCTATTGTCAAAGCCATTGTCTACCCTCATGCTGAGCGTACCCTGCAGGACTGCACTTGTCCGGGTATTGAGTGTCTTGGTCTCCGTGTCCTAACCCTCATGTGCCGTTAAGTGCAGTGCTCACGTCTTTTTCCATTTCGAACCCCTACCTCCCAGCACATGTTAAATGTTCACTGAATAATACTGAGTAAGTGAATGCCTAGTACTCCCTCCATCTAGGAAAAGTGTTGTGTGCTGCTCTCTGCTGGTTGTCCACAGAACTGCTCAAGCAGGAATCACCAGACTGCGCCTCAAACCCACCCCACCTTCCCAGGATCCTTCTGCTACTAACTTTGCTCTCATTGCCCAGTTTATCTCAGGGTCCAGATGGCTTCTGGCCCTTTGGATTTGTCTCCTGGTCTTAGATCTACATGTGCTATCAGGAACTGACAATAGAATTTGGCTTCCTAGACTGAGCCTCTCTGAAGACTACCATCCACACGGGAGTGACTGAAGAAGGCAAGGGGTAGGCAAGGAGTTACCCCGTTGTCAAGTACTTCATGCCAGACATGTGCTAGAAGCTTCTCTTAAGTGAGCTTATTTAAAATGCCTCTTTACTACTATATGCAGTATGGCCTAGTGGTGTTATTCTATTTTGGTTCAAACCATCCAAGAATTCTCAATCTATTACTGAAAAAAAATCTCCATTTTTTTAAAAAGCAATAGAGTCACATAAAAAATATCATTCTTCTAGCTGTATCCCTAAAGTCGCAAGCTTTCATTCTCCTCCCAGGGTACATGGTAGAAATTTTCATTAGGAAGAGACATATGGAACTTACCCTAGAGAGATGTGCCCCTGTGCAAATGTGTGTAGGTGGAGACACACACACACACACACACACACACACATACACACTCCCTGCCCTGAGTTGGGAGCAAACACATTAATGCTCAGTGAAATTCATGGGACCTTAAATTTTAAGTAGGGCCCAAAATGAAAAATTCTCCACCCAGGGCCTTCCAAATATTTAGCTCCCCAATTCAGAGATGGAGGAACCATAGAGTCTCCCAACTCCTTCCAGCTGGCAAATGACCATGGGGCCATGGGGCCATGATTTCTCAGTCCCCTTCCCTCCATTCATGGAGACAGACTCTCAAAACATTTCAGGTCCTACCAACCTGCGGTGACATAAACAAATAATCACTGAGTCTAAGGTCATGAACTTTGCATTTGTGCCCCCATCCTTGTCAGAGTGCACACAATAGCTTTAGTGAATGTAAGGGGTTTTTTAATTATTTTTTTTCTAATTAGAAAAAAAGAAATGTAACTGTTTATGTTTGGGGGACTTTTCTAGTGCCATGTTTTTATCATGATGTTCTAATGTTCCTAGGTAATACTCAGTGACTTTGCCCTGCCGTGCTCTTATGCCCTGTCGAGTCCTTATGCCCTGTGCCATGCGGCTCCTCTCTGCACATGGGCACCTGTGATGCTGCTCAACCACCTCAGGAGCATAAGCATCACTGCCGAAACCCGGGGAACTCTACAGGCAGCACAACTGAACTTCCCAAGACAAACCCCTCGGCTGAATCTTTAATTTGATTTAATTAATGGACTGTTTCAGTGCTTTCTCTCAAGTCACCAAGAATGAAGCTTTCTCAGCACTCATCATGGTGAGATCATGTTGATACAAACTGCCCAAAGAAATCGGATCTCAGAAACAGATGGTAAATGGGATTCAGTGCTAAGCATGTGCCGACACTTCAGTCTGCACTGAAGGTCTGAAGGTTTGTGGTCCAAGACTTTATATACACTGGTATTTAGGGCAGAAGCTTCATGGGCTTCTACGTGGTAAAATATTTATCTTGCCTTTGAGCTATAGGAGGAAGTCCCAGGGTGGAGAGGGAAGTGGAATTTCTTGCTATTTTGTAGGTCACCCACAAGGCCTAGTGAAAAGATCCCTTAACACTAGGAGACCTGACCCAAAGTAAAGGAGCTGGCCGTGCAGAGGCCTGGGGAGGTACAGCACAGCAGATAAAATAGAAGATCAGGGGGCTGAGGGCTAAAGGGACAACTTGTCTGGTGCCCTGAGGGAGCACTGAGGCTGGAGCTGCGGGGAGGGTGATAGGCCTTGCAGGAAGTTGTGATGATTTTGGCTTTTACTCTTGGTAAGTGGGGAAACCTTGGGAGGGTTATAAGTAACGGAGTGACATCATCTGCCTGCTATTTTCTGGAGACCACACTGGCTATGGGGCTGAGAACAGCCTGTCCTAAAGCCAAGGTGCTCTTTGTGTTTGCCCTCCCACCGTGACAGCAGCTCCGTGCTATGAAGGAAGCAGCAAAGAAAGACAAGTCAAAGGGAGAATGCAAAGGCATTGCAGAGTGCCTGCTACGTGACAAATGCTGTATTCAGACCTTTTCACATACTCCTGATGGACATATATTTCTGGTGTGCCTGGAATGGTCCCGATCAACACCTGTTATTCTCACATACTCATTAACAGAAAGTCTTTCTCCTCTCTAAGGAAATGTCCTGGTTTGGATGGTGAATTATAATGGTGATCATGATCTAATCTAATAATAAGATTAATGTGCCCCATTTCAGAGGCAAACTAACCAAGACTGAGAAAAGCGGTGCACCTTGTCCTCATTCGGAAGCCAGTGATTGAGACCAAGACTTGAATCCAGACTCTGCTTCTCTGAGCTCCAGCTGTTTCCTCAATGAAAGGGTGTGTCTCTGTCTGAAGCCCACATTTCCCCCGTGAGCCTGGGCACTGTGGTAAAGGCTAAAGCATGAAATAACAAACTTATCTTAACTCGGCTATTATCATCCACAACTTGCTGTAAGATATCAGAAAGTGTTTCAGAAACACACATATTTTCTCACTACTTAAAGTCTGATAAATGCACATATTTGGAAGCAGACACATTTCTACTATGATGGTACTTTCTTACAGTCACAGATAGTTATTTTCTATTTCAGAGCACACCGCTAAGCATATCTGTGCCCTTGCAGAAACCTAGCATCCAACACTTCCTCACACACAGATGTGGCCCAAGACCCCACTTCGCATCATCATCTGTCTCTCCTGAAGAAAGCCTGGAGCCAGAACGTGTGAAGCAGCTATGGTGAGTTCAGGTGACATTCTTATCATCTCTGGGCATCCCCACCGGCCATTAACTAAAGATTTTTACAGACAACCAACCAAGGGCGATCGGCAGCTCCTGGTGCCTGTCCCCAGGAACAGGGCGGACAGTGAGCAAATCGGAGCTGGTGTGGATGCGTTCAGCTTGGCATACTAGTGCCTGGGAGGAGATTGCTCTGATCCCACCAGCAATCTAGCTCAGCCCCCAAAGAGTGGTGATTTATAGACAGATAGTCTCGAAAAACCTTTTCTTTTGAAAACATTCCAGTTACCATTTGAAAAGAAGCGGCAAAGCCACAAAATTAATTGGCTCGAGTGTTAAGTGCCAATTATAAGGAAAAGGACTCCTTTCTCTGCCACTAAATTAAAAAATAAATAAAACCCTCAAGGGTGTCACTAGAACTCTATCCAGCCTGGCAAGCCTAAGCATTAGTAGCTTCATTAAAAACAAAAAGTTCCCCTACATTATTCTTTGTGTTCTTCCCTGGGCTACTTCAAAACATTTTGACAGATGGACAGACATATCCCAAAATGAAGGTCAACCCCTCCTTTCAAACCCAGAACAGAGAAGCACCAACGCAATGGTGTGAGTCTGCTCTGCCTCCCTTGATGTCACAGGAATAGTAAGTGAACTGTCCGTGGCACCAAGAATGACTTTCCAAAAGCAACACCAAGCATGACCAGACTGCCCTTTGCTCATCAGTAGGTTTTGATCCCTCATTAATTCCTGAACACTGATGTGTCGTTATTTTTTTATTTTCCTATTTTAATGATTTCCCCCTCAATGTCTGGGAAAAGGGCAGCTGAATTGATTTGCCAGAACTGGAATAAAATGAAAAGACTGGACAGGATTAGCTTTAGGTGTCATGCATTACATGATATTACTTTATAGGAGAAATTGCTGTAAGAAAGGGTTGGTGTGCTTCAGCTAAGAAATTTCCCCTCTAAATGGGAGATGCTAATGGGTAAAGTTTCATTAGCTAGTTTGGGAAATGGATGAACAGAAAGATGCAGAGGAGACATGCTGAGCTTTTATTGCTGCTCAAGTTAAATGAACCCCAAAAATCAATAGTTCATTTAAAGTACAATGAGTTTCTTTTGTATCTTGAATTTTTTTAAAAACCCACACAACTGCTTTCTACGTTTTTGCATCCAATGTAGTTGTGCAATTGAGTTTAAGTAAAGTTCTTTTTTAAATAATGCAGCTTTTAAAAACACAATACATTGAGAAATAACTAGTATATCAGACCAATAAGATTCCTTCTGTTTCTTATTGGCATCATGGATTTAAAAGTTCTTCTATATATCACTTTTAGAAAGAATGGATTCTTGACAGATGTTAGCAACTTGGTGAATAGTATAAATAGGTCCTAGAATTCTAGACTGCTAGATATTAGCTCTAATTTTTTCCTCATACATCCTCTGTAATTTCTAACATTCCTATATTAGTTAAGAATGATTCATGTAGCAGAGCATGGATCATTTTCTGAGTCTTTAAAAAATTTTATTCAATTTATTTAAACAACATAAAAAAGACAGTTTACCCATTTCTCCCAAACCCCAACCCTCTCCACTTGTAATCACTAATCTGTTCTCTGTATCTGAGCTGGTTGTTTTTTGTTTGGGTATTTTTCCACATATAAGAATGATAATACAGGATTTGTCCTTCTCTGTCTGGTTTATTTCACAGCATAATGCCCTAGACATCTGTCCATGTTGTTGTAAATGTCAAGATTTCAATTGATAACCACTTATATTATTTCCACACCTTGGCTATTGCAAGTAATGATGCAATGAACATGATACTGCATATATCTTTTTCAATTAGTGTTTTCATTTTCTTTAGATAAACATCCAGAAGTGAAATTGCTGGACTACATGGTAGTTTTATTTTTAACGTTTAAAGGAAATGCCATACTGCTTTTCATAGTGGTTGCACCATGGCATGCCTACCAGCAACAGCACATAGGATTCCCTTTTCTCCACATGCTCAGGTTGGGATGTGGTAGTTCAAAGTATCAGTGAGCTATGGAGGGAAGCCTTCTGAGGAGAGACAAAGAGAAGAAACCGATGAAAGGGCAGAGAGAGGGGAGACGACAGACCGAACATGTTAACTGAAGCCATGAAAACTGAACAGCTTCTGGGGAACAGGAGCCCTGTCTGAATCATCTTATGTCCTCTGGTTCCCATTACACTAGGCAGCTAATGCCCATTGTATACATATGTTTACCTTTACTTGTGTGCAGTGGCAGGATAGAGCATGAACAGATATTAAAGAAGATGAGGGTGAATTGCCTAATGAAATATGGGGGCCGTAAGCAAGAAAGAGGACAAAGCTGAAGATGAAATGTTAGTCCTCTGTGTAAAGTTAGCAACAGAAGTTAGGGAGAGGCTCAAAAAGATAGTGACAAATCAAGTATTTAAATCCATGTGTTCAAGGAAAGAGAATCACGTAGAGGTAGTGATTTTAAAAAAAAATTTTTAATGGAGGAAACAGTAAAGAATTATGTTTGTATCATATAACCGAGGTCAAGGTGAGAGACATATTTAATAACAATGATGGTAATAGCTAGTATTTATTACATGAGTCTTTGTACCAGGAAGACTAAGTGCATTGTCTCATGACTCAAAACAATCCTGTGACATAGGCACTAGTTTCATCATTTCACAGATGAGGTATTCTGGCTAAGGACAGCACAACTAAATATATCACCAAGCCAAAACTAAACCAATGTGTCTAGTTCCAGAGTCCCTAGAAGTCTCTGCCTATTCAAATGAGAGATCAACAGTGTCAAATGCAGTAAATAATTCTAGGACACAGAGAAAACACACAGACACACATTTAATTTAGGACAAATGAGAGAAACCAAGATGGCGGCATAGGTAAACACCAGAGATTGCTGCCTCGCACAACCACTTCAAAAATACAACTAAAAGACGAAACGGACATCACCCAGAACCACAGGAAGGCTGGCTGAGTGGAAATTCTACAACTAGAAGGAAAGAGAACAGCAAAACGAGACTCAGAGGAGGTGCAGTGCGGAAGTAAAATACTAAGGTGCAGAGGTGCGTGTGGAGCGGGCTGGCGGCTGAGGGCGCGGTTGTCGTTTTCAATCGGGAGGGAGTCTCAGGCTCTGAGCTCCAGTTCCAGGTGAGTCTCTAGGGACCCAGACTCATACGGGAGAAGAGGGACTGTCTGGCAGCTGTTGGAACTCCAGGGAAGCTTTCTCTCCGAGGGTCTTGCAGCGATTACCGGGACATTGAGAAGCAAAGCCTCTGAGGGCAAGACTGAGAGCAGCCATAACTGCTAGCCCCGCCCTGTTGATCCCGTGGGACCCGCCCCGCCTAAGCCCTGCAGGGAGGCTTTTGCTGGATAGCCTCAGGCAAAGGCTAGATTAGCACCTCCCTAGAGATCCAGGAGCCAGGAAGCCCAGAGGTCAGAGTGGGACCATCCAGTTTGCAGCTCCGTGGAAACATAAAGCACACACTCAGGGGGCAGACTCAGTGAGCACCAAAGCCCCATTGAAGCAAGTCTTGCCCCAGAGGGGTGTCTCCAGCACAGAAGTTCTCCTACTGCAGACACAGCTGATTCTCACAGCCAATTGACCTGGAGGCCAATTCCTCCCAGTGATACCTACAACAATCAAGGCTTAACTACAACAAGACTGTGCACAAAGACCACAAGGGGGTGCACCAAGAGTGTCCTCCTCAGGTAATTGGGGAGGCTGAACCACTGGGCCCTAGAGGACACTTAGCACAGAAAACCACTATATCAACACAGGGAAGCATAAAAAATGCAGAGACAAAGAAAAAGGACACAAATTACAGAAATGGAGGAAAGCAAACTACTGGATATAGAGTTCAAAACCACACTTTTAAGGTCTTTCAATAATTTTCTAGAAACTGCCGATAAACTTAATGAGATCTACAAGAAATCTAATGAGACCCTCAATGTTGTGATAAAGAACCAACTAGAAATTAAGCATACACGGACTGAAGTAAAGAATATTATACAGACTCCCAACAGCAGCCTAGAGGATTGCAAGAATCAAGGCAACGATTTAAAATACAAAGAAGCAAAAAACACCCAACCGGAAAAGCAAAATGAAAAAAGAATCCAAAAGTACGAAGATAGCATAAAGAGCCTCTGGGACAGCTTCAAGCGTACCAACACCCGAATTATAGGGGTGCCAGAAGATGAGAGAGAGCAAGATATTGAAAATCTATTTGAAGAAATAATGACAGAAAACTTCCCCTACCTGGTGAAAGAAATAGACTTACAAGTCCAGGAAGCACAGAGAACCCCAAACAAAAGGAATCCAAAGAGGACCACACCAAGACACATCATAATTAAAATGCCAAGAGCAAAAGACAAAGAGAGAATCTTAAAAACAGCAAGAGAAAGAAACTCAGTTACCTACAAGGGAGTACCCATACAACTGTCAGCTGATTTCTCAACAGAAACTTTGCAGGCCAGAAGGGAGTGGCAAGAAATATTCAAAGTGATGAATGCCAAGAACCTACAACCAAGATTACTTTATCCAGCAAAGCTATCATTCAGAATTGAAGGCCAGATAAAGAGCTTCACAGATAAGGAAAAGCTAAAGGAGTTCATCACCACCAAACCAGTATTATATGAAATGCTGAAAGGTATCCTTTAAGAAGAGGAAGAAGAAAAAGGTAAAGATACAAATTTTGAACAACAAATATACATCTATCAACAAGCGAATCTGAAAATCAAGTGAATAAATAATCTGGTGATCAGAATGAACTGGTGATTATAATAGAATCAGGGGCATAGAAAGGGAGTGGACTGACTATTCTTGGGTGGGTAAGGGGTTGGGGGGAATGCGGGAAGAGACTGGACAAAAATTGTGCACCTATGGATGAGGACAATGGGTGGGGAGTGAGGGAGGAGGGTGGGGTGGGAACTGGGTGGAGGGGAGTTATGGGGGGAAAAAAGAGGAACAAATGTAATAATCTGAAAATAGAGATTTAATAAAAAAAAAAAAAACAAATTTAGGACAAATGGCCATTGGTATCTACTGGGAGAGTATCTTCAACACAGCAGTGAAAACAAGGTGATTATCAGAAATACATGGAACGGATAGAGAAAAATTAAGGCAGTGTGTGAGTTCACTTTTAGGCAAAACAAAACAAACAAAAACCTGAGTGAGGGAATTTAGGTGCTCCTAAATTCATGATTGATAATATTGACTACCTGTATAGCCAAGGAGAAAGTCACATTGAAATGGCTAGCAAACCATTTGCAGAAAGATGAATTGACGACACACATAACACATCCTTGTATGTACATTTTCACCTTTAAACAACCATGCAAGTGTTAATCCTAAAGCCTAATGTTCTAAATAAGGAAAGCTTCAGCCTGCGGGCTAAATCTTCCAGCATCTGTTTTTGTACAGTCCAGGAGCTAAGAATGCTTTTCACTTTTCTTAATGGTTAAAAAATTAAAAAACAGAATATTATTCCTTGATAAATTGAAATTATATAAAATTATAACTACAGTTCCCACAAATAATTTTTTTAAATACAGCTACACTATTACTTTACATATTATTCATAGGACCTGAACAGTTTCAAGACTTTATGATATCCTATTCTTTGTGTCTGGATCTTTACTGGAATAGGTTCCTATTCTCTGTTCTATATCATTTCAATTATTTTCATCTTTAATGTCAATCACAAAGGAAGCAAAATTAAATACCTGGCAAAGATGCTTTGTTAGTTCTCACAATGGGCATTTCTTTCCATGTATAACCATCATTTTCATTCTCAGCTATCCAAGATTCAACAGTTAGACAAAACAGCTCACATGTGTCTATGTTTTCAAGTTGAATTTCTTCCAGATACCACCTGGGGTCCTTTCCACTGTTGTCATGTCCAATACGTATTTTATAGATTTCACCAATAACTGTAAGATTAATCTGCAACACAAAGGAGAAAGGGGAAGTAAAATTTCCTACATCTCTGATCTGATTTGTCAAATTACAAATTCATATTCAATTGTGAACTCAATATCTACTTCCTCCCCCTAAATATTTCTTACTAATTTCCTTTAAAACTAGTTACTTGTAAATGCTAGTACTTATGGCAAAGCATAAATTCATTGACCATGGACAAACTAATGTATTAAATCCAGCTAATTTTCACTACATCTTTTTTTTTTTTTTAGCAACTCACTGTTATTACCTTGAAAAATAAATGTTTTATTGTAATTATTGATATCCACTATTTATTCAGTGGTTAGACCTAAAGAAAATAATCTAACTTTCTGGAGTCTATAATACATTATGGGTTTTTTTCCTATTAAAGTGAGGTCCCAAGGAAAAGAAACCATATATGCTTCTGAGTTTAAACTAGGGCTAATCAAATAGCCCTGAAACAGAGTGACTGTGTATTGGAAAGTGTGATTTCCCCGCCCTCCCCCACCCACCACCCCCAGTTTTACTGAGCAATAATTGACATTCATCACTGTACAAGTTTAAGGTGCATAGCATGATGGTTTGATTTACAATAGGTTCAACTAACATCCATCTTCACACATAGACTAAAAAGAAAAGAAAGAAAAAAAAAAGAAATATTTTCTCTTTGTGATGAGAACTCATAGAATTTATTAGCTGTAGTCATCATTTGTACATTACACCCCTGGTACTTATTTATCATATAACTGGAAGTTTTTACCTTTTGACCATCTTCAAAAGATCAGATTCTTAGACATGATACAAAAAGCATAATCCATAAAAGAAAAAAAACCTGATAAATTGAATTTTATCAAAATTCAAAACTTTCGCTCTGTAAAAAATCCTACTAACAGGATGAAAATTCAATCTACAGAATGAGAGAAAATACTTGCAAATCACATGTCTGAAAGAGAACTAATAATATCTATTGAATATTATTTATATATTCACATATATCCACATTTACCTATAGAGCATATATATCCTTTAATAAATGTGAATAGATATATATGTGTAGATAAAAACAAAACCAACTTCTCAAAAATCAACATTTAAAAAAAACAATGAAATGGTCAAATGATATAAAGAGCCACTTTACCAAAAATGATATGCAGATTACAATAAGCACATGAAAAGATGTTTGCAATAGAGAAGTGTATATTAAGACCACAATGAGCTATCACTATACATGTATTAGGACAGACAAAATAAAAAAATAATGACTACACCAAATGCTTGCGATGATGAAAAAAACCACAACTCATGAGATCACTGATACATGTTATATGTAAATTGCCGGTGAGAGTGTAAAATAGTAGTCCACCTGGAAAATAGTTTGTCAGTTTCCTAAAATAAAAAATTAAACATACACTACCATACCTCTCAGCAATTACACTGCTGGCCTTTATCTCCGAGAAATGAAAACTTAGCTCCATGCAAATGCCTGTACACAATTGTCCTAACAACTTTATTTATAATAGTCCCAAATTAGAAACAATCAAAATGTCTCAGTAGGTAAATCATTAAGCAAACTGTGGTACAGCCACACAATGGACTACTATCAGCCATGGAAAGGAATGAACTATTGATACATGCAACAACTTGGATGGATCTGAAGGGCATTATGCCAAATGAAGGGGGAAATAAGCTAATATCAAAACACCATAGACTTTAAGATTCCAATTATATAATATTCTCAAAATGACAGAATCATAGAGATTAAAAACAGAATAGTGTTTTCCAGGGATGGTGGTGGAACATGGCTGGGGGTGGGGGCTGTGGCCATAAAGCGAAAGCACCAGGGAAATCCTTGGGGGATGAAAAGAGCTCTATACATACGTTGATAATGGAGGTGGTTACATGAACCTATGCACCTGATTAAATGACATAAAAACTATTCATACAGATTGTACCAATGTCAAAATCTTGAGGTGATATTAAGCTATAATTAGGTAAAATGGAAACAATTGGAGAAAACTAGATGAAGGGTACATGGAATATTTCTACAACTTCCTGTGAATCTAAAATCATTTTTAAAAGAAAAAATATTTAAAATGTACTTATAAGCATTTTATTATAATTAGAAAGGCCATTTAGAGGTCTTCTCTCCTGGGAGATGATTTTGTCTGCATAGTTCTTCCTCTAGGCACTTGGCTAATTCACCATTTTGGAGCCCACATGACCTCACTCTAAGCCACTGTGTATGGCATGGGGCGGAGGCAGTCCTTCCTCACCGTAGTGTAAATCAGTGTCTACTTCTTCCTGGACTATTTGAATTACTCACAAGGCTCTGTACTTTTTTCTTCCTTCCCATACAGATAGAAACAAATACATTTTTGTACATAAATAAAATAAGAAACAAAGCATATATTCATGGTATACACAATAAATTTTCACTTTTTAAATTTAATACATATGTATCTATTGAAGATATAAACAATTTGTAAAATATAGAAGAGAATTTACTTATAATTTAAATTAAATTATTAATGATTCACTTTTCTAATTTCTTTCTTTTATATTCCAGGTAATGAAAACTATGCTGTGTTGAATGACATCAAAACTATCCAAAATCATGGTTGATACACTGAAAGCTAACATTCCTAAAATCAAATATGCTACTCACTGGGTAATTTTTTGTCACAATTTGCAAATTGTTTAGGTCCTTTATAGAAGTTAATTTATTAAAATTTCAAATGACATGAAGCTTTACAGGAATCCTATTTATTAACACCCTTTTATTTATTAAAACCATAAGTAATAAAACAAACTATTATATATATACCCTTCTTTGCATGACTGCATTTTCTACATTTCTTATTCTCTTTTCTCTTTTGAATATAATTACTAATTCATGGCTTTTCAGTCTCTCCTTGTTTCAATTAACTGTTATGATTATTATCACTATTGTGAAGATGGCACTTCCAGCTTAGCCAGTGAAAGCCCCTTTATATATTCACTCGTCTGTCTGTCAACACCGCCCTTGACATTTTTGAAGCTATCACCGACTCCAGAAACAGAAGGCTATTCCAGACCAATTCTGTTGTTGTTGTGTGTTTTGTTTTTTCCTGATCGAAGACAAAGAATGAATGTATCCTGACTCTTTTAAGCGGTAAGTATTATTCGAGACAAAATGTGGGCACCAGCAGACACATGTGGGTTGTGTGTATGTGGAGATGCAGCTGCCTTTGGGACAATGAATGGTGGCAGATTAGTAAAAGCCATTTCCCGCTTTCCCCCTTATCTTGATGCTTCTTCTCCGGGTACACTCTCCTTACGGATCTTCTTGTGGATTCCTGGGGACCAGGGCTCCTTTTAATCTTGGGCGGACATCAGTCTCCTTCCTAACTGTGTTCTGGGCCCTACAGTCATGCACCTCACCTCTTGTCCAGCCCGCCCCTTCTCTGTCCTGTGTGGTGAGCTCAGAACTGATCACCTCTTGAGTTCTCTGCAGTCTCCAGCGCTTCACTCCTAGATTCCACCTCACCTCAGGGCCCTCCTACTTTGGCTACTCCATCATTTCCTCCTTCTTTGGCTCTGTGGTTTCTGGGATTTGCAGTATCACTGCCTTGTTCTGAGACCCTGGCAGTCATTGCCTCTGAAAGTAGTTTCAAGGGGGCGAAGAGTGGCTGGCTATTCCCAGTGGCACGCATCCTGAGTAAGGCGGGGTGCTACCACACACCTTCCACCTTTCCCCAGTCAGGGGCTCCCCTAGAGGGGACCTGGGCCTCAAGCTCTGACTCACTCCTCTTAGATGCCCTGCATCCTAGGTCTGTGGTTACTTTTAGTTTTCCATGTTGAGATTTCTCACTGTTACCGAATCTTAATGTGTTGGGAGATAGATGCTGTTCTGAAAAGCCTCAGGCTAAATAAATCTGATGGCTTTTTATAAAATAGCATTTCTTAGAAGCAAGAGGACAGGAAATGTCCTGCCAGAACAGGCCATCATTAGCAGAAGGTTTATTTCAGGTACGGTTTGCATTTTTGCAAAGACACTGCTTATTGAATCCATTTCACAGTTGAGGAAATTGAGCTAAAGTAACTGGTCCAAGGTTGCATAAGAAGCATGCAAATTAAAAATGCAGATGCAGTGCACATTTGGTTCAAAACTGTCAGTCAAATTATTTCCTAACCAGGGCATCTTAACATGGCCTTGGCATGAGAAAATGACCGAAGCAAGTGTTGTTAACATACTGAATCTTTGAGATGTTAAAAATGATTAAAGAGCTTTATTTGTATCTTTTTCCTTATTTTATAGAAAAATTCTGCTTGTGAGCATTTAGGTTGGTCAAACTTTCTGATAGGAAATACAAGCTCTATAAGGAATGGTCACACTTTCCAATAATGAAATGGCGTTCATAGTTCTTTTCTGAAAGTAAAATGAAGTAGGCCACATATTAATTATGACTTTCTCTGTAAGTGGAATTTTGCAATACTTTAACCCAAGTCTAATAAATTAAAATAAAGAGTGCATATTACTTTTAGAAAAACATTATATATGTCTGTATGAGCATCAATAGAATTAACAGGTGGAATAATGAGGTATTTTAAAGTCATTTAACAAAAAAAACATTTCCCTACATATATGTGAGGAAATTATTTAGAAACTTAACTAAGACCATTCCCTCTGTATTAAACACAGTTTTATTCTGCACACAGACACATATTTCACTTTCACAGAGTCACCAACTTTTTCTGCATAGTTTTCAAATGCCAAATATGAGCTATCACTCTGAAAAATATTAATATTAGCAAATAGAACTTCAAGGCAAGCATCTATTTTTAAAAAAATAAAGGGTGGGGTAAAAGTAGCTTTACAGTTGTTTGCATGGGAAATAATACAATAATTAATGTTATAATACAAGAATAAATTTTGTTTTGAATTTTGAATGCTTACAAGTGTAAATCCCCCTTTGCCCTATCCTGTATTAAAATTGGTATTCATCATTTCTCTCTCTCTCTCTATCCCCTCTCTCCTCTCTCGCACACACATTTTTTGTTGCTGTAAAAATGCTTTAAGAATTAAAGGGCTGGAATGCAGCTTGCAATGCTATCTAGTCCATTTGTCTGCTGTTAAGGGGGGTCTACAAATGACCATCTAAGACTATGAAGAAAATTTCAGATTTCCTTTGTAATCTTCTTCAAATGTTAGGAATACTGTTATCAAACTACATTGTCTGCAGTATGATAAATCAATATTGGACATGCTCATACATTAGAATATTAAAAGTGAACGCTGTCCTTGAATTGGTGCAAATATTAAATAATGATTATTAATAGGCCATTTATTTCATCTAATAATATTACAAGAAGAGAGTTTCTAATTAATTTATTTTGATGGATTTATTGCAGTATATGTGATATACAAAAAGCTGTATGTATTTAATGTACGTAATTTGATGAGTGGACACATGCATTCAACTACCAAAATCGAGGTAATAAAGATGTTTCTCACCTCAAAAAGTTTCTTTTTTGAGGTGAGAAGAGAGAGAGTTTTAAAGCTTGATTCTGACTTGAGAACTAGACAACAAGCTTTTCTCAGCTTAGAGCCATTCGACAAACATTTCGTAACGTATTTTGAAAATAGTTCTCCCATATACCACCTGACTTACAAAAGTATGATTCGGTCGCGAGGGATAGAATTCTGTGGTGTGTGGAGTCAGTGCAGGAGACAGCTATGTGAGCCTCTCAAATGACCTAAGCCACAAAAGAAATGCCAGACCATGTGCTGAGGTTCTTTTTTAGGCAGAATTTCCACTATTTTCAATGGGCTCATAGGCACAATCACTTTGTGACCAACAGGTGGAATAGCAAACCTCTCCAAAGAGAGGAACAAAATAGCTGATGAAATTTGAGCAGCATCCAATGTCAGCTTACCAAAGTTAAAATTCTCCCAACTGAAAGAGTGGTAAGTAACCAGCACATTCAGAGTGCATTGAAAACACAATAACCAGGGCCCTTACATCAAGGGGCAAATTGGGAAACTAAACTCCATGCCTAGTGCCTCCCGTCACATGCGTAGTCCCATTACAGGGCCTGTTCACTGCAGAATTTACTTCGTCAGCTCTGAGAAAATACACCAGGTTTTACATGTTCTCGTGATCATCCATCAAGCACCTTGTTCTCCGCAGACAACGAAACCACCGCCCATGCCATGCTACCTGGTACAAAGTCTGAAATACTTCCACAGGGACAGTGCAGTCATTCTGAGTTCTTTTGAGCTTTGTTTGTTTGGGTTTTGTTTATTTTGTTTTTAACTTTTGAGTTATTTTGAGTGTTGGTTTGTTTGGGTTTTGTTTGTTTTTGGTTCTTTTTTTAACTTTTGAGTTATTCTGAGTGCTCACTCATTCTTTAAGGCTCTCTTCAGTCCCAGCATTCTGTGAGCTTCTTGAAGCTTTTCATAAGTCTGTCCATTTTTCAGAATTACAATAAAAAGTTTGGGGATTTTCATTTAAAAATGTCTTACATCAAAATCAGGTCAAGATTCAAGCTGTGTATGTGCTGGAATAATAGTGATGAGATCACAGACTACTTTTGCTGAGGTTAGGAAAGTCTCTGCCAAACACTTTTTTATTTTTAATCCTCACCCAAGGATATTTTTTCCATTGATTTTTAGAGTGAAAGGGAGGGGAAAGGTGGGGAGAGAGAGAAACATCGACGTGAGAGAGACACACCCACTGGTTGCCTCCCTACAGGCGCCCTGACAGACTGACTGGGGTGGGGTGCAAACCTGCAGCTGAGGTACATGCCCTTGACCAGAATCAAACCTGAAAACCTATGCTTTAACCACTGAGCAAAACTGGACAGGACTCTGCCGAACACTTTACATGTGGTTTCAAATCCTTACGGAAATCCTATGAGATACCATTCTTTCCATTTTGCAAAAGAGGAAACAGCTGAGCTTCAGAGAGGTTATGTCATTTGCCCAAAGCCCTGTGTCCCCTAAGCTTCAGAGCAGGGAATTTAACTCAAGACAACTGGATTTCCCAGGGCACGCGGCCCTTTCCACCCCATCAGCACACTGAAACGCCTGGACAGTTCTATCCCTAGAGGTGACCATGGTCCACGTAGAAAAACAAAACAAAACGCAGCAGAAACGGCAAACATAACTGGTGTGTTAATATGTAAATCAAATAGTTGCTCATTTCCTCCTTTCCACCCCTTCACTTCCCACATAATCACCCCCTGTGCTTACCAAATGAATGTGTGTGCATGTTGTGTGCATGAGTGTATATGCATGACCGCACCCATGAGGGATCAGCTCTCACATATTCTACAGGATT
Organism: Myotis daubentonii; assembly: GCF_963259705.1. Taxonomy (NCBI): domain Eukaryota; kingdom Metazoa; phylum Chordata; class Mammalia; order Chiroptera; family Vespertilionidae; genus Myotis; species Myotis daubentonii. Next base: position 26,422,080 of record NC_081856.1, read on the forward strand.
TTCCAGGGAATTAAGTAATATTTTGTCTGCAAGAGCAAATGATTACATGAGAGTAAAAGTGAATAAGTTAATGCATCCTTTGCATCATCTGAATGGGAAAGTTCTTCCCATTTTGCCCGCTTATGAGTGGGTGGACAGCATCCCTTCAACTACTCCTGTGCCCTCCAGGAAGTGGCCTGGTTTTATAGAGGCACTGTACTTCTATTTGCATGTGGGGCAAAGGTTAATCATTTGTAAATGCTAACACTACACTATGGCATACTTAAAACAGCAAAGAACAGGTGTGTTGCACAAGAAGACTAAATGAGTGAAGTAGAAGCCATTCTGTCTTGGGCCAGAGACTGAGCTTGTGGAGGAGCTGAAGGCAGAGATGTCTATAGAGGAAAGCGCGAAGTGAAGCACTGAGCGATGCATCAAGGGGTACCCAGGAAGGCTGTTCATGAAATTCAGACTTCCAGACAACCTGAGGTCTGGAGCTCCTCACATAGCATGCTAGGTTGCTAATTAACTCAGTCTTTGAGTCCATCTAAAGGAGAGTGAAAATATTCCATGAAAAGCCTGTACATATTGATTTCATTGCCTACTGTTACCAGACTTGGAAAACTGCTAGAACATGATCTCACTCATATGTGGAATCTAATGAACAAAATAAATGGATGAACAAAATAGATCCAGAGACATAGAAGCATGAAACAGACTGATGAATCTCAAAGGGCGGTGAGTGGGTGGGGAGAAATTAACTAGGGAACTGATATGCATATATGCATAGCCCATGGACACAGACAATAGTATGGTGAAGGCCTGGGGCTGGAGAGGGTCAATGGGGCGGGGGGGGGGGGGGGGGGAGAAGGGATATGTGTAGTACTTTCAACAATAAAGGTAAATCTAAAATAAATAAATAAAAATGTCCAAAAAAACCCAAAACAAAACCACCTGCTAGAGATAATTTAGGTGTAATTAGAGTTCAATGCCTAAGGCTTCTCTTTCATGCTTGAACTGTGACTAATTTTCCTGGCCTGCAAGCTATAAAAGTTGGACTGGGTTTCCCTTAAACGCCTCCTCACCATTACCCACAATAAGATTCTCACAGAAAATGAGAGCTAAAACTAAATTTTGACTTGTGGCATAGAAGTGTTGATCCCAATAAAATCTGTTGGGCAGATGGATTATCAAGAATGAGTTACCATAGTCATTTAAGAAACTGAAATAAGTATAGCTTGAATCTTTGGAAGATTGTTGATAATATAATTCCTACATCCTTTACTTTCTAATTTAATAGATAAATGACGATAAATAGACAACATAGTTAGATAGCTAGATGATGGATGAGAGATAGATAGAGATACATAGATAGGTGATAAAGATAGATGATAGATGATAGATAGATGATAGATACAGCAGATAGATAGATAGATAGATAGATAGATAGATAGATAGATAGATAGATAGATGATAGATAGATGTAAAACAGAGATGGAAGGGGGAAGAGGGAGAGTACCTAGACTCATGTAAATAATCAACTTATACTTGAAAAATAAAATTAAAGTGTACTTAGGAACAAAAGAAAATAAATAGAAATGGAGGCTTAAAATAAAATTAAATAAACTGATAGATGTTTCTAAGGTTGATTATTTTGAATATATATGAGGCTGAGATATTTGAACAATAATCTGTATGTTATCATATAATTGGAGCCAATATAGCATGCAGAAAATATGTGCATTTTTAAGGGAACAAAAATATGGGAAATGTACACATTTCTCATGATTATTGATGAATCTGTTTTTCTCTTGGTCTTAATACAACACAGTTGTTCCCACTCTGTAATTCACAGACTAGTTTCAAAGAATTGGATACAAACTGTTGAAACTGACCTCACAAGTACTGTGTTTTTTTAATAAAATGTTTTTATTCAGTTACTAGGGGCCCGGTGCACAAAATTCGTGCACTGGGTGTGTGTGGGGAGGGGAGTGTCCCTCAGCCCAGCCTGCCCCCTCTCACATACTGGGAGCCCTCAGGCGTTGACCCCCATCACCCTCCAATCGCAGTATCGGCCCCTTGCCCAGGCCTGACGCCTCCGCCAGAGGTGTCAGGCTTGGACAGGGGACCCCCATCTCCCCCCGATCACTGGCTCTGGACCCCGCCCAGGCCTGAGGCCTCTGGCCCAGGAATCATGCCTGGGCAGGGGACCCCCATCTCCCTCTGATCACTTGCTCCACCCCCCACCCAAGCCTGACGCCTCTGACCCAGGCTTCAGGCCTGGGCAAGGGGACCATCATATCCCCCCAATCCCCGGCTCCGCCCCCCACCCAGGCCTGATGCCTCGGCCAGAGGAGTTGACCCTCATCACCCTCTGATCACCAATCACCGGATCGGCCCCTTGACCAGGCCTGAGGCCTCTGGCAGAGGTGTCAGGCCTGGGCAGGGGACCCCCAGCTCCCCGCGGTTGCAGGCTCCGCCCCTGCCCAGGCCTAACGTCTCTGGCCTAGGCGTCCGGCCCGGGCAGCAGGGACCCGCAGCTGCAGCGGCCCTGCGATCGTGGGCTCCGCTTTAGGCCTAGGCAAGGGACCCCTAGCTCCCGGGACTGCCAGCTTCGACCATGCCCAGCTCCCATCGCTGGCTCCACCCCTACTTCCTGCTATCACTGGCCAGGGCGGCAAAGGCACCTGATTCTCTGATCATGGCTGGGGGGCAGGGCAAAGGCGGCCCTGGGGCCGCCTTTGCCCTGCCCCCCAGCTCTTAGCTCCCCCCTGGGTTTCCGATCACTGTCAGTGGCAGGGGGCTTCTTCCTGCTTTCCCTTTCGCCTCCCTGCATTGTGCCTACATATGCAAATTAACCGCCATCTTGTTGGCAGTTAACTGCAATGTTAGTTGGCAGTTAACTGCCAATCATAGTTGGCAGTTAACTGCCAATCATAGTTGGCAGTTAACTGCCAATCATAGTTGGCAGTTAATTTGCATATAGCCCTGATTAGCCAATGAAAAGGGTATCGTCGTACGCCAATTACCATTTTTCTCTTTTATTAGATAGGATAACTGAGCTCCCTCCCCAAGGCTCCCAATGCAGGTTTTTAGTGAGGATCAACCAGAAGCTGAGCCTTGCTGACTACTGTGAAGAGAGGAATATGCTGTAAGCTTTTATGCGATCCTGTGTGCAATGAAAGACTGCAAGATCAAGCCATAAACTTCAATTGATTAAAATCTGGAAACTTTTGAGATTGTTCCTTACCCCCAACTTTTTGAATTCCTAAATCTTACCAATAAAAAATGGCTGAAGATACTTAAACTTTGAAATGTGTGTTTAGAATTCACTGTCACTCTCAAGTTTATCCACTACACAGATACTTGAGGGCCTGTGTCTGGCCAGTATTGAGTATTAAGGAAGCAACAATACATATGACATATGACCCCCTCCCTCAGGGAGCATACAAGTCAGACATGCACTCAGTCACAGATGTAATCAGTACTGCAAGATGGGGCTGTGGAGAAATGGAAACTGTTGATTTAACCAGTCTAGGGTGTCAAGGATTCCCATTTTAGCATTAAAATTATAAGTAGTGTTGATGACAATATTCTGAAGGTGGATTTGGGACAGTCGGTTAGAAAGAAAAGTCTGACAGGAGTGGCATATAATAAAGACGCTGCAGAAGTGAAGACATGAGAATACAAAGTCTGGCTGAGGTTGGAAGAGGTAACATTTGCAATGAAATCTGCACATCACAACAAAGCAAGATGCATAGAACCTTATGCTTATCAAGGAGATTTGAAAGTTCCTGGGAACAACACTTTGACAATCAAACTCAATAATAATAATAATAATAATAATAATAATAATAATAGCAAAATTCAACAGGTAGAATAGTGAAACTTCAGAAAATCTTTTTAACAAACAATTAGCTACTATATATGCAAGAAAATAATTGCCCATGGAATAGGACTAAGTATTATAAATGTTCAGAAAATGCCTTTTCTAAAAATCTTTTTTTTTCCTTTTTAATTCTCACCTGAGGATATTTTTCCATTGGTTTTAGAGAGAGTGGAAGAGAGAGGGAAAGATACAGAGAAACATCGATGTATTTTTGGTTGCCTCCTGCATATGCCCTGACCAGGGCCTGGGCTGAGGAGGAATCTGCAACCGATGCACACACCCCTGACCAGAATCGAATTTAGGTCCCTTCAGCCCACAGGCCAACGCTCTTCCCACTGAGCCAACCCAGCTAGGACTCTAAATTCTTTATGCTAAGATCAAAACAACCAGCTTAGTTCCCATCCCTCTTACTGAATGCCTTTTGAGAAGCAGGGAACTCCAGCATACAAGTCATTTTAAAATGTTGCTTTGTATCATTTTTATCCCAAGATAATTAACAAGTTCATGTTGGTGCCAAATGCAAATTATGTTTATTTTGTTCTGAAAACCATGGCAGGGATTTTAATGGCATTCACTAGAACATATGGTCAGATGTGAGAAATTCTGTTGAAAGGTTACTCATGTATGTGCTCAAACACATATGTAACACTGTTTAGAATGGGGCTAGTGCTCGGGTCCAAGCTCTCCTCAGTTGATTGCATTTTCAGGTGAGCGTTTACACTGAACGCTCAGCAGTATTGACTGATGAAAATCATACTGTTTGCCAACTGGAATACTGTCAAACATTTTCAGCTTTCTTTTTCACACTGCATTTGGAAGAAAATGCTCTCACTATCACACTGCATCACAAATAACTTTCTTAGTCCCACCTTAAGCTGAAGTTGCTACTTAATTTTCAGCATTCACCTAACAACTGCGAATGTCATGCATGCAGTTCTCTGTATCAAGGTATGTTGTACAATTAGCTCCAGGAGACAGTGCTATTTTTCCTAGGAAAGCCATCAAGCAAAATAGATTTTTATTTCCTTTATGGCACAATGGCTGTGAAAGAAACAGTCATCTTTATGTACAGCATGTCTTTCTGGAACAAGGTTGAAGTAAATACAGAGAATATGTTTGAATTTAAGGGTATTATGAACAACTCAGTCCCTTACTACTTGCCTCCTGCATGAATCTTTTTTCATAAATCAATGTCAGCAGCAGATCCCATCTCTTCCATTGAACTCCCTTCACTGACACAGTCTCCCCATGCTATTTAGATGTCCTGGGAGAATTGGACCTCCTCTGGGAGCATCTGCGTAACTCCCACTGATCCTGATTCAAATGTTTCAGCACAGAATGAAGAAAAAGAATGGAGGAGTAAGAATATGAGTCGCTTATTTTGTGATAGCATAAGGTGTTAGCAAGCTGTATGTGCTCCTACACTTCAGAAAGATCTGCAGCTTCATAAAAGCAAATGCAGTCCTGCATGGACCCACATTCCTTTCTAGGTAAAGGCAATAAAGGAAGCAAATGCCCAGGAAGAGTAGGTAAACTGTTATGCAATGAAGGTCAGAGTGCCAAGTGAAATCATTTGGATAATTTAAAACTATTCAAGTACTTTCTGGAACTAGAACTTTTAGCTTTATAAATAGCTCATCTTCTTCATTCGCACTGTAAAATATGCATTAATTATTTATGCTATAGGACATAATATTGGCAGATAGAACTTACACATTTTAGTGGACTCTATGAAGTGGATCTTGGTTGAACTGGATGTGGCCATCAAGGACTGTTTAATCACACAACAGAATTTTCAGATAGAAAAGAAGGACAAATATGTAAGCAAGTGTATATATATATCAATGTCTGTGCATCAGGCTCACCCAAGTTCTAGAAAGTTATTATACCCATGCAGGAGTACATTTTTTAAGAAACAAATGGTAAAGAATGAATCTAAGTGAAAAATAAAAAAAAAGAAAGGAAAGCTTTGCTCACATCTTCTTGATTGATTAAGAATCTCAATGACAGAAACATTATCTGTAATGGCCAACTAGGTATTCTTAACCCATGATATAACCATGCAGTCTCGGAATAATACCAGGATGATGACCCTCCCACGAGTTCAGAACCTCAACATTAAATCAAAACCATTCAAAGCTTTGGCTAATGTGTGGAGGATGTGAGAAGATGCAAATATGTCCCCATTTATACTCTTGGCAGCTGAGGACTGCTGTGTAAGGAGTTAAAGCAATGACACCTATTCGCACTAGGCTTCCTAAGAGAACCTTGCAGAGCTGTGGGGAAGTCAGGCTAGTCAGTGGAATGGAATAAACCTCCATGCAGTCGACCCCAGTTTACTAAGGTCAGGGGCCTCTTGAAGGATCAAGTGGCCAATGTTTTGCTAGTCCTAATTCTGGGAGGGAAAAGAGCTTTTTTTTGTACCTCAGTGAACTACACAGATCCTTTAAGCTACTTTTCATTTGGTTGTTAAGGAAGTTTCATGGCTATGATCATTAATTTTATGTGTAAACATAGTGGGCCATGGTACCCAGATACTTAGCCAAACATTATTTTGGTTGTATCTGTGAAGATGTGTGTGGTTTTTTTCAATGGGATTAAATTTAAATCAGTGGACTTGGAGTAAAGCAGATAGTCCTGTATAATATGGGTGGGTCTCACCTAATCAGTTGAAGGCCTGGACAGGGAAAAATGCTGGCATCCAAAGAGTAGGAAGAAGTCTGCTGGCAGGCTGCCTTTGGACTTGACCTGCAACACTGGCTTGTTCCGGGATCTCTAGCTTGCTTACTTGGCAGATTTTGGACTTGCCCTTCTACAACTGCATGAGGCAATTTCTTAAAATCTCTCTCTCTCCCTCTCTTTCTTTCTCTCTCTCCCTCTCCCTCTCTCTCTCTCTCTCTCTCTCTCTCTCTCTCTCTCTCTCTCTCTCTCTCTCATATACATACCATTGGTTTCTCTGGAAAACCCTCATGCAAATGCACTACACCTAGAAGCTCTCTAGGTTAAGGGATAAACTCAAATCTAAATGAATGAACAGACAAGTATCAGAAATACATGAAATACACATACAATACATCATACATTTATGCTCATGCAGTCAAAGGAGTAAATGGATACAGTGCAATGATGGCCTAGCTCATGGCACATTTTAGCAAGGTAAGTCTCTAGCTATGTACTACCATGATTATTTCTCACTAAAAGGGAGAAAACATTATTCCCACTTCAAAAGAGTTTGCTCTTTAAAAGACAAGGGATACCCTCCTGCACAGTTCTTTGAGATGTGTACCTCAGGCTCTAACCTAGTAGGCAACATGATATAATGAAAGACTGACAGAGTTTGATATACCTGAGCCCCCAAAAAGGTTGTGTGCCCACTGTTCTTTCTTTTTTAAATATATCTTTTTATTGATTTCAGAGAGGAAGGGAGATGGAGAGAGAGATAGAAACATCCAAGATGAGAGAGATTCATTGATCAGCTGCCCCTGCATGCTCCACACTGGGGATCAAGCCCACAACCCAGGTATGTGCCCTGATTAGGAATCGAACCACAACCGTTGAGCCATGTCGGCCGGGCTGCCCATTGTTCTTAAAGTTACCTGTACTTTTGCAGCCTACATTGTAGCAGGTGGAGAAAATTTAATTGGATGAGATATGCAGAATACTTCAAACAAGCAGGGCCCTTTTCAGACAATCAATAAATATCATTTTAACACTCTACCATACAAATAAGAATGAGACACCTCTGCCACCAGGAACCTGCTTATTCTATTCCTTTTTCTCTCAGAAACCTAATTCTCTGGCAAATCAGACTTTAAGGACAACAGTAGCTTAAATTCATGCACTTAGCTTATTTAGGGCACCACAGAGTCCACGTTTGGTAACCTTCACAGCAGTTCTGTCCCAGGGCGAGGAGGCCCATCATTTCCTGTGGAGGTACTAAATGTTCTTCCTTATCCATTCTTAGCAATGATTTTTTTAAAGCAAAGAATATTTTTATTAAGAAAACAGGGAAAGAAATGGAGGGGAAATACAAGCCATTTCTGTGACAGGTAATATTCCATTTTCAAAGTTATCACCAAATAAATGTAAGCCTGAGTATATAAGTTATGAGCTCTTAAGGCACATATGTTCGCATACAGCAAGGTGTAAAAGTTTAGGAATTGTGTTTCTGAAACAAATGTGGGGGTGAAAACATGAGAACTCTATTTGAAATTTTAATCCAGTGCCATTACTGCTTGCCAAAAACTAGTTACACTTCTTTGCTAAATGTAGCCAGGGAACCTTGTAAAGAGAGGTGAATTTCTGTATTTTTTTAACCACATATACTTACCATAGATGTCTATGATTTTACATTGAGAGAATGCCCATCTTTAAGCTCTACAATTGACACTAGGTTAAGAAAAAACAAAATAAAGGCTACATTCATTACCTTCTCTCATTTATTATACTAGACACACCCATTCTGCACAAGAGCAGTACGTCTCCACTCAGAGAAATTAATGTCTTTCAGCAAGTAACATATATACTGGAGGTGCCGGTACCCATATGGACCCATCATTCACAACGTTTCAGATGTCTTATGTAATGGCAAGATTCTCTAACAGTCTGGAAACCATTGACAACATTCATTTGCCCTCTGTGGTACCTATAGATACAAGCAGGTGTACGTACCCCTGACCAACGATGTCACAACTAATGTCCTGACAAAACACTAAGAGTCTGACTAGGTTGCTTGTATTTTCCAGTTGTATAAACTCAGTCACTGTTTTGAACAAAGTTTGATTATCCTGGCACAGTTTCACAGGGTATCATTCACGACAGGTAAAGCCATTAGCATTAGGAGATTCAAGTAATGAGTGTGAAAGATGTTATTGGGGTTTCTTTTTCCTTTCTTTTTCTCTTTTATTTTATTTTATTAAGACTTGCTTTGTCAGAGAAGTTCAAGGTTCACACCAAAATTAAGATTTCCCCTATGCCCTCTGTCCCCACACGTGCAGTGCCTCCCCATTACCAGTATTCCCCACCAGAATTACAAACTTGTTACAATCAATGAGCCTACACTGACTTATACTCACCCAAAATCCATAGTATACATTACAGTTCACTCCTGATATCTTATATTCTACTAGAGGCTGGGTACATGAAATTCATGCACGGGTAGGGGCCCTAGGCCTGGCCGGCGATCAGGGCTAATCTGCAGGGCGACCGGCGGACGCCCACCTTGGCTGGCCTGGCCCCCTGTCACTGCCGGTTGGGGTCTGCAGGCTGGGGGAAACTCCTGCAGTGAGCATCTGCCCCCTGGTGGTCAGTGCGCATCATAGCGACCGGTCGTTCTGCCAGTCGGTCTGTGGTTTGGTCTATTTGCATATTAGGCTTTTATTATATAGGCTAGCTTTGGACAAATGTGTAATGCCATTATGATCTCATACAGTGTATTTTTAATGCCTTTAAACCCTCTGTGTCTTGCCATTTCCTCTCTCCCACCACCCAATCCCTGGCAATCCTTTTACTGTCTGCATAGTTTTGCCTTTTCCAGAATGTCAGATAATTGAATTCATACAAGCTGGAGATCAAACCTGAAACCCAGATATGGGCCCTTGATCAGGAATAGAACCGAAGACCCTTCAGTGCATGGGCCCACGCTCCAACCCCTGAACCACCACAGGCCAGGGTGCTTTGTTAATATTTTGTTGAGAATTTTTGTATCTATGTTCACCAGAGATATTAGTCTGTAGTTTCTTTTCTTGTGATGTCTTTGTATGATTTTAGTACTATAGTAATGTTGATCTCATAAAATGAGTCTGGAAGGATTTCTTCTGCTTCCATATTCTCAAAGAAATAATAGAAAACTGGTATCATTTCTTCCTTAAATGTTTGATAAAACTTATCAGTGAACCCACCTTGGCCTATTGCTTTCAGTTTTGAAGGTTATTCATTATGATTTCATTTCTTTATTAGATAAAAGTTATTTCTTTTTCGTATGAGTGTTGCAAATTGCGTCTTTCACAAAATTGGTCCATGTTATCTTGACCCATTATTTGTTTTATTTCAAATTTATACCTCTAGTTTAGTGGAAAAGTCACGAACACCATTCTTATTTACTCTGATGCTCGAGCCCAATATTCAAACTTAGTGAAGAATGTCAAGGACAATAACACTGCTGTAATATATTTCACCTGAAAGGCAGCTTAGCATTAGAAATAAATAACCAGTGAGGCATAACGAATTCATAAAAATGCATAAATACATTCACAAGAATAAAAGCATGAATTTATTGAAACACCATTCAGAAAATGCTTAAAAGGTCTGAGCAGAAAAAAAAAAATCAAAGATGTTGATAAAAACTCTGGATCCAGGATGATCTAAAACATTCTCAGTAACAAATATTTTGTATTTTCTCAAATTCTAGACACTGACAGTGTACCTTATGGAATCTGTCTCCTTTGTCAGGGCTCTTCAGATGTTGATAAAAAATCAGAATAACGTGAGCAGCTTCTCAGACCTCATTAGCAGCTTTTCAGGCTCCAGTAGCATCTTTCATACTCATGGAGAATCATATGCTCCAAGGTGAAACTTGAGCAACTCTAGATGAAAACTCCACAAATGTTTCTACTGGCACCCAAATTTAGTTAGCAATTCCATGTGCACTTGAAATGAGGAAATATTCTTTATTAGTAGGGTATAGCACTTGATATATAAACAAAACATCAACCTTATTAATTATGTTGTTTACTTTTTTTATATAATTGATTAATTTGAGTCAACTTCACCTGTCTTGAAACAAGAGGGACATATGAAAGCCCCCTAATATTAGTGGGTTTCTATTTAAATTCTTGCATCCCTTGTAGCTTTTGTTTAGTATGGGTATTTCTTGTGTTATTTTATGCATTGGTATTCATAACAGTTTTATCTTCCTTGTGGAATGTAGCTTCTAACATTACAAAGTGTCCTTTTTATCTCATTTAATGTTTTTTGGCTTTAATGCTTTTAGTTGTCAGTTTTGCAGCCATTGTTTTCTTTCTTTTTTTAAAAAGAAAATATATATATATATTTCTTTTGATTCCAGAGAGGAAAGGTGAGGGAGAGAGAGAAAGAACATCAATGATGAGAGAGAATCATGGATCGGCTGCCTCCTGCATGCCCCACACTGAGGATCGAGCCTGCAACCCAGGCATGTGCCCCAACCAGGAATCGAACCGTGACCTCCTGGGTCATAGGTCGACGCCCAACCACTGAGCATGCCAGCCAGGCAGCCCTTGTTTTCTTACTATTCCTTTTTGCTTGGTAAATCTTTGTCCACATTTTTTAATATTAGCCTTTTTGAACCAGTAAATTTTAAGTGGTTCTCCAAGATACTAACATTCGTGTGTTTTATCCCACAGTAGATATATTACAGTCTCAGATTTAGTATCAAAACTACTGCCAACTAAATTATTACTATACATCCTACTAGGGTTGTGTAGTCAAATTTCTAGGTTTTAATGTAACTTGAAATAATTTGCTGTGTCCTTACATCATCCAGATACACAGGTTGTTTCATTTTCCTTTCACTTTTAGGGGTTACTTTTTTTAAAAAAAGTTACATAAAATATTTATATGTTTCCAAATCAAAACTGACATATGAGTGTTTTTTTGTGTGTTTTTTAAAAATATATTTTATTGATTTTTACAGAGAGGAGAGGAGGAGGATAGAGAGTTAGAAACATCAATGAGAGAGAAACATCGATCAGTTGCCTCCTGCACACTCCCTACTGGGGATGTGCCCGCAACCAAGGTACATGCCCTTGACCGGAATCGAACCCTGGAGCCTTCAGTCCGCAGGCCAACGCTCTATACACTGAGCCAAACTGGTCAGGGCTGAAATATGAGGTTTATTCAAAGAAGTTTAGTTTCCTTTCCTGACCCCTCTGACCTAGCCCCTCCTTCCACAAATGTAATCATTTATTAGCTTATAGTTAATCTTTCAAATGTTTATTTTTTAAATTTAAGAATATAAATGTGTAAATATGTGGAGATATATGGATATATTCACATAATATCCCTTTTCTTAAATAAATGGTAGCATATATGTTTTCTCTAACTTTTTAACTATTTAATATATCATGGAAACTTAATAATAGTATATGAAAATAAACCTTACTCTTTGATACAATAAGGAATTATATTAATGAACTTATTCAACAGCACTTTTTTCTGAATAACATTTGGGAGATGATACTTTGTAATTCCATTCTTTTTCATATATTTTTCTGGACCCTTAATTTTCTTAGGTGAATACTTATGACTAAAGAATAAGCCAAAGTTTATAGTGACATTTTTTAAATATAAAATTTTGTAGTCTTGGTTGCCTGGCAAGTTTAAGAAGATGTAGGGAATACTAAGCAAAGGGATAACTACTGCTGTATTTGGGGTTGATAGTTTTATATTTGGGAAACACAAAGAAGACTGGAGGAAAAATGAGCCAGGAATCCAAAAAGAGGCCAATGTCCTTGCTCCCTTGAGCTAAGTAAGCTACCTGGCTTTTATAGAATGACATCTCCAGCTCACCTTGATCCCAGCTGAAAGGCCCACCAGTCAACAGCTATAAAGGGTTTAGCTTTGGCTGGTCCCAAGAGAGAATGTAGATCCTTTCTCTAAGCCCCTAAAGTATGTTCATCTATATTGCTTAATGGGCACCAACTCATAAAATTTCTGGAATCCTATCTGTTTCATGTGTACATGTCCTTTGTCTTCAATGTGATTGCTTTGTATTTTATAGTTCTATACCTACCACGGGTCTTAGCACAGTGTTGAAAATATCGTGTGCTCTATAAACACTTGATGAATTACATTACAATAAATAATATCCTTTGAACACCCTATCTTTAGAAGAAGAAACAATTTGGTCTTCTTAAAATTATTTTTGAGAAACTGGATCAAACCTTTTGTTTATATTTTATTCTATTCCACCTAAGAACTGCAATAGGGGTTTTCTAGTCTTCCTATTTCAACTTGAAGATATTTCTTATTTTTCTCCTTAAAAAGCCTATGTTCTTAAATTTCTAATGCATGTACAACATCAGAGATCATTATTAGAGGGAAAATTTTAATTTAAAAAGTAAATTTTCTTACCTGTAGGCTGTTTTCATCTAAATTAGGGTATATTAAAAAATTACCCAATTGTTTAATATTATTGGAGAAGAAGAAAACATAATAAATATTATTCCAAGAGTATTTTACCTTTATTTATAGTTGTTTCTTGATTATGATTTCAATTTCTCTTGCTACAGTCTAGGGCATTTATTCTCTTCTTAGAGAAAATGGAGCATTGTAGATTTATGTTTCTAAATAGTATCTTATAATATCAACTGGTTACTGATTAACAACTTCAGTTAATAACAACTGATGAGATAATTAAGACTTCACTGCTGATCCTAGAAAACATGGATTATATGGGGTAACAGGAGAAAATTCCCAACTGCAAGCGATTTAGGAGAAAATGGGAAGAGAAAGAAGTGAAGCAACAGGGTAAGTTCATATTTCAAAAGGTTTGTAAAGAAGGGAAGGAGAATGGTTAGTGAGTTAAGAGCAGAGTAAGGGTCATTTTTAGAATAGGGAAGATATAAGCATGTTGGTAGTTTGAAGGCAAGGGTTAAATAGAACCATCAACTTTACTCAATATCTAACATTTAGTTCAGAGTAGACATTAGCAAATGCCATTTTTTTCTTCCCACAAAAGTTTCGGCTTCTTCAGGAGTTGGCAGGCCAAACTCTTTTGGTAATCCTCCAATAAACAAATGAAAATGACTGCTATCTGAGGCCAAAACCTTTGTGTTTTAATATTTAGCTGTTATTAAAAAAATGATAAACTGCTTTTTGTAATTTATTCTGTATTGGGGTTTTGGTTTCGGTAGTTTATTCTATATTTAAGTAGAGAAGCTCCACTGGCTTCTTTGGATAAGAATTCATATGTGAAAATTTGGTGGTCCAAATATATATGCTTTTAGAAAATACTTCAACTTTGGTAACTGAAGAAAAGATTAAGTTAAATTGTCCCTGGGATCTGCCACCCACAGGAAAGTTGGCTGTGTTGGCAGGACACTGCTTAGTGCTGCCAAATAGAGTCAAAGTCCATTACTGAACTCCAAATTTCAAGTCCACCAGGAAAAGGAACTGAAGGGAGAAGAGGGGAGGGGAGGGGAGGGGAAAAGTTAAAGAAAGAGGATGGATAGGAGAAGGAGAGGGGAAAAGAAAAATATAAAAAGAAAGTCATACAGAGTTGTGCCAAAATCAAAATGACACACTGGCATCAATGTAGTTAATGGCTAGTAATTTTTAGATCCACGTGGTCATCTAACCTTTAAACACTGAAAAGGCCCAAGATAAACATTCTTTCTATTACTTATGCATTCACTGCTTTACTCTGGTCCAGCCAAGCTAGTCTTGGCTCCCTCTATTCCTTCCTCCTACTCCAGCCTCCTGACATGTTTCTACATAGAACTCCCATGCCAGCAATAGCCACCTACCAGCCATCTGCCAAGCTGCCTTCCTGCCTTCATTCATCTGAAAACTTATTTTAAATTTCACCCCATCAAGAAGCCTATCCCAATTTGTGGGCAGAGTTAGCTGCAGGAGTATAAAGACAAGAATATTTTATACTTTATACAAAGTATTTTGATTTTTAACTCTTTGAGTATGTACAATAATATTATAAGGTATTATTGTACCCATTTTACAAAGGAGGAAATTAAAGCTTAAAAATTTTAAGTGATTTATCCATATTTCCTTAGCTAGTAAAGGTCAAAGGTGAAACTCAAATATAGGTCCTCTATTTTCTGCTGATCTAAATTGCATTTTAAAAGGCAAAAAATGTATTTTACATTTTATTCTAGGAACATAAGGGATATTCAAATAATTGTGAAAGTGCCCTATGAGCTCATAATATTAAACCTATCTATCTACAAAATTAATTGACTTTATATAGTACTGAACCAGAAACAGGAAACTATTTTCTAAGAGTGAACGGCTTAGCCATTAACTTTTCCCAAGCAACAGAGAATACTATTTAATGTTTTGATTTACAAAAATGCAATAAAAGCTCAGCGAAATCTCTGGAAAGATTTATAAGTAAATAATAACCATACAAGATACATGGGACGCCTTTATTATGCCCTCAAGGTGAGAATGATCACAGGAAAATTCAACAATGAATGCCTCAGGTGAAAGTAACAAATATTAAACACATTCCAGCAAAGTCACTTCCATTAAACTTTCATGCTTTCAACAGATATTCATGAGTATCTAGTCTATGCTAGTCAATGGATAAGATTAACAAAGGTGAACAGAATAGCCAAAGAGCATATATGCATATCCCATGGACACAGACAAAAATGTGGTTAGGGCCAGAGCGAGGGGAGGGAGGGCCTGCATAGAGGGGGTAAAAGGGAGGGAAATAGGGGACATCTGTAATCATGTCAACATAAAGAAAAAAAGAATTCAAGATTTAGCGAATGAATGAGATCTAGCCCTTGCAGTCTAGGAAATCCTCGCTGACTATCTTCAAATTTTCTGCTATGATGGACTCTTTGTTCTGATTTTTGGCTTGGTCATTTTTCTGAGGATGTCTCATTTCCTTCCATCTAAATCTAAGTGACATTTCAGGTGCTCCTATAGGGCTGACCCTATAGTCTATGGAAGGTAGCTACCAAAATTAATATAAGGTCTTCCATCACTTTGCAATTCCTTTTTTGAAACTAGATTCCTCCTATAGCATGCTACACTCAAGTTCCCCTTCAAGACTTATGATTGGGTTAGGGAAACATTAGAGTTGCCTCACATTGCCACATGTAACATGAACCAGTTATATAAAAGGAAATTTTTCACTGTTCTGACAGTAATGGGATAGTCAATGTTTCAACTCCACTTGCCTGGTGGCTCTTCAATTCCATGGATTTGGTCACATGATATATTTTAGGCCCAAAGTCACATTTACATTGGGCCAGTTCTTACTTACCTTCAGAAAATTATAGAAATCACAGCTAGAATTAGAAGATTTTATAGAGTAATAGACATTTCAGTAAAATAGAACAAAATAAAGATATAAACAGGTAGAGAAAGACTGCTAGAATGGCATATTGAGGCCTTTCATAGATCCAATCCTCCATAGAACAATGGCAAATCTTTTTAAATCAAATTTTCAAAAATTCTGGGAGTTAATCAAAGGGTCGCAACAATCTGAGGAGCATTTATTCAATGAAAGCTATGAACCTTAGTAAGAACAGAAGGGTTCGTGCATTATAACTTGGTCTATTTCCATTTCTCTCTCTCAAGCTCCACAATATCCTAAAAAACAACAACACTGCAACTATGGCAGCTGAGAAAAACAGCAGGAAGACAGTCTACATAGTCTAACTATTGAAAGCCAAAAACAAGAAGAGAATTTTGAAAGTGGCAAAAGAAAACAATTCATCACATATAAGGGATTTTCAAAAATATTAACAGCTGACTTCTCATCAGAAATCGCGAAAGCCATCAATAGCAAATGATATGGTAAACTTCATATACGCAACATTTATTTAATATAATTTATAATTAGGTAGACTATGTATCTCCTTTTCTAATAAGGGAATAAAAAAATGTTTACGTACTATAATAATCATAGCACTCACTCACTGAGCATTTTAGGCACTACACTAAACACTTTACATGGATTAATTCATTTAGTTCTCATGATAACCTTCTGAGGTAAGAGTTATTGAGGCACATAGCAATTAAGTAACTTGTACAAGTAGCCACGCTGGTAAGTGCTAAATCTTGGCCATTCAAATGTTGGCCCTCTGACTCCTTCGACTCTGTCTTGGCCATGAGGCTCACCACCTTTCCATCACAGCATCATACTCCATGGACGTGAAAAGGATGAGAAAAGATACTCAAAATAGAAATATTTGACCTGATGGTGACCTAGAAATACATTTTTCCATAATAAGTTTTAAGTTTTCTAAAGTTCATATACTGTGTTGCCTTTATGCACATAAAAAGTGGGGAACAAACAAAACCTTCTATTTCTATTATTACTCCTGTTTTCCAACTCCATTAGGATAAAAAAAAATGATGTTTTCCAAAAAAATGTCATGTAAATGCAAAACATACACAATTCTCTATTTCATCTTAGGAACTGTAGATCAGAAGATATTTTCATAAGCAGGTGATAGTATATCAATTTTACCTTGAACATATCTGCACTGTTGGGGTTAAACAGCTGGTGTTTCCCAGAGCCTAAAATAATTGGACCTGAACATCTTGTTTCTCCATAAACATAAAGGGATACTGTTGCCGTGGTGCCCGCATTTTCAAGATCCCCAGTGACAACAGTCAACTTCCAATCTCCTTCTGCAAAGGAAAAAGAAAATCAATAAGAAATTGTGGAGGAAAACCATATTAATATTAGGAAATGAAGAATTCTACATAATCTACTTAGTTGTGAAATGAATACTTTGTGAAATCAAGAAGTATTGATAATTGTTAATCATGGACTCCTTTTGAAACTGGCGTGGAAAAACTGTAGAAATATTATAGCATTTTAATTGCAAAGCAAATAAGCAGCGAGCTTTTCAGGAAAGCATATATTTGGGGCAGAAATGCTCTGTTGGAGGCATTTAATATGGTTTGGCTGGAAAAAGTAGAAGTTTATTTAGGCATCACTGTCAAATCTTTGAGTGGGAAGAATGACGGACATACTAATAACCGGACACTATAAGTTGTTATCTGTACTAGGAGAATGCCCTGTCAGGTTGAGGTTAGTAATACAGTCCTAGCAGAATCACAGTGAGAACACAGAAGGCCAAAAATGAAGCAAAAAGAGCTAAAAAAAAGTTTTTAAGAAAGATTGCTGGAGTGCCTTAAGGGTTGGAATGAACCAATAAATAAGGAGCAACATGTTGAAAGCAGGACTTACAAAAGGAGTTAGGTTTGGGAGCGGGAGGGTGTAAAAAAGATGTATTTGAAATAAAGACAAAGGTATATTATAAGCAGACTGGATCTCTGTGGTGATGCTGGAGGCACAGGAAGGCTGAGGCAAGCAGGACATGACAGAAAACATCTTTTAAAAGATCTACAACTTGTACTATGACTTGTTGAGTTGGAAAAATAAATTGAGATAGGATTTCTTTTATCGTTCTGTGCACTTTGGAAAATTATACCATCAACCTCACAGCAGTAAAACCTGCTCATGCTGAATCCACACCATGTAGTCAAGCGTAACAGAGGGTAGAGTCTTTTCTGCTAGAACTCAATGCAGGGCATGCAACTCTACCCACCCAGGTTATCCCTGGATTGAAGGGACAACTTAAAGATGTTTTTATTGTTATTTTCAAAGGCTCCACAGATGCATACTGCTTTGTGAGTATTTTTAACATTTACAAATATGAGTAAGACCTACCACCATTCTGGACACCCAAGTTCTCAGTAACTCCTTCACTAGATGTTATCTTTCTTTTTAATACATAATGTTATTCCCTCTCCCCAATACATTCACAAAGATCATTTGATTATCTCTAAGCTGTTTAATAAAACTTGCAACAAGTAAATTTTTCATGATGTTACAGTTGATAAAAAATAAAAAAATTAGAACTTAAGCCTCAGTATCCAAAAGCCAAAGGAGGAGGACTCAAAGTGGTTCACTGTACACTCCACCTTGTGGCAAGTTTGCTCTGAGGAATTTCAGTTCAGCTGGGAAAATAGGAAGCATTTCTAACTACAGTCCCATGGAGAATTCTATCGCGGTATTAGTTCTCACAGAAAGTCTTTTTTTCACCTGTGCTTGGATGCATAGTTCAAAAAGTTACAGAATTTCTTTCCTTTTTATGGATCTTCTTTCCTACCTCAACCTTATCTCCTTCCGCTGCCCTCTGAGCCTACCCTGGGATTTTCCTGTCATGCTATCACAGGGAGAAGGATAGGAATAACTTTGTACATGGGCTTACGTATCTTCTTCAATAAAATAGAGACAAGCAGCAGGGAGCCATTGAATTATATAATGCTCCTGTGATCGTCCCATCTGGAATTAGCATGTCACCATGACAGGAGCTTTAAAGGTGGGCTAACTAATGAAATGTCTTCCGTGGTGATTTTTGTTGATTCTCAAGTTTTCCTGGGCATGATTTTCTTTTCTACTGCCCAAATAAAATAAGTATTTTCTCCTATTTTGTATAGTTTACTTTTTTAAAATATGATCACTTATCTCTTCTAAGAATGTCTATTTAAAATACAAAATAGTTATGATGAGAGATTTAAACAATGCATGCAAAGCTATTAACCCCCATTGATTTCCCAGTTTAAGTAACTGTTTCCAGTCACGCTTCCACCAACCCATAAATACCAGGTTTATTCACAATAGGCAACCTGGACAAAGCAGGCACCTCCTGTTAGGTCAGAGAGCATATTTAAAGAAGGCCTGACGGATGTCTACTAACCCACTTGCTCTTTTGCAGTGACCATTGTATTGCTCTAGTAAGAGGTGGGGTCTGTTTCCCTCCCTTTGAGTCCGGGTTGCCCTTGTCCAATAGAATGCATCACAAGTGACATTCTGAGACTCCAGGGTCTAGACAGGCCTGGGTCTGTTAGAACACTCCCTCTTGGACCCCAAGAGTCTCCAAGCAAAAATCACCTACCTGAGCCACATCAACCCACTGAAAAGTACAAGATAATAATAAATTATTGTTTAGAGTCACTCAATTTGGGGGCGGTTTCTCGTGCAGCAACAGAAAACTGGAACGGCTGCTGAAAGCATGTCACAGATAAGAGCTCTCTATTATCTTTTTACTTAAAAATACCATTAGTGTTTTTACCAGGAGGTCTGATTATTAGCATGTACGCCAGGGGATTTGACAGAGGCATTGCTTTCATTTCCCAGGTAAAGCGGGATAACAGATTGCAGGCCTGTTGTTAACCTTTTCCTTTCCAAAGTTTTCCTTATTAATTGGAGATTTATTTTCAGGAAGGCACAGATGGTTTCTGTTGGTGAACTAAGTCCCTATAGCTAGTGATGTTGAATAGCCCCTTCCTTAGATCTTAACATTTTATCTTTCTTATTCTGTGCAGAATTCTGTCACAGAGCTGGCATGCATTTAACTCTGTAGCTCAGAAAATGGACCCTGTGGTTGAATATAGAAACATCTGTGTCTAGACACATTTTCAGTTACTTGGCAACTACCCACTGAATATAGTACTCAAAGAAATGCAGGGAAGATGCATGTAAATTAAGCTCTTCCCATGTAATTGTTAGTTCAACAGACAGAGGAAAAACTCAAAGCTTAAGTCACCTCGATGCACAGGGAAAATTATGGTACAGGCATGCTTTGCCTGTGGCACACCAGACAGCAAGCATAGTCACTTACCTTACGAGCAGGGCGCAGTCAGATGCAGTGAGAGTGACAAACCCACTGCTCCTCTGCAAACCGCAAGCTCCTGAGTACTTGGTGTATTTGACTCTGACTTGGTGGAGAGGGTGAGCATTGTGGCAGAGGAAGATGAAGGAGAATGGGAACAGCAGGTGACTTAGGGAGCAAAGGCTCTAACATTAACCAGATTCACCCCCTTCCCCAAAGCCCCGTGAGGACCCTCCAGACTCCAGGGGATGAATCCAAGAATTTCTTCCACCCACATCCCCTTTGTTTCCAGAGGGAGGTCAGAATAAATAAAATGACCTCCATCTTTACATCCTTAGTGGTATTTTAACATGGCTCATAGATTAGCATGCCTGTCAAATGCTGAATGCAACTCTGTTCATGATACTGATGCCCACAGCACCCCATCAAGCAGCCTCTGCCCCCTATGAACTCATTCCCCCTATAGCCACTTTCCCTTGCACCATCCTTTATCTATCCTAAAGGGCTCCTTCCCACCTCCAGGACTTTGTCTGAAATACCTCTGCCAGAATGTTTGTCCTCTAACTCTATTCTCCTCCTCCCATCTGGTGAACACCTTTGATTTCAGGCTCAGCTCACAAGTTACCTCCTCTAAGAAGCCCCCTCCAGACATCCCTCAAAATAATTGGAATGAACCCATCTCTCCTTGCTTCTGTTGGACCCTGTGCACACTTCAATTCTTAGATATGTGAATAAACGCCATCTGTCTGTGCGCTCCTACCCCCGTCTATCCACCAAGATTGTAAGCCACTGGAAGGCCAACTTTTGGTCTTAAATGTCTCCATATTCCCACTGCCTCTTTACTAGTACACTACTTCACACAGAGTAGTCTCTCAAAAAGTGAATGAGTGAGTGATTTATAAAACCTTTTGGGATCCATTAAGGAGTATTTTTTAAAAGACTGCATGTGTGAGAAAGAATATTCATGTATTATTACAAATGTTTCAGAACAATATTTAACTATTTCATAATTTAAAAAGAACAAGTCCTTCTAATGAGGTTTCATTAGTGTCATTTTTGGTACAAAGGGCAAGAACATTGTTATTTGCCTCATAATTCATCTTGTTATTAGTACAATAATAATAAAAACAATATTGACCTTGTATCATCCAAATTTTGAAGGGCATATAAATATATCTAAATGAGATTTGGCAAAGATACTATAAACAGACAAATTATTACTTTATTCTAACTTTGATAATTTTATCTCCAAACAAATCTATGTAAATAAATTCACAAGTCCTTCAAATATAGACTCATAAGATTATGACATTTTTTGAATTTTTTAAGTACTTCAGAAGAACTTTTATTTTTCCAAGAGACAAATAATATTAATCCTAGTATACATGTAAAGCAATCGAGAAATTATGTGCTGAATAGCACAAGAGTTGGGACATTTGATACAGAATTAGAAACAGCTATGCTGCTTAGAATAAAAGGGTTTCAAATAATGCTCAATTTTCTTCACTTCAAGTTCAGAAAACAACCATAAAACACTATCAGAAATGAATCTGTTAGCCCTGACCGGTTTGGCTCAGTGGATAGAGTGTCGGCCTGTGGACTGAAGAGTCCCAGGTTCGATTCCGGTCAAGGGCATGTACCTTGGTTGCGGGCACATCCCCTGTAGGGAGTGTGCAGGAGGCAGCCGATCGATGTTTCTCTCTCATCGATGTTTCTCTCTATCTCTCTCCCTTCCTCTCTGTAAAAAATCAATAAAAAATATATTTTAAAAAAAGAAATGAATCTGTTATATATTTTATGTCATGGTTATAGAGTAAAACTTTTGTCATTTCAATGATTCTGACTATTATTTATTGTTGTGGGACATAGTAAAAGACACCCCAATTTACAGGGCTGAATGGAGATAAACAGGAGTATAAATAGTTGACAATAGTGGGGTGTGCTGCCTGCTCCAGCCCAAATGCTTGTTCAGGGGACTGTTGCCAGGTGCTCCGGATCCATGATGCATTTCAACACAAGGAAAAATGTAGTCTAAAAATTAACATTTATCGGGTACACAAGATGTACCAGGCTCTATTTAAGTGTTTTATAAATATTATTTTACCTAATCCTCACAGCAACCCTGATAGTTTCTATTATTGTCTCTATTTTATAAGAAAGTAGGAGGCATGGAGAAACACAGTGATTGCTCCATGCCATGCAGTGAGCAAGGGATGTAGTGAAGATTTAGAATCTGCACTATCACCCAGGATGCTCAGGAGCCTCTCTGCTTGTTGGTAGCTGGTTGGATCTCACTATTAAGTAAGGATTAACTATTCTTCAGTGCAATTTACCATGAAGCCCCTGCCTCTCTGTTTAGTACCTTCAACTCCACTTCAAATCCTGATCCTTGTCAGGGAGAATGGCATGATAGCTAAATGTCATGTTCTTTCCAGGTGCCCCAGAGTCCCTGTGGCCATCCTCAATCTGGATTCTAGCTTCTCCTCAATGGCATTTTCATCTTGCCTTTACCCCAAATTCCCTTCAAGCTTATCCTTCATACTTGCTGCTAAACTTCCCCCCATATCCCTGTCTTTACTGATCATCCACCTTACCTTAGCGAACACAGAAACCTATTTCTTGCTTCTCTTTGAGTATTTACTAACAGTTCTCAAGTGCTGCACTTTCCAGCCTCCAAACAATTTACTAGACCCAAACCTACCTTCAGATACACCTCACGGTATGCCACTCATTAGGATAGCAACTCATAGTCCTCAGTATATCCAGAATTCAAATCTTGGCCTACACACATACGCAGGTCTACATGAACTACCCTCTACCAATTCTATGGCTGTACTTACCTATTGCTTTGTAACAAACCATTCTAAGCTTAATGGAATAAAAAAATGATAATTATTTATTTTGCCAGTGACTGCAATCTGGGTCAGACTTGGCAGAGAAGGACCATCCCTGCTTCACACAGTGTCAACTGGGAAGGCTCAACTGCCACAGGAGGATCTGAATCCAAGATGGCCCTCTCAGATGCCCGGCAAGTTGGTGCGGGCTGCTGGCTGGAAGGTCAGCCGGGGATCAGGGAAATACCTTTGTGCCTCTCCATGTAGAGCTCTCCATGTGGTCTGTGCTCCCTTACGGTCATGGTATGTGGCTGGGTTCTAAGGACAAACATCTCCAGAGAGAGATGAAGACAGGAACAACCCGGCAGAGCAGTGTTGATTTTCCTGACCGGCTAGTGTACAGCGGAAATGTCGCATAGCATGACACCTGCTGCGCACTCACAGTGGAGGCAGTCTCAAAGGTCTGCCCAGGTTGATTCTGCCTTTTGATGGGAGACTGACAAGGTCTGGAAGAGCACATGGGACAGGAAGTGTTATAGGCATTTTCAGCAAATACGGTCTGCCACATCTCCCTTTCCAGACCTGCCATTCAACCTTTCTCAGCCACTCTTCCACCAGGACCACTAGTCTCTAGGTCAGTGGTTCTCACCTGGGGGTGATTTTGCCCCAGAGGACATTTGGTGATGCCTGAAGATATATTCTGTGGTCACAATTTAGGGAATGGGGTAGGTGTTATTAGCATCCAGGGATGATGATATACTTGACAGTATATCACAACTCCTGTGGCAGTTGAGCCTTCCCAGTTGACACTGTGTGAAGCAGGGATGGTCCTTCTCTGCCAAGTCTGACCCAGATTGCACAAGAAAAAAAGTTATTCAGCCCAAAGAATAGTTGTAAGGTTGAAAATCACTTCATTAAGTATATTTTACCCCAAACTGTACTATGCTTTCTGTGAATTATCTCTAAACTGGTTGAGAATAAACTCTTTTGGCAATGTTTCTTCATAGCTGTTAGACATTCTGAAGATGCTAAAATCATAGTATTACTGTTTCAATGTCAAATCCATTCCATTCCATTTCTATGTTGAAATATGGATATTTTGTCTGTCAGGGAAAGGTGTAAAACAAGGTTCTAGAATCAAGGAAGGATGAATGACTATCTAAACACTGGTATTTAACTTGTTTTGCATATTTGTTATCTGCATTTATCCATCACATTCAGATCAGCTTTAAAATGTAAACATACTAATAATACAATTGTGGTTGATTTAAAGAGGACCTAATTGAAAAAGCTAACTTCAAAAGACTTAAAAAGAAAACTAGAAAGCAATATGCAAATTTAATAAAGAAAAAGTACAATGAATAGAAATTAATCACTTGAAAATGATTATTTCTCTTATGTTTAAATTATTGAAAGGAAAAAGCATTTGAAGCTAAGGTCATTTATGTTACTTTCATTATAAACCAAGCAATAACTTAATGCCTGTGCCTATATTCATTTTAAATATTTTTCTATCAATAGTTTAATAATATACAATAAGAATATATAAAAACTGGTCAGGATAGGTCATCTTGAAAAAGAAACCAGTTATTTCAGATGATTAAAAGGTGAAAAGTGGCAATAACATTTACCATTTGCTTCCTCTTGTATTTTAGGTTGATGATTTATTTGCATTTCTGCAAAAAAATAAAAGTGAAGTGCAGTTAATAATAGATCTGTCTGATGACATAAGTGGAAGAAAAAGAAGTATGAGTTTAACTCTTTAACAGTATAGCAAATCCTTAGACTAATTTGTAACTTGCAGTAGGGCATATAACATTGCAAGACACATCTTTATATATGCTTTTATTTTCACTGTGAAAAATAATTATAAATTTGATGCAAAGGGGAAACTATCAAAGGGGACATTCTGGAAACAACTGGGGATTATTCCATGACATCCAGTTTATCAAAATCATCTTGTACTTTCTTGTACTGAAGATTTTTTTAATCCTCACCTTGAAGATAAAGTTCAATTTCTGAATGAATTATGCCCTGAGACATAAAGGGAAGCCATCTGAAGAAAAGAAAAAAGAAAAAGAAGAAAAAAAGAGAGAGAATTAATTTTTGTTTTTCTTAATTTTTACAATAAGCCTTATTCTTCATTGATTTTGAATATTAAAAGGTAACTATTAAAATAGCTTTAAGTCAAACATGATCCAATATACTATGGACTCATCACTGGTAAGAATGATGTCACAACTGTGGCTTGCAGAATAAAATACATAAATTACTAACCTTGCTAACCATCTATCTCTTCAGGTTTACCAGTCCTCAATCAGAAACACTTGTAAATATAACTGAGGCCCCTGGGGAGCACACTCCACATACCAAGCTGTAACAAAGACAAGCGAGGTCTAAGACTGAACCTGATACGTGGGCTAGGTTCAAAAGTGTGGCCTGAGGATAACTTGGCACAGAAAAATAAGCTCCACCATTTTAATAAATCCTCAATCGTTAATACAACCTGTATCTCTAACATCCTCTGTCTTGCTTTCTCATAGCTTTCTTTAATATCTTTCCTTCATTGTCTCCAAAAAGAATATTACCCTAGCCCTGATCGGTTTGGCTCAGGGGATAGAGCGTTGGCCTGCAGACTGAAGGGTCCCAGGTTTGATTCCAGTCAAGGGCATGTACCTTGGTTGCGGGCACATCCCCAGTGGGGGGTGTGCAGGAGGCAGCTGGTCAATGTTTCTCTCTCATCGATGTTTCTAACTCTCTGTCCCTCCCCTTTCCTCTCTGTAGAAAATCAATAAAATATATTTTTTAGAAAAGAATATTACCCTAAAATTTGGTGAAAATATTACCACTTTGGAAAATGTACTCAGCATGAATGATAGCTAATCATACCAGCTTCCCTCTCAACCAAGCAAACTCCTGTGTCAGAAGTTCCTTTTGGCAGAAAAAGCCAAGGCTGACCTCAGAAAGCCAACCTTCCCACTTGCTGGCTTTGTGATACTACTCTCTTTACTAAGTTGCCTACCTCACAGAGCTGTTGTGAAGCTGAAATGAATAGTCATGTAAAAATATTTTATGTACTATTAAGTGGTACATAAATGTTACTACTTTACCACAATAACCACAGTTATTGTTATTCAAATAATTCCACATTCAAACACACTTCTATTCCTTCCATCCTTCTATCTATTCAATAAATATTTAGAAAGCACCTTTTGTGTGGCAGGCACTTTGCTAAGTGCTGGGGAATACAAGAACAAGAGAGACAAGGAAACTGTGCTGAAGAAAATTTCAGTGTGAAAGAAGAAAACAGATGTGTAAAGGTATCAATTCACCAAGTGCTGTAGGTGATGTAAGAAATAATTGCAGATATTATAGGAGAAGAGGAGACTGACCACTTCTTAATGGCAAGAATGGAGAAGTAAAGGAATAAAGAACAAACAAATTTCAATAAAGATATGATACTTGAGCGACAAGTTGGACAGTAAGTAGATGTTTGACAGGCAAACAAGATGTCAGGAAGGCACCGTAGGGAGAGAAAAATAGCACTGGCAATGGTACAGAGATGAAACTCCATGTGGCTGGAGCACGGGAGCTGCTGGAAAAGACATGAGAGGTGGGGGGGTAGAAACATGTGGTGGTTACTGAACCCCAAAATGCCAAGGTATTCCAAGGCTGAGCTGTGGGACTTACTCCACCGCACTGGCCTTGGAGTTACCAGATGGTGCTGGAGTTGGGGTATAAAGGTGAACTGTGAGCTCAGACAGTTCTACTGAGCTGTCAGCACTACTCATCTTTCCACTTTTCAAAAGCTAGGGTCTTGACTGTCCAAGAACATCATACATTTTATGCAGCCACCAGCAAAAAGCATGCTTGAACAGCCCAGATCACCCCAGAGTTATGGGCTAAGTAGAAAATATAAATGCAGAAACAAAAAAAATCTAGAAAAAACATTTTTTTCTAGACTTTTAAGATGAAAGTAGACAACCATGAAATGTGTTTGAGTGATCTTGCCCTAAAAAATATGGGTTGTTTCCGTGGGAAAGGGCATAAAAGGTTGACATAGCATAGATCTTGTCTGTGATACATTTTACATATGGCAACCCCTGACTCACATTCAACATGGCAGAAGAAATACTAAAAGCATGTAACAAGGCTCTATGTCTCCAGCCCCACACCGAAAAAACGAGCAAGACTCATCCCTACGCCGCATTCTGTCAGTTTCCCACCATCACTACTTGTCACTTTTGTACCAAGGATCGGCTCAAACTGACAAAGAAGAGGCCAGAAATCTGCAGTAGCACAAATACACTCTCAGAATAGCAAGAAATTATTAAGAGTGGCCTCCTTTAGGGAAAAGAAAATCTGTAAAGATTGTTGGACAGTTCCCAACATTAAAGATTCAAAATGCCAAAAACAGCCCAAAGTTTCTTCTTCCATGTCCACAATAGGCTGGGTTTTCACATGGAAACCTATTCTTATTCAACCGCTTTCATGGGTCTGGGGCCCATCCTCTTTCCTGTGACTGAGAGACCAAGTGACAATAAACTCGGTGCCTCCGTGCCAGCGGGGAGTTTTCCTGAGAGACTCGGTAAGAATCTAGAGAGCAAGGCTTAAAGGCAGTAGGGCCAGGTCAGAAGTGGAGGGAGTTGCTTCCTGGACTTGTCATCATGGGGCTCAAGGGAAAGCCCAAATTATCTAGATTTTAATCGTTGTCCTTTGTCTTTCTTATGTGCTGTTCTGAGAGTTCTCTCTAAAATTTTCCTCACTAAATTCCCTTATGAAATTGTTATATCGTGACGATTTTAGTAATGTAAAGAGACCAACATTTAAACAAATATCCTCACAATGTATGTGATAATTTTCAGTGTAATCTTTTGGTCCTTTTGTGACATATAGCACACTGAAATGCCGAGAAATTGCAAGATAATTTTTAAGTATATATATTTTTTTATTTCAGAGAGGAAGAGAGAGAGAGAGAGAGAGAGAGAGAGAGAGAGAGAGAGAGAGAAACATCAGTGATGAGAGAGAACCATTGATTGGCTGCCTCCTGCACACCCCCTACTGTGGGTCCAGCCTGCAATCTGGGCATGTGCCCTTGACCAGAAATGAACCCTTCTGTCTACAGGCTTACTATCTTTCCACTGAGCCAAACCAGCTAGGGTGCAAGGTAATTTTTACTTGCAATACTTACCAATAAATTATTTACTTAAACAACAACGAATGATGCATGTCGTGGAATACTGAGTCAATGACACAAATCCACGCACCTAAAACACACACATACACTCACACACACAGGACTGTCCGCATTGCAGCACACTCTCTTTTTTTTTTAATTAAATCTTTATTGTTCAGATTATTACATATGTTCCTCTTTTTTTTCCCCCCCATAACTCCCCTCCTCCCAGTTCCCGCCCCACCCTCCGCCCTCACTCCCCACCCACTGTCCTCATCCATAGGTGCACGATTTTTGTCCAGTCTCTTCCCACATCTCCCACACCCCTTTCCCCCCCAAGAATAGTCAGTCCATTCCCTTTCTATGTCCCTGATTTTATTATAATCAACAGTTCATTCTGTTCATCAGATTATGTATTCACTTGATTCTTAGATTCACTTGTTGATAGATGCATATTTGTTGTTCATAATTTGTATCTTTACCTTTTTCTTCCTCTTCCTCTTCTTAAAGGATACCTTTCAGCATTTCATATAATCCTGGTTTGGTGGTGATGAACTCCTTTAGCTTTTCCTTATCTGTGAAGCTCTTTATCTGACCTTCAATTCTGAATGATAGCTTGCAGCACACTCTCTTGAAGTACCATGGAGACCAGCACTACCTTTCACAGGAGAAGATGGACTGGGATGCGGTGCCAGGTTCTCTGACAATGACCTTCTCACAATACCAGTACTGAGATTTGTCACTGGCCTCACAGCGCAACAGCACCTTCTGCAGCTTGCCAAGTGACACTGCTTCTATTTGAAACATGTCAGTCTGGTGCAGGAGACAGAGGAAAACCCCACAGAAATAACTTGAGTCCAGCACATGACAAATGCAGGTAATAATAATAGCCCAAGGACGGCCAGAGGTGGCATAATACTTTAAAAGAGATAATGTTACTACAGCCAGCATCAAAAGGGGTAATAAGGAAAGAAAAATAAGCAAATTACTTTTTTACCTATTAGAAATCTATTTCTGGCTGTGCTTCTTTCTCTCTTGCAGTTTTATTTTCTCCATTTGTGGTAGTATCCAGTGTAACAAATAAATAAGCCCTAATACAAAGGCTTCCAGTCCGTGGCTTTTCTCTGGCTTGGATTTCTGCCCCTGTATGCAGTTTATTAGGTGGTCAGGTTGCAGCACGTGGACCCATATGTAGCACATTTCATTTTCATGAATGCTGATCTACTTTGAGGCATGGAGGCACACATTTCTCCTCTCTCCCCACCTCCCCCTTCTTCCTTCCATTCTCTAAAATTTCTCTCCTGTACCTCTCTCCATAAATTAGATAGAGCACATTCTTGGGTTTGTTGTGAAAGAGCATCCTGGCGTCTTCATTTCTAAATAGGGTTGCTTTATCATGTCAAAAAGTTACTGAATTTCCAGAGATGTAGGACCTAAAGTAAATGCTACATTGATTAAAATAAAAAGAACTCCTTCACACATTACTTCCTCATAGATTGTTGCTGGGAATAACCACCCTAAAATTATCTGAGAAAAGGGTCATGGATTTGATTATGTCTGAGACATTCCCAGACATGCCATCTGACTATTAGCCACTTTTTTCTACTTTGTGGTAGGAATGCTGATTTAGGGCTGCTTATTTTGCTTACATTGCCACCAGGTTAAATTTCAATTTGGTATTCATGATATATTACTGGGTGTCGACTGTTGGGTCCACATATTTTTATGGAAATCTCTTGTTTAGACCAAACAGAAACCATGACTAGTCCCATGACATTTCTTTAAATCAGATAATGATTGTGCATGTTCTCTGGGATGCCTTTAAAGGGACATTTCTTGATATGCATCACCTGCTGTAGCAGATATAAGTGATACGCCCTGCCATCTGAGTCCATTTCTGGGGTCATCGGCTGCTTTGCTAGCTGGCGTAGGCGTGCTGGCAGCTTTCTTTCTCAGTCCCTACACCTCACTGCTTCTTTGCCTGAGGACTTCCCGTGGTGGGACAATTTTGAGGGATGTCCTGCAGAGTTTCTCTAAAGGTACCTAACAAGAAAAAGTTCCAGTAGTAATTAACTCATTAATGTCCCTATATTGGCTTTTCCCCATTTCCTGCCTCACTTTCCCCACTCTTCGCCTCAAAGGTGCTCACTGGGATCACCTCCGAGATAAATTACCTGTACCCCAGTCTTTGTCTTATGGCCTGCCTTACAGCAAATACCTCAAGGTGCAGAAAGATTTCCTGAATCAGCTTTCTGGTTTCTTCTTGTCTCTTAAAGTAACTTAACTTTTGAAGATAAAATTAAACTCGGTCTATTATGTATGTTGCTGCCTTTTGATTACATCGCTGGACACTTTGTAGAAAAAATGACAACAACCAGCCCAATCAGTGGCTAACGATGTGAGTTGTGGCTGGTGTGAAATTACTCTGGGGATAAACCAAAAGATTGTTGCCACAGTTTCTCGAATGCAAAATTCTTGCAATCATTGAGCAATTCCATTACATTCTAAGCAGTGAGGAAAATAACAGAAAAAAATGTGAGATCCATAATGAATCAGGGAAGAAAACACTTTTCTACCTCTAGTTTTAAATTTTAAAATCATGCCACTTATTTATGTACTGATTGCAACTTTAATTTCAACCTATAATACATCTTCTCCACTCTGTGGTAAATGATGAGCTGTCAAATCTGAGCATGTAACTTCACACAACACTGCATGCTGGCGACCAACTAGCAGGTACTGAAGCTTCACAATTGATCACGAAGGGGTAGGGTGAGCATCTGGGACTGATGGAAAGCTGGGAAGATTCTCCAATGGATAACCTCACTAATCACTTGGAGTAATAATAACAATAATATCATGGTATATAAAATTGTGTTTTTGCTCAAAATTTATAACTCAGTTTCACAGCAAAAATTAGGCATAATTTTGTATTTCCCCTCATCCATACTAGTTCTAGTTTTCCTCTTCATTCTGATAATGTGCCATGATAAATAAAAACTCATGTGAGCTTTAACACCTCTGATGTTTCAAAATATCTTATGAACTATAACTACAAAAAAAGTATGAGAAACAGCATTCTCAAACTGGTTTGGGAACCTTTATTTTTAAAAATATACCCTTGGGTTACACAATCTCTACTCTTAATTTCAGACCCCCTAAATAGCTCTGTATTTCTATATATATAGCAAAATAACTTTAAAAAGTAACTGGATTGCCTGGCTGGGTGGCTCAATTGGTTGGATCATGGACCCTTACACCAAAAGGTTAGGAGTTCAATTCCTGGTTAGGGCGCACACCTAGGTTGTGTGTTCAATTCCCGTTCGGGGGGTATACAGGAGGCAATCTGTCAATGTTTCTTTCTTACATTGACATTTTTATCACACATTCTATTCCTTTATCTAAAATCAATTTTAAAAAACCCATATCCTCAGGTGAGGATTAAAAAAATCTAACTGGATTGATTATGTATCTCAGCACAACTCCTCAGACACCTAATACACAGAAAGATTCTCATATTTGACAAAATAAATAATAAAGGACTTTAATGTGTGAAAATGATATAGTTGGCACCAGGCAAGATGTTTAAAGAAAGGCTATTGTGTTATTATGTGAAATGTACTATAATGGCTTTTCTATAACCTCACTGTTTAGCACAAACTTTGTAACTTTCAGTCTCAACAGAGCATGTTCATGTATATTTTTCTCTGATATCATCTCAACTTATCTTTTTCTTATTCTAAGACTATCACTAATTTTGAGTGTTTTTATCTTTGTTCTGTTATTCAACCCTAGTATAGGGTGTCCCATTTTTCTTGTGAGAACAACTTCTAAAATAAAGCACATTAGGAAGCTGAGTCAGGAAACTTTGCTGAAGACGTCCTAAAATGGAAACTTGAAGCATTGTGAGCACCTTTCACTTTCAATCATGTACGGGAACCTTCAGAGAGACTGCGAAGAACAGGGGGAGTTATTTGCGCAGACTCACCTGTCCTCTTTGAAATTTGACTGGCATGTTGGAGTTGCACAGCAGTCTAAGGCCAGAGTCTCCCCTCTCCCCGTAGAGACACAGGGAAACTTCCGACATGTTTCTGCTCTCTTCAGTTGCCCAGTATGGATGTCAACATGGTACCTCACTACTGGCAAAGCAAAGGGGAGAGAAACAAGAGGAAATCCATCACATGGGAGTCCATGCAAACAGGACCCAGACCCATGGGCTAGGCTATAGTAAAAACAAACGAACAAAAAAATCACATGAGAATTCCCTTAATCTGGACTTTCTATATCTGAGAGATTTTTTTATCTTTCAATTATTAATTTTAATTTTAAATGGGCATTTTCACATCATGAACAATTGCCCAGGAGGCTTATAGCTTTTTAAGAAAGAGAAATAAAAGATTTTTAAAAGGCTTTCATTGTTTTTTATGCATGGCATAGGAAAAGATTTCATGCTTAGTATTTTAACAGCAAAGGTGACAATGTTATTGTGCATGATGCTTAAAGTTTAAAATTATGTAGGGTTTGATGAGGAAATAGATCATTAGTGAGGTAATGACATTAGGTGGCCACTGGCCCAGGCAAAGCCAGAGGAAACACAGATGTGACATTTTTCTTTGTCATCACCTCAGCCCCTGAGACTGTAGCTGGACAGTAAGAACCTTTTTGAGATTACATTTAATCCCAGATCCACCAGTGACTCGTGCTGTGATGCTGAAAAAGTCACTTCTCAATGGGTAAAACAACTCTCTTGGAAATAGGAAAAAATATTCTGTGACTAAATAGTTCAGAAATAAATTTAAGCAACTGTAAAACAATTTGTATATGCAAGATATGTTACTGCAAATCATAACACACATGGAAACATAGCTTGTCCTCCTTTTATGGCAGGAAGCTCACAGACAACATCCTCATCGGCTTGGATTCGAGATAACCACACATTTGCTGCAAAATCTAGGGTCTTCTTGCTCTTCATATGCTGCATGGTCACCTGAGATTAGAAGAAACAATAACCAAATTGTGTGATTTCCAATGTCTCATAGGCTCAGAGTTCAAAATGCAGCCCAGGGATTGCCAAATGCATTGCACACTCTGGTGGTGGTTATTATGATTATTCGTTATAGCAGTGGCTGTTGCTTATAAAGTAATATTTTTTGCCAGATAAATGACTTATGCTGAGTGACTTATTTTAATGATCTCCTTTAACCTTTGCCAATTAGAATTTTAAAATTCTTATAATTTTATAAATAAGAAAATGGAGGCTTGAAGATTTGAAAGAGACTGATTCAAAGCTCTCAATTTCACCTATAGCACCTGGTAAACAAGCACCCTATAGGAGAAACTCCAAAAGAGATGTCTGTGTTCAGATTAGTCACCAAAGCAGGCATACGGCAGAATTCCACAACTTAGCCACATTCCTGCTCATCTCAGAGTTTTCACACACACACACTTGTATATCTGCCTAGAACAGCTTTCATCTGATTCATTACCATGTTGAATCTACCCATCTTTCATTACCTAACTTAGACATAACCTCTTCTAAGAAGCCTTTTGTGAGACCCTGATCTGAGTTAGGTGACCTTATTTTGTGATCCATGGGAACCTACTTATTCATGACTATGACTTAATACCTAATATTTGACTAATGTGATGGACATAACATGTTCTACTCAACATGGTACTTCTACCAGCTTTCACAAGGAAGTCCTTAAATTGTTTGTTTAATAAATCTACACTAATAAAAGAGAAAAATGGTAATTGGCGTACGACGATACCCTTTTCATTGGCTAATCAGGGCTATATGCAAATTAACTGCCAACTATGATTGGCAGTTAACTGCCAACTAAGATTGGCAGTTAACTGCCAACAAGATGGCGGTTAATTTGCATATGTAGGCACAATGCAGGGAGGCGAAAGGGAAAGCAGGAAGAAGCCCCCTGCCACTGACAGTGATCGGAAACCCAGGGGGGAGCTAAGAGCTGGGGGGCAGGGCAAAGGCGGCCCCAGGGCCGCCTTTGCCCTGCCCCCCAGCCATGATCGGAGAATCAGGCGCCTTTGCCGCCCTGGCCAGTGATAGCAGGAAGTAGGGGTGGAGCCAGCGATGGGAGCTGGGCACGGTCGAAACTGGCAGTCCCGGGAGCTAGGGGTCCCTTGCCTGGGCCTAAAGCGGAGCCCACGATCACGGGGCCGCTGCAGCTGCAGGTCCCCGCTGCCCGAGCCGGAAGCCTCAGCCAGAGGCGTTAGGCCTGGGCAGGGGCGGAGCCTGCAACCGCGGGGAGCTGGGGGTCCCCTGCCCAGGCCTGACACCTCTGCTGGAGGCCTCAGGCCTGGTCAAGGGGCCGATCCAGTGATTGGTGATCGGAGGGTGATGAGGGTCAACTCCTTTGGCCGAGGCATCAGGCCTGGGCGGGGGCCTGAGCCGGGGATTGGGGGGATATGATGGTCCCCTTGCCCAGGCCTGAAGCCTGGGTCAGAGGCGTCAGGCTTGGGCGGGGGGTGGAGCAAGCGATCAGAGGGAGATGGGGGTCCCCTGCCCAGGCATGATTCCTGGGCCAGAGGCCTCAGGCCTGGGTGGGGGCCAGAGCCAGTGATCGGGGGGAGATGGGGGTTCCCTGTCCAAGCCTGACACCTCTGGCGGAGGCGTCAGGCCTGGGCAAGGGGCCGATCAGGTGATCAGAGGGTGATGGGGGTCTACGCCTCTGGCTGAGGCATCAGGCCTGGGCAAGGGGCAGAGCCAGCAATCGGAGGGGTCTGGGGGTCCCCTGCCCAGGCCTGATGCCTGGGCCAGAGGCATCAGGCCTGGGCTGGGGGCAGAACCAGTGATGGGGGGAAATGAGGGTCCCCTGCCCAGGCCTGACACCTCTGTCAGAGGTGTCAGGCCTGGGCTAGGGGCTGATCCTGCGATTGGAGGGTGATGGGGGTCAACGCCTGAGGGCTCCCAGTATGTGAGAGGGGGCAGGCTGGGCTGAGGAACACTCCCCCCCACACACACCCAGTGCACGAATTTCGTGCACCGGGCCCCTAGTGATTAAATAAATGAAATGGATATTTGTCAACACAGGTAATTAAACTAAATCAGTACACCTCATTGGATACAATATCTGGTTGTATCCTTACTTGCTCCAACCAAAGGGACATGAAAAGAACATTGAGTATGAAGTCATTGCTTGGTCTCCTTGCAATGACAATTTTTACAGTGGATTTTCAC
Organism: Myotis daubentonii; assembly: GCF_963259705.1. Lineage (NCBI taxonomy): Eukaryota > Metazoa > Chordata > Mammalia > Chiroptera > Vespertilionidae > Myotis > Myotis daubentonii. The sequence goes on from NC_081856.1 coordinate 26,457,526, forward strand.
AGCACTGCACTGGGCATGGTTGGGAGTTTAACAAAAAGAAACTGTCTCTACCACTAAGAAGATTTTATAGATTATCTGTGAAATATAGACACAAAATATTTTAACTACATAAGAATATATTATAGCATGCATATCAATAAACACTTATTAATACACACTAAATGCTATGTGGATTTTGCATAATGCAAAGGTTAGGATATAATAAAAATAATATCAGATGGAACCCAGTAGATGTTTCAGATAAATGAGAGTCATTATAAGCAGGTGAATGGAAATCTTCTAGATTCTGGACTTAAAGCCTTCCCCGGGAAGTACACAGTTTTTACAAGGTCATTCTAGCTGAAACTCTAGACTAAACTACCTACGGAAATTGGCAAGAAGCCTCTGGTTTATGAGGTGCCACTATTCCTTCATCTTTAGAAGTACCCACTGATGAGTCTTAGTCATTTTTCGTAAACAACAAAACCCTACTAACTCCACTAAAAAGCCTTTGGGATGAGGACTCTAAGTGAGTTCCATTTACCTTCTCAGTCATGATGCCTCAAATAAAAAATGAATCAAAGTTAATTTGTTTATTTGGTCAAGCAATTAAGAGTTGCAGCAGTGGTTCTCCACTGAATGAGATCTTTGCCCCCAATCCCCAGGAGACATATGGCAATGTCTGAGACATTTTTAGTGGTCACAATTGGGGAAGCTGGGGAGGGTACTACTGGTATCTAATGATGGAGACCAGGGAAGTTGCTAAACATTCTACAGTGTACAGTACATACACCCACACACAACAAAGAATTATCCAGCTCCAAGTGTCAATAGTAGTGCTAAGGTTGAAAAATCCTGGGATAGAAAGATACATAGTTGGTTAGGAGATAACTCAATAATTCAATAGAGCGATGTAGATAGATAAAGAAAGATACATTTATTGACCTTATTGTTGGTTGTGTTTGTTGTTTTTACAAAAATGTCAATTATTAAAGTGTTAAAGGGGGTCACAATTCCTGGAAGACCAAAATGCATTAGCCCAGGACTAAAATGAAGGCCGACTGGAATAAACTTGGACTTTGGATGAAAAGACTTTGATTTATGTCCTGGCCCTGCTACTTACCAGGTGTATGTCCTTAGGTGAAAGTTTTACATGATAACCTGTGATCCTCAGGTCCTCATTTGCAAAATTGGTATCATACCTACCTGCCTCACCAGGTTGAAGACTGAATGTTTTAGAGCAAGAATGAAATTAAATTAAATGGAAAACACATTATGAAAAAGACAAATAGGAAATTATTTCCCAAAGCAGAGCAATCTCAAGTGTGAGTTGCAATACCAAGGGCTATTGAACGGGAGATTCATTTTAGAACATCTGATTTTCAAATCCATGTGACAGTTATGTGATATTGAGAACTGCTTATCATCAATTCAAAACCCAACTACAATATCCTCAGTCAGGATAATAATATTACCTACCTTGTTGTGGCATAAATATTAAAAGTGATGATCTATACCCTGAGTGCTCAATAAATGTTTGGTGGTGGTGGTGGTAATAGTAGTAGTATCAAACTTAATCACAGAACTTAGACATCAGAATTCTTTACTGTTATTTGGGATTGCTTGTGATTCCTCACTCTCCAATAGCCTCCTAGAGCAGCGGTTCTCAACCTGTGGGTCATGACCCCTTTGGGGGTCGAATGACCTGACCCTTTCACATGGGTCATCTAAGACCATCGAAAAACACATGTATAATTACATATTGTTTTTGTGATTAATCACTATGCTTTAATTATGTTCAATTTGTAACAATGAAATTGGGGGTCACCACAAAATGAGGAACTGTATTAAAGGGTCGCAGCATTAGGAAGGTTGAGAACCACTGTCTAGAGACAGCACAAAGAAAACTTCAGTCAAACCATCTGTTCTTTAATAACAGAAAGATAAATTCTATTTTAAATCTGAGTTCTAGGTATAATTTAGGAAGACAGAGAAAGGCCTCCTTCACCTCTCCTCCCCTAAGTCAATCTAAAAGAGCTTCTGCTACCTCTCCTAAGGTCCCTACCCTGAATTCTCTACACCAGTCAAGAGCTCCATAAACAAAAGGCAAAACCCTTAACTTCAAAAGAAAGAGACCTTCCAAGTCTTTGGGAATGGAAAGCTATCCTTTAACCCCTCTCTTTCACTTACCGCACCCCAAGCCTCCCATCCCCATGGAGCTCCCTGACATATCTAGTCTCCTACATTCCTAGTTGAATAATCTTTGCATGCTTTTTCTGAGGTGGTCCCCATTCTGATTTGCAATATCAGGCAGGAACACATTAGAGAAAAGATGTCCATTTCTCTAAACCCCAGGGACTGGCATTGTCTCTATTCTCCATGTGTTTACCTCTTTTGCTAATGTCCTCCCTATTTAGCCCTTCAGGGATGGCCCTGTAGCCGTTCCCTACCTGTCCTTAGTGCCTATTTTTTCATGCCAACCAGGGCCCCCAATGGAGTAAGGATCAGGTCCAGGAAGCCCAGAGAACACACCGGCTGGATCACGAGGGCAGAGTGAGCCAACTGCCCTTCTCCTTGGCCCAAGCTCCATATCTTCCTTTCCTGCCTGTTACAGCCAAGACTAAATGCAAAAATCATTACTACCACCACCTACATTTATATTCTACTTTGATTTATGAAATACTCTTCACATATATTATTTAATTCTAAATTTAATCTTATCTTTTCTTGGAGGAGAAATAATATAAAGCCAAATCAAACAAACACTTTCTGAGAACTAAATTTTTGTGACTAGTTGTCTGCTGGACACTGACTATAAAAACAAAGAGTGTACTAGGATGAGAAAAGTTGAGAAAAATACTTTTAGAAATCCTACTTTGAAATGCCATAAAGCTTTGTTCTACAAAACAAAAAATATGTAACATTTCTATTCTTATTATATACTCAATTTATCCAATGCTTCTTTTAAAAATAATAAAGGCGAATAGCCCCCAACACATTTGTTGGGCCCTTAAAGTATTTAAAATATTACACTAGACTAGAGGCCCAGTGCACGAAATTCGTGCACTCATAGAGGGGGTCCTTCAGCCCAGCCTGCACTCTCTTGCAGTCTAGGAGCCTTCAGGGGATGTCCGACTGCCACGGAGGTGGGAGAGACTCATGCCACCGCCACTGCGCTGTGAAACTGGCTATTGGCTGAGTGGCACTCCCTCTGTGGGAGCACACTGACCACCAGGGGCAGCTCCTGCACTGAGCATCTGGTGGTCAGTGCTTGTCATAGCAACCGGTCGTTCCACTGTTTGGTCAATTTGCATATTAGCCTTTTATTATATAGAATAAAGTAATAAAGTTTTATGGGAGTAGAAGAATTTGGTACTTGGGTCAGGTTAGCAAGTACTAATTTCAGTCATTAGTATTTTCTTTTTGGAGTTGGAAATATGAAAATAAAATAAGGTCTAAATGTGTTCTCAGAGAACACACTAAGTGTTCTTACAAATAAGATACAAAGTTAAAACTTGACTCCAAGTCTCCTTATTTCTGGTACTATTCCTTGTGATGACACCCTATTTGTTACAAGGACTGTACAAGGAGGATCAATTATGGTATCTACAATGGACTGAAGGACTATCAAATGCAAGAATTTATCTTTGATTCAAATAAGCTGGCACAACTTTTAGAATATTTCTATAAACTGCTGGAGTCTTTTGAGATTAAACATTTGACTGGGGATTTGGGGAGAATAAGAAGCAGGTGCTTCCTGCTGTTCAATGAACTAGAAAATCCTCAAAAACAATTTTCCTCACTGCATTTCAGAGCTTGCTCTTTCTTTTCCATGGTTCTTTCTAAAACCCTGAAGTGAAGAAGTAACTGAAAATGAACAGGAACTGGAAATATTTACAAGATGCTTTAAAACTTCAAAAGTAAACAAATAATTTCCTACCTATTTTAGCTAATCTCAAGACTGCTGGGAGTTCATATCAAGTAGCTTATTATAGCATATCAAGAAGTAGTAGTTTAAAAAAAAGGCCCCTGCTGAAAATCTACATGTTAAGCAAAACAAACAAAAACATGTTTTCACCTATTTTAACTTGGGACACCAGGAATAATTTCAACAAATACTTGTTAGAAGCACTGGCTTCCCCCAAACAATAACACACTATAAGTTCTCTCCTTATTCATCATGAGAAACTATCTGGCTATAAACAATACATCATGATTATGGGGGGGAAATCCTCCTGGTATACATACTAATAATGGCAGACTTTCTTTTAGATTTTCTTAGTCTACAGAAGGAAGCCTTTGATCATTACAGAACTGACCATTATCTTTTTGAAAATGGCATTTCCATTTCGCTTTCAGATTCGGACATCATCTAGTATACTTCTAGACTAAAACAACCTGAAGCCCTGACTTTTGCTTTAGCTCTGACACAGAGCTGCCAAATATGAGCAATATAAAAAAGTCAGTATGGCTGAGGGAAAAAAAATGCAGTCGAATTAAACTTCAAAGCCAAACCTTATGTTGGGGTAGATGTAGAAAAAGTGTTGAGTTTCCAAAAATACATTTTCATTGAAACAAATACTCATTTTCCTTCTAAACGAATAAACAAATAAATAAAATATTTAAAGAATGGCAGTGTCTTTTTCATATAAAATCTTCAGCATTTGTTTTAATTTCCTAAATGAATAGAAACCATTTTAGGACCGGCCTTGATAGAAACTAAAGTTTATTTGTTGAGCTCCCCCTGCTGATTTAGAGCAGCAAATATTAGTTATTTCACACTAAACATTACCATAAAAACTCGCTCTTGGTTTCTTAGAAGCCTCAAATTTCTGGGTTATTTTAATAAACTTCAACCAAGTAGTTAAATACACCTCCTAAAATTGGCTGACTGCAACAGAGTAGAGTGGTATTTACAATGTCTGAATGAACACATTGAGGTTATAATACCTCAGTCAGGTTACCCAACCTGTCTGCTTAGAACCTGAGAGAATGGGAGAAATCAATTTACCTCCTTCAGTAAATCCTTTGAAAGACAGATGCAGTAAGAGAGGCATTTTCATTGAGATATGACGATTAAAATTAAAATTCCAAAGAGAACTAATCCATAATCTGGTTTCTAGTTGGGTTAATTATAGAATGAACTCTTTGAAGAAAAGAACTACATCTTAGTCATGTTGGCATGCTCAAACTCCTAGCAGAACCTCTTCCACATAATGGGTGCGCTAGCAATACTTGATGAAGTACCTTGACAATGAGTATAATTATGTATGCCTTTATGCATCTGTGCTCTTCTATATTTTAACACCAAAGTCCACAAAGGAAAGAACTGTTGCTCTCTTCCTCCCACCCAGGCACACTGAAACATAAAAGGGAAATTATCTTGGTCCTGACCTGTCTCAAAATATAGAGTTAATTAGAATAGAACCATACTAGTCCTAGTAAGAAAAAGGGAAAAGTCCTTTAAGAAAAGAGAAATATTGATGAAAAGGAATATATAAAAGATATAAAGATTACTGAATTGTTTCACTAGGCAATACATATAGATGAATTGAACTTTATTTTGCAAAGGGATAAACTTCAGGTGAAATTGTAAAATACTGGAAAAAGAAATAATGACTGAAGTTTAATTATCAGACGGGGGAGGAGGGACATATGTAATACTTTCAACAATAAAGAATTATTAAATAAAAATTAAAAAAATATTATCAGACAGAATATGGTAATCATGTACACAGAATGCACACCTGAGAAGACATGATGTTGATAGACCTGTAAGTCAGTGTGTTTATCAACTGACTCCACCCAAACAAGGTTACACAATTTGTATCTAATAAATTTCAGGCTATTGGAAGACCAAATACAAGGCATCTACTTTAGCTTTGCAAACAGACATTTTCCCTCTCATTAGGAAACAAGTCATTTTTCATACATAGTTATTTCATGATAATCTATGTGCAGCGCTGAAAACAGAAAAATTCAATCTTCAAATTACTTTCCATTCACCATCCCTCCCTACTCTGCCCTTACTCACACCTCTCTACTCTTTAAAATCCTCCTTGTCCACAAAGCCTTCCCAGTTCCTCCAGGGCAGTGATTGTCAACCCGTGTGCTGCAAGAATTTTTAAAACATACAATACCTGGCTATTTAGTCAGGGCACTGATCTCTTTTCCCTTACATTGTCAAATTTAAAAATGACAATAGCCAACACAATAACCATCTGGTGTGAGTGAATCAAAATTATACCTATTTTTTTTGGTCAGACTGGCAAAAAATATAATTTTCGGTATGCCACAGAATTTTAGTAATTGGTTTATGTGTGTCATGAGATGAAAAAGGTTGAAAATCTCTACTCTAGAGCACACATGTATTTTTCTTATTAGAAATCTACTGTGATTAGGGTCTGAACATGCAGCTCAGCCTTTAACTGCTCTCTAATTATTGTATTTGCTAATTGATTTTGTTTCTTCACCCAGATTGAAAGCAGAATCTATGGTTGATTCTAAGTTTATATCCTTGCAAAAGCTAAGGCCAGACTTATGGCAAGTTCATTTTCTCTTAGATATAACATCATAACCCAGTAATTGACATAGCTTTTTTAGGCTAAAATGGTTTCTTGGAATCTCATGTTAATAGCTTCTCCCAGAACTCTCCATAGCTCTGGATAGCTCAAAAGAATAGATTAGTACATAGGCTAGTCATTTTCTAAATCATATAAATAATAAGTGATAACTATTATTGGATTCATACAAACATTAGTCATATTTCCAGATGTGGAACTATTATATAAATGAGTCAAAGATGGCCTCTGTATATTGTCCCCTACATTGATTATTTCTTCCCCGAAGACTGAAACCCCTTAGCTTAAAAGCCCACTGGCAGCAAACTCAAATTTTAAAGTTTTTAAAATAGCCCCTATGACAGATATATGAAAAAATGCTCAACTTCACCAGGTACAAGGGAAATGGAAATCAAAACCACAATGAGATACCACTTCACACCTGTTATAATGTCTATAATCAGTAAGACAAGAAATAACAACTGTTAAAGAGGATATGGAGAAAGGGGAACCCCTTTGTGGAATGTAAATTGGTACAGCCACTATGGAAAAAAGTATGGAGATTCCTCAAAAAATTAAGAATAGAGCTACCATCTGATCAAGCAACCCCTCCTCTGGGTATCAACATGAAAACTTTAAAAAATGTCTTCATAAACACATATATACCCCTATGTTTGCTGAAACATTATACACAGTAGCCAAGATATGAACACAACCTAAGTGTCTTTTGATGAATGATTAGAAAAAAAGATGTGGTACATATATACAGCGGAACACTACTCAGTCATAAGGATGAGATATCGCCATTTGCAACAACGTGGATAGATCTAACGAGTAACAGACTAAGTGAAATAAGTCAGATGGGAAAGGACAAGAACCATATGATTTCATTCATTTATATGTGGGATATAAAATAGAAAGCAACAGGACCTCCTGTTAAGATGGCAGAGTAGGTAAAGGCTATGCCTGCCTTCTCTTCCCAGGACCACATCAAAATGACAACGAGATCAACCGAAGGACTTGTATGCATGCATATAAGCATAACCAGCGGACATAAGACACTGGGGGGTAAGGGAGGCCAGGGGATTGTCAAGGGCGGGGGGGGAGGGGAGGGGGGCACATATGTAATACCCTTTGTAATACTTTAAGCAAAACAATAAAAAAAATGACAACTAAATTATAGAACAACCATCCTTCACAACCACCTGAAGACTAGTTGAACAGAACTCCCATAACTGAGGATATTAAGAAGCCATGTCAAGACTGGTAGGAGGGGTGGCGATGCCTAATGGGCTGGTCCCTGTGCAGCAGCTAAGAATCAGCAGGAATAGCTCATCTGTGGAGGAACCCCCTGTGGAGCGAGGGTTCCAGCACAACACTGGGCTCCCCAGCTGAGAGCACCAGTGCCAGGAAGCGAAGTCCCCACCATATCTGGCTGTAAAATTCAACAAGGATTTCATCCCAGTGAGATGGAGGACTGCTGTAAACTCAGGCATTGTCTTAGGGACTGAGAACAGATTCACTCAGTCACAGACACTAGCCTTAAATGCCAGAGAAGGGACAGAAGCTCAAAAAGTGCCAGGGACATACGAGGAGGACTTGAATTATCTGGTTTCAGGGCAAGTGTTAGAGGGCAGCTCTCGCCTAGAGTAAAGTATCAGCAGGAATCACTGTCCTTTTGTTGATCCCTCCCCCAAACCAGACTGCAAGCACAGGTGAGTGAGTGCCAAGTCTGAGTATCCATTAACCAGGCTAACTGTACTTTCTTTCCACACTGTTGATTCTCTGGGACCCTGTGCCACCCAATTCACACACCTAGCCGTAACCTCTTTCCAAGGCTAATCCACACAAGTGACCAATCAGGGAATGCACTAAGGCCGTGGTCGGCCAACTGCGGCTCGCGAGCCACATGCGGCTCTTTGGCCCCTTGAGTGTGGCTCTTCCTAAGCCTTAGGAGTACCCTAATTAAGTTAATAACAATGTACCTACCTATATAGTTTAAGTTTAAAAAATTTGGCTCTCAAAAGAAATTTCAATCGTTGTACTGCTGATATTTGGCTCTGTTGACTAATGAGTTTGCCGACCACTGCACTAAGGACTTTCCTAAAATCTCTAAAAGGTCCACAAACTGCAAACCATGTGTGCGCTGTACCTATTGCTAAGTGGCCCTAAGCTCAGCATTAGTAAACCAATCACAGTTCATAGCATAACCGCTCAGAGGCACAGCTGATGAAGGAAATAGACATATAAGTCCAGAAAAAGCAGTGAGTCCCAAGATGAACCCCAAAGAGGCCCACACCAAGACACACCAGTAGTAAAATGGCAAAGATTAAAGACAAAGAGAGAATCTTAAAAGCAGCAAGAGAAAAGCAACTCATTATATTCAAGGGAGCTCCTATAAGATTTCTCAAAAGAAACTTTGCAGGCCAGAAGGTACTGGCAAGAAATATTCAAAGTAATGAAAAGCAAGGACCCACAACCATGATTACTCCACCCAGTAAAGCTATCATTTAGAATCAAAGGACACATAAAGAGCTTCCCAGACAAGAAAAAGCTAAAGGAGTTCATCACCAGCAAACCAGTATTAAATAAAATGTTAAAGGATCTTCTTTAATAAGAATAAGGAAAAAAAAAGATAAAAAATATGAATAATAAAATGGCAACAAATACAGATCTATTCAACAATTGAATCTCAAAAACAAAACAAACAAGCAGAACAGAAACAGACTCATAGATACAGAGAACATTGTGGTAGTTGCCAGATGAGAGGTGGGTTGCAGGGATAGGTAAAACTGGTGATGGGAATAAGAAGTACAACCTAGTAGTTATGTAATAGTCATGGGGATGTATAGTACAACATGGGGAATATAGTCAATAATATTATAATAACTATAAATGGTGTCAGATGGGTATTAGATTTATTGGGATGATCACTTAGTAAATTATATAATGTCTAATCACTGGGTTGTACACCTGAAACTAATATATTATATGTCAACTGCAATTGGAAAATTTAAAAAAATTGTTCACATTGATAACAACAATTAGGAAAATATGTTATCTTTCTCACTGGTTAAGATTTACTGCAGTGGGAAGGCCAGGGAGGGTTGGGGGGCAGGAGGGAGGGGGTAAGAGATCAACCAAAGGACTTGTATGCATGCATATAAGCATAACCAATGGACATAAGACACTGGGGGATAGGGGAGGCTAGGGGACTGTCAAGGGCGAGGGGAAAAAAAGGACACATATGTAATACCCTTTGTAATACTTTAAGCAATAATAAATAAATAAATAAATAAATAAATAAATAAATAAATAAGAAGCTCTGGCAGAAAAAAAATAAAAGAAAAAGATTTCTGCTTATTTCTTTTCATAATAACTATGAAGCGCAAAATATAAAACATTACCTTCTGTAAGTTCCATTCAGGTTGTTCACTAGTTGCATCATGTCCTATCCTTATTTTATATATCTCTCCAATGTTTCTTATTTCAACCTGAATGAAATGCAAAGGAGAAAAAAATAGCAGAATGTTTTAAATTAAGCACATTAAATTTTTTTCTTCCTACCAAATACTTTTTATTTTTTGGTTCCTAATATTTAAAAAGCTCTCAAGGACCCTTTCAGAGTCTAAAAATTAGGCCCTCTGAAGAAGCTATCAGCGGTTTACACAGACAGGGAGTATAAGACAGAAATATCATGAGACTTGACTAAAAATATGCGAAAGGAGTTAGATGAAAGAATAGGATAAAGAGCAGGCATATGCTCAGTACTCTGACTACATTTCTCACTAGAAACCAATGTATTTTGAGATGAGTTCCAATGACATAAACATGTGTTTTTATTTTAAGAAAATAAGCAACTTTCATCAAAGCTAAATATGGTGAGTTCTATAAACTTAAGGAAAAGTACCAGTGAGTCTAGAACTTCCTTTTACTCTGAAAATCCTCTTGTTTATCTCATAGGCTAAGACACAGATGTTCAAAGTTCAAGGAAGAGAAACAAACCTGTCCACACAGTATGTATACTTGGCAAGTTTTTTATATGGTCCAAGAGTATTTGTTTATCTAGGTAGCACTGTGGAAAACTGACTTTGGAATCACTCTGAGCTCAGTTTGGATCCTGGCTGTTGTAATATGAGTAGAATATGGTGTTTTCATCTCTCATCAATTTCTTTATCTGTTGAATAGACATAATATCGACTGCATACAATTTTCAGTTCAACTAAATGTTTGTTTAACACAATAACGTGGGCATTGTGCAAGGCCACAGATATACAAAGATGAAAATAATGGCACACTCCTTAACATAGAGATACTTATAATCTAGTGAGGAAGACCGACTTATAAGCTGACACTTTCTGTATTATAAGATATATCTAGGACAGTGGTTGGCAAACTGCGGCCCCTTGAGTGTGGCTCTTCCACAAAATACCACATGCGGGTGCGCACGTACAGTGCGATTGAAACTTCGTGGCCACACGCAAGGGGCCAAAGAGCCACATGTGGCTCGCGAGCCGCAGTTTGCCGACCACTGATCTAGGACACTGAACTCTGAGGATTAAAAAGGTGAAATGCTACCTTATTATTTAATAGCTTAAGTAATAGCGAACCATCAGAATTTCATAATCTCTTTCATAACACTTCCCATACTTAGAAATTATCTTAAGTGCCCACCACCACCATCACTTCCTCCCATAGACTAGCCCTTGGGGCTATTACAACACCACCAGGAAGGAATATGCTGGCATTGACTAGGAGGAAGAAACAGAGGGCTCTTAATCCCGTAGAGCCAACTTCTGCCCCACTTTCTTATACCCAGAGTCAGTCTCAGCAGTAGAACTCAAACTAGTTCTTCCCAGCAAATGTAACAGAAAGTTATCCCATAGTCCGAGTTTGGTTTCTCTCTGCAAGGTAAGCCAACTTTTATATATACTACTTTTGTCCCAAGAATCTATTAGCATTTAAGGGCAAACTTACTCTTTTTACACATTCTAAGTGACAAAAATAAAAGGATAACTGAACAGTCAGGTTACCTAGTTTATGTTACTTCATGCCTGTCTGCCTGTTACTCTGGAGAATGGAACTACCATGCAATCAGCTCAACTACATGTCAGCCAGGAGGCAAGTAAGTGCCTGGCATGCATTGTCTTTTCCAATTTGCAGAGTAGCCCTGGGAAGAGTAAGGCTCTTTAAAGAGTCTACTTTAAAAAATGAAGAAACAAAGAGGTTAAGTAATTTGTCTAAGGATACACAGATGGATACATAGCTGGTGAGTTCCAAAGTAAAATTCAAAGACAAGCTTGTTTGATCAGAAATATCCCACTGTCCTCAAAAATGGCTCACTTCAGGATTGGAAGAACGGAAAAGAGAATGAAAAACTAATTCAGAAGTGGCAAATGATAATGAGGAAAAAATAAACAAGTCAATGCCTACAGACGAGAGAGCAGATAGGAATGAGCTGGCTGGTCCTAATTTAGGGTTCTCAGACTATCAAGAGGTCCCAGTTGCATTGTGCCTTAAGCCCTAGACTATGCTGCTCAAACATCAGTATAAATGCAAATTACATGGGGGTCTTTTAAAATGTAGATTCTGACTCAGTAGATCTGGTACGGGGCCTGAGATGCTGCATGTCTAACCACCTCCCAGGTGATGCCCATGCTGTTGGCCTGAGGTCACAAGGCCCTACACTCCTACAGGTCTTTCATACCCATCCCTGATCTCTACCACTGATCTCTAATTTAGTAGCTATTACTTAAGCTATTAAATAATAAGGTGGTGGGCACTTAAGACACTGAGGTAGTGTCTTAGAGCTAAGTCCTTGCTCTCACTCCACAGTAAATAGGAGGAGCTAGAAGAAGAAAACGTATGCAATGCCATTGACCAGGAGAGAGAGTCCTCAGTAACTAATGTTCGTAGAGCCCTTCCCATCTACCAGGGAGAGTGCATATCACATACATTCCCCAACATTCTTTTAGAGCCACAACAAGGCTTTTTAGTAAGTGTTTTATGCTCCACCTTTACCAAAAAGGAAATTAAAGATTAGTGAGGATAAGCAATCTGTTCAAGGTCAATCTGGCTTTGAACCTGGTCTTCGTGACTCCAAGACCTATTCCTAACATTTACTACATTCCCTATATGTCAATAGAATTTTTAAAATATATACATATTTTTTCTTTTGGTCATCAGACCACCCTAAAATTTAGAAAAAAAGAAACCCATATCACTGCCTCTATTCTATATGTAAAAATAAGGCCGGCCTGAGAAAAATAAGTGATATATTCAAGGTCACACATAGAAGACATGGAAAGCTAGGACTCCAATCCAGCTCACATGGTTTACAGTCTAGTGCTGTACCTGGCAAAATAACCAGTCTCTGGAAGTGGAACCAGGCAGCAGTAGTTTTTAAAATTCCTCAGGAGACTCCAATGTGCAATCAACACTGATTATCCTTTCCAAGATTGAGCCCTGAGTAAATTTTTCCAGAAAAACATTGAGAGGATTTACCAGCACATGAGTGCATATACCACAAGATACAGTATGGGCAATCATAGGCCTGTGGGTTGGCCAGTGATCTAACCATAGCACACATATAGTGAATTCTAAACAATCGCCTTAAAATAATCTTTTGAAATACATATGTGCATTGAGCAAAAGTGCTCCTTCATGACTTCATAATAGCTTTTTTTTTTTCAACTTAAAATGTGCAGAAACAGAATGCCAGGCTCTGATCTAGAGATCTAGAAACCATGGGGGTTTGAGGTACTGCAGCCTCAAACAGCCTTGGCTTCCAGTGACTTGAGTTGACCTCAATCATTCTCTATCCAGTCTTATGATACTAAGATATATTCTCTAGGGAACACAACTGATTTTCAACAGCTCTCAGCCTGTGGGGATGGGGGTGGGGTGGGAATTAGTGAAGTGGAATGTGATTGTCCTAATTAAAGTCTGTCCAAAACCCTGAGGAACTAGGAGGCAACCAGTGACACTCAAAACAATGCAGCCCAGTTTTCTCTGATGCTAATTAAAATAGAGAGATATTCAAACGGACATTGGCAGAGCTTCAAAATATGGCTTCTGAATATGCCAAAAAGATGATTTCACACCATACAACTCAGCTGAGTGACATCTAAAAGTATGCGCAAATAAAAAGAAAAAAGGGTTTTCATTATCAGAAGAATCTCTAAATCTGGTTATAATTTGAGTTGAAATTGATGATTTATGGGGGCAATTTCAAACCAATGGCCTATGCCGGGAGCCGGTCCATCCTTGCTGTTTCAAGGGACCTGGCATATATGGCATACGGTTCTTAATATGTTTGCTCACCTTCTTGGCGCTGTGTTTTAACCAAAGTCACCTCTCCGAGAAAGGTTGTTTCCCCAGGTAGGGATTTTCCCCTGAAGTTAGGGAGGGAATAAAACCCCTCAACTAAGTGCCAGGCGGGTAATTAATCCCTTTAACTACGAACAATCATGCTTAAACTACATAATCTTTTCTCCCTGGAATGGAGATAAGAAACGCCCTAACCTTTGTAATAGAGATTGATAGGATTGAATCAACTGGTATAAATACAGTTGTAACAAGACAGAAAGACTCAGAACTTAGAACAGAATCAAGAAGACAGAATCTACACGGAGCCTAGAGACAGAAGAACTTTGCTGGAGAGAGCATGCCGGAGGATCCTGGAGAGGGACTGGCCTCGGAGCCTAGAGACAGAGCCTAGCGGGAGAACATGGCAAGGGATCCTGGACTGAACCTGACTACAGAGATTGGCAGGAGAACCTGACTGGAACCTGGACCCTGAACCTGACTGGAGTACCTGGACAGAACCTCTCTGGAGAGCCTAAGCAGAACCTCTCTGGAGATCGAGACCAGAACTTGGCTGGAGATCCGGGCTGGAGATCCTGGCTAGGCTGCTGATCAACTGAACGCTGTCTCCGTGTCATTCCTTCTTCGCCGACTCCGTCCACACCTTTGGGGACCCCTGGACCTGCTGGGGTTGGACCCCAGCAGGCCTAAAAATTATCTTTAAAGAAAGAAATTTCTTCTATCACTTTCCTTGTTTGGCCCTAGCTGGTTTGGCTCAGTGGGTAGAGTGTCGGTCTGCGAACTGAAGGGTCCAGGGTTCTATTCCTGTCAATGGCACATGCCCAGGTTGCAGGCTTAATCCCCAGTAGCAGGTGTGCAGGAGGCAGCCAATCAATAATTCTCTCTCATCATTGATGTTCCTCCCTCCCTCTCTCTCTCTCTCTCTCTCTCTCTCTCTCTCTCTCTCTCTCTCTCTCCCCCTTCCTCTCTGAAATTAAAAATATATTTTCAAAAATAAACTTTCCTTGTTTGTATAAGATATGTGAAGGGAAAATGTTTCCTTTGATGATTACAATAGGCATTAGGATAACTTATGAGAATTCTAATAGACCAGAGATTTATTTTATACAGAACACACATGCACACACAATCACACCCTCCTGTATTATAGAAATACCTTTGAAATGGTCAAAAAACTATATTCCTACCGATATTGTTTACCTGAAACTCATCCTCCTGTCTTGGAAGGAATAGCTGCTCTGGGCTGTCCTTGCTAAGACTTATTGGTCCAGGGACTCCTTCATCTCCATACACCCAGAGTGTGGCATTGGCTCGAGTCCCTGTGTTTCCTGTCAGCACTAACACCTTCCATTCATCTTCTGACAGAAGAGTCTCATTGCTCCGGGAAGGTCTGACTTCTTCTATGGGGGTAAAAAAGCATTAGTGGCAGATCAGGTGCAATGTCAGGCTGACAGGATCCTTTGTCTCATGGAGCCCAAGGACATCAAACAGAGCAGGGAGGGGTGGGGCGGGCAGGGAGGCACCGAACTGCTACAAACTCCAGAGAGCTGATTTGTGCTCCTCTCCTCTCAACAAGGCTCTGGTCAACGGAAACTGAAGAAAATTCAATGAGGACAATAAACATATGAAATGCCTGGCAATCTCTCACTTGTCCTCAATACTTCAACATGGATGTGTGCTGGAATTTGCAGTCTGTGTCCATAGATTTCTCATAAAGCTGCCTGCCTGGCTCACAGGTTTTTAGACAGAGCTACTGCAATGTAAAGTAACAAAGAAAAGTGGAATTAAAACACATTTTCAAATGAGATGTAAAAACAGCAATTTTTGAGGAGAGAGAAAATTTTTCTGAAATAGTTCAGGGGGCGGGGGCCGGGGGGTCGGGGGGAGCCCTACGGAAAGAGCAATGTAAGGATCAGAAACCACAGACAGAATTTACACAAATGCAAGTGGTTTCTGAAGTGCTTAGAGCGGGTTTTCTGTGGGGGCAGGGACCACATGGCGGCAGTGTGCCCAAGGCAGCCTCCATCAGCCAGGAGGTGCCCAACAGCAGCTCCTTGTTTGTAAGAGACGCTGATAAAGGGAAGCTCCCAACTTGCTGTCTTCTTTGCACTCAGCTTAGCCTGTTGCCTCATGAAGGAGATACTGGGGAATGCAGTGCTAAGAGCATTGCCCCAGGTACTCTGCATTGGTTGTCTAAATTGCCCCAACATTTGCATGTTAATTCTTAACTGAGATTTCCAGGTAGAAATCATATATTACAGACTTAGGTCATAAATTTAATGTCCTTATGTCAAATGGTTAAAAGGAAGCCAAGACTCTCCCTACATTTAATTATATGGAATGAAATAATAGGCAACCTTAGGAAGCACCTAGGACCTTAGTACAGCATTAGTATGATGACAACAAACCCAGGAAGTGGCTAGTTACTTCCTGCTATAATAAACAAATTTTAAAATAAAATAAAAACTATGCCAAAAAGTATATTTGCTAAGAAAGGACTTACCTTTATCTTTTAAAGGTGCCTCCACTTTACTGTCCTAGATCATCTCTATCACTACAATAGCAAGCATTTTTTTCAATTATAATAATAATCACCATTTATTAAGCTCCTATTATATGTAGGCTCTGTGTTGAATGCTTCATATTCATTTTTTCATTCCATGAAGTAAGTCAAATTATGTTGTCCATTTTAAAATGAGAAAAAGAGATAGAGGCTAAGTAATGTGCCCAAGTCATATAATAAGTAAATAATGAAATATCTAAATCCGAAGCCTCTGTACTTAAATGAGCTGGATAGCTGTTCTGTGTTCATTTAAAGACAGTTCAGCAGGACACAAGATTTTATTCAGTGCTAAGCACTGTTCTAAAAACTTAGTATTCATACCATGTCAACCTTACACAATCCTCACACCAGTCCTATGAGGTACTGTCCCCTATGAGACAGGTAAACAAACCAGGACTCAGAGGTTAAGAAATTTGCTGACAGCTATACAGGCAGTAACAAAAAATTAAACTTCAAACCCAGGCAGAACAAGGTTAAATCCCACGTCATTCGGGGTGTTATATCAAAGGCAGCTGACCTTTGATATAAAGGTCACAAATATTTTCCCAACAAAACTTTATGGTACAATTTAATTTCCAAATATTTTATGTAAACACCTGACTGTTATTTGTAGTCTATCACAATCAGGAGCCTGGCAAACACACTTGGAATTTCGTCAGAGCCCAGAAAACAGCAGTCAGCTCTCTACTGATGAAAACTCCACAGGACGTCCATGAGTCCTTCCCAGAGAGTAACTGGTGATCTAGGTCAGCAGGATACTCTTTAGGATGCTAATTATCTACTTGAATTTCTTGTGCTCAGCTAAAAGGATCATTTTTACTCAATTCAAGAAAACTTCTTTCAGTTCCTATTATTCATTAGGCACTGTGTTAGGTTCATTGCTCCCTCAATATTAATGGCAGAGATTAAAACTTTGAAAGAAAAATAATGACATTCTCACTCTGGACATACGCACTATCTAGTAGGAAAGGCAGACATATAAATATTTGGATTTCAAAGATGCAAACACATGCATAGGAAACAAAAGAAACAGGACAGAGTTCAGATGTAGCAGAGTCATTAACTATAGAGGGTGGCAGGAAAGGCTTCTACAGGTAACCTGGGTGCTGGATGTAGAAGGATGCATTAGAATTTTTCAGAAAGTGAAGGGAAGGGTATTTCAGATAAAGGGAATACCTGTCCAGCATGTACAAAGACTTGTAGTGGCAGGCATTATGAAAGAACTACACTAAGGGAGATGTGCTTGAACAAGACAATGAGATCATGAAAGGCATTGGCAAGTTGGAAGTTGGCATACCTTTGTGCAGACAACATGGAATAAGTCAAGATTCTAAATAATGGTGGTGACATGCTCTGAGTATTAGAAAGATCTGTCTGAAACAGGGTGGACTGTATGGAGCAGGGAAAGACTGAGGCAGAAAGGCCAGTGAACAATATAAAATGAAAAAACAAATGGGGTCAAGACACCATGGTTACTTGGTTTTAGTTTTTGGGTATCCAAATACGAACATATGCACGCGCATGTGTATGTGTGTGTGTGTGTGTGTGTGTGTGTGTGTGTGTGTAGCTTGTTTGTTTGATTTAATCTGCAAACATGTTATGGTCTCTAAAGTCTTTTCTTGCTATAACATTTGCACAAACATAACAATCATCAGGGTGCACTCATGTTTCAAAATTCATGACTTAATATTGTATAATTTATAATATAGAACAATGAATTAAAGTTTGTGCTGTTATCAATTAAAAATGAGTTCCATCTAATACCCTGATCTTTTGGAAATGAACCAAAATCCATTAGTCTCAGATAATAAATTTATCCATTTGAAAACCATAAAAGCAGTTGCTTTTGTTGACTAGAGTTTTAAAATATTCTAAGATGGGTGCATATTTTATGGAGATGCTGATTTCATCACCTGACTCATTCAGGGGCTCCCTAAATAAAATCTAAGGTGCCTAAAACTTACTCGGATATCTCAAAAATGTTCTTCATGAGGGTGACAGAACACTTTATTTTTTTTATTAAGTTATTACATATGTGTCTTTATCCCCACATTACCCAGCATCCCCCCCACTCATGCCCTCACCCCCCTGTTGTCTGTGTCCATTGGTTAGGCCTATATGCTGGCATATAAGTACTTCGGTTGATCTCTCTCCCTTACCCCCACCCTCCCCTACCTTCCCTCTGAGGTTTGACGGTCTGATTGAGAACACTTTAATTAAGCACCACTCAAGTTGACTCAGTCAATATAAAGTAAAATCAAGCTAAGCTACCTCTGGTGCTGTTGATCTCCTGAAGCTCTGAAAAAAAAATTTTTAATTACACATCGACATAAATAACAAATTAGGCTGATTCCATACATAGTTCATGGGTTGGTCAAAGTTGAGGTCAACTAAAGGCATGAATCATTATCAGAAAGTGTGGGCATAAAAAGACAAGTCCCATAAACCTTTGTGTGCTTTTTCAAGACAGTGTTTAAGAAAGCTGATTTACACTAGAATGTAAAGCAGAAACTGAAATCAAATTTTGATAGTACAGTGTCACAAAAATGATTATAATTTAACCCTATTTTTTAAAATGTAAAATAATCTGGAAAAAATATAAAAAGTTAAACCATTTTCTCTATAGATATCGTGCAATGTAAAAGTATTTCTAAAAAACTAACACAAATAGTCTTGTTTTATTCATTAATTTGTCAGTTTCTTGGTGTAAGGTATAGTAGGCTTTTATATAGAGCACAGGAAGCACAACACTGATAGGAATAGCTAACAGAAAATAAGATGAAGTAATCAAGGCTATCTCAACATGCTAAAATATTGGACTAATACCAAGAAGAAAAAATATAATTGTTATCAAGGTAAAGGCCTAAATTTGGTTTAAAAATCTGTTACATCTTTTTCAGTGAAAGAATATTGTACATACAATATCCTAGTGATCTTAGTATATACCAAGAGTCCAAAAAAGATGTGCTCCAAGCAACATTATACTGACAGATATATGGAGTCCACATTAAAGAAATACCAATTTTCTAAGTGTCCTGATTAAATGAGAAGACAGTCTCCTATTTAGACTTACACTTTAAAATATATATATACTATATATAGATGTGGTATTATAAGTTCTAGATCTTTGTCTTCCTTTCTTTTCTAATACATGAGGCTTTTGAATACAAAGGATGAGTTTATTTTATCTATAATACCTAACCCCCAAATTACATACATCTTGCCCTATCCTAAAGGTAGACTGACAAACATAATCTCATTCTTCAGGAATGGATCGTTGGTTTTGATGTCTTTAAAGTACAAAATAAGCTTTATAAGTTTTCTAAAGTATTTTTCAACTAATTTAATTTATTTCTATATGAATTAATGTAACCCAAATCTATCTAGCATAACAGCTAAATAGCGAAACATAGAGGAAGATATTTCTCACAATAAATAAGTTTTAACTACTACAGATGTTTTATAGAAGTAGAAAGAGAATCATGATCTGATCACTCAGTAATGAATCAGTCTTCTAAGTAATATTATTATGTAAAGACATTTTTGCCCACATGAAGGATACTTATAAAAACCATTTCTACTGCAATCACAGAAGGCAAAATTTAAACAAATCATGGGGATTTTGTAGGTGACATTTGCATTAGGAAAGCTTTATCACCTAGATTTTCAGGATTTAATGTCTAAACACAAGGTATATGCTATATCAATACTTCAAATAGTTAATAAATTAAACAGCTTCATTAATAAAGTTAAGTCTCCTTTTTCTCAGTTTCTGGCCCATTCTCCATTTCTATTGCCATTAACTAGTATTGCCATAACATGTAGTATTGCCATTAACTACAATAAAAAAAATTGGGCCTTTTTATAATGAATTAATGACTTAAATTTTATTTGTGCCTAGTTTGCCCTGAATGTTCCTTCATAAGACTCAGTAATCCCATTTCTGGGTATATACAGAAATATTATTCAGCCATGAGAAAGAAGGAAATCCTGCCATTTGTAACAACATGGGTGGAACTTGAGGACATTATGCTAAGTGAGATACAAAGACACATACTGTATTATATCACTTACATGTGGAATAAAATTTTAAAAAGCCAAACTTGTAAAAACAGAAAGTAAAATGGTAGTTACCAACAGCAAGGGTTGGGAGTGGGAGAAAAGGGAGAGATATTTAAGGATACAAACTTGAAGCTAGTAGATAAATAAGACCCAGAGATCTAATGTATAGTATGGCAATTATAGACAACATCTTATTATAAATATCAAACTTACTAAGAGACTAGATCTTAATACTTCTCATCATAAAAAAGAAATGATCATTATGTGACATGATAGAGGGGCATCATAGTGCAATATACAAATGTATCAAATCAATATCTTGTGCACCTTAAATTTTAAAGAAAATTAACAATGATAACATTTTTTAAATGTTTTCGCCAGAACAAGTTTTCACAAAATACAGTACATAGATTTTTTTTCTCTTAAATGTTTTGCTACTCATAAAAATGTATCTACTCCCAGAGATTTCAGCTAGCATGCTATTTTCAGCCAAGTCAAATTTAACTTGAGGTGGCCATCCCGGATTCCATACCTCCTGACACAAGACTGAATTCTCCCTCTGAGAAAAATTTTAACTAAGCACATGTTTCTCACACAATGTGATCTGTCCCACTGCTCCATGGATTCATGACATGACATGGAAATATAACACTGGGCCTTGTCCATACAGCAAAACTCAAAAGGCTCATTTCTCTTTTCTCTGGTTGATACAATAGTATCATAGGGCTGTCAGAAAGAGACGTCTATTTTCTGTTGCTATCTGAAATAAAAAAGAAAGCACACCCAATAACTGATTTTCAAAAAGCACTTTTTTAAAGGTAACATGAGCATTTATCTATTTCTCAAGATGGGTTTAAAAAATGTTTCAGACACAGTGGTCACTATGTCAGTTTACCCAAAGATGACTAGATTCTGATGCACAGGATTTGTCAGATATCATTCATAGAAGATAATACATTTAAGAGAGAGAAAAATGATCGAACAGACTAAAACTAGAAACTAAAAATCCAAACCTCTCAGCTCTAGAACACTTTATTGATGCCTCATTTTCTATATCAGAGAATTGGAGGAGATTATTTTTGTTGTTGTTTAGACTTTGGCGAGAATTTACTGTTATTTATAAAATATATTCATAAGATATTTTGTAGATAATAGTCCAATGGGATGTCATAATTTAATGCTACCTTCTTTTCAAGTCATTGTTCAGGAGTGATAATTGAATTCAAGGTAAAGAAATAAATACATCTATAATAATAAAAGCGTAATATGCTAATTAGACTGGACGCCTTTCTGGACATCCTTCCTTCCGGACAAAGCCGCAGTGGGTGGGGGCCACAGCAGAGGCAGGAGAGGCCCCGGCCACAGCAGTGACAGCGGCAGGTTGGGGCTGGGGCCAAGGCCCTTACATGAATTTCGTGCATCAGGTCTCTAGCTTTTAAATATATTTATGTTTTGCAATATAGAGCCCAAGCATAAAAAAGGTAAGATAACAGCTTAAAAGCTAGTTCATGTGTTATAATGTAACCTATATTATAAAAATAACTTGGTGTTCTCCCTGAGGTGTTCACAAAGAACCAGTGCAGACAAACAAACCGAAAGAAGAAGAAAAACAAAAGACAAAACTGCTGCTTACTTGCAGTTGAAGAAAGCGAGGAACCTCTGGCCTCAGATTCAGGTGGTATTTCTTGCTGGTGTTTTGACTCCTGGATCTTTTCCTCTTCTTGGCTGGCTGTTGCAGACATACCCATTGGGTTTTCTCTGCCAACTGAAATTAAGATTTTAAAAGAGATCATCCTTTTAAAATCACTTGTTTCTTCTCAGAAAACTCACCATGTGTTTAAACTATGCAAGTTTAAGTTTTGATATTGTTTCCATTTCAGTGCCTAGTCAAATCCTTTTACTCTGTATTACAGTTACCAGAAAATGACTTTTCACTCTTAGCAGCAGGCTGTGCGTGAACGGTATTCCGTTAAAATCTACTCACTGCTTTATAAATCAAAGCAATAATTTAACGTCACAGTATGAATCAAATGGCTTATTCGAGATATTTTTTATAGATTCTAACAGGAACTCCTTTGATAATCTGCTACTTTGCCTTCTTCAAAAGGGCAAACTGACTAAAATGTCATTTAAACAATACTTCATGTGGCTTTACTAAAATATGAGAATCAAAGAAATATACCTATACCTAGAAATGAAGAAAACATTCACTATTGTACTGTCTTTTATTTTGAAACAAGTTGTTTTGGTGTCTTATTCAGGAATAGATATCCCCAACCTAGCTGAATAATGACTCCACTTTTATAGTCCATGCTCATGAGTACTATTTGTATTTAGAACTTCAAAGTTTAAGTTTGTGTTTTATTCTTAGGGATTAGTCATAGTACAGCCATTTTTAAATTATAGTAATTCAAACTGACTGTCAGAAAATAGAGAGATCATCAGCAACAAAAAAAATTATACAGATGTCTGATTCTATATAATCAGAAATAATAGCAGCTATTTCTTGATACCACAATTGCAGTCAATAAGTAAAGATGACTCATAAAATATATGTTAGCATGAGAAGGCATAACCTCAGAGGTATGGCTAACAGGAATTAACAAAACTTAATCTTATGGAGTTATAACACTGGTGTCTGAAGACTGCCCATGATGATATCATCATGGATATCCTTAAAGGATTATAAGATAAAGATTCAGATAATACACTTTTTAACACCAAATCCTGTAAAACATGTTTTTCCATATGGTTTATTTATAATGCAATGCTTAGATAGTAGAGACTGATGCTGGTAAAAAAAAACAAAAAAACAAAAAAACAACAACTTTAAAACATTAAAAGGAAAATCAAGAAACAGGAAGTGTATATGCTGAGGATAAATTAACTCGTGGAGAAGAAAGAAAAAGTATAATTTAGGGTACATTTTATTATGACCCAATTAAGAGATCCATAATGCCCAGGCTGGTGACTCAGTTAGTTGGAGTGTCGTCCCAAACACCAAAAGGGTTGCAGGGTCGAGCCTGGTCCAGGCATATATGGGAGGCTATCAATCCAGGTTTCTCACATCGATTTCTCTTTCTCTCTCTCTCTCTCTCTCTCTCTCTCTCTCTCTCTCTCTCTCATTTAAAATAAAAAGATTTTAAAAAGAGATCCATAATTAAGGGTTTTCATTATCTATAATAATAAAAGCGTAATGTGCTAATTAGACCGGACGTCCTTCCGGACGAAGCTGGGGCTGTGAGGGAAGACTGGGTCCCAGGTGCCAGAGGGAAGCTGGTGCCAGCATCCAGGGGAAGGAAGGCCTACTCTTGCATGAATTTCGTGCATCGGGTCTCTAGTTTACTAATAATGTAGAAATCTAGGATCTACAAAGACAAGATAAACTTTCTTCTAGTCACTTCCATCAGCATAAACTGTAAGTCAATGAATAAGACATGCCTTGGACATTAATAGGGTATACAACCCAGAAGGAGAACATGTAAAGAATGGTATATATTGGTGAGTGCTATAACAGACATATGCACAGAGTGCCAATGGAGCACAGAGGAGAAAAAAATTAATGTTCTGTCTAGAAATCAGAAACAAGCTCAGAAAGGGTTGCACAGTAGGACAGCCAAAGCAAATGGTGACATGGGAATAAGCATCTCTCATCTCTCTGCCTCCCAGCACTGGCTTCTCAAGATTCTACCTCATCCTCAAAAACAATGTCAACATTTTTTATAAATATAATAGTTGCTTTATAGTATGTTTAAAAAATCTTCCCATCTATTGTTTTCAAGTGAAAGAGACACCTGCAATGAATACTATTCTAACTAAAACATCATTTAAATAATACTTCATGTGACTTTACTAAAGTATGAGAATCAAAGAAATATACCAATTTCTATTAACATTATAGAACTTTCATAAATGTTAATTTAACTAACACAAAATTCCATGATTATCTTCATGGGTTGATCCAAATAGAAAGAGCTTGTTAGTCACAGGAATTTGTGTCTAATCATAAGGATAACTTGTGAGGTTAAAGCATACTTTGTCCAAAGTCAGGAAAGGGGAAGCTGTGTACAGCAGGACAAACAGACACCTCTAGGCGATTACCCACAGGATTGACGACTAATGCCAAAACTACACTATGTGTATTTATTTAAATCATTTATTTTTAAGCAAAAATCAGAAAATTGTTTTCATATATAAAAAATCGCAACCCATTTTTTGTTTAAAAATATACTTTTTAGTATATTTAGATAAAATGGTAGATAAATATATACAACACATACCTTTATAGAAAAAAATCATGATAATCTATACATCAAAATATAGTTTTTACTGCTGGATAGATTACATGGGTATATTTTCAAATTTTTCCACAATTGCACGTATTTTTATAATAAAAATAATAAAGGAAAAAATTATATAAGCAGTTTACAGGTGCCTATCAACCAGTTTAATCAATATAAAATCAGCCCCAGCCCCATTTGCTCTAAGCTTTTAAAGTTTCACAATCACTGGAGATATTCAATTCTTTTAAAAAAAAAATTATCAAATAATCAGAGTGCAGTCTCAAAAGACAATAAAAAAAATAGTATGCCTACTTTTCAAAATCATGTTGAAAAATGTAACCTGTACTTTGCAATGCCTGGCACAAAATAACTGCCCGTAATAGTTAGCTATTATCACTGAAACAAGAACTTTCCCATACTCTTAACTGGCTTGGTCCCCAACAGCTCTGTGGGGCAGATAGAAAAGATGTTACTATTACCCCGGTTACACAGATACAGAAACCAAAGTTCTTTGATATTAATATAGCTGGTAAGTAGACAAGAAAACTCAGATCATCCATGCTCAATAATAGAACTACATTGTAGAGCCTGTAAGAAAGAATTCTTTTGTTTCTAGTGGTTCTACTGGTACTAATACCTTCCGTTGACCCTTTTATTATCTCTTTTATGTATTGTCACAAATTATTTTTTCTTCTACTCATCTTTTCTAATCATTGCTATCTATTTTATTCCTCAGCTTTGCTTCACTACCTTACCCTTTCCTTTGTATGAGTTTTCCTTTCTTCCTGTGCTCTTCCCACATGTGTGCTGTCGCCTGCTAGCTATTTCTCACTGCTTTTTCTTCTACTCCACCCTGCATCTTTCTGCTTTCTCTCTCATCATCTGTTTCCCTCCAGAGCTGCTGAGACAGATGGCATACCCATTTTGTTGAGTAGGAGTGCCGCTCTGTGCCAGGCTGTGGAAACACAGAGCACAGAGGGAGTGGTGGTGTGGATGGCAGTGAGTTAAGGTATACTAGCCCAATAATTTGCAAACTTTTAAAGATGGCAACTAAATGCTAAAAAGGAATTAATGCAGATAGCACAAAGAATAGGACCGGATAGACCACTATGTTAACATCAAGCTCTATTTTTTCTTATTTTAAACTATCTTCTGTAGATATAATATCACTATACGCATATAGTGATATTATATAAATATATATATACAAACTTTACATAAATATATATACAGACTTTGATAAGAAAAGACTAGGCAGACTTTGATAAGAAAAAGAGAAGTTAAATAAGAGTCATACTGACTAAGAAAATCATCAGGATTTTGATTAAGCCCAAATCCATGGGACTACAGCAGGGACAAATTAAACTACAAACTATATTTTGAAATAATTTAAGAACACAACAGAGTTGCCTCATTACCTGTGGTGTTCAAGCAAATACATTCTAAGTTTAAATTGTTTATGTAAAGATTTCAGATTCTTACTTCAATTTACTAGAGACCCTAAACTTAGATACAAAAAGTCAGTTTAAAAATACTCACATTTCTGTCCTATCCTTAGACTTCTTTTTTCAAATTCTATTTTTAATTCAAATATCATTTGTGTTGATCTTTTTCAATCTCCTTTCCTACTATGATCATAAAAAATTCATAGCAATTAAGCTGAGAATGTTTCTAACAGCCCCATCCCCTCTCAGTGTATGTGGAGATATCCTCAAATAAAATACAAGCACACAGACACACACACACAGAGATGCACACACACACAAGTGCACACACCCAATTTAAAAAACTACAAAGGAGCTTGATGTAGCAAAATCTTCATACCAAACATTAAATACCAGAATTTGAGGTATGTGGTCGTTATTACAGGTTTTTTTTTTTTTACTGCTTCTAGAATAGCAACCATAAAAAGCCTAACAGCAGAAATTTGCTGAGAAAAAAAATGATGAAAATATCAGTGTGTATAACCATCACGAAGCAAAAACAATGAAATATTTCAGAGTAAACGTACATTTGATGACTTGTGGATAGAAGAAAACATTCCCACTCTTGGTGTAAATAACTGGTTTCACCTGTCCATCTGACTGGAGTCCAACAAACAACCCTGGGCTCTTTGTAGATTCCAGGCTTATAGATGCATTTTCCAAGTTCTTCTTAATTTTAAAGTGACAGTCAATATCTCCTGTACCCTGCAATCAACATAACATGATTTTGTAACTCTGAGCAAACCCTGAAGGACAGAATTTTAAACCAGTCAGTTCACAAGGATATTATTTTGCTTCATTTTCAAATCCTCATGCCAAATCTAGAAACTGTTACATGAATTGCCCTATGCACTTGACCCTGTTCCATAAGATCCAGAAACAGACCAGGTGAGTGGCTGAGGCAAGGTGCACACCTTGGACAGAAGAGCTCGGAATCACAGAGAAGCTATGTTCTGTTTCAGTGTTGCCCATCTGTAGGAGAATAGAGAACAGTGAACTGTGAAGTTTTCCTTTTGGAAAATAATGTAATGATGAAAAGAGAGAAATTTTTGCCATAAAGTTTATTTACATTTAAACATAAACTAATTTTCTGTGCTAGTCCACATTTTCTGGATTGAACTGCCACCGGTAAATCGAGTTCACATAAATTGCTCAAAGACTGTATAGCAAAAATTCAAGACTTAGAAGCCTAGAAGTCATCTATATATCAGATAATCAAAATCACCTCTCTCTTTTTTAATGCCATTTATAATTGAATATTAGAAAAGTCACTATGTTCACATTTTATGACCTTAAAGAGGTTTTCTTATAAGATTTAAGAGTCCCAGAAGAGAAAGGTTTGTATACTTTGTGGATGTTGGTGATATGAAGGAAAAGCTACTTCCTGGTGTTCCTTCTCTAAGGTGACTGCATATTATGAAATTTTACTCTCAACTAGTCTGGCCATGATAATAACAATGTTACCTGTTGGTTTTCTTAATTGATTTTTTTTTTTTTAGAGAGAGAGAGAGAAATATTGCTTTCCACTTACTTGTGCATGCATTGGTTGATTATTGTATGTGCCCTGACCGGGAATCAAACCCAAAACCTTGGCATATCTGGATGACACTCTAACCAACTGAGCTACCCAGCCAGGGCCTGTTACCTGTTTTTATCTCAATTAGTCCACTTACCAGTTTAAAGACCATAAGCCTGACACTCTGTTTCTCAAGCATGACTTCCTCTTCTGTGAAATGGAATATAGCCCACTTTACAACCCTCTGGTGAGTCAATCAAGGACGCTAATTAAATGTGTGTGTGCACGTGCTTTCCTCTTTTGCCCTGTGAACATCAGTGCAGACTCACCAGTCCACTCAAGACAGGGAGCCAGAGAACCCTGAACGATCTAAGCCAGTGATAGCGAACCTTTTGAGCTCGGCGTGTCAGCATTTTGAAAAACCCTAACTTAACTCTGGTGCCGTGTCACATATAGAAATTTTTTGATATTTGCAACCATAGTAAAACAAAGACTTATATTTTTGATATTTATTTTATATATTTAAATGCCATTTAACAAAGAAAAATCAACCAAAAAAATGAGTTTGCGTGTCACCTC
This sequence comes from Myotis daubentonii, assembly GCF_963259705.1. NCBI lineage: Eukaryota > Metazoa > Chordata > Mammalia > Chiroptera > Vespertilionidae > Myotis > Myotis daubentonii. Next base: position 26,485,878 of record NC_081856.1, read on the forward strand.
TGACACGCGTGCCATAGGTTTGCCATCACTGATCTAAGCCTTCCCTCTTCCCACCTCCAGAAACTCATGCAAACTCTCCCACACAGCCAGAGCCACACTGGTAAGGGGAAAGGGGAGTGGGGGCATCTCTGAGTTTATCCGAAAAAGAGTTTAAACTGTTTCAAACAAGAACAGATACACAGAGCATTAATCAGTAAGTTAAATGTATAATCCTTTTGCCGCTCAATCCATAGGAAAATTATAAATCTATAAAAGATGTTATGTTAGTTGCCTCCCACATCCCCTCCTAAGGTGTTAAAGAAGAGCCCTTAATACTTGAAATTTAAAATTACTTCCTTATTCAAAGTACAGGGTTTCCATTGGTGGAAATTCAGGCACCAAAAGCAGCAGCTAGGAAATATTGTTGAACTGAGACTTTCTAGTACCTTGGTTCTCAAAGTGTGGTTTGCAGACCAGCTCACCAACAGCTGGTTGTTATTAGAAATGCAGGCACACAATCCCACTGCAGTCTAAGATAGAATCTGCTTTCTAACACAATTCCCAGGTGATTTGTACACACATTATGTTTCAGAAACAGTGTCTCTCAAGGGTCCGGATTCCACTCCAATCACACCAAGCATTCCTACCAATCATACCCACTCATTAAAAACACTAGCTAAGGGAGACCACCATATATAACACCCAATTTCCAGATTGTTCATAGATTAAAACTAAACAAGGAATTATTAAGAAATTGCTATTCTCATATCTATTATTGGCAAATGTCTTAAACGTTTGCTGAGAAAAATAAGAGCAGATGCTTACTGTTCCATCACACTGGCCATCTTTAATCCTCAGATACATCCGTGCATTTTTCACACTTTCAAACATGCAAATCCCAGCGCTGATTTTATGCACTTTCCAGTAGGATTTTTCAGACTGGTTTCCCACTCCAGTGCAGCTGCCATCCGGCTGGAGACACAGGGCTTGGCACAGGCTTGTGGCAAGCAGAACCACAGCACTGTTGAGGAACACACCCTTCAGAGCAACAAATAGAACAGAAAAGCAATAAATAACAAGTTCAAGTATTGCTAGAGGAATATGGCAATAGAGGCCACTCTCTTACAGAAGTTGCAGTGATCAGGATCTTACCAGAAGCTTGGTGATTAAAAATGAGCAAAAAATGCCCAGCTAGCATGCTCAGTGGTTGAGCGCCAACCTATGAACCTGGACGTCACGGTTTGATTCCCGGTCAGGCACATGCTTGGGTTGTGGGCTCAATCACCAGTGTGGGGAGTGCAGGAGGCAGCCGATCAATGATTCTCTTTCATCACTGGTGTTTCTATTTCTCTCCCTCTCCCTTTCTCTGTGAAATCAATAAAAATATTTTTTAAATGAGCAAAAGAAAATAATAAATAGCTTAACTGCAATGCAAAACTGAACAAAAATAAAGGAGATAATCTGGTAGATTCCTGATTCACATGAATCATTATTTATTGAGAGTGTGAAGGTAAGCATCAGATGCTACAGAGATTTTAAAAAGATACAAAACATATATATACCACATAGAAACAGACAACAGTGTAGTGATAGCCAGAGGGAAGGGGGTGGGCGATAGGTGGAGGTGAGCAAAGGGGTGGGGGAGTGTGCAGATGATGTTTTGTTGAGTTGTATACTTGAAACCTGTATGGTTTTGTGAACCAATGTCACCCCAATAAATTCAATTTTTAAAAAAGATACAAAACACAAACACTTCTCTTAATAAATGTATAGTCACTATTAAAAATAGTTTTAATACTAATATAAAGCAGAATATTCTGCTAGCCAAGTACCTGAATTATGAAATGCATTGTATGCATATTAGTTAAATGTATGCATGTAAGAATACATCCTATATAATAAAAGGGTAACATGCAAATTGATCCTAACAGCAGAATGACTGGGAATGACTGGTCACTGTGACACACACTGACTACCAGGGGGCAGACGCTCAATGCAGGAGCTGTCCCCTGGTTTTCATTGTGCTCCCACAGGGGGAGCTCTGCTCAGCCACAAGTCAGGCTGATGGCTGCCCATACAGTGTTGGTGGTGGGAACCCCTCTCGCCTCCTCACCAGCGCTAAGGATATCCGAATGCAGCTTAGGTCTGCTCCCCGCTGGCAAGTGGACATCCCCCGAGGGCTCCTGGGCTGCCAGAGTGATGTCTGACTGCCAGCTTAGGCCCAACCCCCCAGGGATCAGGACTAAGCCAGGAGGTGGACATCCCCCAAGGGGACCCAGACTGCGAGTGGGCACAGGCCAGACTGAGGGACCACCCCCTCTCCCCCAGGTGCACAAATTTTTGTGCACTGGGCCTCTAGTAAATGAATAAAAGAAAAGAGATATTAAATATATAAGATATGTTTAAGAAAATTTTATGCAATCAACAGCTTAAGAGGAAGCTATAAATAGTTCTTTAAAGTTAATTAGACATATACTAACACTGTAGAAAAATGGATAAAATACATAAACACATAAGTCACAAAAGACAAAACACAAATGGTGTATAAACATAAGGAAAGGTACCCACACTAGTAATTAAAAAATAAATAAAACTAAAATTACATGTTTATTCCCCCTAGAAAATTGTCAGGTGCTATTTTTTAAGGACCATACTCAACACTTGAGTCAATGAAATGGATACTTTCCTACACTGCCGATGGGAGTTAGGTAGTAAAGAATTTAATATTACATAGAGAGGTCTGTGGCCTTCAGAGAGTTTTACTACCAAACCCTTAATGTAATACCTAATAGGAGTGTTTTTGTTTGTTTGAGGGTTTTGGGTCAACCATATAATATAAATGTGATTCAGGGTAGGAACTTTGAGTCACAAGGTGCCAGTTGACCTCCGAGAGGCAGGAGACTGAAATCAGCCACATGGACTCCCTATATGTTGGAACCCTAGTAAAGGCTCAGGTGAGCTCGCTTCCCTGGTTGGCAATACTCCATGCAGACTGTCACATATTAATGCTGAGAAAGTATCACTGTCCTGACTCCATGGGAAGAGGACAGTGTCTGCTACTTTTCCTAGACTCTGCCCTCTGTGTCTATTCCGTTAGCTAATTTTCATGTTATCCTTCCCTGCAAAAAAACCTTAACCATGAGTATAACAGAGTTCATGAGTTCTGAGCTGTTTTAGTGATCTCAAAGACCCCTGAACGCTAAAGTTTGTATCAGCAGTGAGGTGGTATATGAACTGTTCTCTCTAACTTCAGGGTTGACTTAAGTTTCTCAGGATTAAAAATTGGTACATTTCTGAAAGAAAATTTGGCAGTATGTTTCTAGAGTCTTAAAGATTTCGTATTCTGATCCTTATGTTCAGTTTCAAATTATCTAAGTTAAAAAAAATAATGGAAAAGAAAAAAGAACATAATAAAATATGTGGTCAAAGATTTGTCAAAGTATATGTTGCAGTAATATATGTAGAGATGTAAAATGAAAAGACAAAGATTAAAGGTACAATGATAAACAAATATATATATATGTATATATTCCTTATGTTTAAATATTATGCAACCATTAAAATCTTATTGTTTTGAAAAATGATAATGTGATAAAGTGTTTATTTTATAAATGTAAACAGTTTGGAAGAGAAGCTGACCTTGATTTGATTCATGAACCATCATTGACTAGCCATGCTATACTAGTCAAGATTCTTAACTTCCTGAAATGTTTTTCTCCCCATTTAAAAAACAAATAACAATATCTGTCAATATTTTCATGACGGTTAAATTTAGTCTTGTATGTAACGGAGGTCTCAATAAAGTGCCTGGCACAAAATACACAGTCTTATAACTGATAGACATTATAGTAATATGATAATAATATTATTTTTAAAATAAGGTCACAAACATATACTATAAAGGAAGAAGCATAAGTATTATGAAATCACTACATGTATATACCACACTCAAAGGGTGCAAACATTCTAATTGTCAGAAAAATTAAATATATACATTTGTTTGTCCCAAATGTAAGATTTTCTAACTTTTATTAAGAATCCCCACATCCATAGTTTTAACCTCCAATTGATATGGGATGTTACTCCCATTGGTTTGTTGCTGCTGTTATGATCCCTCTGGACTTTCAGTCTGGGTAAATAAAAGGCAATAGGCATCAATGCCACCTCGTGGGAAGACATCTGATTACCCCATATGACTCCATTCAAGAGCTTTCCTTAACAGAGAAAGTAGGTGTTCAGCAATATAAACTTTAATGACTTTCCTCCATTTTACCTTGACAAAAACAACAAATTCTTTGGAAAGGCCTGCATAGCCTGTTGATGATTCATCAGCTATTTTGCCATGGGAGTCAAAGATAACGGTGTGCCCAGGAACCTGTGCTGACTCAAGAAGTGCACAGCGGTTGGGCTGAACACGCACCCGTAGCTCAGTGGAGGCTCCACCACTAGCCTAAAAGAAAAGGGGGAAATCCTTTGCATTAACAATAGAGAGTAAATTTAAAATGTGTTGACATTATATGCCTATAGAAGTCTACTCCACTCTATAGCACTCTTGAACTATTTATATAATCTCATATCTTTGTAATTCAATAGTTTTGGTTCCCCAGCATCATTCCCAGTGTCTTTACCCAAGAACTTTCTTTTTCTCTTGATTCTCAGAACCTATGGTAGATTATTGGGTAACAATAAAAATAATTCCATAGCAGGATAATTTAATGAGATGTTAATATGTATTTCATCATTGTTTATTTTTTACTTCTTCATTTGCATCTTCCTAACTCAAGAGAGACTATCTGGGACCAAAAGCTGAAATGAATACACATGTATTACTAGGTTTTACTTTCAAAAAACTAAACATATCAAGGAGGTTATGCTATAGAGAGACATTCCTGGTTTGGGGGTACTGTTTGAGGGCTTACCCTATCTCCCCTCAGTACCCTAGAAAGCATTTGGGCCTGAAAAGAAAGGAGCCTCGGGTGCCTCTTGAATGGCTTGACCCATGACACTAGGGCTGGCTATAAGCTAAGTTCCCGTGTGTAGGTATGGTAGATTAGCAACAGACCTAATTACCTTCAAGAAACTATCTTGTTTGATAAATACATTACCAGCAACCAGTGTGGCCCTAAGCTAAGAGGGCTGTCCAGACATTCTGAGACCCCATTCCATGTGAAATCTTGTGTGTAGCGATATGATTCTCATAATAACTAAGCTGGAATATCTCATCAACCTAGGAGCTTTGAGATAGAGTTAATTTGATTTTAGAAAAATAAAGCAGTAGAACATTTGTTAAACTCAATTTAATTGAGTAGATTCCATATCCACTACATTCATATTTATTAAGCACTTACTATGACCAGGACCTGTACTGGGCAGAATGTGCTATGAAGTATCGTAAAGAAGGCACCTTGCTAAACCTGGAGCAGAGGGGAAAAGACTTCATGGAGGAAGTTTGACTAATTAACCACTTAGCCTAAATTTCAGTCACACAAATTACATAAGATTTTTTTAATAATTATTAATTACCCTTAAATAACATGCTGTGAATTCAAAATCATCATGTAATATTACATAACATTACTAGAAGCCTGGTGCACGAATTTGTGCACGGGTGGGATCCAGCCAGCCAGCTGGGGGGAGGGGCTGTGGGAGCTTGGCCGGCCCTGCCCGCATCGGCCTGGTTGGCCAGCCGCAGTGCGCATCATAGTGACCGGTCATTCTGGTTGCTTGGCTTTTATATATGTAAACTAGCAGCCTGGTGCATGAAATTCGTGCATGGAGGGGGGTGGTTCCCTCAGCCCAGCCTGCACCCACTCCAATCGGAGACCCCTCGGAGGATGTCCGACCACCGGTTTAGGCCCAATATCTGTGGGATCGGGCCTAAGCCGGCAGTTGGACACCCCTCTCACAATCTGGGACCGCTGGCTCCTAACCACTCACCTGCCTGCCTGCCTGATTGCCCCTAACTGCCTTTGTCTGCCTACCTGATTACCCCTAACTGCCCTCCCCTGCCGGCCTGATCTCACCCCAACTTCCCTCCCCTGCTGGCCTGATCTCCCCCCTAACTGCTCTCCCCTGCCAGCCTGATTGCTCCTAACTGCCTCTGCCTGCCTGATCACCCCTAACTGCCCTCCCCTGCCGGCCTGATCTCACTCCCAACTGCCCTCCCCTGCAGGCCTGATCTTGCCCCCAACTGCCTTCCTCTGCCAGCCAATTTGGTTCTGATTGGTCAGTTTCTATGTCAGTCAGCATCAAAAGCTCCACCTCCTAGGCAGCCTTTGGTTCCTCACAGTTGACCCAGATTTGATTCTGACTGGTCAGTTTCTATGCCAATCAGCATCTCTGGACCTATCAATGGGGCCTGATCAGAAAGGTGGGGCTGATAAGCAGCCCAGGTGGAGGCCTGGAGAGAAATAGAGGCACAGCTGTTGGCCAGGCTGGGAGAGAAAGAGAGGCAAGTTCTGATCAACGGCTGCCACAGAGGCTACAGATCAGACCCTGCCTCTCTCTCTCTCTGCAGGCTTCTCTCCGGGCCTGATCCTCAGCCCCGTAGGCAGTCAGTGCTGGGTCAAGGTGCGTGCAGTGGCCCCAGTCAGTGCTGGGTAACCCAGCACTGACTTCCGGTCTGGTTGAGCCTTTGGTTGTTATTACCCTGGCTCTTTATTATATAGACTAGAGGCCCGGTGCACAAAAATTTGTGCACTCGGGGTTGGGAGAGGAGGTCCCTCAGCCTGGCCTGTGCCCTCTCACAGTCTGGGACCCATCAGGAGATAATGACCTGCTGGCTTAGGCCTGCTCCCGGGTGGCAGAGGGCAGGCCTAATCCTAGGTGTAACCCCTGGTCGGGCTCAGAGCAGGGCCCATTGGGGAGTTGGGGCCCCGCCTCCTGTCATGCACAGAGCAGGGCGGATTGGGAGGTTGCGATGCCACCCTCAGTCATGCTCAGGGTAGGGCTGATTGGGGGGTTGGGGCACCACCCCCTGGCACACTCAAGGCAGGGTCCATAGGGAGGTTGCAGCGCCACTCCTGTCATGCACAGAGCAGGGCTGATCAGAGGGTTGGAGCTCCGCACCCTGTCACACTGATCCCGGTGCTGGGAAGCCTCCCTGCTCCGCTGATCCCAGGGCCAGGACGCCTCTCGGCTCCCCTGATCCCTGGCCCGGAGGCCTCTCGGCTCCGCTGATCACCGGGGCGGGAGGCCTCTCTGCTCCGCTGATCGCGGGGCCTCCGACTCCACTAATCACGGGGCCGGGACGCCTCTGGACTCCGCTGATCACCGGGGCCGGGAGGCCTCTCGGCTGATCACCGGGCCGGGATGCCTCTGGACTCCGCTGATCACAGGGGCCGGGAGGCCTCTCGGCTGATCACCGGGCTGGGAGGCCTATGGACTCCGCTGATCACCGGGCCGGGAGGCCTCTGGACTCCGCTGATCACCGGGCCGGGAGGCCTCTCGGCTCCGCTGATCGCGGGGCCTCCGACTCCGTTGATCACCAGGCCGGGAGGCCTCTCGGCTCCGCTGATCACCGGGGCTGGGAGGCCTCTCGGCTCCGCTGATCACCGGGCCGGGAGGCCTCTGGACTCCGCTGATCACAGGGGCCGGGAGGCCTCTAGGCTCCGCTGATCACCGGGGCTGGGAGGCCTCTCGGCTCCGCTGATCACCGGGGCCGGGAGGCCTCTCAGCTCCGCTGATCACCGGGGCCGGGAGGCCTCTCAGCTCCGCTGATCACCGGGGCCGGGAGGCCTCTGGACTCCGCTGATCATGGGGCCGGGAGGCCTCTCGGCTCCGCTGATCACCGGGCCGGGAGGCCTCTGGACTCCGCTGATCACCGGGGCCGGGAGGCCTCTCGGCTCCGCTGATCACCGGGGCCAGGATGCCTCTCGGCTCCGCTGATCACTGGGGCCGGGAGGCCTCTCGGCTCCGCTGATCGCGGGGCCTCCGACTCCGCTGATCACCGGGGCCGGGAGGCCTCTCGGCTCCACTGATCACCGGGGCCGGGAGGCCTCTCGGCTCCGCTGATCACCGGGGCCTCCGACTCCGCTGATCACCGGGGCCGGGAGGCCTCTCGGCTCCGCTGATCACCGGGGCCGGGAGGCCTCTCGGCTCCGCTGATCACCGGGGCCGGGAGGCCTCTCGGCTCCGCTGATCACCGGGGCCGGGAGGCCTCTCGGCTCCGCTGATCACCGGGGCCGGGAGGCCTCTCGGCTCCGCTGATCACCGGGGCCGGGAGGCCTCTCGGCTCCGCTGATCACAGGGGCCGGGAGGCCTCTCGGATCCGCTGATCACCGGGGCCGGGAGGCCTCTCGACTCCGCTGATCCCAGGCCCTGAGGCCTCTCTGCCCTGCTGCTTCAGGGCTGTTTTGCTTCGCTCTGCTTGGAGCCTGAGTATGCCAATTAACCGCCATCTTTTAGCTTCTATAATTGAAACATTCTATCTTTTGGAGTTGTTGCTTCAGGAGCTCAGAGCCCTGCAGCTGCGGGGATCCTTGACTTTCTCCATCGCTGGGGCAACCAAGCCTCCTATTCTCAGCTGCCTGGCTGCCAGCCGCCATCTTGGCTGACAGTTAATTTGCATATCTCGCTGATTAGCCAATGAAAAAGGTATCGGTTGTACGCCAATTACCATTTTTCTCTTTTATTAGTATAGGATACTAGGGGCCCGGTGCACGAAATTCGTGCACTGGGTGTGGGGGGAGGGGGAGTGTCCCTCAGCCCAGCCTGCCCCCTCTCACATACTGGGAGTCCTCAGGCGTTGACCCCCATCACCCTCCAATCGCAGGATCAGCCCCTTGCCCAGGCATGACGCCTCTGACAGAGGCGTCAGGCCTGGGCAGGGGACCCTCATTTCCCCCCATCACTGGTTCTGCCCCCAGCCCAGGCCTGATGCCTCTGGCCCAGGCATCAGACCTGGGCAGGGGACCCCCAGACCCCTCTGATTGCTGGCTCTGCCCCTTGCCCAGGCCTGATGCCTCGGCCAGAGGCATAGACCCCCATCACCCTCCGATTGCCTGATCGGCCCCTTGCCCAGGCCTGACGCCTCCGCCAGAGGTGTCAGGCTTGGACAGGGGACCCCCATCTTCCCTCAATCACAGGCTCTGGCCCCCGCCCAGGCCTGAGGCCTCTGGCCCAGGAATCATGCCTGGGCAGGGGACCCCCATCTCCCTCTGATCGCTTGCTCCACCCCCCGCCCAAGCCTGACGCCTCTGACCCAGGCTTCAGGCCTGGGCAAGGGGACCATCATATCCCCCCAATCCCCGTCTCCGCCCCCCCACCCAGGCCTGATGCCTCTGGCCCAGGCATCAGGCCTGGGCAGGGAACCCCCAGCCCCCCGCCAGGCCTGATGCCTCAGCCAGAGGAGTTGACCCTCATCACCTTCCGATCACCAATCACCAGATCGGCCCCTTGACCAGGCCTGAGGCCTCCGGCAGAGGTGTCAGGCCTGGGCAGGGGACCCCCAGCTCCCCGCGGTTGCAGGCTCCGCCCCTGCCCAGGCCTAACGCCTCTGGCCTAGGCGTCCGGCCTGGGCAGCGGGGACCTGCAGTGGCAGCGGGGGGCGCCGCGATCACGCGGGCTCCGCCCCTGCCCCTGCAGGACGCCTTTATGCCCTGCCCCCCACCTCTTAGCTCCCCCCTGGGTTTCCGATCACTGTCAGTGGCAGGGGGCTTCTTCCTGCTTTCCCTTTCGCCTCCCTGCATTGTGCCTACATATGCAAATTAACCGCCATCTTGTTGGCAGTTAACTGCCAATCTTAGTTGGCAGTTAATTTGCATATAGCCCTGATTAGCCAATGAAAAGGGTATCGTCGTACGCCAATTACCATTTTTCTCTTTTATTAGTGTAGATGAGGAAGCTGTCACATGAGAGCTGGAGTCCGATGGCCTGTGTTCAATTCTTGCTTTCCCACTTACTAGCTCTGTGACTTTGGGCAGCTCACTGAATTCTCCTATACTTCAGGTTCCTCTTCTGTTAAATTGGCGTAATAATGGATTCTCTCATACAGTAGATGTAAAGACTAAAATTTATAACACCTATTAAGCACATAAGACAGTTTATGACAGTAATGTCTCACTTTTCAAAATACATAATATGCATGGATTTTTAAAGATAGCTTTCTATATTTGTGAATTTCAAGCACAAACTAAGCAATACAAAGCATAATTACATGAAATTATTGGATTCTGTTTCCTAATAATAGTAACACTGAAAGGGTCTTTGACAAGTTAGATTGTCTCCTTTGGGAGGCTTACCAAAATTTTGAATGTTATCAGAGAAGTGGTCTACTTTTGGGTTTCGGTCTAAATTCTAATTGTAGACATTTAGGAGCATGTATGCATTAGAATCTCAAAAATCAGTGAGACAAAACAGAATGAAGAAAGTGGAAGTAAAAACCAAAGGAAATACAATTTGATAATCTTATAAAAGTACCTTATGCAAAAATATGTTATATATAAATACAATACTATTGATATATGACAAAAAGAAAAATTACTACCTACCATTCCAGTGACAAAGCCATTGTTAACAGCAAGAGAAAGATGCCTTATTTCATGACTTTGGAATATGCATATATTTCCTTTGTTGAAAATAACATCAAAGAGACCTGGAAAACATTTTAAGTATAGCAATTAATTCATAGTTTTAAGGATTTTTTCTTATTTAATTATACATTGAAATCTCCTAATAATATCTCTCAGTTAAATTTTTGTTAATTAGTGAAAAGGTAGAATGCCAGTAGCCTTTGATTATCTGTATCTTGCTTGGCAATTTGGTGGAATGTTCATGGAAAATCTTTAATGCCTTCCCATGCTAATTGGTAAACTCCTGAGACAAGCCTCCCCCGCCCCCCCCCCCCGCAAAAAAAAAATAACCACTGGTGGTCCCAGGAAGATAAATAATGCTAGTGTAAAAAACCCCTTACCCTTCTATAAATCTCAGAGATTTGGGGTAAAATAAAATTATGCATTACCAAAGTAATTACATATGATTTGGGCATTAATGACTGGTTCATATGATTGTGATGACAAAGATTCTTTCATCGTGTATTTGATGGTTTTTAGTTCTCAATGTACTTTTATATACCTTTTATCTTAAAATTTAAGCTTTTGAGGCATAAATTTTTGTCTACTCTGTGCACAGCTATATAACAGCACTTAGAAGAGTTCCTAGAACATAGTGAGTGCTCAAGAAATATCCTTTAGATATATTAGTTAACTTAGGTCCCCATTAGCCTATAAATACAAAACTATACACACTCGCACTCACAGAGTTAATCCCCATTTGGCAAGTGAGGAAACTGAGATACAGAGAGGTAAGGGACTTTCCCAAGACCCCTACGTAGTCATAGAATAGAAATGGAACCAGGACTTCAGGTCTTAGTCCAACATTCTTTGCATTACCAATAATCCTTCCTTTAGGACTTATAGCCAACAAATTTTCAGGAATCCACTCTTGTAACAACAATAAATGAAGGCCATTTTTGCTTTTACAAACAGCTGGTTCTCAATGATGAGTCAAACAAGCCAGATATAAAAGAATATGCATTGTTTGTTTTATTAAATAAAGCACAAAAACAGACAGAACTATCCCAGGGTCTTAGGAGGCAAGGTAATGGTTACCTTTGTGGGGAGAGTGACTAGAAAGAGGCACGAGATTGTTTCTGGAGTGCTGGTTATGTTCTATTTCTTGATCTGGGTTCCAGTTACATGGGCATGTTCAGTTTGTAAAAATTCACATTAAAATATGTGTATTTTTTTCTGCATATGGATATTATTGAAAGGGTTCAGAGTATGCCACCCCAAAAGTATGCCCTTTTGGCACAAAGATTATTTTGAGCTGAAGGCAACTGAGAAAAGAAAAGACACAGTATGAACTCCTTGTCCCCCACTCTATCAGCCTAAAAGCAGAACATAGATTTATTTTGTGAAGGTATCTCCCAACCCCACTTCCCCAACAAGAAGGGAATAACAATCTTATGACTGGAGACACGTGGCACTGAGAAAGAGATGACACAAGTCTCACTAATTAGCTCTTACCTCGCATTAGCTTCCCCAAATACATCCTTCCCAGAGTTGGCAGCCCCTAGGACCTCAAAGACCTTTTCCTTTGTCTTGTCACTTCTCTATAAAATTATTGTTCTTTTTAAAATGCTATGTAAGCCCCAAGTTTTAACCATCCCTTTGAGTTCAACTCCCTTCTTTTAGTTCATCACTAAGTTCTCTCCCATAACATGATTTTAAAATAGGTGATTTCTTGAGCCATGACTTATTTCATTTCCTAATGAGTTGCTGAGGTTTGTCTGTGTGGTGTGTATGTGCATATAAATATTTATACATAATATAAAATAATGTATCTAATATAAAATATGCATCATATAATATCTATAAAATGGTTTCATGGTTACAAAGTTAAATTTTCTAAAATAAAGCAATCTGCCAGGCTGGTGTCAACTTATGAACCAGGAGGTCAAGGTTCAATTCCCCATCAGGGCACATGCCTGGGTTGTGCGCTCAATCCCCACTAGGGGGCATGCAGGAGGCAGCCAATCAATGATTCTCATCACTGATGTTTCAATCTCTCTCTCTCCCTCTCCCTCTCTGAAATCAGTAAGAATATATTTTAAAAATAAAAATAAAATAAACCAATCTTTCCTTCTTCACCACTGTCAATATAGCCCATTTTGTATTAACTCAAAACTTTGAGCTTAGTCAACATATAACAAATGAAGCAGAATTATGGTAGTTATTGTGTGATTTAGGTTCCCTAAATCCTAATTTTTAACATGGAATTATTTATATATTTGCTTTACTTATTCACCTAGTATGTGTATATTCATCTAGAGTTAACAAGTGCAATGAATGAATTCTATCTCTATATATTTTTAAATATATTTTTATTGATTTCAGAGAGGAAGGGAGAGGGAGAGAGAAACTGAGACATCAATGATGCGAGAGAATCATTGATTAGCTGCCTCTTGCATGCCCCCTACTGAGGAGCGAGCCTGCAACCCGGGCATGTGCCCTTGATGGAATCAAACCTGGGACCCTTCAGTCTTCAGGCTGGCACTCTATCCACTGACCCAAACCAACTAGGGCTACCTTTATATTTTTATTTCAATTAATTCATTGGCAAAAGTTTTTAGTTAAGAATCGGGTCTGATGAAGAGATTAATTCTACTATTCTAAATTTTAAAAGGATTTCACTGTATATTGAAATTCTCTTATATTAATTTAAAGTTATATTTCCAAAAGTGAAGGACTTGCATATTAGTTCAACAAATCACTCCAAATGGAAGGATTTCTGCCTAATTAAGCTCTAACTTATTTTTGTCTACTTAATAAAATTCATCTTAATGGCTAAACATTAAGGATCTTCATAAAATTAAATCATGTTGATGCATATTTCTAGGTAATCCTGGACATTATAAGGTGTGGGATGTTATTAAATTTTGTCTTCCTCATTACATTTTGAATCTCTGGAATTCAGAATACTGTCTTAGTTATTTCTGTGGCCATCAAACTATTTAACATTATGTTTTGAACAGGATAGGCATTCAGTATTGAGTAGAACCAACTTAATTCCTTAAATGGCCACACTGTGTAAGAGCTACACTGTGGCTGTCTATGAACAATTATAATGTTAATTGCCTACATTTTAATCTTCAATTTAGTAATATCAAATATGATTTTCATGGTGTAATGTTCTGGTCAATGACATTTTCTGCCCAGATTTAAAGCCTGTCATCTATTGATCATTTATATTAATGCAGATAGTGAATTATTTAAATGACCCAATACTGGTATAAAGACATCTGAAAAAGAAGAAGCAAAACTATAAATTAAACTAGGTCTAGAAATCTGCCTTTTTCCAGCTCCCAAAACTGCCACAGCACCACATGCTTTGCCCAGTGATTTTACCATATTTGTCTGTCTTCTCTCCAACTGCATCAACTATGCCATCTGGATGCAGACGGACAAACCCTCCCGTAAGCTTGTTGTAGAATTGAAGAGTATTTCCCTTCATAAACTTCCAGCTTTCTGCAGCCCACTAAATAGGAAAACAAAACAAAAAAAATATCAATATGAAAGACAAAAAGAAGAACATTACGAAGAAACACCCCTTACTAAACATTATGTACTGTTTTCTTTTAACACATCAATTAGCTATTTGAACACTCTACCAAATAATTTTTAAAGCCAAAAGTAAAATCTTACTGTTTCCTTTCTATTACGTTCTAGCTTCTGCCCTGAGGATATAAAGGAAAGAAAGGGCCATTAATTTCAGCAGTGCCATGCCTTCCTCAATCATCATAGACTAGAGCTCTTCAAGAAATGTGTGTACATGACACTCACTTGCAGAGATGATATTGTTATCCCTGGCATAGAGTTCTCTGACAATTTTACCATCATCTTCCCCTTGATCCAGCCATCTGTGGAAAGAAAGTGTACCTAGTATATTCTGGATTTATATTTATACTAACCATGGGCAATTATCTAGCCCAGTCAGAAATAATGGATAATGGACATTAAAAAAAGCCATAGGTATCCAGTTGGTAAAAGCAGAGTAAAAAATGGAAAAGGAAATGCTTAAAATGACTGAGAGTACAGGTGAAGTAGGAGAAGCTACTAGCAGGTAAGGATGAAATATGTTTCTCCTAATTCACAGGTGCATTATTCAATCAGTCTGTCCAGGTCATACATTTTACATCCACTGGACCAATTATTTTATCCTGTTCTCTGGCCACCAATTACAGTACAAACAGTATCAGTTATTTTATAAATGGCTGTTATTGGTTCCACGGGAAAAGAGACAGGAAAATGTCGAAAGAAAGAGCAAATCTATAATCACTATTGGGGAAAATAACCCAAAAATCAAGGGCTGATGACAGTGGGTCAGCATATCATCAACACTAATAAAAGAGAAAAATGGTAATTGGCGTACGAGCTACCCTTTTCATTGGCTAATCAGGGCTATATGCAAATTAACTGCCAACTGAGATGGCAGTTAACTGCCAACAAGATGGCGGCTAATTTGCATATGTAGGCACAATGCAGGGAGGCGAAAGGGAAAGCAGGAAGAAGCCCCCTGCCACTGACAGTGATCGGAAACCCAGGGGGGAGCTAAGAGCTGGGGGGCAGGGCAAAGGCTGCCCTGGGGCCGCCTTTGCCCTGCCCCCCAGCCATGATCAGAGAATCAGGTGCCTTTTCCGCCCTGGCCAGTGATAGCAGGAAGTAGGGGTGGAGCCAGCGATGGGAGCTGGGCACGGTCGAAGCTGGCAGTCCCAGGAGCTAGGGGTCCCTTGCCTGGGCCTAAAGCGAAGCCCACGATCGTGGGGCCGCTGCAGCTGCGGGTCCCCGCTGCCCGGGCCGAACGCCTAGGCCAGAGGCATCAGGCCTGGGCAAGGGGCCGATCCTGCGATTGGAGGGTGATGGGGGTCAACGCCTGAGGGCTCCCAGTATGTGAGAGGGGGCAGGCTGGGCTGAGGGACACTCCCCCCCACACACACACCCAGTGCACGGGGATCAGCGGAGCCGCGAGGCCTCCCTGCACCGGCATCAGTGTGACAGGGGGCAGTGCCCAAATCCCCTGAACCCCCTGATCGCCCTGCGGCTCTGTGTGCGACAGGGGGCGGGGCCACAACCTCCCTATCCGCCCTGCTCTGTTCGGGACAGGGGAAGGCGCCCCAACCCCCTGATCAGCCCTGCTCTGTGCCTGATAGGGGGGAGCTGCCCAACCCCCTGATCGCTCTGCGGCTCTGTGTGTGACAGGGTGCAGTGCCCCAACCCCCTGATTGGCCCTGCTCTGTGTGTGACAGGGTGTGGTGCCCCAACCCCCTCCCCCCCCGCCCCCCCCCCCTAACGGGTCCTGCTCTGTGTGTGACGGGGTAGAGCCATAACCTCCCCTTCGGCCCTGCCCTGAGTGTGAGAGTGGCAGCGCCCCAACCCCTCTGATGGGCTCTGCTCTGTGAGTGACAGGGGCCAGCGCCCCAACCCCCTGATTGGCCCTGCTCTGTGCGTGACAGGGGGTTGCACTGCAACCTCCCCATCGACCCTGCCTTGAGTGTGACAGGGGGCGGTGCCCCAATCCCCCAATCGGCCCTACCCTGAGCGTGACTGAGGGTGGCATCGCAACCTCCTGATCCTCCCTGCTCTGTGCATGACATGGGGCGGTGCCCCAACTCCCCAAATGGCCCTGCTCTGAGCCCGACCAGGGGCTGCACCTAGGGATTGGGCCTGCCCTCTGCCACCCGGGAGCAGGCCTAAGCCAGCAGGTCGTTATCTCCCGAGGGTTCCCAGACTGGGAGAGGGCACAGGCCGGGCGGAGGGACCCCCCCTCCCTCCCTGAGTGCACAAATTTTTGTGCACCGGGCCTCTAGTCCTATATAATAAAAGGCTAATATGCAAATAGAATGAACGGTGTAACAACCAGAACAACCAAACAACCGAACAACTGGTTGCTGTGACATGTGCTGACCACCAGGGGGCATGTGCAGAACATGGCAGGTATTGGCCATGGCAGGATGGTGGAGCAGGTGAACAGGGGCGCCAGACCAAGGCAGGGCACTGGTTACTGTCATTGCAGCAAGCCTCTGGTGGTTACTGAAAATTCTTTGCTTCCGTGCACCACGGTCCCGCCCGGCACTCACATCTGCTGCCAGTGCTGGCCCCGCTTGCACCCACTGCCGGTGCCCGGCACCAGTCCCAATCACTTGGTGCCATCAGTGGATGCAAATGGCAGCTGCTGGCCCTGATCTCCCCTAAGGGCTTCTCCACCTCCTCCTGCTCCTGATGGGTGATCAGGGCAGCAGCCGCTGCTCACACCCACTGACAGCGCCGGCCCCACTCACACCCACTGCTGGTGCCAGCCCCAATCACTCCATGCTGTCAGCAGGTGCGCGCCAGGGCTGGTGCAGTCAGCATGTAGGAGTGACAGCAGTGGGAGCAGGGCTGCCAGCAGACAGGGGACCAGAGGCAATGGTGGGAGGGGTCAGGAGGGGGCGTGGAGGATGGGCCGACCTACCCCTGTGCCTACCACAGCCTTGCAGCCCATAGTTCCTGTCAAGGTGCACGAATCCATGCACTGGGTCCCTAGTTTTTGTATAAAAAGCCACATATGACATTTATTTTATACATTTATTTTTTAACCTAATTTGGGATCTAATCCAATGGGAATAAGTTTTCTTAACGGACTTTCATTCTCCTTATTAGAGAGAAATTATATTTTTAAAATCTACCTTAATTTTCCAAGAAATATTTAAATTTATATCATCAGGAATAATGATAAACATAATGGATATCTTTCTAAATAGAAGAAATAGTACCTAAAATTAATGTTCCAAAAAGTTACCCAGCAAAGCACTATTAACCAGGAAAAACTGAATAAAAAATCTATTTCTCTAGAACTTGGAACTGATATGAAATGAATTTAGTCAATGTAAAAGCACATCTACAAACCTGTGGCAGAAGAAGACATATTCATGGTTGGTTGTAGGATCACTGATTACAACATCGTCAAGAAACCAGCCATTTCCTATACACAAATTAAAAAAAAACAAAAAAAACAAACGTGGTGTGAGTATGTATGGTTCAGGTTTTACTTGAAGTTTTGAGAAAGAGGTTCTAGTTTCCAGACATATATAAAGGCTTTGGGAACCTTTAAGCTTTCATACTTCAAATAAAGCAAGACATAAGAGAAGTAAGCTTGAAAAAGCATCTAAAACTGTTTCTTACCCATGTAACAAAAACACAGTATATTTCAAGGCCTCATGTTTCGTTACCTACTTCAATGTTTTTCCTAACAGTTAAAAATAGAACAATTCTGCAACTGCTCTTGATTTCATAAACTGCATTTATAATCCTGGACCTGGCATCTCCCAAAGAATATATATCTGAACTATTTCCAAAATACGTTTGTGGATGAAAAGGGGCCACATGCTAACCTGGCTAGCTCAGGGAGGGCCTGTGCGGTGGCCTTGCGAACTCAGAGACCTAAAGTAACCACAACAGATGGGCTGAAATTAAAACTTTTTAACTAAAAGCAAATCATGGCTCTTAGTCATGTCCTAGACCGACATCTTCCCTGACAAAGGTCAATCATTACCTTAACTGAGCCTGTCTATTGTCTTTCTGCATCTATAACATATCTTTGGATGTCAAAGTAATTTTCCTTTCTCCAGACCCCTCAAAGCATGGGTACTGCTCTGCAAAGCTCACAAATACCCTTCATTAATTGTCAACCGTTAACTATCCTGTACCTACCTATTGTAAAAGAAGCATGTGTCTATCATTTTACTTTTTATCCAATCCCAGAGGCTTCCCCACTTTGCTTCCTCCCATCTCCCTAATCTGTCACCAATGGATTTCATGTAACCCACATACATTTCATCTTTGGATTGTAATGTATAAAATCAGGGGCAAAACTGCCATTTTCCGGAGCATTCTCTCAATTTGTTGAGATTTTGCTTCCTGGCCATTGTCAACAGTTTGGCTCAAATAAACTCACAAAAAATTCTTCACAGGTTTGAATGATTCTTACATTGACAAAACTCTCAGCAAAGTGGGAATAGAGAGATCATATCTCAACAAGATAAAGGCCATATATGAAAAACCTACAGCCAACATCATACTCCATGGGCCAAAACTAACATGTTTCCCTGAAAGACAGGAACATCACTCTTATTCAACATAGTACTGGCAGTCTTAGTCACAACCATCAGACAAGAAGAAAAAATAACAGGCATACAAATTGAAAGGAGGAAGTAAAACTGTCACTGTCTGTAGAGGACATGACTTTGTACATGGAAAACCCTGAAGATGCCACCATGTGGGCTCTTCTTCCTGTCTCTCCTGCTCTGGGGTTGGGATCCCAGAGTGGAGTTGAGACCCCACACTCCCAAGGGGAGGGACCTTTGCAGCAGATGTCACAGGGGCTGAGGGCTGCCACAGCTTTTCGAGGGGTGCTGCCCCTCTCTGGACTCCCCTCCTCTTACTAGTCTCTACATGGTTTCTTCAGTGGTCCTTATATATAATATGTCAATCAGCTGCACTTCACCTGGTTTTTCAAGTTGATCGTGAAGTATTTTAGCTGTAAATCTGGTCCCTGGCTGGGAGGAAGGAACCTCAGTCTCCAGCTATGCTGCAGACATTCTGGAGACTCTGAGAACTTTGTTCTTAACATTTTGAAAATTATACATTGATACTTTCAAGAAAAAGTTTATTTTTTATCATTTTTGTGGTATATGCACATTAATACTCTTGCCTTTTGTTAAAGGATTTTGTTTATCTTATATGGGTATTTCATACACTAGAAGAAAATTACTTCATTGGGAAGAAGTGGGTCACCTCTCAGCACTGATGGGAAAACTGAGGAAGAAGCAGACACAAATGGCAGCAGAAAATACAGCTGAGACCTTGCTGCCAGGACAGTCTCCCTGACGTGCCACTCTTGGCACTAGAGCTTGTGCTTCATGGACTGTCACTGCTGCTGTAACCACCAGTAGCATGCTGAGATGTTTCCACTGCCATAGCATTTAATCCAAAACTCCCCCAATATTTATGCATCACATTTCCTAGCATTCTAGGCAGAACAGCTACTTAGTCAAGCCTATCTTATTTAAAGAATATCTGGGGACACTATTTTAATTTCAGTCAATACTTATACATCAGCCTATTAAAAGTTTTCTATAATTATTCTCTAAATTTGTACAGAGTTTCATATGATTATTATGGAAGCAGACCTATGGAAGACTCTTACCTGGGCCAAGCCCATCGTGTCCTATGACAATTTTGTATAAATCCCCAAGGTGCACAGCTTCTAGGAAGAAGGTGTCAGTCTACAACAAATCAAACAAGTATACTTAGATCTAGACTATGAGTCTGATTTCTAACAAGAGTATAAATTTAGATATAGTAAAAATTGTGAAAAGAATTAGGTTCATTCAGTAAATATTCAAATATGTTTAAAATAAAACAATAATATTAACTTATAGAATGTGATAAACAATTTTCTAATATACCCTACTCCTTTTCACTACCAATTTTTCATTACAAAAGCATACATTGGGTCTCCCTACAGACATATTTTTCAAAGCACGTTGAGATTGGTAAGAAAGGTGGAGGTGCGGACCGGGCTGGTCCGACATCCACCTGTGCTGTTTTTCTAATCAGGAGGGAGATCGTCTCTGTGGAGGCCACCCGTGAGGAGCAAGGGGTCCCAGCACCACACCAGACCCCCAGCCCAGAGTCCCAGAGTTGGGAAGAGAAGCCCCTTATTGTCTATTGGCTGTAAAAAGTCACTAGCTGTTCTCTGGGACTCTTTCCCTCTTTTGTCTCTTTGCTGCACTAGAACTTACTTCAGGATCACTGAGCCTCTGTCTCACTAAAAACCTATTCAATGATGTTTGGTTTGGCCTACATTTTAACACTTGCCTGAAGCGAAACACTGCATTGTCACTGAACAGTCTGCTAGTTCTTTGTCAGGGTGATATTTCTCAATAAATATTCACAGCACAATTTCCTGAGATAACAACATGAGGTTTAGCAGTAAACTGACTCATACTTGTGCATTCTCTCCTTTGTTATCTGAGAGACACGTGATTGATCATACAGGTATCAATATGAAAGGGTTGCTGGGTCAAGAACTGAAGTTCTGTGAGACATACGAGACATTTTTTCCGTAAACAACTTGATTGAGAACCAAACTGTTCAAGATGGGAGACATTTGAGAACTGAGGTTTGACTGCATACTTAACACTACTGAACTGTGCACTTGCAATAGTTAAGCTGGTACATTTTATTTTATGTGTTCTTACCAGAAGTTTTTTTAAACCAGACAAAGGACTTTTCATCACTTACTTGTCCTCTTAAAAAACTGATGGAGCTCTTCGGTCGAAATAGTTGTCTGGATCCTGTATCTCCCTTTTTCCCATAGATTGATATGTAGACGTTTGCTACTGTCCCAGCATTCCAAAGCTCGCCTGTTGCCACATGCACTTCATATACTGTCACTGATAACAAAAGAAAAATAAGCTTCTTATGCCAAGCATTACATTTATGATAGAAAAATTATAATACATATACATATATATGATCAAGAGTTCCAGTTTCAGTTAAGATAGAGTGACACACTCCACCCAGTCTCTCCCACTGAATACAGCTATAAAATCTTGACAGAATGCATGGAACAGCTATATGAAGACTTTGAAAATAAAGAGTAGCATGGAGATTGGCGAAGAAGACCAGTATTTAAAGTACCAAGATGTGGCAGTGATTTTACCATTTTTTTTTTTCTTTTTCACCCTCTGTCATCTCCCACCTGGTAGCAGACACAGGCAGAAACTGCCACAGGAACCATTGCTGGGGTAGGAAAATCTGAACTGTAATTAACAACTGTTGGAGGCTCATTGCTGACAAGTCTGAGTGTTTAAAACTCCAGGGGCACCCAGTCATACTTTTGTGAGTTTTGTCTCCAGGAGATCAACTAGATTCTGACAGTAAATATCAGAGAAAATTTTCCTCCTGTTTCTTTCCTTAGGAAGAGGAGAAAGGGGAGCAATCTGACATATACCAGAACATTCTGTTCTTAATAAGGACTGTCCTCAGGAGAAATGAGTTATTTATTATAATGTGTTCGTTACAATTAAAAACAAATTTAAAAAATACCTTGCACAGCCTGAGAGAGCCCACTTTTTCCCTGGTTTTCTTAGCAACCCTTATTGTCTTCAGGAAAATAATTCCATAATTAAAACATATTTTTCAGGTTAACCAGGCAAACACTTTTAGACTTCCTTTTACCTTAAATGACAAATACTATTCTACTTCTTTATAGACTCAAAAGTATACAATATGGGGGGGGGGGGGAGAGAAAGACACTGATTCAACCTTTCCTTACTGTATATATAATGACATCATTTCATACACAGCACCAATCTCTGCTAGAATTTTGGGCAAAAATATGGCTGTCAGCCATCATTTGCTACATCTACCACTGACCTAGATAACTAAAGGCCTACCAAATTTATAAATAGCACATGAGATGGTATAGATAGCACATGAGAGATACCACTTGAGAAGTTTCTCCAAGCCAAGAGGAAAAACTAAAAATAATTAAAACAATTTTTTTTCATTAATCAACCATTGTACCAAGTACTATAGGGAAGACAATGGAAATCATTAAGTATTTGTAGAATATGCCTTCTTTTGATCAGAATTATACAATTAAAATGAAAGAAGCAAAAAGTAACCTCTGCATCATTACTAACAGTGGATAGGAACAGGGAACCTAGCTAATACCTCTTAGGGAAGAGAATGGGCTGATGAGAAAGAATGTTGAGAAGAATACTTAGGAGTGATGAGAACAGTGCTCATACATAGCCTTCACTTTGTAGCAACTGGAACTATTCATATCACTTCAAAAATATTTTAACTTCAGCAACTTAACAGTTTAATGCACCTTATTTAAAAACCACAAAGGAATCATCAGTATCTGCAAATGTTTTACCAACCTATGTTCCCTAAAAACGATACCCGTGTACCTAAGCATAACATTAGATCTATGGCATTGTGTAGCTCTTGCTAATCTTCACATAATATTCATTATCATTTCTTTCTTTAGAAAACAAAGATATATTTTTAGTAGAAAATATTCTAGATTGGAGAAAAATCTGTTTTTTTTTCAATTTCCCATTTAATAATTCTCATTTACCCTTTTCCTATTCTTTTCTAAAGTAGAGACCAGCAGACACAACAGCAAATAGCTGCCATAGACAATCACCCTGAATCCTTGTGGCAGTCGAGCTGTGATAGTCTAACCCTGAGCAGAGCCTACTTCTCAGCCACATATACACAAGCCTTGAACACACCTTTGCCTTTGATCAAATGCTTACAAAGTCATTGAGCAGTTCTGTTTTCATTTCCTAATCAAATAGATAAATTTTCAAAAATAAGGCAGAACCTGGTGGGAAAAGCATACATTGAGTTGCATTTCTTAGTCCTGGAATAAATTCATTGGACATTCAATTTCTCATGACGCTCTTACAATTCATTTTCTTGTTTTGATTAAGAGGCATTTCAGCTGACCTTCCTACAAGATTAACTGTTGAGAAGAAACCTATTTCTGACTGCCAGTATATGAAACAACTAAAAAATATACCACCAGCAGAGATAAGAAATTAGCAATTCCTTATTCATTCATTCATTTATTCATTTACTCAACATGGATTTATCAAGTCCCCTGTCCTTCAGCAGTTACGGAAACAAGTGTTTTTTTGTGCTACCTGGAGTTGTATTTTTCCTACCTGGAAGAGTGGGTTGTCCTCTGTTTAAAACAGGAAATTCTCGACAGATTTCCCCATCCTCTTGATCTCGTGCCAACCATCGTTGTACAGGTATATAAAACTTTTTTCCAGAATTCATGTCCCACAATTGTATCTACAAAAGCAACAATATTACTTGTAAAAATATTTAAAAATACATTTTTATTTTAAAGTGATTTTTATAAAATATTAGCATGAGCTCAGATTTCATGCACTACAGATTCGAACTGGTAGTTACTTCTCTGGGGTCTTAGCAATGAATGAAATTCAAGCAATAATTATTTATTTGAGCACCTATTATACCATACTATATCTAATCATTTATCCTGTAGTTAATCAAAGATGTTAATAAATGTCCAAAATCATCAAAAAGTAGAAATTGTTTTCTAATTCTAAAATCTAGCATTTCATAGTAGCGTACTATTATTGTTGTTGTTATCTGTTAAATTAATCTTTAAAATGTCTCAGATTTTCTACTTAATGTGTTTAAGAAATCATGTTGTTATAAAGGTAGATTTTCAAGGCCTAAACTAATTCTGTGGGTCTTGGTAAGGCACAGAAATTTACATTAATAAATTTACGTGAGGTGTGATTATGGCGTAATCATTCTTTTAGAAAGGCTCTCAAAGAACCACACAGAATTTCCATTGGCTTGCAAAGCTGCTACTGCTGCCACTAGTGTTTGATTTGATTATTTTAATTAAAGCTTAAGAAGATTATTTGAGAAATACACAAAATAAATCACTAATTGAAACTTTTTTTTGTACTCTTCCTTATCTATACATGAAAGAATCAAGATTAAGGTCCTAAGAGCAATGTGAATATTTTATGTGCTGTGAAAATATTGTACCATTATTGCTATAATGGACTGTCTTTTAATTCAAGTCCCTTCAAGTTAGAAACACAAGTTGGCTTACTTAAAATTTTAAATTTCAAGCTTCTAAACTCTATTATAAGAATCGAACAGAAAATTCCCAGCCAATTATCTAGCATCTTAATTTGAAATAATGAGTAAATTATATACAGGTTTTATGCACTCAGAATAAAACTTTGAATCAAGAATATCTCTCTTCTTCATTGGTACTCAAAGACAGGTGAGGTAAACCTCAGGCAAACAAGTTACCTTGTAGTGAGAAAGAACTTGCCATAGAAAGACAATAGGAATTTTCAGCAGCCTGATTTTTTTGTCTTTCCTGTGCGATGTTATACAAACTTTTTCAGATAACGTAACCACTGTATTAGCATTCCAGCTTCAAAATGGATATAATATTGTTTATTGGTTATAAATCAAATGAGATGGCAGGGGGATTGATGATCATTTTCATAAGTTAGTTAATTAGGAAAGAAAATAAAAATATATTATTACATATGATCACTTATTAATTTGAATATCATCCTTTAAAAGCTCTATATAGTATAAAAGAGAGAATTATTTTATACTGAAGCCAGACAGTAATTTTGAATTTTGAAATCAAATTTCAACTCTCTGTATTTTCTTTTATGAGTTTCATTTTTTTTATTCTGCCTCAAGATTTTTCATGACTTGATGCAAAAAAGGTGGCATTATTAATGACTATATATTTCCAATAATGGATTAAAAAATATGTTCATCTTACATAATTTTTCATTTATTTTTCTCACATTATAAAACTACTGAACAAGTTTGCCAAGAATATCAGGAGTTTGACTAGATGTTCTTTGCATTTTAAGAACTTGTTTAGTTAAAGATCATTTGTTTTTGAAATGACAAGAGATAGAAATACACCATATATAAAAATTAATGACAAGCTGTATGATTTCCAGTTCTCAAGATTTGCATTTATTGGCAATCATGCTAATAAGTAAAATTTTTAAAGTAAAATGTAAATGGGTTCTTTGTTGTTTTCTGTGGGGACTTTTGCTCTTAAAAGTATTCAGGGGGCATTATCTGGATTAGCATAAGCAGACTAAATTTGAAAGCTGGAAGTCAAGGTCTAATAGATTATTATTTCATCGACATTAATGTTCTAATTTTACAACTCTACTGAAGCAGACAACATCCACCTAGTTACTAATGCAACAATGTCAAAAAGCAGTGTGAGTTATTCCAGAGTCCCAAGTATTTTCTTCTCTTTGCAAAGAAATAAGAGGATTTATTAGTTGAGGTGCTTCCCTTAATTAATTAGGGATTAAATTACTAACAAGGGCATGTGATACTACCACCTTAAGGATTACACTGACTAAAAAGGTCCAGGTTTGACTCCATCAACTCATAATAGGGATGAAATGTTCCCTTGAGGTTTGATTCCTGAATAGAATTTGCAAAGTCTTTGAAAAGGATAGGAGTGTTGATATGTCTTTACCTGTTTACAGTGCCAAGAAGGGGAGATTCCAGAGTTTGTATGACCAATACGAATTTTAAAAAGTGTACCAATGTCTCCAACCGTGATCTACAAAGTAATCATGAGAACATCTTTCAATGCAATTTTACAAAATCCCATTAAAAACAGCTACTCTTAGGGCATTATACATTGATAAAGGGGTCAATCCATCAAGAAGATATAAGAATTATAAACATGTATGAACCTAATGACAGAGCATCAAAATGTATGAGGCAAAAATTGACCAAACTAAATGGAGAAATAGTCTACAATTATAGTTAGAGACTTCAGAATCCCACTTTGAATAATGGATAGAACTAGATAGGAGATCAATAAGGAAAAAGAGGACTTGAACAACATCAACTAAGTCTAACAGACATGTATAGAACATTCCACTCAACAACAGCAGAATATAGTTTCTCAAGTGTACATGCAACATTCTCCAGATAAACTATATGTTATGTCACAAGAACAAGTTTTGAAAATTAAAAATAACTGAAATCATCTATCTTTTCTAATTACAATGGAATGAAACTAAAAATCAATACAAGAAGAAAAACTGAAAAATCCACACAAATGGTGAAAATGAACATACTTTTAAGTAACCCATAAATCAAAAAAAAATGCAAGAGATATTTTTAAGTACCCTGTGATAATTTTTTTAAAAATACAAAAACAGAGGGAATTCAATAAAAACATAACTCAGAGGGGAATTTTAGATGTAATTCCATAAAATTTGAATGTACTTTTTGAACCCTGAGAACAAAGACACCTACTAAGAAGGGCTGCTGGTGGAAAACTGAGCTCAAATTTAAAAACAGAGCCTAGCAGCCACTTCTACACAGGGGGTCTCTCATATAAGCTGCACTTCAGGGTGAAATCCGCATTGAACTGCCTGACTCTGCATTAAACTGCCTTACTCTGCACTGACCTGCCTACCTACATGCTGTTTCTGCCATCTGAGCCAACCCTTATAAAGGAGTTCCTGGAAGCCTATTTTAACCAATAGGGCTAAGGCTTTCCCTATCCCTTTAGAGCTAAATAGCTCCAACCAACCAGAGCAGCTCGACTCTGACCAATCAGGACAGTGTCTTTTGGACCAATCAAACTGTGAGGATTTGGAGTCCTCATTTGCATGAGGACAGATCAATCAAAAACCAGGGGCAGGGACTTCTCTATCTCTACCCAGTTCAAAACAGTCCCTCTATGCATCCATTCATTCAACAGATATTATTAAACATATATAAAGTGCAAGGTGCTTGACTCATTTCAAGTCTTGCCTTTCATACTAATCTTTCTGACTTTAGTTTAACAACATAATACTAGTCTCCCCTGCTACCTGTTTCTTTGATACCTGTTTCTCTTTGCCTCCTGTTTCTCCCTTGCTCTTGATCTCAATATGCCTAGCTATGAATTAATAACTTGATGACAGCTTTGTTGCCCTCCTTTATTTGACAATTTTACTTTTCTCTTTTTTATCATGACTGAGAGTCTTGTCTGTTAAAGCCTCAGCCAGAAAGGCATAAGCTCTTGCTCTTGACCACAAGCATAAAAACAATAAATGTGGGCTACCTAGTATTTTCTTGTTGTATTGCAGTTTTATTTGTGTTTAATATGCTTAAGCATGATTGAGCAAAACTGCCATGAATTATTTTTGATTGATTGCCTACAGGACACATGTAGTCATAATGGAATGTGCCAAATTCAATAGATTGCATTCATTCCAAAGTACTAACTGTATCAGTTATATCATCAAGTTTTACTTGATTTTATTACTTACAGTAAATATGTCTTCATAGCCATCCTGAAATCGAGCTCCATCTGTTCCATAAAGATATATGGGGGCTGAGCTTCTTCGCTGTCCATATAGTATAATATAAACCTGTGAGCTGGTTCCTGCATTTGGCAAGTCACTGGTGGTTATGGAAACTTTCCAGTTACCACCTACAGCAGCACAAATAACACACAGCGTTACAGCAACTTATAAAATGGAAGACTCAGAAGAGCAGGTCATCATAACCTAGGAGAGTTCAGGACAGACATAATTCACTCTTCTCCACCTCCTCTGGAAAAGTCTATAATACAGAGTTAGACTGTTGTTTAAATACTCAATAATATTACTATGTCCTACAATATGACTCTGGGAATATTTCCTAAAGGATCTTTAATAATAGAGTAAGAAGCCGAAACTGGTTTGGCTCAGTGGATAGAGCGTCGGCTTGCAGACTGAAAGGTCCCAGGTTCGATTCCGGTCAAGAGCATGTACCTGGGTTGCAGGCACATCCCCAGTAGGAGATGTGCAGGAGGCAGCTGATCAATGTTCCTCTCTCATCGATGTTTCTAACTCTCTCCCTTCCTCTCTATAAAAAATCAATAAAATATATTTTTTTTAAAAAAAGTGAATCATCGGACAATATTTAAAAAAATAATAATAATAATAGAGTAAGAAAGAGACCATTATCCTGTCATTGTTAGTTGGTCATCCTGGATTCCAAGATACTCACTAATATAACTTCTCTTAAGTTTTTGAAAGCATTTTGACAAAATATCAACAATATTCTTAGCTCTGACATGTAATTGTGCATTCAGAATTACACCTCTCAAGATCATTTGAGTTCAGATATTTATTTTCCAAATCAAAATAAAATATCCAAAAATTTACATAAGCATAAAAACTGGAATCAGAGATGTTAGAAGGCATTCGAGGAGTCATCTGTTACCATTTATTCACTTATTGTTTTAAGTACCCTTAATTAACATATGAAGTAACTGAGTTCAAAACATGTTAAGTAAATGTATCATCAATCAACAAATAAAAACAGTGCTGGAGGGGAGCGGAGGCAAGATGGCTGCAGTCTCAGGACGTTCCTTCCGCTTGCACCCAGCACCGGAGCAGACTTGTGGCCAAACTGCAGAAGATTCAACTTAAAAAATAGCTGATCTGAAATACTGTGAGAGGGCAGCACCGAGAAGATGGAGTCGGTGAAGCCAGAGGGAAGGCACAGCAGTGCAGCCCCCTACCCCTGAGAGAATGGGTCTCAGCCCCACACAGGGGTCCCCAAAAGAGAGCAGCAGAGAAGGGAAGGGGAGCCCACATAGCATCGGGCAGTGGGAATCAGTGTTGATTTGGTCCATGTGGGAGACTCAGACCACACTATCCTTCTGATCTGGACAACATGCCAGTACAGGCCCACTCTCTGTTTTCAGTTCTTAATGCCCTCAAACTAGTTGGCCAGCTGTCTGCAGATGTCTGCAGCTGTCTGCCAATTAGGCAGTCATTGTAGACACTATTCCTATCCCACTCAAGAGCACACAAGGTTAAATCAGTCCTATCAAAACATTCCATATCACCCCACATATGTCATATCAACCAGATATACGTCATGTTAAGCCAATTTATTGACCAGGTCAAGGCTTACATTATAATTATGTGTGGTGGACAGCCAAACAGGGCATATCCAACTGAGATCAATAGTAGCCTCCTGAAGAAATAGAGCACCAGACTGAATCCACATAATGCTATTCTACACCAGACATTCTGGGAAGGAGAGAGACAAAGATAAGTTCTATGAAACATATGACAGAGTTCAATGTACACATTGGTGTATACCAGGGGGCCTCAAACTACGGCCCGCGGGCCACATGCAAATACAAATATTGTATTTGTTCCCATTTTGGTTTTTTTACTTCAAAATAAGATATGTGCAGTGTGCACAGGAATTTATTCATAGTTTTTTTTAAAACTATAGTCTGGCCCTCCAACGGTCTGAGGGACAGTGAACTGGCTCCCTGTTTAAAAAGTTTGAGGACCCCTGGTGTATACAAAGGGTTAACAAGAAGAAAGTAAGCAAAAGCACAAAAGTACATATCTAGAGAGTTTTCTGTTGATGCAAGTCATTCTTTACATAATAACTTTATCTTTTGACTGAGAATTCCCACTAATAGTTGTATACTTGAATGTGAGTCTAAAAGAATTCCCTATATCATATAAATGACAGGGAATTATTATTTTAGATTTTCTATAATACATTACTAAGACCAAATGGGATATATTACATGAATATATAGTATTTAAGGTTACTTATTTCTCAGTAGCCATTATCATCCTAATATAATGCGTGGAATTCCTGTGATGCACAAGTCATGTTTCTCAATGAATCTAACATCCTATTTTAACTAACTTGTTTATATTGATTCATCTGAACTTTAAGCAGTTTATTTAGATAGTAGCCAGTAGATTCCAGCCACTCATCAATATAAGTCTTACAAGAGAGATATCACTGTGATGGTGGTATAGGAGACCCCAGTCACCATCCCCCCAACAGAGATCAACAATTAGACAGATAGCCATGAGCAAAAAAAGCTCTTGGAGAGCTCAGGAGTCCACTAAGGAAACTTCAGCAAGAGAGTGGAACAAAACCCCTGAGAACAGACACACAAAAAAGGGAAGAAGAACAGCTTCATTTGCCCTACATCATTTCATCACCCTGCCCAGCACAGCTCGGCACCAAGGGGGGACTCCCCAGCTAAAAAGAGTTCCCCTCACTGGGAATGGGAAAGAGGGGTGAACAAACAACTGTCTCAGCCTTTCGGGGAACCACATGAAAGACCCACTTCAGGTTCACCCCACCCAGAGACCGGCAAAGCTGAATCGTACAGAGAGGTCCAGACGAGCAGGGGTTCCCAGTATAAACCACACAGCAGGAACAGCCCTGGTTCCAAGTGACGTGCTCTCAGAGGACCCCAACAGTTCTCACCACTAAAAAAAACAATAGTCAGCACAGCAGCCACAGTTCCCCAGCTGATTTCACCAGTTTTTACCACACAGGTATTCAAATTCAAAGATACCAGCCACCGGATTCCCATCCCACTCCCTCCTACCCACACCTGCTGGAGGCTGGGATTCACACCAGCAGCTCATGCCTAGCTTTCTGAGGCTGCATGAGTGCAAGATGCCACCTAGACCCGTGAAGCTAACTCTCACCACTGTGTCCCCTCAAGGCCAATGCCTCTGGCTTTGCACTTGCACTCTAACTGCCTACTATAGCACCAACCTCTACTGCCCTGTATGCACCCATGGTGAGATCCTGTAGCCATGGTACACTGTTGGTGGGAATGTAAATTGGTAGCACCATTATGGAACACAGTATGGAGGATCCTCAAAATATTGAAAATAGAACTGCCATATGTGCAGCAATCTCATTTCTGGGTATGTATGCAAAAGAGATGGAAGCATCGTCTCAAAAAGATATCTGCACTCCCATGGTGTTCATTCCAGCATTATTCACAACAGCCAAGACATGGAAACAACCTAAGTGTTAATCAACAAATAAAGAAAATGTGATATGTATGTTTGTATATAATTGTAATGGAATATTATTCAACCATAAAAAAAAGGAGATCCTGCCATTTGTAACAACTTGGATGGACCTTGAGGGCAATGTGTTAAATGAAATAAACCAGAAGATAAATTATCTCACTTATAGGTGGAATCTACAAACATCAAACTCATAGAGACAGAGAGTATAGTGGTGGTTGCCAGGAGTTGAAGAGTGGGTGAAATGGAGAGATGTTGGTCAAAGGGTAAAACTTTCAGTGATAAGATAAAATAATTCTGAAATCTTATACACAGCATGGTTGGCCATAGTTAACAATACTATATTGTATACTTAAAAGTTGTTATCGAAGTATATTATGTTCTAACCATACCAACAAAACAGTAATTATGTGAGATGAAAGATTTATTACCTAACCTTATTGTGAAAAACATTTCCTATTATGTGTGTATCAGATGATCACCTTGTACACCTTAAACTTAAACAATGCTATATGCCACTTATAGCTCAATAAAGCTGGGGGGGAGGTGGGACTAATCTTGCAAAAGGTAAGAACTATTCTCAAGAAAAAAAGCAGTTACATGACTGATTTTTTTTTTTTACTCCATCCACCTTTATTGTTTTTGTTGTTGCTGTTATTGTTATGGTAATCTCTGTGTATGAATCAGAATATAAAAATTGATAATAAATTGAAAATATGTATGCATAGAAAAAAGGCTGCTAATGTTCATGCCCTTTGAGAAGAATTCTAATCATTAACACCTATCACTACATATTGCCTTAAAATCTATGCTGGGGATTGTTTACTGCTTATTTCCAGAATTACAGAATGAACAGATCTGCCTTAAACCATCAAATATACCAAGACTCCCTCTTAGAGGTTTTGTTGTTTATTGTTTAATTTTCAAAAAAATTTCTAGTCATAAACTGTGTGCTACTTTTCTGTGTAGAAAAATTATGAAACACCTTGAAATGGACCAAAAAAATTACTGAAATGCCTTATCAAGTAGTCTCAGGGATATATGCCTTCCATTATCTTAATTATCTTACAATCCTGCAAACTGTAAAAAAAAAAAATAGTAATGTAAATTACTCTTATCCATAGAAATATAAATTAGTTGTGTCCAATGGAATGCAATTAATTACTGTCCTAGACAGACCCATATTCATTTTGGCATTCTTTTTCTCACTATTTTTGTGTGATACTTTAAATTCTTCTTTGAGTCCACTGTAATATATTACTGGTTCCCTAGTTAATGAGTTAAATAAAATACTTGGCATGTGTTTATATTATATCCTGTATGGAGAAAGTATTCTACTTTACATTATAATAATTTTGATTTATTATGCTACTCTGGGCAGTTACAAAACCCCATTTAGCCTCAATAAACAGGGAATACAAAGTATTTTTATGTTTTTAAAGTAGAGATGTTTACAGCATATCCACAAAGCTCTGGGCTATTTGTGAGGATGAAATAGTACAGGCGACATCGCAGGCACAGTTCCAGACGACTGCAAAAAAATGAATGATAATAGAGTCACACAAATTTTTGGTTTCCCAGTGCATATAACAGTTTTGTTTACACTATGCTGTAGTCTAGTGTGTAATAGCATTATGTCTTTAAAAAAACAATGTACATACTTTAATTAGAAAATACCTTATTGCTAAAAAATGCTGACCATCATCTGAACCTGTTGGGAAAATGATGCTGATAGACAAACCTTCAATTGATCTAAAATGTATCCACAAAGCACAATAAAACGAGGTATGCCTATACAGATACAGAAGGAAAAGTGCTTCTTTCTTGGGTCCCATGAGCCTCAGTCTCCTCTAACTACGCTAGAGATACTATTGTCCATCTGAGGGGTTTATTGTGAGGACTAAGACAGTATACATATAGCACCTAGCATAATTTTGGCACCAAGCAGGACTCAAAATGTTAGTCACCTTTACTTTTATAAAGGGTCATAGGAATAGATGTTGAAATTATATCTATTTTATGTATCTGAATACCCATGAGAGCGAAATAATTCTTGATTAGACAAACACCAACTTTTTAAAAGCATATCAAAGACACTAGTACTAATGGCTTTAAAAAGAACAGCTCAAATATATTCAGCACTATGTGGCAAGCTCCTTGCTAAAAGCTTTAAAATCATTCTCTCGAGTGAACCGCTCCCAGTAACCTTATAAAGGTAGCTCCTCATAAGGATGTTAAAGTGGCCCTATGTTATAGATGAGAAAACTAACCGAATGAGTATTACAAACACGCAAAGTGGCGTGGAGACCTCAAATTTAACCTTGAATGGGGGCCATGTTTTGTGTCACTGAAAGGTTTAGGAGGTAAAACACCTGAAAGCTTCATGTGAAAATAACCCCTCCCCCACTAAGCCAATCACTCATTAACTTAATTGCAACTTAAGTTAGGATTTCTGGTTTCTCCCATTATTCCCAAATTCAGCTTTCCTGGGGATCAACTCTGAGGATTCTTAATAGCTGGCATTTTTCTCCTTATTCCCTTTTGAACGCTAGCTCCTGGCTACTAACAGCATATTTCCATTATTTGTTAACACCGCTATACCTTCTGGGTTTAAGACTTAGGGATGCCTGCACAACTGGGTCCTCTGCTTTCTCTGAAGCAGAAGCAAGCAGCCCTGGGATGGCCCCAATGACTGAGGCACTCCCTTCAGTCCTGCAGGCCTCCTTCTGGGGGAGCCTGTGCTCTGGCCACACAGCACAGCTGACACCTGGTGGGCATGAACTGTAATTGCACCCCTCCATTTGAGGACCCAAGATCCTGAAATCCTCTATATTCCCCTGAACACAATAAATAGGCTAGCATCGCTTCCTCAGCCCTGAGGCACTACATCTCTAAAGCAAAAACCAGGTCTGTGTGACATTCTTAAATTTCCTCTAACGTTTCATTTAGTCTTCTGAATTTCACAATGTTACAAGATTTTTAAATAATATAATCATTGTGAAAATTCAAAAAACAAAACAAAAACCACACAGCTTTTGAATGTTTAAAAGAAAAAAATCACTTCCACAGACATTTTTAAGGTGATTGAAATATTGCTTCATAAAATACAAGAAACTTAGATCTACCCCTCAGCATCTTTGCATATCCTTCTACATGTATGTATCCAAAGTTAATAAGACGTAAAGAAAAAGCATTCAAAAGCACTTCTTGTCCAATCAACACACATTCACTAGGTGCTTACTATGTTCTAAGAAATATGCTAGATCTGGGATATAACCATAAGATGTGGCTGAACTTCAATACATACGAACATTATTTTAAATAAAAAGTACATTACATGGTCATCATTCCCAACTTCTTTTTCCCAATATCATCTGGGCTACCTAGGCCATTGTTTGATGTAGTAGTACTAAAAACCATATGCTACCATGCCAAATTTTCTAAAAACTCCTGGTTTTTATGAGCGATTTCCCCAATCTTCTTGATACATCTACATAACACATTCTTTCCAAGTTAAAGACAAAATTAATTTCCTAGTCTCTCTGCTCCAGGAAATGTACTACATAATTTTTTATTCATTTTATCCCATCTACCTCATATAAAGAATAAAGATGCAGCAAAAACAGCATGTTTTCAAGAATGAATGACTGGGTTCTAATCCCGACATGATGCCTACTGTGCACCCTGACAGAAGTACTCTGGCTCCCTGCTTCTAGGTTGTCTCATCTGCAAAAAGGTAGTATCAAAGCCAACAGTGCCTTTACAAGGAAAGATTACATATAATAAATCTGTAAGACTATCATAGTCCCTGGTAAACAGTAGACACAAAATTAATGTTAACTCTTCTCCCCTATTATTTCTCCACAATTTCACCAAAAGTACTCATTGCTCAATATAGAAGCTTATATAACATTAAGCTTTCACCTTTCAATTAGAAGTGTGTATCACAATGTAGAAAAACCATACTCTATGTAGAGGCAGTCTTCATCTGGTGAAATAAATAGCAACTCATAATTTTTTTATGGATTTATTACTCATGTTCAACTGACCAAAGGTATTCTCCATAAAATCAATTACCTTTTAGTTTCTTAATACCAAATTTGTTATTTTAGCACCTCTACATGTGACTCCACAAAACATTAATCATTCTACTTTGAGTCAGTTCCAGACAAGAGACACAACTTCAACATTTTATAAGACTCATTTCTATACCATCATATAGTGAGGAAGAAGAAGGGATCTTAAAAGGTTCCTGGATTAAGTCCCAGGCAAAATATCATGATATTGAAAGCAGAGAATTTATGGTTCATAGTCTAGTTGAATTTATCCTCTGGGCAACATGTTTTTATTTATATATAATTTTTTATTAATGCAGGTTAACACAGAAAGAATTCTGTCAAGTTCCTCTTCACAGAAGTACTTTTCCAATTCTGAAAAGTTTAGTCACCTCTAAAATCACCTCTTTTCTTTTCCAAGTTAAATCATTCCAGTTCCTTCAATTTTTCTTCACAGAGTATGCCTTAAAATTTTCCATTTTGTATGACCTATTTGAATCTCTTGACATTTTACTAATATTTAAAAGAATATAATCTATAGGCAAAGTACTGGAGAGACAGCTTAGTAGTAGAACATCTTTTCCTAATCGTGAAGAAAAATGGTGAATCCTGTTCCACAGAAATGCTTACAAGTTCATTTAACAGATGTTCTGAGGAAACTAAATTCAACACATTTGGCACAAGAAATGTTAGAGATTGTTGTGGAGATCTTACAATCATACTTTTATCAAATCAGTAATAAATGAAGTGCTTTAAGGCTATGTCTAATCTATTTATTCACCAATACATTTTGCACTGAGTGACAACATTAAAAAAAGATATAATTCTTATACTTAGGGCATTTATAATATCCTAGGAGAAAAATCAAAGAGACAGGAAATAATACATTATCAGAAAGACACACATTTCTGAAATAATAGAATAGAAACTGAGTCTGAAAAATGAAGAACAGAGGAATGATATGTCAAATTGGATTATCATTTTGAAGAAGTAGGAAATTCTTGGAGGTTATCTAATCCATATCCATCCCATGTACACCATCTTATTACAAGGAAAAAAAAACTCATGATGCAGAAAAGCAGTGGTGATATTGAAATTGTAAGTCTTTCTGTTCCTGCTTTCAAAATTATTTAATTTAGTTGGGTTTCCTCTTCCCAAATGAAAAAAATTTCACCCTCAAAACCATAAAATATTTTTAATACATTTCTGTTGCTAATATTTAAGGATGTCTCAAGTAGACTTGAACAAACATTTCAAAGAAGAAATAATAGTTGATATTTTCTCTTATTACTTGGTTCAGATTTGTCCTTGAGCTCTGGAATCTGTTGTTTAATAAGTTGTTATTCTCATCAACTACTTCAAATATTTCATTTGTCTGATTGTTGGGACCTTGTGTATTTGAGTTCACATCACCCACAACTAACAGTAATGTGTGTAAGAAATTCACACAAAACCTTTTCTTTAAATATAATTGAAATTTGTTTAACTTATTTTCTTCCTCTAAGTCCAAGAAGTTAATTCTTTTTAATTTTCTTCTTTTACCCACCAAGTCAAATGTGCTATTGAAATAAAGTCGATCAAATATATCACCAATGGCTTTATCAATAAATGCCTTTCTACTACTTTCTTTCTTATTTCTGAACATGGTCTTGTTTGACTCTAGGAAACAGGGGTGTATTTTCATCCATAAATAGTTGTCCAAGGAATTTTCAATATCAGAATCTTTGCAATATGCAAATCCTCGGTCTTCCTCATTTATAGGTTGGATAATAACTGTTAGTATTGGGCAATGTTGACCACAAAGGGCATAGAGTTTATCCAAAGAGTCACCATCCTGAAGTGCACCATGAGTATTATTATTTCCAGGCAATGGCTGGTGTTTAATAGTATCATCAGAGGCAGGATGGACTTTGTTGGCAGCAGTAAAGACATGAGTGACAGAGGTGCATACTCTTTCTGACCTATGATTACCCTTCTCCTCTGCATGATGATTTCGTATTTTCTCCTTAGGACAAGTTTTATTTTGAACATCTAGCAAATCCTCCTGAAAATGCTCAGAGTCACTACAGTGAGGCATGTTAAAATAATTGCATTTCAGTTCAAGGGGTTGAGCCAGTTCCTCCAATTCTGAAGAGGAGAGTTCAGCCATGTTTGGGTTTGGGGCCAAATTTCCAAAGTGTGAGTATGGTATCTCATTACTATTCCCAAGTAGAGTATCCACTGATATAGTATCTACATTGCCACATATGCCAGGATTTTCAGGAGATGATACTCTTAGCAAATGATTTTCTTTCAGGAGCCACTTGCCCTTGTCAATCAGTACTCCTTCCTCTCTGTCCCTGAGGATTCTGTTATGATCATTTTGTTTTGTGCTATGTTCTACAATGTCTCCCCCATGATAATTGGCCTTCATGTCATTAAAGTCACATTTATCTTGTCTTCCCTCCTGAAATTTCTGCAACTTAGATGAACTTCTGGATACCTGTCCAGAAGAGCCAAATGACTGACCTTCAGAATCAGAAAGACCTGCTTTTCTAGCACACTGAAATTCCACAGAACTGTAAGGACAAACCTGAGATCTGTGCGGAGGCCCAGGGAAAAAAGATGGTTTAACAATCTCCACTTTACCATAAAGTTTTTCTATTGTTCTCTTAACAAGTCCTTTATTATATTCTTTCTCTTGAGCAATCTCCTCACCATTGTCATTGGAGCCATCACTGGATGTTTTCCATGGCTGATCATTCTCACTGTCTTGTGTATAGTCTGACCAATCAGAAGTCACTGTTCTCTTGAAGCCGTTTTTAAAATCAAGAGGGGACTCTGAACAACTTCCAATTTCCATGCTTTTCACCATCATTTTTACCCTCATATTAGTTTCTCCCTCATTGAGTTCCTTTTCAGGAGCAGAGCAAAATACTAAAGATGTTAGTGGTGCCATCCCTCTACTGTTTGCCTTACAAATTACACCATTCCTTCTTTCTTCTTCCACAATGTTCCTGCTAGAGACTTCTATTAACTCCAGATTTTTACTAGTCTCTAACTCTTTTTGGATCAATTCTTCAGTGGTTTGCTCTCCAGTATTTAACTTTCTATTAAAGATATCAATGTCCTGCTTTTCTAATTCTTCAAAGGATTCCAGTTCTGAAATGTGTCTTTCATTTGATGTTATGCTTTCGGTTATTGAACCCAATTCTTCAGAAGTCTTTGATTCTTCCTTATCAAAGGATGTATATAAATTTTTATCCTGAGACTTTTTAAATAAACAACCTCTAGATTCACCTAGAGCACTATGTTCCTTATCAAATTCTGGTTCAGTTGCATTTAGGGAAACACCATAATGGCCCAAATTGCTATTTTGGTGTGGCACCAATACATTAAAGCCATGTTTATACCCAGGGTCTGCCAAAATATTTAGGTCTTTCTTAACATCATCAACTCTTTCTACCTCTTCAGTGAATTCCAAATTATCAGTATATGTGATTTCTTTGAAATTTAAAAAGTCACTGGTATTGCAGACTTTGATGGGAATGTAGGCCCCATCAATTGGGCAAGCTGTCTCAAAAGTATGTTTTTCCTCATGAGCACAAACCTTATGGGAAGATACTGCATCAGTAAGTGAACAGACCTTTCCTGGGAAACAAGCCTGATTCATAGAGGTCTGATCCATGGTACAGCCATCACTATAGGAAAAAACGTCTCTGAGGTTACAAGTCTCTTTTGGAGGATAAATGTTACTCACAGTGCACACCTCACATGGAGAGTAAGTCACCTCTGAAAGACAAACTTCAGAAGCACAGTCCTCACTGGCATTTAAAGAGAAGATTTTCTGTGCTTTTTCATTTTCAATCCACTTAGAAACTCTCTGAATGTTAGGTGTCGAACAATTTGCAGCAAGACCTACTGGAACCATGTCTTGTCCCGTCTCAGTGAGTCCAAGGGGATTTGTAGTTGACTCCACTAAATTGGCAACAGCAGCCTTCAAGTCATCAGCTTCCTCTGTGATGGCAACGTGCTTTAGAACCTCCAACAAGGCAAGTATTTCTGAAGTTCTGTTGGTAGTCTTGTGAGCATCACCTTGACAGAGGCTATTCACACTTCCCTTTAGGTTTAGCACCAAGAGCCAAGCTAGAAGGACATTAGTGGATGAATCACATATTGGGTAATGGGAAGGCACATCTACAAGTGAACCTGGCACTTGAACAATACCATTCTGGGTCTGGTGAATACTGGAAACTAAAGCTTGCAGTTGGCGAAGCAAAAGTACTAGAAAGATGTCTTTTGGAGTGGCCTCTTCCATTGGACCTACTTGGATGGCAGCCTCTACACTTTGCCCTTTTGTAGCTAGGTTTATTTCTTGGTAAACAAGGCTTGGTAAACAATGTCCTGACTTTTCAACAGATCCTTGCCTTTTAGTATTATGATCATCAATAGTTGACTGTGACGAAGTACAACATTCATGCAGGGAAAGCAAGTAAGCATCATTCAGAGATTCAACCTGGCTCTCATGGAGATCTTCAGTAAGTTCTTCACTGTTATCTTTGTCAAAAGATTTACCTACCTCTTTATCTAGATTATCTCCTGTCAAACTATCATTTTTAGTTATGAGCTTATTACTCTTCACGACACAGTTATTTCCTTTTTCAGAACTTGTGTGATAATTATTTCCTGCAAAACCATTGTTACAACTTACCACACACCTTTCCTTTTTGCATATTGGTGCTGATTTTTTAGGTTGCAAAGCTGAATGTGGATTTATGTTCTGCAACCATCTCTGTATATAATTTTGAACTGAATGATGGGTAATATCCTCAGGAAAAACAGTGTTTTTCAAAGATGGTAAGGAATTTACCCTTGTTGTAGCACGTTGTTTACTTACAATAGTTCCTGATTTTGACTTAGCCCCTTTTTGTTTTTTCTGGCTTTTTAAAGTTATATGTGAATTATTAACTTTTGAAACTAAACTCTTCTTTTCCATTCCTCTCAAATACCAAGATGCTATTTCTGCTTGAGCCTGTTGTCTGCAAAAAGCACTGGGGTTTTGCTCAAGAAAGTTAACCACATGAAATAAATTTTGATTTTCAAAAATATTTTTGCAATATCTGAGTTTATTATGGGGAAATGCTTTATCTCCTTGACCAACTTCTTTTTTTGCAGGGCCTCCTAAGTTTACTTTGTTTAATGGTCTGGATTTTCTTTTGGCTCTAAGTCCTTGAACCTTAGGATTCTGAATAATACTTAATTTATTTTTTTGGAAATTCTTAGAATTCACAGGATTGAGATTACTTTTGGAACAAAAATAACTTGTTTCAATTACCCTATCACTTGCATGAAGGTCTTCCTCACAAAGTAACCCTCCTTCAATGGGACTGTGTGAATCTTGCAATATGGTTTCCTGTGCAATTCTACCTCTTGTGCTTATTTTCTTACTAGGGATTCCTTTAGTTGCAATCTCTCCACCCTGATGCCTATAACTTTTCACTTGCTGCCGAGATATCATCTTTTTGCTGGCAACAGATGATGAAATCTGCTTTTCATTTTCTGGAAGTTTTGTTAAACTGCACTGAGAAAATTTATTAATTAGTCTGTCAATTCTTCTGGTGACAGTAGAGGATCCTACTGAAGCTGGGGTCTCAGAAATATATTTGTCAGTTTCAGAATTTGTACTTGAAGAAGGTGCTGCATCTGCTAAAATAGGACAGAAACTATCATTGGGGTTACCGTAAGTTCTCGAGTTCTTCATACTAGTTTTGTTGTCTGGTGTTACATTATCAACTATATCTTCCTCCACAACTACGTTTTTTGGTATAGTGTGTGGAAAGCCATGATTATGGGACATCTCTAACATCTTCTGACTTGTAATTTCTATAACACCAGCACTTAATGAACTTGATTTGAGTTGTCTGCTTTCCTTTTTTCCTTCGGAAGATGACTCCATCTGCTCACTGTTATCTATCTGAATAAGTACTGGTTTGTTAGATACTGATGACATTTTACTGCAAGAATGTGTAAACATGTGATACTCAGATTTGTTTTCTCCATCTTTCCTTTCTTCACTGTAAGAAAATTGTCCAATCATTTTTTCTTGAACTTCAGTTTCGGATACTAAGGTCACACTCCCTATCACAGATTTCTTCTGTCTCATTCTCTTTGGTCCAGGCGTAGGGGGCCTATAAAAATGCTGTTCTGCTTGATCCTGAGTTCCCTGGGTGGCATTTGTGTCCATAGCAGAATTCTCACAGTTAGAAACATAAGTTTCAACCTCTTGATCTGTCATTTCAGTTTTTATCTCCTCTGCTAAACTGTCCTCTTGATTATTGCTTTTCTCCAAAGGTGAGACATCTGCAGACAATGAACATGCTGCAATCTTTAAACCAGATTTCAGATCATCTGTTCTTCCTGGAAAACTGTTTATATCACTCTTTTCATGATTATTAGAAAGACCAGCTCTACTGACACTGGTTGTCCATTTTATGGTTTCCTCTTCTTTTATCTTGAATCGAACTTTCATCTCAACTGTCATAGTGCCATCTTGATTAAAAATAATTGATTTCTCAACATCATCTTCAGAAGGATATATCAATAAATTCTGAGAATTCTTTTTTTCTAAGGCCAAGTAATGTTCAGGAGCAAAGGAATGGTCTGAGTAGCAATCATTATTATGCATTTTGTCAGAAGCAGCAGAATAAATCTGAGACCTTGGGCTTGAAGGCATAAGTGTGCTCACTTTCAAGATTTTAAGAGTACAAGATGCCCCGCATCAAAATATAATGTGGAAGATAGAGGAGTTATAAATACATATATCCAATAGAAGAGGCAGCAAAGGAAGAAGAAAAGGAAAAAGGAAATAATTAGTATGAAAAATATAATTTTTCTAAATTTCATAGTAAGAATCATTAATATGTTTCTCACCTCTATGTATTCACTGGTTATTTGAGTTCACTGTGATATCTGGTATATTTCTACAAATTTTTCTTTTAGAAAGAACTTTAATCATAATCCAATGAGGAAATTCATAGAACTTTAATTTTCAGTTGAATAAGGCAATTTTAAAAAGGAAAGTATAAAGCAGAAATTGCCAAGTATTCTAGCAAAAATAGATTTTTGTGGCCTTTACTTTTGTTGTTTGATTTTCTTTACCAGTACTGAAATTGGAGTCTACCCAAGTGCTGCTCAGTTATTCAAACAAAGCAAGTAATAATTTATGGTGGTATTTATTTTCCCATTTGTGCATATCCAAGAGAGGCATTTATAGCATTTTGAAAGCTAAAGCATTTTTATAATGTAAGGCTACCTTAATCAAATAATAATTATTAATTTAGCATTCACTTTGTATAATCAGTGAATCTGATTTAAAATAGGGCACAAAAGAGAGCTAGAGATAAGGCCCAGATATC
Organism: Myotis daubentonii; assembly: GCF_963259705.1. Classification (NCBI taxonomy): domain Eukaryota; kingdom Metazoa; phylum Chordata; class Mammalia; order Chiroptera; family Vespertilionidae; genus Myotis; species Myotis daubentonii. The sequence goes on from NC_081856.1 coordinate 26,528,285, forward strand.
TCATTATCTTTATAATGTGTATTTCTAGAGATAACCTTAGCATTCATACTTCTTATACTAAATCAAATCTTATTAGTGATTTGTATGGATTTTTACATGCTTGCCATCAATTAAATACCCTTAACTTTTCAAAATATAAACCTAGAAATATTTTCTCTTATCCCTCTGTACTTTTACCAAAATTTTAAGTGAAAATGTCTTACTCATAATTTTTTAAAGTAAAACTTAAGGAAGCCCTCAGATTCCCTGAAACCATCAAAAATCATACTCAACAACCTATATCAAACACAAAATAATAAAATCAGTTTAGCAAAATGACCAAGGTAAATAGTAGTACTGTATACATAATGAATACTCAGCAGCTAATGTGTACAAAACAGAAACATTAATAATTATCTATTGAGATTATATATAAAACTAGAGGCCCGGTGCATGAATTTGTGCACAGGTGCGGCCTGTCAACATAGCTGGTGATCAGGGCTGATGCAGGGGAGGAGCCAGCTGGCTGGGTGGAGGGACCGTGGGAGGTTGGCTGGCCAGGGGGAGGGACCGCAGCCGGCTGCGGGGAGAGACCACGAGAGATTGGCCAGCCAGCCATGGGAGGTTGGCTGTGGGAACATACTGACCACCAGGGGGCAGCTCCTGTGTTGAGTGTCTGCCCCCTGGTGATCAGTGCACGTCATAACAACTGGTCAACCAGTGGTTCGGTCTTTCAGTCACTTAGGCTTTTATACACATAGATAAGATAACTAAATAACAACAATAAGTAACAGATGAATTTCATCCACTTTAGTAGTAAGTAGAGGATTAATACTACTTATCCATCTCCAATTAAAATTTAAGTATAAATGGCAACCAATACTCTAGCAGAGAGCTAAAATACTTAGCACAATGAATAATGAAATTAGCCATGCCTGCATAGGGAATTTACAGCCTATCCCACACTCCTTAGCATCAAGAGGCCCTCCTCCTCCCCTATCCACATTATGCAGTATTTCCTAAGAAATTATCACCCTAGATTATTGTTAGCAAGCATGAAGTGGCTACATAAACCTTTGCTTTAAATAAATAAAATGTGAATCTAAGGGCCTGTGTTTTTTCCTTCAATAAGTAAAGAATGCATATAGTTAGAGATTTTTAAAAATATAGTCACTCAACTAACCTACTGAGCTCTGCATGATATAATTAAGAGAAACTTGCAACCACCAGAGATGTCACCTACATATTCCAGAGACTTCCTCGCCAAATAAAGAACTGCTGGCATTTTGATTTTTTTTAATCTACGTATTATATGAAAGAAACCCATACCTCATCAATTCAATTTAAACAGAAATATCACAGATTGATTTGGAAAAAATCTTTTAAAAATGAGATAGCTTTTTATGACACTCTGCAACTATAAATATAATCAGTTTCAGTTTAGAATGTTTTTTATACCATTTTCTCTTCTGTGATGAAGAAAATTGGCCATTTAAGCAAGGATTTTTTGTTGTTGTTGCTGCTGTTGTTGAGCTAAAAAATCTCAGTGCTAAACAGAAATGCTGTATATTTAAGTGACTTACTCTTTTTGCTTTCTGACCTAGTATTTCCCTTGGGGTACACACGATGAGAGATCCCTGGTAATCTAGCAGGCAGCAAGTACTTCTGGATGTCATAATTTCCTGGTTTAAATGGCTCCCTCCCTGCTGCCACCACAACTCCCGGGCTCGCAATCACGGCCTGGAGACTGGGAACCTAGGAGAAACCAAAGAGGTATGGTCCTTACGTAAGTAACTTGCAGTTTTGTTCTTTCCATAGGATAACTGTACAATGGACTGAATCAATTCAACAACCTCTGGGCTTGAAAGAGATAATCACCAAGTATTTGTTAGGCACCAATGATGTATGCAAAATAACGAAATACCAAAGTGTGGGTGGTGGCGGTTAAACCAACACCCTTCCTGAGCTGGAAAAAGACAGACCTGTCTTCCGTCAAGCTAAATAAATCTTTAAAAGGTATGCAATACTGCCCCTGCCTCCCCCACCAAAGTACCCACCTGTAGCCAAATGTCTACCCTGCCTCTTGTGGACACAGGGGCAGCTGCAGGGGAAACTCTCCCCTGGCCCCCTCAGCAGGGATCCCAGGAAAAGTCTTCTCTCCCTAACAGAATACATCTCTGGAGGACTCCTTTTTAAGAAATATTGTCAGCCCTAACCGGTTTGGCCCGGTGGATAGAGCTTCGGCCTGCGGACTGAAGGGTCCCCGGTTCGATTCTGGTCAAGGGCATGTACCTTGGTTGCGGGCACATCCCTAGTAGGGGGTGTGCAGGAGGCAGCTGATGGATGTTTCTCTCTCATCGATGTTTCTAACTCTTTATCCCTCTCCCTTCCTCTCTGTAAAAAATCAATAAAATATATATTTTTTTAAAAAAAATAAATATTGTCAGCCTGGCCAACGTGCCTCAGTGGTTGAGCATTGACCTATGAACCAGGAGGTCACGGCTCAATTCCCAGTCAGAGCATAGAACCTGGGTTGCAGGTTCTATCCCTGGTGTGAGGTGTGCAGGAGGCAGCCAATCAATGATTCTCTCTCACCACTGATGTTTCTCTCTCTCTCCCTCTCCCTTCCTCTCTGAAATCAATTTAAAAAAGAAAGAAAGTAAATATACTGTCGGATGAGAATCTATGCCAACACATTACATAACTCAGCGCTCAGGGAAGGCAGGCAAGGGGAGGGAGCACGGGAGAAAAACCACCCTCCCGGGGAGGAAAAGCAACCGGCCACGAGGGTGGAGCTCACACGCACACGCGGGCACCTAAGCCTTCTTTCCCGCGGGATGAGCTAAGCATGAGGAGCTGCCAGACCCTTACCTTCCTCCCATCCGTGGAGTACAGCCTGGTCACGCGGCACCGCATGACCTCCGCCAGGTGCTGCAGAAAGGCCTCGAAGCTCTGGGTGACCCTCCTGCTCAGAAGGACCACGCGCCCAGCGCTCGGGTCCCCGTTCCGGAACACCAGCAGCCGGCGCGGGGCGCGCAGCATGCCGGGAGCGGCGGCGGCGGGGAGGCGGTGCGCATGCGCGCTGAGCGCCAGGCTGCTGTGCCAGGGCCGCGGGCGCCGGCGGGCCTTGTCCAGGTCCACGGGCTGCACCCTCCTGCTGTGCGAGCACAGGTACGACTGGCCGTCCTCCAGCTGCTCCAGGCAGGTGATGCCGTGCCTTCCCCCAGGGGTGCTGACGTTCCTCACCCCAAAAGGCAGAGGCACCTTTCTGGACAAGCTATCCAGCAAAGCATCGAACGTCTTAAAGGACCGAGGGTTGACCACCACGCTGACCCCACCAAACTGCGGGTCTCCGCTCTTGTAGAAGCTGATCCTTTTGGCCACCACGGGGTGAGTGACGCTCAGGTGGCGAAGAGAAGGAACCTGACCTTCAGAAGAAGTCGGATGAATCATGGAAAAACTAGAGGAAGGCGTTTCACTCATTTTGGCCAAGACCTAGATAGGGAAGAAAATTATTCATCTCCAGAATAACAGCACCATAAAGAATATATGATAATGATCATGATAATGCAAACTAAGTACAGTTGTAGATATCCAGGCTTTTCCCAGGATTTCGTTCATTCATTTATTCATTCATTACACCTGCCTGTTTTGAAAGATAATTTTAAGGGCCTAATAGTAAAAGGACACAAATGAAACAGTTAAATAATGATATTTCTCATTTAAAGATAAAAACAACCTAAAGACACTAAGAAGTGACTAGGTAAATAAATTATGATATATGCACTCATGCAATGGAAAGCTAGGCAACCATTACACATGACCTTGTAGATCTGTATTTATTGGCATAGAAAAACGATCATGACCCATTGCTAAGTGAAAACGCAGTTTGTAAAATACATATGCTATGACATTGCTAGTGTATTCAACAGCCCTCCCTATACATGGATTTCACATCTGTAGATAAAACCAACTGAAGATGGAGATATTCAGGGGGAAAAAAGTTACGTTTTTGCTTATGTGTACTATGTAGTTAGGCCTACAATGGTTGCATCTCAACTGAATATGTACCTTGTCATTATTTCCTAAACAATACAGTATAATAACTATTTATATAGCATTTACATTGTGTCAGGTATAATCATCTCGAGGTAATTTAAAGTATAAGGGAGAATACACATAGGTTATATGCAAATACTATAACGTTTTATATATGGGATTTGAACATCCATGGATTTTCTTATCTGCGGTATTCCTGGAACCAATCCCCTCATGGATACTGACGTTCAACTTGTACATCAAAGGTGGGCAAATGTGGGTTAATAATAATATAATAATTAATAAATGAATAATAATACAAGAGCAGACTTTGTTTTGTGTACTCACACCTATAAACCTACTTTTGCCCACCCCTGTATTTATTATACTAGTAGAAAAAGTCTAAAAGTATGCACAGCCCACTATTTATGACAGTTATCTATGGATGGCAGTGCTCAGGATAATATTGATGGGGTTTTTTATACATTGCTAAATTTTATGAATCTTTAAAATTAACAGGTATTCTTGAACAATTAAAAAAACAAAGAGACACAAATTAGAAACCATCCAGTGAGAAAATTAGTTCTGCATGCCCTCATAGTTAAGGAAAAGAGGGGAAATAAGAAAGATTTATAAAGTTTAATTTGTCTGTTGGAGGGAACTAAATGAGTTCATCTGGAGGAAAATGTTTTCTGACATTAAATTCTAAAATCACATAAATCTAGTATCACATAAATCCTTAAATAATAGCCACATTAAGACTGTGTAAAATGTTTCTATTACAGATTGTAGAATGCAGGAAAATTATCTAATACATCACTAATCCTACTTGGAGAAACTGCAGTAAATAACTCTGTTTTGAATGACAGCTAAAAGTGGTGCAATCAGTACTGCTCCCACTACTGGTTCTCAAATGAAAACTTCCAGAAGGAATTTCTAAGCCATTGTCAGCCAATCTCTGAGAATCTGATTGACAAGTAAGCTTCTTGTGGAAGGGTTTATCTGTTTGGGGGCTTGTTTTCCATTTGTAGCATATATGGGTATTTTCTATTGTTTTAAATCAATATAATCATTAGTGTCTTTTGACGTGGTAAAAAAAAAAAAAACTCTACAGCCTTGAAGACAAATTAAACACACTAAATAAATGTGATCAGTATTATAGAGGTGACAACAGCATGTTTGTAATTATAAATGAGCTATAATAAATCTGGCCCAAATCACCTACCTAAATGTTTGCAAGTTGTCATCTAAGATTATCCAGTATCATTTGTAAATCTTACTTATATGTAATTTAGGAAAATGAACGTAAAGATCAACCTATAAATTAGGTGTCTCCCCTTCTGCCTCCCCACAGGGTTTAAAGTAATTATGGTACTTAGGACAGTAAAGGCAGCTGCAGCAGGCATGCGGATCAGGATTGGGGAATCCAGCTTTGCCGTGGAGTCAGCAAAACTGCAGCCTCTTCTCATCCTCTGCTCATAAACTGTGGTCTGACCTTGAGCGCGCTGCTTAATCTCCGTGCCCTCACCAACCATAAGAGGGAGGAATTCCTTCAATACTTAACTAAAAGACTCCAGAACTCCTTGTCTCGAAATACTTTTTAGGTTGGTTTACTTACACATTTTTCATGAATAGTGTTTGAAATACATTTTTCTCCTAATTTTGGAAAATTATATTTATGCGTAAGTATAGTGAGGCTTTTCATTTCAATAGCTTTCTGACGGATCTCACTATTTGGAGAGCTGTTGACCTGGTGATCATGATGGGAACACAGTTATGAGAGCTGATAGGCTAAGGGTTTTGGTTTGTTGGTGTGTTTGTGTGTGGAGGGCTGACTGAAAAAGAGAAAGGAGATTTTGTGCTGGGACCAGGAATGAGAACATGGAAGATAAGGATAATTGGAAAGGAGGGTGGCCCCCATCGTTCCTATCCCACCGCTGCCCAGCCCTGAGCACTGGTTTTGAGTCTGATGCATGAAGGGAGAGCTGTCCCAATATGTCAAGGTTGCAGGTTCAATCCTGGGTCAGGGCACATATAAGAAACAACCAATTAATGCATAAATAAGTGGAAAACAAATCTCTCTCTCTTTCTCTTTCTCTCTCTCTCTCTCTCTCTCTCTCTCTCTCTCCATCCCTTTCTCTCTCCGCCTCTAAAACCAGTAATAAAAATGAATCAGAATTTGGATGAATTTTTTAAATGTTTCTTTACATATGTCTTAAATAATAAGGTTTATTAGATCCCTCAGATATTGGGATGTGGCAATAATATACTTAGGGGATATCTAGGGAATAAAAACACTCCATAGCCTAAAGCAGTCTAATTCTCACAGCAGGTTAGGCCGAAGGAGAAGCGGAAATAGGTAACAAGAGAAACCGTAGAATTTTAGGCCCATCACTTTCCTCACCCCTGACTTCCCTAGAAGTAACAAACTGTCCTGCCTCCAGCCCAAATTATATTGAAATCTGCTTCTAATGATTTGGCAGCTTGCACCAATAGCTTCTCCTCTTCCATTCATTCTCTTCAGTGCCTAAAGTCAGACCATGAACTATCATGAATAATTGTACATGTATTGCTTCTTAAGATTGAGCGGGTTTTTTTAACCACCCTTTGGTTCCCTGGGTTCATGATTGGTCTCAATTATCTGTGCTGCTCTGAGATAAACGCAGTGGTTGCCTCTACCAAGAGAGTTGTACCTTCTCTACGCTACTCATTTGACAAAACAAATGGCAGACTTACAATAGCCATGCATCATTTCACTAATTGTAACTTAAATGTAATTTTCTACCATGAAGTAGGAATTTAGAAAGAATAACAGGAAACAAAATAAGAAAAATGGTATATTCATAGTATTAGTGCTATGGCATTTCAGAGATTTAATGTTGCAAGAAAAATTGGTTCATTTCACAGATTATCATAACCATGCAGTGGAACTGAGGGGTGGGAGTTCAGAAAGGAAACACAAGAGTCCCCTATGGTAGTCGAAGCATTGTTGAATTATAAGCAGCTTTCTTTATAATGTGTTGCACAGATTTCTCTAATCAGTAAATAGTGATTTTATAATCAGTAAAAAGAAAATGTTACTCATATTTTATTACACTAGAATTTCTTCATTTCCTGAGAGTGAGGTTCCCTTCTACTTCAATATCAGCATATTGTGAAGGTTTGTGGCATATTTAGGTATTAGGAATATTTCTTCCTTTTCTAATGGTTAAAGATAGAACACAGATATGCAATCTAGATATAAAATAAAGTTTAACTAGCTAAGCATAGCTTATTTTCAAAATAAAGATTCCAAGTAATTTTGTACTTACCAGAACTTGAAACTTCCTTTTAAAAAAAAAAAAAAGATGTTTTAAGTTGTTTGTATAATTCACATGAAGGTTACTGGATATGTAACCTGCTTATTTCTTGCAAAGAAATGAATGTCTTTGGGTTTATTGTTAGTGCATCCACTCAGGGCTTTAGTACAGCCAATTAATTTAATTCAAGGTGATGCTAATCACCAGACAGGATTCACCTTAAAGGGGACCACAGCCAGAAACAAATCAGTTTCTAGCATGCTCCACAGTTCTGAAATCTGCCTAAATAGAGCCTCCCTTGTATTATCTTGCTTACCTAGTGTCATTCTCAGGAGAAAACACTTTGCCAATTTATAAACATTTCTCTCCCAGACAACCTTAAGTCCTCACTTATTTATGTTGAAGAGAAAAAATTGTTATGCTGCCAAAAATGAAATAGTTTGACAGTTTATCATTCCATGAAAAGTAATTCTGAGTAACATTTGCTCATGGTAGTCATTAAATAAGCAAAGGACCTAAGCCTTTTTGTTTTTAATGTAAGCACTCCTTATTACCTCATCAGTGTAGTTCTAATGAAAATGGCTGGAAGTGTGAACAAAGTCACTGCTCAGCATAACACAGGACAAATGAGAGAAGCAGAGCATGAGGACATGAAGGAATTTTACACTTCTCCATACACAGCACTCTTCCATTGCTTTGCTTAATCATGATGGGAATTTGAACATGTTCTAGGACTTTCCATGAAGTCCCCAGATGATATCTGCTGCTCCTGATGGCTACCTGTAGCCTAATTGGATTTTCAGATACCTCACCTCATCGGATTTCTTACCAGGCTTCCTGCCTTCTTTCTGAACCACAAAAACAAGGTAAGAGGCCCTTCAGGAAGGAAGGATCATGTTCAAGTATGTTCCTAAATGTTGTCTCCAAACAGATCACACACAAAAAATAATTATGAAATTATATACTTTGCCTCATAAATATTGACTTTGTAATAAGTCACCTATTCAAACATTAAAAAATAGTAAGAAAGGAAGGACAGAAGGGAGGGAAGGAAGGAATGAGGGGAGAGAGACAGAAGGGGAAAAACAGAAGGAAGGAAGGAAGGGAGGAAGGAAGGAAGGAAGGAAGGAAGGAAGGAAGGAAGGAAGGAAGGAAGGAAGGAAGGAAGGAAGGAAGGAAGGAGGGAAGGAAGGAAGGGAGGGAGGAAAGAAGGAACAGGGGAGGTATAGATACAAGAAACAATAGTATTTAAGTATGATACAACCCTCCATTCATAATAATAACTACCTACACAAAGACATGGCTGTTAAGTAAGTAAAGAAATTTATGATTACAGCCTAGCACTAGGCATGAATGGTCTCATTACCACCTCCAAATTGGGAGGCAATAAATGAGAGGTAATTTTTTACATACAGGAATTGTTAATAAGATTATCAGCTGATTTCTCATCAGAAATCTTGGAGGCCAGAAGGCAGGGTGATACATTGAAAGTGCTAAAAGATAAAAACCTCAATCAAGACTTCTCTATCCGGCAAAACTGTCCTTCAAAAATGAGGGGGAAATTAAGACATTACCACATAAACAAAAAGTCAGAGAGTTCATTACCAGTAGACCTGTTCTGTAAGAAATTATAAAAGAAGTTCTTAGCATAGAAATGAAAGACTACTAGACACCACCCAATGAAGTGAAGTAATCAATATGAAGAAAGCAAGACCTCTGGTAAAGGTAAATACCTTCAGGGAAAGGTAAATGGGTAAAAGGTAAATTATATAAAAACCAGTATTGTTATCATTTTTGTCCAAAACTCTAGGGTTTTTTCACATGACTTAAAATAAAAATGCATAAAAACAATTATTAATGCCACTGTGCAAACAATGCATAAAACCTTCATTTCTGATATTAATAAAAGGGAGAGGGGAAAACTGATTAGATTGAGCTACCCCATTCCGACTTTAACTTGGTCAGACCCACTGCCTAATGCAGTGGTTCTCAACCTCCCTAATGCCGCGACCCTTTAATACAGTTCCTCATGTTGTGGTGACCCCCAATTTCATTGTTACAAATTGAACATAATTAAAGCATAGTGATTAGTCACAAAAACAATATGTAATTATATATATGTTTTCCAATGGTCTTAGGCAACCCCTGTGAAAGGGTCATTCGACCCCCGAAGGGGTCGCGACCCACAGGTTGAGAACCGCTGGCCTAACGTGCGTTCCACAGATGAGACTGCAGACTAAACACAGGTTCAAAGTCAATAATGACGTCCCTATCCCTTCCAACAGAGCAGTATGGCAGCCCATCCTATGTTGAGGGTCTTCCCTATATCTGGTCTCACTTACTCCCTTCACATTACAGCCTTCTGCCTCTGCCCCAGTGAGCCCTGCAGCCTATCACTCTGCATATAGTGAATATGGCAGCACATGCCAGATGGCCACGAGATTAGCTGGATTGGTGAGTGATTACAAATCAAATTGCTGATGTGGGGGAGGTAACGGACAGCTAATGGGATGAGTTGAATCCCAGCCTGAGAGACTGAGATTTACCACAACAGAACTAACACAGATTTTGGAGAAAGAAAAGGACAAGACAAAAATGGTATTTAAGATGATATTCTACTAGCAGCATTCAGTAAATGTACACAGAGGATGAAAAAGGAAAAGACTGGGGAAAGAAATGCAGCATGGAAACAAATCTTTAAGAATTGGCTTGGGCCGAAACCGGTTTGGCTCAGTGGATAGAGCATCGGCCTGCGGACTGGAAGGTCCCAGGTTCGATTCCGGTCGAGGGCATGTACCTGGGTTGCGGGCATATCCCCAGTGGGAGATGTGCAGGAGGCGGCTGATCGATGTTTCTCTCTCATCGATGTTTCTGACTCTCTATCTCTCTCCCTTCCTCTCTGTAAAAAATCAATAAAATATATTTAAAAAAAAAAAAAGAATTGGCTTGGAATAAAATGGTGGTCTGTAATGAAAGCAAAAGATATTTTCCAAGCACTGTTCTAGGCTCCACAGAGACAGCACAAATGAAGCACAATCTCTGCCCTACAGGAACCATCCTTTTAAAGGGGAAACTAAAGCCCTAGCTGGTTTGGCTTGGTGGATGGAGTGTCAGCCTGCAGATTGAAGGGTCCTGGGTTTGATTCTGGTCAAGTGCACATGCTCAGGTTGCGGGCTCCATCCCCAGTAGGATGCATGCAGGAGGCAGCTGATCAATGATTCTCTCTCCTCATTGATGTTTCTATCTCTCTCTCTTCTCTCCCTTCCTCTCTGAAATCAATAAAAATATATCTAAAAATAAAAAATAAAAGGGAAACTAATAATGCAATAGGCACCACTCATACCTTATTTGCCACACATTCTCAAGTTTTCTCCCTGTATACCTTCCTCAGAGAGGTTAGAAAGCCAAGTACTCACCTCCCAATCTCTACGTCAGTAGTCTAAGTGATCTTGTCTAGGCCAAGACAATGTAAGAGAGCTCTGAATGGAAACTTTTGCTTTCTTGATAAGAGACACACATGGTGCCACCCCCTTTTCTGCCTTCATGCCTGGAATATGGGAGTAACACATGGAACTACTAAGAGGCAACAAGTATGAAGATAAAAGATTAACACACTAAGGATGGCCAAGTAGAGAGATAGGAGAGCCTGGCCGGTGTGGCTCATTTGTTGATAGAGGACCTATGAACCAGAAGTCACAGTTCAATTCCCGGTCAGGGCACTGCCTGGATTTGGGGCTCAACCCCCAGCAGGGGGCGTGCAGAAGGCAGCTGATCAAGATTCTCTCTCAACATTGATGTTTTGATGTTTCTGTCTCTCTCTCCCTCTCCCTTCCTCTCTGAAATTAAAGAAGAAAGAAAGAAAGAAAGAAAGAAAGAAAGAAAGAAAGAAAGAAAGAAAGAAAGAAAGAAAGAAAGAAGAAAGAAAGAGAGGAGAAGAGAAAGAAGAGAAAAGAAGAGAAAAGAAGAGAAAAGAAAAGAAAAAAGAAAAGAAAAGAAAAGAAAAGAAAAGAAAAGAAAAGAAAAGAAAAATAGAAGAAGAGTCCTGATAGCTATGTGAGCAACTGGACTAATCGGGCAACCACCTAACTCTTCTAATGAGAAAAATTAACCCCATTCCTGATACCAGCTGCTGAAATAGAACTCTTTATGGCAAGCAACCTTGTCTGACTCTGGGAGGTTACATAAAAAAAGGAGTCTATTAAAAGAATAGTGAATGGCTCACAGAATCTTTGAAAGTTCTAAAGAATAAGGCTCAGATGTAAGATTCTAGGAACAACATAAAAACCTTTCATAGAACTGGCCTGACGAGGAATCACCTGTACACCACAGAGCCCATGGTGTGAAAGTTTGCACCCTTGCCACTTTTCTACCAGGAACACGATTATACTTCAAATAAGATCAACCTAGCTATTCCCCTTTGCTGTCACCCTAACCAGAAAATCAATTTCACAGGGCGCCTGCTGTTTCACCTTGCTCACCTCCAACCTACACTAGTACCTGTGCCCTCATTTGGGGAAAAAATGGAAAGAAAATATGTAGCTTATTCGGCTCCTACAGGAAGAAATAGTCTTTGGCCTATGAAGATTCATAAGGTGAATAATCTCCCAAACTCAAACAGGGTGATTTGCAAAAATGACTGCAATTCCCTGCAAACCCCTTTACTATGTAATCTGTAGCTCCAACCATCAAGAGGTGATATCTGGTTTTTTTTCTCCCCTGCTCCCTGAATTTTGACTGCTTTGACCAATAGAATGAGGCAGAGGGGATATTATGCCAGCAACAAAACTAAACCTGCCTCAAGAGGATGGGTATACTCTGTCCTCCTAAGAATCCTCTATTATTCATGAACTAGAGGCCCGATGCATGAAATTCATGCAAGGGGCTCAGCGCTCACAGCCTCAGTGGCTGCCTCAGCCCTCGCAGCCATGGTGCCTGGCTTTGTCCAGAAGGTCGTCCGGACGGTCATTCTGCTGTTTGGCCATCCAGTCTAATTAGCATATTACGCTTTTATTATTATAGATAAGCCTTGCCTGGCCTGCTAGTTGATGAAAAAAACTTACTCCATGTGTCTGATTTACCCCAGCTAACAGCTGGCCAGCCCTCAGAAACAGAGCCACCTACCTGATCGCAGATGCATAAGTAAAACCTGCCTAACACCGAAGATCATCCATCTGAGCCCCTTCTGCTTGGCTCACCCAAAGAAGTATAAGCTCAATAAATGTTTGTTTTAGCCACTATGTTTGGGGTGATGTTTTATGCCATAAAAGCTAATGGACATTAATATAAGTTGACAGGAGAAGATGTGACTTTGGGTAGTGGGCACGTAGTGCAATATACAGAGCTTGTAACATAGAAACCCACACATGAAACCTATATGTTCATGTTGACCAATGTCACCCCAAACAATTTAATAAATATTTTTAAGCTAATGGACAAAATTACAGAGAGCATAAAAAAAATAAGATAGTAAGTAAGATAATTTAAGATTTGAAAAAACTAAAACAGTATAATTTAGTAGAAAGTGATGAGGTCCACTCAATATTTAAGGTGAAACTTAAATCTGAAGAATCAAAAACTATTTAAAGCCAAAACTGGTTTGGCTCAGTGGATAGAGCGTCGGCCTGCGGACTGAAGGGTCCCAGGTTCGATTCCAGTCAAGGGCATGTACCTTGGTTGCGGGCACATCCCCAATAGGAGATGTGCAGGAGGCGGCTGATCGATGTTTCTCTCTCATCGATGTTTCTAACTCTCTGTCTCTCTCCCTTCCTCTCTGTAAAAAATCAATAAAATATATTTAAAAAAAAAAAACTATTTAAAGATATAGAAGAAATGTATTCCAAACAAAAGCAACCGCCCATTTCCAAAGGTCCTGAGACAGGGAATGTGACTAGCATTGCTTAAAAATATGAACAAAGTGGAGAGTGACGAAAGATAACATCAGAGGAATAGGAAGAGACCAGATTGTTTAGAGCTCTCGAAACCCTGGTAAGGATTTTGGATTTTATTCTGGTGAGGAAATCTGATTTACATTTTAGAGAGATTGCTCACCTGCTATGAGGCGCATGGGCGTTAGAACAGCAGGAGGGGAGGCCAGAGCCCTGTTTGGTAGTTACTATAATAATAATAGGAAATATCTGCTCAGTTTGGCTGTGAGCATAAAACTGCTCTTAAAGAATAGCTTTTTTTTTTAATTGGGGAAAAATTGGAAGAATGGATTTAAGAGATTAGTAGGATAGAGAGAGAGAGAGAGAGAGAGAGAGAGAGAGAGAGAGAGAGAGAGATATGCAGGGAGGGAGGAAGTCAGCAGGACCTAATGCAACTTACTGAAAGCTGCTGTGTGCCAGGCCCAGTCCCTGGAGTCACTGGGCATCTATAGGAGGCAGCCTGGTGGAGTGAAAAGGGTGGGGACTTTAGAATCATGCAAAGCTGGAAGTGCATCTGTAGGCCACCACTTAGTAACTGAGTGCACCAGGGTGAGTTACTTATCTATCTGAGCCTCCACATGTTCTGTAAAAAAAAAAAAAAAAAAAAAAAGATAAAAATAACTGTCTCATGGGCTGCTCTAACAGCTCAATGTGTAGCATATGCAAAGTGCCTAGCCAAGTACTTTTTAAGTAGTAGACATCCTAGAAGTGTTGGTTTCATTTCCTTTCATTTATTTCCCTGATGGAAGATCCAGTATCTGAATAAAAGCTGAAAGTCAAGGGATCCTGAAACCAAGGTAGACCTGTGTCTGGATATGTAATCAGGTCAACCACGATCTTTCCTTCTATAAATCTTACTCAATAACCTTTCCCCTGAATATTCTCACTTAGCTACACCGGCACCTTCAGGCAACTGACACCAGCTACTGACCTAACATGACAAGTATAAAACTCCAGGCTAAACTGAAATGTCAGTTTAGTGTCCAGAGCCTTTTCTGTTGCCAACGCCTGTGATCCACTTCCTTCTTTTGGGTCCTGCTTCCCACTGTGCTGAGATCCAAACACTGAAGCTGCTTTCCTAAACTCCAGCCCAACCGCTTGCTCTAATCTTCAAACAACACTTCCTGCACCAGTCCGGATTCGGGGCCTAACTCTGACCCTCAGCGCCATGATTAACTTTCTCTGGGTCCCTCTTAATCCGTGGTGGCCTCTGCTATGGCTTCTCCAATCTCGCTTTTGCTCTTTCACACCCAGCTCCCTTCCATCTGTCCAAAGCCATTTACACTCTTCCAGAACATTCCATCCTGATAGTATTACCCACCATGGATGCATTGTTTCTGTAAGATTGCTTCTTTAATCTTATAGCATGAAGTATTCTTCTGCATTTGAACTGGCTTTTCTATCCCAAGGGAATAACTTAAATTGAAAAATGTTCTATAACTTGCAGCTGTATTCACAACATACAGTCACAAGTTGACCTGCCAATGAATATTAAATTCCTTATCAAAGATGGATTAACTCTGCCGTAAATGTAATTCAAAAATAGCAACAGACATAAGGCAACGTGATTGGACAGCTTCGCTTTGTAGGAGAAGAAATCTGCAAGACAGGATTTAAAATGCACTAAACTCAACAGTGTATGAAATGGCACTTTTGTTGTAATTTTAAGCTTTTTAAGTAGAATCTATAAATATATCTAAAAAATTCCAAGAAGGCTAAAGAAAAAAATACATGAGAAAACACACAAAAGAGAGATAGAGGAAGAGATTAGACATGAAATTAGAAATGGAAAAAGTCCTTAGGCCACTTGCTCATTTCCCTGCCAGCATAGCTCATTCTCCAGGGTTCGTCCAGTCTAATTTTAGATGGCCGGAGAGTCTTGACTTCAGGCACTTCATTTGTAAAACCATTCTGCTGTCTAACGAACCCTCATGATCTGTCAGTCCTTCTAGTTCTTGTGCCTAAATTTTCAACCTTCCAATAGGTTCCAAGGGTCTCCTGGCCTTCGCTGGCTGCAATGCCCAGGTACAGTGCTAGAGGGAAAATGTTCTCTTCTTTGTCAGATCTATCTATAAAATACCTCAGAAAGCTGAGATCAAATCAAAACCAAGATAGGCACTCTCCAAAGATCGCCAGTGGGCTGGTGCAGGAGAACTTGGGTCTTACTTTGTTTTCACGAAGAAAACATCCTATGTTGAGGGTCTGATCAATGATTGCCACTTTTACAAAGCATCCAGAGGCTTAAGAATCTCTACTTAGATTTTTCTTTCCAAAGTCCAAATAGTTCACAGAAAGGCATAATAAACACCACCAGTTATAAAATGGCTAATACTTGCCAGACATTACCCCTGATACTTTATATACATTGACTCTGACCTTACAATAAACCCTACACAGCAGTTATTCACCGTTTCCTACATATGAAGACACGGAGACTTGTGGGTTGGAGTTAAAATAGTTCAGTCATGTCCGTCTGGCTGAAACCCTTGCTTTTCCCGCTGCCTATGCCATTTCTACAGCACCTTTGTCAGAGCGCCTGATTCTGGGCTCTCCATGTCCAAGCAGATGATGTCTCCTGACCCGGGTACACTGTGAGGAGATGGATGGGGCAGAGCACCACACTCCCCAGAAGACACACTGCCTCTAAGCATTCTGGAGACAAGCTCGGAGAGAACTGGGTGGGCATTGCAGCTCTGTTGCAGGAATGAGGAACCTAGACTCTGGGGCTGGGGAACACCAGGGCATGCAGTGGGGTAGAAAGACCCAAGCTTGCCTAAGTGGGGAGTGAGCAGGACAAAGCAGCAGCCCCTGATACTTGGCAAACACATTTAGGTTCTGACCATCCCATTGTGGCTTCAGCTACTTTGGATCCATCCTAGGCTTTGAATCAGGGTCTGAACCGATTTATGGGACCGGGTGTTTTAAAGAACCTGACTCAGAACTTCTCCTTGACCCGGACCTTAAAAAGAATATCAGGACTCATTCCTATAGCTCAGTCGTCCCCAATGCCCCACACTAACAAAGGGTAACAAAACGCCACCAGGCACCAAAGCCTTCCTTAGCCAGAGTGGCAAGGGAGGAGCAGATCTGCCCAGGTAGGTGAGTCATTAATACCGCCCTGCTTTTCAGCTTTCAGAATTGATCCTACATTTTAGCTTCTTGGACTGGGCTCCTCATCAGTTTGCTTAGTTTTCTCCCTCATTTGGAGGGAAATGTTGAGAATCATCAAAGGAGCCTGTCTGCAGCTGCTGATTTACAGCTGTGTGTCTACTGAGATAACACAGAGTGGAAATCTGGGCACTTCAGGCCCCTGATTTCAGCTTCCTAGACAAAAGCTCTGCTGATTAGATTGGCAGTTCTTGAAACAACACTGATGCAGCTTTTTCAAACATGAATTGGAACTCACATGGACGACACATCCAACCTTAGGAATACAGCACTGGAACCGAGAACTGCAAGGGTAATGAAGAATCTGCTTATTTGGGGAAATGGTTTTATTCCTCTCACTTTTCAAAGGACAATAAATCTATTTCTAAGAAGGGCCCGAGGCAGACATGAGTTGGAATCCCAGCCCTGTGGCTTACAGTATGTACCACTTCTGTGAAGGCACTTCGCTTTCCCTGAAACTGTTCCCTCAGCTGAAAGATGGCTACACTAATATCCTGCTGACACAGTGCTGGTGAGAATTAAATCAAGGGACTTGCTTAGCACAGTGTTTTGTGCTTAGCAAATGCTGGAGTCCTTCCTTTGATAAACTGCACGAAAGAACACAGCAGCTCATTAAAAAAAAAAAAAAAAAAAAAAAAGATAGTTTTATTTGAAAGGTAGCACGTCACCCTTGTGAGAAATATTAAAATATTTTACTCCCAGAGCAAAAATCAGAGGTAAAAGAAATGAAATTAGTTGTAAATTTTCAACTAATTTTTGTCAACTCTTATTCGTTAAGAAATGAATCAATCCCTCTAAGCCATGTCTTACTCTGTAATTAGAAAATGCTTCTCACATTTCCATCTTCTTTCTGAAAATGTCTACCAAGCTTCTCATCAGGAATTTGTCCAAGTCTGAGGTTACCAAGGCACCACATGAAAAGCCATTGGAGCACACTAATTAAAGGGATGGTTTGACAATGGACATACCTGTATTTGAGCCCAACCTTTATTTATACTTCCGAGCTGTGTGGCCTGGGTAATTATACAGCCTAAGTCTCCATTTCCTCATCTACAACATAGGGAGGTTACCATAGTATATATCTTTCAATATTACTTTTTTTTTTTAATATATTTTATTGATTTTTTACAGAGAGGAAGGGAGAGAGATAGAGAGTTAGAAACATCGATGAGAGAGAAACATCGATCAGCTGCCTCCTGCACATCTCCCACTGGGGATATGCCCGCAACCCAGGTACATGCCCTTGACCAGAATCGAACCTGGGACCCTTCAGTCTGCAGGCCGACGCTCTATCCACTGAGCCAAACCGGTTTCGGCTCAATATTACTTTTGAGGATTAAATGAAATAAAGTAGTGTAACACTAGTAAGAAATCATGTTAGTCATTTTATTATTAACGAGCAATCCATAACACATGTGACTGATTCATAACCTATGTAAGAAAGGAATGTGAATTTAAACACCATTCTCAAAATTGCATAAGCACAATTCATTTATTCATTGTGGGAAACCACACAGACTATAAACTCTGAATGAGGATTCATTACTTCTAGTATTTATCATTTTCCTCCTTCCATGGAAGTCCCAAATAAATGATCGACATTTCTTACCAAATGTAAGCAATCTTTTGTCTTAGATAACTTTCTCTTACTTAAAGAAGTTATTGTTTCATATTTAAAACTGTAGAATAGTAGTTAGGGAAACTAGAAATAATAAGTAATCTAAAGCATATTCTGATCAATCAGTGTCTATCACATTTAACCTTGGGCTATTGATAACACCAGCCACACCTAGGATTGCCTCCCCACCACATCCCCGTTGGCCCTGCTGTAGGGAGTCTTATCTAGGAAACTAAGCCCATGAATTTCCGGACCCAAAGTGGAAAGAGATTAGCTCCTGCCCTAAAATAAATCACTTCCCAGTGTTTTCACTTCCAGACTTCTAGAACTTTCCCTGCAGTTTTGAATGTGAACAACTGTTACATGTCTGCAACAAAGATGATCAATTGCACTCTGATCCCAAATTAAAATGGGAACCTGTAGTTTAGAATCTCTTCACTGTGACCCATAGGGCGTCCTTTTTTTAGCATAGCTGTCAGTGACTTTTCTGATAGCTAGCATACCTTTGAGGAATGTCTTTAAAGCATGAGAAGAAACGCAGTGTAAATTAGGTTACCATTAAGTAATGCAAAAGAAACTGAAACATACCCTCCGTAGCTGCTAATGAAGCTGCTAAGCAAGTAGCTGTTGCAAGACTCATTGCCAGCATTAATGAGTGGTAAGAATGACATACATATTCATTCATTCTTTTCCTCCTCAGGACATGTAAATAGCACACAGGCTGGGCGCTTCCTAAAGCAGCAAAGAGTGATTGAAAAAGTGATGTTTTCCTTCTCTCTACTCACACCCTCAGGTGAGGAAGAACTACTCTCTCTTCAGTTAATCACGACTGACGTTAGGAAGTGCACTGTTTTTCAGACACTTCATTGGTTTTTCTCGATCTCAATAGCTTTGTTACATTAGGGAACAACTACCTCAGGACCCGTAAATTCCAAGTCATCATAAAACCATCATCTAGTGTAATAGTCTTAGAATGAAGGAGTTGCTTTGGCAGAATCCCTGAGTTACAGCTCTGCATCCACTACTTTAATTCATCTAAAAGTGGAGGACTCCTTAGCTTAGGACAAAGCCCATAGTTAGCTCCAGATATAAGAAAGTTCTTACTTATGGCGAGTTAGACTGGTCCTCAAGATGTCTATCTCCTCCTTTGTATAAGTTCTATACGGACAGCAACAGGAGTTGCCATGTGAATTGTGGAAATATCTGCAAAGGTAGCCTTTGATGGGGAACCCCTTGATGAGATTGGCTGTTACTTCAAACTCTTGGTGGGAGGGCAGACACTAAATACAATGGAGGCCTGAAAATAGGCACCAGGGCCGCAAACACCTGGCTGAGGTTCTACGGCAAATTCCTAGTTCCTGGCTGAACTAGCCCAGATTGCAAAATCACAAGAAATAGTAAGTTGTTGTTGTTTTAAGTCAGTTAGTTTTTTTTAAATAAATAGCTTTGGTGTAGTCTGCTATGCAGCAATAGAAGTCTGAAGCATGGACATACAAATAAAACTTCACAGACACACTCAAGCCGGTTCCTAGGCTTCTTAGAGAGCATGAGACCGGCTCCCAGACCCCAATCTTAAAAACTTAGGGTTGCATTTCCCAATAGTTGTTCTAAACAAAGCTACTCTACCAAAAGGGTTTCCACCTTTACCCCACTGTCTTCCCATTCTCTCTCGAAATGCCATCTCTCACCCAAGTTTCTTCTTACCTTAACCATCCTTCAGGCCCATTCCATGTGCCCCTTCCTCCAACAGGTCTTTCCACATCCTCTCACTCAGTGATACAGCCACCACCCTCAATAGTCATGTAGATTAGAGATCAGAACACCTTTTGCATATCAGGATCTCTCTCTTCTTAAGCTCCTCATAGCATTATTTCATAGACTCTTTATTTTAATTTAAATTCTTTATTTTATTTAAAGCATTACATGAGTCTCCTTTTTTCCCCATTGACCTCTCCCCAGCCACTCGCACCCCCCAGCACATGCTCTCACCCCCCACTGTCTGTGTCCATTGGTTATGCTCACATGCATGCATACAAGTCCTTCGGTTGATCTCTTACCCCCTCGCCCCCCGCCTTCCCTCATAGGTTGGACAGTCTGTTCAATGCTTCTATGTCTCTGGTTCTATTTTTGTTCATCAGTTTATGTTGCTCATTATATTCTACTCATAGACTTTTTCATGGCACTTTTATTCTCTCTCGCTCTTTTTTAAATATATTTTTATTTCAGAGAGGAAGGGAGAGGGAGAGATAGAAACATCAGTGATGAGAGAGAATCATCAATGGGCTGCCTCCTGCATGCCCCCTAATTGGGGATGGAGCCTGCAACCTGGGCATGTCCCCTGACCAGGAATCGAACCATGACCTCCTGGTTTATAGGTCGACACTCAACTACTGAGCCACACCAGCTGGGCTATCCTCTTTAATCATAACGATAGCGTGCACTTTCAGGATCCTCCAAAAAGCACTCTGAGGAACTGTGTTTCCTTCATCTCTGCATGCCCCTTAGTGCCTAGTATTTCCAATCCTAAACCCACCAGTCCTGGCCTGGCTTAGAGTAATGATGCCATAACAAGGCCTTTGTATTCACCTGAATCTCACACCTGGGAAGCTGTGTGACAACAGCATTTGCATAAATCAGGCCCTAGTAATAGAAACCCAGACTTTTGGAAAGAGCTCAGGGCCTGACTCAAATGGTCCTGCTCCATGCTGGAATCCCAATGATGCGATTTCATATTTGGATGAATTTGACATTATTTTCATCTATAAATTGACATTTTTCCAATCTCATAAGTCTTTTTCTTTCTTTCTTTTTTTTTTTTTTTTTTTGCTTTAAATGATATCATGTACGCTCAACACCTAACCTAGGGACTGATACATAACAGACTACAGAATGTTGAGATAAAATACTTTGGTAACTGACTCTATTGTGATAATGCTGCAAATCCACTCTTTGCCTCATTGTAACATTGTTGAGACTTTTTTTGGCAAAAAGAAAGTTCTGAAATCACATGCCATTTAAATGTAAATCTGAGTATTTTTAAATTTGAGGGAAAGGCTATTATATTGAGAGCTGTCTCCCTGGCTTCATATCAAATCTATATTCCTCTCAATCATTAAACTGGAAGTAAGTTTATTAATCAATTCTCTTTCTCCTGGAGTTATTTTTGTGTGTGAGAGGTTATTTTTGGTCTCAATATTAAATGAGAAAAAACACTGACAATTTTACCTCCTTCTTTATTCATATTAATGAGGGTTGCATCCTTAAAACCAAATACCACACAACTGAGACAGAACAACTAGCAGACGTTCTTTTTTCTTTTCTTTTTTTCTGTTTGCTTTGGAAAGACTGAATGGAAAGTAGAGTCTACGCCTCACTCAAACTACTCTCCCTCGTTTTTCTTGGAAAAAAGAAGGTGATGACTGATTTATCCAAACATGTTTAAGGCATCTGGTCTATTTTGTATCCTCCCTACAATCAAGGGTCACAGTTTTATGACAAAATAAAGAAAAAGAATTAACACACATTGAGCATTGTAAGAGGCAGTACAATAGAAGGACGGGCATCTGAAAATCTCTATTTATAGTAAAGATGCTATTATTAGCAGAAGTTTTGATGCCAAGATTATAAAGAGTGAGCAAATACAGCCAGAGGCTCAGCTGTACAAGCACCAAATAATTAAAACTCTGGTTTGGTTCTTAAATATGTTGTCAGGCACTCGTAGAAATAGCTCTTCAAAAAACGTGTTATTTTGAGGGTGAAAATGATACATTCAACCTCTTTGAATTCTGATGCCACAAACCCACCAGAGTGTGACCACTGGGGTGACAAGGGGAATAACTCCCATTAACATGAGTGCTACATGCTGGTCCATAGCATATAAGGAGTAGACACTGAGCACGTAAAAGTTGATGAAGGCAGGAATCAAACCTCTTTCTTCTGTGCTGAGACTAGAACCACCTCATATCTACTGATGAGAATGAATGGAAAAAGTGCTTCAACAACTGATTCCTTTTTATACTTGCACAGTCCAATTCCTTAGATGATTTTTCTCTGTTTTCAACACTAAAAGAACCACGTAATTCCCAAAAGGTTCCAGCCAGAAGGGTCCTTTGAGGTTACCTAAACCAGTGCCAGAACTTTATGGATATGCATGGATGTCCAGCCAGTTACATCACTTGCTTAGGGCCACACTGCTAATAGGTGGCAAAATTTGTGTTACTTCTAATTTCAAACGGTGGGTGACTTTCATTCAATTGTTGACAAAGTCACTTTCTTAAAATAATTGTTTATTGACTCACGAGAATAAATGAACTCCTGTGACTGTGCTTCTTGGATATGCCAAGTGGGTCTAATGTCAGTCAGTACAAAACATCATATGGAGACAATTTTCCAAACTTAGCAAGCAAGCGGCATTACCTGAGCAAACCAACCTCTTAATCTGTGAACCAGGTTGTCCTCTGTCTTAAGGTTTTTGCTCACAAAAGACAGCAAGACTAGACCTGGGAAAATAATGCAACCCTTATGTTCTAAAAATGTTGGGTAATTATCATCATCTTTTTGTAGAGAGGACAATGTGTTATGAATTTAGTCATTGTTATTGGCTAAATTCTGCCCTGCTCCAAGATGTTGAAGTCCTAACCTCAGTACCTGTGAATGTAACTCTACTTGGAAGCAAGATCTTTGCAAATGATCAAGTGAAAAAAATGAGGTCCTTTTGGTAGGCCCTAACCCAATATGATTGGTATTCTTGTAAAAAGGGGAAATTTGGACACTGACATGCCCTCAGGGAGAACATCATATGAAGATGAAGGCAGAGATGGGGTGATGCTTCTTCAAGCCAAGGAATGCCAAAGATCACCAGAAAACACCAGAAGGTAGGAGAGAGGCAGGATCCTTCCCTCACAACCCTCAGAAGGAACCAGCCCTACCAACACCTTGATCTCAGAGTTCTAGTCTCCAGAATTGTGAGACAATAAATGTTTATTGTCTAAAACACCCAGTTTGTGGTATTCTGTTTGGCAGACCTAGCAAACTAGTACTATTGCCTCATCTGAAAAAGGATGGGCTAGCCCTAGATGGTTTTGCTCAGTGAATAGAGCATCGGCCATGGACTGAAAGGTCTGGAGTTCGATTCTAGTGAAGGGCACATACCTCAGTTGCAGGCTCTATCCCTGGTCTTGGTCACGGCATGTGTGAGAAGCAACCAACTAATGTGTCTCTCTCACGTTGATGTTTCTCTCTATATATATTTCTCCCTATCCCTTCCACTCTCCAAAAATCAATGGAAATATAGATTCGGGTGAGGATCAAAGGATATATGCACCCCTATGTTCATAACAGCACAATTCACCATAGCTAAGATTTGGAAACAGCCTAAGTGCCTATCAACGGATGAGTGGATTAGAAAACTGTGGTACATCTACACAATGGAATACTACACTGCAGTAAAAAAGGAAAGAATTCTTACCATTTGCAACAGCGTGGATGGTACTGGAGAGCATCATGCTAAGCAAAATAAGCCAGTCAGAGAAAGATAAATATCACATGATCGCATTCATTTATGGAATATAATGAACAACATAAACTGATGAACAAAAACAGATCCAGAGACAGAGAAGCATCGATCAGACCATCAAACCTCAGAGGGAAGGGAGGGTAGGGTGGGGGTAAAAGGGAGAGATCAACCAAAGGACTTGTATGCATGCATATAAGTATAACCAGTGGACACAGACACCAGGAGAGAGAGGGCTTGAGTGGGAGGGGGGGAGGCAATGGGGGATAAGGACACATATGTAATACCTTAATCAATAAAGAAAAAAAAGAAGAAAAAAGAGAAAGAGAAAAAAAAGGATGGGGTAAACTAATTTATCTCACCGGCCCTTCAGGCCTAACAGCTGCAGTTCCATAAAGGCAACTATTCAGAGGCTCTGAGTCCTGGGAACCTGCTCAGTGTAATGGGAGGGGAGGGGCTACAGCTCTCAGACAGTGAACAAATATTTATTAAGCAACTATTATGTGTCCAGCATCACTCTGGGCCTGGGACACAGCCATGAACAGGAAGACACAGTCCCTGTGACCCAGAATTCCCAGGGAAGATCTGCTCTAAACAAGTAATCACAAGTGTGATGTGTGCTGTGGAAATGCAGAGACCGCCCTGGGACAATTAGACCAGCAAATGAGGTTTACAGAGAGACAGAAATGAGGGTGAGGAATTAGCACCCCAACAAAGAAAGGTGGGGTGGGAGGGGGTGGTGTGCATGTTCCACAAAACTCCCACAGTCTAACCCTTCTCTCAGGGAAGGGACAGCCTCGACAGGCAGAAAGGGGAGAATAGAGGGTTGACAAACAAAGCAACAAATGTCCTCCATAATACAGAGACAGCTGCCACTCAACCTGTCGAGGCCACAGGAGGCTGAGGAGGTACAATTTCCAGCAGCAGCATTAGCGGCAGCACAAGTTTCAAAGGAATCCTTCTCTCCTAGACTCACATCATGAGTCACTTCCAAACTTCAGTTATATTTAGATTTCTGTTGGGCCTAATGGCATTCTTTCTGGTTTCTATTTTAAAATGGTGTCGAGCAGGGTGAAAACAGAATTTGTGAATAAGCACATATTATTTAATCTAGATCGCAACGGCCCATTTTCCTTTTCAACATGTTTTGGCCTTTAGGTTTCTGTGAAAAGGTATGTTGTGTGTGTTTGCGTATTTGTTTGAAAAATAGCTAAGAACATTTTGATAAATAGTCCAAACTATATGTAACAAAAGATACCCAGAACACTATATACGCACTTAGCAAATTGTTTTCTGAAACATGATGGCAACATTCCATGAGGATTAATATTGTGATATGTATCAGGTTTCCTCTTCCCTCCCTCAAGACAACCCAGGAATAAAGGCATTTGGGTCATTGAATTTTCCACCTGTTAAGATTTTGGTTCTGCTCTTTGCATTATTGATAATTACAGTTAATGTTTACCATGTACTTAATATGTGCCAGGCACTGAACAAGGCTCTTACATTCATTTTTTTCTTAATTCTCCTAACAGTCCAGAAAGTAAGAATGTGTATGGTCCCCAGTTTAAAGATGAGGAAACTGAGGCTTAGTATTGTTGAATAACTTATCCTCGGTCACACAGAAAATAAATGGTGGAGCCACTGCTAATGTCAATGGCTTCTGAATTGATGAGGAATCAGGAGTCTTCCCTAGGTTTCATCCCAGGTATTGGCTATACAAAGGAAATGAGCTATCCTCTGCTCCTTCTCATCATCAGAGCACTAGATTTTCATCTTAAGGAACCTGAAGTATTTGTCTCACGCTATTCATCTTCACTCCCAACTTCCTGAAGGATAAAAGAGCACAAGGGTTTTAACTTCCTTGCACACAGTAAGTCCAGGCCAGTCCAACATGTGTCCAGAACCAGTGCTCTCTTTCCTAACTCCCATATGAATCAAAGTGTGAGGTATAGAAGCTTCCTACAGAGATATCAATCAACAAAATATCTCATGTGCACCAGTTCTGGCCAATGGATCCAGTTCCATTCAACAAGTATTTTTTGAGCCATATACAAAGGATTGCTAGCTCTATCTTAAAATCTAATATTTACTTCCTTTTAGTAAAGGTTTATTAATTTTTTGGTAAGCTAAGCAAATTTTTCTAGTCTCTGTTGCAGCCACCTTGACCATGTCACTGTTCTAACCACCGACCTGGAAGCAGTAGGGTTATATGGTTCTTTCAGAAAGACTCCTGAACAGGGAAGGGCTCCTTTTTTTTTCCAAGCCCTTCTTCCTCTTTTCTTTCCTAAAATGTGGTTCAATGGCTGGAACCCCTGCAACCGTCTAGGACCACAGGATGACCTTGAGAATGGTACCCATTCACAGCAGAGTGAAAAGATGGAGGAATCTTGGGTCTCGGCACTGCAGATGAACTATATCAGACCTGGACTATACTTTCACATTGTAATAAGAAAGAAACATAGTCAAGTCTATATGTTATGTTTCAGTTATGTTCAGCCAAAATGACCTGAGAGTACCACCTACTACCTGCCAGGCATTAGGCTAGAAACAATTCCCTCCACCTCCCCCACCCCCAATACCCACATACATGCAATGTATGTGTGGGTATTTGGGCAATGCCTAATATAATGAGATCACACCAACCACAAACATCTCTCCTAAAGATTTGACAGAAGTGCTTCAGAGGACCACAACATTTTATGAAACATTCTCACATCCGTGAGCTTATCATTGATCTTTCTCCCACACAGGGTGGTATTTTTATTCCTGAATATACAAAATGAGGTCTAGCTTCCCACTGCTTATTGCATTCAAAGACCATTACACTAAAAATAATTACCTCAAAACCAGTAGGAACATTTTGTCTTCTCCATCCCACCTGTTAAAAATTTAAGTTATGGACGTCTGCATGCCTATATTTTCATTTTACTTTCCCTCAGGAAGCCTCTTGATAATAAGTGAAATGCCTACGACCTGGGTCAGCTTTGAATTATGCTGTAAAAATAAAGCCTTTTGTGGTCTCCTGAAAGATATTTGGATCCAAGGCTGTAAAATATTGCTGAGATATTGGTGCTCACATTAAATTGGCCCTTTTGCCAGAATATAATGAAAGTGTGGGCATCCCTCTCTATGTCCAAAGACCTTAACTGATGAATAACAATAGTACATTCTGTGACTAAAGGAAGGTTTGACAAAATTTGTCAAACAGCCATTTAACTCTAAGGAGATAAAATAATTGCCTATATTGTGTTGTTGTTTCTTTTACTTAAATGCTTATTTTTGGAGAAGCAAAGTCAGAATGCTGTTTGAGCTACAGGAATTTAAATATTCAAATCAACTATAAGAAATTCAAGGAACACCCAAGCTGAGATGGGTCTAGAGCTGCAGCCACCATTAGCAGGAGAATTGGTCATTCCCCGGCCTCAAACTCAGGTCAGACCAGGGTGAGGCTTTGAGGAATTCACAGCCACCACTTGCCTCGGCCTACACTCCCCACAGTGGCCTCAGGTCCTGAGAACCTTCCTACTCTGTTAGTTAATTAAGCACACTCTGTAAGGTTGTCTTGCCCCTGTGGCTGGTAGAGGTTGCTGTTTGGAGCCCTGTGTAAATGATTTGTCAGCAGTAAATCTCTTATCTTATCCCTTTATTTCTTTGGAACAATGGGACCGAGGCCCAGGGTCCAGGGAAATAGAAGTGGCTCTGAGCTCAGCTCAGCACTGGTTCTTTTTTTTCTTTTAATATATTTTTATTGATTTTTTACAGGGAGGAAGGGAGAGGGATAGAGAGTTAGAAACATCGATGAGAGAGAGACATTGATCAGCTGCCTCCTGCACACGCCCCCCTGGGGAAGTGCCCGCAACCAAGGTACATGCCCTTGCCCGGAATCGAACCCGGGACCCTTCAGTCCACAGGCCGATGCTCTATCCACTGAGCCAAACCGGTTAGGGCAGCACTGGTTCTTTATATCCCCAACCCCCACAGCTTTCATGGGTCCAACTCAGGCTACAAACCACAGCTCAAACAGGAGAAAAGGGACTGTGCCAAGACAACTCTGAAGACGAAAAAGCCAGAATAAAGCAGCCATGGGTGGAGTTCCTCCAGGTGAATGGCTTTGATCTGACAAGCACCTGCTCTGGCCAGTCCTCCCCCAGGAGGAGATGGTGGGCCTTTGCCTCGGAAAAGGGTATCACTCATCTCAGAGAACCCAACCTAAAAAAAAAAAAATGTGACCTGTCCTCTGAGTGATTAGAAAGAGGAACGCAGAGGACCTATAGTTAAACTTTAGCATCCTGGCCCACCTCTAGAAAGCTGGGGGCAAGCTCAGGGCCCTCTGAAGGCATCCAGGTCTCTCTATGTCCCTCTCTTATGGGGAGAACAACAGAGATTGAGGATCACTGCTTTAAATCTCTCCAATGATATCTGTTCCCTGCGCTGACCAGTCTTGACATTCCTGGCATCACCAACACCAGGACAGGGACAAAGCCCCACCCGCAGGAGACCTGGTCTGAAATGTTCTAGGAGTTCATTTCTGTGCAGAAAACCATGGGCCACCAAACCTCTCACATCAACCTAACTTGAGGGACTTCCTCCTGGGATGAGCTTACTCATATTTCTACTGGAGTAACCAGTATTACTGCTTAGAGATCAATTCTTTCTTGCTATTTCCATTTGTTAGACAAATGTATGGGACTTAGTTCCAGGAAGTGAAGATTTGGGTGTCAGTAATAATGATAATAATAACTGACACTTGTGAGGCATTTAAAATGTGCTGGGCTCTTAAATATCAAGGAACCCTGTAAGAAAGGTATTTTATCTGCAACACATAGGAAATGGTGACCTAGGGTGTTAAGTGACACTCTGCACTGCCATTCTCTTTGGGAGGAGCGTGTCTCAGGAATGCAGCTACCCGTTATGACTGAGGGACAAGCGGCCCTGGATCTCCTCCCTCTCAGCCTGTTCCCAACCTCAGATCTTAGGAAGCCCCACAGCAGCCAGAACACGGACCCTTCTGTTCTGGGCCTTAAGGAACAACTAATTATGTTTTCCTCTTTCTTTAGATTCAATTTCCTTCCCGATCAGAGTGGTAAGACTAAAGAGCAGAAAGTCGGGTGTGCACTTATAGGAACAAAACCACGATTACTACTGGGACACCAGGGGCCTCGGTGAAAGGTGCCTCCCCGTATGGCTTGCCTGGTGGGCCAGCCCCTGCACCACCCATTCAGGGAAAATTCTGTAGAATTAGAAGGGGTTTGCCTGGCCTTGCATCCTTGCCAGAACTCCCCTGGGGACCTTCAAAGACCTTTGGAAAACTGCTTTGCTCTTCAATATTGAAGAAGATGCCACCTGAAAAAGCATCCATGGAAATGCTTTTTGATCAATTCATATTGACATCTTAGAGAGTACAGACTCCCTGCTGTGGACTGCCTGGAAACGTGGGCCTGGGCTCCCCAGCCTGAGACAAGGAGGCACGACAGGAGGGAGAGAGGGTTTTGAAACAGGGCATGAAGGAGCCAAAAAAAAGTGGTCAAACACTGCCTATCATCCATAGCCCTGTTGTACCAGGTTAAACACAATAAATACAGCATGAAATCCACTTGCACCTGGCTCCGATAACAAGACAAAACAAAAGAAAGAAAGAAATTTTAGATGATAATTATAAATTTATAGTAACGCTTCACCAAGCCTAATATTACTTAAAACTATTTCTTTTAACTTATTTCAGAGACTTGTTTATAAATCATAGACAAATGTTATCATTTCAGTATGTTCAGGAATGCCTTCTCTGAAACATCAGATAACTTCAGATATGAATCCTGCAATTTTCTTTAAAACAGCAATGATCATTCAGCCTCCACTTCCTTAATGAGAAATGTTGCACCCCTATTCACTGGTTTCGCATATGAACATAAGACAAGAAATTTGGAATTCTGGGTTTTGAATCATTTGAGGAATAGAATAGCTGCCCAGTGTTTTAGGCAGATTCATTTTTAATTACTTAATATTAACTATTAGCATCTCATATCTCTCTGGACAAGTTAGGGGACCATCCATTCATTCAACCCATCTATATATTTTCTGTAGCTACAGTACTTTTTTGTGATAAGCGATATTTATATCAATATCCTTGAAATGCTATAAAAATTTGAAATACCTTCTCAGAGAAAAAACAAACTTATTTTCATGTATTTGAGTAGATTTTCATTATCCGAGTAGAGTTGTTCTATCATGATATCATGATATTAATTCATATTATCAGAATATATAATTATTTGGAATATGGCATTCATCAACCATGCATAGAAAGTAGAATGTTCTAGCAATGATATTTGCTATTGATCTTTTTTTCTGTTTAGTTACTAAAATGTTTTTCGGGAGTAGGTAATTCAACAGGAATAAAATAATCCAATGACCAGGATTTATACATTGTGCCAATTAATCACCTGAAAGGCCATAATTTATTATTTTTAGAGCAGACCAGCTGTGTTTTTGATAGGACTGATCAGTGAAGTCATGCCTGCCAAACTACTCTAGCAATTCCTTACCCTGAGGAACCCTTCAGCTGTGGTAATGGCCAGGTCTTCATTGTGTTTCCTAGTTTCCAAGGGTGTTGTCTGGCCTTAGTAGTGTGTTGCTATTAAATGATTCTAAGGTACTAAATAAAGTAAATACAAACAGAAACTAAACCCCTATTGCTATGGTGCCAATGGCAAGTAATTTAAGCAAGCACTTTGAGTTTACTCAGAATCTATAATAACAATGTTAAGTATAGAAATTCTGGTTAGCCAACAAGAAGAAAGTGATTTCGTAATATGTCCCTGTGGGAATATTATGCCATTAATTTCAAATTACCAGAAGCTTTTGCTCAGGCTGGTTTTCAGTCTGTGGGGCCAGATGGACAGACCGTTTCTGTGGAGCCACGTCTCCCAGGGTAACACAGCTCACCCAGTGACGCCACCTACTGGCCAAGCAGTTCTGCTGCATATCCCTCCCCAATCAGCTGTGATCTCTCCAGCATCAAAACAGTGTATCACACCTCCTGAGGCTGCCAAGTGGCCCTGTCTTCAATGCTGAGGGGACCACGAGAGCAGCCACTGCCTGTATCTCCACTGGAAGCCTCTGACTCCACTACAACTGGAAGCTCCACTTCTGGCCCCACATAAAACCACCAAATGCCACCCACATAGAGATGACACCAAATGTGCAACCGCCGTGGCGGTCTCCCTGCACCATGTCAGCATGTCAGGCTCAGAACACATAACATCTATTGTTTTACATATTGAGTGCTCACAAAATACTAGGCACTGTATAGAGTGTCTGCACCCAGCCCTACCGTTATCATTTCCAATATACAGATTTTGGAAACAGGAAGGGAGGTGAAAGTACACTCACACGTGAAGGACTTGGAGCAGGCATTCTGAGCCACCACACACTCCTGCCTCCAGGCAGAAACCTTAGGGACCAGTGCATTCTGCTCACTGAACACAGCACAAGTGGATTAGGACCAAGGCTCCCACCTGCACTCTTTTGGCGCCCACGCTAAAAGTTCTGGCCTATCTCACCTCTGACATGAGCCAGGACTTGGTGGTCCCCTAATGCTCTGTCCAGCTCCACAGCAGTCAGAACACCTAGTGACTTAAAATGAAAATGAACTTCCACTTGAACTGGTAAGAAAAGAAATCCAAGCTAATAACTAACATTCATGGAGCACTAGCTTATAGAGTGAGGGAGTGCTGAGCACACACACGGGAGGAGCCGGGTACCAGCTCAGACCCACGCCACACCCTCTGGCTCCTCATCCCTGCTATGATGTTCCTGCTATGATGCCCCAATGCTGCAGCTTGAAGGTGACTAAGTGAACATGAGAAGTTGCAATCAAAAGAACATGAGAAATTGTCATTCAAGTTAGAAACCACAGAAGAGTTTAACTTCTCTCCAATTTGGGGACTGAGTCCCTACATACAGTCCCACACCACCTCATGCTCTGAATATTCTTTTCATATTCTTTGATCTGGCCCTTCTCACCCCTAAAAGTCATCTCATATCAGTCTGTCTCAATAGCCTCCCAGCTGGTGTTCAGGCATCTGTCTGGTCCTGCCCCACCATGAGCCAGCCGCTCCCCTATTGGCCCCCATAGTAAAAACCTGTCCGTTATGATTTCTAAAATCTAAGACTGATCATACTAGTCTTCTGCCTAACACCCTCCAGGTCTCCCCCACGGCTTTAAGGATCAAGTCCCAAGTCTGAGTATGGCCCATGGGCTATGGAACTTGAGGACAATTGTCCAAACAACCTCTCAAACCTAGAATATCTTAGGAACACCTGCAAAAATGCCAGTGCAAGAAACATAAGTTCACTCACCTTCCCCATAGTAACCAAGACTAAAAAGTATTTAGCTCAGGCCTTTTCTGCTTTCTTTGCCATCTCTGGCATGTTTTCCGC
Organism: Myotis daubentonii; assembly: GCF_963259705.1. Lineage (NCBI taxonomy): Eukaryota > Metazoa > Chordata > Mammalia > Chiroptera > Vespertilionidae > Myotis > Myotis daubentonii. The sequence continues at coordinate 26,560,265 of NC_081856.1, forward strand.
ACCATTAAGCAATCTTCCACATTTAAATAAAAGTTAAGTGTTCTCCCTTAGAAACCTAATTATAAAACTTAAAAATTGTAATTACCACTCCCAATAATAAAGGCAAGGAGGGGAAAAGAGCATATAATTTACCTGTATTTCTAAAACGCATATAGAAATTCCTCAGATGCTTCCAGAATGGCTTACTCCAGACGACTCAAGTTTAGGATAATCAGAGTGAAGAACCTGGCATTGCTGGGAGCCTGTCGCTCAAATGCGGCTTAGGAGTCAGCCTGGCTTCTGTGTGTGCTGGTCAAAGGGAAAAGCGATGTTTGCGTTGTCACCTGTATTACCTGTAACAACAACAAACACTTCACGTAACTCCCAAACCACCCACTGGCAAAGAATAGAGCTAGTCTGAGGTTCATGATTGTTATTATGCATTGGTGAGTGAATTCATCTTATTCTGATAAAGAAACAGAGAGTATAGTACATATAACTGTGTTCCCTTATCTCTCCAGTTCCCTATAATTTCTAATAACCTATAATAAATAAAATTACATTTTATTAATGGACCAAAAAATCCCATTTTGTTCTCATTCTAATCAATAGATCTTTTGTGGCATATAAATATTTGACATACAAACAGATGAGCTGTTTACCTTATTTTGGTATTTTGAGTATTTTTCGTGAAAAGTATGTTTCCGTTCAGTCAGATGCCAGGAAGTGGAGGTCATGTTCCCATGACAAGTACATTGTTAAATTCAACAGACATCTGTTTAGAGCCTGCTGCATTTAAGACGTGAGCCTGCAAACAAACCAACAGAAAACCCTCTGACTTCTAAGTGTTCGTGAGCCAATTATCTTTTGTACTAGGTGATTTTCAACATGCACATATTGTTTCTACTCTTCACTTACTCTCTCAAAACCACAGAAGTGCCTCTGCAGGCCAGGCTGAGCTAAGCTCTGAGCACTGCCAGCAGCCCAGGATGGGCTCCAGGGGGTGATAAATGTCTCAAATCACTTGTCGTCGTCCTTCGCTTCATTTTGGTCACCAGAACCCCAGGTTAAAGGTCTCATATTGTTTTGTGTTTATTTAACAGCTTTATGGAGGTGTAATTGACATACAGGGAACTGCACATGTGTCATGTGTACAGTTTGGTGAATTTGCACATGTGCAAGCATCTGTCATACCATCACCCCAATCAAGGTAACAGACATATCCAGCACCTCCCAGAGTTTCCTTGTGTCCCTTTGTTTCTGTTGCTTGGTTTTTTCCTCGATGCAGAAAATACATTTTCTTTTTTTTCTTTCTTTTTTTTTTTTTTTTAGTTGGTTTGCACATGAAGCAAAGATTTTTCAAATATGACCTTAGAATGGGAAATCCAGAAAGCAAGAAATTCTATCTGGAAGAATCTGTGCTTTTTAAAACACTTACAGGTTCTTGACAAATTAAGCAGCAGAGGGCAGGATGGTGCAGGGAAAAGTCAGGGGCCCATCAGCCAGAAACCTGGGACTGGTCCCATTCCTGCTGGAAGTCTGTTCACCTCCACTGGGTGTCTGTTACCTCGCCTGCAGAGGCAGGGGCTGGGTTGGAGAGACTTTCCTACACCTAGCATGCTTTTTCTTTCATTCAATAATACTACTACATCCCTATTATCTGCCAGACAGAGTGCTAGGTGCTGCAATTAAACATGGTAGACAATGTAATTTCTCAGGTGACATTGTTTCAGACAGTGCCAGTGCTACAAATAAACACCCACTGGCCTTGTTTTGTCCTCTCCTTTACTAGTCCTGGCCCGTCCCAGGGCTCTGCACGCCCTGGGTTGATTTTTCCCTAAATATGCACAGGGCTCTCCCATCCTCCTCATGTAGGTCTCAGCTCTGATGTCACTCAGAAGCCTTCTAAGGCCACCCTGGCTAAGGTTGGCTCACCCTCCCCCAGTCACTGTATAGCATGTCACCCTGATTTATTTCATGTGGAGCATTTAGCTCTGCCTGAAACAATATTCTTCTACATTATTTAGAGGAATGCAATCTCCAAATGGCTAGTTTTTCTGTTGATATGCAGGTAGGCAACTGATTTTATTTCTACCTTGTCCAAACTGTCCCAGGAACTATGGAATGAAGAAAATATTCCTGACCTATCCTCCAGAAGTGTTCTGAAGGATATTTTAATAAATACTAGCTACTGAACATACTTTTATTTGTTTATTTATTTATTCATCTATTTATCTATTTTACATCTTCTTTAAAAAAAAAGGAGTGTATGCCTACTAGATTGTCATTGAATTAGAGTTAGTAGTTTAATGAATATTTGAAAAAGTTTCCAGTAAAACGCTTCAGTGTGCTCTTATATAAAGCATAACTTCTGTCTTTAAAAAACAGCAACGTCACCAGACAATTAAGTCAGATTCTCAATGGGTGTCACAATAAAGAATCATGCAATGTGCAATATAAACAGAAAACATTGCAGTCCCTACTGCAGACCCATCACAAAACTGTGGAAGCCACCAGAAGCCCCGGACTTCCCTAGGGTTTTGGAAAATGAGAGGAGAATGTCTCTCTCCCTACTACTGGATTACATGTTATCACCTGGGCACTCAAAGCAATACTAGCTCCTAGGAAACACTTTCTCCAGCTTCTGTCTCCTCTAGCTTATCACGCCAGGCAGGGACAATGCCTCCTTAGGGATGCTCTGGGTGCGGCTCCATGGCCAGACCATCCCAGCTCTGCAGCCTTGGGCAAACCTGCTCACCTCTTTGTGCTTTTGTTTCCTTTATTATAAAGGAGGGCATTAATAACTGGGTATTATTTAGTTGGCTTGTTGAAGAGAAAATTAGATAATTACATATAGGGCTAAGAATACCACTCAGACCGGTGTTGCTCTGTAGTTGAGTGTCAACCTATGAATTGGGAGGTCCCGGTTCGACTCCTGGTCATGGCACATGCCCAGGTTGTGGGCTCTATTTCTAGCAGGGGGCGTGCAGGAGGCAGCCCATCAGTGATTCTCTCTCATCATTGATGTTTCTATCTCTCTTTCTTTCTTCCTTCCTCCCTGAAATCAATTAAAAATATATATATATATATATGCTTTTTAAAAAGAATACCACCCAGTGCATAGTGAGCACCTGGTACATATTAACTGCTGCTTTTTCATCCTCCTGTTTCTCAGTTCATCTCTCCCCACTCCAACCTGAGGCCCAAGGTGCACAAAACTTCCTCTGCCTCAGCACCCCCTCCTTTCAGCTCACTTCAAAGAACTAGATACTGTATTTAGAATAACTGGGTGCTGCTGGACTCTACTCATCTGAGAAATCAGAATTGACCTGTTTAAGCCTCCTGAAAGAACCCCCCAAAATAAATGTGTTCCTTGCATTCTAAAAGTTAAGCTCAACCTGAGATGCCAACAGATAACGAAGGAGTGAATGTTACCCAGGACGACAGTGACATTCCAACACTTTACTCTCAATTAGAATCAAATTTTGATCCAAGTATCTGGATATAACACTGGATAGTAGACAACTGAGCAGCAAGATCAATATACTCTTTACGACTCCAGCTTCATTTCAAACATCCATGAACATGGCTGTGACTCTAAGCCGCAAACACAGTATCATCAGAAGCATGCAACCCTTCTCCCCACCATGTACACCACTGCAGTTGGGACCCTTTTGTTTCCGTGGCCCTGTTTTGCTCCCAGGTTTCCCAGCCACGCAACCTTTGAGTCATTCTTGACACCTCTCTTCCCCTTCCTTCCTGAATTTAATAAACTACCGACAAATCTGCTGCTACTGGTTGCAATGCAGTGCCCTCCCCAGCAGCGATAGTGCAAACCTCTATTGTTGTAACCCCCTTTCAGGGGGAATTCCAGCTACAGGCAGTTGGAGGCCCCAGTGGAAACCTGGGAGGAACTGCTCCAGCCTTGCACTCCCTCCCGACCTGACTCACACGGAGCCCAGCTCTCAGCTGGAGCCCAGAAGGGAGGTAAACAACTGGACAAGTGCTTCCTCCCGCTCCAGCGGCTCAGGCACAGGGGGCTTTCCCACAAGGCCGGGCCGTCTCTAGGCAGACGAACGTCTGTGTTCCAAGGCACAGCCCGGGCTGGCGATGCGCACCCCCCTTCGAAATCACTTTGAAGCCGTGCAAAAGTCTTGCCAACACCGAGCCTGAGAGCTCCTCTGCTTTCGCTGGGAGGGGCGGTTTCCTGCCGGCCTTTCACATGAGGGAAGTGGAGGAACAATCATTCTGCAAGGTACTCCCTTCACACACCAAAACCTGAAAACCTAATAGGATTGAGCTTTCTGTAAGATAATGCATCAGACAGGACATTCGGTCCTGAAGAATAATGCTCCCACCTTAGAGACTAGTGGTCATGCTATGCTTAATTTGTAAAATCAGTTCAGAAACGCTTCTCCTTCAAAATCAGATTAAACATGCTTGGCTCCTCCAATAATTCCAGAACCTTCCCTACCTTGATGATCTTTCTCTGAACATGGTTCAGGTTCTGAACGAAGAAAATTGGGTTTGAAGGCTCTTGTTTGTGTTTTTTTTTTTGTTTTTTTAGGAGAATCAGAGAACATTAGCACTAAAGAGTCCATAGAAATTGCTGGTACAGTGTCTTCAAGTTGTGGGTTACAGCTCATTCGTGGGCCATGAAATCAATTCAGTAGGACACCACCAGCTTTTCCTTTTAAAATGAAATAGAATAGAAAATATCAGAGTGCACTGCATTTATGAAGGGTACGTATTATTTCATGGAACTTTTGTTTCAGGTTGTGTATGTGTGTGTGGGTATCTACCAAGTTACGATCACCATAGAGCTTCAGTCAAAAAAATTAAAAGTCACTCGTCTAGTCCAACCAGGAACTAGCCGTGTGCTATCATGGATAAGCATTTGTTTGCAATTTAGAGTCAGAAAATCCTTGGTTTTAAGTCTGGCCTCTGGCACTTAGAAATTGCATGAGCACAGGTTCCTATTAAGAATGGCTGAAACTTAGCTCAGCTCATCTACAAACAAAGGGATGACAACAGTGTTTTCCTCAAAGAGGTGTTAAGGAGACACACACCAACACTCACTTCCAGGTCCTAAACTCAGACCGTGTGCCAGGAATCAGGACATGAGCTTTACCTGCATCATCTACCACAAAAACCCTTTATGTTACACAGTATTGTTATCATCCATCACAGGAGGAAATGGAGGCAGTTTGGTCCACGTGTCTTTACTTACATTCCACTAACTACACTGTGCCTCTATACCAGCGGTTCTCAACCTGTGGGTCGCGACCCCTTTGGCTGTCGAACGACCCTTTCACAGGGGTCGCCTAAGACCATCCTGCATATCAGATATTTACATTACGATTCATCACAGTAGCAACATTACAGTTATGAAGTAGCAACGAAAATAATTTTATGGTTGGGTCACAACATGAGGAACTGTATTTAAAGGGCCAGAAGGTTGAGAACCACTGCACTATACAAATGTGATGATGCATTTAAAGTACTTAGCAAATTAACATTAAGTACTTAGTACTGACACCAAGGAACCTTTAGAATTCAATGCTGCTCCAAAGGGGGACAGGGGGCCTTCAAGAAGTGTTCATGCTGGTAGGTAGGTTGATGGCCTGCTTCCTTCACCAGGAAAGTTTTGGTTGTTTGTCTTTACTCAGCAATGTGCTTTGTGCTGAAGTTCATTGACACCCTGGCAGGAGCACAGTCATCAACAAGCAACTGGTGGTGCGTAGACCACACCTTGAGTAGCCCTGTGTTAGATGGCAGGGCTGTAATCATCACAGTCATCCTGGTCATGTTAGTATTATCTGGGACACATATTCAGATCTCCTCTTTCACTGACCAACGGTCTTTTGACTACTCGGTCAAAGGTAAACTTGTACATTTATCCCTGTTCACCTTCATCTTGTAGATTGCAGTCCATTGCACATTTTACAATTTTTATAATGTCATCCAAATGCACCAATTATCCTCCCCGGCTTTGTGTCATCCACACACCTGCTAAGCATGCCTTGTGTGTCTCCATAGAAATACACATACAAGGTTAATCAGGATAGAGCCAATGACAGATTGGCTTTCAGTATAACAATGAGAACAATGCTCTAGCTCCTCACAAGGGCTGCATACTCTGTTTCCTGTCCCAAACACTCACAAACCCGGACCTTCACTTTCCAACGGGGAAGGAAATGGACTGAAAACACTAGGAAATAAACTGCTTTGAAGGCTCCATCTTGTGGTGCACAAGCATCAGTGCATCTGGATGGCAAACCAAAAGGAGGAGGCACTTACGGAGAAGTAGGTCCTAAGAGCAGGTGAGAGCCTAGAGTATGTGTGTCACTCTCATGATCTGCACAGCAAATCCTTTATTCTCGTCATGTCTCAAATTAAAGTCAGACTGGCCCTTTCTTTCTGTTCATCACTGTGAATTCAATGAATGTAACACCACACCTATTTGATTAATGGCCCAGAAAAAAATACATGTTTCATGAGCCACATAAAGAGAACATTTTAAAAATACCTTCTTTCATCCATAGTTGTAGATTTGAAATATAAATATTCCCTTTTCTTCTGCTCACGATTTTGAAATTATCTTTAAGGAGTCCTGGATTTAATGGTGGGCATCTATGATGAAGGAGGGAATGCTCAATTTTGCTGGCCAAGCAGCTACCTCATAATCTTAAAAGGCTGAGGCTAGCATGACGCCCTGGTCACTCTGGCCTGCTTGGTCCACAGCTGGGCCCTACATCCTGCAGATGTCAGGTGATGCTGCCTTCCTAGCTACTCAGATATCTGTTTCCTTCCTCCAGCCAGCCACGACCAAATGAGGCCTTTCAAACGCAAGAACAGGCATGAGTCTTCAATGTAAGTTTAAATAATCATGATTGAATTGTAGTATACAATATCACATTTTGTTAACAATGGGTGATGGAAATCCTTAGGCTTCAGAAATTAAGAGAAGACTCCAAACAGAGGGATTCAACAGGGATTTCAGATTTGGCCCAAACGCTGGAATTTTAATGCCCAGGGGAGCAGCAGAGAAGAGAGAAGGAAATTGGACTGAGTCACCTGCTCAATATGCAAATGTGTTGAAGAACTGAAAAGCATGCAAGAAAATTATGTTCACTGGTCCTAGAAAGAATCAAGGAAACTTTCAGGCTATAGGTACCTTGCATTAAAAAAATAAATAACCTGCAAGAATGCACACCCTCAGACTATATCATGTGCAGATGTGAATTTACTAGTATATCACCTACAGCAGACAGGAACCACAACATGGGAATCAAACACAAAGACTGGCCAGGATAGTTGAGACCCTGATTCATAGGAATACTTGTACAACCCTGGGCATATAGGAAGGACAGCCCAGCCAACCATAAATCAAAATTCAAAGTGACATAATCAAAACTCTACACGTGCCCTGCCAGTGTGGCTCAGTGGTTGAGCATCGACCTATGAATCAGGAGGTCACAGTTCGATTCCCAGCCAGGGCACATGCCCGGGTTGTGGGCTGGATCCCCAGTGGGGTGTGTGCAGGAAGCAACCAATCAATGAATCTCTCTCATCACTGCTGTTTCTATCTCTCTCTCCCTCTCCCTTCCTCTCTGAAATCAGTATATACTAGTATATATTAAATTAAAAATAATTAAAACTCGATATGCAAGCACCATCTAAACTACATGAGGGCCAGCATGAAAGATGGGCAGAATCAATACAGGAAGAATTAGCACTCAAGAATGAGAGGAAATAGAAAAATCTGAAATACACTAGTAAAAAGATACACTTAAGCTTATTGTAGATGAAAGAAGGAATATAAACAATCATGAAAGGCAGGGCAGCACTTTAAAAGATCAGGAATATTGGGGGTGGGGGAAGAGGAGAAATGTAGGAATTTAAGAAACAGATTATTTGAATTTCCAGATTCAGCAAGGAGATGTAGAGAGCTAGAAAGCCACCCTTACAACAAGAAAAATGATGGACAAACTGCAAATCAATGACTTTTCTTGAACCTCTTAGAGAACTAAGGTCAGAAGATCAAACATCTAACAAGAAATCTTCAAAGAGACAGGTGCTGGCAAGAAGAAGCGGAACTCGAGCTTTTCCTTATCTAGGGCAGATGTCATCACAGGCCATATAAGCCAATAAGAAAATTCAGCTATAAGTATTTAACGAATTGCTAAAGGCCAAGTGTAAAAGCAGAAAGAATTTGAAACCCTGGGGGCTGCAGAAAGGGGGAGACAGCGAGTTAGCAGTAGTCCAAACCATTGCCAGCATCCAACTCTATAAGAAATGTTTAAAGAAGCTCTTCAGTCAGAAGGAATATAATATAGGTCAGAAACTCAGATCTACAAAAAGAAATGAATAGAATTAGAAGTAATAGAAAATGTGAATTAAAATAAAATAAAATAATTGCTCTAAAAGGAAACTTAATGTTTGAGTAATTATAATAATGCATTCTGTATTGAAGACTTGCATAAAGGTAAAATATATGACAACAATAGCACAAAGGCTATAGTAACCAGGAATTGAGGATATACTGTTATATAAGTTCCTTATACCGCATTGAATAATATTACCATTTTTTTAAGACAAACTTAAATTATTTCTAAATGTATATTATAAACCCTACGGTCACAACTAAATAAAATTTTGAAGCATGAATTACTTAAATGAAAAAAAGATAAAATGGGATAACAAAAAATGTGCTCAAATAAAACCAGAGAGAAATAAACAAAAAACCAATAGAACAAGTAGAAAACAACAAAGTATAAATAGGTTAGAAGTAAACGTATAGAAAAATATGCTTTTTTTCCTACACTTTTACTGGAGTGGAATCCAGGTTCTGTCGCTCCCTAGCTGTTGACACAATTATTCAACTTCTCCACCCTTGTCAGTGACCAAGAAAATCGGAAGTGAGCATCTCCATCTAAATGACCTCCAGGCACATCAAGTTCCTGAACATTTAAATCTGGAGTCTTATCTCTGCCCCTACCTCTGCCTCCCCACCCACATTGCTCTCGGGCAGTTTCCTGATCAAGGCACAGCTCTGCCACCAGGCCAGGTGCTGCAGCCTCAAACCAGCAGACCTTTCCTAAAGCTGCCGGGGTCATCGTCCTCTGCCCCCACCAGGGATTAGAATATAATCAGTCTGGGCAAGGCCAGGTATTGATCATTCCTAAAGCAGCCCAGATGATTTTAATATTTAGCAGGGCTATGAACCACTGGAGAGCAGTGCCCCCACCACCACCTGCATGTCCCCCCTCCCCCAATTTGGTACTGTCTGGAGACATTTTTGGCTGTTCCACTGGGTTGATATTGCATCTGGGGATGCTGCTATATGTCCTACAATACACAGGATGTCTCCCACCCACCCCATAACAGAAAGTTACGTGATCCAAAATGTCAAAAACTGAGGTTGAGCCCAACCAGCATGGCTCAGTGGTTGATCATCAACCTACGAACCAGGAGGTCATGGGTTCAGTTTTGGGCTAGATCCCCAGTGAGGGGCTTGCAGGAGGCAGCTGATCTGTGATTCTCTCTCATCATTGATGTTTCTATCTCTCCCTCTCCCTTCCTCTCTGAAATTAATAAAAGGAAAAAAATTTTAAATGAGGTTGAAAATCCTGGACCTAGAGTATGTTAGTTCCTCCCTTGCTACCCAAAACATAATCCCTGAGCACAGTATCACATCACCATCACCGGGGAACTTTTACTGATGTGAGAGCTCTGGCTCCTCCCAGACCTACAAGTCAGAATCTACATATTAGCAGCATCCCCAGATCACCCAGGGAACATTACAGTTTGAGAAGCCTGGACTGCTCCCTCCTCTTCCCCCTGCAAATCTATCAGATAACAGATCCTGTCACCACCATCTCTCCATCATTCCTGAAATTGCCCTTGCCTTCCATCCCTAGGGAAACTTCTCAGTCCAGGGCTTCGTTGCTTGTCATCTCAGTTATTGCAATAACCTTCCCATCTGACAGCCCCCTTCTGTCTCAGTAGAGGTCTTCACCCCTTCTGAGAGTTATGCAACAGTTTAGGATGGAAGGAAAGAGCTGGGCCTTCCCAGGGGAACACACACACACACATACACACACACACACACACCACACACACACACACCACATTGCATACAATTACACAGAGCCGCTGAAGCCCTCCTCAGCACTTCCAGGCCACCTTAGTCTCTGAGCAGAGTGCCTATTCTAACAAGCCGAGATGATCACTTGAACCCCTCCTAAAAGTCCCAGCTCTTAGCACAGCCTACTCCAGCCAAGGAAAGTTTCAGCAGCTGCCCTGTGTGCGAGGGCTTGGCCCACCTCGGAGTCTCTGCAAATGCTGCTTCCCTTGTCCGACCCACCCTTCCTCTCCTGGGTGAGGCCCTCTGCCCTCTCCCTCCAGAGCAGCTCAAGGATCACTTTTCCTGAGAAGCCTTTACTGACCACCCACTCCCATCCCCACCTTCCACTCTTAGTTAATTTTCCTTTGTGGTCTCAGTTTCCAGAGCTTCTATCTGCCATAGCATTCAGAGAGTATTATGTTGTTGTGTTTCTTCTTTTCTTGTGAGTCTTCCGTCATATCAGAGTCAGCAAGGGTATCTTTCCTCTCCAGTCTCAGTGCCCAGCACAAACAAGAGCTCAATAAATGTTGCTGATAAAGTTTAAAGGAACAATAAAGCTAGCATCCTTCCCACTGTCATACATTGTTTTCAGTTTATGCTTTAGTGACTTCGTACTTTCCCCTTATAAAGTATAATGTCTTATTTCTTAACTAGAGGCCCAATGCACAAAATTCGTGCAAGAGTACACCTTCCTCTCCCTGGCTGCCCACACCAGCTTCCCTCTGGCACCCAGGACCCAGGCTTCCCTCACAGGCCCGGTTTTGTCTAGAAGGTCATCCAGAAGGATGTCTGGTCTAATTAGCATATTATGCTTTTATTATTATAGATTAGGGTGGTGAGTGGATGCTCATGATATTATTCTTTTACTTTTCTTTTTCATTCTCACCTGAGGAAGATATTTTTCCATTGATTTTTAGAGAGAGTGGAAGAGAGAGGGAAAGATAGAAATATTGATGTGAGAGAAACACATGGATGGGTTGCCTCCTGCACAAGCCCTGACCAGGGCCCTGGCCGGGGAGAAACCTGCAACCGAGGTACATGCCCTTGACTGGAATGGAACCCAGGAACCTTTGGTGCACAGGCCAACACTCTATCCACTGAGCCAAACCAACTAGGGCATCTTTTTCATTTTTATAGTCCTGAAACTTTTTACACTCATAAGTAAAAACGATTAAAACTCTCACCTCAACAAATGAATGCCTATGTGTCCCCAGCATTCTGCACCCATAATATTGCTTGCTGAGGCCCAGTTCTGGCTTTCCCAAGAGCCTTTCTCTGCAAGGACCCCCCCCTCCCCCCCCCCACCATGCACCCCACCAGAGCCATTCTCAGCTAATTGCAGGAGGTGAGAATTTATAAACACTTTTTCATGTTTGAGTGTCCAGGTGAAAAAGCTGACCGAATACAGAAGAAATAGGACTTGAATCAGGATAAGAGAGAAAGACTTGGAGCCAGAAATTTTACACAGAAAACATTTCAACCCCCTGTGGAGATTATGGACAAAAGTACTCTGTTTATTTTAAAACGCTAAGAACCTCACTAACACTGGATTACAAATTTCAAGGTAAAGCCAAAATTTACACACTCCCCATCCCCATTTGGAAAAAGATTGTGAATCTTTCTTAATAAGAATAGAGCATACTCATTAAAGAAAGGGCTTTTCCAAACAAATATCTTGAAACTGCTCCATGGCAGTGTTGTTTTATATCTACCCTTTTACCATTACAATAACTTATTTCTCTCTACCCTCCAAAACAAACAAACAAAAACCTTGTTTGCTTTGAAAATATCACCTCTTTTTCACTTTGATTTACTGCCCTTTGGCTACGGGCCCACTGGTCCCAGGCCAAGTCATCAGACTCCCCAGGGCTGCCCTGGCAGGGCAGGGACACGGGGCTGCAGCTCAGGAAGCCTGCACGGGGCCAGCATCCCTACAAAGTGCCCTCTACGTGTCCACTGCCATCTGTCCTGCTGTCTCTCCTTGGGCAGGGCAGGTCCTCAGAGATGCCCGTTCCCTCCCCCCGCCCTCCGGCAAAGGCTCTGTCCACAGCCCCAGAGAAACAGGGTGGAAAGGGAGGGCCTTCTCAGGGACCAACTGAGAGGAAGCAGCCTCTGTGTGTTTGAAAGTGTTGACAAGGGCCTATCCCAGGAAAACAACTACCATAGAACCAAACAAAACAAAACAACCCTCTTCTCTCCCAAGGACCCTCAGTCCCCAGTGCTGGAATCATTTCCTTGCTCTCCATGTGAGTTAGAGCTGCACCTGAGTCAGTCAAAACAGACAGCGAGGGTCAGAGGAGAGCAAGTCAACAGACTCATAAATAAGCTTGTGGGTCTTACGTAAAGAGCGCATTTGAACGTTATTTGGTGGTTGGTGTTACCTGGTGTGAAATCAGCTCTACCACTTACTGGCTACCTTGAACGGGTTACAGAATTCCATTTGAGCATTCCAGGAGTTTCCTCTACTACTATAGGACTTCTGAATTTTGCCTGATATATCAGAGTATGGATTTAAAATAACTAATTCTCTTTGCTATATGAAGAGAATTTTTTTAAGGCTAAGTTTTTCTTGTCATTGAGACAAATTCTCTGAAACTTCTCTAGATTGACATTTTTCCAGATTAGCACTATAAGAAGAAATAATTATGGAGTATAAAGAAGTAATTTTTTCTGCCTTTTGAACCTATACCCTTTGACTATACATTCCCCAAAAGTTTGTAAAAACAGAATATGTACATATATTTTTCAATGATGAAACTATTATTTTTTTAATATTATAGCAAGAAAAAATTTAGATTGATTTAGGATGTCTATCCAATTTCACATAAAATCAACTAAAATCCCTATAGTACTAAACTTCATGGACATGTGCATGCACACACAAAAATATGTGTATAAGGAAGTACGGATATTAGAATAGAAACTAATGTGTTTCTCTTTCTTGCATAACAACCTTGAAATGCTTTGTCATTCAACATTGGGGATGCTCTATCTCTTCACCTGGTAGATAAGCCACAAAACAGTACATGGTATACAATTCTATTCTGATCAATAAAGCACCAATACAGCACTTCCCAAATGCAAAAACCTTTGCATCCAAGGATCTATTCATGTCTCAGGCTCTGAGGTCAATGATCCTCTTCCATTAAACAACTTCCTGTTTTGGTCTATAGTATCATTTATCACACTAGACCCTTTGACTGCACTATTTTTGTCTTGCTTTTTTTTTCTACGAGCAAAATCATTGCACCTGAACAAGAAACTCCTTTTTTTAAAAAAATCTGGTTTTCTCACAGAATCAATGACATAAGAGGATTAATTGTTTGTTTTCAGTCCTGACTTTTTCTTCTCCTAGATCTATTTTTGAAACAAATTTTATTTTGGGATGTCCTGACTAGGATGATACAAAATTGGAAAGCCTGGTGCAAATTTTATTGACCTCCATTTCCTACTATAAAGGATGTCCCCACTAATCTGTCATGTACAGGGCAGACAAAGGCCAGAGCCAAGGGAAGCCAAGCCAGATGGTGTGTCCAAGAAGCCCGGGACCAGACTCTGTGTGTTTTGTTGGTGTGTTTTTAAATAAATGGTCAACTAGAAGGAGGAAAAAACATGTGGGCATCCTTCTTCTTGTTCCAAGCTAAGCTAAATTAAATGTGAGCTGTAATATGCATGGCAAACACAAATGTCTGAGAAGGGGCACTTCCTAAACGTGCTTGGATATGATAGGATGAATGGATGGAATTATGGATAGATGGGTGAATGGATGGGTCGGTGGATGAATGGATAGGCGATGGATTGATGAGTAGATTGATTAATTAATGAGTGAATTAATTAATATTATTGATTTTTAAAAATTTAAACAATGCAGAAAACTGAAAAAGATAGAAGTTACCACTTTGGGAACTATATGAATTATTTTTAAAAAGTCTCTGGGACTACATAGATTTTAAAAAGAAAGAAAAAGTACAATGTGTTCCATATATATATATTTTGCCCTGACTTTCATGATGTATGAATTTAAAATCAAACGTGTAGTCCTACCCGGTTTGGCTCAGTGGATAGAGTGTTGGCCTGCAGACTGAAGGGTCTCAGGTTCCATTCTGGTCAAGGGCACATGCCCAGGTTTCAGGCTTGATCCCCAGTAGAGGGCCTGCAGGAGGCAGCCAATCAATGATTCTCTCTCATCATTGATGTTTCAATCTCCCTCTCCCTCTCCCTTCCTCTCTGAAATCAATTTTAAAATATTTTAAAATAATAATAAACAATAAACATGTAACTGCCATGTTTTACATTTTCTCTCAATCCAGCTGCCTTGCCCCAAAATGGTGAGATATCTGCATGCAATAAGATGTTAGATAGAAATATATATTTATATTATTCAGCATAAATACTGCTAATAAGCTAATTCCAGCATAATTTAATTTTTAATGCAAATGTGGAGATGTTAAAAAAGTATATTTATATTAAATGTATTGATGTATAAAATTTGTAAAACATTTATCCTTTTCAGAAAAAAACAATGTTAAAAGTTTTGCCCATATTCTTCCTGAGTTTGGCATATTATATTAGATTATTAATCTATTTATCTATATTATGTATCAATCATCTATATGATTAATTTTTAATTAATTTTAATTTTGCACCAAATTATAGTCACATTGTCCATAGTAATTTACATCTCTTTTTTTTTTCACTTTTATATCCAGGGCATCTGTTCATGTCACTGCAGATGTCTATCTTGTTCTCTTTTAATAGTAACTGCATGGACACAATTCAGTCAGACTCCTAGTGAGAATTAAACTGTTTTTGATTTTTATGTCATTACCAGGAATACAGTGGGGCCTTGACTTACAAGTGTCCCGACTAATGAGTTTTTCGAGATACGAGCCATCTCTCGGCCGATTTTTTGCTTTGAGTTGCGAGCTAAAATTCGGGTTACGAGCCAGCTTCAGATACCCCACTGCTAGTTTGCGCAGCGAACGTCACAGTGAACGCCACATCAGCCCAGCATCACGTGTCTCACTCATTCACTTTAATGATTTGACATACGAGTAATTTGAATTACAAGCTCCATCACAGAACAAATTAAACTCCTAAGTCAAGGCCCCAGTGTACTGCAATGTACTTCCTTGTACATATATGACTGACCATCTTTATTTTTGAATTTTTAGTAATCTGTGCTATGTTCTCTATTAGTTTGTCATTTTTTCAGTATAGAGAGAGGGGAACAGAGGGGAAGAGATAGAAACATGGATTGGCTGCCTCCTGTATGCCCCCTACTGGGGAATCAAGCCTGAAACCCAGGCATGTGCCCTGACCAGGAATTGAACCAGTTACTTCTTGATTCATGGGTCAAAGCTCAACCACTGAGGCACATGGGACAGGCTTGTATGGGTTGTTTTTCAATCTTTGTTTTCTTTCCTTTTTGTTTTCTAAGGTTCTATTGATATACAGTATCTTCTAACTCAGAGTAGATACTTCCCTTTATCTTATCTAATCTGCTAATAAACCTATCAAAGGCATTCTTCATTTCTATTAGAGTGTTTTTTATCTCTAGCATTTCTTTTAGTATATCACTTCCTCTAGTCCAAGGGTGGGGAATGTCTGGGCCCAAGCAATCATTTGGTCTGGCCCTGCCAAGACAACCTCAGGTGGGACTCAAAATTCAATAAATCTAGGAGCTTTTCTCATAGCAACATAACTTTATATTAAGTGAATTATATTGAGCAAATGATGTTATAAATATCCAAATAGCCCTTGGCGGAAAAAAGTTCCCCACCCCTGCTCTTGTCAGTTAGCCTCTGATAATGCCCCAACAGGTTAGGTTCTAGTTAACTGGTTTTCCCTGAGGGCAGGCCTTGCTAAGCAGAACCCGTGTAGCTCTAAATGGTTCCTTTCCCCCTTTCCCTGACAGAAGCACAGGGGAGTTTTTTCTTGGATGGTGAGAATCTGACCAAGCTCCTGGAGGTAAATCTCACAAAATTGTGGGTCTCCCTGAAGTTTATAACTCTCCGAATTGTCCACACTGAGCCTCCAGCAATTTGCTAATTACATTTCAGGTGTTCCTGGCTCAGCTCTGAAATCAGTGCTCCTGGGGAGCTGTGACTATGTAGTCATCTGTCTTTCTCTCCATTCTTGGGCGCAGTGGCTTGCCCCGTGTCTTCCCCTTCATTCCTGAAGGATATGTTCACTGGATATAGAATTCTGGGTTCTTTTCTTTCAGCTCTTGAAAATGTGCCACTTCTTTTTGGCCTCCATTGTTCCTAGTGAGAAATCCACCATCATTTGGATTGCTTTTCTCCTGTAGTAGGTAATGTAGCATTTCTCCGTGCCTGTTTTCAATTTTTTTGTTTGTTTTTAAGTTTTCAGAACTTTGACTATGATGTGTCTTGGCACAGAAATATTTGAGCTTATTCTGTTTGTGAATTGCTCAGCCCCTCTAATTTATAGGTGTATGTCTTTGGCCAAATTTGGGGGATTTCCAGCTATTTTTTAAAAATATTTATTTATTTATTTATTTTAAATATATTTTATTGATTTTTTACAGAGAGGAAGGGAGAGGGATAGAGAGTTAGAAACATCGATGAGAGAGAAACATCGATCAGCTGCCTCCTGCACACCCCCTATCGCGGATGTGCCCGCAACCAAGGTACATGCCCCTGTCTGGAATCAAACCTGGGACCCTTCAGTCCGCAGGCCAAAGCTCTATCCACCGAGCCAAACCGGTCAGGGCATTCAGCTATTTTTTTTAATACTTTTCAACCTCACCTAGTTTCTCTATCGCTTTGGGATTTCGATGTCATGAATGTTAGATCTTTATTATAGTCCCAAATACCACTGAAGCCCTGCTCATTTTTTAAAGTATATTTTTCTTTGTTACTTGGATTAAATAATTTCCATTGTTCTGTCTTCAAATGCATAGATTTCTTCACATGTATTCCCCATTCTGCTGTTGACTACATCCATTAAGTTTGTTTTTTGTATTTTGTTTTTTTGGTTACCATATTTCTCAATTCCAAAACTTCAAGTTGTTTCTTCTTTGTATCTTCTATTTCTTATTTTTTTTATGTCTTTGCTGAGACCTTCTATATTTTTTGTTTCAAGAGTGTTTATAGCTTCTCATTGAAGCATATTTATGATGGCTGCTTTAAAATTCCTGTTAGCCCAGCTAGCATGCTCAGTGGTTGAGCACCAACAATCTATGAACCAGGAGGTCCCGGTTAGATTCTGGGTCAGGGCACATGCCCGGATTGTGGGTTTGATACCCAGTGTGGGGCATGCAGGAGATGGTCAAACATTGATTCTCTTTCATCATTGATGTTTCTATCTCTCTCTCCCCCTCTAAAATCAATAAAAATATATTTTTTAAAATAATAGAATGAAATTTCTATTAGATATTTCTAATATCTGTATCACCTCAGTTTTTCCTTCATTAATTGCTGCTTTTATTCTAGTTAAGGTTTCTTGATTGCCTGTTTGCTATGATGAGTGATATTCAGATAAATCTGGTCATTTGGGGTATTACATTACAGAGCCCACATCTTACTTAAATCTTATGTTTTAGCATGTCTCCTTTGATACCACTCTGGTAAAAGAAGAAAAGTACCACTCATTAATACCAGGTTTTCTACTTGGCCTTTGTTGAGACCCCGAGAGAAGAGCTCTTCATTACTGCTCCCCATGTACACCGTAGAGGATGACCTCATTACTACCCAACAGTAGTGAGAGTCCTGGTTCTCTCTTGGCTTCCTCTGACACCACCCCAGCAAGAGGAGAAGGTGGAATTTCAGTCATTCTATGTTGCCTCTACTGACAGTGCAGAGTGGGGGGAGTGAAAGTCCCCACTCCCCACTCAGCCCTCACTGAAGCTATATGAGTGGGGTGGGAGCACCCTGTTACTATATGGCAAGGATTGAAGTCTTGGCCTTGGCTTGAGCACAATGGAGGGAAGATAAGACCACAGTTTTTTTCTGTGGTGTTTGGCTGGAGTAGAGCAGATATTATCTAAAATTTTCTTGCTGGGTGTCCTTTTCTTGTTTTGTTTTGTTGTGGGGTTGTTGTTTTTTGCCAGAAAGTGCAAACTTTCCTTTTAAATAAAAATGGAGAGAGAGAGAGAGAGAGAGAGAGAGAGAGAGAGAGAGAGAGAGAGAGAGAGAAACATCCTATATAATAAAAGGCTAATATGCAAATTGTCCCCTCAACCGGGGGCTTGACTGGGAGTTCGATCAGGGGCAGGGCCACCCGGCCAACTGCCCACGGCCCTTTCCCCCAACTGGCCCAGTCTGATTGGCCCAATGGGGGTGGGCTGGCCAGACCCCACCCATGCACAAATTCGTGCACCAGGCCTCTAGTCAATGATAAAAGAGAATCATTGATTGGCTGGCTTTCACACAACCCACAGTGGTGATCAGGCCGGCAACCTGGCCATGTACTTTGATCTGGAATCCAATGGTGACCTCCCAGTTCATAGGTCAACACTCAATCACTCAAGCAGGCCAGGCTTGAGGCTTTTTAGTCTATGTCTATTGATATTTCCAAGTTGCCAGTTTCTCTAATGTTCTGTCTGGAATACATAAGACAAAACAAAGCCTAGGTCCTAAGGTCCCCAGTCAGTCTACTTTCTGTTCTCCATCTTTTAACATCTTCTTTTATTTATTTTGTATTTAATGTTCAGTGCTTTTAGTTAGCAAGAAGAATAGGGAAAAGGTTGTCTACTCTCTCGTCCTGGAGGCAGAAGTCTTTTACAACTTTGAAATGATGTCCTCTCCTGGCCTCATGTGAAGTGTAATTAGCGCACAACTTTAATTGCACAGCATCTTGTGTGAGTCTTTCCTCTTGTTTCACACACTTTGCCTTCATAGAAGGATATTTGAGAATGAGTAAAAGAATATGTAACATCAATGCTCATTGCAGCTTTTACTTTTTAATAGTCTAACAAAATTATTTAAATATCTATTAATACAGGACGTATATTTTCCTTTCACACAAGGAAATTGTACGCAGCCACTTAAAATGAAATATAAGTTTATGTATAAAACCATCAAGGATATATTGCTATGTCATAAAAACAATGAGCTTGCATATTATTTTTTTAATTTTTATGCTTTTCTGTTTAAAAGTTTTTCTTTTTTTTAAGAATTAAAAGTCCATGTCCATGAGTTCTCTTTTTTTTCATATTTTGCTCAATCCCTCCACCTCCAACCAAGACCCTCCCCACACCAGAGCTTAACATTTTTTAAAGATCTTTAAAAATAAGTAAGTGATGTTTCAGTCCAATAAATAAGAAATGTTTTAGTTTTTCAATAGCTATGCTCTAAAAGCAATTTCATACGGCTTAATCATTTGATGTTCATAATATGTATAGCCAGGGAAGGCATTATCCCGAGTTAAGTTCTAGTTCGACGCAGTTTCTAGGTACCACACACTTTTCTATATAACTCTCCTGGGTTCCCAATGCAATCAGGTTTGCCTTTTTATAATCATCTATTTGAAAAGCATCCTATGATGTAAGATAAACAAATATGACATTGCATAGAGAATCAAAACTGCAAACTTCAGCGGCCTAATCTTCAGAGAACATTTTCAAGAAACAGGTGTTTCTTCTTTTCCATGTACTCGACATACACAGCAGATAAACAGTCTTAACGTTTTTAATCACAAGGTCTATGACATATGACTTCTCTACTTCAAAGCACTCTAATAATAGCACATGCATAGAAATATAGTGCTCTGAGCAAAGTAAACAAACACTTTTCTCTCCTGAGAGGGATCAGATGAATCCGCTTATGTCAGATCTCTCCCAGAATTCCATTGTTGTCTCTCCAAACAAGCTTTAAGGAAAACCACCAAATCTGGGATTGGGAGCTTTTCTCAAACGTGTTTCCTTTAAAAACACAGGGAAACAGGATTTTTGGCCACAGGAGGTCAAGGTCAGCAATCTAACAGAAATGGTCCTTTTGAACTTCCTTTTTGAGAAACGCATTATGTTATCTGAGGAAAGTTGTTACATTGAAAATCTCTGCTGACACTCAAGTGATGATCAATTTTGCACAAGGAATGATTTCAGGAAGCATACCTATGAAATCCACAAATCAGTCTCATGATACTAAAATTTAAATTTCCAAGACAATGAGAACAGTATAAACTCAGTGAGGACTGGAACAGTGTTTTAGCATTTTTGTGTGCTCCAAAAAGTACTGTGCAGTGCCTTACACATAAGTAATAAATAATTATCTATTTAATGAATGGTATTTTTAACAATAAAAAAAGAAACTCATAATAAAAAAAACAGAATTAAGAATGCAAAGAGTAACTATTATATTTAAAATCTTTTTTTTGAAATTAAAAAATGAAAATAAAGAATCCAAAGAAATGCAAATAAAACACCCAAATTGTGTTCCTCATATAATGTATTGCTTTCAGAGACCTGAATTTATATGAAATGTTTGCAAATATGGGTATTGTTATCAAATAGAATATAAAGACATTCCTATTAAGATGGTTTTCATACCACTGTCTTATATGTGTACAGTATTTTTTTTGAGAATTTAAGAAAATTTTCAATAAATTAGCTCATTTTAGTGTTACAGAAATTTCAATAGTATTATCTCCGTTACAAAGTTAGAAAAGTTCAGATGAGATTTACCAAAAGGCACCCAACAAATGAGCAACAGAGCTTGACCTTTGCTCCTGAAGATGAGACTGCTATTTCTGTAAGAAAGGCAGCTCTTCAAGATCTTATCTGTGAGAAGGGCTTAAAGGGCCAGCCCTCAGCTCCCAATCCTCTCTAATCACTGTAAGCTGTAGTTTGACTTGCTTTCTCTCTGATATTAAACTGTCACTGAGCTTTGGTTTAGTTTTAAGAAAGAAATACCAAAGAAGAAGAAAACACATCACGTAGGGGACATAGATTTTTTGTCTCACTGGCAGGTTTTCTTCCCACCTGATGGACACATTTTCAGTTGACACTGCCCACTTCCTGTCCAGAGGAGAGTGTTTAAGGAAAATGTCTGAAACACATTTCCCTTTGCTTTAAACTGAATCATGAAAACCCATAAATGTTTTTCATTCTACGCTAGAAAATGGGTATTCTAAGATATTTTAGCAATTCTCAATTTAAAAAAATAAGAAGCATTAAACAACAGAGCAGTTTGTTTGCATGAAATACCATAATATTGTTATTCACACTTGGCCTTACTTACATTTTACTAAGTTGACTTATTTCCATTTAATATACGAAAACTTCTAGTTTCTCTTTTTAAAAACTCGTTTCAGTAAGAATCAATATTGGGACTGTGTTAAAAAGGTATATGACATCTGTCATCAACTTATGTTTGGACTCTATAATTAGATTAGAACTAACGATCACTATTCTTCCCTTAACTAAATTTTCCTTCTAATGCTTGAAACATCCAGAGTTTGCCTTATGATCTATTAATTAGCGACTAGTTAAAAATGTTTTCTAGAAAGGCACAAAATGTCTATCCAGTGATGAGATTAACTGGACCAAAATGCTGAAAGTACTTAGCATCATGTTATAATAAAACATGCCTGTGAGGTGAGTGACAAAAGTTGCCAATGCAGTGGGCATATGTGCCCCAACCTACAATGCTGAAAGGTAAAACATCCCAGGGATTGTATGATTTTATAGCTATCTCCGGTCTTGGCCTAATATACCAGGCAGTTTAATGAGCCAAACACAGCAGGTAGCCTTAGAGGAAGTTCCGCTCTCTATCAAGGCTCTTGCTTCATTTCCTGCCCCAGACACAATTCCCATGGGCAGCAGTTGGAGTTTAAGTCTCAAGGAAATGCAGAACCAGTTTAAATGTATTACTACTCTAGATAATGTCTAACCTCTCTAGGAGCCATGAAAATAAATATGTCTATTCCTTCTCCTAGAACAGTATCTTGTACATGAGACAACTCAATAAAGTCATGTCCAATTGAATAAATAGGATTATATTAGGCAGCAATATTTTTGTTAGGGTTTCTGATCACCTTATATTTGGAAATTTTGTCTTAATGTGACATTGTGCTTTGAAAACGCCTGAGTTCTTCGAACTTAGAAGATACTCTTTATATCAAAAGACAAGTGGTAGCTTGAATTCTAGAATTTTGCAGCTTTAAGGCAACAAAAAGTTCATTATGAAAGTAATCATAAATCACTACCTAGTTACAAAGAATAAAAATTCAGGTTTTTTTTCTGCAATATGGAGAGGTCAAGCGTAGGTGATCTGAGCAACAGCCCAGACATGAGAAGGAGGAAGCTGTTGGAAGGACTTCAGAATGACCTACTTGATGGTGAAAGTCAGAATGCTTGTCGTCTAAGGTCAGAAACAAGACAAGAATGTTTGCACTCACTACTTCTATTCAACATTATACTTGAAGTTCTAGCCAGAGCAATCAGGCAAGAAAAAAAAAATAAAAGTCATCCAGATTAGAAAAAGAAAAGTACAATTTCCTTTATTCACAGATGACATAATAATTTATGTAGAAAATCTGACAGAATTTACAGAAAAACTGAAAAAGCCAATAAGTGAGTTTAGCCAGATTTCAGTTTACAAAATCAATATACAAAAATAAATTGTATTCCTACATACTAGCAATAGAAAATAAGAAAATGAAATTTGTAAAAATCACAATAACATCAAAAATATGAAATACTTGCAGATAATTCTGAGTCTGATAAAACATGTGAAAGACTTGTACTTTACCCACTAGGAAGTATTGCTGATAGAAATTAAAGAATACTTAAAATAAATTGAGAGATATATCTTGTTCATGGTATGGAAGACTAAATAGTTTTAAAGTATTAATTCTTCCCAAATAAACCCATAGACTTTGGGATCCCCATCCAAAGAAATCGCAATCAAAATCCCCAATGGCTAGTTTGAAGAAATTTGCAAGCTCATTTTAAAATTCATGTGGGACTGGCCAATGTGGCTCAGTGATTGAGTGTCAACAAGTGGACTAAGAGGTCACTGGTTCAATTCCTAGTTAGGGCACATGCCTGGGTTGCAGGCTTGATCCCCAGTGTGGGGCATGCAGGAGGCAGCCAATCAATGATTCTCTCTCATCATTGATGTTTCATTCTCTCTAACCCTCTCTCTTCCTCTCTGAAATCAATAAAAATATTTTTAAAGAAAACTATAGACCAATATTCTTTACAAATATTTTTTTAAAAAATATGTTTTATTGATTTTTTACAGAGAGGAAGGGAGAGGGATAGAGAGTTAGAAACATCGATGAGAGAGAAACATTGATCAGCTGCCTCCTGCACACCCCCTACTGGGGATGTGCCCGCAACCAACGTACATGCCCTTGATTGGAATCGAACCTGGGACCCTTCAGTCCAAAGTCCGATGCTCTATCCAGTGAGCCAAACCAGCTAGGGCATTCTTTATAAATATTGATATAAAAAATTATCAACAAAATGCCAGCAAACAGAATTCAGCAGCATATTGAAAAGATACGCTATACCATGACCAAATTTATTCCTGGAGTACAAGGATGGTTTGACATATCATCAATATAATATGCCACTTCAACCAAATAAAAAAATAAAAATCATTATCTCAATTGATGCAAAAAAATAGCATTTGACAAAATCCAACACACTTTCTAGACACAGACACTCAACAAAATAGAAATAAAAGAAAATTAGCTTAAAATAATAAAACCTATAATGAGAAATCTACAGCAAACATTGTACTCAATGGTGAGAGACTCAAGACTTTTTCTCTAAGACCAGGAATAGGGCAAGGATGACCACTTTCTCTAATTCTATTTAACACTAGAGGCCCAGTGCACAAAATTCATGCAAGGGCCTTGGCCCCACCCCCCGCCTGCCGCCACTGCGGCTAGGGGCCTCTGCCACCATCCCCACCCACTGCCGCCACGGCCGGGGGCCTGTGCCACATCTGCAGTGGCCCCCACCCGCTGCGGTTTTGTCCAGAAGGAAGGACATCTGGAAGGACATCTGGTCTAATTAGCATATTACACTTTTATTATTATAAACTAGGGACCCAGTGCACAAATTTGTGCACCTTGAAAGGAACTGTGGGCCATGAGGCTGTGGTGGGCACAGGGGTGGGTCTCGGCCCATCCTCTGCGCCCCTGCCCAGCCCCTCCTGCTGTGGCCCCCGGTTCCCTCTCTGCCGGCAGTCCCGCTCCCATTGCTGCTGCTCCCAAGCGCTAAAGGCAGCAGCCCCGCTCACACCCGCTGATGGTGTCAAGTGATCAGGACCAGCGCTGGGTACCTACAGTGAGTGCAAGCAGCGGGTGTGAGTGGCAGCTTCGGTACCAGCTGCGGGTGCGAGCAGGGCCAGTGCCAGCAGTGGGTGCGAGTAGCACCTCTGGCACCGGCAGCAGATGCGAGCGCCGGGCGGGACCAGGGGGCACAGGAGCAAAGAATTTGCAGTAACCACCAGAGGTTCACCCTGATGACAGTGACCAGCACCCTGTCTTGATCTGGTGCCCCCACTCACCTGCTCCATCATCCAGCCACGGCCAACGCCCACCATGTTCCGTGAACGCCTCCTGGTGGTCAGTGCACGTCATAGTGACCAGTTGTTCCATTGTTCTGCCATTTGGTCTATTTGCATATTAGCCTTTTATTATATAAGATAGCACTGGCCGTTCTAGCCAGAACTCTTGGACAAAAAAAAGACTGGAGGCCTCTTAAGCCTGCTCTGTGTAGCATCTTCTGTGGACTTGTGTTTGTAAATTCCCAGTTACAGGAATTTTCCAGTTTTTTTCCCCCAGGAGTTCATAATCTCTTGCTCCCTCTGCTGTCGGTCTGCTATGCAATGAATTTTTTGAAGCAGTGGCAAAACTTCAGCTTTTTGTTTGTTTGTTGTTTTTGGTGTTTTGTTGCTGTTGTTGTTCTCAGTAGCCTCCGGACATCTATAGCATTCGAGGTTTCATATGCATTCTGAGACTCAAAAATAAAGTCAGTCTCAGGCAGCCACTAAAAAGTCTGAATATTAGGTGTTCGTTTCAGTCTCCTCTTTCCTTGTCCAGAGGTAAGCCGTGGCCTGGGAGCCTTGCCGATGGCATTGTACTGAGCTGGTGCAGGATCTCTGGTAGGTGACTGTGTCCTGGTCTAAATCTTTACCTTGGTTCCTGGTGACCCTCTGGCATCTAAAGTACACTGGGCCCCTCAGTGCTACAAGACAGGCGAAACAAGCCAGTACTTCAGTTCCCATAAAAGTTGGAACATTGGACACATAATCCAACTCTTTCTCTCCTCAATGAGAAGTTTGGATTTGGAGTATTTTTTCCATTCACTCTGGAGGGGTTCTGTGGGTGCTTGCATGTGAATTTGTATCTCCATCTTTATCTCAGTTCTCTTGACCTTGAGATTTTTCCTGTCAGTACTCAGATGCAGGCAAGACAGAAACCAGTACCAGGTCAATCCCCTCAAAAAAATCAGAATATTAGACATATAGTCTAGTTCTTTCCTTCCTTCCCCAGGAAAGTGTTTCCTTCCAATCATATGGGGGGGGGGTGCAGACTTATAGTGAGAAAGTGTCTCCAATATTTCTACTGGCTTGGATGTGGCTAGTTTCATGCTCACCATATTCTTGAGAACTGACCACCACCTTCATTAAGTCACTCAAGACATAAGCAAATTACACTTTCGGATGTATATTTGATTTGTGCCTCCTTCTGCCATGAACTTCATAATTAAACACTGCAGTTTCCATTTTCATCTAACACTGCAGGTTCCATTTTCATCTAACTAATGCTATGAAATGCATATTTTTGCATTCTTTATTAATGCTTAACTAAAGAGAAAATTCTGTTTTAAACAGAGTGTGTACAAGATAAATTTTGTTTCTAAACTGCAATAACAGCTTTAGTGTAAATCAGACACTATCAAACAATTTTACAATGTCTTGGAAAAGAGCCCAAGACCATGAGTTCTTAAATAGGTTCTCTGTGGTAAATGGGCTGCCAACCTCTGTGTAAACAATAAGCCTATTCCCTAATAATGCTAAGAAATATCCCCTGAAATGAATTTTAGTCTGATAAGAAAAAGAGTGGAAATATGTTCTGATCCTTGAATTGTTTTTAACCAATTGTGGAAAAGCTATCTTTAAGAAGTGTTGCTCAGGGCTTTTTCTTTCCTAGTGCTTTATATCTTACTTTCTACTCTACTCCAAACAGACTAATTGACTTGTCATTGAGCACTCGACTTGCCTGTCTTAGCCCCCATGCTTCTTCACACACTACGCCTGAGTATACAGTTGCTCATGGGGGTACTCTGCATCCCCATTGTTTTATTTTTCAAAAACATTTAATGATTCTGCTTTGCCTATAGAAAATTCAGTTCAACCACTTCAGCCTGATTTTCAAACGCTTCTATAATCTGACTTCAACTCATTGGAAGCAATATAAACAACACTTAACACTTGAAATTCAAGTACTTTTCATTTATTTCCCCAATTAAATTAAAACCAATTCAACTCCCAATGTCTGAGAGTGGTAGGAAGAATAATTTCACCCTCTGAGGGGTTCTCTCTTTCCCTTTTGTGGATCATTCAAGAACTTCAGGCACTTTTGCAGTCCCAAGAAAGAGCCTTTGGACATCCCCTACTAAGTGAACAAGGGACCTGGGGTCTTTCAACCACTGCCACTGGGATTATCACATTCTGCCACCCAGGATGGCCATGAACTGCTGTCCTCTCTATTTCTGAAACAAAGGCTGACTTGCCCGATTTCCTAGCCTAGGCTGGCAGGGATTTGGAAGGTAAATACTGCCCCTCTATACCTCCATTTCTTCAAAGGCACGCCTGATTCAGAGAGTTTCTAGCTATATTTACCATGTTGTAGCCTAACCACCCAATCCCCTTAGTTACAAGAGGACTGACCATTCTCCTCTGAGCCCAGCTGTCCCAAAGACATGTTTAGGGTCTATCCGTTAGGGACCCGTAATCACTGGAAGTCCATTCCAGGGTAAAGAGCCATAACAACTGCTGAATCAGTCTCTTTTTCAGCTCCCAAACCACCAAAATTCATTCTACTCCCTTTTCAAACTAAGTGGGATGTAATGGAGGCAGGTCCTAGAAACAAAATACCCATTTTCCCTCTTGGAAGGGGACTTGCCCCTGAGTCACATCACCAAGAGAAAGAAGAAAGACTCTTAGATGCTTTTCCTTTTCAACACATAGAGAAAGTCTTAGCCAATGCAGTAAGATAAGAAAACCAAAAAGGCATGCACATTTGAAAAAAGAAATAAAGCTATCTTTATTCACAGAGAACATAACTGTTTATAAACAAAATCTGAAATAATCTACAAAAAACACCCTCCTAGAACTAATAAGATTAATTTTTTAAAAAATCAACTATATTCCTATAAAGTAGCAACAATTTGAAATGCAAAATATAATTATATTGCCCTGGCTGGTGTGTCTCAGTTGGTTGAGCATTGTCCCATGAGCTGAGAAGTCACTGGTTTGATTCCCAGTCAGGGCACATGCCCGGGTGGCAGGCTTGATCCCCAGTCCAGGGAGTGTAGGGAGCAGCCAATCAATGATTCTCTCTCATCATTGATGTTTCTCTCTCTCTCTCCCTCTCCCTTCCTCTCTAAAATCAACAAATATATATTTTAAAAAACTACACTTGTATAATGTTTTTTTTTAAAAAAAGAGCAAGACAGGAAAATTAAAGAGAGCCTAGTTAAAGCCATACTTAAAAGCACAAAACCTTTTGGTGTTTATGTCCCAGTGACTGGTCAGTAAACTGGTTACTCTACAGGCTCAGGCTGGACAGACACTCTCTGGGCACACACACACCCCTGGAAATACCAGTTTAGAGGAGCACAGATTTCCTCCTAATACCACCACTCAGCTAGGCGCTGCACAAATATTTCTAATCCTTGCAATGACTCTGCAGGTAGTTATTATGACCCACACTTTATAGATGAGGAAACAGACGTTTTGAGTGGTCGGGTGAGGGCCCAAGGTTTAGAAAGTCACTGGTGGTCTCCCTGGAGAGCAAACTCAGGTTTCTCAGCCTGTGTGGCCCATGCCTGACCCCCCATAGCATGCTGCTTTCATTAGCTCTCCTCTGAGCTTCTCAGAATCCCTCCCTGAAACCTCAGGCTGGTCCTCCCACTGTGACAAACAGGGGGGCTCCTGCGCCTTCCCTACTTAGGGCAGCCCCCTTTCGCCCACCTTCATAGATGTTTTCAAGTCCCCCCTCTCCCGTAATGTTTCTTCCCAAGGTTCACACTGAGCTCTCTGCTTCCAAATCTGCAATAACCCAAGACCCTGAGTCCAGTATGTTTGATGTGATGATGGAGGGGGCAGAGGAAGCACATCTCCAGAAACCCCTGGAGCTGGAAAACAAGCCTGGAGCCCAGCCTGAGGGAGGAAGTGGGGTGGGCCAACTAGAAAGGATGTTGACCCCCACAGGTCAGACAAGAGGAGGGGCCCTCTGGTCAGAGGGAAGTGAAAACAGGGAGTGCCTGGAAGAGATTGTTCATGCTTTAAACCCGGGCCAAACTAAATGAGTAATGAGAGAGGGTGTGCGGGGCCTCACTATATATAGCTGGACCCAGGACTCCCTCGAGGGAAAAAAAGTCCTTCTGCCCCACATAGTCTTAGGACCTGTTAGTTGGCAACCCACCCAATGACACAGCGGGGGGACAGCCCAGGGAGGGGTGGGGGGCACGAGAACTCCATCTTCCCCTTTGGGGATGCTCCTGAGTGGTGTTAGGGGAACAGGATGTAGAGCCCACTTGGGAAGGGGAAGACCTCCCTTCCGCTGCGAACATGTATGTCTCAGCCCTTAGTAATGAATTCCTAAGGGAAACTGACTCCTGTCTTCCCACAAGCGCCTGGCTGCAGAAGGTGTGTGGATGCTCCCCCAGCTGTGGATTGGGGGAACAGGAATTCTCTCTCTGGAGGTCTTTGGGGGGCTCTATCTCTCTCCATTGGGGGCGCAGAGTCTCTATTGCGGTATTTTGGGAGATAATGTTCTCTGGAAAAGGAGGGTTCTAGGAGGACTCCAGCACCCATGTTTCCATGTCCAGGTGCAGTTCTCTCCCCTCACGGGAAATTCTGAAGAAGCCAGCCACCCGATGGAGTTCCACCTTGGGTCTGATAGGGCCCCTCCTGACAAGGGGCGTTGTCCTTTTGCCATCGGATAAGGCGACTAATCAGTACTGCTCACTATTTGGAAAAAAGGAGCTCTAGGATCTGGGGGAAGGTAGGAGAAGGCCGAATGCGGGAAGTCAGAGACCCTTCCAGGCTGAGCAGAACTCTAATGCCAGGTGAATGGGGCTTTGTCTCAAGATATCAATTTGAGCTCACTGGGGGGAGGGAGGAGGGTGTTTTCTTAATGATTTTTAAAATGTAGCTCCTAGCAACCAAGAACAATTTAAACAGGAAATTCTCAGACACAGGGCATTGCTAATGACACTTATCTGTAAACCCTACCATTGATGACAAAATTGATAAGAGACAATCTCTTCCTTGGCCTTCCGCGGCTGTTACCGGCCACAAAATTTCCAAATTCTAGAGCTTTTACCCCTAAGCTAAGAAAATCCATCTCCAGGTTTGCAGAAGGATACACAAAACTTTCATCACTAGGAATTTCTGCCACTTCTTCCTCAATATTTTCCGTTCTGAGTGGGATTTTCCTGTTTCACCGGTGCTGTATTTTGTGGCATGCCCCTTGCTCCTGCTCTAACTCTCCCTCCTTCCTCTCCTGAATGAGTTGATTGAATCCACTCCCGCTAGCAGCATGTCTCATAAAATATGCCCAGAGAGCATTGCAGTCTTCCTTCCCTCCTCTCCTCCCACTGCGGGGGTTTCAGCATCCACATGGGGAATCCACACCATGTCTCCTGGCTGCACAATTCTAGTGACCTTTCCCTTCACGCCCCTCTTCAGCAGACGCTACCCAACCCGCACCTTGTACATTATCATCACCCTGGCCAATTTCATCCCTGAAATCCCCCTCTGATGAATTCTTTCCAGCCCAGTTTCTCCCCCCAGTTCTTTCCAAGCCTAACAGTTCTCTCCAGACCGTATTTCCTTCAAACCCATCTCCATTAAACTCTTGAGCCAAAATCTCATTTCCACAGTCCCATCTCTCTATTTCGACATTGGAGCTGCTGAGTATGCGATCCTGAAGGTCAAAACCAGTCTATGAAACCCAAGTTCATCTAGGCCTTCAACAGTGCACCAAGCCCTCTCTGCCTGGAGCTCCTCTTCTCTAGTCAGGGACTCCACCCCTCCAGCCCCTCCACCATCCTCTCTGAGGTCATGGCTCCACCCTGATTTTACAAAGAAACCAGGAGTAACCTCCCTTAGTCTCTTCACCCGTTCACCCCCATCTCCATCAACTTCAGCTCAGAACTACCTTCCCCATCCCCCACCTGTTTTCCCCACTTGGCTCTCTCCTTCCCCTTCTAGGCCTCGGGTAAAACATCAGCACTTCCCTGGGGCCTTCTGGATCCATAGTAAGTACTTGATAAATGTCAACTATGATTATGTTTATCCCATGCCCCTTCACACAGAATCTATCACTGTGCTTTCTGCCAGATAATAATACTTTTTGTGTTTTATTGCACTGACCACACGTTAATGATTATTTATCTGCATGCCTTTTCCTCATATAAAGCCACAAGCCCCTTGAGAACAGAGACTGTGCCTTGTGTATCAGTGGAAGCAATATAGTATCTGGCATATAATAGATGCTCAATAAACATTTGATGAAATAAAACATAACTGACTTCTCAGTTCTCAACTGTGAGGTCATATGTCCATCTACTTAATGGCTGCAATTCAAATCACCTTAGGAGACCAATCACCTTGACTGAAACCAAACCAAGTAAATCAGAATCTTTTGGGAGACAGGCCTCAGGCTTTTTTTTTTTTTTTTAACTGATTGTAGTGTGCAGCTTGTTTTGAGAATCACTGGCTTATAGAAGGTGGAGAGACTCATAAAACTCAGAAGGTATCTAATTCTAATATGTTGTATTACAAGAAATGCCCAACCAATCTAATAAGAGAGACAAGCAAACAAGAAATAGATTTGTAAAACATTAAACAAAAATGAAGTTGGGGTGAGACCAGTGGAAACGCCCAGTGAGTGGGCACCGGGGGCAACGGCTTTTCCCTGGCACCAACACTGGGGCTATTCCTCCTCAAGTCCATCAAGTTCTCAGCTTTGGGGCTCCAGATACTTTCTGTTCGTCTCCCCAGTTCCTCCTCTCAGCCAGCATCATCATTTCCTAGTGCTATCACACCTGTGGCTCTAACTTGAGCATTTACAGGACTTCAGAGAAAAGCAAGATAGCTAAGACAAGTTGAGAGGTCGGGCTGTGTGGGGGTGAAAAGCAGGGCAGACGTGGCTGGCAGGAAAAAATGACCCAAAACTGTCTAGTCCAGTGGCTCTTCTGAAATTACTCTTTGGTGTTTGTTCCTAACCTGGGGGTGTTTTAGGCCAAGAGCAGTGCCTAAGAAGTCAGTGTGGATAAGGGATCTAAGGTCTGGCCCTCAAGGTGTAGTCTCCGCCTCCTCTGGGAATTTGTTAGAATCTTGGCCCTCCTCTGCCAGAATTTTCATTTTAGCAAGATCCCGCAGATGCTTCACACACACATTCAAGTTCCAGAAGTTCTGTTCTAGACCGGAATCTGAGGCAATGCAAATGCTGCCGGTCCCAGGACACCCCACATTGGGTATTTCCCTCTCACAACCAAAGCAATTAGCAATCATGACTACAGCCAGCTCTTTCTCTGGTTATCTGTTATGAGTTCCTGTGTTTCAAGTAAGAAGAAAATCAATTTGAAGGGGTGTAAACAGTAAATGACTTGCATACACTCACATAACTGAAGAATTCAGAGATATGGCTCACCTCCCAGGAGCCTTGATTCACAGGCTCTGATACTGTCACCTGGGTTCCAGGTTCTCTCATGCCCCCTGCTCTACCACCCACCACGATGGCTTCATTCCCATGCTCCACTGGGGGGCCTCTAGGCTCTCCCCATCATGGGCAAAATGTCTGAGATTGAGAAGATCAGCAGCTAAGATTCCTTCTTACCATCAGTTACATTTCAGACGCATAGTATGGCAGTCAGGTTCATTCAGTGAAGTCTGAAGGGCTGTGCTGAACTGCCACCTGAGTAGCTGTTGATGAGGAAGCCTGGACTTCTCTCCATCCTCTCCCCTGTGGCAGCATCCACGGCGCCCTGTCCTCTAGTTTTGTGGTTAGGTTTGGCCAATGAGAGGCACCATCAGAAAATCAGGAGACCCCTAACCGGTTTGGCTCAGGGAATAGAGTGTTGGCCTGCAGACTGAAGGGTCCCAGGTTTGATTCCAGTCAAGGGCATGTACCTTAGTTGCGGACACATCCCCAGTAGGGGGTGTGCAGGAGGCAGCTGGTCCATGTTTCTAACTCTCTATCCCTCTCCCTTCCTCTCTGTAAAAAAATTAATAATATATATATAATTTTAAAAAGTCAGGAGAACAACAGGATTTTTTTCCAAGATCCATTTTCTGGCCCCATTCTCTGGGGCCACAGGTGGCAGTCATTTCATTCCTCTTCTCAAGGCCACCACCTCCTGCTGGCAGGACCCAAAGCTGCCATTACCTTGGGTTCCAGTAACAGCCTCTCCCAAGCCCAACCATGGTTGGTGGATGATGCTCTGAGCTACTGCCTGACTTAGGATGCTTCCAGTCTCTTTACAGATTCCCTTGCATAACGGTTCCTTGATCTTTCATGGTTCACCTATTTTAAATAGAGCCTGTTTCCTGTAGGACTCTGACCCAGACACACCCCATTTGCTTTTGCACAAGCTTTATTTTAAATAAGCTTTCTTTCCCAATTTCAAAGATGGCGGTAACCAAGAACTTTAGAAACAATGATTTGAAATGTGAAAGAGACACACTAAGTGTTCAATGTTTAAAACTAGCTGGGAATGACATGCCTTTTGAAGAAAAAAGTGCTTTCTAGCACGGTTCATGAATTTTCCACTTTATAAAAAGAATCCAACCTTACTGTAAAAGTAGTGAATATACAAAATGAAAAAAGATGGGCTTTACGTATCCTTAAGCAGAGCACATTTTTGCTTTGCCTTCTTTGAGATGTTAACCATGGTAACAGTTGTTCCTACTGGGATGGATGTTCCTGAGGAGAAAGGGAAGTTTTATCTAGTGTGCCAATTGTAGTGATACAGGGTAAACTGGCTATGGAACTCATGAGGACAGAGGCGAGGGGTTCAAGCCAGCACCCCCAGCTGAGCTGTCTTGAGAGTACAACTGGCTTAGGTCCCACCGTTCCCTGAGACGCCGGCGCCTCGGGTGGGGGCGCTGGCTGCCCCAGGACAGGGACAGGTGGGAGCTGCTGAGGTTGCATTTGGAAGTAGCACCCCGACACCAGCCACAGGTGAGCACATAGAGCATTGGTGCATGCGCAGGGCGCTGGGGGGCGCCAGGAGCCCCCTGCATTGCGGGGATGGGGAGAGGTGGGCAAGTCCACCAGCTGGGGGCCTAGCCCGGGTGCCAGGGGCCAGCGGGCCACTCCAGCCCCCTCCCCCTTCCCCACTGCGTAGTCAGAGGGGTGTAGGGGCCGAACAGTCCCCAACCAGCTGCCCAGCGCAGCAAAGAAGGCGGGATCTGGCTGCACACAGTCCAGGTGGACGTGTCCGCCGTGGGGGCGTGGGTAGCGGTTGAGTGGGCGGGTGGGGGGGGTCACTCCCAGACCCTGACAGTCGCCGTGGTGGCCGCTCACGTGCAGGACGGCAGTGACAGGCCCGCGGGAAAGCCCTAGTCCTAGTGCAGGCCCAGGCCATCTGTGGCCAAGCCGCCGCCTGTGGCTGGGACAATGGGGGTAAGGGGTACCGGTCCCTGCCCCTGGTCTGGTCCAGCAGGGGCCAGGCGCAGCGTCACCTCCACCTCCGCTTGGCTGGGGATCTAGTCGCTTTCCAAGTCTCAGAGCTCGGACACCTCACAAACCTGCCAGGAGCACATTTTAACGTCCAAATTAAGGCAGTGTGATAGTGGAGGTTAATATTAACCTAGTGCCAGAACAGGATCACCAATGACTCCATCAGCCAGTGATGACTGGGCAGATTTCAGCACCGAGCCAGAATCAGCTTCTTGTAATACAGGGACCTGGAAGTGCCAGGGAGGCATCCCGGTAGGCCAACCCCTGCCCCAGGAAGGTGGGCAACTCAGGGGCAGTCCCCTAGAGAGTGCCGCCTGCGGAGTTTTCTGTCCGCGGTACAGAAAGAACTGGGCTTGTAAAAGACTGCACTTAGGATGCGCACAGTTTCTGCTCCTTCACTTCTCGGGTGGAAAAAAAGGGGGGGAGGGGGTTGCATGAGTCTTAAGGACTCTTAACTGTACCTGAAAAGATTAAGTCAAGAAAAAAGACTTACATTGGACTGGAGATGGGACCAAGTAGAACTGACCCCACCAAAGAGTGAAGAGGACCCCCAATCAGGTTAATAGAGGTTCATCTTCTAGGAATACAAGAGCCACTAGACACTGTTAACCGAAAGGCAAGCTGCAGCAGAGCAGGGGAGATGTGATCCCACTGTTGGGGTGAAGAGAGAAAACCCTACCCTCTTTGTGATTGTAGATGCGGAGAAAATGCGTGCAAGGGAAAACGGGATTTGTAAGCAGTCACTAGCCTGAAGTTCAGACTGGGGGTGGGGTGAGTGAGGCCTTGCGGGGGGGGGGGGGGGGGGGGGGGGGATACTTAGTTCTCCCTTAATGTGCTGCTTACATTTTTATGAAAATAAACATTTAAAAATGTTAATAAAGCTATTTACGAAGACAAATGGTTTTATATTTAAAGAAGATAAAGGCTGCCAATTTTATTCCTTCTTTAAACAAAAAGCCAACTCTCCCTCAACTTTAAAACATGGCAAGAGTCAGAAGCTTGAACTCACCACAACCAGAAGTCACCATCTCCCTCTTTTCTAACACCAACTTTAGCATTAAAGAAAAACCCAAAAAACTCAAGACGACAGCCTTCTGGCTTGCTGTTGCCTGCATTTCCAGCTCCTTTAATAACGAACGCTTTTATCTGCAGTAAGTCACTTGGTTTCTTACCTGAGAAACGAAGGAGAAATCAACTCTTTTTTTCCAACTTGGAATAAGAACATTCCCGAGTTTTCACTCTTGGAGAGGCGTCCCTGATTAGACGACACCTTGAAAACCTTTCCCAAGGCTTTTCTCACGTCGTGTTCCTTATCATTTACACCTGGGGGTGCTTAACCATGTGGTCGGGAACCTTTCTGTTTAATTTCATCTCCCGGCCCCAAGGCGCTTCTGCACCTGCCGGTGAATTGTTCCCCCAGGGGTGAAACTCCCCCAGCGAGGCCCCAGATGCAGCCACTGGCCCGCCAGCGCGAATTTTCCCGGGGTTCCGCCTCTCCCCTTCGAGAGCCCCCCTCCCACATCCCCCCCCCCGCCGGTTCTCGGCGCCTCCCCTCGCCCCCCGCGCTCCGTCTCTCGGGGCACCGGGCGCAGGGGGCACATTCCCCACGCCAGCCGCCCGCGCTCCGCCTCGGCCACACCTTGACGATGCCGAGTGCCAGACTCGCCCTGGGCC
Organism: Myotis daubentonii; assembly: GCF_963259705.1. Classification (NCBI taxonomy): domain Eukaryota; kingdom Metazoa; phylum Chordata; class Mammalia; order Chiroptera; family Vespertilionidae; genus Myotis; species Myotis daubentonii. The sequence goes on from NC_081856.1 coordinate 26,595,951, forward strand.
CCGCCCGCGGCCCGCTGCTCGCCGCCGCCTCGCCCTTCACCTTCCTGTCCCCGAGGGGACACAGCGACTCAGTCCAGGGACAGAGGCCCAGCCCGGCCACCGCCGCGGGCAGCGCGCTCCGGGTCTGGCTCTGATGGCCACTGGCGTACCCCGCATCCGGGCTGCCCGTGGCGCTCCAGCCCTTCCCGGGAGCCTCCCCAACCCGGGGGGAGAAGAGGGGAAGGGAAGAGGAGGGGATGGGGAGCGAGGGAAGGAGATGCCACGGGGGCTGCTCGAGTCCCTTGGGCCGGAACCCGCCACCCGCATCCCTAGCCAGGCCCTGCTCACCGAGTGGCCAGCGCCCCCGCCGGCCCAGTGACACTGCGGGCACCCATGGGCCGCTGGGCTTTCTCTGCACCGACGGGGCCCATCGAGAACCCAGGCGCCGAGCATCGCGACCCGCTGCCACTCGTTCACTGAAGTTCAGCCCGTGTTTATAGGCTTTCATTCCCTCCTCGGCAGAAAAGAAGCCTCCGAGACCCAAATCCCCTCCCCTCCTCGGAGGAAAGTCAGTCCCGGACGTCACGTTTGAACCGTCTGACTTCTCCGAGGGCCGGCGGGCTCCGGGACGAGCTCAACAGGGAAGCCCCGCTCTCACCTCCCAGCCCGATGGGTTTCAGGCCGCGTGTCCCGGCGCCGGGCGGGCACCCAGCGCCCGAAACGAACGCGCGGCGTCGCAGTCTTTTCGTCCTTGTTACCCGGGTGGCCAGGCTCTCCTTGACACAGTTTCTTTTTTTATGATTATTTACACCAAACTTTAGGTCTTTTAAAAGATCTTTTAAGTATCTAAGCTAAAATCCTTGCAAAGTGTTGTTACAATGTTCCTCTGAATGAATAGCAGCTGCAGTGCGGGTTCCGGGCGGGAGGAGCGCGGAGCGCTCGGCCTCCAGCGGCTCTCCTGCTCCGCGGCGCCCGCGAGGGAGGGCAGTGGCTTGGTCTCCCTGGGACCAGGGAGAGCCCCGAGGGAGAGGTGGGGGCGGGTGGAAACCGACCGCTGAGCTTAGAGTTTGTCCTTTACACGATGTTGTTTTTTCTTTGTGTAAAGCGTTAGGGGTAGTATTTCTTTTAACTGGTGGCTGTAAGAAGTGAGTGGATTTAAAATTCCAGCCACGGTAGTAAGCAATCGCGGTTGTCTGGTATTGATTGAAATGCTGTAAAAATATCTTTCCACATAAGGCGTGCATCAGTATTTCAGCTGTTCCCCACCCTCTGCCGGAAGAAAAAAAAATGTATTTAAAAAGCCACATTCTCAAAATAGAGGAGTGTGCCCTGGGGAAGATGGGGGCACCAATATCCTCACCTTCTCACAGTGGAGGAAAGACTCGCCTTGGCGATGGATGAAGAAAAGGGGTGTGTAATCTTAGTACTTGAAAAGGCAATGATAATCCATAGAAGATGCGGAAATAAGGATTAAACTACCTTCGGTAGATAGAGGAGCACAGGAAATGCTTAGTGATTATAGCAAGAAGTCAATGCTCAAAACTGATAAACAGAATTAGCTGCTCAGGCATATTAATTAGCCGCTGGAGGAAGAAAGTTGTTAATGTAGATAACAGCCAATAGAACTTAAAAAAAAAAAAAAAGGATTGGCTGACCTGGGGAATGGGCTGGAGGTGGGGAAGGTTGAATCTTGCTACAACTCTTAGTTTATATTACAAGCCCCTCTTCAATGCTACCTTTTTGTGTGTGCGCATCATTTAAATTTTTAAAATTATTTTTAAATGAATAAATAAAAATTATACACTTTCCATACCTACAGTCTCTTTACTGAAACTACAAACTTGATTTTTTATTTTCTTCTTTCTTATTCCCCCCCCCCACCTCACTAAGCCCTTTTCAGTTTCATATTTGTAGTATGTGTGTACACCTTCAATTCCTACTATTGCTTTCAAATGTCCAAACAGGTTTATTAAAATAAGCAGAAGAACCCACTAATAGGGAACAACTGTAAAATTGTTTCTTCAGTTCAGAGATGTCTCAGAATTGTTTTCTCTTCATCCTTCTACCATTGACTTCTGAGGACTGAATGACTGAAAAACCTGAGTATCAAGCTAGAGATGATTTCATAACTTCCTGTCCTCCCCCATTCCACTTTGGTTATTCCCCCTCAAGAATTCCAACTTTGTTCATTAAGAAAGAAAGAAAGGAAAAAAGAAAGAAAGGAAGAAGAAAGAGAAAAAAAAGAAAAAAAGAAAGACTGGACTGAAAAGAGAATGTTAGCAGACTTGATATCACATTCAGTGAGTCCCAATTAACTGTCTCTGTATAAAGACCTTGAGATTTTCATGTAAAAGGGATTTTGTGTGAATTGAGGCGTTTGATATGAAATTCTTTAAGTTACAGTTATTTCTAGACTTATTTTGTAATCAAAGAGACCGTCTCGTCCACAGACAGTCTGTGTTTCCTGCTAATATGGACAATCTTACAAGGCTAATAAAATGCTCAGTCCACTAATCCAAGTACCAAGATACTGTTGTCTTCTCTTTCCCAATGGAATAATTAAATTAAACCACCCAAGTCTGCTGGGTGTGCATAGAGATACATAAAATCAAAGGGGAGAGAGCAATTGCTGGGGCACTGAAGCAATCCTTTAAGCACAATCTCTTTGAACCCCTACAACCATCCAGTGAGAGAGTCAGGGCTTTTATCATTATCCCTACTTTTTTACAGATGGGAAGACTGTTTAGAAAAATATGAGTAATTTCTCCAAACCCACAAAGCTAAGTTGCTGAGCCAGATGAATTTCTGACTCAAAATGCAAAGGCTTCTCTTCTTTTGGAATAGTGCCACGGTGGCTTTATGCAGTCATTCTCATTGCTCCAATTCTTTTGCTAAATTCGATGTTCTGGCACATTCTTTAAGAGAAAGGAGTAACAGCCGCTGGCAACTGTCTCAAGTAGAAGAGAGGCAACACAGGAACTCCTGATTTCTCCAAGAACTTTAGGAATCGCTGAGGTGCCGAGAGACAAGCAAGATACTCAACTCAATGTGCTTTTCCTGATACCAGCACAAATTTAAAGAGGGAGCTGGTGTCTTCTGCAGTATAATTCAAAAGCACAGTCATATTCAGAGATAATAATAAATCAAAGGTACAATTTCATTGTGATATCCTCTCTCAGCCGCTTCCATAAGTAACTTACAAATTTATTTGTAATTTACCAGACCCACCCTGGTAGCTTTAACAGAGAAGTAGTCACTGACTTGGTGGGAAGGAAAATGCCCTTTTCCTGACTGTTCTGGGTCATTCAAACAGGTGTAAACACTGTGCTTTCATTGAGTCAGGATATCTCAGTCCATGAAAGGGCTGGACCCCACCTCCTGTCACACAACAAAAGTATATCTCAGAAGTAGAGATGGGGTGGGGGGGGGGCAATGTATTCTTTATTTGTTCCCTAAATAAAAAATAAAACCATTAAAAATAAGGCAAATTTAATACTTTTAAAAACCACTAGGTATCTGTGATCACTTTATCTATGATCTGTCTGCTTGAGGAAAGAGGAGTCTATGCATTTAATGATATAACCTGAGTCCCAAGTTTTACATTCTGTCCTTCACATAAAAACTACATTGGTATCTCTGACAGGCCCCAAAGCCCTTTTCCATCAGTGCCCACATCCTTATACTTAAACATATAAAGGGCTTATTTAAGGAGAACAACTGTTTCAATAATCCATTGCTATATAACAAAACACCTCCAAATTCAGTGGCTTACAACAACTATCTTTTTTTTCCCCCCTTTAATCTTTCTCACCTGTGAATTGCCACAGCTCATCTGGGCATTTATTCTTCTGGCCTCTCTTGAGTTCCTATCAGATGGTGGTAGGCGGGCAGGCAGCAGGTGGGAGTCAGGAAGGCTGAGCCCTCTCTCTTTTCAGGGAGTCACAGGGCCTCACCTCTGCAGTGGCCTCTCCACATCGTCTCCCCACCTTGGTAACTGGACCATTTGCAGGATAGCTCAGGGTTCCCAGGAGTACAAGAAAGGAAATCTGCTGAGTCTTTCTAAGAGTTGGGCCCGGTCGCTGGCACCGCATCACTTCCATGGAATTCTATTGAGTTAGAATCACAATCCGACCCAGATTCAGTGTGGGAGGAGTTTACACAAGGATGTAAATACCCAAGGTCTGGTTCATGGGCCAATCTTGGAGACTAGCTACCACCACCACCACAACTGCGCACAGGGAAAGACCATCTTGGCAGGGCCTCGTGGGTTTCCTTTACACTTAGAGAGAGGGACATACTACTCCCCGTCTTCCTTGATTCACATCTCAAAAAGGGAGAACTGAATTATTTGAGCGAGTTCTTGAGCTACCCCTTTGTGGTTTTAAATATAGGAAAATTGCCTTTTTGATACTTGGATGCCATGCTTCCCAACAAACCCTCACTGTTAGGGCTTCCAAATCCGAGGGCTTCAGATTCCTACAATGCTTGGAGTGACAAGGGGTAATGAATTGCCTAAAATTCATGAAATATTGTGCAAGTATATGTGTGCATTCTCCCAGGAGGGAATTCCTAACTTCCCTCATATAAGGTGAATTCAAATAAGAAATGCCCTGGGATAGGGACAGGCGGGAGCCCCTGTCCTGCCTAAAACTTCCTGGGTTTTTATCACCTGACATACTTCTAAAGCCTCTCAGAAGCAGAGATGGGGGTGGGGGGAAGCAATATTATCTTTTGTGTGTTTGCTTCCAAAGTAAAACAAAAGCTAACATTAGCTAATACCCGAGATCACTTCATCTGAGTCTGAGTGGGCTGGGTGTTCCTGCAGCCCCCACTTATTGGGAAGACTAATTCCCCTACATTTGGGTGAAAGGCATTGGGAATGCTTAACATGTTGGCTGTTATTTTCCCACCTGTCCCTAGTGAGTACTTAAGAATGTAACTTAATAGGACTTTGGATTCTTCCACCTAAGCACTCTTTCTTTCCTTTTCCCTATTAATTTTTTTTAGAGGTGGCAGCCAAAGGTACAACTGAATCTCATTGGGACAATTAAGTATGCTCTAAAATATCCGGTGTGATCTGAACTGGCGACTCAGCCTTGAACCTGAGCAAGTGAGGCCTCTTGAGGCATCTGGGAGAAGGTACTCAGGCTGGAAGCAGAGCCTGTCTGGGGTCAGAGAAAGAAAACATGTGGAAAAGGGTAGAGCACTAGAGGCAAAAACAAAACAAAAAAGACTTACCTTTCCTCCCTGAGACTTCCTGTTCCACGCATTATATATCAGACTTGGATATCCTAATGTTCATTTTTAGGGCTTCTCTTTGAATTTGGTTAGGCCTACTCTTTTAAGAGAATGAGAAATTTACAGTAACTGTGCTAAATGTCACCATTAACATGTCTAGTCCTATTAATAGTTAACATTGGTCTCAAGAAATGGTGTTTGTGACAGAGGCACTAGCAAAGTGAAAAAGTGGAAGTCCAGATTTTATTTATTTTTTAAGATTGAAAAATGACACCCAAGACAAAATGTTTGCAGAAACCTTTTCTACAAAACATATACCCTGCCATTCCTCAAGAGAATCTAGCCAACCATTTCAGCTGAGTATCCCTCTTTAACATAAATGCTTCAAGCTATCCTCTTTCTCCTTCCTTTTATCTATAGAAAGTTATTAGTGTGGAAAGTTATAGTTTCTCACCACCAGAATGTAAGTTCTCCCATTGCCCAAGGACATACCCTGGTACAAAGGAAAATGGAACAAAGGTTGTAGGAACTTAAACACCAAATTTTTACCATACGTGTGGCAGACGAGGGCTCAGGGTCTCCTTTCCCCACTTGCAAAATGGGGAGAATAAGCTCACGGGATTGATCAGGCTCCGACTCAGTACAAAATGGCAAGGACAACACCCCTGGCACAGCAAGTGCCCATGACAAGTCATCTGTTTCCATTTATGTCTCAGTCTGTAAAATGTGATGGAAAGGGACACTGCAATCTGTGCTGCCGCATAGCAGGGCTGAGCCCGCACTTCACACCCGTGACTCAGTTTCCTCTCTAGAATGGCCGCACAGTGATGTCCTAGGGCAGTACACTACATACAAGTCATCCCTGGATCCCTCCAAAGTTCACTGCAGGTGCCAACAAATGTTAATTGGCCACACATGCAGTTAACCTGTAATATCAAAATATCCTAATGAAATGATAGATGGTAAGGTTCATTAAAAGTTAAGGTCAAGCCCTGGCAGGGTGGCTCAGTTGGTTGGAGCAGCATCCCAAACAGTTGCAGGGTCAGGGCACATATATAAGTTGCACTCCAGTGCTGGAGGCAACCAATCAATGTTTCTCTCCCTTTCTCTCTCTAAAAATCAATTGAAACAAATCCTTGAGTGAAGATAAAAAAATATGTAAGAGATCAGAATGCACATTTTATTCCTTTGACTCTTCAAATTATTTTCAATCCAGTAACACTACTTCCCAAGGTGTAGATTTGTGAGGATTATTAAAAGCAAGTTCATTGTAGAGAGGAAATATAAACACTATTGGTGAAATACAGATGACAAGAAAAAACAAAAACAAAAGCCTCTTTAAGCAGTTCTCAAGAAATATAGAAAACCAACTAGAAAACCAAAATTACTTGACCGTTCTCTCTGGTAACCAAAAGTGATACATTAAAATTGAAAGTATTTAAAGTGTTAAGATTAACCATTATTTTTTTAGAGACTATGATCACTTTTGAAATAGGTTCATTCCGTAAGGGTTCTTTTCCTAGCAAAAACATCAGATTTGGATATCCTAACATTCATTTTTAGGGCTTCTCTTTGAAGTCGCTTAGGCCTACTCTTGTAAGAGAATGAGTAATTTACAGTAACTGTGTGCTAAATGTCACCATGAACATGTCTAGTCCTAGTAATAGCTAACCTTGGTCTCAAGAAATGGCGTTTGCGACAGAGGCACTAGCAAAGTGAAAAAAAAAAGTAGGATTCCAGGCTTTATTTTATTTTAAGATTGAAAAATGACACCCGAGACAAAATTTCTGTGATCAATAAAATTTCAGGAAATGGAGCAAGTGGTTCTGGGACAAATCAAAACGGGTCAACTTGAACTTGGGAAACGGGGTTTTGGCAATGACTCTGTGGGAACAAATCTTAAACACACAACCTCACATTTTGTTCTTCTCCCCCAACTGTTCAAGTGTCAGACAAAATAAATTACCATAAATTATCTGCCAAGGCAACTTCAAAACACAACAACATGAGGCCAAGGATTTCCTTAGCTCCTCCAGGAAGTGTGGAACACTGTTTGTGCTTCTGGCCTGCAGGCTGGCTTGAATCGGAGCCCGTCAAACGTCAGGGTAGTTGCAGTAATATACCGCGGAGCTGGCATCGGACACCACGGAGGAAATGGCCCCGTGGCCGTCAGGGAGGTTCACGCCCGAGTCGTGTCCCTGGTAAGGGAGCCCCATCTCGGGCTTGCACACGTAGTGCAGGTACTGTTCAAACTCCGTGCGGTCCATCTCCCCGAGGAGCTCGGCGGGCTGGCTGGGGTCCGCCCCGTCCCGGCAGGACAACGCCTCGGGCGGGGGCGACGGCTGCCCGGGGCCCGGCGGGTGCTGCTGCGGTGGCATCTGGAAGCCGCGCCCGCTGCCGGCCGCGGGCGAGCCCATGGCGCCGTAGTACATGTGCAGGGCGCTGGGGGGCGCTAGGAGGCCCGGCATGGCGGGGCCTGCGGGCTCCGGGCCGAGCCTGGAGTGCATCGGGCCGCCGGGCGGCTCCGGGGGCCCCGCGTAGTCCGAGGCCGGCGCGTAGCTGTAGGGACCCGCGGCCGCCGGACAGTCCCCGGGCAGCGGCGCGGCGAAGAAGGCCGGGTCCGGGTCCACGCCGTCCAGGGGAGACGTGTCGGGCGTGGGCAGCGGGTAGCCGTCGAGCGGGGCCGCTCCCAGGCCCTGGCAGTCGCGGTAGTGACCGCCCATGTGCGGGGGCAGCAGCGGCGCGCCCGCGGGGAAGCCCTGGTCGGGGAAGGGCAGGCCCAGGCCGTCCATGGCCCCGCGGCCGCCCTCGGGGCCCAGCGCGGCCGCCGGCGGCTCGGCGAGGCCGTGCAGGAAGCCGCCCTCCACCCGCTTCAGCCGCTTCACCTGCTTGCGCCGCCGCGGCCGGTACTTGTAGTTGGGGTGGTCCTGCATGTGCTGCACGCGCAGCCGCTCGGCCTCCTCCACGAAGGGCCGCTTCTCCGCCAGCGTCAGCGCTTTCCACGACTTGCCTGCGGGGTCGTGGGGAGGGGGAGAGGAGCGCGGGGCTCACTACGCGAGTTCCCTCTCCCGGGCCCCCCAATCCCCCCTCTCCGACCTTGAACTGTGCAGCTGGAGGGTAAGGGGCCAAGGGAAAAAGTGAAAGTATGGGCTCCGGAGGTGGAGCGGGATCCGAACACTTGGGGAATACGAGAGATCTCGGGTCTTCTAAGGGCACCGCCCCCATCCCCCCACCCCACCCCCGATTTCAGCCTCCGGGGAGCGGCTGCCCGGCTCATCCACGCCCGGTCGTTGGAGGAACGGAAAAAGTCTCCCCAGGAAAGGGTCAGCCCCGCTGGACGCCAGGGGTGCCCTCGCCATCCCTGGGATGCGCGGGAGGCCGCCTCTCCAGGGCCCTGGTACCCGCGCTCCCGTCACCCAAGTAATGCGGACACGGAGGGCCGAGGCTGGGAGCCCGTGGAAAAGCCCGGAGGAGCGCGATGGGAGGAGGACGGACGGCCCTAGGGAAGGGCTGGCGCCGTGCGCCGCCGGCCTCGGGCGCAGGACCCGCACCCCTTTCGGGTCCAGCCGGCAGGTCCGCGGTCCTCACTCCCCAGGGCCGCGGGGTCGGACTCACCCAGCATCTTGCTCAGCTCGGCGTTGTGCAGGTCGGGGTTCTGCTGCGCCAGGCGCTTGCGCTCGTCCTTCGCCCACACCATGAAGGCGTTCATCGGCCGCCGAATGCGAGACTCGCCCTTGCCCCGGCCCGCGGCCCCGGCCGGCGCCCCGCCGCTCGCCGCCGCCTCGCCCTTCACCTTCACGTCCCCGAGGGGACTCAGCGACTCGGCCCAGGAGCAGGGGCCCAGCCCGGCCATCACCGCGGGCAGCGCGATCCGGCTCTGGCTCTGGTCGTCACTGGCGTACCCCGCATCCGGGCTGCTCATGGCGCTCCAGCCCTGCTCCGCGCCCCACAACTCTCGGCCAGACACGCCGCCTCCCCCGATGCGGGGGGGAGGGGGTGGGGAGCGAGAGAGGGAGATGCCACGCGGGCTGCTGGAGTCTCTCGGCCCGAACCCGCCACCGGCGTTCCAGGCCAGTCCCAGCCCACCGCGCAGCCAGCGCCCCCGCCGGCCCGATGACACTGCGGGCACCCCCGGGCTGCGGGGCCTTTTCTGCACCGCTGTGGCCAATAGAGCAGCGGGGGCGGGCCGGTCCATAGTCGTTAGGCCCACGCCCAGCCGGACCTCCGAGTCCCCAGTCCCAGCTCAATCCACAACCGCCCTTTTCCCCTCCCCAATCCCCGCACCCACAAACCTACACCTGCCTGCGGGGAAAACTGGCTGGAGCCGGGCTCTGGCGCCACGACCTCGCAGACCCAGAAAGGGGGATTCTTGCTAAACCTTCAGGGGTGCTGGGTAGAAGTAATTGGGCACAGTAATTTGGATCAACACACTAAGCACCCACTCTTGATTACAGGAGCTAAGCTGTTTCAGTGGTGGAGGACCTCGCTTCTACCAAGGAACCCACAGGTGTCTTTTTCAAATGTGTTTTATCCAATGCAATAGACACTGTTGATTAAAAAAAAAAATAGATTCTTTTCCCAAAGGACTCAACTTGCTTGGTGTATTATATTCAAAATGTTATGTCCGAGGTAAAATTTTAATTTTTAAAACAAGGTTAGATATGGAATGACATTCTGTAGCCAATATCCCGTCATCCAGAAGAACTTAAAGCCGTTGTGCATAACGAGAACCAACCACTGGAAATGTGTACATGAATGTAGAGTAAACAAAGTCTTCTCATGTGTATCCAGTAAAATTGGCAAGACTTAGTTCTGATTTCTAAAATGTGATAAAAAAGAAACCACAATATTTACCTAAATGCCCATCTGTAGAGGAAAGACAGCCAACCTTTTGAGTGGCAAAATAACTGTAGCTCTTAGGGGTTGTTTAAGGTCGTTTTGCTGGAGGTATTAAAAATTCTTATATGCTTCTGCAGACAGAAATGAAAATCTGAATGACTGTTAAATTTGTGTTTAAATCTGAGAAAACTTTCCAGTGGAATTTTTGAACAAGCCCTTATATTGCACTCATATATGGCACATGTCACACTCTTCTTAGAGCCATCCAAACAGCAAATTATTCTCATAACCCCATGAGGCAGACACTTTGTATCATACAGGAGAGGAAACAGGCACAGAGAGGTTCAGGAACTTGCCTGAGGTCACAGCATTGGGGAGTAGAGTTCCTCTCCGATAGTCTGCCTTCAGACTTGGAATTCCTAGTCACTATGTTGTATTTGTGTATATGTGTTGTTTTCTAAGGCAAAGAAAGAAGGAAACAGCTTTTGCATAATTAGATAACGTTGCAAAGAAATCAATGCATCAAATCTCAAGAACAGATTTTTTGTTTTGTTTTGTTTATTGTGAAGGGGTGATGAAACAGTAGGGTTTTCGTCAGGACCTGGGAAGTAAATGCTGCAGCTTTTTGTGTGCTATTACCATGACAGAGTAATCGGTCAAGCCTGCTTCCTAGTGGTGTCCATAAAAATAAAGAAACACAGAGCTTTGGAAACAGACATTGCCAGGTCTTCGAAAAAGTCCCACACACTTATTTTAAGCCAGCTTTCACTGTGTGAGGATTTGTGTAGTCTGCCCTACCTCCTCCCCCCTCTTCCCTCCTCCCCCTTTACCTGTAGCAACCAGTCTTCCTTCTGGGGACAAATCTAGAAAGTATTTCTAGTTCCTGGATCTCTCATGTTCAGACAAGAAAAAATAATTAATCTACTTAAGAAAATCTTAGGGAGGTGATGGGTGACTTAAATTTAACCGATTACATACTTTTCCTTTAAAGCTTTATTTATTTCTGGGGGAAAATGGGGGAACATGAAAATGAAGCATAATTGCCTTGCAACTGGTTATATAAGTAAGGAAATGATAGGAATATAGAGAACAAATTAATCCCCCAGTGCCTTGCTCCTTGATGTTTCCTGGGCGATCTTCTCTAACTTTTCTAGATAGTCATAAAGGTCCTTTCAAAGATGTCAATGTAGAATTTTCTATTAGTGCAAAGTGGTTTTTTTTATGAATTAATAAGTATTATCTTAGAATAAAGATTAAACACTAAACAAAAACAGTGCCCACTCCAGAATCCGTTTTATCGGTCATATCTATTCGACTGATTCCATAAAAAATAAAATGAGAACACAGTCTAGGTGTGAGTCCAAAAATGCATATGCACCGATTGGCCCTTGTACAGTTTCTTCATCCTTGGGTTCTACCTCCCGCACTCCTTTGCACGGAGACGTGCCAAGAGCGTGGATAAACTGCCCGGGAAGAAAACCTGGGGCTCCCCATGATTATGTGCACTTGTGCCTGAAGACTCACTACTGGTTTTTGTTGTGCAAAATGGCTGAGAATCAGGTGAGAGTACTGCACCCACGCCGTTGGAGCTTTAGCTGTGAGCGCCCCTCCCCCTACTTCTTATAGCATTTCCCCGGAGCGTTATGAAGCAGCGATTTACTCCCAGTCGCCAGGAAGATATGAGGATGCCTTTCCAAGACTAATCCATGTTACATACCGTTACCTAGATCCAATTTCTCGTACTGATCATTCATGTGTCATACATTTAGGGGGGAGGGTGTTGGGGGCTGGGGCACCGCAAACCAGCCCCCCTGTGTGGACTCTCCTATTTCCGTCTCTAAATGCGGTGTTGGAAGTGGAGCCTAGGACGTTATCGGAGCCAGCCACAAATGCCACATGAAACGCAGCAAACATCCGGAGCGGCTTCCTGCAAGCCTTGCCTTTCTCAACACGAGAGATTTACAGGCAGGGGGGGCGGGGGGGGGGGGCGGAGGGAGGGGGTGATTCAAGCAACTTTCGCGAGTAAGAGCCTTGTACACCCGGGTGCATTCGCATTGCACAGTCTAGGATTTCTGGGCTCCTGGCTACTAATCGCGCTCAAGGTGCCCAGGCCACACCTGAGGCTCCAAAAGCTGGGTGAAGAAGCAACTAGCGCGGCAAGGAATTGTGCCCGTTACCACTGGGGACCCTGGCCTGCAAGCGCAGAAATCGCCCGGGTAGGTGAGGAGCTGTGGCTCCGACCCTGAGTTAAACCCGCGCTTTTCCTGGGCCCCTGAGTGACCAGGCAAAGGCTGGGTGACTTCCTGCAGGCTTCTGTGTTTTAGATGCTCAGGAAGCGGGAGCCAGACCCGGGGCACTATGTCCATAGGAATGGCCCTGGGTACCCACATGTATGCGGGTTGGCCCTGAGGAGTAAGTCCGTGGAGGCGGGGAGGGGAGTGCGCGCCGCCAACCCCGGGGAAACGCTGGGGCGGCCTCCAATAAACAATGATGTGCTTTGGACAAAGAACAACAATAAGACCTTTGCACTTATAAATCGCGCGCCCTCGGCGGCCTCCGGGAGCCGATCGCAAAGCGGGGCGCATCGGAGTGTGGTCGGGGCTCCGCACAGCTCAGGTAGGACCGAGCAGCCAGACGCCGTCCATTCGCACCGCGCCTCTGGATACCTTTTGCGTCTCCTCCCGGTCCCTGGGCCAGTCCCCCGTGGGTCCGGGAAGCCAGATCGGAGGTCTTGAGAGGTGAGGAGGAAGGAGTGGTGGGGTAGATCGCGACCGCCCGCTCCGACGTGGCTCAGCACCCTCACCCCCACCCCGGAAGGCCCTGAGCGTCCGATCCCCGTGTCCCTCGCACCTGGCGCCTTGGCTCTGCCCTTCTGCTGCAGCGGCTGGCTTCTCCCGCCTGCCCGAGCAGAAAAGGGGCCTCGGCTAGAGGGTCTTTGGGGACACTTGTTCCGAAAGAGGGTGGGAGGCAGGCATGCGTCCAGGGTTCACTCCCTCTCTCACTCTCTGCCCCCCGCATCTCTCCCCAGTTCGCCGACCCTTCCAGGCCACCCCGGACCCCTTCCTGGCAGCGGGGGACAACTGGACCGTAACCCTGTTCCCGCTTGGCCCCGCCTGGGGTTTGCACAGGCAAAGCAGGAAATGTGCTGTTCCCGGTCCACTTCCCTGCAAAGAACTTGTCCTCCGCGGGGGTGTTTCTTAGATACCCGCCCCCCAGTCCTTGCTGTGGTCCCCGGTTGAAGTGTAGGCTCCTTCCCTTTATTTTCTGACTCTGGGAACCTCTGACTCGTGCCTGCGTGTGTGTGTGTGTGTGTGTGTGTGTGTGTGTGTGTGTGTGTGTGAGATGGGGGAGCCTTGGGTGTAAGGAAGAAGCAGTGTGTGTGTGTGTGAGAGATGGGGGAGCCTTGGGTGTAAGGAAGAAGCAGTGTGTGTGTGTGTGTGTGTGTGTGTGTGTGTGTGTGTGTGTGTGTGATGGGGGAGCCTTGGGTGTAAGGAAGAAGCAGTGTGTGTGTGTGTGTGTGTGTGTGTGTGTGTGTGTGTGATGGGGGAGCCTTGGGCGTAAGGGAGAAGCAGCCAGCTCATTCCCTGAGACAAATGACACACACACTGCCCAGCCCAGTCCCTTCACATCTGCCTTGTCACTTCACAGGGAATTTCAATAACACCATGGCTTCCATGCACCCAGTTCTGCCAACCTCTGACTCTCACCTTATTCACACCCTGGAATAGGCCAGGCTTCCCCTGTAGAGTTGTATTCTCAACTGACCAGACAGCCTCTTATCAGTAGCATGTCCACTTGCACTCCCACCCGAAGGAGAGCAGACACGGCCCCTGCCTCGGAGGAATGTACAATGCAGCACCTCCCTGACTTTTTCACTTCCAGCTGGGTGTTCTAAGGCCTGTTCCACCCCCACCCCCGCATGTAAAGGTGATGCTGACATCAGTAGGTCAAGCACTTTGAGATATTTTTTCTAGTAGATGTAATAGGTTGCCTTGCCACCCCAAGAACTCTGGCTTGCCAAGTTTCCCAAGTCAGCAGGGCTGGATTTTGTCCAGGGTTGCTTAGGGCAAGGTGTGCATTCTGTGGCCATGGAAGTGATCAAAGTTAATAGATCACAGGACAGACCACCCCCGACAGCTCTGTGCTGCTTTAGTCACAAACATATATCAGGTTTTAAAACTGTGCCTGAATTTGCTTTCAAATAACAGGAGAGAAGATGCGAGGCATCCTTGCTGGATTTCTTTGCAGTCACTCTTCATTGACCTCTGTTAACCTGAATTTTCCTCTCTGTCCATTCCTTGGACCTTGCTAACAACTTTGTCAATACTCTTTAACAGCAACACAGGGCCTTTGGTTCATTTCATCTTTTTTTAAAAAATATATTTTATTGATTTCTTACAGAGAGGAAGGGAGAGGGATAGAGAGTTAGAAACATTGATGAGAGAGAAATATCGATCAGCTGCCTCCTTCACACGCCCTACTGGGTATGTGCCTGCAACCAAGGTACATGTCCTTGACCGGAATCGAACCTGAGACCCTTGAGTCCGCAGGCCGACACTCTATCCATTGAGCCAAACCGGTTAGGGCCATTTCATCTTTATATTCCTTCAGCAGTCTATTGGTATTCAATAAATGCTTATGGATACTATAATGGTTGTCCTTTTTGATAGAGTCATATGGTCATCTCCCTCAAGGCAAGGCACTAAGAATTTTCTCTATAAACCTCAGCAAAGACTCAGTTTTCATCTCAGACATGTCTGTGCAGGCCATGTGATCATCTGACTTGTGGCCTGCACTTTCTCTCTCACCCTCTCCTTCACCAGGAGTTCAGCCTCCAACCATTAAGCACCAGAAACCCACATCTTATGAGGATTAAGTCCTATTGCTTTTCTGAACTCATTCGACATGGAACTGCAGGCCAAGAATCTACATTGAAAATTTTGTGTGTGGATATAATGCATAAGCAAATTTCTATCTTTGGGGATTTTTAAACACAAGCATCTTTAGTATTAATTTCTTCATAATTATAGAGTACAGTTTACAAAGTATTTTCAACATACATTAACTGGTCTGATCCTCATGGTAGCCCTGGAGGTAGGCAGCCTTTGCTGTTATCCTCAATTTTCAAAAGGGGAGATTGAGCCTGAAAAAGATTGGTGACTTGGGCCACTTGTTTGTCCTTGCTGGTAACTGGAGTGAGTCCTGTTTTGAATTTCTTTCCATGCCATGTCTATAGCTAATGAAGAACCTGCTGGAATTTGTAGTCAATAAACAAAGACAGTGATAGAGCTAGATTAAGGATCCTTAGAACAGAAATTTCTAGAGCTATCCCTAACCAGGTCATGATAAAATATTTAACATCAGTGATGCAGTGCTGTAACAAGAAAGCATTTTCATTTCAGAGATCTACAATTAGGTATTTTTATTAAATCACATAGTCTAAGCCCTACATGACATCTCAGTTATTTTGAGTATTGTTTCATACAAATTCTAATTCAGCTGGAAAAAAAGAAAAAAGAAAACAGTTCAAAATTATATGGGAATAAAGTTCAAATAAAAGGAAGTTGAGGTCTCCAAAGTGTACTTCACACTCATTCAGACAGAGACCATTAATTACACTGAATTGCTGTGGTCTCATCACATGTTTCAGGTCTATTAATGTTGTTCTCCTCTAGACTTACTGCTGACTGAGTCTTTAAGGCAGCAGTTCTCAACCTGTGGGTCGCAACCCCTTTGGGGGTCAAACGACCCTTTCACAGGGGTCGCCTAAGACCATCCTGAATATCAGATACTTACATTACCATTCATAACAGTAGCAACATTACAGTTATGAAGTAGCAACGAAAATAATTTTATGGTTGGGGGTCACAACATGAGGAACTATATTTAAAGGGCCAGAAGGTTGAGAACCACTGCTTTAAGGCACAAAAACATACACATAGCAGCTAGGTAAAGTAAATTCCCTCCATTCTTACTGTTGTTTAGAAGAGAAATGGATGGCAAATATTATCAATGCTTTTTTTTTTTACGAAGTGGAAAATTAAGGCACAGAGCAATTGGATAATTCACTTAGTGCTTCCAAATCAGTCTGAGACAAGAGAATACTCTACTCATTTAATCGACAGATAATTCTCCAGCATCTGTAAGTCCGAGGCTCTGTGCAGCCTGGCACATTACTTATGAGCACAATTGGGCATTGAACTGCTTGGGATTGAATCCTAGTTCTACAGTTGCCCAGCTGTGCATCCCTGAACATACTGCTTCACGTCTCTGGACTCACTGTGTAAAGTGGGGGATAATTATAGAAATGACCTCAGAGAGTTTTATGAGGATAAAATGAGTTAATTGTTCATGAGCTGCTTAGAGTAGGGGCTGGCGCATAAGGTATTTAATAATAAAATGAAATTTAAATTAATGCATGCTAGTATCTGAGAATATCTTGGGTGAATAAATAAGAAAAAGCTACCCTACTATTGAAGGTAAATGCATTGTAACAACTAAACAAACGTTCTCAAGAAAAAAATTAATGGAATTTGATAATATTGTGGCATCTATTTATAACTAGCAATAACTAATGTCATGCTTTAATAAAAATTGTTCCTTGCATTAGCAAAAGCTTTCAGAGAGCCCTTACACTACTGTGCATTTTCTAATTGCATTTGAATGTGAACATTTTTACTTTGTTGGTAAAAAACTTTTTGTTTTATGTGTCAGTCTTCTAAACCAATATTAAGACTGAAAAGGAAAAAATACACTGAATTGTAAAACATTTGGTATTCCACTAGAAAAACCTTTGCAATGCAGACACCTTGCAGTCAAGCACTTTCCTAGGTAGGACTAGAACTAGATTCTTCTTCTAAAGGCATGGAAACCACATTTAATTTTGATACTGTGTCAGGTACACATGTATTTAAAGGAAGAGTAATCCAAGATACACAACCTTGCCTCGATCTTTCAGTGCAGTATAATGAAAAGATTCTAAATTCTAGTCTTGGTTATTCAATAATTTGGTACCAGGTAAACTGTAGTCACTTAAACTGCCTCATTCTCTTAAAAAATTATTTTCTTTAAAATTGAAGGGGAAAAGATCTGACCTCTTCCTAAATTTTCCAGATAAAGAAGTGAGTAAAAAATTACAAAGACGTTTGCAAAGTAAAAATGCCGAGTAAAAGTGTGTTAGTGATGCCCTAACCGGTTTGGCTCAGTGGATAGAGCATCAGCCTGCAGACTGAAGGGTCCCAGGTTCGATTCCAGTCAAGGGCATGTACCTTGGTTGTGGGCACATCCCCAGTAGGGGGCGTGCAGGAGGCAGCTGATCGATGTTTCTCTCTCATCTTTCTCATCGATGTTTCTAGCTCTCTATTCCTCTCCCTTCCTCTCGTTAAACATCAATAAAATATATTTTTAAAAAATGTGTGTTAGTGTGTGTGTATGAGTATGTGTGTCTGGATGTCCTATCATTCTTTGATTATTCCTTTCTTTTTGGCACTAACATGATATTCCAGGCTCATCTTGTCCTGTTTGTGTCTGTGCCCTGATTCAGTGATTTCTCCAAGGAATCAAGAGGATCATTTAGTGAAAGATGACATTTAGAAACCAAGATGTGGGTTCTCATCAACACTGGGGTACCATCACTCCTAGATACCCTCAGCAGACGGAGCTAGGAAACATGCATATATTGTGCATGTACAGAGACACACCTATATCTATAACTATTTCTATATTTACTTCTAAAAACTATTAAAGTTATGAGTTAATTGATGATAACTCCAACCCAACATCTCAGGTTCTTGCTAGCCTGCTACCTTTCCATGTTTGTAAATCCCTTTTCTAACATAAGAAACTTGGTTCTCGTTACCCTCACTATGTCCACATATTTGCTCACTGTAATCAGTCTTCCAGCTACTACCTGTCTGCTCTGGGATCCCCTTTTCTGGGCTCCCAGGCACACTGCTACCTCTGTGCAGTTCTCCCCAGCACTCCATGTTTTCCATGTTTGGAAGCAAGGGACGGAAATACTTACTTGTTTAAATTTATTCTAAAATTATTTTAAGTATAAAATGTAACCGTAAACTATCAAAGTTTTCTTATTTACTATCTTTACTTATTAGAAAAGTCCTCAAGAATAAATTAAAAACAAAATCACAAGGTATTATTTTTGTTTGTTTTGTATGGGACTGCCTATACTTTTGAAATTATAAGATAGTGCATTTAAAACAAACAAAAAATGTTCCTTGAGTTTCATTTATGGCTAAAGCAAAACTAGTATTTCTTTCACTCCAGGTATAAGAAAGAAATATAAATAAGTATTAAATAATATTTTCCAGTAGTGTTCATAGAATTTGTGGCAACTTTGAGGAAATACTTCATAAATGTATTGCCTCTCCCCTCTGTCAGCCACACCCACACACACATTACTCTCCATGATCTTAAACCTCCCCCCCGCAAAAAAAATAATAATGCACAACATCAGATTTCATGACTTGCCCAAAGTGCAGAGGTTGGCCAATCTAATTTGCACTGCTTCTATGCATCACTGAGTTCCCATGAGTCATTTCCATCTTCAGGGTGAGAGAGGAAAAGAAAGTCCAGTGGAACTATATTAAAATGAAGACCAGCCCGAGAGCCTCCAAATCAGGCTCAGCTCCTACCTGAACTGCATCTTCCAGGACTCCTCTCTCTTAGCGTAGCTCAGGGGATGCGCTGCAGGCAGCCTCTGCCACCCTGACAGTGAGCAGGTAAAGTTCAGCTGCAATAGACAACCCAGGGCACATCCCAGGCTCTTCTCTCCTTGGCAAATCTTTTCTCCTTTTAGAAAATTGAAGAAAATTCTTATGGGGTCCGTTCTACAGAGAAGGGGATGATGAAACATCCCAGAGCTAGAAGGAGCAACCTCTGGTTAAGTGAAGGCTGCAAGCATGCATGATTTAATAAACAGGAATCATATGTGTATGCATCAGCTGGATTGGTCATTGTATGTAGTAAAACCTACAAAACAGACCTAATAGATCAATTTGGTTTTAGGATAGTTGTTCAAACTGAAGCTTTAATTTTTTTAGCAGATTAAGTGTTCAATAGTTGAAGGGCCTTTGCTAATTTGATTTTGCCAATTCTTATTTTATTCTATTTAACAAGTGAATTATAATAGCTATCTATAAAGTTAATTAATGTAAATATTTTTTAAAAATTTTTTAAATTGCTGTTAGAGTGGGAGAGAGAAACATTAATTTGTTGTTCCATTTATTTATGCCTTCATTAGTCGATTCTTCTAGGTGCCCTAACCAGGGATCAAACCCCAAATCTTGGTGTATCAGGGAGATGCTCTAACTAATTGAGCTACCAGACCAGGGCTTAATGTAAATAAACTCCAACATTTTGCCTAGCATTTGCCTAGGTTTGACTATATCTTAATAGTGAACATTTCTGATTCACATGCATAACCTATAATCACCAATTGTAGTTCAATCATATGCAAATATCCTATCCATTATGGTAGCCCATGTGGTCCCACATAAACTGGCTGTATTTACTCCCATCTCTCACTATTCTTTGTCTCCATCACTATGTTCTCAACAACTGGCCTCTGGCTGTTCCTAAAACACGCTGAGCTCTTTCCCCTTCAAAGCATATGTTCTCTTTCCTCTGCATAGAACCAAGGTCCCCAATATTTTTTTATGGCTAGCTCCCTCATTCTATGACACCTACTCTGAGAGACCATCCTACCTAAAATAGCCAATGTCTGCCACCTCCCCCACAAACTTGTCACCTGCTTAATAATTTCTTAAAGCACTCATTATTAGCAGTCATCATATTTTATGTTTGTTTACTGTCTAGCCCTCTCCCCATTAAAATGCTAGCTTCCATTTTCTGTGACGTGCATTGCTGTATCCCTGTGCCCAGAACAGTTAGTGATTGTTATGTCATAAGGAGCGCAACAGATTGGTTGAATGAATGAAAGATTGCCTGAAACTGAGAACCTTAAAGGATTTCCCCTGTCTTCAGATGGACCAAAACTGGGGACACTTTTGACTGCTGGATAGTTTTTTACTATGCATTTTCATGTCCTTTCTTTAAAAACAAAACACCCTTCCCTCTTAGAGTTTTTATTGAAGCTTCATTATGTCACTTTTAGAGGAGGAATGTTCCCTATGGACATGTGTTTCATTAACAGTATTATCTCACAGTGTAACTAAGACTTTCCAAAAGAAGGGTGATGGTTATAAGAGCCTCTAAATAATTTTAACTGATTAGATATCTTAATCCAGTTGCCAGTTAATTGTGTTTGTTTGTGATTAAGAATATGATTTTCACCTACTCTCCCTCCACAATCTCCCTCTGTTGGGAAAGAGCCAATCTTCCTGCCCACTTCATATCTACCGCCAGCTCTTTGAAGGTGTTTGCTGAGGGGATGAGACCACAGCTATCACCTGGAGCCAGGAGCTGGGAAGAAGGAATCTCTGTCAAGCCACCTGCAGGTTGACTAAGAAAGGCCCCTACGCCCATGGCAAACAATGGGGAGATCTGAGGGCAAGCGCCCTTGTCCCTTCCCCACCCCCCTCTCTCTATGCCCAGGTCACTATTTCTAGGGAGAAAATGACTCCTACGTGATACATTGAAATGCTGATAAAAATGAAATTTTCTTTAAGGTAGGGCTTCTCAAACTGTCTGTGGAGAAAGATCAGATTTTTTCATTATTTCCAATCTGTCACAGAATGAAACTTAAAATACAGAAAAAAAAACACCCCAAATCACTAGAAAAATAAAAAAAAAATGTATTTTGTGCAAAATACAAGCTTCCATTTTTTAGAAGCTTCAGCAGACATCAAATTATTCTCAAATTGGTACCAAAGTTCCAACCTATTTACTTGCAGTTTCTCTACCGCTGCTGCAGGCCAGCACAGACAGGCAGTAGGCAGTCCCACCCTCAGGGCCCAGGCCTCAGTCTCAGCCTCTTGCAGAAAGAGCAGGGCCTTAAAACAGCAGCCCTCTTTTCATTTTCATTTTAGGTTCCTATTTATTTATTTTTTGTAAAGGAGATATCAAACTGACGATAGATGAAAACTTCTACCATTCACAGGCACTCCATCAACAGAAAGCCATTTATTGACATATTGACTGGTGAACAAGGAGGTTATTCATGAGACAAAAATTTAAACCTATATTCCTATATTATTAACCTCAGCTATTCCTACACATCATAAATATGTTTTCGTTTACCAGTGAAGAAACTGAAGTTTCTAATAGTTAGTTTGGGGGCTCTGGTGCCAGAAGCCAAAGCTAAAGGATGTAGTCCTTCACCTACAGCATTTAGAGCTCTGACAGCACACGCTGAAGTGTGCTGCTTTGTGAATGGTGTAGGCTCACTCCAGGCGCCTGTTGTCCTCCCAATGAGATCAGACTTTTTGGTCAAACTCTCTTCATACCCATCCCGAACTCATCTAACTTCTAACTTTGTAAGGACATTTGGAATTCTGTGCCAAAAATTCCTTTCATTCCCATTTTTCTGCAAAAAGCCCGATTCTTCCCCTTCCTATTAGCCATTGTATTGTTCCTCCAAAGCTTGGAGGACTCCAGTTTCCTTAGGTTACTATGAACATTCTGGCCTGGCTTGAACTTAGGACAATGTGCTTTTTATTCATTTTTTAAAATATATTTTTTTATTGATTTCAGAGAAGAAGGGAGAGGGAGAGAGAGATAGAAACATCAATGATGAGAGAGAATTATTGATTGGCTGACTCCTGCTCGCCCTCTCCTGGGGATCAAGCACTCAATCCCCTGTATGTTCTGTGACCAGGAGGAACCATGACCTCCTGGTTCATAGATCAACTCTCAACCACTGAGCCACACCCCACCGGGCTATTCAGTATTTTTGCAGTGGTACTTTCTATGTCCATAGACTAACTTTGAATAACAAATAACATTATCCTAAATTTAGTTTATTATCATAAACTCTTAGGAGAGCATGCTCCAAGCAGTTTCCCAAACTCCTCACAAGAGAGATTCTACTCAGTCTGGAGAAGGCTCTGGGAATCTGTATCACAAGCATCTTAGTGGTCCTGGCAAACATTGCTTTAACATGTTAAAAATAGTAAATTGTTAATGATATACAATAGAATTGTTGCACCATAGAGGAAAACTGTACTGTATGCCAATTTAAATTTACAGTACACTGAACGCTATTATTTCTAAAAAAGCTGCGGATCCTGAGAAAGGAAATACCTACCAAGAAGGGCTCCTGGAGGCTAACTGGGCTCCAATTTAAAAGCAGAGCCTAGCATTGGTTTCTCTCTCACAGAAACTACACTTCAGGGAGAAGCCTGCACTGAATTGCCTACCTGCACTATTCCTGCTGTCTGAACCAGACCTCATAAAAAAGTTTCTGTAATTGTGCTTCAATCCGTAGGACTGAGACTTTCCCCATCCAATCAGAGCTGTGCAGGTAACTCCCCCACACCTTTTGCATCTTCACTGACCAATCAGAGTGGCTCCATTCTGACCAATCAGGACAGTGCTTTTTGGACCAATCAAACTGTGAGGACTTAAAATCCTCATTTGCATGAGGATGAGCCAGTCAGGAATGGGGCTAGCAATTTCCCTCTCTGTAAATCAGCTCCTCTCTGACTAGCTGGAAAGCCATCTAGACCCAGGGCCACCTCACAGCTATGCTGTACCACAGCTGTTGCTGTATCATCCCTGAGCTGTAACATTACTGAGCTGTTCCATAGCGGTGCTGTTCTCATAGTCTTTTTGTACCACGTTTGAGCTGTCTTGTGCTGAATAAAGTTTCCTTCTTCATTGCACCCCAAAACTGGGGATTCCTGTTGTGTCAACTTAACTGTTGACGAAGCAAATAAGCAAAAAGCTGTCTTAGGTTCTTAGCCTCTGATTATTTGTCCAAAAAAAATTTTTTTTTCAAAGGAAAGGATCTTAACTTCATCTTATCACTTTGTTTCACAAAACAGATTTAGCCTGCGCCATCTTTAATGCCTTTCACCAAAGGGCAAAAATTATGACTCAAAGCTTTATTGAGATACATCTCCTTCTGTGACTCTCATAGTGTCTTCCTCCAGAAAGAATTAGTTATGCATTTAATATCTAGTTTCCATAATTTTATTAACAGTCCAGGCCACAGTATATTGTAGTTGTTTATTTTTGTTAAAATTGACCTCCTGCTGTATTCTTCTTTATACCACTTTGTACCTGTTTATACCGTTTTGGGACACAAAGTAAGGTGCTTAATAAATACTAACTGATTATTGTTCCAATGTTATAAGAATGGTGGAAAAGGACTGTTTCCTGTGTGTTTATTTCAGTTCACTTAAGTTGCTAGCTCTTAAGATTTCATGCATTGCTGGACACATAAAACATCATCTGGTCTATATCAAATACCTTCTCCCACAGAATTAACCCCTGGGCTTTAAGTAATTTTAAGAAGAATTCAAAATGGCAATACAAATTATTTATAAGCATACCATTTATTATGTAAATCTAATTAAACAATATTTTATTGCTACAGCAAAAGACATTGAAAACGTTTAGATGTTTAATTAACAATAGATGAATATGGATAAGGGATGTGTAGATTTTTTTGGTACAATTTTTATTTTAGTAACTCTTGGTAAGTTTGAAATCATTCCCAAATGCAAGTGTTTGTTTTTTAATTAGATGTTAAACCTTGAAAACACATTATACTAAGTGAAAAAAGCTAATCACAAAGGACCACAAGTTGCATGATTTAACTTATAGGAAATGTCTAGAATAGGTAAACCTGTAGATAGAAAGTAGGTTATTAATTGTTTAGAGGTGGTGTGGGTATAGAGGAGGCAGGGTGACGTGATGGCTAAAAGGTATGGGGTTACTTTTCAGGTTAATGAAAATGTTGTCAACTTGATTGTGCTGATGATTGCACAACTCTAAATTTACTAAAATCCACTGAATTATACACTTAAATGGATGAATTATATTGTATGTAAATGAAATCTCAACAAAGCTGTTATTTAAAAAAACAGAAATCAGAGACAATCTAGAAAAGACACAGATATTAAAAGTTTGTTTGAAATTAAAAATTGGTTGGAAGATGCAGTCACTTTAGATAACACCAATCAAGCTATCATTCCCTCTTCCTCCCCTTCCTCCACTCAGGCACATTTCCACATTAGCAGTAAATGGATTATCTTCTCTCCAGAGTAGTTAATAGAAAAATGTGCTAGCACATAAACTAATTGATTTATGATTAGCCATGGGATAATTTTAACACCTGCAAGTTTGATTTTAAACTTTATCTACTAATTTATGTCTTATTTTCGAGTTGAATTCATGGGTACTATTGAAAGAGCTTTTGTTTAAAGCATTATACAAATCTACTTTAGAATCCTAAATTAGATATTTCCTCTCTTCCCACCTTCCTGTCTGAAATGGGTAAAATGAGTTTTTACTCTCTCTCTCTCAGTCTTATTAAGATTAAATGGCAATTAAGATTTGTGGCAGGAATACTGATAAAATTTTTAAAAAGAAAGATGAGTTTACCTTAATTAAACTTAAAAAGACACTTAAGTAATTGTAGGAATGAGAAGAAAATGTTCACATATAACCCTCCTTTGTTTCTCTAATACTAACTAACTAATGTTAGTTAGTGTATTTTTAACAGATATTATATCTCACTTATTCATTTTGGGACTTGATGAAATATTTCAGAAAAATTTTGCATAATGTTCAATGATATTAAGTAAGGTTGTGGTTTAAGTGAGTTTAAAAGATATTTGTGTAGGAGAAAATTATCATCAGTAATGAGTAATTCATTTTTTTTTACATACGAAGTGAAATAACTTTACAAATGGTTTACTAGTAAAAGGCGTATCACCATATTCTGTGCTTTCTTTGGGTGCCTGAGGAGTCAAAATTACAAAGACAATTGTTATTTCTCCCCAAACTGAACACTGTATTAACCAGAATGTTTCCAAATTTAAGCACAAGTTTCTGTAGCAACATACCATAACATGAAAATCCCTAGAGAATTATACTTGGGTGCAAAAACACTGTCGATTCATTGTAAAGCGAGGCATCAGTCTACCAGCCGGAGGGTGAGCAAATGCTTTTACCAGCTGCTGTTCAAACATCTTCTTTGTTCTTCCTGCCTCAAAAAGAAATATTTTTCTAAAATTGTGGCAAGTTTTCTGTTTGAAAACCTTCGTTGGAAGAGAAAATGAATTCTACTGGTGAGCAAAACCACGGGCTTACTATTCAGTTTTGAAATCTGCATCCCCTAACCAAAACAAGTAGTTTATTGTAGTCAGAAAGAAGAACTTTTACTTATTTTTCCTTCTTTTTTTAATTACCCCACACTTTGGAGATCTTACTCATTTTTATTTTTGGCCAGACAAAAAAGGGGCTGCAACCTCATCAAAAAATCAGATTTCTGGATAACCAAATGGATGATCTACCTTTTAGCCACTTTAACTGAA
Source organism: Myotis daubentonii (assembly GCF_963259705.1). NCBI lineage: Eukaryota > Metazoa > Chordata > Mammalia > Chiroptera > Vespertilionidae > Myotis > Myotis daubentonii. The sequence goes on from NC_081856.1 coordinate 26,621,468, forward strand.
ATTGGTCTTCCCATAAAAATGGATTTCTTTACTTCCATAGAATCAGATAATCCCTACCATAAACAAAAAGTTCACATATTCACATTCTGGAATTCTGGAATTCACCATATGGTTCCCAAACAAAGCAAACTAACCAACAAAAAAAATTGAGTTTAAAATTATGTCTCTACTATCCTAATTATTTATATGTGCTTATATACAGACAGTTAATCCATTTCTAATTTCAGGAAGCTAATTGGTGGAGGAGGGTTACATAATTATTATTCTCTGTGCTGTTCTGATTATTCAGATTTTGTTAAGCTTACACTTAATTTCAGAAGAGATAGCCTCTTAATACTGTCAGGTAACATATTTAACTCGAATGGGGTGAATACTAGTAGAACAGAATTCTGTTTAATAATATCAACCACACCAAATAATTCTATGGTCTACTTCATAGTCCCAATTCAAATTTTGACTCACTGGAGATTTTCTAGAAGGACCAAATCATCGAGTTTGCTTGGCATCAGCTCTGAAATGGGGACACTTATTCATCCCAAAATCTATCACAAAGTATTCGTTAGTAGACGATACCCCCGAATTTCAAACAAAATATCATCTTTTACCAGCACCATTAATCTATTTGAAATAAACTCATTTCTCTTGGTTAAAAAAACACACAACAACTTTGAATTTTAGAATGTTATCATTTTGATCCACTGTTTTACACTGGGAATAGTTTATTAAGTGAGATCAAACACAGGCTCTTTGCCTTAACTAAACGGACATGCTAAACTGGCTCCAAAGTTGATTTGTGGAACTCATTATGGACTTCACAAAGTGTTCAAGGTTACTTTTCAATTTGTTTCTGCCAGAATCAATAAATCTCTCACTTGGTTTCTTTGCTGTACGTATTGTACTGGTTAATCATGTATACACATGGCATAGCACATTAGACTCAGAGAAAGAGTTTTCTGAAGGGAGCCAATTTTTAACTACTGTACTGTTGAAATCGGAAAACAAAGGCGAACTGCTCCTGTTTATTATTAAGGTGTGTTATGAACTAAGAGCCATAAATAATCTTGCTGGCCAATTTCCAGATCCAGAAGTAGGAAGGGGGGGGGGGGGGGAGAGAGAGAGAGAGAGAGAGCGCTATCTTATGAAATTGTTTTGTTGAAAAAATCTCAATATTTAGGAAATTCTTAATAGGGAGCCACAAGCACCCAACAAGTACAGGAGATACACTAGTAGTCAACTCTACAAATACAGCATTAAGCTTTTTTACTGGCATGCATGCATAATATTTTGAGAGCATGAAATCTTCCTAGAAACTATTAAACTTTAAATTTAGGTGGATGAATATAGAAGAGCTATGGCAAAGAAAAATTTAAAAAACACACACACACATATCTCTGCAATGACCCCTTTCTCATCTACTATTTTACTCCATTTTTCTCTGGGCCACCCTCCTTATATTTACAATTGAGATTCAAGGTTCCACCTAATGGTGGATGGCTGTTGCATGTAACTCAATGGCACCAAATCAACCCAATTCTGCCACAACTGAGCCTGAGTTAGCTGTATGGCTTTCGACTAATCAACTTACTTCTTCCATAAAATGTGAGGGGTGCCTCTCAATATTCACATTCTTGAATTCTGGAATTCACCATATGGCAATGAGATTCTGAACTCCCACCTCTCAGATGAAGTTGGGAGGTAGAATTTTTCTAACCCTCCATATTCTAGTATGCAAAAATATCACCTGGGGCTGTGGTTGGTTTAAGATAACTTCCGTGAATAGCATGTTTACCAAGCAATTGAGGAAATTCTCACCTGGTTGGTTCTTAAGACCCAGGCTTGGAAAAGCCTCCTTGCCTTCGGGATTTTTTAAGTTTCTAATGCAGAAGAAGTCACTTTTTAAATGAGTTTACCTAGGGGTATTTTTCACAGATTGAATGAAAATACAGCTTGTGTATTTAGGAAATTTACATATATAAAAGACAATCCCAGGAAGAAGGGCTGTAGTCATAGCTGGGGGACAGTTTCTAGATTTGAGACACTTATTCATCTTGCTTGTAAAAAATGAGTACGGAAAATAAAGAATTATAAGAACAAATGTGTCTATTTTCTTTTTTTATAATTTATTTTTATTGACTTCAGAGAGGGAGGGAGAGGGAGAGGTAGAAATATCAATGATGAGAGAGAATCATTGAATGGCTGCTGCCTGCATGCTCCACACTGGGGATCAAGCCTGCAACCTGGGCATGTGCCCTTGACCAGAATGGAACCTGGGACCCTTCAGTCTGCAGGCCGACGCTCTATCCACTGGGCCAAACCGCCTAGGGCCATGTGTCTATTTTCAGTCTCAGTGGAAATTATTTACTGTGCCAAAATAAATGTTCAATCTATAAAACACATTAATAGTAACCTCACATTAATTTAATCTAAACTCTAATCATTTTATATACTTAAATACCATTCAGGGTGTTCATAATTTCTCTTTCTAGTTTGACCCATTCTAAACCTTTATTTTAATCAATCTCACAAGTTAATGATGGTGAATATAGTATTGACCCATTTACTTTCTTTTTTCTTTTTTTACTGACAGCTCTTTTTGAGATATAGTTCGCATATCACACAATTCACCTTTTTAAAATGTACAATTCAATGGCTTTCAGTATATTTACAGATATCTGTAGCTATAACCACAATCAATTTTAAAATGTTTTCATCCCCTTTGAAAGAAATCGTTAGTATTCACTACTCATTGCCCCCCAGACCTCCATAGTCCTAGGAAATCATTCATGTGCATTCTGTCTCTATAGTTTTTCCAATTTTGGACACTTCATATAAATGAAAGCATACACTATCTGGTCTTTTATGAGGGGCTTCTCTAGTTAGCAAGATGTTTTCAAGGTTCATCCAGGTTGCAGCATATATCAGTTCTTCATTTCTTTCTCTAGCTGAATAATATCCCGTTGTATGGATATACCACATTTTATTTACCCATTTGTCATCAGTTGATAGGCATTTGGTTTGATTCCATTTTTTTTTGCTATTATGAGTAATGCTGCTAGGAACATTCGTATACAGGTTTTTGTGCAGACTCGCGTTTTCAGTTCTATTGGGGTGGAATTGTGAGACCACAAGGTAACTTTATGTTTCTCCATTTGAGGAACTGCCAAACTGTTTTTTTCAAAGTGGCTGCACCATTTTAAAATCCTACCAGCAATATATGTGGGTTCAATTTATCCACACCCTTGCCAATACCTGGAATTACCAATCTTTTTTATTATGACCATCCTAATGGGTAAGAATGGTATCTCAATTGTTATTTTGATTTGCATTTCCTGAATGGCATTTTTTTTTCATTGCTTATTGGTGATTTCTATATCTTCCTTGGAGAAATGTTTATTTAGACTCTTAGGCCCACTTTGAAATTGGATTGTCTTTTTATTGAGTGTAAGAATTCTTTTTTTAAATAAATCTTTATTGTTCAGATTATTACAGTTGTTCCTCTTTTTTCCCCCCATAGCAAGAATTCTTTTTATATTCTAGTACAAGTCCCTTATCAGATGTATTATTTGCAAATGCTTCCTCCCTGGTTGTCTTTTCACTCTCTTGATGGAGTCTTTGGGAGCACAAAAGTTTTACATTTTGAAGTCCATTTTGTCTACTTTTTCATTGGCTGCTCCTGCTTTGGGTGTCATATCTAAGAAGCAGTGGCCTAATTCAAGATTGTGAAGACTTACGCCTGTGTTTTCTTTTATGACTTTTATAATTGTAATTCTAGCTTTCATATTTGTTTGATCCATTTCTTAGAATTGTCTTTATTTTTTATTCAATCTCACAAGTTAATGATGGTGAATATAGTATTGACCCATTTACTTTTTAAAAAAAAATAAAATAAAATTTACCATTTTAACCATGTTTAAATACTCAGTAGTGTTAAATAGTTCAATGGCGTTAAGTACATTGACATTATCATTTAACTAATACAGCGGTTCTCAACTAGTGGGTCGCGACCCCTTTGGGAGTTGAACGACCCTTTCACAGGGGTCGCCTAAGACCATTGGAAAACACATATATAATTACATAATGTTTTTGTGATTAATCACTATGCTTTAATTATGTTGAATTTGTAACAATGAAAATACATCCTGCATATCAGATATTTACATTATGATTCATAACAGTAGCAAAATTACTAAATTTTCATAGCAACGAAAATAATTTTATGGTTGGGGGGTCACCACAACATGAGGGACTGTATTAAAGGGTCACAGCATTAGGAAGGTTGAGAACCACTGAGCTAATATCCAGAACTCTTTATCTTGCAAAACTGAAATTATGTAGCAATTAAACAACATCCCAATTCCCCTTCCCCCAGCCTCTGGCAACCATCATTTTACTTTCAGTCCATGAATTTGGCTACCTTTTAATTGTCTTTTTGCAATTGGTTTATTTCACTTAGCATCATGCTCTCAAGATTTATTCATACTCCTCTATTGTATGCGTATACCACATTTTGAGTTGTTAATAGTGTGAAGTAAAGTTCAACTTTATCCTTTTGCATGTGGAAATCCAGTTGTTTCAGCATATTTGTGGCCCATCTATTCTTTAACACAGATAAGGAATTGAATTTAAATAACTATTATTTCAAACTCTTAAAAATCAGGGGGATAAAATCCAAAGGCTGTTTCCGAAGACATAGTGAGCGCATAGTCAGGATACTCTGTGTTGTGAGTGACCGTGTGCATTTCTAGACAAGTCTGCAAAACAAAATGTGAAGATGTCATGTTGTTTTTCTTCCTTGTACTCCAGAATCTTTCTACCTTTTTTTGTTTTACTTTTGAAAAGTAGACTGTCACTGCATGTGCTGCTTTGATGGGATTGTAAACTGAATAATACAAACCGTAACTTAGAAAAATGTAATGATTATGATTATCATCATCATATTTAAATATAATAGTCACCATAAAGTATGGATATGTACATATGAATCGAAAATTAAAAAAGAATTATCAAAAGCACTTCCACTTCTTCAGTGGAAATATCAAGTCATCAAGAATCAATGTTTACTTGATAATCAATAGGTGGCGCTAGACATTTAGTCAGGATTTCATTCAGTTTTACATTGCCCATCTATACATAGCTGTCACGTCTCCCACTGGAAAAGAGAAACAATCACTAGAGAGAATATAAAATCAGTGAGGGAAAATGGGCTGTCTTTATCATAGTCACACTCAATACGACAATAAGTGAAGGCAGTTTTTAATTCAATTAGTACCACGGGGACATGTTCATAGATTTTAATTGCCCCAACACCCCCCCCCCCCCCCCCCCCGCCACCAAAAAAAAAAAAGAAGAAAGAAAGAAAGAAAGAAAGAAAGAAAGAAAGAAAGAAAGAAAGAAAGAAAGAAAGAAAGAAGGATTTACTGCCAATATTCAGATGACCTTTGAGGTCAAGGATACAATCAGACCTTCTGGAATCTACTGAGAATTAGCCAGGAAAACTTTGGAGGTGTTTATTTCTTTTTAAGTTTTGAAAGGAAAAATACAATTACAAGTCAATAGCTATAGAAACAAACAAACAAATAATTGAGACCAGGACAGAATTCAACAATTTGTATGTTTTTTTGTTTTTCTGTATTGTTACAATAGTTGTCAATATGATCACTGGTAAATTAAGTAGGATATACATCTATGTCTATTTCTGTATATACCAAATCACACATATCCAGTCAATTGTTATTACATTAGAAACAAAAATAGAAATCATTTACAAACTAACTTTTACATTAAAAGCCTACATATTACAGTAATATTATATATTGAACATAGTGTTTTGAACCAACTTCATTTTTATTTGTATTATCTTCTACTCTTGAGGCATTTTACTTTTTAAAAATAAATAAACCTCATGCTATCATTTAATGTACAAACAGAAGTCTAATATGGAAGATAAACTCACAAAATAAAAACCCTATACTCTCGAACCCATCCCTAGAATATGTCCAACTCTTTTCGTAGATTTTTGGGCTGTGGATAACCTTGGGATAGTATGGGAACTGTCCCGGAGTCCTGAGCTAAATATTGAACCCAAGGATCTTTGGTCCTAGAATCCCATCTTAGTCCTAGTCAGTCCAGCTTTTCAGATGACCTTGTACAAGGTTAAACCTTTCCAGGCTTCTCTGAAAAGAGCAAAGTTACTTCATCTATTTTTCAGCATACTTGGTGAGGGTAAAAATCCTTGCATTGTTTAGTTTGTCTTTGAAGTGCAATTTACTACCAAGCTAGATACATCTATCTCCTTCCTACCCCCAACACACACATATACATCATTTGGCATAATATCAGTCATAGTATTCTACAGTAGGAAGTATCCACTATGTTTACAATCACTAAATGGAAAATATGGGAATAGGATGAGCAAAATATTTTTTAATAGTTCCAGATAATGTGATACATGAAATTTCTTCACAGACTTTTTCCCTTCCAGGAATAAAACCTGGGCATTGTAAATTTAATTGAATTAATTTACTATCAAATACAGTGAGATTTTATTGGTTCATTTAAAAAGTTTATTGGTTTATTTTTTTAATTTACTTCTCATCTTTAGTAATCAGGTTTGGTAATTTATTATTTAGCCTTTATAAGAAACTGCTGCCCTTCTTGGCAGGACTCCCTTAGATGCCAAGGATACTTACGTATTTTTAATCACACCAGAGGAAACTACTTGAAGGCAGGAGAGCTTTGGTAGGGAGACTGAATAAATTCATATGATTATCTTGTGTTTTTTATTTTATTTTTAAATATATTTTTATTGATTTCCGAGAGGAAGGGAGAGGGAGAGAGAGACAGAAACATCAATGATGAGAGAGAATCATTGATCGGCTGCCTCCGGCACACCCCACACTGGATATCAAGCCCTGACCAGGAATCGAATCGTGACCTCCTGGTTCATAGGTCTATATTCAACCACTGAGCCAGTCTGGCCAGGCATATCTTGTGTTTTTTAAAGTAGGATTTGTAGGTCTTTAACCCTCATTCTTGGAGATTTATGAATTCTATTCAATATAATAATTTTTGTTTTTGATTGCTTTTTGTCATACATAGTATATTTTTATTTTTTTCCAGGTCATGAGGCTAACGACCTCATAACCAATCACTGCCACTCAGTTTCAGTCTCAGGGCTCAGGCTTGGATTTGTGTTTACATACGATGGCACCAAGCAATACGACTAATTATTAGGAGAAAAAAACTGGGGGTTGGAGGACTTATTTGTAAAGGTGTGGTTTTTTGCTTGTTGAAACACATTCCTTCCTGTACATTTTCAAATACAATTTAAATTATGTTTAGTATTTCCTAATTTAAATTTTTTCATTTTAAAATATGGGCAGGTTTATGATCATCATTAAAATAATTTCATATCTCCTTGGGCAAGGAATCAAAAGAAAAATATATACAAATGGAACTACATCAAACTAAAGAGTTTTTGTACCACAGATGAAACCATCAGAAAATGAAAAGACAACCCCCTGAATGGGAGAACTTATTTGCCAATGATACAAGGGGTTCATCCTATCTAATAAAAGAGAAAAATGGTAATTGGCGTACGACGATACCCTTTTCATTGGCTAATCAGGGCTATATGCAAATTAACTGCCAACTAAGATCGGCAGTTAACTGCCAACAAGATGGCGGTTAATTTGCATATGTAGGCACAATGCAAGGAGGCGAAAGGGAAAGCAGGAAGAAGCCCCCTGCCACTGACAGTGATCAGAAACCCAGGGGGGAGCTAAGAGCTGGGGGGCAGGGCCCTGGGGCCGCCTTTGCCCTGCCCCCAGCCATGATCAGAGAATCAGGTGCCTTTTCCGCCCTGGCCAGTGATAGCAGGAAGTAGGGGTGGAGCCAGCGATGGGAGCTGGGCACGGTCGAAACTGGCAGTCCCAGGAGCTAGGGGTCCCTTGCCTGGGCCTAAAGCGAAGCCCATGATCGCGGGGCCGCTGCAGCTGCGGGTCCCCGCTGCCCGGGCCAGACGCCTCAGCCAGAGGCATTAGGCCTGGGCTGGGGCGGAGCCTGCAACCGCGGGGAGCTGGGGGTCCCCTGCCCAGGCCTGACACCTCTGCTGGAGGCCTCAGGCCTGGTCAAGGGGCCGATCTGGTGATTGGTGATCGGAGGGTGATGAGGGTCAACTCCTCTGGCTGAGGCATCAGGCCTGGGCAGGGGGCTGGGGGTCCCCTGCCCAGGCCTGATGCCTGGGCCAGAGGCATCAGGCCTGGGTGGGGGGCGGAGCCGGGGATTGGGGGGATATGATGGTCCCCTTGCCCAGGCCTGAAGCCTGGGTCAGAGGCGTCAGGCTTGGGCGGGGGGTGGAGCAAGCGATCAGAGGGAGATGGGGGTCCCCTGCCCAGGCATGATTCCTGGGCCAGAGGCCTCAGGCCTGGGCGGGGGCCAGAGCCAGTGATCAGGGGGAGATGGGGGTCCCCTGTCCAAGCCTGACACCTCTGGCGGAGGCGTCAGGCCTGGGCAAGGGGCCAATCAGGCGATCAGAGGGTGATGGGGGTCTACGCCTCTGGCTGAGGCATCAGGCCTGGGCTGGGGGCAGAACCAGTGATGGGGGGAAATGAGGGTCCCCTGCCCAGGCCTGATGCCTCTGTCAGAGGCGTCAGGCCTGGGCAAGGGGCCAATCCTGCGATTGGAGGGTGATAGGGGTCAACGCCTGAGGGCTCCCAGTATGTGAGAGGGGGCAGGCTGGGCTGAGGGACACTCCCCCCCCCCCCCCACACACACCCAGTGCACGAATTTCATGCACCAGGCCCCTAGTATCCAATATTTATAAAGAACTTATAAAACTCACCCCCCCCCCCAAAAAAAGCAATCCAATTAAAAAATGGGCAAAAGATCTAAACACACACTTCTCTAAAGAGGACATACAGATAGATATGAGATATCACCTCAGACCTGTCAGAATGGCTACCATCAATAAATCAACAAATAGCAGTGTTGGCCAGGAATGCAGAGGTGCAGCCACTGTGGAAAGCAGTATGGAGTTACCTCAAAAAAATTAAAAATGGAACTGCCTTATGACCCAGCGATTCCACTTGTGGGAATTTAAGCACAAAGGGAGTGGACCAGAGGAATATGGATGATGGAAAACACCTGAAGAATGAGCTGCACCAACAGGACAGTTTGTAACTGGAGGAGCAGAGGAAGCAGGGTTAATGTGGGAGAACTGGCTCCTGTAATTCCCGTTATGTGCTATTCAAGTCAAGATGGGAGATCTGGAAGAGTGGAATGCTGGCACCTCGGCTATAGACGGAGACAGGGGATGGTTTTCAACCCTCTATCCATAATTCCTATACCAAGATCACATCTAGTAAGAAGCAACTCAGTTCCTGTGCATTCCAGTTTCAATAAATAATGCATTATGCCCTAGCCAGTTTGGCTCAATGGATAGAGTGTCAGCCCACGAACTCAAGGGTCCCAGGTTTGATTCTGGTCAAGGGCATGTACCTCAGTTAATTGATGTGTCTCTCTTACATCGATGTTTCTTCCTATCTCTTTCTCTCCCTTCCACTCTCTCTCAAAAAACAAAACAAAACACAACAAAACAAAAAAAACCACAAAAACAAAACAATGGAAAAGAATCCTTGGGTGAGGATTAACAAAATAAATAAATAAAGCATTATAAACACAGGGGTAAAGGAGCCAGTGAGAGAACAACATTATTTATGTAACAACTAGGGGCCCGGTGCACGAAATTCGTGCACTGGGTGTGTGTGTGTGGGGGGGGGGAGTGTCCCTCAGCCCAGCCTGCCCCCTCTCACATACTGGGAGCCCCCAGGCGTTGACCCCCATCACCCTCCAATCGCAGGATCGGCCCCTTGCCCAGGCCTGACGCCTCTGACAAAGGCATCAGGCCTGGGCAGGGGACCCTCATTTCCCCCCATCACTGGTTCTGGCCCCAGCCCAGGCCTGATGCCTCGGCCAGAGGTGTAGACCCCCATCACCCTCTGATCGCCTGATCGGCCCCTTGCCCAGGCCTGACGCCTCCGCCAGAGGTGTCAGGCTTGGACAGGGGACCCCCATCTCCCCCTGATCACTGGCTCTGGCCCCCGCCCAGGTCTGAGGCCTCTGGCCCAGGAATCATGCCTGGGCAGGGGACCCCCATCTCCCTCTGATCGCTTGCTCCACCCCCCGCCCAAGCCTGACGCCTCTGACCCAGGCTTCAGGCCTGGGCAAGGGGACCATCATATCCCCCCAATCCCCGGCTCCGCCCCGCACCCAGGCCTGATGCCTCGGCCAGAGGAGTTGACCCTCATCACCCTCTGATCACCAATCACCGGATCGGCCCCTTGACCAGGCCTGAGGCCTCTGGCAGAGGTGTCAGGCCTGGGCAGGGGACCCCCAGCTCCCCGCGGTTGCAGGCTCTGCCCCAGCCCAGGCCTAACACCTCTGGCCTAGGCGTCTGGCCCGGGCAGCGGGGACCCGCAGCTGCAGTGGCCCCGCGATCGTGGGCTTCGCTTTAGGCCCAGGCAAGGGACCCCTAGCTCCCGGGACTGCCAGTTTCGACTGTGTCCAGTTCCCATCGCTGGCTCCACCCCTACTTCCTGCTATCACTGGCCAGGGCGGCAAAGGCACCTAATTCTCCGATCATGGCTGGGGGGCAGGGCAAAGGCGGCCCCAGGGCCGCCTTTTCCCTGCCCCCCAGCTCTTAGCTCCCCCCTGGGTTTCCGATCACTGTCAGTGGCAGGGGGCTTCTTCCTGCTTTCCCTTTCGCCTCCTTGCATTGTGCCTACATATGCAAATTAACCGCCATCTTGTTGGCAGTTAACTGCCGATCTTAGTTGGCAGTTAATTTGCATATAGCCCTGATTAGCCAATGAAAAGGGTATCGTCGTACGCCAATTACCATTTTTCTCTTTTATTAGATAGGATGTGTAAAAGTCTAACCTCAAATTTAAAAGTCTGATCTCAAACCTTGGCCCTGCTGTTAATGTATGTGATGTTGGGCAAATTCCATTCATCTCTGCAGTAGGTAATAATGGTGCTTGCTTCATTTGATTGCAATGAGATTCAATGAGATGATGGATGCAAAATACTCAAAGGAAAGCAAAGCCACTGTAAAGCTCACCGGGATTGGTACTTTCTGTGCACTTATACCAGTGACGGCGAACCTATGACACACGTGTCAGAGGTGACACGCGAACTTGTTTTTTTGGGTGATTTTTCTTTGTTAAATGGCATTTAAATATATAAAATAAATATCAAAAAGGTAAGTCTTTGTTTTACTATGGTTGCAAATATCAAAAAATTTCTATATGTGACATGGCACCAGAGTTAAGTTAGGGTTTTTCAAAATGCTGACACGCCGAGCTCAAAAGATTCGCCATCACTGATTATAACTCACCCGTATGTTAACTTTGGCAGTTTTCAAACCAAACATCTACCTAAACAAGGTAAATCTTCAAGTCATTCTGTTGTATCCTTAGCTACCCTTTGGAGGGAACACAGTTCCCAAAAGTAAATACAGCAACCACCAGAATGAGTAACTCCACATCAAAGCTGCTCGCAGGGCGGTTGTCTGTAACAGTGGCTGGTTAAACTGTGACTAAGGCTCTCTGAGGGCACAGTTTGGATTTATTCCTTTCTTTTTCCTTCCTTCCTTCCTTCCATTCCACTTCCAAGGGCTGGGACAGCTCACCAATGATGGGAACACTTGGGGCTCAGAAATATATTTTAGGTATGGTTTAAGACAATGCTAATCGACTTCCTCCTTTTATTTAGTTATTTCACTAAAATAAAATAACTGGGAAATACATATATTCAAATACCTGCATATATATATCTCCACAAGACAAAAAAGAAAAGGCATGCCCTGAAAATACTCAGCTCTGTCAGGGGAGCAGTGGCATCGTTGAATTATCGATAAGGAAATTCAGTCCAGTAGTTTCTCAGTAGACTCTCCACAGTCTTTTCTTATTTTTCCAAAAGTCACTACAAGTCAGCCCTGCTGGTGGTGTACCTCAGTGGTTGATCATTGAGCTATGAACCAAGAGATCACAGTTCAATTGCTGGTCAGGGCACATGCCCGGGTTGTGGGCTCGATCTCCAGTGTGGGGCATGCAGTAGGCAGCCAATCAATGATCCTCTCTCATCATTTTTTAAAATATATTTTATTAATTTCAGAGAGGAAGGGAAAGGGAGATAGAAACATCAATGATGAGAGAGAATCATTGATCGACTGCCTTCTGCATGCTCCCTACCGGGGATCAAGCTGCAACCCGGGCATGTGCCCTTGACTGGAATCAAACCCAGAATCCTTCAGTCCACAGGCTGATGCTCTATCCATGGAGCCAAACCAGCTAGGGCTCTCTCTAGCATCAGAGGACAGCCAGATAGTCCGCCTGTTTTTCCCCCTTGCCTGACTCTGTCTGAACTTGTGGAGACTAGAGGGTCTCTGTTCTCAGTGCAGAAAGTAGAGTGAGGCAGGGAGTGGGGCGTCCTATATTTGGAAAGGGCAGAAGGGATGTGACAGCATGGAATATGCCTGCTGGGCCATGTTCGTGAAATCAAAACACAGCATGGAGATGCAAGGTGCAAGTGTGCTTGAAAACTATCCCTGGTAGGGATCTGGGTCACACTTAAAGAACACTGGCAACCTCATTGTGGTGTTTATGATTTTAATCGGTAAAGGCTTTGGTTTCCAACCAAGAAGCCCTTAACTAGTGATAGCTGTGGAATCTAAGGATCTCAGTTCCCACCCCACAAGGATAGATTTTTCTATGACTCTGTGATCTACTTTCTCTAACATAAGCAATCAGACATAATCCCCAACCAACTCAGTCAAATTGCACAATTCAGCTGGGTGAGAGATTAGCTAAAACAGACCTTTTCTGAACAATCCAAGTAATTCTGAGGAACATTAAAGTTCCAAGAGATATAAACTTCCAGACTGGCCTGGGTGGTGACAGAGCTAGTCACTAAGAGACTAAGAGAGGTGACTAAGACCAAGAGATGGCAAGGCTCAGGACTCCATTTAAAGCCCCAGCGGTATTGTAGGTGTCACTGGCAAGGGAGAATGGGAGGAGAGACAGTGGATGGAGGCCACCGTCCTGATGATCCTTGGGCAAAAGGCTGCCCTGCCCCAGTATAGAGAGCTGATTAGGTTGGGTGGGAGTGAGAGTAGCTGAGGGAGGGAAATTGGCAGAGCTGTGGGTGGACTGCCATGGCTTTGGAAGAGGCAGCCAGGACAACGAAGAGGTTGCTCGCCAAGAGCAGCATTGAGCACAAGGGGCTGTTTTCTCTCTCTGTTGATTTGTTCTAAAGGCGCCCAGATAGGGATAGTCCTGATCACAGCCAAAAATAAATAGCAAATTTGGAAGTATGGCCTGCCTTTTGCTGAAATATATCCCAAACTGCTAGAACTCTCTTCCTTTTTTAGTCCAAACTCCTTTGTCCACTAAACTTCATAAAGAGTAATCTAAAAACCTCAAGAACATTTCCCTCTCTTCAAATTATTCTGTAGATTATGTCACCTTTTATCCCCGATAAATGTCCTTTGATTTGATCTTTGCACACCATAAGTGTGTTAGTGTCCTGCCCCATCTAGTTTTGTGTGGACTGGCCTCAATTTGGCTTAAATATCCAGGGAGAGTGGCCCAGTGCTCTTAGTTCTCGTAGCAGAACTCTTGGCCAGAGCCTATGAACTGGGCTTTTAAATACAGTCTAATTTTGATATTTATAAGAAAGGTTGTAAGTTTTTTATTATGTTTATAAGAGAAAAACCAATTTGTCATTGAGCATTTCAGTAAAATAATTTCTGATGTGAAAAGGGGGAGTTAGGGTGCTGAGCTTGCAAAGGGGGATGGCCAATTGGAGAAGGAGAAAAATGCTTCAGTTTCCCTAATCATTTTTTGTGAATAGACCATATTTTACTTTTAGCAATTCACTAAAAATATTTTCCTGCTTTGGAAAGATCTTCTTCAATGACTTTGGAATAGTAATACAGTAATATAATCTACAACTTAAATTAAGATTCTAGAGCAATTAAGCTTTAGGTAGCAAAAATCCAAACATGTTTGTTTTTAAATAAATAGGTAATTAAGCACAAGAAATTATTTCAGTGAATATACAGGTATTAATATAGTTGAATATTTTAATTGTTAATTTTTCTGTAGATCTAGGATTTTCACTTTCACTATGACTGGCTCATGGTAGAAATAAATAAATTGGCTGACCTTTCTAAAATGAACAATCTAAATATCATGCTTTGAAATTATGCTTAAACACAGCAATATATATTCAAACTTCAAATTTAGGGTTAGAATTAGGTTTAGGATTAGGATTAGAAACTAAGGTTAGTGTTAAGTGTAGTTTTAGGGTTAGGGTAAATGTTTAGAATTAGTCTTAGGGTTAGGGTTACAGTTAAGGATTTGGTTTAGATTGATGATTAAGGTTAGGGATAGCCCTGACCAGGTGGCTCAGTTAGTTGGAGCATCATACTGTACACCAAAAAGTTGCAGGTTTGATTCCCCATCAGGACACATATCTAGATTGAGGGTTCAATCCCCTAGGGTGAGTATGGGAGGCAACTGATTGATCTCTCTCTCTCCCTCTCAAATCAATAAACATACCCTTGGGTGAGGATAAAAATAAAAGATTAGGGATAGGTTTAATGTATCATGGTTAAAGTTGGGAACAGGGTATGGGTTAGAATTATGGTTATAGTTAGAAAGTTAGAGTTAGGATTACATATTTTAGTGTGTGTGTTAGGGCTGAAGTTAGGTGTAAGCTTTGGATTAGAGTTAGCATTAGTGATTAGGTTAGGGTTTTGTTTACAGTTAGGATCAAGGTTAGGTTTAGGTTAGATATTTATTTAGGATGAGGAGGAAGGTTAGAATTTAGGATTTGGGTTAGGATTTTGGTTAGGGTTAGTGTTAGGATTAGGGTTTGATGAATTGTATAGACAAACTGTGATGGAGAATTCCTTGGCAACAGGGACTCAGGCATCTTCTAGCCATGGTCAGATCAGCCAAACATGTTTTTATCCTGCATTAGAACGCATCCAAAAGAAATACAAAAGACTCTGCCCTCTGAAAACACCTGTTGACTTTGGAGCATCCATATCAATAACAGCAAAACACACAGCAGATGTGAGCCTGCTCTGTCGGGGTAAAAGGAATGTCAAGTATGAAAAATATCAAGAGGAAATGGTGGTAGATACTTCCAAATTCTTCTACCTTTTTGTAAACATGACATTAATTACATTATTTTGTTAAATTTGGCCTCAAAAACAATTCTAGTATGATATTTTCATTTTTCAATTATCTTAAAAATCTGGTGATAGATATTTAAAAAGATCAATAGCTATATGACCTCAACCCCCAAGTTTAACCTAAAATGTTCACAGTAACCATCAATAATGAATGATATTATGGAAAGTAAAATTAGTTTTAAAAATATTTAGCAATTTATCTAAATACTTTTATATATTATTTTTAAAAAGGAAGTGCTGAGATGAAAGTTCTTATGAGGATTCTTCATCTAAATTTACTAGAATCAGGAGAAACATACAAGATGGGGCAAAAGTCAGTTTACAATTGTTCATATGGAAAATAATACAATAATTAATAAGTAATAATTAAGAATAAACTCTGTTTTGTGTATGCACAACTGTAAACCACTTTTGTCCCATCATATACAAGACTTCTGGGGGAAAATCTTTAAATTTATAACCTTGTTAGATGAAAATAACATTTTTGTTTTTTTAGAGTTCTTTTCCTCTGCCTGTTAGTGTTTTCTGAGGGTCTGGCACAGTCTTCTCTTCTCACTGTACACAACCTTCTGCTCTATCTTTTCTACTCCAGTGAATTACTCTCATGAATGCCAAGAACTCCCAAACCCATCCCAGACTATCCTGAGCCTTGGACCTTTGTTTTCAACAGCATGCTAGATACCAACAACTTAATATTTCAAAAACAACTAAAAAGACCTAGAGCTAATAAATGATTTCAGCAAGATTATAGGTCACAAGGTCAATTTTTAAAAACTCAATTTTATTTCTATATAAGAGTAATGAAGGAAAATTTAAGAAAAATATTCCATTTATAATGTCATCTATATATATAAAAGCCTAAGCGACCAGCCAACCGGATGACCAGCCGGTAGCTATGATGTGCACCTACCACAGGGGGCAGATGTTCAACGCAGGAGCTGCTGAGTGACAGCAACTTTGCAGAGTGCCCTCTCACACTCCGGGACCCCTCGGGGGGATATTGAACTGCTCGTTTCCGCCTGATCCCCACAGGCTAGGCCGAGAGACCCCCACCTGCTGGAGGGACCCTGCTCACTCTACAGATGCCCTTTAAGCCCCGGTGCCACCCCAGCTGCTGCCAGCCGGGGAGGGACCCCGGGAGGTTGGCTCCAAGGTGTGTCCAGCCCATCTCGCCCAGTCCCACCCCACCAGCCACCTTCTAATTAATTTACTTTCAATGTGCACAAATCTGTGCACTGGGCCTCTAGACAATAATAACAAAGTTCTTAAGAATAAGTTTAACAGAAGAAATGCAAGTACACTGAAAACTACAGAACATTATTGTAAAAATAGCAATTAAATAAATGGGAAAATATTGCATGTTTATGAATTGATAGACTTAATATTATTAAGATGGCAATACTCTCCAAATTGATCTCTAGATTCAATGCTATCCCTTTCAAAATCCAACTGATTTATTTGCACACATTTACAAGCTGATCCTAAAATTCATATGCAAATGTAAAGGATCCAGATAGCCAAAGTCATCTTAGAAAAGATGAACAAAGTTGGAAGACTCAATATTTCCCAATTTCAAAACTTTCTAAAAAGCTACAGTAAGCCATAACCAGTTGGGCCCAGTGGATAGAGCGCTGGCCTGCGGACTGAAAAGTCCCAGGTTCGATTCCGGTCAAGGGCATGTACCTAGGTTGCGGGCACATCCCCACTAGGAGGTGTGCAGGAGGCAGCTGATCGATGTTTCTCTCTCATCGATGTTTCTAATTCTCTATCCCTCTCCCTTCCTCTCTGTAAAAATAAAATAAAATAAAAATTAATAAAATATATTTTTTTAAAAAGCTACAGTAAACCAGACTGTGAGGTGCAGCCATAAGAATAGACATATAGGTAAATGGAAA
Organism: Myotis daubentonii; assembly: GCF_963259705.1. NCBI lineage: Eukaryota > Metazoa > Chordata > Mammalia > Chiroptera > Vespertilionidae > Myotis > Myotis daubentonii. Next base: position 26,638,625 of record NC_081856.1, read on the forward strand.
AAAATGAGAGTCTAGAAATAAAGCTATATATTTATGGTCAATTAATTTTGTACAAGGATGTCAAGATACTTCAATGGGGAAAGAATCCTTTTTCAACAACTGGTGGTGAATATCGATCTGCCAAAGAATGAAGTTGAACTGCCCTGGCCCCGCCTCCCACACACATACCATATATACAAATTAACTGAAAATGGATAAAAAACCTAAATGTAAGAACTAAAATCTATAAAACTCTTGGACAAAACATGGGCTTAAATCTTCATGATTTTTGATTAGGTCAAAGTTTCTTAGATGTGACGTCAAAAGCACAAGCAACAAAAGAAATATATGTTGGACTTTATCATAATTAAAAAATTTTGTGCTTAAAAAATGGCTATATAGAGAAAGTTAAAAGGCAACCTACAGAATGGGAGGAAATATTTACAAATCATTTATTTGGTAAGAGTCTAGTATCAGGAATAGATAAAGACCTCTTACTACTCAATAACAAAAAGACATGTAGTATTTAAAATAGACATATAAAGGTTTAAATTAATTTTATTCTTTGGGAATGTACTTTAAGTAAAAGTAATCCACATGTATGTACATATTAGACAATAGCCAACCTGGTTTTAAAATCACCATGCCAGAAGCACCCCATTCTCTTATCTCTCAGTCCTAGAGGTAGCTTAACAGAAGGAGATGGAGAGGAATGGCCAGAATTCAAAGCAAATGAAGGAGTCATGGGGGGCTGGGAGGAGGTTCCCCAAGGAAAGTCAGGCACTATTACCAGAAATAGGGGAAATGGATGATGGACAAGGTGGGTGAAAGAACAGTGGCCCATGAAACGATACTAAGGTTGCTGGGCAGTGGGATCACCAAACTATGTGCACAAGTTGATGCCTCATGGAGACAATGATGGAAGGCAGCGGCATTAGAGACAAGGACACTGACTTGGAAGTCGTTGTATTAATTCAGGTAGCATGGTTATTGTTGCTTAAATAAAGATAGTGCCACTACAAATAAAAATGCTTGATAAATTTGAACCATAAGGAAATGGCAGAACTTAGGTAACTGGTTAAAGGTGGAAGCTGCGTGGGTGAGAAGGTAGTGAGAGGGATGGGAGAGTTGAGTGTGACTCCAGGTTTAATGCTTGCGCAACTAAGTGAATTGTGGCCACTGACCAGGGGCCCCGGAGCAGAAGCCACTCTAGAGGAGGGCAGTGAGTTTAATGTACCTGTGTGATATCTGAGTGCAGTGGAACCTAGAGTTCCTAGTCAGAATTTCAGGGAAAGACCTAGGGTATGTGCAGCCCCAGTTGGAGCCCTGCTAAGCAAGGCAACCTATCGATATGTCTCTCTCACATCAATGTTTCTCTCTCTCTCCCCTCTCTCTCTTCCACTCTCTCCAAAAATCAATGGGGGGAAAATATCCTCAGGTGAGGATGAACTAACAACAAACAAACCCTGCTTTCTTGTTTCAGATTTTCTCATAAAGAATAGGAAAAACATAGAGTAAATCTGAGAGCTGGCCCCTGGTCGTCAGTAGAGAAGAGGGGCCCTGTCCAGGAGAGGAAAGCACATTGGGAGGAACGTCTTGGGAGGGCATTGTAAAAGCTGAGGCACACTGAGCACTGGGTTTAACCCCAGAGCTCCCTACTAATCATTGTTGTTTTTAATCTCCAAGGAGGTGCCAGCCCAGGATTTACGTATGAGGCCCTTCTTAGCACAACCTAAGGAGAAACAAGAAACAACTTTTACTTCAGGACTGAAGACTGTCCGGAAAACTGGAGAAGTCCTGAATGTCACTGTGAGGAAACGCAAAACAGGAGGCAACATGTTTGTGTTGAGCAGATGGGAAATGGCTTCTGTATTTCCATAGGTGATTATAACATCATTAAGGAAATGTGAGAAAGCCATTAGCATGACGTGAATGCCTGTTGATCCATCTGTTTTTAAGTGCCACTCAAATAGATTATAGTTGCATGTATAATTTTCCAAAGTACACTTAAATGATATTTTACTTTTGCTTCTTCGCTAGTAATATAACTAAGTGTTTACTCTTAGATATCCCATTTCTAACTTACCTCTAAAATTAAGACTAAAATAATAAATACATCTAATATTGACATTTTCAGAGAAGAGCTCCATCATGGCCAATATTGTAATTCCACAGATCTAATCCTTGTAATAATCAGTATGGTTTGTCAATATTTATCTGACTAGTCAATTGTATGGAGGATGTGTATTGACTCGTAAGCCTAGGATGCTAGAAAAATAAGGAAGCACAGCACTTCCTTTCTTTGGCAAAATCTCTACAACTGCTATCTGTAGGGAACTCTGGCTGCTAAGCAAATCACTCTGTTCTATGTATAGCTTTGTTGATTGACGTGGTTCTCCAAAAGGCACACACCCAGGGTTTTGTTTCCCACGAAAAATGTTAACAGACAAACTGTCTAATAAACATGAGATGCTGTCCTGAGGGTGGAGAGAAAAGGGAGGTCTTTGGATGCTTTAGGTAGCTTTTCTTCTTGACCTACTTGGGGTCCTTCTGTCTCAGGATGGAATCATCTTCTCAGGTTCAGCTAACAAATGTGTGGAACACTGAGTGGAATGAGATAACGCCAACCTCTAGCTTTTTAGAGAGCAGCGGTGTCTTACCCTTGAGAGACTGAACCTCTGGGTTAGGTGAGCTGGCTCTGTGACAGCCCTAAATAGATCATGGCCTTTTGTTTCTAAGTGGATCTCTTAGGGTCACACTTTTTGTCTTTCATTTTGAGTTTCAGGGCAATTTTTAATTGAATTTATAGGCTGACATTGGTTAATAAAATTAATGAGGTTTCAGATGTACAATTTTCAAAATTTATTTTAGATAGGGAGAGAGAGAAACATCTATTTGGTGGTCCACTTCTTTTGGTTGATGCCCTGACCAAGGGTCAAACCCACAATCTTGGTGCATTGGGATGATGCTCCAACCAACTGACCTACCTGGGCAGGGGGGATTCTACATCATCTGTATATTGTATTGTGTGTTTATCACCCTAAGTCAAATCTCCCATCGCCATTTATCTCCCCTTTACATTTATCTACCTCCCCCCACCCTTTTCCCCTCTGGTAATCACCATACTGTTGTCTGTGTCTACGAGTTCTTTTGGTTTAATCCTTTTCCCTTTTTCACCCAGCCTCCCAACCCCTTTCCCTCTGACAACTATCTGCCTGTTCTCTGTATCGAAGAGTCTGTTTCTATTTTGTTCATTAGATTCCACAGATGAGTGAAATCATATGGTATTTGTCTTTCTCTGACGGGCTTATTTCACTTAGCATAATACTCTTCAGGTCCATCCAAGCTGTCACAAAAGGTATGATTTCTTTCTTTTTTACAGCTGAGAAGTATTCCATTGTGAAAATGTACCACAGCTTACTTATCTACTGATGGGCCCTTGGCTGCTTCCAGATTTTGTTTATTGCAAATAAAGCTGCAATCAACATAAATGTGCATGTATTCTTTTGAATTATTGTATTGGGTTTCCTTGGATATATTCCCAAAAGTGGAATTGCTGGTTCATAAGGCAGTTTCATTTTTAATATTTTTGAGGTCACTCCATACTGCTTCCCACAGTGGCTGTACCAATCTACATTCCCACCAATAGTGCACAAGGGTTTCATTTTCTCCACATCTTCTCTAGCACTTGTTCTCTGTTGATTTGTTTATGGTAGCCATTCTGGCAGGTGTGGGATTGTACCTCATTGTCAGTTTAATTTGCACCTCTCTGATGATTAGTGTCCTTGAGCATTTTTTTTATGTCTCTAGGCCATTTGAATGTCCTCTTTAAAGAGTACTTTATTTTATTTTATTTTTTTTAAATGTATTTTATTGATTTTTTACAGAGAGGAAAGGAAAGGGATAGAGAGTTAGAAACATCGATGAGAGAGAAACATCGACCAGCTGCCTCCTGCACACCCCCCACTGGGGATGTGCCCACAACCAAGGTACATGCCCTTGACCAGAATTGAACCTGGGACCTTTCGGTCTGCAGGCCGATGCTCTATCCACTGAGCCAAACTGGTCCCTAAAGAGTACTTTAAAAGGAAGGTTATTATAATAATGTCTTTGTAAAATATTTAGTTTCTTGTACTAGTATATTCTGCTGACTTTAAAATAATTAGAGGTGGTGTTGTCTATCAAAATCAGGCAAGTATCACTAGTGGGTTCAATAAGAAAACATTTTACTTTTAAAACATTATCACATAACACTTTCTCTCAACTTTTGGATCTATTACTAAACAAAGAAAAAGTTCAAATTATGGAGAAAGGCTTCATTTTATTTTTATTTATTTATTTATTTTTTTAAATATATTTTATTGATTTTTTACAGAGGAAGGGAGAGAGACAGAGAGTCAGAAACATCGATGAGAGAGAAACATCGACCAGCTGCCTCCTGCACACCCCCCACTGGGGATGTGCCCGCAACCCAGGTACATGCCCTTGACCGGAATCGAACCTGGGACCCTTCAGTCCGCAGGCCGACGCTCTATCCACTGAGCCAAACCGGTTTCGGCAGAAAGGCTTCATTTTAAAAAATGAGAGATTTGTAAACTCAATCCTTACGTTCTGTTACAATTTAAAAATTATAATTACATGTATAACTCTATTGCTCTTTAGCTGAAGCAAATACTGACTGTAGCCTTGGTCTCTTAAATATTTTTAACAAGAGTTATTTCTTATTTTTCACATCAAATAATATTAAAAGTTTGGTTGGCATCTTATATAGCCACAACAGATGAAACAAATCGAATATAACAACTGAGGTTCTATAGGCATCTCATCAATATCTTATACCAAACTCGGAATGACTTTATTGGGAATTATTTCATTAAATGGCTGGGATGGCAGCTGGTTTTGTTCCTATGATGGTGCATATATCCAGAAAAGACAGTTCCTATTCCAATGGGCGGGGGGCTGGGAGGCTCTGGTCTTTTGACCCAGACGTGCCTTTTAGAGAAAACCTCCATGGATCTGAGAGTCAGGGTGGACACACACTTTGGAGACAATATAAAGAAGCCGGCATGAGCTCGAGCTCTGAAAAGAATTGTGAAGCTGCATCCTGCCAGGGTTTCCTCTCATTCCTGTATTTCTTGTTCCCTGCAGCTCTTTATTGGCAGCAAATGGACTATTCTTTGATACAGTCTCTGGACATTCTTTCCCACATGCTTTCTCTTTTCTTTTTCTATCTCCCTCATCCTCCTTTCAGCACCATTTTCCCCCCAAGTAACTCACCTGGTTTTCCTTTTTCCGCCCATGCCTCTTTCATCTCAACATCTCTTTTTCTCTGTAAATCCTGCCCACTTTGATAACCTATGAGAGGAAGCAAACAACAAAACTACAGGAACAACGGTTGATCCCTCAGTGAGAGGACAACTTCATTTCATCGTTAGCACCAGATTTATTTATTTTATGCCTGTTTTTCTCCATGATGAAGCAATCCAATATTCACAACTTGATTTAACTATGAAGAGAAATTAATTTCTCTGCTATTAATCCAGGACAACAATGCCAGAGGCTTAAGGGAGGTCAGATAGGGTAAGGGATAAGGGACAAAGGAGCACTCTTCTGATGTCCCCCAGTTAATTGAGCTGCACACCTATTAGAGAGTGTGGACAGTGGCTAGGTGCAGAGGAGACAGCCCCACATTCACAGTCTAGTGGGGGCATAGAGATGTGAGCAAATATCCACAGTATAGTGATTTGTGATCAGGGCTGATTCAAACAGATTTTGGCCCGGCTGGTGTGGCTCAGTGGTTGAACGTCGACTTATAAACCAAGGGGTCAAGGTTTGACTTCTGGTCCAAGTACATGCCCAGGTTACGAGTTCGATCCCCAGTAGAGGACATGCAGGAGGCAGCCAATCAATGATTCTCTCTCATTATTGATGTTTCTATCTCTCTCTTCCTCTCCCCTCCTCTCTGAAATCAATAAAAATATATTTAAAAAAAAACACAAATGGAATTTTGAGTTTGCAAAATAATAAGCAAGTGTGCCTTGGGCTAAGAGAGAGGGGCGATCTCAGAGAGCAGAACCTTTCAAAAGAAACCTGAAAAAAAAAAAAACAGAAAAGAAAAGGAAAGACCCACAGAGTGAGTTCTGCTAACAGAGAAGATACGGACATTCCACACCGAGAGCACCACCTGAGCCAAGGTGCTATTCCACACAAAGGCTGGCTAAGACTGGGTACAAATTGGGGGTGGGAGGAGACGCACCTGGAAAGGTCAATAGGGCAACAACAGCAGAGGCTTAAGGGTGGTCAAATAAAACAAGGAATGAAAACGGAATTGGATTTTTAAGTTCAGAATTTGTAGGTAATCTTACGTAAAGAGCTTCAGCAAAGTAGAAGAAGAAAGCAATATCCTCAGAGGGCTGAGAGGTGTGTGGGGCTTGAGGAAATCAAGTTACAGTCATCCCCCCTCATCTGAAGTTTCAGTTATCTGCAGTCAACCTTGGCCTGAAAGTGGAGAATTCCAGAAAGAAACAAGTCCTAAGTTTTAAATTGTGTGCTGTTCTGAGTAGCGTGATGAAAGCTCACGTTGTCTTGCTCCATCCACCCTGGATGTGAATCATCGCTTTGTCCTGTGCTTATGTTCAAGTCACCCTTATTTTTCTTAGTAACAGTCCCAAAGAGAGCAAGAGCTGTGATTCTGGCGATTCGGATCTGCCAAAGGAAAGTCATAAAGGCCTTCCTTTAAGTGAAAAGGTGAAAGTGTTCAACTAAATAAGGAAACAAATTGTATGCTGAGGTTGCTAAAATCTATGGTAAGAATGAATCTTCTATCTATGGAATTGTGAAGTAAAAAATACATTTGTGCCTTAACCAGTTTGGCTCAGCGGAAAGAGTGTGGCCCTGGGAACTGATGGGTCCCGAGTTCAATTCTGGTCAAGGGCATGTGCTGTGGTTGCAGCCTGGATCCCCAGCCCTGGTCAGGTGTTTGCAAAGGCAACCAGAGTCACATCAATGTTTCTCTCTCTCTCTCTCTCCCTTCCACTCTCACTAAAAATCAATGGAAAAAATATCCTCAGATGAGGATTAACAATAAATAAATAAATAAATAAAAGTGTGCTAGTTTTGCTGTCACCCCTTGAACTGCAAAAGTTATGGCCACAGGTTGTAATAAGTACTTAGTAAGATGGAGAAGGCATTAAACTGTGGGTGCTAGACATTGACAGAAAATGTGTTTCGATTAATGGCAGTGTGTTGCACCAGAAAGCATTGAGTCTATATGAAGACTTCAGCAAAGAACCCCATAAGACAAGTAACTACAATCATATAACTTTTATTACAGTATATTGTTATAATTGTTCAATTTTATTATTAGTTATTGTTATTAATCTCTTACTGTGTCTAATTTATAAATGAAGCTTTATCATAGGTATACATGTGTAGAAAAAATAATAATATATATAAATTTCAGTATTATCCACGGTTTCAGACATCCACTGGGGGTCTTGGAATGTACCCCCCGCCATGGATAAGTGGGGACTACTGTACTGGTATATAGACCAGCATTTCTCAAACCCTTTGGTCTTGAGAACACTCTACACTCTGTAATTATTGAGAACCCCCAAAAGCTTTTGTTTTTGTGGGTTACATCTATCAATAGTAATCATATTAAAAATTAAAACAGCCCTGACTGGTTTGGCTCAGAGGATAGAGCGTCGGCCTGCGGACTGAAGGGTCCCAGGTTCGATTCCGGCCAAGGGCATATATGTACCTTGGTTGCGGGCACATCCCCAATGGGGGGTGTGCAGGAGGCTGATAGATGTTTCTCTCTCATCGATGTTTCTAATTCTATCCCTCTTTCTTCCTCTCTGTAGATAATCAATAAAATATATTTTTAAAAAATAAAAATTAAAACAGAACTTTTCAAAAATAGTCATTAATGCTTTAAAAATAACAAATATATTACACACAACATAAATAACGTGTGTGTGTGTGTGTGTGTGTGTATGTGAAAACAATTATATTTTCCAAAACAGAGAAGTTTTTTTTTTTTGAGGTTAATGAAAATGTTCTGAAATTGATTGTGGTGATGAACACAACTCTGTGAATATACTAAAGGCCATGGAATTATATGCTTTAAGTGGATGAATTTTCTGGTATATGAATTAAATTTCAATAAGATGGTTAAAAAAGACAAAATAGTAAGCACTGGGTGTTTAATATATATATTTATGAGATGATTAAAATACTAAGTTGTAAACACTTACTGAATAATTAAAACTAATTACCTAATCTCACTCTCCTCTCAAACAGAAACACAAAAATACCACTCCCCCCCGCAAAAAAGAATTGAGGCTATTTTCCTTGGGGTTAAGAGTTGAGCCATAGAGATGAGATTTCCTACTTTTTCTTGTAGAAATAAAATGATAACATGAGATTGTATTACTCTTTTGCCTCTCTCTTTTTTAAAGTTCACTGAGGTATGATTTACATACAATATAATCCATCAATTTTAAGTCTACGACTCAATAATTTTAAGTAAATTTATGCAGTTGTCCCAAGTTCTCATTTCAGTTTTAGAACATTTCATCTCCCCCAAATGTTCCATAGTGCCCATTTGAAGTCATTTACTGCTTCTACCCCAAACCAGCTTATCTGCTTTTTGTCTCTATACTTCTGACTTTTAAAAAATATGTTTTTTATTTATTTTAGAGAGAGAGGGAGACAGATATAGAGATTGAAACATCAGTCAGCTGCCTCCTGCACACCCCCTACTGGGGATCGGGCCACAACCTGGGCATGTGCCCTAACGGAAATTGTACCTCAAACATGGATCAGTGTTCTCCCACTGAGCCACACCAGCCAGGCTCTATACTTCTGACTTAAAAAAAAATTATATATTTTTATGGGGTGTTTTTCTAGTTTTTTGTTTTTGTTTTGTGTTTTTTTTTTATAATATATATTCTAGTGAGTATAGATTGTTATCTCAGTGTATTTTTGATTTGCATTTCTCTAACAATTAGTATTGTTGAGCCTATTTTCATGTGATTATTGGCCATTTGTGTACCTTCTTTGGAGAAGTGTCTTTTCAAACCCTTTGTCCATTTTTTAAAGTTGGAGTTTCTCGTTTTTGTTGTTGTTAAGTTGTCTTTTTATTATTGAGATAAGAGTTCTTTAAGTATTCTAGAGTCAAGTTCCTTACAGATATACTAGAGGCCCAGTGCACATATTTATGCACATTGAAAGGAAATTAATTAGAAGGTGGCTGGTGGGGCAGGGCTGGGCCAGATGGGCCAGACATGCCCTGGAGCCAACCTCTCCTGGTCCCTTCCTGGCCAGCTGCACCTTGGGTGGTGCCAGGGCTCGAAGGGCATCTGCAGAGTGAGAGAGGTACTTCCGGCAGGTGGGGTCCCTCGGCCTGGCCTGCAGGGATTGGGCCCAAACCGGCAATCCGACATCCCCCAAGGTGTCCCGCAGTACGAGAGGGCACTCTGCAAAGTTGCTGTCGCTCGGCAGCTCCTGCGTTGAGTGTCTGCCCCGTGGTGGTCAGTGCGCATCATACCTACTGGCCAGTCGACCAGTTGGCAGTCTCTTAGCCTTTTATATATATAGATAATTTGCAAATAATCTATTCTTTGATTGCCTTTTTATTCTCTTGATAGTGTCCTTTGAACTACAAAATATTTTCATTTTGAAGAAGTCAAATTTATTAATTTTTCCATTGGTTGTTTGTGCTTTTGGTGCCATATAAAAGGACTATTCCATAATCCAAGGTCACGAAAATTTAAATTTATATTTTATTTTAAGTATAGTTTTAGTTCTTCAATTTTGGTATTTGATCAAGTTTGAATAAATTTTTATATGACATGCAGTAAAGGTATAACTTCATTTTTGACATGTGGATATCTAATTGTCCTAACACCATTTGTTGAAAATACTATCCTTTCCCCATTGAATTGCCTGGCACAGTTGTCAAAAATCAATTGACTATAAATCTGAAGGTTTATTTCTGGACTATCAGTTCTGTTCTATTGAGCTATATGTTTGATTTAATGCTGGTACCACACTGGCTTGATTACTACTGTTCTGCCGTAAATTTTAAATTGGGAAATGTAAATCCTCCAGCCTTGTTCTTCTTTTCTAAAATTGTTTCAGTTGTTCTTGGTCCCTTGGATTTCAACATGAATTTTAGGGTCAGCTTGTAAATTTCTCCTACAAAGCCAGCTGGGATCTGATAAGAATTGAGTTGACTCTGTAGATCAAGTTGAGTAATTTTACTATGATAGCAATAGTAAGTCTTCCATCCGTAAACATGGGATATCATTTCATTTATTTAGAAGTTTTAAAATTTCCTTCAACAATGCTTTGTAGTTCTTAGAGTACAAATTTTGCACTGCTTTTGTTATTCTTAAATATTGCATTCTTTTTTAAGCCATTCTAAATAGAATAATTTTATTAATTCTATTTTCAGTTCCATGCTTACTTTTAACCATAATAAACCCAATATCTAGGCTTCATTTCATTCTTTCTTTTCCTTTCTTTATTTTATTTTGTTTTTATTGAATTTATTGGTGACATTGGTTAATAAAGTTATATAGGTTTCAGGTGTACAGTTCTATAATACATCATCTGTATATTGTATTGTGTGTTCACTACCCCAGTAAGTCTCTGTCCATCACCATTTATCCCCCCTTCACTCTCCTATCACCACCCACACACTTTTCCCTCTAGTAAACACCATACTGTTGTTTGTGTCTGTGATGTTTTTTGGTTTAATCATTTCATCCTTTTTACCCAGCCCCCCAACTTTCTGACAGCTGTCAGTCTGTTCTCTGTATCTATGTATCTGTTTCTATTCCGTTTGTTAATTTATTATGTTCATTAGGTTCCACATATAAGTGAAACCAAAGATACTTGTCTTTCTCTGAAGGGCTTATTTCACATAGCATAATACTCTCCAGGTCCATTCAAACTGTCCCAAAAGGAAAGATTTCCTTCTTTTTTATGTCTGAGTAGTATTCCATTCTGAAAATGTACCACAGCTTACTTATCCACTCATCTACTGATGGGCACTTGAACTGTTTCCAAATCTTGGCTATTGTAAATAAAAGCTGCAGTGATCATAATATAATTTTTTGAATTAGTGTATTGGGTTTCTTCAGATATATTCTTAAAAGTGGTATTGCTGGATCATAAAGCAGTTCCATTTCTAATTTTTGGAGGTAACTTCATGATGCTTTCCACAGTGGCTGCACCAATTTGCATTCCCACCAGCAGTGCACAAGGGTTCACTTTTTTTCACATCCTCGACAATGCTTGTTGTTTGTTGATTTATTGATAATAGCCATTCTGACAAATGTGAGATGATATCTCCTTGTGGTTTAAATTTGCATTTCTCTGATGATTAGTGAGGTTGAGCATCTTTTCATATGTCTATTGGCCGTCTGTATGTCCTCTTTGGAGAAGTGCCTATTCAGGTACTTGGCTCATTTTAAAATTGGACTGTTTGATTTTTGGTGTTAAGCTGTATCCATTCTTTATAAATTTTGGGTATTAACCCCTAGTCAGATGCATCATTGATGAACATGTTCTCCCATTCAGTGGGCTGTCTTTTCATTTTGTTGATGGTTTCTTTTGCTGTGCACAAACTTTTCAGTTTGATATAGTCCCAACTTGTTTATTATGTTCTCTTGTTTCCCTTGCCAGAAGTGATATATCAGAAAAAGTATTGCTATGAGAAATGTCCAAGACCAGTTTTGATGTGGCTTCTTCTGTAAATACTTGATTATAAGACTTCTCTTCAGCTAATCTTTTGGTGGTTATTCAGGTTGCCTGCTCTTTAGTTGTAATTCCAGTTTGGTCCTGGGAGGAAGTGACTATAACATCCTTCTACTCTACTGCCATCCTGTTAACACGGGCTTCATTTCTTGGTTAAGAGAGAAACACCTTCAGGTGAAGAAATCTCAAGTTATTCTGAAATTCTTACATATGACCCAAAGATGAAGTTAAAAGTTTGATTCAATCTGTTTTAAAGATCTCAGGTGTTAAGACTCGAACTCATCTTGACGTCTTATTTAAGTACATGCTTATTCGGATTAAGGAGGACCAGAAATATGAATATACTAGCAGGATGGTACAGCTTCCTGGAAGTGCAGCGGGAGTGAGAGCGGTCCTGAGGTCACAGGCAGGTCACAGAAGCCAATAGCCTGTCCCACGGTGACACTCTGGTGACACTGGGCAAGGTTGTTTTTTGTTTTTGTTTTTGTTTTTACCTCTGTACACCACAGTTGCTATCCTATATAATAAAGAGCTAATATGCAAATAGTCATCATGCCATCATGCCCTCACACCCTCATGCCCTGGTGCTAGGGCCGGGGGACCTGAGGCCATGCACCCCACCTGGCAGGGCTTGACGGGCATGAGACCAGCTGGGTCTGGGTCTCACACTATTTCGAGGTGCGTGCAGGTGGGCAGGGACTTGACTCTGGGTCCTGCGGCACACCCTAGACTCTGACAGGAGGGAGATTTTTCATATACATTTTACTAATTTTCTTGCATCTCTGACACTTCTATTATAGAGAAAGGGGAAATAGCAATATTAAAATATTTCCTCTAATTAATTCCCTTTAAATGTGCATGAATTTCATGCACTGGGCCACTAGTCTTTAATAACAGTTTATACAGTGTTTTCAGAATAGTTTCCAAACTGAGGTCCCCATACTCCATTAGTAGACAAACTACTATATGCAAAAAGAAAATACAAGAACTTCTATTTGTTTAGTCATATCACCCTTTTAATTTGTATTTTTGTTTATGCTTTATAACTACACATAGTATAATATTCTGGTGGTATAATTGCATACGTAATATTAAATTGGCAAATACAATTTGTCAGTTCATGATCAAACAATTTTTTACTGATGGAGACTATTGAGTGACTTAATTCACTGCTTAGCAGGTAGCAAATGCTCAGTAAATGTTAGTTATCATCAAATCAATGTTTGTAATTGTTATAATACCATTATGAGTAAGTGTAAAGGGATCGGTTATGCTTCTTTGGCTTATTGTCTTGCCACTGTCGATGAGATTGTGAAGCACACAAAAGTCAAAGATCACAATTATCAGAACAAATGACACAGCAACTCAACCACAAAGAAATAACACTTTAAATAATATCAATTAAAAGTATGTGAAAATATTATGGTCAATAAAGAAGGAAAGTAGATTTTAATTTTCATGTCCTTAGTGTGTGTAGGCAGTCAGCGCCCTAAAAGATATTTGCTATTGGACCAGGCTTCAGTTGTGCAGGAGCCACTTGTTTTTTCTGATTTTAAAATCTCCACTCATGTGAAGCACAGGATTCCCAAATTGTGGGAATTCAAGACATCTCTTGGTTCTTCAGGGCAGCCAGGTCCAAGATTTGGGCGTGTCATCTGGGAACATCCTTCTCCAGCCCAGCCTGTTTCCCTGCCATTCTTCGCAAGGACTGTGTGTATGGCACCAGACTTACTTTCCCAGAAGTGCTTCTGGGACCGCAGTCTGCACAAAGGGGCTGTTAAATGTGTTTCCCTCCCTGCTGGCTCAGCTTACTCCTGGGCCTCAGGTCACATCCAGCTCATAGTTCCTATCAACTTTTCCCAAAGGACCCCTGGGCTCCTGCAGGAGCCAGCACTTCCCTGGAACAGGAAGTTCTATTTACACTGTCTTGGAGCCTGGTGCTCATCCATAAAAGGGAAAAGAGTCCTTTAGGAAAAGGGCAGGGTGCTTGGAAACTCTTTAAAAGTGAAAGCTTTGCAACCAGTTTCTGTTGTTGTACACCGTTGGTTAGTACAGTTTTTCAGAATACAAAAACACATGCTCTTTGGACTGGCTGAACAGTAAATCTGAAAGCTGAGATTACAATAAAGAAAAGATATGGGGAGAATGTCATCTGAACCCTCCAGAGTGCACACCTAGAGCAGTGATTTCTTTCTTTGGTCTTCTAGAACATAATTCCATGCAGACATACTAGTTTATGCATGAATTATCCAATCATACTTTAAACGAGGAAGAAAAGCTATCTGGACTTTGCAATATCATAATGCTTAGCTCTATGGATGGTTGCTACTAATTTCCTAGACTGGTATCTAGCATGCTTTCAATCATAATTTAAATTATTAAAAGTAATTGTTCATTGTACCTACTATAAGTGATAATTATGAACAATTATTATTAATTATATTATGAAGAGTTAAGAGCATTATATATAAATATATATATATATAAATATATATAAACTCATTTAAACCTCTTGATATCCTTATGAATTAGATACTATGAGAATTAATGACACAAAGGAGCTAAGTAATTTGGCTAAAGTCAGGGTAAGTAGTGAAGCCAGAACCTGACCTGAACCCTGGAAATCTAGTCCCATATATTGATGCCCCAACCATTGTATTCCACTGTCTCTTATACTCTGCCTCTGTCCTAAGCAATTTAAATATATTAGCATGTTTAATTTAAATAACACAAATAATGTGGCAAGTTTCATGAACTAAAATATCCCATCATTTTATATTTATTCATCCCCTGCTAATACCTAGGACCATCGCTAGATTAAATACAAAATTTTATTATGGTGGTATATTTGCATACTTAATATTAAATTAGCAAGCACAATTTGTCAGTTCATGATCAAACAATTTTTTACTGATGGAGACTATTGATTGACTTAATCCACTGCTTAGCACGTGGCAAATGCTCAGTAAATGTTAGTTATCATCAAATTAATATTTATGATTGTTATAATATCATTATGAGTAAATGATTCTGATGTTGCTGGCACTGGAGAAATAGGCTAGAAGCCAGCATCCTTGGTGTGAGCACCTGTGCATTGCTGGTCAGAGATCACCATTTATCCAGCCACATCTGCCCTTCCCTGTCCATCATCACTTCCATCCCAGCTTTGCAGCCCCACATCACATGAGGTTCCCTGCGTATCACTCCTGCAATAGGATCCCCACTGCCACGTGTTTTCACTGCCTGGAGCATGCTCCCCCACCCTTCAGACACTCCAGTTCACCATTTAAACCCCAGCTTAGGCGTCGCCTTTCCTGACCACTATAGAGAAGGTTAATCCTCCCTTCTTCCTTTGTGCTCCTTGGGCCCCATTGGCTTCACTTGCTGCTTGTAGCTGGGCGCATCACCGTATCTTTTTTTTTACTGTGCCAGCCTGTAGGTCCTTGAGAACAGAACTGTGTCTTATGCAACTATGAAGTCCCATCACTTAACTGGTGCCTCGTACAGTATGGAGTTGCTAAATGTGGAGTTGATTTGTTAAACTGATCATATCTTCTTTGGAAGTTACTTTCCCAAACCTGCACGCCTCTGCCATGAGGACTGCCTCCGGGAAACACCCCGGGAGACTGAGAGGTGGCGTATGGTTCCAGCAATCTGGAAGTTATTGGCGACTCTAATAAGAGCCATATTGGAATGAGATTTGAAGGAAATAGATGGTGGGAAAGCAACAAGAAAGCTATAGACAACCCACTGGAAAAAATCTGATTATGAATGGAAGTAACTAAGGCCAATGGCTAACGGATACAAGGTTGAATCGGGGCGTTGTGTGTTGCTTGTCTAGCTGCTGCTGTTATTGTTAAGATGACAGAGATCTTTGTATATTGAAGGGCAGCGGGAATGGGTAGAAAGGTAGAAGGGAAAGATGAAAGCAGTAACTGGTAGCCTAAAGTTTGGGAGAAAGCAGTAAGGAATCACCTCCCTTCATAATCAGATTTCTCGAATGAGTTGTCTACAGCTGTCTGGTTGCTTTCCTTATCGTTCCTTTTCATCTCCCTTCAATATGGTGCTTATTAGGGTCACTAATGACCCCCACATTGCTGGAACCATAAGCCACTTCTCAGTATCTTCAGGTTCAAAGCAGGATGGAAAACAAACCTTTTTAAAAGAGGGACTGGCCACTCCACTGTCTCAGGAAAGGAAAACTAGGGAAGATGCAGGTGGTGGTGATTTGGTGACAAGAAATCAAGGGAGGTCTTATCTGATGTTTCTGTGTGCACACGTGTGTGTGTGTGTGTGTGTGTGTGTGTGTGTGTGTGTGTGTGTGTAGTTGTGTTTTTTTTTCTGAAATAGGAAGCAAAGCCATTGGGGAAGAGGTGGGACATATATGAGCTTGAAGGAGATAGAAAATGTTTGAAAAGCTTTTGTGAGAATAAGCAGATCAGAGGTACAGTGAGGGTGTCAGAAAAAGGGAGCCTCCCATGTGCTTGGTGGTCAAAGGTGGGTAGTGATACCAACTGCCCAGCTGGGGAACTTCCCTCCAGCAGTGCCTGGCTGCCTGGTGCAAGGACAGAGAGTGAGTACAGTTCATTCCAATTCGAGTTTGCCAGGCAAGCGCAACAAAAGGAGTGTGCCTGAGCTTAGAGTGCTTGGAAGCAAGTGGTTGGCATGATGGGCCCCAGAATCCAACTTCAGTATTAGGAAAGTTCAGAGAGGAGGAGCCTGTGAATAGGGAGGAAGTGGGAGGGGGGTACAGAAGTCAGCAGAGGTAGAAGGATAGCTGTGGTGGGAATCTTTGCGCAAGAAGCTGCAGTGACTGGCTTGGTGGCCAGCAAGGAGGATGTCTGAATTTGTGATTTTGGAGGTGGAGCAGTTTCAAGAGATAACATATTTCAGACTTAACATTCTGCACCGTGAGAACGGGAAGCTGTGGCCCAGCAGAGAATAAGGTCATTGGGTTAAGGAGCTAAGAGGTCGCAGAGTCGGATATGTCTAGAATGAAGACAAATGTAAGGATAAAGGTGAAGAACCAGGTTCCAGAGTCTGTAATGAATGGCGGTGAGTGCCTAGGAGAGGGCTTAGTGAAACCCTCAGTTATCCTAACTTGTAAAGCTCAATTATTTTGGAGAGTGAGAGGAGATGCAAGCTGATCTGAAAATGTCTTGGTTGTCAATTTCCCATTTAGGGTGCATACACTTCCAAAAGTACCCACTAAAAATTTATTATTTACTGGTGCTATGAAAAGACTTAGAAGGAATAGATATTGAGAAAAAAACATCAGATATGTTGGTGGCAGTTATGGTAAAAAAAAAAAAAAAAACAGCAACTGCTCACATCACATTCCCATCGGGTGTAGTAGTCTCAGACATTGTAGTCTGAACAGCCTCCAGGAATCGGGGTGTTAGCATGCTCACTTACATTTCTTTTGCCCAGCTCTGAAGCAAATGTGGGGTCAATGGTCCCACATGTCCCAGATTTTATAAAACTGCTCAGAAGAGAGTTGCTCTGGGTTTACGCAGCTAGCAGCCAGCTAGGCCACCCTCCATGGATAAGCTCACCTTTTTCTAACAAAGTGGCCAAAATGGGTTCTCCTAGCCTTGAGGGAGCCTCTTGTATTTGAAACAGAATTAGACTTTCTGTTCCTCCTAAGCCTTCTTTCTCCCCCAAGACTATCTTCTTGTGTCCCTAACCGTAATAACGAGTGCATATGAGCTCCAGGCATTGCTCTGAGCGCTGTGCATGTGTTATTTTATTTAATCCACACAATAAAGCCACACTGCGAGGTTCTGTTATTATTATCCTCATTTTTAGATGAAGAATCTGAGGCACAGGTAGTTCAGGAATGCTCCCAGGGCTGACAAGAGCCAGGTGCCATTTGTCATCAAAGACTGGACTTCTTGTCTCCCCTCGAAGATGGCACCACCTTCCCCTCTGGGTTGACCCAGGTCACATCCTCCACTTCTCTTGCTCTCATCACTACCCACCCCGACCATTTACCACTGTCCTGTCCACCTCCCTCAGGCATTGCTCCCTAGTACCCTGGGTCAGGCTCCAGCCCCTCTCAGTCTGAGTCTCTGTCTTTCTTATAAACCCAAATCTCAGGCCTGGCAGAGGAGACTTTAAATTCCTTAGCACACATGCAAGGTTGACCCCTCCTCCCTTACCCAGTATTCCCACCTTTTTGTCTCTCCCCCACCATCCCCAAGCTCTATACTTTATACTGAACTGAATTCTTTTAGGGCTCCCCAAAGGCAGCTCATACTCTGTCCCTTCCATGGCTGTGTCTCGGTCCCCTCTGCCTCCAGCTCCTTTTGTTTTTCTGTCTTTGGGACAGCATCCTCCCCTCTCGGCCATGTTTTACAAGTTTCTCTTCATCTTTCATGACTCGGGTTCCTAAAACCAGCTCAGAAGCGACCCTCCACCCCCCAGGATCCCCACAGTACTCAACCCGCTGAAGTGGAATTCCCTGTTTAAGTGTCTGTCTCCACCCCTGACTGCCAGCCCCTTGGGGACAAGGCCATGTGTCATTCAGCACCGTGGTCCCAGTGCCTAGCTATATATTTGTGATCTGTAGTCTTTTCTAGATGTAAAGGTTTTATTTTTAAACAACCTAGCCAAATCACAATAGTCATTACTCCGGGGAAACTTTTGAGGCATGGTGTTTTTCCATTAGTCAGACTAGCAAATGTTTCTGTTTCATGAAGGACTAAGCATAGTTCCTGCTTTTTCATCTCACCTCCCTAATCAAGAAGAAAAAAAAGTAAACCCAAAATCTGACAACCTTGGAGACTCCCCTGACTGCTATTTCCTGAAATTTGTCGGTGGCCATTGATGCTTCTATTTAAATTTCCCTCTTCCAAAATGGTCTGTTGGCAGGCATGCCCTCCAGTAACGAGGAGGCTCCCCTCTCACCAGGGTTTCCTCCCAGTGAGGGGACCCCAAGGTTAAACCGTCATCTAGTGATGTCCAGAGCCAAGCTTTCAAAGATTCCGTGATTATCAGGAAATCATCTTCAGCTAGACGATTTTTTTCTAACTTTCCTGTCAGCAGAAATACTCCTCCTGAAATAAATTGTTCACCTTGGGCATGGAAATCAAGGGAAAATGTTAGAAGATATTTATTTAAGATATTACTGCTGATTTATTGTTATAATTTACTTAAGAAAACATTCATGAGCCACTTTTGAAAAGTCACTTGCTCATGAACAATGTAAGTATTGGTGAAGGATCATAATTATGTAACACACTATCGAGAATTATTTGTTTAGATAAAACTTAGATTTGCTACATGATCTGAAACAGCACTATCTAAACAGGTTTTAATTTGGGTTTAATTTGGGGTGATTGTATATGTGTCTGTTCTTACTTCTGTTTGTTAATAATAAAAATTAGTGAAAAGTTAACTGTAAGTTGCTTAACATCTGATTTATTACATGTTGACTTGGCCATTTCTTAATTGCGTGAGTAAAAACATAGCTAGGAAGTTAGAAATTCAGATTGATTAAAGATGAGCTTCCTTTGGAGTATTTATTCAGTAAAATAAAATTTTTGTGGCTTTTTATTTTAAACTGAATTTTATACTTAAACATATTTGCCATGTAATATATGCTTCTTGATTTTTAGTATTAAAATGAACACACAGACTTTTTCTGTTTTGATATATATGTCCTGAAACCAGAAAAACTATTCAGATTTTCAAGACCATCTATTAAAGTTACATTTTAACATGGCATGTAAAGTTATTATTCTTTATTTTTAAGTTTAATTTGACCATGGCATTGAGAAGACCTATGTTGATTCTGTATCTAATTGAACAGACCTAATAATTTGTAAAAAGTTTAAAGATTTATCCAAGTAATTTTTTGAGTACATCAAGAATTAATTTATTTTCCCCTGAATTTATTCCAATGTGTTATTAATAATATTATAATCACAGTCCTCTGTAATATTTATTGAGAATGTTCTATTTTCCAGACACGATTCTTGCACTTTACATTTATCATTTCACTTAATCCTCCCATTAGCCCTGTGGGATAGTGCTATTATGATCCCCAATTTACAGATGAGGAAACACACAGAGAACTTAAGAAACATAGAGCTAATGTGTAATAAAGCTACCATGCTAAAAGATATTGAACCCAGGTATCTCCTTAATTTCATAATAGCTACTTAAGAGGCAGAAGGCATTAGCAGAAGCTGAACACCTGCAGGGCCTAGGAAATAGGACATTTCCATTTTTCTGGTCCCTTGCAGTGTGATGGTGCCATGTCAACCAACAGCACATCGCAGCGATTTTGATGCACAGTCTATGAAACGGCTGAACGTTCACTGGCTTGGGAACAAGACTCTCTGCTCCACACCCCCCATCTCTTCGTTTGAGGAGCTTCCAGGGGCAAGGTTCCACCAACTACACAGAGAGCTGAGCTCTGAGCTCCGCCCAGAGAGATGAGGGAGTCTGGCTAAGAAAATCTGGTGCTAACTGGAGTCTACCCAATTTTCAATGAAAAATAACTTTGAGACTGAACGTTAATCTTTCACCACTTTGGTGAAGTAGAATTTAGACAGAACATCTCAGGATTTCCTGACTTTACCTTGCACTCTGAAGGATAATGCTCTATAGTACTACAGCTGAATGGACCAACTATCTCTAATTAAACTCTTGAACTTTCTTGGCTTTTGAAAACTTGCTGGAGGGAAATGTCCAAAGACTCTAAAGTTTGGTTTCTTTTCAGAGCCTAAGCTAATCTCACCATCTAAATAAATCTGTGGAAGATTCTGGCAGATGGCTAAAGCCAAGATGAGTGAGGTAGTGCCTTCCTCCTAGGTCTCTGGTGAGCAGTGAATGGTATAATGAATATGTGTGAGAGGCTGAGCTTACATTATACCTTGTGTAAGAGAGCCCATCTGTTCAAATACACTTTAAAAAAAGGATTTTGTGGAAATTAGGGATTACAACATTTATAAGCTTTCCCCATTAGAATCCTAACTTTATTACTAGTTTTTTGTTTGCTTGCTTACCTATGCATAAGACATTCAGTTCAAAAAAATTATTCAAATTTTAGAGCTCTCACAATCCAAAAAGAAACTTCTACTTAGTCTCCTTTTAAATCAAACTCCAATACGGACAAATGAAACCTGTACTTGCCATTAAGTTTCTTCTTTGCATAAATGTTATATTATATTGGTTGAAGTATAATTTTAACGAGATATCTAGAATACAGGAATTTCACTCTACTAAAAATTTCAAAGAGTAACACCACAATTGTCTCATTTATTTAATATTTGCCTTGAAAGTGGGGTTAATTTTGAACGCTTTAAAAGCAAAATTACCAAAAAAAGCAAAATTACATGCATATAATGTGTAGTACAGAAAACACTGACTTTTAAAACATCAACTCTTAAAAGTCTAAAGCGTTAAATTGAACTACATGAGAAAATGTTGAAGAAATTGGCATTATTAACAAGACTAAGTGAAGACTGGGGACAAAGAATGGGAATGGGATACATTCTGCTTTTACAGGACTTCCAGGGACTAAAGAATTTGACAACAGCTTATACTAATAACTTCTAAAACTTTATGTTAATCAATAGCAAAACTTCATATTGCAGATTTAAGATATACTCCACATTAAATAATTGTGATATCTAAGACTGTGCAGAGGAAGCATACAAACATTCTATACAGTTATTAATATTGTTCTATTTATATGAGGGTCTCCAGAGCTATCAACATTCAAGAACATATTATTGCCACAATTTCCTCACTCTGTCTTACAAGTAACAAAACAGCACCAGCAGCTTATCTGTCCCTCACAGTTAATAAGGCCACATTTTAACACAGTTTTGAGATTCAATTTCACATCCCAATACTTACAATTTAAATGTCAAACAGTACCAAGTATTAGCAAAGATGTCTCACATTGAGAATTCTAATACACTGCTGGTAAGAAAAATATTAATTTGATGATATCTAATACCTAAAGGCTTGCTTTCAGGTGCTATGAATACCTGGGTATTCTGCTCCTAGGTATTTACCCAATAAACACGTGCCTCAGGAGACATGGACAAGAACATTTGTGTTGGCATTGTTTGTCATACACAAATACTGGAAATAGCCCAAATTTCCATTGACAAAAGAGTGGATCAATAACATAATAAAAGAACTCATACTGTTGAGTACTACTACAGAGGTTGAAATTAGTTAAAATTCATGTACTAATGTTCCATGTTTCTAATTGAATAATGTTGTTTTATCCAAGTTTATGAACTTAAAAAGTTTCAGAAGGCTATGTACATCAAAGAACACCATCAAGAAAGTGAAAAGACAGCCAACAAAATGGGGGAAAATATTTGAAAAGGACATATATATATCTGACAAAGGACATATCTACAATATAGAAAGAGTTCTGAATAGTGCCCTCAGCGGTCCCAGATCTGTCTCTTGCTTCAGTAGTGTTTGGATGGAACAGACCCAGGGACACCCCTTCTTCCAGCCTCCTACCACTCTCCAGCATCTTATCCAGTCACCACCTTCAGAACCACCTCCGACCCAGCCAACACACCGGGTTTTTTCTTCTACCTTAACTCCTTATTGCCAAACAACCATAAGCTCCCATATTCGTCAGCATTGTTCCACCAAGGTGGAGGCTGCGGTCAACCGCCTGGCCAGCCTGCATCAGCAGGCTCCCACACATACCTCTCTCTGGGCTTCTATTTTCACCGCAATGATGTGGCTCTGGAGTACAGGGGCCACTTCTTCAGGGAGTTCAGGGAGAAGAAGCTTGAGGGCACAGGGCATCTCCTAAAGATGCAGAACTAGCGCGGTGACTGCATTCTCTTCCAGGACGTGCTGAAGGCTTCCCAAGGTGAGTGGGACAAACTCAGGATGCTGAGGAAGCCCCCCTGGCCTTGGAGAGGAACCTATACCAGGCCCTTGTGGATCTGCGTGCCCTGGGTTCTGCCCACACAGACCCTCATCCTGTGACTTCCTGGAGAACCACTTCCTGGATGAGGAGGTGAAACTCATCAAGAAGATGGTCAATACCTGACTCACCTCAGCTGGCTGGCCGGCCTCCAGGCTGGGCTGGGCGAGTATCTCTTTGAAAGGCTCACCCTCAAGCAGGACTAGGAGCCTTTGGAGCCCAAAGGCCTTTGAGGGACCCCTCTGCATTGTCCTGGTGTCTGGTTTTGCCTGAGCTTCTCCCCGAAACTACTAGCCATTCTTTTAACTACCCTGAAGCCCTCTTTCATGAATTGGACCAAATGGAAACAATAAAACTTTTTTGGAAAAAAAGTTCTTATAATAAATATTGTTTTTATAATAAATAAAAGTTCTTATAATCAATAATAAAGACAAATAATTCAATTTTTTAAAAAAATGGACAAAGGATCTGATCAGGCATTTCTCAAAAAAAGATATGCAAATAGTTAATGAGGACATGAAAAGGTATCAATAGTCATTAGGGAAATACAAATCAAAACCACAATGAAATACCTCTTCACACCTACTAGGAAGCCTTATAATCATAAACTTGGACAATATGAACTGTTGACAAAGATGTAGGGAAATTGGAATCTTCCTACACTGCTGTTGCAAATTGATGCAATTTCTTTGAAAAATAGCCTAGCAACTTCTCAAAACATTAAATAAGATTTATCATATGACTCATCAACTCTATTCTAGGAATATAGCCCCCCAAATTGAAATGTGTTCACACAAAGACATGTACAGAAATGTTTATATCAGCATTATTCATAATGGCCCAAAGTAGAAAAAACCATAATACCCATTAACAGATGAATGAATACTTCCATATAATGAATAAAAAGGAAAGAAGTGCCTAAATACTTCACTACTGCAACATGAATTAACCATAAAAATGCTGTTGAGTGAAAGAAGTCAGACACAAAAGGTCACATATGGTATGGTCCCATTTATATGAAATGACCAGAAAAGGTGACTCCATAGAGATAGAAAACAGATGAGTGATTGTGTAGGTCTGGGAGGTTGCGGGGTGTGGGGAGAGAAAGGGGTTGTTTCTTGGAGGAAGACAATGAAAATGCTCTAAAGTCAGTTGTGATGATGGTTGTGCAATTCTGTGAATATATTAAAAATGATTGAATGGTACACCTTAAATAGGTGAATTGTATGGCATATTAACTATATCTCAATAAAAGTTATCAAAAGGTTATGTGCATTATAATACCACATATTCAAGTTTTAAAACATGCAAAATAGTATTACATATTGTACAAACACATGTTTGGGAACAAACAGGCAACAGTGGTATTCATATACTGAAAAGCATACTGACTTGTCAGAATAGATACCTACCCTTACACAGCAGTGAGTACTTGAAGAACATCCGTCCTACAGGCAAGGGAAAGGTAAATGCCAAGTTCAGACAGCAATCACCTCTGTGCAGGGAGGGGGGAAGGGTGTCGGAGAGGGGACCCAAAAGTCCTCAACTGTTTCTTTAAGAGAAACTCTGAAGTGACTATCACAGAATGGTCAGATTTCATCAAAGTGGGTTGGTGAGAACATGAACACTTATTGTAGGACTCCCTATACTTGTCTGTATGCCCGAAATACTTCACAGTTTAAAAATGGTCTACATTTCTAAGTCTGTCTCATTAAAGGCCATGATAAATGCCTTCCATGGGGCCTGTTTGTTGCTGGTCATTCAACATTTGTCAGCATGCTGCTTAGTCCAGGCTTAAGAGCCTTCCCATTGCCACAGACGCAAGGACCAGAGGAATCTTCATGCATAATGATGAAAGAGAAAATCTATCCAGGCACCTTAAAGGTACACCAAGAGCCCCATTATTTGAGCCATTGTCATCCAGTTCTACTGAAAGAGTTGCACTACAATAGCAGGAATTGCCATTGAGCACAAAGCAGAGGCTTCCCCCCTCCCCCATCCCCTTCTTAATCTCCCCCACCCTCACCCCATCTAGCCTGGTCCAACACTCCTGAAGTGGCACAGCTTGTAGCAAAGTCCAAGGCCGGCCATAAACTTCCTGACCCGGAAGCAGAAGTTTTAAGAGCATTTCTGGTAACTGTTAGATTAAACCCTTGATTTCTGGGAGCAGGCTGCTAGAACTTAACTTTTTGGCATAGGCACGTAGTTGGAAAGACTCGATCAGATATTTAATAACCTAATCGCAATACTCCAAAGCCAAGAACACCAGACAATTTTTTTAAAAAAGGAGAGCCCAGTCTTTCTTGTTCTTTTTGACACATTGCTAGTACCAGGGTTTAATGGTTTTTTAAATTTCTATAATGTACTCTAAGGGCTGTGTTTGGAAGTATCGTAACGGTTTAGATCAAATGTAAAGTATATTGAAAGCAATCCCTGCATATGAAAAGCAAGCTCCCTCCTTCACATTCACCCGGATTTTCCTCTCCTGCTGCAGTCTCCTGGCTTTTTTGTACAAAGAGTCCAGGGATTGGAAAGTGGGAACGAGAATGAGATGGTGGGCCTACAGGAATAAATTGCATAGTGCATGTGATGCTCAGATTACTGTGAAGATGTTTCCATGTTCCCGAGTAGAAGACGCTCCGGGCTTTTGCCTACATTACATAAACTGTTTTGAGAGTTAATCCCTTTCCTCATGTGACTCATGGTCTTGCAGGTCCTTCTAGAGGGGATAAAAATACAATGGATTACGGCATGCCACGTCTGCAATTCCCAAGGAAGAAGTGGCTTTAGACATGTATATTCCGAGCTTGGTGACCGAGTGCCAGTGAGTGTGTCCGAAAGCAGTTGGAAATCGGACAGTTTGTGCTGCAATGCAAGGACAGGAAACATTGCGAGGTTCTGCAACCGTGGTTGGCTTGAGATAATACCATTGTATAACGAGGCGCAGCGACCGCTCCCACCGCTGAGAGCCCGGGGCCTGGCGTCTGGCTCCTTGGCTGCAGGCCAGGCTGAGGTCCTGCCGTCTGAAGGCAGGGTGTGCGTCCCCTCCCAGGCGGTCCTCACACACAGTGCCGGCCACACCTCACCTTCCAGAGGAAATCTGGCCAGAAAGCCAGACTTCATGACTTCTTCTTTATGAGTCTTACCCACCCCCCAGCCCTTTCCCGGGCTTTTGTTTTCCACTTGGTTGCAGTGGTGGTATTCACTCTGCACTCCGATCAGGATTTAAAGGCCCAGGCATTCAAGGAGCTGATGACAGGGTTATTGGACAGATACTGTATCTCGCCGTGCCTAGCAGCCTCCACTGTCAGCGTTGAACCCTTGCTCTTCACAGGAGCCCTAGCTCTCATCACTTGGACCACCCGTCCTTCCCACAGGGCTGTTCCACCAGGCAAGAGCACTTACCAAGGACTATTCTAGACAGATTTAGCAGCAATATTGTTTGATTTTAACGGGACATTGTTCTAAACACACAAAAGAGTTCAAGGATGTGGCCATCGGGTTTTGTTCTTCTCCCCCCTCGCCCCACCCCAAGCTGTCAGGTTTCTCTGGGAAAATGGGATGAAAATGTTTGGGGACATTTCCACAATAAAACACTCTAAATTTTTTTTTTCAGATTTCCTTTTAGTTCTGTCAAGATTATAACTCAAATCTGCAAAAGTCAGGAAATTCCAAATTTATGTTGACACTTTCCCCTTAAAACCCTCAGCAAATGACAAACAGTGTAAAACGTCTACTTCAATTCGAAAGTTCCAAATATGACACAGGTTACCAAATCCTTCCAGCAAAAAGGTGCTTCAGGGTGGGAAGCAAATGTAATCTTTCAGGCCAATAATTTTTCTAAATGATTTCTCAGTACAGAAGATGAAATGGGCATGTCAGGTAGGTGGGCGCCTTGATTTAATTTTTGCAAATGGAAAGGAATTATATTTAATGATGGAAGCAAATGAAAAAGTAGCGGAATTTATCCACAAGATCAGTGGTTCTCAAGGTGAGAATAAGGACATGGCACCAACCAAGGAACTTTTCTGGACCCCCCATGTCAGTTCACTCTCAAAGGTTCTGCCAGCCTCAGTAGAACCCTCAGGGCAGTGGCCTGGCTTCGCAGCCGGACAGGCACATGTCCCACAGCCTAGCAGCTTCTGTCGCTGTGGCTGCGAGCTGTGGGATGAGAACAGATTATTTGGCGTATCTCACAGCCCGTTTCCCCATCTATAAATTGGAGGATGATCCGCGTATTTACCTCCTGGGTTATTAAACGAGATAATGCATGCTAGCACAAGAAAGTTCTAAAAATTCCTTTATAAAGATTCGTGAAATACCAACCTAGGTAATAGTATTCACAGTGTTATGGAAAACAAGCATTGTCAGCATGAGTGGCAGAAGCATATTAGAATATGCTTTAGAGAAGGGCAGAAAGGAAAATGGATTTTCCTTAAACAGACATTTCTAGGGCCACAGAAATGACTAATTACATTGACAGAGAAAGACAGCGAAAAAGCAAAACATGCGCCTTCTAGGTCCAGGGTGGGAAAAACCCTTCAGCTGCAGATAACGCAGAAAAGCATGTAGTTTGCATGTCATGAATAATAATAATAATAAAAAAAGCACACAAAATGGGCCTCCTAAGAGACATAGCAAGTAGCAGGGACAAGATCTGTAGATTATAGAAAACCAGCGAGGAAGACCAGGTGAAGCAGGGCCCCGGGAGAAGGCAAGCCCACGGGCAGGGAAAGCAAGGTCTCGCTCCTCTTCACCGTCCTCTCTAAACCTGTGGTCACTTGCCCGAAGGCCTGAGACTAGGGAGAAGGCTGGTTAAGCTCCCAAGCGCCGAGTGTTGACACCACACGGCTCCAACGGACACAGTCAGATGACCCAGGAAAATTAAGTCATTTTTTTTAGAGTCTAGTATGATAAGGAAATCTTGGAGGCAAATGTGCTATCTTTCATGTTAAAATAGGAAATAAAACCCACAAACATTAAATGGATAGATCCGCTTAATTTTCCTATCTGTAAGGATATTATATTTATAAGTCATCTGTCAGTACGGAACCAAGAAGACTGTGGGAAGAGGAAACCATTCCAGACCAATTTCATTTCCGTCTATGATAGACAGTGAGACCATGCAATAAAGGCAGAACAATGCCTGTGAAATCGGAGGAAACGTGTGCCACCATCTGCTCGCAGGACCCGGCTGGCTGCGTGGGAGCGGGCCTGCCAGCACCCAGGCCGGCCTTCCTCCTCGCCCACCCGGTCCTGGTCCCTTCCCCCTCACACCTGCAGCTGGGGCTGCCTCTCCCTGAGGTTGGCTGGCCTCTCGCCGTGTTTGCTTTCAGATGTGTTTCCAGCCACATCTGTTGTTTTCTAGGATGGAGTGGCAGTTAAGGTTCTGTGGAGAAATGAGGGTAGGATTTGGAGTCAGAACATGATGGGTGCCTGGTCCTGTCATCTACTTCTCGGTGGACTTAGGTGGGTCACTGACCCTTTCTGATTGAGACAGCCTCTCTGATCCAATGCGGACCTTTCATGATGACGCTGAGGACTAAAAATCAAGGACAGCTATAAAGCATGGTTCAATAAAGGTTTGATTTTTTCCTAACTTCTGATCTCACATCTTTTCTAACTCTGGGTTTTCTCTGGGATCTAGATCCCTTTGGAAGGTATATTTAGGCTTCCAAAAACAGCCTGATAATGAACTTGGTTAGGCATGTGAGTCTGTCCATGGGACCCCACCATTCCCATGTTTTAGTTAGGACTGGGAAAGCAAGCCACAGTCCTCAGGCCAGGAATGTCCACAGAAGGAAGTCTACGTGTCCCTCAGCCAGCCAGCCACGGCAGGGACCTTCCTTCCCTTTCTTTTTATATTCTCCATCCCCTTTCTTCCTCTTTTTAATTCCTAGGCCTTGATGTCCACAATGAGGAAATTCACAGAGTCTACATACTTGTACCTGAGATCAAGACTATTTTCAAGACTAATGATCTGAGGGTTCAAATGACAACAGTATTTCAGTGCCGAATTAAATGACATCGGAGTCCCAAAGAGTGAAAGCCTTTCTCCCTCTCTGCTACGGTTGCCCGCTGCAAGAAGCTCAGCCTCTGTGCCCCTTGGCGCCTGACCCCGGGCTGACTTGGCCACACGTCACCCTTAATGCTGATACACCTGGAAGTCCACAGAACCAGTAAATATTTACCTGTGCAGGAGAGAGGAAATGGCGTTTTCTGCACAGGGTAGGTGACGGGGCAGCTCATTTCTCTGTGTCAACAGTGTGAAACAAACAATGGCGATGTGCAGTGAGGGCACACTATCTGTTAGGTTCAGAGGAGGGAGCTGCCGATGGCCATGACCTCCAGGCTCCATTCTGCGCCTTTCGCAGCAGCCAGCTCGGGGCAGGCCGTGCTCTGTCTGGTTGTCAGCTCTTTACTTCATCAAGCTGCTCTCCACCCCCAGGAGGAGATGATCTTAGAAATCACTGCAGGGACTTCTCAATTTTCCCCAAAAGGTTTAAGAATTAGATGCGTCCATTGCTTTCTTTTTATTCTCAGTCTGTCCATAACTTCTGTCTGGCAACTCTCAGCCAAAGAAGAGAAAGGAGAGTGGCGAGAAGATATGCTGAGGTGATAAAGAAGCAAATATGCCTAGGAAGTGGCAGCCCGAGGCTGCTGGCAAATGCCAAAGTGTACAATACAAAGGCGAGGCAACTGCCCCCAAACGGGCTGAGACAGACGGGGAACTTTGCTACTAAAGAAAAGGGGGGAAGCATGGTTTCCTTGGTTAACTATTCAGATTTCTATTCCACTAGCCCTTTCAGTTTGGGTAGATAGTCTCAGCAAACAAATGGAATTGAGACACTGAATTTTCAGCACATCTATGGCAATTACTTGTCCCTTTCAGGCACATTAAGTTTGTCAGGATATCACAGTATTAGTTGATAGTAAATGACTTCTGACGGATTTGGGTAAAGGATAGACAAACGTTCTTTGTACTAAGAAATTTTCTGTAAGTTTGATATTATTTATCAATAAAAAGGTTGTGGGTTAAAAAAAAAAAAAGAAAAGCTAGCACTTCATAAAAAAAATAGCACACCCATGGGCTGTGGAAAACAACCACGACAGTTAGGTAGTCATAGCATATGTGAATAGTCCGCATGATACAGAGTGATACCTCTTCTTTCTGAACATCCATTCAACCAATTACTGAACTCCAGGGAGAGCCAGGCTCTTCTCTGATGGGCGGACGTGGCTATGAACAAGAGAGAAAGGGAGAGACAAGCACAAGTCTGCAAGATCCATAATGTGATCACTCTGAGTTCTGATGGTGATATGTGCTGCCTAAATGAGCAGAGAGGAGGCAAGGGGACTCTCTGCAAGAGGCCGGGCTGTCTGGAAGGCCTCTGACGGCACTGCCATCAGAGCGAGTCCTGTTGGTGAAAAAAGAGCTGTGTGAAGACCCAGGGTGAGCGCCCAGCATGGGGGACTAGTGTGTGCAGTGTTACTGAGCAGGAATGAGGTCAGGGCTGGAGGGACAGCCAGAGGCCAGTTGATTAACTAACGTTTTGATTAATTAATGGAAGGAACCTAAAGAATATAACTAGTTCAACTCATCATTAAGTTAGAGGGCAAACATGCCTAGGGCATCTACTTGTCTATATCATACAAATAGTTAATGAGAGTAGGATTAGCTCTAAGTTCTTCTAGTAGGTGGGTCTTCTTCCAATGTCTTTTAGAACCAATTTCTCTATTTCTTGTTTCAGTTTCCTCAAGGACGTCTTCCTTGCTAGGCTTCAAGTCCTTGGGTGTGCAATCATGAGGAACTGTCCAAATCTCATCTGTAGTGAGATCAAACAAGAATTAAACAAGCAAACAGTAAACATCATATTGACTTAACCCAGTCACATCAGGTTAATTCTGAAGGGCACCTATTACTGGCTGGTGACATGGTTTAATGGAGTGAGTTTAAATTTTATCATATACTCATTGGGCAAGCAACGTTCACATGCCCAAGTGTTGTTAATTAGTGATCCAGAATTGCCAGACAATAAGGAGGAGCTAAACTGAAGCAGGATTTAGGAGCAGCAGGGTACAAAGTGATCCTATCTTGATTGACACTGTCTTCAAAGGTCTACTAATCCCAGTATCTATGTGAATTGTTTTATGAACCAAGTTGAGTTACCAGCTGGGCTCAGTGTGGATGGAAAATACTCTAAAACAAATAGCACTGAGATTTCTTGCTTATCATGATGAAATTAGCATTTGTAGATAGGCTTCTGAAAAACCATCCTATTTATTTTATAACAGAATTAAATTGACACTGGAGGAGGAGAGAGAAAGAAACATTGCCTTGGTAAGTCAGGTATCTGTGGACTCTCGTTGTGCCTGTTAGACTAAGTTTGATTGCCACAATCTAAAATATGGACATGCCCTGGCTGGTATGGTTCAGTTGGCTGGAGTATCGTCCTGTGAGCACAGAAGGGTTGTGGGTTTGATTCCAGGTCAGGGAACATACTGGAGGCAACCAATCTATGTTTCTTCTCTCATATTGATGTTTCTCTTCCTCTACCTTTCTCTCTTGAATCAATGGAAAACACAACTTCAGCGGAGGAAATAAATAAATAAATAAATAAATAAATAAATAAATAAATAAATAAAATATGGACAAATAGTCAATCTTTCTATATGGATTTTTCCAAAAAAATAGTTACATTTTATTCATGATTGAAATTTTCAGGAAAGTTGGATGTACATATGAAAGATATTTTCCAGGAAATTTAGCGAATGTGAGTTTGCTTCTCAAGCAATCAGGGATTCTCATTCCCCACCAGGGCTGTGTGATGGCCACCTTAGTCCAAGATGATCACTGAGCCTTGACCAAAAAATGTGCCTTGTATTTATAGTTAGTTATACTCAGCCAGTTGTGAAAATAATTTCCAGTTTATTTCCTGCACACAAGGGAAATATAATTATATAACTTATTAAATATAATAACATCTGGGTGCAAGTAATGCAGTGAACATTCCCCTAGTAACCTGGGTACAGGTATGGTTACACACAGCCCACATACAACTGCTCTCTGGTTTCTGTGTTGGGATTCGAGAGGACTAGGAGATGGAGCTCCTCATAGGGTCAGGAAGTAGTTTGGTAGATTTGAGAGGTCGTTTGACAGGTCTGAAAAGAGAAGGTGACCGAAAGCTATTGCTCTGAGACCAGAGTAAACTGCTTCTCTTTGTCCCTCTCAGAGAAAAAGGAACAGGAAAGAGCAGAGAAGGGGAGTAAACAGAGGTGAAGAGGGCTGTTTGGGGGCCAAATCCTCAAGGTGTTATGCCCACCTACCATGCTGCACCCTAACAATTACACGAAGCATGAAGAGTCGCTTTGATTATTAAACTAAACCCTGCACATTCCTTCCTTCTTTGTGGCTTATCAGACATAGCACCTAGTCATATGTACACAGCTCTAGAAACTAGACACAATTTAGGCGATTTGCATGAAAATAACTTTCCTTATTGATAATTGAGAAGTGACTAGAACATGGCAAGGGGAAGGAGAGTAGATGAGGATATTGGCAGAATCAAATGAGGAAATGTATGCCTGCTTTAAAGCAATTATCTGGGACTGGAAGGAGAGAATATATATCAAAGAGTAACAAGAAGTACCAGGATTTTATGACATGACCAGTTTTTAAAGGTTAGTCACTGAGTTAACTCTAAGGGGATGGATTAAGCCAAGGCCACCTTAGCAGACTTTTGTTCTCCAGGCGATGGTTGAGGCATTCTGTGAACATGGGTAAGCAATGACTTCTTTCTTGCATTCTTTCTCTTCACTTCGTGAAACTCCCTTGACCCTCTCTCTGCTCTGGTTTAACAATGAAATCAATGGCATCACTGCAACTTGAGGAGAGGGAAAGGAGTCCCTCAGGGGCTGCGCCCTTTTTTTCTCAGAGGAAATTAATTTGGCTGTTCTGTAGTCAAGGCCTAAAAGCATTGAGATTCCTTTGGCAGATGGCGTCCTGGCAGTGTAGGCGACAAATGAAAGGCCCCGGAAGCATACGCTTTTCACCTAAAAGGACAAACCGCCTTCACAACAAACAATCCATCTCTCCCAATAAGAAACTGAAAAAGATAAGGGTTCTGCTTCACCTCCATCCGTGCATGGGCCTGGGAGTAAAAGTTTTCCATCTTAAACTCCAAGGACAGGTGTAAACAGAGGCTCAGAGCTTCCCGGGAGGCTGATTACAAAGAAGAACTAATCAGAAGCCTTTCATCTCTGACCCTTTACCTTTAGCTCTTTTCTGGGGCAGGGAGGTGACAGGGCTTGCTCCTTTTGTGCCCAAGGAAGTAACAGGCAGCCTGCTGATCAATATCCCCCTTTGGTAGTGTTTTCAGAACTTAGAAGAGGGATCAGAAAATGAAGCAGAAATCGATACTCAGGTCTGGTGAGGAGGTTATCGTCACATTAATTTCATTTCTAAAAAAGAAGAAACCAACAAAGGCACACCGATTACCTTTGCGATAACAGGGACCTGAAGGTGCTTTCTAAAAAAGTGAGGGACCGAGAGCCTTGGGTTTTAGTCAGTTTGATGCCCAAGATGAGATGTGGTTGAGTTTCTCAGATTGGATACTGCCTGTGCTGTTTCCCATGCTTGATTTTCTAATCATCACTAGTTGGACAATTACCTGTAGCAGAAAAGCAAAGGAGAATTTCTAACAAGTCTAAGGCTTTAGGAATAGGTACTTCAGTAGATAAATGGGGATGTTTGGGAGAAATCAACAAAGCAATAAAGAGACTGGAGGGGTTGATTTATGGGGAAGATCATTCTTTTGATGTTTAGCTGGGCTAATCAATGATTCTTTTTTCCTTTGGGGCATGGGTTAGGGAACAGGAGAGGAGTAAAAGATTAAGATTAGTAACCTACAAATACCTGAAATGAATAATTTCACAGATGAGGCAGGAATTCCTTTCAAATTAGCCAACATAATGGAATAGATCTAAGAAATTAATTCAAAAAGTATTTATGTCACAACCTTTTGTCCCCCAGTCAGCTCTCTCTTATTACTTCTTATATTGAATATACATACACTCACTGGCTCTTTGTTAGTTTAAAATAGAAAAAAATTACAATTTAAATTCTTAATGGAAGGATGTTTGAAATGTGAAAACAATTGCCTTTAAAAAACAATAAAAACTCACCCCATGAGATATTTAAAATGACATCAACACATGTTGTATCAGAGGGAGATGAAAGGACTGAATTTGTCTCTTCCATCTCTGCTATGTAAAATTTCTTGTAGGAAATATGTTTTTAAATTTTTAAATATTTTTTTATTGCTACCACCACTGCCCAACATAGTCTCTTTTTGAGCTTAGAAAGTTAATCAATTCATTCTTCTAATTAGTACAAAATTAAGATTTGGGGAATCTAATTCAGACAACACAATATCTACTTAGTTCTTATTTTATTTTTAAACATTAAAAGGCATAAGCTAGAGGCGTGTGCTCAGTTAGAGTTACATCATCCCAGTCAGTACCAGCAAATGCTTGGCTCGCCAGACATTCACTGAACACCTGCTATGCCTGCTATGCAGCGGCAGCCACCTGGTATTTCTGCTTCTTCTCATACATACTGCCTCCTGTCGCTTGCTAAGTTAATCATGTCACTTGTTCTCGAAGTGGCTTATCATTACACTTGGGACAAACCCCTAACCACACATTTCAAGAACCAACAAAACCATGATCTCCTACCCACCTCTCTGATTTCACTTCCTACCACCTTCACCCTGTTTCACAAGCTTCGCCCAAGTACACCAAGCCCAGGCCTGATTCTGGTTCTTGGACGGTTTCTCTGCCTGGATTGCTCTTCCTGCAGGTCTGCTCAGGACTGACACCTTCCGTTCCTTCAGGTCTTGCTCAGGTGACATCCCTTCCAAGGGGACGCCCCTGACAGAACTATGTCAAGCAACACACATCATTCCTGTCATAATTCTCGATTTTCCCAGAGTATTTATTGCTTGCTTGAATCATATCACTTATTCACTTACACATGTATAATTTGCCTTCTTCATTGTTAGTGCACTAGATGAAGGAATGTGTGTGTTGTCTGTTGCAGAGTCCCCAGCATTTGGGGCAGTATGCAGCACAGCGTAGTCACCCCGTATGTATATGTTGGAAGAAAGGCAGGAAAGAGGGAAGAATGGGAAGAAAAAGAGAGAAGGAAGGAAGAGAGGGAGGGAGGAAGAGCAGAGTATGATGTCATCATCATGGGGCTCTAGACAGAAACAGAAATACGCAGTAGGAGCTCCTGAAGAGGGGCGATGATGTGTTTCTGTTACCGGTATACTCCTGTGCCAGGCACATTTGAAGACTCCTTAGAGAGAGCAGAAACTTAATAAATAAGCTAAAATTTACAGTTAAGGGTAATCACAAAGAGGTAACTGCAATAATACAGTCCCCCATTATCTACATGGGGTATTTTCCAAGACCCAAAGTAACCGTGGATAGTGCCAAACCTATATATACCATGGTTTTTCCTATACATGCATACCTATAATAAAGTTT
Source organism: Myotis daubentonii (assembly GCF_963259705.1). NCBI lineage: Eukaryota > Metazoa > Chordata > Mammalia > Chiroptera > Vespertilionidae > Myotis > Myotis daubentonii. Next base: position 26,673,840 of record NC_081856.1, read on the forward strand.
AATTTATAAATTAGGCACAGTACCAGGTTAGCGACAATAATACTACATTAGAACAAATATAACAATATACTGTAATAAAAGTGATGTAATTTGCCCCAGGGCACAAGCTAGTGAGCATCAGAGTTGGGGCTGAGGATAGGTCATCTAGCTCCAGAATGTGAGCTCATAACCACATGGGAACTAGTAACTGACAGGGTGAGAGTCCCACTTGCACTGGGAGACAAGGCTCACAGAGTGAGGTGTGAAGAACAGACCAGAAAACAACTGGTGGGTGGCATAGTCATGAACTGGGTACGGGAGAGGCGGAGGTAGAGAGTCCTCAGGCCATGTTCCAGGTCACTAGGGTGGACTCATCCTTTGGAACCTTTCCTGACTTTCTGTTTTATTCTGTGTCCCAAACACACTACTCATCCAACCAATGTTTCTTGGCCTGATAAGTAGGGTGACTATGGGGACTACTAATAAAAGAAATGAGATGAGGTTAAAAGAGCTGGTTGAGCTCAGGCCATTGAGAGGCAAGAATTTGGAATACATGGAAGGATAGGGCAATTATTAGAAATTTTAGGTAAATTATTCAGATGGTGCATAGAGAAGATTGGAATGAAGAAATTTAAGACAAAGAGACAAAGTAGGAAATTCTGCATCAATTAGAGTAATGGAGCAATGATAAACTAGTAATTAATAAGATTAACAAATGATTAGAAACATCCATTGGCAGATGAATGGATGAATAAATATAGTATATACATACAACAGATATCATTCAGCCTTAAAAAGGAAGAAAATTCTAACATGCTGCAACATGCATGAGCTTGGCAGACATTATGCTAAGTGAAATGAGCCAGACACAAAAGGACAAGTACTGCACAATTCAGCTTATATGGGTATCTAGAGTAGTCAAATTCATAAATACAGAAAATAGAATAGAGGCTGCCAGGGGTCCTGACCCCTTTGGGGGTCAAACGACCCTTTCACAGGAGTCGCCTAAGAACATCGGAAAACACATATATAATTACATATTGTTTTTGTGATTAACCACTATGCTTTAATTATGTTCAATTTTGTAACAATGAAATTGGGGTCACCACAACATGAGGAACTGTATTAAAGGGTGGCAGCATTAGGAAGGTTGAGAACCACTGGGCTAGAGGACGTAGGAAGCTATTGTTTAATGGATATTGAGTTTCAGTTTGTGATGACAAAAGTTCTGGAGATGGATAGTGGCGATGGTTGCACAACAATGTGAGTACACTTAATACCACCAATCTGTCCACTTAAAAATGATTAAATTGGTAAATTTTATGTTTTGCATATTTTACTGTAACCTAAACAAACAAATAAACTATTAGATATGGGACAGAGAAAAGTGAGAGATGGAAGATGGTTCTGCATTTTGGACTTGAAGGAATGGGGGATGGCTGAAAAGAGAGGTCAGGAGGCTAGCTGAAGTGCAGGAGTATATTTTTGGAGTGGATTTAAAGGTGCCTGTGACCATTTCAATTGACCAGTAGGCATTGGGTCTCCATCAACTGGACCTCAGGCAAGGAGAACACCTGAGAGGAGAGAATTCACAAAGAGGTCAGGCTGAACCAATCAGGCAACAGATTCATGCCACCGGCTCGCTGAGGTGCTTGGTTCATTTATTCGCTACTTGCATATTTCAAAGGGAAATAATAGTGTTGTCTGGGTTGTAACCTTTGGGGTTATATCTTTAAGACTGCTTTGAAGGAATTCATACATAGAAAATTTATTAGTTCCTTCTCAGTGCTGGGAATTGCCTTGCGTTTTTCCCTCTGTGGATAAACCTCTTTCCTGAGGCTGAGTTCTTTCACCCTCTAGCACACGGCCTGAGTGCTGGACTGTGCAGATACAATGGCCCAAACCTGCCTTCACATAGGCGCCACAGGGCCCAGCAGGACTATGCCCTTGACACCACCCTAAGCAACCTTGATAAAGTGGGTGACCATTTCTGTGGGCTCATGGAGAGATTTCCAGATGCCTTATCTAGGCCCTGGAATCAGCGGCTCAAGCCTGACTCACCCCCACGTTTGCCAGCAGATCCTGGAGGCCCACAATGTGAGGAAATCAGCAATACACAATTGGGGAGGTCTTTTGTGTGGTAGCTGAGCTTCACTTTTCCTGGCTCTAAATAGCACCTATGCTATGACAACATGACGTGCAGGGGCACTTCTGTTTCAGTTGTCCAGTAGCAACCTACTACAGTTTTATGTTACACTGAAGGACAAGGGATGTTTCCCTTCATATTATGGCTTCGTCTACAAAATGATTAAAACACCCATCCTCTGTAAAGTACAGCATAGGAAATGTAGTCAATAATATTGTAATAACTATGTTTGGTGCCACTAGACTTATGGGGGTGATCACTTTGTAAGTTATATAGATGTCTAATTACTATGTTGTATACCAGAAACTAATATAATATTGTATGTCAACTGTAATTCAAAAATAAAAAATATATACTTAAAGAAAATACCTGGCAGCTCAGCTCAGTCCCTGTCATGGAGAGTCCCTACCTCCGGGCTGCTTTTGCTCCTTCTGCTCTGGGCCTGGGCCTCAGCACCAGGCAACGCCTCTTCTGATGCACCACCATTGGTCAATGAGGTCGTTAAGTGCACAGTGAACATGAGCAGCCACCTGGCCAAGTGACAGTGAATGTGGTCCTGGCCCACCCAGGGGGCAGTTCCATTTCCCGAGCCATCTCCTTCCTTCTGGCCTTGGAGCTGGAGCTAAGGCCTGGCTGGCTCACCTCAGCGTGCATGTGAAGGGAGAAGATGAGGAAGAGAACAATCTGGAAGTATGAGAAACCGGACTCTTCATGGTCAAGCTCCCAGTTGCTCTCAATCCTGTGATAAAGATTTCAGTCATTTTGGAAACAGTCTCTATACCCATGTACTTCAACCATATCCATCTCAGGTCACTCGGAGAAATAATTTGTGGTGTTTGAGGGCAACCATTATTTCTACTCTTTCTATCCAATAGACACAAACTATGCATGCGAAGCTTGCCTCTCAAAATGTGGAGAGCTATACCAAGTTGGAGAACCCCATGCGATCTGAGTACTTCCTAGATTATGGACATCTCCGAAATGTACCTATTTATAGTCAGGATACTTTTAATGTACATTATGAGAACAGTCCTTTCCTTACTATCACCAGCATGACCCAAATCATCGAGGTCTCTCAATGGGGTGATATTGCTGTGGAAGAAAATGTGGACTTGGAGCACACAGGGCTGTGCTTATGGGGCCTTTGTCATGCTATAATTACCAGAGACACCCAGATAGTCCATTCTCTAAAGACCATCCTTCCTACTGCTGCCCAAGATGTTTATTAGCGGAATAAGACTGGCTATATTTCCACCAGCCACCTCCTTATTTTGGATGATTCCATAGAAATGGAGATCCGGCCTTGTTTCCCTCTTTTTGGAGGGTGGAAGACCTATTACATCATTGGCTATAACCTCCCAAGTTATAAGTATCTCTATAATTTGAGAGACCAAACTTCTATAATATGCACTGAAGATGAGGTTTGTGGACCACGTGTTTGATGAACAAGTGATAGATTCTCTGGCTGTGAAGATCATCTTGCCCTAAGGAGCCAAGAACATCCAAATTGACAGCCCCTAAGAAATCAGACGTGCCCCAGATAAGCTGCACTACACCTACTTAGACACATCTGGCTGCCCTGTGATTGTTTCCTAAAAAGAATAATCTGGTAGAACAGGACACTGTGGTGCACTACGCGTTCAGCAAGGTGCTCATGCTGCAGGAGCCCCTGCTGGTAGTGCTGACATTCAGGCACTGCTAATACCCCAAGGACACTCTTTGCAGATACTTATATTCCTCACCTCAGGACTCCACTAGAGCCACGAAGAAGCACTGACGGCCCTTCTAGAGGTATGCTGCCCTAAAATGGGTGATCACCTCTCAGTAGCTTTACAGAGAGGTTTGTGGGGACCAAACACCAATGAAGGGAGAGCCCAGGATATTTTCCAGAAAATTATTCTAAAGTCACTTTAATATTCTCCATATTGGGCAATGGGAACTCTAATAGGAGAATATTGTTTATTTAAGTATGTGCTATGCTTTCTCTAACACGAACATGGAAACTTCGCCTTAAACAAATCGATCTTTTAAGGGAGGGGATGAACAAATGTCTGAATCAAAGACAAAAGAAAACAAAAGTGGCTTACATGGTCAAAAATGCTCTATCCTCGCGTTTTCACCTGGCCTGCTTTCTGATAGTTTTGCAGTCCAAATTGCTCACCGCCACTAGCAGGTGGGTTAATGTATTCTCCAGCTCATGGCTATTCTCCCTTAAACACAAGGGCTCCCTGGGCCCAGCTACTGCTTCCTCCACCTGCAACTCCTCCCTGATTCCCTACGGTGTCCTGGCTGACACACATCACCACTATGGATGGGCTGCAGCAGCACAGACACTGGGCTCCCTCTAGGATGGTTTTGCATGGGGAAGATCTGTCAATGATTCAGCTCAGGCAGTATACTTCCTTTGATTTTCCATAGGATTGTCCAGCTCTGGGAACTAAGGCCGACCTCAGAGCCTGAACTTACTCCACTGACAAATGGGTCCCCCATCACACATTGTTTTGGGTACCTGAAGGGACTATTTTAAGGCATTTGGCTATGATGTCAGTGAAAATGATCCACAATTCATAAGACACCACCACAAGAAGACCATCAAGGACAAATTGTTTGTTGACAATTCCAAAAGTATTTAAGAGTAGTTACTTTGCAAAAAAGTTTGAAATGTCCTAAAATCTTACACTCATATGAGAAAGAAACTTGATAGTTTTCCCAAATTTGGCAATAATTGTTAAGATTTACATGATATTACCAATAACAAATTGTGAAATGGAAAAAAATGTGTAGGTAATATAATCAATAATATTGTAATAATTATGCATGGTGGATACTTAAAATATTGGGGAATTACTCTGTAAAGTATATGATTCTCTAACTACTATGCTGTACACCTGAAACTAAAACAAAATAATATTGAATGTCAACTTTAATTGAATAATAAAATTTTAAAAACTTTTTAAAAATCTGCCAACCATGCTAGAGGAAAGAGTTATTTATCTTTATATTCTCTTTAAGAAAAATTCTCTTATAAAACCTGTGTAATAGAGACACTTAAAAAGTATGTTATCAAAAAACATAAGAAAGTGCTATAGAGATATGTCAAACAATTGGTTAATAAAATATATTGTGAAGTTTTTCTGATTTGTGGTCTTTTTGTGATGCATTGTTAAGTTTTTTAGACTTGTAATTTGTAGTGCTTCTTTTCTCATTAAAAAATATTTATACATAAAACACCCATACACACAGAGTACTGAAAGTACACATGTAATAATATTAGGTATTGATTTAAATACTCAGTAGTGCTTTATTGTAATTATTGTTCTTTTTAAAAATTCTCACAGAATAGCCCTAACTGGTTTGGCTCAGTGGATAGAGTGTCGGCCTGTGGACTGAAAGGTCCCAGGTTCGATTCCGGTTAAGGGCATGTACCTTGGTTGCGGGCACATCCCCAGGAGGGGGTGTGCAGGAGGCAGCTGATCAATGTTTCTCTCTCATCAATGTTTCTAACTCTCTATCTCTCGCCCTTCCTCTCTGTAAAAAATCAATAAAATATATTTTAAAAATTCTCACAGAATAAGCATATTAAAATATTTATCTTTTCTCATATTTTGGCTATCCTGTTACGTTAATAGATTCGACTTGTTAATTTACAGTTGGGTAGCAATTGTCTATTTTTTTCTTTAATAAATCATCTTTCTAACTTAAAGTATATATTACTTTTAATATTTTAATTCATGGCTACATGTTTATTTTTATATCTAGACAAAATATCTAAAATTCCTAACCAAAAAATTATACTCATCAAAACAAAAATATCCCTATTTATTATTAATATCAGGGCATCATAATAAACTCTGAGTTATAAATTCTGTAATTTAAATTTATGCCTCTTGCCTGTGTTTTACTGGTGAAAAAGGTGTTTAATAAACACACAAATTAATATGTCAGCCCTAGAGGAATACTATGTATTCAAACTATCTCAAAAAGATAACAAACTAATATTCTCTAAAAATCATTGACTAGTCAGGACATTTCTGATTGCAAATGACAGAAAATCCAACTGAAATTAATGAAAACAAAGGTTCCTGGTCATAAGTGGGAACTGTGGGGAGGAGAAGCTGGCTGGGGATCCAGGCCTGGACACCACCTCACAGCCTTGGTCACCTCTTTGTTGGCTCTGTTCTCTCTCTTATTTTCTTTTTCAATATATTATTATTGATTTCAGAGAGGAAGGGAAAGGGAGAAATAGAAACATCGATGATGAGAATCATTGACTGGCTGCCTCCTGCACGCCCCCTACTGGGGATCAAGCCTGCAACCCAGGCATGTGTCCTTGACCGGAATCAAACCCGAGACCTTTCAGTCTGCAGGCCAATGCTCTATGCACTGAGCCAAACCAGCTAGGTCTTGGCTCCATTTTCAAATAGGCGATCCCTTCCAGCAACTCCAGGATTACAACTCAGAACCCCAAATCCAGCTGAAGAAAATCAGTGTGCCTTTCTGGCAATAGCTAGGTCTTCTTAGCTTTGATGAACTTACCTAGCACACAGCACTGGGGCTAGAAAGAGACACTATGCCAATGTAGCAGGACTGAGATGGGATGCTATTTTATTAAAACAGGAAAATAGAACATAGGGAGAAAAAAATTGCTCAGTATGATTATGAAGCATAAAAGAATCCATCTGGTATTAAACATAGGAAAGTGGTTTTGTAGATGCTGCCTCTGAGACATTGTGTATGTGGTGTGGGATATGCATGTGTGTTGTGTGGTCTGTGTGGTGTATGTGGTATTGCTGTATTGTGTGGTATGTGTAATGCGCACCTGTATGGTGTGTGGTGTGTGGTGTGTGTGGTATGTGGAGGGGGGGCGGGGTGTGAGTGTGGTGCCTACATGGAGAACAAAATGTCCACAGTAAAACAGCCCTGCTGCTCAGGGGAATTAGAGAGGCCTTCTAGGGCTGTCAGGAATGTAGCTCCAGTAAGGTCACGGTTAAATGTTGAAGCATTATAAATTAGATTAGGGGGGCGGGGGGGGAAGCCATCTGGCAAAGCAAACAGTTAGGGTGGGAGTTGTGAAAAAGAAATGTAGATCTCAGAGTCCAAAGTGGACATGCTGACATTTCATGTGGTTCACTAACTCTACTTTGTGGCCTTCATAAATTTCACTCAGAATTAATGTCAATGAAATTAATGAAATCACAGGCTGTTCAACAAAAGAAGTATCAATCTGTAGTTTTCCATTGGGTCAATGAGACCTCAACTTATCGTAAGTATGCTTCATATCTACAAGAGCTGAGTGCTGATTTTGCTTAAAGTACCTGTCAGGAACTTCATAAAAATTCTTTATAGTGATCTTTCTTAACAAAGTTCAGGTGACTTTTGGAGTTAGAAATCCTGATTCAAAGACCAAAAAAAAAAAAAAAAAAAAAAAAAAAAGACAAAAGAATCCACAAATAAACAAAAAAAAAACCACCTTGGTTTAGCAAATCAGTTTCAATTTCTACAATCTATAATAAAATCCTCCTTCAACTTACTTAAAAGATGTTTGTAAAAAATATTTGTACTTTTATTGTTCCGAATAGAAAGAGAAAATGGAGAAAACAATGGCCCTTTAAAACACATCACTTCAAAAACTTGAGATAAAAAATAAACATTATAGAGATGTTATTATATGTGTTTCTTTCCTGAAGGCAAATGCATATGTGTCCAAATGCATATGTGAATCTGAGTGTATCAATAACATACTTAACTTGAAGACATTGCTAAGAAAATTTCTATTAGTATACTATATCACTTTTCCATAATATTACATAAGTTAGAAAGTAGAATTGTGTTTCACTTATGTAAAAATATTCATATGCATTATCCTATATAATAAAAGGCTAATAAGCAAATTGTCTCCTCCACCAGGAGCTCGAACTGTGGCCTCTCCCCCTGGCCGGCCCAACCCCCAGTTGCCCTCCCCCCCCCACTGGGGGCAGGGCCTGCTGGCCAACCCCTCACATCCTTTCCCCCCAGCTGGCCCAGCCTGATCGGCCCTGATTGGGATGAGACAGCCGGACCCCACCCATGCACGAATTCATGCACCAGGCTTCTAGTATAAAATATAATAATGATCAAGTCCACATTAAAGAAAAATACTACATGCTTGTTCTAGATAAAAACAAACAAACAAAAACCACAATAACAAGTCTGGCCAGTTATGCCTCGGTGATTGAGCATCAACCTATGAACCAGGAGGTCATGGTTCGATTCTCTGTCAGGGCACATGCCTAGGATGCGGCTGGATCCCCAGTGACGGTTGTGCAGGAGGTAGCCAATCAATGATTCTCTCTCATCATTGATGTTTCTATCTCTCTCTCTCTATCCCTTCCTCTCTGAAGTAAATAAAAATATATTTAAAAATAAAAAAAAATAATAATAAAACCCAGCCGGCATGACTTAGTGGTTGAGCAATGACCTATAAACCAGGAGATCATGGTTTGATCCCAGTCAGGACGTATGCCCTGGCTGTGGGCTTGATCCCCAATGAGGATCATATAGGAGGCAGCCAATCAATGATTCTCTCTCATCATTGATGTTTCTATCTCTCTCTCCCTCTCCTTTCCTTTCTGAAATCAATAAAATTATATTTTAAAAAATTAAAAAGAAAACAATAACAAAAATGAGATAAAATTTACACTGGAAATTTACATTTTTATTTCTTTGCCAGGTTTACGATTTACTGCTTAGAGATATAATTTAGGTTATTATCACCTCTATTTCTACAAAATGGAGAACTAGCAGTGATCTTAAGAAAGGAAGAATCAACTTTCTGTTCTCACGATTAAAGAATTTTAAATTTTCTTTCCATTAGAATTTGTCTCTCTGGATCCAGTTGCCTTGTGTCTTGCCAATGTGAACTCTTCTTTCCACCTAAATACAGGTTCTTCTCTAGGATCATCGTAGATTTTTGTCTGGGCCTCTACATCATTGCTGAGAAATAGTCTGTCTATCTAGCTTCCCTAACATGTGCCACCTGCTCTGTCTTTAGACCATCCTAACTTGTTCCCCCAAGGAAGAGATGGAATATTTTGTCTCCAAGTGAGGTATCCCATGCTTGACTTCAGCATCAATTGCCGGCAAAGCCCCTCACCTAAAATGACATTAAAATCCCACAGGTTGGAGCTGAGAGCCACCATCCAATATGGCTGCCAGTAGTTCCTAATATGCCACTTGTTAGAAGTATTGACTCACATTATAACTAGAACTCTGTAACTAGCCTATGAAGAAGAAAATAAGATTATCTTGCTGCAAAGATACCAGTTGATGAGAATGGTTGAAGAGTACTTGCTGATAAAGCAACGCTTTGGAGCTCTAATAACAGCGTTTGTCATGACTCACTGAAATTCAACTTTGTATTTTCTCTGAGAGTATTTGCTAGGGAAAATTTTTTAAGTAACCAAAGGAAAGGGTAGCCTGCTTTAAAATAGAGTTAATAAGCATGAACTCATAGAAGATCATCATATACAAATATTGCTATTAAACCACATACTGTTAATGTGATAATCACTAGTGATTTCTACCTTATTATTAGGTAACTAGGGGCCCGGTGCACGAAATTCGTGCACTGGGTGTGTGTGGGGGGGGGAGTGTCCCTCAGCCCAGCCTGCCCCCTCTCACATGCTGGGAGCCCTCAGGCGTTGACCCCCATCACCCTCCAATCGCAGGATCGGCCCCTTGCCCAGGCCTGACGCCTCTGGCTGAGGCGTCCGGCCCGGGCAGCGGGGACCCGCAACTGCAGCAGCCCCACGATAGTGGGCTTCGCTTTAGGCCCAGGCAAGGGACCCCTAGCTCCTGGGACTGCCAGCTTCGACCGTGCCCAGCTCCCATCGCTGGCTCCACCCCTACTTCCTGCTATCACTGGCCAGGGCGGAAAAGGCACCTGATTTTCCAATCATGGCTGGGGGGCAGGGCAAAGGTGGCCCCAGGGCCGCCTTTGCCCTGCCCCCCAGCTCTTAGCTCCCCCCTGGGTTTCTGATCACTGTCAGTGGCAGGGGGCTTCTTCCTGCTTTCCCTTTCGCCTCCCTGCATTGTGCCTACATATGCAAATTAACCGCCATCTTGTTGGCAGTTAACTGCCAATCTTAGTTGGCAGTTAATTTGCATATAGCCCTGATTAGCCAATGAAAAGGGTAGCTCATATGCCAATTACCATTTTTCTCTTTTATTAGTGTTGATAATGATAAAAAATATTACTGTACATTGATATCACCTACCTACATCTTTTATTTTTGAGAGAGAGAGGAAGGGGGAGAGAGAGAGAGAGAGAGAGAGAGAGAGAGAGAGAGAGAGAGATATCAATGAAGACAGAGATTCAATGATTGGCTGCCTCCTACACGCCTCACACTGGGGATAGAGCCCACAACCCTGGGATGTGCCCTGACCAGGAATTGAACCATGACCTCCTGGTTCATAGGTCGACATTTAACCACTGAGCCACACCATCTGGGCACCTATCTGCATCTTTATATTTATTAAGTAAAATAACCAAATGTGTTTAAACCTTCTCTTTTCTTTGAGTAGAGATACTCTACAAACATAAAATTAATAAAATTATATTTCTTAAAATATTCTACATATCAAATTTTTTGCCTATATCTATGCAATATGTACTTTCTTCATAACAGTCCATACCAAAGAATTAAATCAGATTTAGTTTCTTGTGGATGGTGGATGTATAGTATGGATGTTTTATGAATTGATTGCTGCAGTCAGTGGTTGATTAAAATTGTTCTGGTTTTGCCCAGCTGGTGTGGCTCAGTGGTTGAGCATTGGCCTATGAACCAGGAGGTTGAGGTTCAATTCCCCATCAGGGCACATGCCCTGTAGGGAGCATGCAGGAAGCAACTGATCAATGATTCTTTCTCATCATTGGTGTTTCCATCTCTCCCTTTCCCTTTCTCTCTGAAATCAATAAAAATATATTTTTTAAGAAATTGTTCTGGTTTCTTTATTAGGAAGATAGAATTTTGGCTTTTTAAAAGGAGAAGGTCAGTGGAGTGATCAGAATGTTGCAGATAGTGGTGATGGTTGCAAAACATTGTGAATTTACTAAGGGTCACTTTAAAATAATTGAAATGATGAATTTCTAAGTTGTATGCAGTTTACTACAATAAAAAAAACACAGGGTATTTTATTCTGTCTTCCTCTAACAGTATCTCTCTTTTTTTCTTAATGTTTATCTTCCTTTTTCCCCTCTGGTAGTAGTATCTGATCAGAGGTGGATGACACCTAATTTAAATCTTAATTATAGAACATAGTTTAGGAGATGATTCCAAGAGGAACAGGAAACATGGTACTTTATCAGAAGGCTATCAGCAATTTAGCATCTCTCTATTTGTGGACATTTGGCTTATAATATTCACTTTGTTTATAACACTGCTCTCCCATCAGTCCAAAATATAAAAAAGGGATACAGATACACTCTGGTCTACACTCCAGACACACTTCCCTGGGCAAACTGGCCCTCCCTCTGGGCAGTGGTTGGCTTTCTAGACGACACATAAACAAGTGTCTTTGACAGAAAGGCCAAGTGGCTCCAGGTCCTGACGATAGCACACACTAACAAAGCAGGGAAGTCGAGACTCCGGTTTATTTACAAAGCCTACGTGCTAGAAAGACAGAGATAAAGCCTTTCCCAGCTAGCACAGTGATGCTCTCCTTTCTCCTGTCTCCCAGAGAGTGACCTAGCTGAGAAGCCAACAGAAAAGCAGCAGAGCATTGCTTAGCCTGGGCCGCAGGGCCAGAAATTGTCAGATTCTGGCCCCCATGGAAGGAGACTACACAAACTCAAGGAGGGGCCAACCTCCCCTCCTAAACATTTCTTCAGTAAGCCCCTATTAAATACAATAATCGAGAGGTGCCAACACTTTAGACTCCATCTAGTAGGCAAAGAATAGAATGCTGCTGTGTCCAGATAAACCATGGAGAACCATCTGGTAGCTTAATGCTTCTTCCGCCTTAAAAGAGCTTTATTCTTGTAATGGAATATCTGCAGAAGTTTTACTAGGAAGGACTTGAGAGACTAACCTAGAAAGACCAGAGGCCTCATACCTTACCCTCCCCATCCAGTGCCTGGTGCTACAACAAATTCCCCCAAGGCTTGGTCTGCTGTATACACACGTCTGACAAATAACACCAGTTCCACATGGTCCAAAGTTTTCTCTCAAATTAGGGTAGCAGTAGACATCTCTACCCACACCCCTAAGACACACACATACTTGCTCTTCAGTCATTCACTCAGTGCTTTGTGCCCACTCTTGTGTCAGGTGCTGGAATAAAGCCATGAATAGAACAAGGTCCAGCTTTTGAGGTTCAGGGTTTAGTAAGGGAGAAGAGAAACAAACAGGTATTTAAATGACAGTGTGATTTGGGGGGCTATGATCCAGAAGTGCACACAGGCCCAAAGAGACCAGGAGAGTTGGCCTCCCTCCCTCCAAGCTCAGCACATAGAAAGAGGTTTGTGGGGATTCTGTCTCCACCTCCTTTAGAATGGAATCAATCGTGCGTGGGCTGAAGCAAGGTGAGCAGGAACAGTCTGGAGGAGCCGGCCAGGGCCCTGCCCAAGTTCAGTGTGAGCAGACAGTGTAGCATCCCTTCACCCATGCTTCCACTTGAGTCCTCTTGGCCACTAGGGCATCACTTTTCAAACAATGAGAACCAATTATCTGAAAGAAGATAGAAATTAAAAACACTTAGATCAATTGAGGCAAAGGACCAGTTTAATGGTGATTTAAATATTAAGATTTAAATATCAACGTGCACATGAGCTCTAGACCCACAAGTAAAAGTCCAGAAATGGTTTATTTGTCTCATTTTATTTACAAGAAAGAAATACTGGTAGTTAGCGTCCCTGAATTGCAGAATCTAGCTAGGAAAAGAAGTAAAGGTGACGGGGGAGAGAAAGAAAAGGGAAAGAAGGAAGGGAAGGAGAGGAGGGGAGCAGTGAGGTTGAGAGAGAGGAAGGCAGGGAGAGGAGGAGCCAAGGAGGGGAAGGGAGAATGGGCACTCTAGCCACGCACTGACCTCGTCTCTCTCCATCAGTCAAAATTCTTTGTTTCAAAGGGAACTAACATACTAACCCAACTATCTTTTGGGTCATGACTGGGTTATGCACATAAATTATAAAATGAATTCTACAGGAATACATATTACCCAAATTTTATCAATGAGAGAGTAGGGGCTCAGGATGTGAATGATTTGCCCAAAATGACATAGCTAATAAGTGACAGAACCCATGTGATATTAGCTTGCAATGTGATACTGTAGAAAATAAGCTAAATTCGATGACTTGACTAAGCTTAAATTCCACAATTAAACCAAAATGTGTAGAGTCACTATTACCACGTTCAGTAACCCTTGGTGTCAGCCCTCAATTCCTTCCTCTCTTGACCCCACCGGTCATGAAATGCTAACACTCTATGTCTCAACTCTGGCTGCATCTCTCCATCCCCATATCCTCCTTCCCCTCTGAGACCCATCTCTGTGGACTATGTCCAAGGCCTTCTCAGATCTCTCTGACTCTGCTACCAGAGGCTGTGTGGCTAGGCGGCAGGAACAATGGTCATGTCACTCTTTGTCAAACCTCTGCTGGGTCCTTACTGCCCTCAGGAAACAAATATGCGCTTGCACAGACAGTCCTAGATCATTTTTGGAGCCAGCAGTGGTCAAAGGATACAAACTTTCAGTTCCAAGATGAATAAGATCTGGGGATCTAATAGTGACAATAGTTAATAACACCGTATTGTTATACTTAAAACTTGTTGAGAGTAGATCCTAAGTGTTCTTACCACACACAAAAATGTAACTATGTGAGGTGATGAATGTGTTAATTAACTTGATTGTGGCAATCATTGCACATGTACATGTGATTAAATCCTCTTGTTTTGCAGCTTAAAAATCACATTGTACAACCTAAATATATACAACCTTGACATGTCGTACCTCAATAAAGCTGGAAAAAAATTACTTCTCTTCCCAGCTCTCTTAAAATAGTAGCTCTTTACTTATTTCAAAATTATTATGAGGATTAAAGGAAATATTATGTGAGACAGTGTATATAAAGTTATCTTTATTCCTTGCCAGAAAGTTTTTTTTTCTCTGCTTTCTTTTTTTTTTTTTAATTAAATCTTTATTGTTCAGATTATTACATTTGTTCCCTTTTTTTCCCCCCCCATAACTCCCCTCCTCCCAGTTCCCGCCCCACCCTCCGCCCTCACTCCCCACCCACTGTCCTCATCCATAGGTGCACGATTTTTGTCCAGTCTCTTCCCACATCTCCCACACCCCTTTCCCCCCCAAGAATAGTCAGTCCATTCCCTTTCTATGTCCCTGATTCTATTATAATCAACAGTTCATTCTTTTCATCAGATTATTTATTCACTTGATTCTTAGATTCACTTGTTGATAGATGCATATTTGTTGTTCATAATTTGTATCTTTACCTTTTTCTTCCTCTTCCTCTTCTTAAAGGATACCTTTCAGCATTTCATATAATCCTGGTTTGGTAGTGATGAACTCCTTTAGCTTTTCCTTATCTGTGAAGCTCTTTATCTGACCTTCAATTCTGAATGATAGCTTTGCTGGATAAAGTAATCTTGGTTGTAGGTTCTTGGTATTCATCACTTTGAATATTTCTTGCCACTCCCTTCTGGCCTGCAAAGTTTCTGTTGAGAAATCAGCTGACAGTCGTATGGGTATTCCCTTGTAGGTAACTGAGTTTCTTTCTCTTGCTGTTTTTAAGATTCTCTCTTTATCTTTTGCTCTTGGCATTTTAATTATGATGTGTCTTGGTGTGGTCCTCTTTGGATTCCTTTTGTTTGGGGTTCTCCGCGCTTCTTGGACCTGTAAGTCCATTTCTTTCACCAGGTGGGGGAAGTTTTCTGTCATTATTTCTTCAAATAGGTTTTCAATATCTTGGTCTCTCTCATCTTCTGGCACCCCTATAATTCTGATGTTGGTACGCTTGAAGCTGTCCCAGAGGCTCCTTACACTATCCTCGCATTTTTGGATTCTTTTTTCATTTTGCTTTTCCGGTTGGATGTTTTTTGCTTCCTCGCATTTCAAATCATTGACTTGATTCTTGCGCTCCTCTGGTCTGCTGTCGGGCGTCTGTATAATAGTTGTTATTTCAGTCCGTGTGTGCTTAATTTCTAGTTGGTTCCCCAATATAAGATCGAGGGTCTTATTAGTTTTCGTGTAGATCTCATTAAGTTTATCGGCAGCTTCTAAACAGTTCTTGAGAGACCTTAAAAGTGTGGTTCTGAACTCTATTTCTTCCATTGACAATTTTGTCCTGTTTCTTTGTCTCCGCATTTTGTTATGCTTCCTTGGTGCACCCCCTAGTGGTCTTTGTTCACAGTCTTATAGATAAATCTTGATTGTTGTAGCTAATTCCAGGGAGGGTTTGACCTCCAGGCCAAGTGGCTATGAGAATCAGCTGTGTCAGCAGTGAGAGAACTTCTGTCCTCTAGGGAGGTGCTAATCTAGCCTTTGCCTGAGGCTATCGGGCAAATGCCTCTGTGCAGGGCTTGGGCGGGGCGGGTCGCACAGGATCAACAGGGTGGGCCAGAGAGAGCAGTTATGGCGGCTCTCAGTCCTGTTCCCAGGGGCTCTGCCTCTCTGAGTCCGAGCACCCGCTGCAAAGCTCCGAGAGAAAGCTGCACTCGCTCTGACCGAAGCCAGACAGTCCCACTTCTCCCGTTTGAGTCTGGGTCCCTAAAGACTCGCCCGGATCTGGAGCTCAGAGTCTGCGACTCCCTCCCGATTGAAAACGCCAACCGCGCCCTCCGCCGCCAGCCCGCTCCTCGCACTCCGCACCTCAGAATTTGACTTCAGCACTGCGCCTCCTCTGAGTGTCCGTGTGCGTTTCTCTTTCCTCCTAGTTGTAGGACTTCCACTCAGCCAGCGTTCCTGTGGTTCTGGGTGATGTCCGTTCCGTGTTTTAGTTTCACTTTTGAAGTAGTTGTTCAAAGCAGCAAACTCCGGCGTTAACCTATGCCACCATCTTGGTTCTCTCTCTGCTTTCCTCTTTCTTTTTTCTCTCCTGTTCATCCAGAGTTGGTGAATTTCATGAAATGGTAATAATGGCCACCTGTGATTATGTAAATAAACATGTTTAGTGCTGACTCTATGATGGCACTGTTAAGAGTACTTTACAGATATCAACTCATTTATTTTATTTCATTTTCTCCATCACCATTTATTTCCTCTCTGCCCTCTTCCACCTCACCGTCCCCGCAATCACCACACTGTTGTCCATGTCCGTGAGTTCTCTTTTTCTTTTTTGCTCAACCTCTCAACCCCTCCCCAAACTCTTCTCCACCCCCACCCCCCCCACTCCCCCACACACAACAGAACTGTCGGCCTGCTCTCTATCCATGAGTGTGTCTCTAGATATTAACTCATTTAAATCTGCAAAGGAAACTCCTAAGAACTTTTTGAAATATCACTATTCTTATTCCCATTTTTATAGATACAGTAATCCCCCTTATCCACGATTTTGCTCTCTGTGGTTTCAGTTACTTGCAGTCAACCTCAGTCTGAAAATATTAAATGGAAAATTCCAGAAATAAATAATTCATAAATTTAAAAATTGCAAGCTGTTCTGAGTAGCATGATGAAATCTCATGCTGTCCCACTCCATCCAGCGTATTCACGCTGTAGATGCTGCCTGCCTGTTAGTCACTGAGTAGCCATCTGGGTTAGCAGATCAACTGTAGCAGTATCGCAGTGTTTGTGTTCAGGTAACTCTTATTTTATCTAATAGTGGCCCCAAAGCCATTCACATATCTTTTATTTCAGTATAGTATTATAATTGTTCTATTTTATTATTAGTTATTGTTGCTAATTTCTTACTGTGTCTAATTCATAAGTTAAACTTTATCATAGGTATGTGTGTACAGAAGAAAAGTTAGTATAAATAGGGGTCAGTACTATCTACTGGGTGTCTTGGAAGATATCCCCCATGGATATTTGGGGAAAACTACATTAAAACTGAGGTGACAGGGTTAGTAACCTGCCCAAAGTCATAGAGCTGGACTAATGTAGGCAGGCTAACTCTTTAGCCTGGGAACTTTCCTACTTGGTAATTTGGGGGTAAAAGAATTAGCTCCATTAATGCCAACCCCTCTTTCTCTAGTTAAACGAGGCCTTTTAGTTTGCCCAGTTCCAAGATACAGTCAGAAATACTCCATAGCTCTGCCCTGAGGAAGCGTGGCTACACATTTTAATTGAATGCATCCTCCTTATCTCCAAGCGCTTTTATTATAATCCACAGACTAAAGCTATGATGACTGTGGATGAGCTCGTTTCCTGGGGATTGAATCTGCTGGCTCAAGCAGCCAGGGAGCCCCAGCACAGGGACTGGAAGCCAGCTGGTCATCCATCAACAGGAAACCTGCCAGACTGGTCAGCACAGGTACCCAGACAGAAACCAACTGCCAGCAAGCACTGCGGCTCTTTCTTTATTCTTCCTTTTCTTTTATGAATTGAGCAATTGTTGCGCCATCCCCACTGACTGGGCAAGGTGAGTAGTGAAGACTCAGAGAAAGGACTGTGATGTGGGATTCCTGGGTCCCGGCAGAGGATATTTGTCTTTCCTTCCCCATCTCTAGCCCCAGTCGTGCCCTAGCTCTAGAGTGAGAAGACGTGTCCATTTCAGATAGAGAGGCCCAGGGAGTCATGGCTCTCGCCATACTTACCGAGACCTCCGGCCTCAGAACCGACCCTCCTCACCAAAAGAGGGGCTTAGCTGCGAGCCCACACTCAGGTTCTCCTTCCAGAGCCCTGGCTGGAGGTGAACTCACAGGAGAGTGAACAACGGTCCCTTTTCGGCATGTAGAATTGTAATAAATAAGCCTTCAAAGGCAAGGGAAGGCCTATACACACCAGGGATGTTTGTCACAGTAGTTTGGGATTTGAGGGTGCAGCCATTCTAAACTGAAGAATCCTTTTTTTTTAAGTAATTCGTTTATTTGGCTTTAAGATCCCCATAGTTACTAAGGTCTGCTTGCAAGTAAACCTTCTTGTGACTTTCGTGACAAGATAAGGACCCTCAGGTCTCATAAGCATGTGTCTGGGCAAAAGCCGTTGACTTGCCTCCGAGGAGTAAACATTGTTATCCCAC